>NC_045480.1:51750035-53155535 GCF_009650955.1 Corvus moneduloides | reverse complement strand
TTTAAATTCTCAATTATAACAAACAAACCTGTTTAATTGAGTTCTCTGGGAAGAGAGATTTAAGAAGGAAAAGGGACAGAGGTAAGAGGAGCTATGCTATATTATAATAAATACATCAGGCTGCCTTCTCTTCTCACCCACAAAAGTATAATTCCATCAGAATAGATGGAATTGCTTCTTTGTAGGTAAGGAGATAATTAATCCCTCTGTCGGCATTGTAATTTAAAATTGCCTGGTGTACTCCTTTTTGTGCGATGTCAATGAGTCACCAGTGCTTGGGATTTTTTCTCTGTATGTTCAGCTTTTCTATGCTACAATTTACATTATAAAGGCAAAAAGGAACCTGAGATGTTTCTAGCCCTTCCTTAAACCCTGAGAGGATGACAAAGATGGCAACCTGATCCCTCAGAGCCTCCCATGTTGACATCCAAATTTAGTTCTCTTTGCGGAGTTGAAGAACTGGCATCATTCCAGGCATTTGAGATCATGCAGTTTGCTTTTATTCAGCTGTTGCTAGTCTAACCCACCTAGCTCCGAGCTTGGCTTTTCCCGAAAATCTACCAGTGGCGCTTTGAGTTTTGTTGTTTGGATCCAGGGTTTGAAGGTAGCTGTGGTGTAAGGGTCTGCCTCGGTTTGGCTTCTCCCACCTGGCTTCAGGCGGTGGGGGAGTTTGCTGGTGACATTCAGGACACCATCAGCCAAGAGCCAGCTCTAGTTAATTGTGCCTTGTGCTCCCCGAGCAGTGCTGATTACCCTGTGAAACTTCAGCCCAGCACAAATGGCAATGGTGAGTGGTGCCTCTTGTTTTTCTCATTCCCCAGGATGACAAGGAGATCGACCTGGAGCACCTCCACAGGCGCGTGAACAGCCTCTGCACAGACGACGACAGTCCCCATAAACAGTTCTCCACCTCCTCGATTGACTTGACCCCGCTGGACATTGACACTTTACCCACACGTCAGGCACTGGAGCAAATCAGTGACTTCAGGAACACTCACATCACCACAACCACCTTCATACCAGAGCAGATCCAGACTCTGAGCCGCACGCTGTCTGCTAAAGCCGCCTCGGGATTCTCCTTCGGCAGTGTGCCCGAGCACCGAACTGGCCCTTTCAGGCACAGGGCACCCAATGGGGGCTTTTTCAGAAGCCCCATCAAAACAATGTCATCCATCCCTTACCAACCAACTCCTACCCTGGGCCTGAATATCGGTAGTGATCCAGACCGAGGCACCTCCATCTGAGCATCAGAACAAGTTTCTTCACTGTTTCTTATTTAGGACTCCCTTTGCAAGGAGCAGCTGTAATATTGTGGGACTAACATGGATGTAACCTTTCTTCTTTACCTTATTTTTTGGTTTTGAGGGTTGTGGTTTAGGTTTGGGGTTTTTTTCTTTTTTTTTTGTTTGGGGGTTATTTTCTGTTCAGGGGTTGTTTTTGGGGTTTTTTCTTTATTTTATTTAAGAATCAGAATTATTAGTAGCAACTCTTCCTCCTCCTCTTCTCTGCTTTCTCAGTCCAGTCTCTTCTGCCTCCCCTTATTCTCTGTACTACTTGAATCACTTATTCTTCAGTTTATCACCACGTTAGGTTTTGGTTACTACAAGCTTTTCATATACTTTAAATATAGGAAACAAGCAGTGATTCATGCATAGGAAAACCCTGAGGATTACTTTACAGAAGGGCATTCGCTCCTCCTCCCCCACCGCCTTTTTTTACTATAATTGCAATAACTTAAGTATTTTTCATGTACTCTGCTGCATCCAGTCAGCGCTCCACTGCTGTGTGTCCTTTTAACTGTGGACCAAAGGCAAACCCTGCAGTTTAAGAAATGGAAAATTAAAAAAAAAAAAGGCAAAAAGACAAAAAACATTAAAAAAAAAAAGGAAAACAAATGAAGTTCAAAGATCATTCAGGCCCCATAATATAAGAATGCAATTTTGTAGGATTACAAAAAGCCATTACTATGCCAGTAAAGACTACAGTTAAATCTACTTTTGCACTGCAACAGTGCATATGACCTTTATGTGATTGTACAGTGTTAAAAGTTTTTCTTATGTACAGTAAACTGTATCATATGGCAGAAGCCTCTGTTGTGTTAAATAAATTAGTATCTCATACATATATATATATACATATATACGCACAGGTATGTGTATATATATATACATGTATATATAGCTATAAAATGACAGCCGTTGCTATTGCAATTCATTTAATAAAGCTTTAGTAAAAATGTGTTGTATACAGGAGAGATGTACAGTGCAGGGTGTCTTTTCATTTAGAAAAGACAGGTTGCTTTAATGTTATTCTGACTTGCATCGTTTGCCAACAGAGCATATTTTATACTTTTCTATTAGAGCATCCAGGGCAATTAAACATTTGTACCTAGATGTAACTCCTTTGGTTAGGTTTTGCATTGGCTTTTGAGCATTCTATAAGGCTAATCTTGATAATTTTCCTTTTAATTAATTAGACAAATGGAACTGTCTCTTAGGTATACCATGTTCATGAACAGCTAATATAGCTCTAGAGCAGTTAAACATGGATCAAAGGTCAATAAATCCTTTTCCAAGTCAGTACAGTTGATCAATAAAATAATGGCGTTAACAGAGAAAATAAAAAAGCCCTCAAGACACACAGATGTGGCCTTAATTATAATCACGTATTGGTCTAAGGGGAAAAAATATGAACAGGCACTCAGTTTAATCCTTTCTATGTTAAATTAGATTTAGAGGAGCTATGTATTTTTTACATTAGTGCCAACTGTATAGAGCAAGATAAAGAACAGCAGTGAGAGCAAAACCAGTGCCCACTTTGGCACCAGCTTTTTCAAGTAACACCGTTACCTGTTAGAAACATAGGAAGAGCTTTCAATTTGTAATCCTTAAACTAAAAATGCGGTTAAGTAGAAAGCAAGCAGTTTATCCTGTGAGTTTTTTGGTTTGGTTTTCTTTTTAATGCCATACACTTACTTTAATCTAACTCATTCTTTGGCTAAGATTAATAGGAATCAGCATATGTGATTTGCTTTAGGATAAAATAAAAGGTATATTCTTCAGATCTATTCTATTTTGATGCTAATTCTGTTCTGGGGGAGCATCTTGTACTGTCACTGTTTTTTGTACTAAATCTTCAAATATTGTCTACTGTGTAAGGCAGAACGAATTCTTATCGTGCAAAAGGCCATTTTGTTTCCAGGGTAGCAAGTGTCTAAAAGCATGCACAACTTGCTTCCCCCTTGCAACATTCATGAACTCATCCACACTTCTGAGTAAAAGAAAAAAAAAGAAAAAAGAAAAAAAAAAAAAGAAAATTTCTTTCCAACAAGCTACATAGGGACATACCAGATGTTGCAGTGATTTTAGCTATTAAAAAACCTGTTAACCATGTACGATATTTAAAATAGGCCTATTTTGATGTGTTGCCTATTATACAGATACACAAAACACTTTTTGGAGGCCTCAGTTACAAGTGGCAGAGCTTTCTGTGTATAATTTGTCTAAATAATTTGTCTAATAAAATTGTTTTCTAAACTTGCGTTTCCTCCTGTTCAATTGCTGAGTGCAGGGGGATTTTCAGCCTATGACAAGGTAATGTACTCATGGTTTTGCTGCACTGCTACTGGAGGGTTTTAGCCCATGGAGATGGCATGAGCTCCTCAAGCTGCTCTGACTCAGCTCAGTGAACAGCATCTTTGGAAAACACCAGTGTTTACCATGTTTATCAATGGCTTAGAAATCTAAGGCTTAGATTTCAGAGAGCATTTACGAGCAGCATTTTGGAGGATGAGTTTAGAGTTCCTTAGCACTGACATGTATGGTACATGATTTTTAGAAATACTGCATCCCACTTTCATCTGTTTTAATATAATGTAGGAATATTCTTGGAGCACGGCCTTTATTTTTATAGAATCACACTTTGCCATCTTTATTTGCACGGAGGTTAATTTTCCCTGATACTGGACATACACTGCCTAAAACAAAACTTTTAGTGTGAGAGGAGGTAGCCCATATTTCATACATGATGGCTTTCTCAATTTTTAAGTTTCAATAACATTTTAAACTTAATAACCTTGTCATTAGCAAGCTGTGCAGAATGTACTGCAATAACATCAGCCATGACAATTTAACTTGCAGCATCCAAAATTTGTCTGCTGGCTTTTTACATTCAGTGTATTTTATTCACTTAATATTTCTGACCTCTTACAATTTTCTATTAAGCTTAGCAGGCATTCAGGGGATCGTTCACCTAAACAGAGGCACTTTGTCCCTGTCCCACTCACAGACACGCCTCTCTAGAGCCAGGTAGTTTTACAGGTATGACATATGTACTCTCTATAATGGGCTACATCACGGTGAACCCTATGTGACACTTCCCTTTCTTCACAACAAATTCCAGGGAAGTAATAGTGTTAAGGACTGTCAAGTGTTTCTGCTGCAGTAGCTCCACTGGAGATACAAGCCAGCTGTTTATAAAGATGAGTTGTTTGCATGGTATCTGCAGTTATATGACCTTTTTGAGATACCAGCTACAAACAAAAAGGGAGCAGTGGAAGAAAACATGTTTATCTGATTTCGAAGAATCTCCTAGTAAGATGTTTCTATTGACCAACAGTGAAACACCTGGAGATAAATAGTTTTGCTGAGCCAACCAAGTGAATGATTGCAGCCCTGAGTGACACAGCTGCAGCACGACCAGTGCCAAAGTCCCTTTTGTTTCCCTCTTGTCTTCACCAAAAAAAAAGGGCTAGGACCATTTCCCTAAACAAATCAGATTTTTCAGAGTATCTTTTTCTCTTTCTTTCCTACTTACATAGGATGCTATGAAGTGATGAGAACATAAAGCTGCCTTTCTGCCAACACTCACTGGGTCAGTGCAGCTTGCTAGAGGTTAATGCCCCCCAAAAGTTTAATTTCTCAACTCTGCACAAAGTGATGACACAAAAAGTAAATGAGCTTCCTTTGTGCATGCTTGTGGCTGTAGCTAATGAAAAAAGTCTCCAAAACAGCAAAGGCATCACACCAACACAGCCCTGCTTTAACCATTTTTCTCTCGGTACTAATTAATGCTTCCTCTTCACTCTGCAGAGCTGTTTTGAAATAAATGTCAAAACCAAGTATCTCCCCCTTTATCTGAGTCACAGACAAAATTTTTGATAAACACTGGGGCATGAACATGTATCCACGTGTCACATCAACAGCAGTGGGCAACTGTGAAGACATCATCACGATCTATCAGCTTGTCATGTCTCACCCAAGGCATTACTCATGAGGTCAGAAATAGAGGCCTCCAAAAGAAGGTCAGAGCAGGGGAAGTGATTCATAGCTCAACAAAATCCTAAACATAAAAATTGTACCAATGCCCCAAAATTGCAGGAACCAAGAACATAATTTAGAAAGAAAATACTTTGCAGGAGGTGTAGTTATAAAAATAAATTTACTACCTGTCGAGACATACAAAGTCTGTGGTCCCCCCCAGACCCATTCATCACAGTGGTGTGATATTTTGTGTGTACTACAGAATCTCTATTTCTGCAAGATATGTCAGAAGAAAAAAAAATCATTACAGCTGGAAAACTGAACTGTCAAGTCATTGACTACTGTACTCCAGGTCACACAGGAAACTTGAGGCAGAAGGAAGAATTCAGCATCTCAGAACCAGTTCACTGCTGTAAGGGGAAAAAACAAATCTTTCTGGGATCAGTAACTGCCATGCCAGTGGAAAAAGAAAGCCACCTGAAGCCCAGCAAGCACACAACACCCCTCCACCATGACATCACAGCTCGGTGCTTCTGTAGCTAATTATTCGTACCAGCACTAATAAGGCCAATATTTCTTTCAGTGCAATATAATTTTTCCCCTTTCTTAAAAAAAAGTAAATGCTTGTGTCCCATTCTTTGTTCTAAGGGGGTGACGCACCAACACAAGATGGGATAAGGGATCACTTCACAGTCCCAAAACAAAAGTTAACAAGAACTTTATTTGCAAATCCAGATATAATCAGTTATAAGACTGACCCTGCAAATGAAAATAAAGAATTAAAAGGCGAACCCATTAATTAATAAAAGGTTTGGGGGGTACATGAGACAATCATCCAGCTCCTGAAGTAACCACCCAGCTGCAGGTGCTTTCCTAGGTTGCTCTCCTGGCCCCTGCAGCAGCTGATGTGGCAGTAAAGTAAATGAGAGCTGTTTGGGGTTTGTGTGGCCAGATTTTGGCAGTGGAGGGGCTACAAGGATGGCTTCTGTGAGAAGCTGCCAGAAGTTTCCTCCATGTCTGAGAGACCCCAGCCAGCTCTACAAGACAACTAGATGATGTTAGTGCCTCAGGGAAAACAGAATTAATAATGGGGGAACGTTACTGCCCAGGAGGAATTGCCACTGGGAGAGAGGGTGAGAATACATGAGAGAAACAGCCCTGCAGAGCCCCAGACAGTGCAGAAGGAGGGGCAGGAGGTGTTCCAGGCACCAGAGTACAGATTCCCCTGCAGCCCATGGAGGTCCAAGGCAGAGCAGAGATGCACCTGCAGCCCGTGGAGGACAGCACAGCAGAGCAGGTGCATGTCCAAAGGAATGCTATGGGAAGCACATGCTGGAGCAGACTCCTGGCAGGTTCTGCCAGGAGAGAGGAGCCATGGAGAGAAGAGCCCATGCTGGAGCAGGTTTGCTGGCAGGATTTGTGACACTGTGGGGCACACACACAGGAGCAGTCTGTTCCTGGGGGACTGCACACCGTGGAAGGGACACATGCGGGACCAGTTCATGAAGAACTGTCCCTTGTGGGAGGGACCCTACACTGAAGTATGGGAAGAGTGCGAGGAGCCCTCCCCTGAGGAGGAAGGAGTAGCAGAAAAAATGTGTGATGAGCTGCCCCCAGCCCCTACTCCTGGTCCCTCTGGGGTACTGAGGGGCAGGAAGGTAGAGAAAATCAGGAGTAAAGTTAAGCCCAGGAATAAAGGAGGGGAGGAGGGAAAGCATTTTAAGATCTGGGCTTATTTCTCATTACCCTAGTTTAATCTAATTGGTAATAAATCATATTTATCTTCCCCTGAGTCAAGTCTGTTTTGCCAACAATGGTAATGGGTGAGTGATTTTCCCTGTCCTTATCCCAACCCCTGAGCCTTTCATTATGTTTGCTCTCCCCTGTCCAGCTGTGGAAGCGGAGTGATGGAGCAGCTTCGGTGGGCACCTGGCACCCAGCCAGGGTCAGCCCACCACAGAGCTCAGGTACAGCCTCTGCCAAGGTGTAGCAGGCAGGTTTGCTTTCACAGTCCCACAGGTGCCTCGTGTTACAGCCCCCCGGGTGAGTGCTCAGTGCTGGGCTCTCTGCCACTGCTCTCTCTGCTTCAGCTGTTCGTGTGCCACCTCCACATCCGTTGGGACCCCAGCACCAGGGCCCTGGTAGGCTATGGAGAATGGGAGGAGAAAGGAAACAGGAATTTATTTCACAGCAAAGATCTCACAAGACACACACACACACACACATAATTTGAGGGTTCACACCTGGTTGCCCAGTAGGTCAGCTGAGCTTTGCCTGACTTTTCCCTCCTTGTGGGGCTGCAGCAGCAGCTTTGCTACACAGGGTGCAGTATCCCAGTTCCCCACAACTGGGATGGAAACATCATACCCTCCTTCTACGTATAGGAAAATGCTCCACATGAATCTAATTTTTGTTGCCACTCGAAGAAAAACTCACAGGTGTCACTTACTCCCCTTGATTGCGGAGAGACCCTCTTTTCCCACTCAGCACAGTCAGAAGCAGCCAGAAGATCCTTGTGCAAGCATTTTTCCTGGGAGTGTGAAGGTGGTAAATATTATACAACTGCTAGAAATTGAAAAGCACAGTTGGAAAAATTAAGAAAAAACCACTTTTTTGTGGGTTGTTTGTGCTACATTTGCTGCACTCTGCCAGTCTAGATCATGTCCCTGTCAAATGCCAGGAGAAAAAAGAAGGAGGAGCAGGCAGCTCTGTGAGTGTATTGTAGCCCTGCCACTGCTGGTAAGTTTGCCTTTCTCCCCCACTGGCCAGGGACATGCTTCTTCACACACACAGTGGGGAGGTCTTGTTTGGTTTTGAATATTCCCTGGATATGAATATTCACTGGGGACCACATTAAGAGTAATCACAGCTGACCCATATTGTTACTAATTAATTCTTTTGCTTACACACGGGGGAACAAGAGAAAGAAAGCAAATACTGTGAACAAAGCTAATAATGTGGTTACTTGCTACTCCTTCTATCTGACACATTTTTAAGGAATAGTCTCTGCGGCATGACGGCTAACACAGCAAGAAATTGATGCAGTGTAACAGGAAAGTGTGCTACTCTATGAAATAGTGCTCAGGCAACCCTGGAATGGTTTGTCTTGCTCTTTTACCCACCTTTCTGAATCATATCTGCTGTTGCTTGGGTTGGTTTTATGTCTCCCCAGGTTTAGGAGACTGCAGATGAAGTTTTCTTACCTCCTGCCCACCAACAAAACAGAATTCCGTGAACCCCTTTATATGCTTCAAAAGTTATCCTGTCAGCCTATCTATACAATACAGAAAGTAGAGCTGATATGGGACACAGGGAACTTTGTTTTCCTTACATCAAGATAAAAGATATGTAGAAGTAGAGGGGATACACCTGGAAAACTGACTTTTGAAAGACACATTTTTGCCTTCAGTAAATATCACTGTGGTCTTTACTTTTTAAGACTTTCTACATCGTCTGACAGATGTAGGTTTATCCATGTGTATATTAAGTCTGCTGTGTCTTATATGAGTTGTTTGAAAAGGGAAAACATATCCATAAATATTCCTCAGCATTTATTCCATAAGTATTGACAGATAGAAGCAGCGTTTCTTTCCAAAACTTACACCCAGTGGATTGGCATTACAGACAGAGGGTTATTATCCATGGCACACAGTAATTTGCTGCAGTGCATAAATAGAAGTTAACTTGGAGCAGAGACATGAGTTTCTATTTCAAGGGGTGAAGACATGTGAGAAACTGGCAGGTGTGGTGCATTTGCATGCAGAACTCCATCCATTGCCACAGGCTTCTTCCTGAGTTAATGGTGGGCACTTGCAAAAGAAAGGAAAGGGAAAGGAAAGGGAAGCTGGGGGGAGAAGAGCACTGTTGTCACGGGTTAGCAGAGCCGAAGGGCCGCGATGAAGGAGCGGCGGTACCGGGCGGGTTTAGCGGCGGGCCCGGCCCGGCCCTGCCCGGCGCCGCCCGGGTGGTGGCGCTGCGGCACCGCCTCCGGCTCCCTCACGGCCCTGCCCGGGCCGCGCTCCGTGCTGCCGGTGCCTCGACGGGGAGGGCGCCCGGGGGCGGCCCGAGGCGGGGGGCTCTTGTCCCCGAAAAGTGCCCCGGGGGCGCCGGCAGTAGCCTTGCGGCTCCCCCCCCGCCAAGCGCTCGCCATCCCCCCTCCGCCGGGGCCGCCGTTCCGGGGCAGCGGAGGGGGGAGCGCGGAGCCGTGCGCGGCCGCGGTGGTCACGCGGCGGCCGGGGGAGCGCCATTTCCCGGGAAACGGGGCGGGCCGCGCCGCTATGCCGCCGGGATAATGGCGGGGGCCAGCGCCGTGTCACCTCTTGTGTGCGCTTTCCAAAGAGGAGCCCGGGCGTGGCGAATGGGACACAGACCGCCATTGTGCCGGCGACACTTTAATCGCCCACACCTACAATATTCAACCTGCTGCCGGCAGCGGGGCAGCACCGGGGCGCACACCCCACCCGAGGGGACCGGGTGGTGGCCTCGCCGCCGTGTCACCAGGGCGAGGCTTTTGGGGGCACCTTCAGTGGCGTGGTGTGGGCTCGGCCAGCCCGGCTGGCTAGCGGTGCTCACCGAACACCAGCAGAGCAGGAGCCCCGAGCTGGGGGGACCCGACTCGCTGGGAGAGGTAGGAGAGAAATGCCCTCGTGTCCATCCCAGGCGGCTGTGCAGGGCGCTCAAGGACCCGCGGGGACACCAGGGTTTTGTTCAGCAGCTTCGGCTGGACATTGCCTGTGTGCTGCCTTCCCATGGACGTTACCTCGTGCTCTCACAGGGGTGTGAAGGCACAGAGGCCTATGGCAGAGAGAACTCTTCCTAGCCTGGATGCAACACCTGTGCTGAAGCAAGAGGTGGGGTTTTCTGCCGCATGAACCTGGCAGGGGGAGATGCTGGTTCCTCCTGCCATAGCCCCCTCCAAAGCTGAGCCACTTGGGCTCTCACTGAGTTCATCTGTGGCCCCTGTCACATGAGGGCCATACACTCGGGCCTCTGCAGACTGTGGGTTCCTGATGAAAGCTCTCAAGCACCTGGCCTCAGCAGGCCATCAGCTGTGTCTAGCCTAAACTTCTGCCTCAACAGAGCTTTTGCTCATTGCAGATGAACACTAGGTTTCACCCTTTGGGAATTTCTAAAACTTTTATGGAGGTCAAATCATCCTGCATGCCTGAAGAATAGAAATAATTACAAGTCTCTCTCCCTCTCCAGACCAATCCGCTCTGCAACTCAGGGGTATACCAGAGGTCTTGATGCAGTCAGGGTTTTGCAAGCCTACTGCCACAGGAGAGCTGCTTCCCAAGAGCTACAGCACTGCAGCTGAGCATTGCTGCTTGAACAAAACCAATGAGGACACTGTCACAGGCACTGCAAACAACGCTCTGCTGAAGCTGTCTGATGTCTAATAGACTGGGAAGAGTTTTCTCATTTTCTTTGTATGGCTCAGAATTTTGAGGTGTCCCTAAAGCTTAATCCTCTTTAATGCTTAATTTTTGTGTATTTCTTTCTCTCTTAACCCCATGACGGGAATGAAATAAAAATGGTTCTACTTCTTTAACAGGTAGAAATTCTTAAGACATCCTAATTTACAAGGTAGTGAACCAGCTGAAGATGTCTTCAGAAAGGTTTCTTTTCACAGCCTTTCACAGGGGTAGTTCCTGAAAGCTCTGTTTGTGCTGTGTTGTGTTGGAAATGGATTGTTCCTAGAAGCCCTGTGTTCTTTGCTGTCAGGGATTAAATGAGAGGATTTCCAATGAATGGCAAGGTACTACTTTTTCTTGGCTGACAAGGGTTTCTTGGGGAAATACTCTGCTCTTGGGGATTCATGTGAACTGCTGATCAGCACCAGACTGGGTCCATTCACTTGATTTCTTCCCCTTAGAGGAACCACTGTTCTCCACATTGTTTTGGCTTCTGTGACTGTAAATATTTACTCTTTACATTTTAGAGATGTTCCCTCCTCAGGAGACCTGCAAAGGTTCAGATTCCAGGCTGGCTTTTCCACAGCTAAGAAACCTCCTTCGGGGACTGGGCTGCCTGATTGCCCAGAGCTTTGTGGGTGATGGATGTGAGAACAGCAGACTGAAGGCCCAGTACAACTGAAGCAGCCCCCTACACTCACAGGTTACTGCTCAAGTAATGCTGCTGTTGAGAGGCAAGGCAGATTGTTTCAAATGTTGATTTTTTTTCTTTTTTTCTCTTGCTTACATGTCAAATGTTATTTTTTCTCTCACTTGTTCACTTTTGTGTTACTACTATGCCACAGAGAGCCTGCAAGCTAAATTTTTCATTTATACACCAAGCCTATGACTAGAATGTTTTCCCAGAGCAAACCTTTGTAACTGTACTTTGTGCAGTGACTAAAGTGACAGTGAAAAAGGGAATGCTGAGGTGATCAGTTAAAAATAATAAATCTAGTCCCAGCAAAGTTGGAGTACTTACACTTCCTGGGCTCTTGTGCAAGAGAACTTGAGAGCAAGAGGAGGTGACCAGATGCGATTTGAAGGAAATATATTGTTTCTGTGGATGGATTGATGTTAATTCTCTGATCTTAAACTAAATGAAGTATCAATCATATGCTGTAAAACTGTTGATCACGGTGGTAATTTTCTTGCTTAAGTGATTTATATTAGTAAAACATATCAACTAGCAGCCTAATGAAAGCATGTTAGAAAACACTTGTTCACATAGCAGAGATGGTCATTAGTGTTCTCTTACTGCTCATTTCAGGACTAATTAAAACGACAGACCTGTGGGTGGTGCCTGTGAGCATGCACAGACCCTGCAGAATTGTTCGGGCTGCAAAGGATGAACAAGCTGCACCTGGAATAACATCATTGTTCAAAGTGTCCCACAGCTGAGAAGTGCCTCAGCTGTCCAAGACTTTGGTGGGACTGAAGGCATTTAGCAATTTTAGTGCAACCTCCTTGCCAAGCTGAGTGTAAAACAAAAAAGTGTTTAAAACTAAATTACTAAGGGAAAATTATTATGAGTGATGTTTCCTTGAATATGAAGCTTTTTATTTTTAAAATATGAATTAATGTCTCAGTAACATCTGTAGCCGTTTAAATAAATGGGCAAAATGTATGTAGGTACAAATTCCATAGAAAAGATTTCCAACTATATCACCAAGCTGAATTCATTATGCCTTACAATGGCCCCAGGAGGTAGGCAAGTATTATTATACCAATGCTTTGCATTTCTCTTGGAGGCAGTGGAGGTACTTGCACTGGAATTAACTGTATACAGTTGCAAGTGTCCACAGGGTTAGCCCCAGAGCATAGATCTTTATGGAGGTAAATGTCACCAAGAAATGGGAATTAGTTTTACAAACCCTCCAAGAGCTGAAACAAATGACACTGGGTAAGTGTAAAAATCTGCCCAGGAAGATTGCTCTGCAGAAATGAGGGCACATCTGCTTCGGCAGCAGCATGGTCCTGGTTGTCCTGAGTGGAAAGGGGCAGGTTTCAGAAATGTGATTTCCCACATTTCCAAATGCAGGGCTTTTGTATTCCCTGCAGTCATCCCTTCTAATGTGTATTTAAAACACATTTGACAGTAAAGCATCAGACACTGGTCATAGGAGGAGCCTAAGAAACATTTGCTGCTGGACCCTCTTCTGCTTTAAGCAATCTTGCTCTGAATAATGTAAGTATGAACACTTTATTTGGGTGAATAGTCTGAAGATGCAGAGACTGAAAATAATTCAGCTGTACATTGTCTTTTTGTGTGTGTTGTTGCTCACTGTAGTAGCTTCTAGATGGGGTTTGCCATTCCAGGGTGCAGGTCAGCCACCGGGAGGGCAAAAATCCACCTTCCCTCCTCCTGCAGGAGGCCTGGGAAGGTTGCAGTTGAGATTCACTGAGGATTACCTGATCTCAGTGAGCAAGACTCACACCTTGGTCTCTATCCACTTGTGGGTTTTACTGCCTGAAGACTGGGGGAGGTACAAAGAGGGCTATGTGTCCCCCCCCCCCCCGGTGCACTTTTCAAAAGAAAAGGAGGAAATGGGAGAACATGTGGGAAAAGTGGGGAAGGGGAAGAGAGGAATAAAATACTTTCTGACCAGTGGCAGAGAAGCCATCTGATCTTGAAATGGGATTGAATGCAGAGTTAGACTGTTGAGTACAGTTAAACTTGAGGACTGACCCATGTGCTTTGTGTGCTTTCAAAATGTCTCTGGCTGTAATGATAGAGGAGGCTTTTTGCTCTCCCCCCTTTTGTAGCACATTTTCTGTAACACTAATATGTGCCTGACCCTGAGTTGCTGCCTTGGCCCTTAACCAGGCTGAGGGGGGAGGAAAGGAGGATGGGGGGAAATATGCATGAAGATACGGGGGTAAGTTCAGTTTGTTTTCCTCTGAAAGCTTTGACACTTGCTTAGAGCAGATTCATTTTCAAGGCTTCCTACATTCCTGCTATTGTACAGTAAGTGTTTCAGACCGGTGTGCCTGTGTTTCCGACTCCTGTGAAGTCCCCTTTGCTGCAGGGCGTGCCTCGAACCGCTTCAAAAGAACCAACTTCTACAAAAGAAAAAAAGAAACTCAAGTAGGCTTGAACATACAAAGAGAGGGAGAAGGGAAAGTGAAAAGGGCCGGGCAGTGTTGAATACAAAATGAGTTCAGCCAGCCCCAGGAGTTCTTCATCACTTACATTTATCTTATTCTGGGAGAGCAGAGCTAAACCCAGTGCTGACATAAACCACCCTTTGCCTTTGACTTTGACTCTGAGTGTGGGTGCACACACAGCAGCTACAGGCATACAGAGAGTACTGGATTTCAGTGAAACATTTTTCCTCCTCTGAGCAGTGGTGTTGGTGGGGAAAATGCCTTTCTGTGTGTGTCCTTTCAAAGGCAAACTGTGGAGTGAGTCTCAGATGCCTCCAGTTTCAAAGCATGCATGCGCTCACAAAACACGCGCTTGAAAAATAAGCAGCTGTTAGTGTTTCCCAGCCGGGAAGTTTTCCCGTCCAAGGAGCACGCTGAGGTGTTAGGCTGATCTCCCCAGTGCTCCATACAGTTACTGAGGTACTGCTAAGGGAAGTCCCCAGCACCAGACAGCAGCCCTGGGCTATCCAGAGGCCTGGGCATCAGCCACCTTGCATCCACATGTGAGGCTAATGGGATGCTGCTCCCCTCTGTGCCCAGAGTCCAGTGGGTGGTTTGTGGGACAGAGGATTGCGCCTGCTGTCAAGGAGGCCCAACAGCCACACAGGCCACCAGCCTGGAGGGAGGTGTTTAAGACTTCAACACTGCACCAGCCTGGCTCTCCCCATGCTGGGAGCTTGCTAGGCTTCTGGAAAAGCGTGTCAGTGGCTGCTGCTTAGCAAAGCTCATGCTCATTTCCAAGCTTTGGCCCGCGGTCCTCGCAAGGAACAGCTCACAGCTGTGGCACCCGGCGCCCAAACGGGGAACACAGAGGCTTAACCCTGGGGATGAGAGCACAGCAGGGCTGCTGGCAAAGCACACCTGTGCCACGGGGACCCAGGGAGAGAGCACGTGGTGCCTGCAGACTGAAAGAGAAGCCGGGGGCTGAGAGTTTAGCCGGCAAACAGCACCATGCAGCACAGTGCAGAGGGCTTTTCCTCCTGTTCATGATGGAAGCGTTTATTGAAGGGGGGGCGGGGGGGGGTGTTAAACAATAGCAGGGTATAAAAGTTGTTACCAGATACAAATAGATGGTCTGGCAACTTTATGGATACTATACAGAAACAAGGTATTAACTTCTTCTCCTTGCCACCTTTCTTACTGAGTAAACACTTTCATTTTGGCGAGAAATTGACAACTTGTTTTGGGGGAATCCAGCAGCTTTTGCCTTTGAAGCATAATTGTCGGGGAAAAAAAAGAACAGTGGAAGTTTCCCTCAGTTTGTTTTTAAAGGAAGCAAACCATCAGCATCGCGTTTCCTCAATACCATCCAGTTGTTTGTGGAAGGTGGGCCCCAGGAGCCTGCCGCTTGCACCAAGCGTGCCCAGCCAGCTTCCTAAACTTGTGAGGCTGCTCATTCCATGTCACTGCCACTCCGCTTTGAGCTGCTGGGCTCCCTCGCTCCCTCCTTGGCTTGCGAATTATTCACTTTTGAAAAAACATATCTACCTCATACTGTGCCCATCACTTTGTTCTCCACACGCCTATTCACACGGGCAAACCTCCACTTCTCCTCTCCAGGCAGGCGGCGGTGGCGGGAGGGGAGGCAGCGCGGAAGGGAAGTTAAGATGCGTGCACGGAGCTATTTCCCTCTCCACCACCTTTGGCCAGCTATTGTTGGCCCAACAAAAGGACTCGCTCGCGGGGGATCGGGACCCTGCCGAAAACGTGGCAGCTCTGGGGGCAATGTGCTGTCCCGGCTGCAAACGCCACCGCTTCTCACCTACCAGGTCCTGCGTGGGCTTTCCGTGTGTCCCCGGCATTAATCGCTCTAAAACCGAGGGCATTGCCTCGGCGGCTCCGCAGCCGAACCCCCGCACAGCGGCGCCACGCTCCCTGCACCGCCGCCCGCACCGCTTCGGGCGGGCAGCGCTCCGCACCGACAGCTCAGGCAGGCTCGCTGCGGCCGCAGTGAGAGCCGGACGGACCGACGGCTACTCGCGCCCGGCGCGGGGAGGCCACGGCGGGCAATTACCGGAGCCTCCGAGGTTTGGCCAGCGGCGGCTATATGGAAAAGCATGTTTCCCCAGGCGGGCGCGACGGAGCGTCCTCAGAGAATGCGGCGGCGGGGACGGCTAGGTGCCACGGGGTGTCGGTTCCTTCTGTCGGCAGAGCCGCCCGCCGCTGCGCGGTGCGGGGCGCCGCGCCGTCGGGGCTCTTCCCGACACCCCCCATTCGGCAGGCCCGGTGCGGGGCTCTCCCCGGCCCCCCGTTCGGCAGGCCCGCTGCTGCCCGGCGCGGGGCGGACGCGCCGTCGGGGCGCTCCCGGGCACCCCCACCCAGTTCCGCCCCGCCGCGCGCGGGGAGCCCGCCCGGCGCGCGCCTGCCCGGGGCGGGGCGGGGCGGGGCCGCGCGTGCCGCCGGCCCGGGCTCACCCCCCCCGCCGCCGTCGGCAGCGGCCTCCGCTCCCCCCGCGCCCCGCGCGCCATTGGCTCCCCGCACGCGCCGGCCCCGCGCGCGCGCGCGCCATTGGCCGCGCCGACACGCGACCGGCGCGAGTGGAGGGCGTGCGGCGGGAGGGGTGGGGCGCGAGGGAGGGGAGGGAGGGGGAGGGGGGCGCGGGGGCGGGGGGGACCCCGGCGCGTGCCGCTCCTTAAAGGGGGGCGCGGGCCCGGCCGACACCGGAGCCGTCGGGGCGCCACGCGCGAGGCGGGGGCTGCGCGCGGCCCCATGGGCGCGCGGCGGTAGAGCCATGAGCTTGCCGTGGGCAGAGCGCGCCCGGGAGCCGCCGGGGCCGCCCGAGCCGCCGCCGGGCCCGGAGCAGAGCGGGTGCGGCGGCTTCGCCCCGGGCTCGTGGCTCGGCGTGTGCTGCGCCGCCCGCCTGCCCGCCGCCGCCGCCTCGCCGCGCTACCTGCTGCCCGGGGAGGACGAGGAGGCGGCGGCGGAGGGCGGCGCGGCGCGGGGCGGCGGGAGCAGCCCCGGCGGGGCGCGGGGCGGCGGGCGGCCGCGGGGCGGCGGCGGCGGCCCCGGGCTGCGGGCGCAGGTGAGCGGCGTGCAGAAGCAGCGGCGGCTGGCGGCCAACGCGCGGGAGCGGCGGCGGATGCACGGGCTGAACCACGCCTTCGACCAGCTGCGCAATGTCATCCCCTCCTTCAACAACGACAAGAAGCTCTCCAAGTACGAGACGCTGCAGATGGCTCAGATCTACATCAGCGCCCTGGCCGAGCTACTGCACGGCCCCGCCGCCCCTCCCGACGCCCCCGGCAAGGCCGAGCACCGCGGGGCCCCCTTCGAGCCGCCCTGCGCCGCCGCAGGGGCTGGAGCGCCGCCGGGGCCACCGGCGCCGCCGCCGGGGCCGCCCAGAGCGTCGCCCCCCGGGCACGGCAGGACTCGCTTCCCCCCTCCGCCGGCCGCGGGGGGCTACTCGGTGCAGCTCGACCCGCTGCACTTCTCCTTTGCGGAGAGCGCCCTGATGGGACAGAGAGCCCCTTCCCCCGCCCTCCTCATGCCGCAGCCCGGGCAGCCGCCGCAGGAGAGGAGCAAGACGTCACCCCGGTCCCACAGGAGCGACGGGGAGTTCTCGCCTCGCTCCCACTACAGCGATTCGGATGAGGCCAGCTAAGGCAGGGGTGTCGTCCCTGGCACCCCCCAAGGCCGCCCCTCGAAGCACAGACTCCGCCGTGGGGTGAGCAGCCGAACGCGGTGCCGCCACGGACGGCATCGGCTCCCCTCGGTCGCTTTGAAATCCACCCCTTCGTCTCCCACCCCGGCAGCCCCTGGTTAGTCCAGGGGGGATGGCTGTTAGCGAGTGACTGTACCCGCCCTGTCTCTCAGGGTCGGTTGGTTTGTTTTCATTTTTAGTTAACACTTCGAAAGTTTCTTTCGCCTAGAAGTCGTTGCCGTTCCCTCCTGCCAACACGCCACCTCGCAGCGCGGAGCCTGGCTCGCCCCGTCGGCGAGCAGGTGATGCGCAGGGAGAAAGCCTGGCCCCGGGGGTGCCGCGATGCCGCCGGCGCCATCCCCACCCGGCCGTGAACCCGCCCTGACACCCCCGTCTTCCAGGACACCGATCCTGCCGTGGGTCGTATTGCTGTGGAAACACACACACACACACACACACACACACAAAGTCAATAACGCACCGTCTTAACCTGTAAATAGCGGAGAAAATTTGGATGTTCCTTAGAGCACCATGTCGGCGTCTTTTGTGGGGGAAACTTGGCGCAAGCACTTTATCAGCGGCTGGAGATGCAGTTTCAAGAGGAAAGCTACTAACTGCCAATTGGAGACCAATATTTAATTAAGCCACTTAATCATAACGCTCTCTTAAAAACGAAACCAGTTTTGTCGTGTCAAACTTTTATGTCCGTTTTATCTTCCTTTTGTGGTAATAGGAAACGTATTTATTATGCAGTGTTTGCAATTCTTTCTGCTTCTCTCTTTTTTAAAAAAAAAATTCTTTTCTACGACAAGAATCGTTTATTTTGATTTTAGCAAAGCCAGCTGCCATTGTTTTATGTATTTTAATTCTAAATTTTTTTTTTTCAAATCAAATAAACGTGGGAAAAAAAAAAAAAAACAACCAAAACAAAATCAGCCTCAAAGCGTGGTCGGGTTCAACTTCTCCCCTCACCCTCCCGTCGCCGCGGTGGTGTGAAACTCCGCGGCGGTGGTGAGAGGTACAGAGGCGAGGGCGATACGCCGGGAAGCCGATGGGGCGCCCCGGCTGCTTGCAGAGGGACGGGCGGACCCCGGGGCCGGGGCGGGCTCTGCCCCGCGTGGAGCAGCACTCCCTCTGCTCCCTGCACCGCCGGGACCGTGTCCCGTTTCCGTCCCGCAGTTCCCAGCGGAGCCGGGATAATTGCAACAAGTGCAGGGTAAGGAGCTTGTCGCTGCTCTGTAGCGCCTGTCCCCGCACAACCGCTCGAGTCACATCATTCCCTTCTTCCCACCTCCTCCTCTAGTCGGGGACGCGACCGGATCTCCCCACGGAGCCTCCTCTGTATCAGCCGAGCAAAAAGGGCCGGGAGCGGGCGGGGAAGCCGGCGGGGTTTTGGGGACACGCGAGCAGCGCCGCGGGTCGCCGGGGGATCAGGATGTGGCCCCTGGGCTCGAGCTAAACCCGGACGGGAATGGGGGATTGGCTGATGCTTAGCCCAGCCCGCGCGTGACACCAGACCCGGGGCTAAACCGGAGCCGTGTCGGTGCCGAGGTTCCGCTGGGTTCATCAGGTGACACTGAGAGAGGGGTGTCGGAGAGGTGATCAGTTAACCAGGCGCCGCCGGGGGAGCGGCTCCCGCGGGATCGAAGCCCGTGAGGGTGTCGCTTTCCCCTGCAGAAACAGGGCACCTGCCCCCCCGGTAACCCCAGGCTGTCGCCCTGCCCTGCCCGCCGCCAGCACCCGCGGCCGCCGCCCGTACCTGCCGAAAGGGGGTACGGTCCCACAGGGTGGAAAGTTTATCGGGAGGGTCATTTCCCTTCCTATTAAAACGCCTGCTTTGTCGGGGTAGGTCAGCTTTGGTTACCGGCACTGATTTCTGGGCTGTGGAAGCCCGTCTCGTATCTTAGGGGGCACGCGAGGGATCCCATAACGGGAGTGATGCGGCGGAGCACAAAACCACCGACTTTGGGGATGCTGTTTTGTTTATTTGGTTTAGTTTGGGGATGTACCCGGCGCGGGTACCCGTGACTGAGGGGCAGCACCCGCGGAGGGGTCCCGGGGGTGCCGGCCATGAGTTGAAGGGGTGCGTGCAACCTCTCGCCGCCCCGCCGTCCCGGGCGCTGCTTCTGCGGCTGCGAACACGCGAGGTGGTGGAAAAGAGCGCATCAAAATCCTCCCCGCTCCCTCGGTCGGGTCCCTTCCCCCGACAGACGAGCGCAGCGCATGGCGCGGCTGGTGCTCGTAGCCTCAGCGCAGCGCTCGCCCTCTGAGGGGCTTTTTCTTCTTCTTTTTGTTTTTCTTTTTTTTCTTTTTTTTTTTTAACTCTTCTTTGAAAGAGATACCCAGCCGCATTCCCATTTTAAGGTTCAGCTATAGAGTTTGCATAACAACCGCTTGGCAGCCCCCCTCTCTTGCACTCCGTTAACAAGCTGTAACGTATAGCTGCAGGTTGCTATAATCTCATTAATATTTTGGAAACTTGAACATTGAGTATTTCAGACCGCTCATTCCCCATATGCCAGGCCACTCCCGCTATGCTGGCTGGTTCCTTTCTCTCCATTATTAGCAATTAGCTCCTACCTTCCAAAGTCAGCTCCAAGTATCCAAGATACTAGCAAAGGAATCAACTATGTGTTGCAAGCTAAGCATGCTTAATATCTCCCAAACAAACAAAGAGACAACATTTCTTTAAGTAATGAAGATGGATAAATCGCTTTATTGAGCTTGCGACAGTGTTTGTTTTGTATAGACTACCGCAAAGTTTTTTAACAAGAGCGGGGACGCGCACCAGCCCCTGGAAGCAGTCTCGCCCGGTTTGCTTCGTGGGGTTTTATCATCCTAAACGGGCTTTTATTTGAAAAGGGCGAGTCAGAAGCGCACTATCCGAGCGTTAAATTTTGGCTGAGCGCTAACTGTCCTCCGGGGTGTGCGAAACGACCGCGGCGGCTCGGGGGGCTTGGGGAGGCGGTCGCCTTTGTGCGAGGCTCGCGGCGGCTCCGCTGACTTTTGAGCCTGGGTCGCCGGATGAAGAACGGCCGCGGGCTCCGGTGCGTGGCTCTGCCCGGCCGTCCCGGCGGCGAGGGTTTCGGGGGGACGGAGCGGGACGAGGCGCGGTGGTGGCGGGGCCGTGGCGCATCTCTGCCGTGCAGCTCTCCGGCTGCTGTTTGCTCAACCTCTGGCCTCGGGGAGGGAGGAGGAAGGGAAGGGGGAGAAAGGGTTAAACCCAGAGAGGGGAGACCAGAAAAGCGCAGGAACCACGGGGGGGGTTAAGGGGGGAGCTGGCCGTGGGGCCAGTGTTTCTTAATTAGAACGGGGCGGACAATGCTTTGGGGCGGACAATGAGGGGGGGGACAGGGGGGGCTGGAGGGCGGAGGGGGGGTCTGGCCTCGCTCCCGGCCGCGGTGCGCCGTGTCTGGAGCGGAGCACGCGTTGTCAGCTGGTGAGCGCAGCGGCCTTTCAGGCGGCTCCCCAGGGAGCTGCGCGCCCGCGGTGAGCTCCATCGTCACCCCCTCCCCTCCATCATCATCATCATCGGCCTCCTCCTCCTCGGCGGCCCCCCACCCCAGCCGAGCACAACAGCCAGCATTCAAGCCCCCTTCCCTCCCTCCCCTCGCACAACAGCAGCGCAGTGGCAGCCACGCCACCTCCCAGCAACCAGCAGCACGCGAGGGCACCGCCGGGGCACCTGAAAGAGTCAAAGCCAAAGAAAGGGAGACAAAGGAGGAGAAAAAGATACGCAGGAACGGCCCAGCGTGTCTGCTCCGACAGTGCGGAGAGGCAGGCGCCCACAGAGGGACGGGCGAGCCCACGCGGAGGCCGGCACTGCCGGGCGTGCACACGCGTGGCCGCCTGCACACACGTGCACTCGCTCACAGGGGTCCGAGCCGCTGCAGCAGCGATGGACACACGTAGAAATCCCTCTCTCCGTGCGGGAGCAGAGGGAAGCGCCCCGGAAACTTTCCGCCCCACAGCCCCGTCCCCGCATGGGGCACCTCCCGGCTTGTGATTCTCTGTGCGCCCCTGACTCCCGAGGCCCCACCTCTGACACTGCCACCCACGGGCACCGATGCCGGTACCCGGCAGGAGCCGACCTTGTGTCTGGTCACCCGTTGTCACTTGTGCCCGTGACGGGCTTATCCGGGAGAGAAAAATGCGCGGAAAGTGGCGAGGGATCCGCTTGTGCGTGGGTGAGGGGGACCCTGCCGGCCCCGCGTGGGAAGCATCCTCTCCGCGGGCAAGCCAGGCTGGAGCGAGGAGCTGCCGGCGCACCGCGGGGGACAAGAGGACAAAGTTTTCCGCCCCTAGCCAAGTGCTTGCAACGCGGAAGGGGCTTTGCTCGGGGCTGTGTGTCCGCCGGGGCCGGGGCTGGGGCGCACGACCGGCTGCGCTCCCGGAGCTGGGCTGGGGCCTCGGAAAACCACTGCTGCCCTGCCGCCACCTCCTGTTAACTTCAGGCGGACTCTCTCTAAGGACGTTTTCCAGAGCTGCTGCATCCCCGGCAGTGGATGGGAGCGCGGCTCCGCGGGCTGCGCTGCACCTGTGCGCTGGGTGCGCTGATCATGTGCGGTGTGTGCGCTGCCGCTGCCGCCGCTGGCCATTTCCAGGCTGCCCAGAGCGGGGCAGACAGAGAGGCCTCTTCTGTAGTGCTATCGAATGGCTCGGGATGCCTTCGGGAGCCCAGCCAAGGCGTGTCAAAGGCGGTTTGAGCGGTGAAGCATTTAAACGCTACAATGGGTGACTTTCTGGCGTGTGCTTTTCTCCCTCCCCGCTTAGACCCGGGAGGAGGGAGCAGGCATTTTTACTGAGCTGTTCCGGGGATGGATGCGACACCCGCAGCCCCCCAGCCCGGGGCCGCAGCCAGGCTCTTCCCCGCTGGGCGCCAGCGGCGGAGCTGCCGCCTCTGCCCCGTCAGGCAGCGGGGAGGGGGAACAGCTCGGGTCTTCTGCCGCTCCCCGCAGCTTTTCGCTCCCAGTTCGGTTTAACAGAGGTTGCTGGGGGTGGGGAGGTGCCGGCCCGTCGCACCCGCTGCAGCGCGGAGCGCAGCTGGAACTTGGGATGGGAGCTTGTGCAGCGCGGGGATAGGCTCTCCGTAGTGCTGACAGGGAAGGCGAGATTTGGGGATGAGAAAGGAAATCCCCTCCGTTTCTGAAGAGATTTATTTTTGTATTTCACCCTGGTTTTTTCCCCGTGTGTTTTGTTGTTTGTTTTTTGTTGGGTTGGTTTTCTTTTTCTTCCCCTTCTTCCCCTGCTCTCCCCTCTCTGATGTCTTCTTATCTTTCTTTCCCGGTGTCTTGCAGCGGCCAGCCCTTTTCCCTCGCTCAACTCCGAGGCGCGCTGCCGCCGCCGGGGTGCCCGGGAGAGAGGCGGGCGGCGGCGCGCACCCGCGGGCGAGCGGGGCCGCAGCACTTTTGTGGGGCGGTTAATCAATGGCACATCAGCGAGACAGCGCATCAGCCCATCTGCTTGATATATATTCAGAAGGGCTCCAGCCCTTTTGAAGTCTAATTTCTTCCCCGAGAGAACGCGCCGGGTAATTTACCATCATTTCCCAGGCAGGGCGGCCAGCGGGTTAACCCTTTCCCCAAGCGCTGCCGCCGCAGGTTTTCCTCCCGAGCGAGCAGCTTTGAATGCCTCAGCGCCTCGCTGCAAACTTGTAAAAGTGCCTCTTTAATGGTACGTGACTCGCTGAAACAGGACACCCGGCCTACCGGCGCGGTAAACCCCTCTCCGGCTTGTCAGATTGGTGTTTAAAAGACCTGCTCAGGACAAGCAAATCCCTCGACCCTACCGGGTCAGCTCGTATCATTTCAGCTACAACCACCCACTGATATTTTTGTGTTTCAACATCTTCGGCCTTGGGGGCTTTTTTTTGTTCCCATCCGACGCTCAGAAACGCAGTTTTATCCTGAAGCAGGAGCCAGGATGGAAAGCGAGCAGCGCATCACGTACGGGCTGAGGTGTAACACTGCACTGCGCTGCAAAATCCTCTGGCTCAGAGGGTGGCAGAGCCCGGCAGGTGCGGGGGGACGGGACGGACAGCACGTCGCCCCCCGGCCTGCGGGACCCCGGCACGCGTGGGAGATGCGCGGGCAGCGCGGGACCCGTCACCGCTGCTGTGGCGGGACGCGCCGGGAGGTGGCCCGTCCCTCTACCCCGTCCGGGGCCGATAAGCCCGGGCAGGATGCCGAGCCTGCACCCAGCAGCCCGGCACCTCTGAGATGCGCCCCGCAACGAGCAAGCGGAGCTATCGGAATTGCGGCCCCGGACAGGGGAAAGCATTTGACTCTGCAAGTTTCTGAGCTTTTATTTGTTTTCTCTGCTCCCTTCCTCCTCCAAAGGCTCTGCAAAGCCGGGAGATGCCCGGACCGCCGACGTGTACTGACTGAACTCTGGTTCAGGGCACACGCTGAATAAGCTCGAGTCCGTTGAGCGGCATCACCTGCTTCCCATAAACCCCAAAAGCAAACCCCGGGGACCGGCCGGAGCCGCCGCCGTGCCCTCAGTCCCCACCTGCACCTCGCTTATCTACAGTCAACATTTTTATCCTGCCCGAGAAAGGTTCCTGCTCGCTCCCGGCTCCGGGGCGGCATCCGCGACCAGCAGCTACACCCCGGTCCCCCTTCCCTGCCAGCTGGGGCTGCCCCCACTTCTCCTGGGAGCAGTGCGAGGAGATCGGCTTTTTTATTTATTTATTCATTCATTTATTAAATCCATCGGCCCAGCTTCTGTAAGAGCCGTGCATGACAATGTCTCCTACAATATCTCTTCTCTGAAGTCTCCTTCAAAAAAGGAGGAGGGTGGTGCATTTATTTCTTGGGGGTTTTTAACACAGAAAAGATAGTTCTGCCTAAACGTTTTGCGGCTGGAGAGGCTGGGAGAAGCCTTGCTGTTATTCCACTGGAGCGGGAGTGGGCTGTCCACAGGGTCAGAGCAAAGAGGGAAGGCAGGGGAAGCAGGGATCCCTTTCAGAGCGGGGAGGGGGCTCTTTCATACTCCATTTTGGAAAGCAATGAAAAGGGGGATAAGTGCTTCCACACAGCTTGTCCGCTTTGGATTTCAGTTGCTGTGGGTGAAAGTAAATTCAGTATTTGCTTTATATTAGCCACAGTTTACATTATTTTATTTTTCTCATGCCAGTACTAATGCTGAACTAAGGGCCGGTGTTACATGAAGGTCCCTCAAAATGCCGACTGTATACAAGCTGTGATGATTTGTGGTAGGACTGCACAACCATCCTACAGACATGTAAAGCTGGGAGCTTGCCTAAGGCTAATTTAGGCACTACTTACAGTTCTCAGTCCCTGATCTTCTCCTCTGGCCTGAGGAGGAATTATCCTGCCTGTGGAGAAGGACCTGAGGCCCAGCAATGTTAAGTGGCTTGCTGTGGACAACAGGAGCCCAGGGCCACAGGTGGGTCATGAGCCCAGGATGTGTGCCACCACTTTCTCACACAACACACTTTATTCCAGTTGCTTCAAAAGTATTTCCAGTTGCAAGACTTTGCTCAAAGCAAAGGACATTCAACCAGGGGCTGTCTTTACACTTCCAGAGATGTTTCACCAAGGTTTTTGGTAGTGTCATCCTTTCCAAAGCCCAAGGAAGCAGCTTGTTTTGCCCCCAGCTGTAGCCTGTTATTTAGGGTGGGTCAAGAGGGAGGGAGAGGTGGAATTTTCTGATACATGATAAAGCTGAGCAGCATTTTGGGAAGGATGGTGAGTGGATGCAGGCTTTTGCAAGCAAAGTGATTCTCCTGATTCATAGCTTGTTCCCTCATTAAGTTTGAATCTGTTCCTGCTGGAGTTTCCCCACTGGGATGGGTGAGAACATGGCTGTGAGGTAGTTTTCCAGGGCATGTGAGACTCTAAAGCACAGTCTGATGTGCAGAATATGTATTACCTCCCTGCCTCGGTCACCTCTCAGGTAGGGAGAACATCTCTTATTTTTCTGAAGTTAGCAGTGCTGCAATATTTGTAGTGAAGATGTGATAAATGCAGCCTGAATTACATTGTTATGTTTCATCACTTACCAGAATGTCTTGCAAAAACACTCTCACAGCAAATTTTTGTGTGGTTCATATTTGATTGTTGAAAGATTTCTGGATTAAATCAATTATGCTTGTATTACTTGGCTATCAAGACATTCAATTAACTCTCTTTCCTGCCCTACAGTTTGGTGGCTTCCTCTTTGCATTGCAGAACATCCTGAAAGCTTTTTCTTTAAAAAACAAAAGTCTGTTTTTCCTTCCTCTCAAGGAAGGAAAGGCTCTGAATTGCATAGGGTTCCCAGGGTTTTCATATTGGGAAAGAGTGAAAGCTTGGGAGCGTTGCTGATTGTAACTTTGGGGTTAAGAAGTAATGGGGTTACACACACCAAGTGAGGTAAAGGATGTTAACCTTTGCATATCCCAGGCTAAACAAGAGCTTAGAAAGTAATTCATAGCTTTTCCCCTGGTATTCCCACCCCCCGAGCAAGTGACACCTGGAAAGGATATTTCTATATTTGGTTTCCTTTTGTTTTTCTAAATAACTGAGAAGTGTAAATAGAAGAGCATCTTCTAACTGAAAACAATGGGTCTAAACTTACCTTAGAGCTGCTGTGGTCATAATTTCAAGCATTCTTAAACCAGGAACAAGAAAAAAAATATTCCCCAAAATAGAAATAAAAATTAAAGTGTTTTGGTCTTCTGAAGCCAGGCTTTTGGTCTTCAAAAGCTGCTGAGTGTTCAGAGGTTTTCTGTGGCAGTTGGGTGCTTAGCAGGGAAGGAAAACTTGGACTCTTATTGGAATACTGAAGTGGTATCTGTGGGTGCGTTTTGCAGTTGTACTTATTATCCTCGCACACCTTGAATAGTATTTGTGGAGCTGCTGTAGGGAACTGACCTGGAGATTCCTGAAATAGATGGTGGTGCAGAATCAGGGCCTCCACAGAGGGTCAGCAAGCAAAAACTGAGTAAGGCTCTCCGGAGTCTGCAAGAAACATTTGGAACAAATAACTTGATGTCATCTTTTGGCAGACCTTTAATTTGTTTATTCAAATAAAAACCCAACAGACTATCAGAGATGAGAACTTTTTTTTTTCCTTCTTGAATTGATCTGTTTTGATGGATCTTCTTGATTTTCAATGCTTCAAATCTGAGAAATGTAAAAACATAAGTTTCAAGATGTTTGCTCTACTTTTGGAGCTTTTTGAAAAATTATTGGAAGTGTCAGAAGTTCCATTTCAGCTTTTCTATTGCCTGAAAAAAATTAAGAATATATTCTAATTCATTTTTTCCCTCTCATTCCTATCAAACAAAATCAAACCACTCTTGCCAGCCTCTCCTCTTTGTCCTGATATCCAGTCTGTAGGTATTACACCTGCCGTGTTTTCTGCTATCACATAAAATTCATACCCTGTGAATGGCTCTAGATCAGTGACTGCTCTGTGGTGGAGCCCAGGGCATTTTCATTAGGAGACTCTGCAACTCTGGGAAAACTGAGCCATCAGCCTTTGGAAAGTATGGATTTCATGAGAAAGAAAGTTTCCTGCTGGGTTTTAATTTTTTTTTTTCGTGCAAAATTCATATTTTATAAGCATGCCTAGAGGAAAAAAAGGAAGCCAGCAAAATTGGCGCATTCAGTTTCTGTGATTTTACTACAGTACCAACATCAATATATTTAATCAGCTAAAAAAATCGATTAACATAATAGAAAATATAGCATTAAAGATTTTCCTAAATTCTGCTATCTTCATCTAACTACTCCCTTTGACAATTCTTGCATTGCACTGTTTATTTTCTCCTTCAAGCATTTTGAGGTTTGAAAACAAATGGCTGAATTACTCTATGAGTTCTAATACCCTCACTGGAAGAGAATATCCTAAAGTTCTCATCAAATGTTACTGGAAATTACTTCAGGCCTCTGATTTTTCAAAGGAATATTTAATTTTTTTTTTTTTAATAAAATGGGTAAGGATTTTTGAGTGGCAGTCTAATGTTAACCTTTTAGAACATACTACTGGATAGGAGAGCAGTGTGACAGTTTTCCATCAGCATAAACCTCCTCTGTATTCAGGAAGGTCTCACCTCTTTGGAGAAAAGAATTGCCACCTTCGGTATTGTGGTATGAAGTGAAATGTGATCTAAGTTGGATGATGGAAACAGTTTGACTAAAAGAACAGACCATAGGAAAGCTGACCAGAGGTTTCCCAAATGGAAAAGATGAGAGAAATAACAAAGCCAGGAGATAGTTAATTACCATACTGTGTAGTTATTTGGGGTTATATTCATGCACAGATCTGGACAGGTTGCTCGGGAGAAACAGCTCCTCTCTTTGTGTTTGGAAAGACCAAGAAATCTGATGAGACATCAAAAGAAATGTGAGACCATTGCTTAAATCTGCCTGTGCTGGCCATTACACACATTTTGTGGTTTTGGAGTAAATGATGAAGAGTAGATGTGCTAACAGCAAATGTCATGACCTGCTTTGCAGGGGTTGCCCTTCTGAATACATACTGGCCCTCTTGTGCAGGTGTTCTTCCTGTCTGATCTGGTAATAGCTGGCAAACCATGGAATCGCAGAGTGGTTTGGGTGGGAAGGCACCTTAAAGATCATCTAGCTCCATCTCCCCTCCCACAAACAGGGACACCAATGCCCATTTTTTGGGCTGATCCAAATGCTTGTTTTCACATTGTGCCTCTGTACTCAGCGCTGCTGAGGCTGCACCTCGAGTGCTGCATCCAGTTCTGGGCCCCTCACTGCAAGAAAGACATCGAGATGCTGGAGCGTGTCCAGAGAAGGGCGGTGGAGCTGGTGAGGGGTCTGGAGCACAACGCTGTGGTTATTGCCAGGAGGTGCTGTTCTAACTTGCATAATAATATTTCAGGGTTTTTGAGACAGAGAACACAGCTCTTGTGGGATACTTTTGTGATGCCACAGATTTTAGTGGTAAACGATGTCTTTTAATAGATGTGCAATGGAGTTCCGTCAACTTCCGCTTATGCGGACAAATATTTGTGCCTGTGAAAATAAGCAAATAATTATTAAAAAGGTGTATACAAAGCTGAAATTTACCTTCCTCACCCCCTATTTTCCATAACTTTAGGTAGATTTTCAGCAGCTGTGACCATGAATAGTTTTCTGGTTATTACCCCAGAAGCAGTGACACATCTCTGTCACCATGGCCCAATACATATTTTTGTACAACCATACCACCACACATCGTTTTGCCTTAAGAAACAGTGACCCTCAAGTAATATGTTACATTCCAGAGCATGGACACACTTTTTCAAAGAGCACAGCTATTTTGAAACCCTCTCAGTACTCGGCCAGCCCTGAGCACAACTTGGAGGACCACAAAATTGTGAGTGTAGATATTCAATATTCAATTCAATACTGTCAACCAGATCAGCAGCCTAATTTGGAAGACTATTTTTAATTTTCTACAGAAAGCTCAGTGTTTCCATAAAACTCTCATTTAGCCACGATATAATATTCAACCAGTTGTATTCTGAAGGAATTTCCTAAGCATTACAAACTCCACACTTTACTGAAGAAAGGGAGTACTGTTACCAAAATACAGACAGCATTAACAGTGTATTCTTGATGTTCAAATGCCAGCAGGTGAATTCATGTCATTAATTATGGGGATTCTCAGGAAATATCAAAAAAATCTATTGAAACTCTATCAGTAATAAATAGAAGCATGATAATACCTCATTATCCAGCTAAATACATTCAGAATTTTTCATTCTCTATGAAGGATGTAAATAGTGTCATGAAATAACATCCTCAGCAATGCACTTGGTTTTAAGGACATTACTAAGCACAGGTTTATGACAACTGACTATAACAGTTTTTCTTTTGAAATGAATTCCGGTTTTTTTATTGAAGTCTGACTTTTAAATCAAATTAGAGAATTAGGATATTTTCTATTAGTTCTCTAAACTTTTTTTCTAAGTTTCTTTTCTCCTCTCCAACACTTAACCCTACGCTTACATGGAGTTGCATCCCTTTCTCCCTGTATGTATTGCAGTGTGTCCAAATTCAGATTTCCCTTTAGCATCACATTATCTAGGTAAAATAGGTGTTACTAATAACCATCCTGCAGGAGTAGTGGGCTACAGAATCCATAATATGGAATTCCTGTGATGAATATGCTGTATAGCCAAAAGGAAAATCTGTCAGGGTTCATATTTCCCCTTCTGCAGGAAGAACAGTTTGTCCAAAACAAAACCTTTTTAACCACAAAGCTTTTGTGTTGTACATAGTAGGACACTGTTATGTTTTAAAAAATAGCCTTTGAAGTTGCCTGTGAGCTGCTGTCTTGATTAATTTAAAATTTTCGGCTTACGCACCCTGCAATAAACCCTTTTATTAACTTTTTATTGCAACTGAACTTCACGGCTTTGCGCTCGGAGGCAGGTGTTCCGAAGGATGCCCTGAATCAACACAGGGGAGCCCAACCTAAGCCAGACACCGCCATAAAACCGCGTGAGGCGGAGCCCATAAACCCGTGGCTGAGCCGCTCCCGGCTCTGGGGGCCTGGCTGGAGCTCCTGCACGGAGGATGTTGCCCGGTGGGGCCGGCTCTTCCCGGGGCCGGCTCTTCCCGGGGCCGGCATCTCCGCGCCGCGCTGGGAGCGCCGCGGCGGCTCCTCCGCTGCGGGCGGGGCCGAGCGGGCGGCGGGCTCTGTCCATGGTAGCTGCGGCTCCCAGCTCTGCCAGAGACCCTCGGGGGCCTGTGATCGCTTTTCCCCTCTTTTTTTTTTTCAGTTTTCTCTCTTTTTACATTTTTTTGGGGTTTTTTTTTCGTATTTCTTTCCCTTTTCTCCTCTCGTCCTCTTCCCCCTCCTTAGTTTAGTCCCTTCCTGCTAATACTGACTCTACAACAAAAAAGAAACCAAACAGCCCCACCAAATACCTCAGTGCGAGCCTCTCCACCCCGCCCTGTTCAATGCCGCGTGTGTTTTTAATATATATCACCCCTAGCTAAAACTCTTCAGTGATATATGAAGCATAGAAGCTTGGCTTGTGACACAGGTGACACAGTGGTAATTTCTTATGGGGTCTACAGATTTTAGTTATGACGTAACAGAAAGCAGACAATATTGTTCCAGTCTGTATTTCAATTTATGAGGTTTAATAGGAAACTAAATATTGGAAAAATGCTCAGAATGAAATATAAGGAGTTCTTGCAAAAGCTGTGCTAAGAATCAGTCTAAAATCATACAGCCATAGAATCATTAAGGTTGGGAAAGACCTCTAAGGCCACCGAGTCCAGCTGTCAACCCAGCACCACGACCATGTTCAGCACTAAACCATGTCCTCAAGTGTTATATCCACACATTTTTTTAACATTTCCAGGGACGGTGACTCCACCGCTTCCCTGCACATTCTATACTTGATAGATCTTTCTGTAATTTTTTGGTTTTTTTCTCAATATCTAATCTAAACCTCCACTGGTGTAATCTGAGGTCATCCCCCGTTGTCACTTGTTACTGATGTCCAGTCCTGCTGCAACCTCCTTTTTGTAGAGAGCAATAAGATCTCCCCTCAGTCTTCTTATCTCTAGGCTAAACACCCCCAGCTCCCTCATACAACTGAGCTCAGGCCCTTCCCCAGCTCTGTTGCCCTTCTCTGGACACTCTCCAGCACCTCAGTGTCTGTCTTGTGGTGATGGGCCCAGAGCTGCCTGACATGTCTAACATGAGCTCTCTGCTGTTAGCTCACATCTGTTAGGGGACATTAGCTGGTGACACACGATGAGGGACAGACATTTCCAGGGTCTCCCTCTCTGGCTCTGGCATGCCAGTGTAGCCTGTTGCACTGGTAGGGGTAAGCTGTGGTGTTATAGGCAAGGCCTTTACTCCCTTCTTTCTTTCTTTAAAAGGATTTTATTCCTATCAGTATAAATAAAGGATGCATTCAGCCAGTGAAAGTAACCTTTTTTTTTTTCCAAAACATCAGCCATAAGTTTTGCATAAGCTGATCCTTCTTTAAAGCTCTCCGCATTTGAGATATTGGTCTTTTAAAAACTTATTTATTAGCTTAGTCTATCACAAGGAAGCAATCTCCCTCTGGTGCTCATAGTCTCTGGTCCTTCTCTCTGTTTACAGAGCCCAGTTGGATTTATATTGGCAGGAACCTCTCCCTGAATTGCCTGTGTGTAGGGAGAATCCCAGTAGGATGTGACTGGCAGGGAAAGATCTGTTTCCGTCTGAGCTGGGCCTACCCCAGGATGTTAATCTGTCCTCTGCTGCAGCAGGGCCTTTATCCCAGAGAGACATGAAGCAAACAGGATGAAAATCTGCACAGGCCTGGTGTACCTTCTGTAGGGGAAAAAAAAAAGTGAAACAGAAACATGGAGGCTTATCGCTGGTGGAAATAAAACCACTGACAAAATATAACAGAAACAAGAATTAAAAATCCCAAATTCCTGCATTCCTATAATCCATTTGAATTTGCAATTCTATCGCACAGCAGTATGTTGATAAAGTTAGGTTGTCTTGCATGAGAGTTTAGTTTTGATATAATGACAGAAAGGAATACTCAAAGTATGAAAAAATCCCAATCAACAACAACCAAAATCCCAAAAGAAAACCCAGAAGTATGGCATTTGAAAGCAGGTGTTTCATTTCTATGAAGGAAAAAAATGGCAGAAGTGTGAGTCTCGAATCCACAGTGAAATGAGAACTTTTCATCTTTCTAAGAACCGTAGTTCAAATTTTCTTCTCTCACCTCAAACCACTACAGGAATTGGAAGCTGTGGGAGGATCCTTGTTTATCCTTCTCTGCTTTGCTCAGGCATGGTTCAAAATGGAATCTGAGTATATATTTTTTTCATTGTTTGTACTATGATAAGATTCTCAGTAAGCAGGTGAGTGCTGGAACGACAAGGGTGTAGCTCTTTATTACTGTAAGTCATCTTTACGCTCATAAATAAGCCTTTGGAATTGAATGGGATTGCTCAACTGTGCAAGAGTGCACAGGATGTGCCCATAAACCGAACTAAAACAGGCTATCCAACATAATCTAAACAAGGATCCCATGCCTGAAGCGAAAGCCCTCAGTGTTGATGTTATAAAACATTATCAAAACACTCTTAGCATGTTCCGTGTGGGTGCTCGATGTTTTGCTGTATAATTCTAGCTTTGCTGGTTTCACATGGGCATCTTTAGCAGCTGGAAAGCCCTTCTGACACAAACACAGCTGGAGTCCTGTGGGTGTCTCATTTAGGGCTCTGTGATCACTCGAATAAGGGTGGTAAGCCCTGGCTTTGAATGTCTGGCAATCATTTGTGCACTCCATGTATTAATGTATCCAAAGGCAGTTAGCGCAGGTGAAACCGCTGGGATCCGGGCCTTGAGGGTCTGTTTCACACTGCACAAAAGCCAACTCATGGTGTGTTTTAAGGGAACCTTGTAAAAGTTAATCTTTGCCATTTAGGTTTTGAAAAAAGGGTGATCTTCTAAGTCATAAAACACATGAAGAAATCGATCCCTTGCCAGACACTTACCGAAGTACCAGAGTACTTTTTGCCAGGAGCATTTCTGTTGTTTGGGTCATGTGGAAGAGATCCCTGCTTAAAAAAAAAGAGAACCAAATAGGAAAATTCACCTCCTTCCCTTAGAAATGAATTTCATTCCCATTTCTGTAGCAGACCCAACTGCTACATGGCCAGCACAGCCATTTCTTCTGTCACAGGAGCTGCCCACGGAGAGGGCTGCTACTCCAGCTCTGTGTGAAACTCCTACCGGAGGGCCCCAAAACAATGGTATTTGCAGTGGGTGTCTGCCCTCTCCTACACAGCCATAAGGGCTGTTTCAAAAGCCTCCTACACAAATGAGTACCTATTCACTTGGCAGATGGGGATGCAGGAGGGCAGGCAGAGCCTGGCATGTGGTACTGAGCCCAGCCCATTCCTGGGCCTGCTTTGAAAATTCAGGTAGCTGCACATATTTGTGCTGTTATCCAGTCTGAAAAGGGGCAGTAAGTAGTTCCTAAGAAAAGGCTTTAAATTAGATAACTGGACAGCAGCTTCATGTGGTACCAATAGGTCTGAAAAGTTTAGTCCTGCTTGTAACAGGGGGGTAGAGTATGGCAATGCAAACGTCAGTGAAACAGCTAAATATTTTTCAGCATGGTAGGCTGGCATTCAGATTCCTTTTGGCTCTGATTTTATCCAAGCTGGGCTTTTCTTGGAGCGAGTTCTGTTCCCTTTCAAAATGATGAAAACGAGGCTTTCTGAGTGGGCAATAAAAGCTGAGTATGCATGACAGGGTGTGTACTCCACTGCCTTACCAATGTCTCTTGGCCAGGTGGCATAAAGCCATGTGAGCACAGCATAAATGTGTCTTGTTGCATTTCAGTGCTACTGTAAAGTGCATTTTACGGCTGGAATAAAAAACACAGAAAGAATTTCCTTTTGAACGCTTGTGTAAAATTTTTGTAGCAGAAAGAAAAAATAAAAATTACTTTATTTCTTAATGGGTCCTTTTCATTTCTTAGCTACTTTGGCAATAGTGTGACTGCAAAAAAAAAAAAAGCCCCAAACCCTGCATGCAACACATAGGTGGATATAATTTTTCAAAATGTCTTTGTATGTTTCTCGTCTTGTTAGTAGAAATTGTTTAACTGCTGAGTGTAAGCATCCTTTTATAAAAGTGTCTCTTGAGGATTAGAGTATTAAATTTCTTAAAAGGTTTTTTGTCCATATTTAATTTTTTAATGCAAAGAATATAAATGTTTAGCTCTTGAATTTAATTGGATTTAATTGGAAATTAGGCAGCCATGCATTTTCTTAGTACGAGATTTCCCTACAGAAATACTTTGGTTCTCTGCTAAGTTTAGAAATATATTATTCTGATTTATGATAGAGCCATGATGATACCATTACTCCTTTCTTTATCCCCAGTGCTTATATCTCTCCACTTCTCCAAATTTTTCTTTAGCATCTGGGCTAGACAGATGAGTAGTGCTTGGACTAGACTGGAATAGGGTTGCTTATTCTGAAATCCTTCTAAAAGTTTCCTTCCTTGCCCTTCATTTCATGTAGCAGTTTCATAGTTGTCTCCTTCCAACATTCTCTTATGTCCTCACATCTCACCCTAAGTTTTCATGTGTTTCTTGATACCTTCCCTACAAAAATGTTCAGACTCTCTTTACCTGCTCTATACCTATGCCAACTTTTATTGACCCCTTTTCTTCACCTGTGACTGCAGGAAGCTTTCTACCATGTTCCTGTTCTTTTCCTTTCAACAGTCCCACCAAATTGCTTTAAACTTCCCTTGTATTTCATAACACTTGTCATCCTAAAACTACAAGTCCTACTATGTGCTTGGATGGAGCATGCCTAAGTATCCTGATGAGCTACATTTGGGATTAACATCCCCACTTAAATTGCGGAAGATCTGATTCAGAGCTGCTTTTCTAACCTCTGCGATTCAGTCAGGAATAAGCCAGCGTCTCGTGGCTCATAGCTGAACATCCTACCACTACGTGCTGGTTTCGGAAAGCAGAAATGATCAGAAGTTGCTATTCCCTCCTAGGGAGACACCAGCAATGGTATTTTGGCTGGTGATACCTTGAACATAGTGCCAATTGTTCATGTCCCACTGACTACTCTCATATCTTCTACCATCTTGCCCTGGTAACCTCTTCAAGTGCCCCTCTGTGAAATGTCTAATTTTAAACAAGTGAACTTTTCAGGTTTTTCTAATTAAATAACTTGGCAGGGGGAAAAAATTGCTTTGTAGTGTGTTTTGCAAACTGTTCTGCAGAAAACCTGCCAGGTTCAAGTAACATTTGTTGAGATGTAGGTAGGTTGTCTCTCTGTCAAAGGTAGTGAGGCTTGGAGGTCTTCTGCCCTTCAGAATTCATCTCTGACAAATAGAGACTTGCACCTTCCAGTGTGAATGGCTCTGGGGGATGCCACCAATGCCAGGATCATCATTAACCTGGGGCAGTGAAAGTTCATTAAATCCCCTGGGGGATGGTTTGGGGTTCTTGGGAGCCTGAAAAACAGTGGTTTGAAGCAGTGGCAGTGTCTGGACCCAGCATGATGTGCCCAGAGCCTGGGATTTTGCAGGCAGCTGCTGACAGAAACTCATTTCTCTCATTGCACATCTGCAAAACAGATTTCATTTCAGAAATCTGGAGGTGGCATGTCGAAAACCATGTCCATCTCTGAATTTCTAGTGAGTGGATGCTGGAACAAAATCAAGTCTCAAAGCAATGATCTTCCAGCCAGCTTGACTAATTTCCTTCTCTCAAAAGGCAGAGGATTTACCACCAACTCATTGTGCTGGTAAAAGTGCTGCTAAAGCCCAGAAATCTGATTCTGCCCTCTGCTAAGTCCATCAGAGATGAACAGGCCCCAAATTAAATGGAATTGAGACAGTTGTCCTTTTTTTATTTGTTAGCAGGCATGGATTTGGCTTTGCCATGAAAAACTGTAAACTATTTATAATAAAAATTTAAAAATAAAAAATTATCAGTTTTTACAATTCATGGGCATTTTCATAATTCTTAGCTTTGCTTTTTGCATTTCACTAATTTATTTCATCGTAATGTTCTTTTTGTTCTATAAGTTTACAGAATGTGATGCATTTTATTATATACTTGGTAGCAATTTTAACAGGCTTTGTAGTTGTTTGCAGGAAATGTATCATTGGGGGAACAATAAAGGTGTGTTATCTTAACTTTTTGACCCATCAACAAAACCAGTGACATTTGCTTTTCTCTTCTGGTTCATAAACTCCCACCTGAATGGGTGTTGTGTATGAAAAATAAGCAGCTCATCAGCACTGCTCTGTAGCCCCCTTCAGCAGGTTTAAACTAGACTGGTGTGCACTCATGTTAGCACAGGTATCTGAGTGCTCCTGGTTACAAAGTTTGGCTGCCTCCGATAGCAAAGAAATATATGCAACTTCAGCTTGAAAAGGAAAAACAGATGCCAAATATTTGAGTTTCATGGCATGCCTAGTCCAGATCACATGAATTTCGTCTTTTATTATTATTTATTTTAGTTTATTGTTCACCTGCAGTTTGGGCAGCTTCAGCTTCCTTGTGCAGGTGTTGAGGGACACATCTGGGCCAGCTGAGCACCTGCACCGTGATGCTCACATGTGACTCTAGCAAAATGCTGCTAGAGCAAAGCAATGGAAGCAAGAAGACAGTCAGGTCTCACTTTAGATGCTGAGCTGGAAAATCAAATTAAAAATGAGTCTTCAGAAGTCAGGGCAATCACAGGAAAGTCAAATGGAGCATCCCCTGACCCAGCCTTTGTCGCTGTGCGGGGAAGCGGAAGCTCATCCCCGCATGGAGAGCCGGCGTGCCCATGAGATGGCTCTGCTTCATAGACTTTGTGAGCTGCCACTTGCTGCTTGGGGCAAAGATCACGTTTTGACATTTGTGCACTGACTGACAAAATATGATAAAACGAGTGATAGGTGGACGTGAGGGTTTTGCTGAACCATGAGAGCCGGAAAATTCAAGTGCCAGTTTGTGGGTACTGGGAAGATGCCCTGAGGGACAGGGATGATGTAGGCTGGTGCTGGGAAATGGGAGAAGTGCTTCAGAAAGTGGACAAGGCATTTGCAGTGATTTTCTTGCTGCTGTAGAAGGGCTGTGCTTTTTTTATTTACTTCACAAAGTAAGTCTAGATATATTTCATTTTGCTGTATCACAAATGCCACAAAAATGACCTACAAGTAGGTGAGTACTGCAGCTCAGGTTAACCTGAACTTTCACCTTGTTACATTTTTATTTGCTCCCGTTTCTCTTCTTCAAACATGTGAGTGATATCAAGTTCTGTAAACCAAGCTGCTGGAATAACCTAGAAAATGGCATAGACCAGGCAGGAGAAATAGGGTGGGAGGGATTTGGCTGCAGGTTATCAATCATTAATTATTCATTTTGTAAACAATGAGGGAGTGTAAAAGCAGCCAGGAGAGGTAGGTAGACGATTATGTTGTAAGATAACAGAGATAGGGGAAAATAAGGAAAAAATCCTGAACAAACAAAGCTGAATGTTATTTATAACTGTCAAAAACCTTCCTATACCATAAAAGAAAACATCAGTGAATTATTAATCACTTCCATTAACGTAATTGTGCCAGTGTTTGACGGCAGAGTAGGATATGATGGATATGATTTCAGAAGACAGAGTTCTACAAAACATCAGTAGAAAGGATGTAACTTAGGGAAATAGTTGAAATCATTTTTTCAACCTCAAGTTTGAGTAAAACCATGTCACAAATCTCAGAGGAGGTTAAGATAAAAAATGATTGGGATTTTTCTTTTTTTTTTTTTTTTTTAATTTAATGTCTGAGTTTGGCAAAAGGAGGAAGTAGTGAGTTGAAAGACAGATGTGGTCATATGAGTTTCTATTCCTTGTGGTTCCCCTCCAATGTGTCTGAGACTACTTACATGTTGGCAGTAGCCTGTGTACACAGCAGTCTTTTGTGGTGTCCTCTCAGTGGTTACTCATGCAGAAATTATTATGTTGGAGTTTTCTTGGAAAGAAGAAATTGGAAAGGCAAGAAACGTGTGTAGAAATAACATCATGTCTGCACAATCTATTCTTTTAGCCTAAAACCTCTTATCTAAACTCGAAGCAAGCATGTAATTATACCTTAATCCAAGTGCTCTTTAATAAAAGCAAAGGTCTGCTTTTGTAATTGCTATAAATGCCATGGAGCAACACTTGTTGCCTGTATGCACTACAAGTGAGGTGCTTTCCAGGAATCTGCTTTCTCGTGCACAATTTAACCATTGGGGAGATCACATCTGGGGTGCCTATTAGGGCTGCTGTTGTATGTGGTGTCCAGGCTTGGCTGAGGCAGTCCCAAGGGCTGTCCACCCTGGCAGTGTTGCTGCCTGCCTGGAAGGCACAGGAGCTCTCTGGCTCCAGCCCTGGCTGGACACCCACATTTGCTTCCCAGGAAAAAGGTTAAGGGCAAGGGAGGCAATACAGCTTATCCTGCTGTGAAGTTGGGGTGTGCTGCATGCAGCATGCTCAGGTCCTGTGTTTTATATAGTTACTGAAATCCACAGATTGCTGTGCGCCCAGCCCTCTTCCCTCTGAATTCTGCTTCTCCAGGTATCATGCAGCTGCAAAGTCTCTTTCCTGGGTCCCTCCTGTCTGCTATGTCAGCCTCTGGAATTAGCGTGGAAGGAATGGTGGAAGTGTCCCCTCCACCCTGGCTCCCACCATCCCACAGAGAAATGTCTGCTCAGCATCTGTACTGACGGCAAGTGTGAGGTTTTGCCGCAGTAGGAGCCAGCACATAAAACACCTTGAAGACTTCCCTTGTTCTCCTAGGAGGGCTTGGCTCTCTGGGCTGCAAGCACATGCTGCTGGCTCATGTCCAGCCTCTCATCCAGCAGCACCCCCAAGTCCTTCTGGGCAGAGCTGCTCATCCCTCAGCCTGTGCTGATATTGGGGGTTGGCCTGACCCGCGTGCAGCACCTTGCACTTGGTTTTGTTTAACCTCATGGTATTCCCAGGGACACACTTCCTGAGCTAGACCAAGTCCCTCTGGCTGGTAGCCCATCCTTCAGGTGTGTCAGCAGCACCACTCACCTTGGGGTCATCTGGGAATTAGCTGAGGGTGCACTGGATCCCTCCATCTACATCATTAATTAAGATATTAAATAACAACTGGTCCCAGTACAGACCCCTGAGGGACACCACTTGTCCCTGATGTCCGTTGGGACCCTGAGACATTGACCAAAACCCTCTGGATGTGACTGTCCAACCAATTTCTTATCCATCTAACAATCCACTCATTAACCCCATCACTCTCCAGTTTGGAGAAGGATGTTGTGGGGGACCCTGTTAAAGGCTTCACAGAAGTCCAGGTAAATGATATCTGTAGCCCTTCCTTTGTCCACTGATGCAGTCACTCCATTGTAGAAGGCCACTGGGTTGGTCAGGCAGGACCTGCCCTTGGTGAAGCGGTGCTGGCTGTCCCAAATCACCTCGCTGTTCTCCATGTGCCTCAGCATACTTGTAGGAGGATCTCCTCCATCATATCCCCAGGCACAGAGGTGAGGCTGACAGGGTGGTAGTTCCCAGGCTCCATCTTTCTATCTTGTTTTAACATGGGTACAGTGTTTCCCTTCTTCCAGCTGCCTGTGACTTCGCCTGACTGCCATGACTTTTCATGTCATGGAGAGTGGCTTAGCAAGTACATCAGCCAAATCCCTCAGGGCTCTGGGATGCATCTCATCGAGACGCACAGACATTCAGGTTCCTCAGGAGGTCATGAACCTGGTCTTTACATACACTGGGAGAGACTTTGCTCCCCACATTCCCATCCTGATGCCCATCCACTCAAGAGGTGTGGGGCGAGAAGTTGTCATTGAAGACAACTTCCTTTTCTGGTTAAATCTGGTTATATCCCTATACAGCCTCTCTCTGATTGATCCACCCCTCTTATTTATGCCTTTCCATACAAATCCTCAAGTACAGAGCATGGAGGCAAGAAGCAAAGGTCTTGGGGATGACATGGCAGGCAGTCGGCTGAAAAGAGAAGGCTGCTCCCCACCTCCCCGAGCCCATGGTCTCTTACTGAACTGAGCCATGTGCTGTGTTTTTGTTGCTTCCCTGGCCCATCTCTAGGGTTTTGAGTGTTGGAGAGTAGGGACAAGCTTGCACCATGATCCTCAGTAACTGCTGGGAGTGTGTGTCCCCTCACACCTGCAGCGCAAAAGCACACAGAGGAAGGTTAGGCCAAATTACACAGCTGATTTCTGCTCAGGCCATTCTTCTTTCCACTGTTTTGCTTGATCTCTTAAAGCAAATAACACCTTTAATAGGCACCACATTTACCTCTGAAATAGTTTTACAAATTAACTGTTATTACACCACTCATAAATGACATCTAATGTGAGACAACAGGGATTTAACTACTGAGAAAGGCACAAACTACTTCCACATCCCTATCTTTTTAGCAGCTTAGCAGTTTTCAGTGTCCACTTCTCCTATGTGTCTATAAATCAATTTCCAGTGTTCTTTTATTGCTGCCTCATTTTCACACCATATTAATTTTATTAAAATAAAAGGCAGAAAGAGGACAGAGTTTAATGTTTATTTTTGCATCTGAATCCCTGTACAAGTTTGTTACGGGCATGTTTTCTAGCTCTCAGCGGTGGTAGTTCAGTGCTAGCAAAAAGGGAGGGTGGATAATGTGACATGCATTTTACTTTCAGCAAGCTTGTTATACCAGCTCTGAATTTTTCATGAAGGCTTCAGTAACCTGTAGCCGAAGCTCGGGGGGTTTCCACCACAAAGAGGTGGATCGGCTTAGCTCTCACTTCCCATCTGGCACAGGGTGACAGGGACAGTCGGGGGCTGAAGGAAACCTGAAGAAGAAAAAAGTTCATGTGGGACATCCATTGTGATGCATGAAAAGCTAAACATGTGCCTCTTGTAGGGACGCAGCTTTGAAACACTTACTTATCTCTGGCTTCAGATTATATTTAGTCAGGGTGTTTTACTTCAGTCACCAGCACAGCTGTCCAGTCTGTAAATAATACTACAGATAGCTTCCCTCAAACCTTTATTTTGCCAAGGCTGCACTTTCAGCATCTCTCGTCAGCTTGTGCCACAAATACTGTGCTTGCTGCCTAGCTAAAGTGAGGTTTAAATTAGAGTCAGTGTCACAAAAGAATTTTGTCCATTTATTGGCTTGGGGTTTTTTTTAAATAATAAGAAGTAAAACCTCTCCCAATGCAAGTGATTTTTTAAAAATTTGTCACTTTAGATATAAACTGTTGTCTATGAACACTCAGGAAAACCCCTGCAGTTCTGCAGTCTTCTAGCAGTTGGTTCCCAGAAGCAATATCACCCCCATGTGTATGGGAGCTGAGCTGGTGCACCCCTCTGAAGGGCATTCTGCCCTCAGTTATGTACAAAAAGCTAACCATCTGTGAAGTATTTTATAAACAATGTAAAAGGTGAAAATACAAAGATTTCAGAAGCTACAGGGTGTCAGATTAACTTTTGTTGTGAAAACCCACTTCCTAAGATTTTATTATTTTTAAATGCTTGAGGTCTTTTTTTTTTTAATTACATGATCCTAGCGTGCAATTCTTCTGCACAAGATGCTGTTACTGGTTAATTAGTTCAATTTCTGGGTAACTCCTTTTGTACTGACCTACTGAATGCACAGTTCAGTTGGCCCCTTTTAATGTATGCAGTTTATGTTTTACTATGTACACAAAGCAATTATTTCATTGGTGATACTTTTTTCTATAAGGCTTTTATTCCCCCTCCCCCTTTCCCTTCCCCCCCCCCCCCAATTTCTTGAGTGCTTCACAGATAGCAGTTTGGCTCCAAGACGGCTCTTTGGGATTACGGCAGTGGGGTGTGTGTGGAGCCGGGTTTTTTTGAGAGGTGGAGGCAGGAAGAGTAATAATGAGATATTCCTAAAGTCTGGACCAATTTGGGGTGTTCAGTCCAAGATGCTTATGATCCTGTAGCAGGCATAGGCAGGCATCTACCACTGCTTCAGCTCCAGCTGTTGCCACTGAGCTTTTCAGAAAGCAGGGTTTTCCAGGAGGAAGAGAAATGGCATCCCACCTTGTGAAGAATTTGGCCATGTTCCTTGCCCGTTACTGTCTGGCCCTGTTTTAACATGGTTTACAGACTAGGAATACAGCTGTGTGGTGCATAATACTAAAACAGACCCTAGGTAAAATCCTCGTAACTTTTTAATTTATAAAACAGGAAAAAATTCTCCCCAAAGACATTAAATATCTTGGTTTTTATTAGCTTCAGACATGGATTTTATTTAACAGCTACCTGGCACTTGCCTGTCATTGCAGTTGCTTTGCTTTCTTAGTGAAATTAGTTTGCTTGACGTTGGGTTTAATTTCTGTTTGTGTTTTTGAGAGAGGAATAGCAAGTGCATTGACCAGCCCCTCTGGCCGTCAGCTTCATGTGAGGATGTACAGAAGCCTCTGGCAGAAATGTGGGTAGGACCTTCTTTGGTATGACGTGGAACAGCCTCAACCGTGGGAGGTGGTGGCCAGCCAGGACACCCCGAGGAAGCATCCATCCTCCCCTTCCAGTGTTTGGTTAAACAGAGGGCTTCCCTCCTGCAGTTCTGTTTCTCACTCCATGGTGGGAGAGGATCTTCCTGGCGAGCCTTTCTGAGCTGGGAGAGCAGGGGCTGTTCCAGGCACACTGAGGAGCCGATGGCACGGCAGGAGCATGAGCACAGGGCTGATATTCCTTCAGGGGGAAGGCTCCTGGTGCCAGAAGACAGCCGTGCTTTTGACACGCTTATGGTGTGCGTGCGTGTGCACACCAACAAGGTGTTACAGAATACTGGGGTAAACCACCCCCTGCCAGATAACAGCCTTTATTAAAATTATCAATCTGGAGATGCCAAGGCACAGCCTTACCTGACTGATAAACGTGTTTGTGCTTGGATTGCAAGCTGCTTGTGGCTGTTTAGGTGGCAGGTTTAAGGTAGGTGCTTAACACAGAAACCCAAAGCTGCTAGAGGCGAAGGACCTTTTACCCCCAAATAGATTTTCTACCTGCCTCACACTGTGTCCTCTTTCTGTTCTACTTGCCAAACTGTACTGTCAAATCCACCACAAGCAGTTACAGTCCTTTATTTCATGGATGGTTTTTTGAACCACCTTGCATTTGTGATAAGGAAAAGGCTTTTTTTTTTTTTCTCTTCTAGTAAGATGCTTCTGTCTGTATTTGGGAAATAACACAGCAAGCACCACAAAAACCCAAAACAACCGCAGTTTTAATGTCCAACCCAAACCTGAAAGCTCAGACTTCCAAATGCCCAGAGTTAAATAATCTTTTCTGGTTGTTTTTTTTTTTTTTTTGTTCTGAGCTGCATTTGTCAGTAAGATATTAAATAATCAGTGTCAGGTTCAGCTTTTGTCTCCAGGGGTCAGTGGATGTAACCTGCTCCCCGTAAATTCACAGTTTATGAGGCAGCGGTGATCCCTGCACAAGTGGGAGATGACTTTTGAACTCACGCAGCCTCAGACGGGAGGAACATTACACTTTATGAGCATGTTTAGGGGCTGTTAAGGCTGTTTAGAGGCTGAAAAGTCTTCCTTCATAAATAATGGAGCTGGCTTAAGGGAGATGACTCTGTTTATCTTTAGACAAACAAACCCGCCTCGCAAACACACCCCCTGCGTCTATTCCTTCTGGAGAAAAAGAACAAGTGCCATCGTAAATGTTATATCTTTGCCCTTTTCTGTAGGGAATTCATGCAGCACTGGTGAGGAAGACAATAGCAATCTATACTGTTTTTCTTTTCCATGTTGCTGCGTAGCCCTAAATGAGAAATAACCCATGAAGAGGAAAGAAAATGCAAAGTATTTGAGATCACAGAGCTTGCTGGTCACCAATGCTGACTGTGTTTCTCCATTTCCTCCTTGGGAGATTTCCTTTCCTCGAGGGCTGTGAGGAGTTTGTAAGCACAGAGGATGCCCTGTGCCAAACTGCTTCTCCTGACCCTTTTCCAACCCTGCACAGGCCCAGGCAGCCCAAGACATCTCTTGCAATAAAGCAAAGGATGGGGTTCTTGTTGTCTGGAGGAGAAGGAGGCTTGGGGCAGTAAAATCAGTGTTGCTTTTCCCCTGCCATGCTACAGAAGCAACTCAGCTGTCTTGTCTGCTCTGGATTTTGTCTGTATTTCGTCTTCTGTTCAAGACTCTTGAAGCATGGGGAAGGTCATGTAAGGTTAGAGGAAAGCAGGAAAAGCAGACTCACAGCTTCTTAGTGTCCTTCCAAATGCAGATGGGAGCAGAAGAGTGAAGATTCTGCATGTATTTTGCATTAGTTGAGGGGCGTGGGTTGCAATATGGCATTTTCTACGTAAGGGTGACTGCTGCAGGAAAAGAGAACCAAAAATGTGAGTCCAATTCTGACACTGACTGCAGCATCCTCCTTTCCCAAATTCTTCAGTCTCTGCCCGAGCCTGGCTGTCAGGAGTGGGCTCTCAGCAAGCAAGTACAACATCATTTAAACCCACACATGTGCTACATGTTAGCTCTCTGAACAGCTGTTATTTTCATTTTGAACTTTCTTCCCTAGTTATTTACAGACAGTCATGTTCATACTTAGGGGTTTTCTGGACTCTTTCTGTTAAAGCAAGCCAAAGTTTGAATCCTATTGTGTGCGTTTGATAATTAGAAAGTGAAAAGACACAAAAATTAGGAATAGTCCCCTCAACTCAAAACCAGCAGTTAAGTACAGGGCAAAGGAGTTAAAATGGGATTATTACAACTACCACCACCACCAAAGCCAGCTGAACAGGAAGCCTTACATAACCATAGTTAAGTTATTCTTTCTCTACACTGTTGTTAGCGGTCAGATACATATTTAATGGGTTTTCTTTATATCCTATAAATGCTGGCACTAGAATACTTTCCCCAGGGCATTCTCTGAATAAAAGAAAGGAGAAAATGACGAATGCATTTAGCACATGCACCCGCAACTTTATGATAAAAGCCAGCATTTCCCCATACAACACCTGTTGTTGTAGCTGGGTTAATTACTTTTCATTGTAATCAACTGCCTGAAATATTTATCACGGTGCCTGTAATTTCCCAAATCTGAAAGCGACACCCAGAAAAACAACACAACTATAATATTTCAGGTATGACATTCAGCGGGTTCAAGTTGGTTTTTTTTTCTTTGGATTCCTTGTAGGGTATAGTTCTTAATTCTCATCTTCCATTAATTCAAAACTTTTTGTTTCGTAAAAGTGAATCTTCTCTGATGTTACATCAAAACACTGCTCCTTACAATAGTGCATCTACACCAATATGGTTACTGAATGTAGAATAGGATAATGTTTCCTTCTTTCTTGATTCCATTTTCAATCCCCTCCCTGTTCACTGCCTTCTCCTAAATTACAGGATCTGTAAATCATACGGACCTGTGGTGTGGCCATGATAAATAATGTAGACCCTATTTTGTTTGAGATATCAGACGTTTTTATTTTTTGAGAAGAGGTTTGCAGAAAGGGAAGAGGTGTGACTGAAGGAGCCCTCTGGCTAAGCTCTTGGGGGAGGGATGTGACAACCTGTCCTGCAAACCACCTGGCTGTATTTGATTCTGCTCCTGTTGTAGGTGATGGAACATGGTTTTTGTTGCCTTGCAACAAAAAGCAGGGATGGATCTGGTAATGTCAAAGAGCAGCCAGTACTTTTCAACTTTTAGTACTTTATACAGCAACAGCTAAACTAATATAACAATTACTGTCCCCAAATCCAGTTTCTTAGCAGTTTCAAAAAGTAATCACAAAGTGCGTATTGAGTCGAAACTTGCGAGAATATCCACTCATTGTACTCCAGATTTTGACCAAGGGCAGTGATGTCCTCGTACGCAGCAAGTTCTGCAGTGCAGGGACAGGGATGCTTGAACTTCAGCCTATCCCTAAACCCAAATCCTTTATTCTTTGGAGAGCCCAAGGACATTCATTCTTTTTATATAAAGCTGAGGAGCATTGTCTTTGCCCTATACCTAGAGAAGTCACATTAACACAGAAATAATCAGTTACCTTTGCAAAGCTGGGAGAAGTGGGAGGAAAGCAAATCAGCAAGCTGTGCTCTGCTGTCCAAAGCTTTCCCTTTCCGTGGCTTTGAAGCATGGGCTGCAGTTAGAGCTAAGGGAGTATGTGTGAGAGAGAAAAAGCAAGAACAGAAGGGAAAGCTACACTGCAGCCTCTTGGGAGATAATCCACTTCCTGATCCCAGTGCACCTGAAGGAAATCCTCAGCACTTCAAAGGAAGCTGTGAGGTTAAATGGTCTTGGCACACATAAATGATATTGATGTGAGTGTCTGACAGGGTACTTTAATAAGTGCTACTGCATCATTCAGCATCTGACACGTTGGGTCTTTTCCACCACAGTGTGTCTTTTCAGCGTTATTCTCCTTGGAGTCCTGTTGGTCAGGGCTTGACTTCAACTGAGTGGTGCAGAAAACCTCCTGTAGATGCCAGCAGCAAGGCATTCTGCTCGCCTCTGATGCTCAGTGCTCTTCTCCAAAGCCCTTCCAGTGCTCTAAATGGCAGTAGTACCATTCTTTCCTCTGCTGCATTTGCCTGTGTCTGGTGCATGGGAGAGGGCATGGGCAGGAGCAGCCAGGAGGTGGGTGAGTTTTGGATGCCAAGGAGCTGTGGTGTGAACGGGTTCTGCTGCACAGACCCCCATCGTTCTGCACTTCTATGAGGCTTTGCTTTTCTGGAGCTTCTAAAGGAAGATGCCAAGTCTGAATGATTGCTGGCTAGTTATCTCAAGCCTTTCTAGTTAGAATGAGCGCATGAATGGTATAGCAGGAAACAGATAAGCTTTTTTGATGCCCTTCTGGCAGCAGAATGAACAAAATGGTACAAAATGTATGCTATTTGGAAGCTGTAATTATTGGCTCAAGCATATCCTCTCTAATTTATCCTCATGAATGAATGAATGAATGATTCTGCCCCCCCCCCCCTCCCCCCCCCCCCCCATCTATCACTGCAATTTTTGTTTCCTTATTTGATAAAAGGTAGGAGTGGCAGAGTTCTTTGGAGGTCATACTCCACGGAAGTACTCTAGTAATGAGATAATTTTCAATCAAAATGAATAGGTTTTCAATACCTGATTGGATAAATAACCTGGTCTGATCTCCTAGCTGACCCTGATCTGAGTAGGAGGTTGCATTAGACAGCTTTTGCTCTCCTTTTCAACCCAAATTACCCTGTGACCTGAAGTCAAGGAGTTTGTCTGTGACCACACACTAAGCTGTTGGGTGGTAAAAATGCACTGTGAAACAATGGTGTTAGCCCCTTACTACTATTTTTGTGATAAAGAAGGTGTGAGGTCTCCTACAGAGTCACTGCATCAAGCTGGTGGGAGTTTCAGTAGCTCTCAGATGACTCTGATTTTTGTCACTGATGCTCTTGGTTTAGAAATCAGCTATTCTTTAATCTATGTTTTATTGTTTACTTCACTTTACCCCCCTCTCCCTCCCTCTCTCCCCCAAACTGGTAACTGCTTAAAGTCATGCGCTGAAAATGTCCCCGTTTAAATACCAGCCCCCTTGTGGGTGGGAAAAAAAGCCCTACAAAATCATCTGCTGCTTTCTTGCACGTTTTCCTCTGTTTCCCCTACTTTTCAGGTGTAGCCTCAGATACTTATAGCTCTCCAACTTGCTTGTTTGCTTCGGGGGAATTAGAGTATGTGTGGCTGTTAATTGCATTTTTTCAAGCACAGCTCTCAGGTTAGAGGGGAGTGTGGTTGGTTGGCTGTTCAAGGCTTTAAAGTCTGGGCAATTTAAAGAGTCATGGCAGATGCGCTGTCCATCAATGAGATTGTTATTCACAGGTCTAATGTCATATCCATGTATAACAAGATAGTGATTGACAGGAAAGTTTGTTTTGGAAGGAGCAAAGGTCAAGGTTTTGCTGACAGCTTAACAATGGAAATATTGCATCATCAGGATATTTTATGGAGTGATACATACATCTACATAAATGTAACATATGATGGTGGAACAAGGGTGCAAGATGAAGCTCTGAACTAGGATGAAGTTTTAGAATATTATAAAAATAAGTTACCTGTGCTTTATCCGTATTTTTGAGGAATAAACTCAAAGTATCTGTGGGTATGGCTCATGCAATGAATTTGACCTGTATCACATGGAAGAGACTTCACTGCAGAGCACTGTGGTTGAGTGGACAAGATGTTAATTGACTTTGTCAGTGACTTCCTTGGGGGACCTTGAACAAATGATTGCACCTGTGCATCACTTTCCCGTCCATTTAAAAGGGAGAAAGCATTTTGTCTGTCTTGGGTTTTAGGTATGAAAACTCCCTAAGCCCTCTTGGCTATAAAAGAATTAGTTTAAAAAACCTGAAAGATACATAAAAGATAACAACTGAAAAGACAGATGTTCAGAATATTGGTCCTTCTGGAAGAAAGAATTTTCCAATTCCTCTCCTAGTTTTTTTTTCCCCCCTCCCATTTCATTTCTTTTTTTTTCAATTTTGTACTTCGTTGGGTGAGCTCACTTCCTCTTGTCCCAGCCTGATTCTCAAATAATCATAATTTCTTGACCTTTCCTATGAAAATTATTTTTGCATTTAATGTACATTAAACTGAAGCAGAGACTAAGAGGGTTATTTATTGCTATCATGTTGAGATTTGAGCTACTTTTTCCTCTGTTTTTTCCTGTTCCATAGTATCCAAGACTCCCTTTCCCCAGTCTCTGCCCCAAAACAGTTATTTATTTTTTGGTTTCTCTTTCTGCAGTGCAACCTGCCAGTAGTGATCTTCACTAGTGCCCGTGCTATAAACCCAAAGAGGCCAAACCGAATAAACCGGCAAAATGAAAATTCAAAGCAGCTCCCCAAACACCTTCCTCACACACAGCCTAAGTGTTTAGTCAACATTCGAGTTAGGTACTGAAGGTCAACAGATTCAGGCCCTGCTGGAACACGTGGGTCGCTGGGAGCTGTGGCTGAGAGCTCTCCCTGCTGCCCCATCCCTTTGTTCTCACACGAGGGTCTCACCAAAGGCCTCATCTCCTCCGCGTCAGGTTTCTTTTCCCTGCTTCTCCACCACGGTTACCCATGCTCTTCAACCACTCATATGAGTACTCTTTCCCAGTGTTCAGGGTCCTTTTCCATGCTGCATGATAATCCTTGTGTTCTCCCATATCTGGAAAACGCCAGACCCTGGGCTATCCAAAGGTGCCTCATTTTTTCATGCCATGAAACAGCAGGAGAAAGCATGATTATGAAAGACAAACAATGATAATACAATGAAGTAGCTTCCAGGCAGTATTACTCATCAAAGTAATTAATGACTTGAATAATGGATAAATTTTAATTTTTAAAACCTTAAACTCAGTACCAGTATTTTTTTAACCTAAAAAAACATAATCATCTAATCTAGTTGAAATTAAAAAATTATTACATTGGTAGCAGGAATAGCAATTTTTGCACTGAGTAATTCAGCATTGTAAGATATTAATCTTTTACTAGCATGTTCTTTATTTCTCACTGTACTTGCAAGTACTAACACTTCTGTATAAGCAGAAAAAGACTGAAGAAAAAAGCAGACAATTCATGCCTGGTGATGATGCAGGCAAAGCAGGGCACAAGCTGTTATTCCCCTCCTCTTGGCAAGAAATGCTAATGATTTAAGTTTTTTAAGGTCTCATACCTTCATTAATACTTCCCGTAGTATTTTTTATGGCATTCTCTTAAATTAAAATCCAAGCCCACAATGTCTGCCTCCAAACCAGAATATCCTGCTCCACCATACTGGCTGGGGTTCTTCAGTCTGGGTTCCCGTTGGAAATTTCCCTCTTGGTGGAGCTGCCCCATCCCAAGCCTGCTGACCTGTAAATGCTGCTCTGGGCTTCTGTGAGTGCAATTCTCTCTCTGCAGAAATGCACTTGAGGAAGGAGAAGCAACACAAAAGCTGCCTCCAGATCAAGAATGAAGGTTCACATTGGAAAGCTTAGCAAGTGCACCTCCCAGGAGGCTCTAGTTTATTCAGTAAGGCTTCCTTTAGCACCTTGAGTCACCTACAGCATCTGCCACGTACAATTCTTCCATCTCCAAATAACAATGTATTTACTTTGGATTTTGTAAACCATACAGACAAACTGTGTTTGGAATCTTATCTAGTTAAAGCTTTTTATGGGTGAACAAGGGACAAACAGTGCCAGTAATGTTCCTTTCCACCTGATTCACCCAAACTGACCTTTGAGATGACTGCATTTACCCACTGAAATTTGATGTTCTCATCTGCCTGGCTTAGTAGAGCACCAGCACTACCTGTCTGAGGGGGAGTATGGTCTTTGTATGCTGCTGTTCAGGGCACACTTGAGGACCCAGAGGAATTCTAGTGACCAGCTTGTTCCCAAATCCCCTTTGGTGCAGAGCTGTCACAGGTGCAGTGTGTGCCCATAGAGGTACTGGGCAGTGCTGTCACACTGAGTGTTCCAGCCTCCTGCACAGCCCTCAGCATGGCCCACAGGGTTTGCCTGTTGGGATAGCAGGCCAGCAACAGGTTGCCTTTCCAGCGGTAGCCTACATTTTAGGCAGTGCTGCTTGATTAATGTGTCTGGTTCTGGCCCTTAATACAAGAGGGTACATCCTGGGGGAGTCTATTTTGAAAGCAGAGATCCAGCAACTCTCAGGTGTGACAGTGATCAGCAGAGACATTGTCTTGCAGCTTTCTTCAGGCGTCTGAGAACATGCTGGAGCAAAATGCTTCCCTTTACTTGCTTTTTCCAAGTCCTGGCTCTCTGTTTTTATGACCAGTATTCAGCTGAAGCCTGAGTTGCCAAGGTGGGCTGGGGAGCAGGCAGGTGTGTGATGCTGGGTGCAGGCAGTGTTAACCAGGTTTTGAGCTACATAACTCTGTTGCTTTTAAAGATGTTTTTCTTAATCCCTGTAGAATTTGGTTTGTTTTGTTCTGTTGTTTGGGTTTTTTTTTTTTATTTGACAATATTCTACTCCAGTGCGGTTTCGCTGTACAGCCCTTCATATAGGGGCTGATACATCCCTACAAATATGCTGTATTCCCCTTCCAGTGTAAGAGCAGAAGAAACTGGGCAAGCACAGGCCCAGTGCCGTTGTTAGGCTGCCAGCTGCACTGGGGTGAGGGCAGCCCCACATCTGTCGTGTGCCAGGGGGATGCGCTGCCAGAAACCAGAGCTCAGTCCTCTGCCAGGAGGAGCAGGGCCAGCGCGCCGTGAGCCCGGGCTATTCTGTGAGCTCACACAGGCAGAGAAAGCTGACAGGCAGTTCTAATCCACTCTGCTGGTACCCGTAGATGACAGAGCATCAGTGCAGGAAGGAAAAAAAACCCTGATGATTGAAGTCACACACCACGCTGCAGGGCTAGTTCCTGAGAAAACGACAAGGAAGGGCTCAGTCAGGACCACCTGAGCATGTGCCTGTCAGCTCAGTGGTAGCTAATATTGCCTGTATCTATATTTATGTTATTTCCCCTCTGCAGAGGGAGGTGATATGCCCTGAAATGGTGTATGTTTCAGATACAACGTAGGAAGACACAGAATCCACACCAGGTGTGTAATATAGACATGTTTGTTGTGGGTTTTCTTTAATTTTATCGTATAGGAGCAGGCATGAGCCTCACATCTACGCTTCTGAAGTGTTTATATGGGATTCACTTTCAGGAGCTGTCTTAGATTAAATTTATGAGGCAATACTATATTGGCACTACACTGGTGTCACTGCAGAAGTTTTTTGGTGACAAGTGAGGGGACAGAGTGGAAGGAATATAAAGGTCAAATGGAAGTGCTCTGGCTAAGTGACTGCCACTTACTATGTGTCTGCATTATCCCAGGCACTATGGGCCCTGACCCAGCTGGCTTCAGCTATTAAACCATAATATTTAATAAAAATCATTGTGATCTGAGGTTTGCTGTTGCAGTGCCCACTGTCTGCTGGCACAAGCTTTGAAGGAGCACAAGGGAAGGCTTTCTATCAAACGCACTCGCGCCCAAGTTCAAATTTACCATTTTTATCTTCAAAGCCCAACCCAAAGTAGGAAAGGGACTGCCTCACGCCTGGGAGATCATGACCTCCATGACAGCTACATGCTTCCAAAACAATAGACCTGTCAGCCACAACAGAGAGACTTGGAAGTGTGGGAGACAAAGATCTCTAGGCAACTTGGCCCACGATTATGGAATGCCTGGAGGAGATCAAAACCACCACAAAACTTGCCACCTTCAAATCAAGTTTAAAGACCATGGCTTTTTATTTGTGCTTCCCCCCCAGTATACCAGCCCCTCAGAGAAAAGAAGAAAGTCGGTGTAAAAACACGTGCTTGTAGGGGTGTGGAGGCAGGAGGTAAGATGGAAATGTGGATCTCTTTAGCTGTTTACTTGCACAGGAGGTGCTTGGGGTCAGTGAGGAAGAACCTGGTATAAGTGTTCCGACACCTGAGCATAGCTGGAAATATTGTTGGAACTTATTACAGTGATACTTATAGAGATGTCTGCTTTACAACGTTCTCTGCAGAGCCCTGTATCCAGATTCTTATGGAACTACCTTAGGGGACAGATACTAAGTGTAAGTTGAGACTGAAAATGGAGCCAGTTTTGAAATACATGCCTGGAAAAAGCTGGCAACCAAGAGAATACCCCTACTCAGTTTCAAGTCTCTGCTTCTAAGGGTGTATGTGGTTAAATAGGAGCAGGCATGGGCCTTACATCTACATTTCTGAGTGCTTCCCAGGAGGTCCACTCTCATGGACACTTGACATTTCTGTTACATAAATTAAATTGAAGTGATGTCTATGAAATTTAGAGGCACCTCCCAGTGTCTCTCAATAAAAGTCCTGGCATTTTGTTGATATTAGTAAGTATTTTTAATATGAAATAGTGGGAAGAGAAATGTTGTGCATATAAGAAATAATGTTATATGTAGAGATGTTCCAGGAAATGAACTGATTTTTTTTCTTTGTAGTAGAAGAATAAGTAGAGAACTGTGAAATACCTCAGCAAGTGAATATCTTACTGGTCCAACCAGTCCTCAACTTCCTATACAATCTTCTCATATTTAAAATGTGTATCCTTCTTCAACATGTTTTGAGTGACTTATCTATGTTTCATAAGTCTTATTTATTTGTTTTTCTTTAATATTACCCAGAAACTTAATTTTGCTTGCACATTTAATGTATTCTGAAAATAGGTCCTGAGAGCCATCAGAATTATTTCACCTTATTCTTTTTGTTTGCACTTTTTGATTAAACATTCACAGAACCATAGAAAGGAATTGTAGGATCATTTAGTCTGGAAAAGACCCTTGAGATCATGGAGTCCAAACATAAACTCATTAAACAAGCATTTAGAGACAGCTTGTTGTTTCATTATGAACTAAAATTAGTCATATATATATAACATCTAACAGCACTACCAGTAGTTCACCTTTGATCCTGAACATCAACAGCTACCATGTACATTTTCCTATGGCTGCAGCAAAAGAAAATCCTTTGGTCCCAGTCCTTGGCTTAACAATGTATTTGTTACTTTCCTCTGAGCCCCAAACCCTTTAGTAACCCTTTTTGGAAAAACTTGGCAGATGCCTGAAAGTGACTGGGAGATGCACTGAAGCCTGAGAATGAAGAGAGCATTTTGTAAGGATGTAAATGCAAGTGCAGGCATCTCCTTGAGATGGGTGTTCTGTACGTGAGATTAGGAGGAGGGCGTTGCAGGAACAGTGCAGATCAGTAGTGGGAAAGGGGGAGGGAAACAAAAAGAAACCACCCTGTCTAGAGACCCCTGCAATCCTTGGATCCCTCCCCTGGACCATCAATATCCACCTCCTGATTTCTCCAGGAGACTCGCTCTGGCCCATTCTCCAGAGCTGCTGAGATATCTTGATTCATCCAGCTTGACCTGTAGCCTCACCTGCTCACTTCTCCAAGTAAAAACATTCTCTCATGTCCACGCAGCTGTTTGCTTGCTTGTAGGAAATAAAGGCTGCTCGAAGTCGCCTGCTCAGGTCAGAGTACTAAACCAAAGTACTGAACTAGTACAGATCCACAGATGCATCAAGGGAACAACTTCATTTACCTACAGATCTGCACGTTCTTGGAGCTCCTATAACATGCTACCAGCTAGCAGTAATTTCATCCAATTAAATTCTTCTCCAGGACTATGCCCTTTGGTGACATCCTAAACAATCTCTTCTACTGCAAACTGTAGTAACACCATTGCGTACAATTCTGTTTCAGAGGACTTGGTAGCAAATTTGCAGGAGCTGCACTGCAGAATGGGAGTAGCATTTGCCACAGTTGTGGGGCTTGAATTTCTAGCAAGGCAATCACCTCTGAAGACACAGGAGGCAGAGGTGACTTGCTGCATATCAATTCTACACAGCTCCATGGATATATGCCTTTCTAGCTTTCTGATTTTTTTTTTTTGGTTTTGTCTTAGACTGCAGCTAAATTAGTATCTTCCTCAGAGAATTCTTTGTTATTGATAAAACTGATTTTTCTTTTTAATAGCTGTGAATAAAGTGATAGTGAATATCTGTCATACAGGCAAACTGTTTACGATGTCCACCAGCCACCACACCATTTACCCCTCTCTCACCAGCAGTCTGCAGGGTGCTGTGCTGAACTGCAGACAAATCTCAGAATTTTCAGCCGTGTAGAAGTATTAAATCACCAAAATCAGTTTGTACTTAGTGCTTTACCTGACAGACCTCTTTAATTAAAGATTTGACTGTGTGCAGACATCAAGCCTGTGAAACCTTTGTCTACAGGAAGACACCAGAGTTTTCCAACCTGTTCCTGATCTTTGTATTCTGGTGGGCGATTCCAGATTGAGTTCACCATCTGGGCTTTAATCGTTCTGTATCAGAATGATGCCATTTCTCTGTATGGGGGTGGCAGGAGCAGGTCTCCCTCTACACATGAACAGCAATCCTCCCTTGTTAATCATCTCCGTGTGGCTAATCCCACTCCAGGTGTAGGTGGTGGCCAGGCACCAGAGCTGGTGGACCACTGGCAGGTTCTTTTTGCTTGTTTGCCTGTTTTTGCTGCATAGTGTTTTCTTCTTCCAGAGGAAAATAGATTCCTGTCAGGTCTGGAATGCCTACTTTGTACGATGACAGCCTTCTTTCCTTTTTATCTCTGAAGAAGTCCCAGAGCGAGGGAATTGTTTGGATGCACAAAGAATTTCTTTTACAGAAGAGAAATGCTTTTGCTTGTAGGCTGTGATGCAATTCAGCTTTCTGCAGTATTAGTTTCCACTCCTTTTGTTTTTCGCTGTCAGCAAGTGTTACTGTGTATACTACACCACATTTTCCTGTCTGTGACTAAGGATTTCTGTATTGGCCGAGGATGGAAATAATAGTAAAAAAGGTCTTGGTGGCCATGGGTCTTGCTCTTTTCAAAAAGCCCACTCCCATGGCAACAAGGCCTTAGAAGGTAGCAGTCTTGTCACCACAACTTTAAGTCCTAATAATTCAACCAAAAAGATAAAACGAAATGTGGCAACTTTATCTTGCTCAATCTCTTACGTAAAGTCATTTCTCAGAAACTTGATCAGTGGTAGAGACAACAAGCATTTAAAGGGGAGAGGCTTTGAGAGGGGAAAAATCCATTCACATCCGAGTTTTGAAAGATGAGTGAAAGATGGAAGAAAACATGATATTACAGCAATCTTTTTGCTTCTCTTGCACAGTGAACAATTGACCCAAAGTTTAGGATTTTGAGATTTTTGTGATTAATAGGCCAGCTGAAGATTTGAAATTTACCTCGTATGTGAAATAACATTTGCTTTATGAAATAATTATTGATTGCAAACACCTCTGCCAAAACTAAAAAGGAGGAAAATGAAAAAATATAATAGTAGAAATACTTTTGATTAAAGCAGTTATATCTTGTTCAAAGATAATTTTTACAAGTGGCCTATATATAAAATGTATATTGGTTCCTATGGACCAGCAACAGGATTTCCTGTGTCTGTTACTTGTACTGGCTTCAGAGTAATTGTGGGAATGTAATTGACAGTGTGGGTTGGTTTTAGGAGTTGAGGAAAGATTTATCTATTTCTTATAAGTAGTTCTTGCCTGGATATTTATATGTAGTAAAGAAATGCCAGTTTCTGCCCCTGTCAAAATGACCCGTCCGGATGTTACCGTGGTTCAAGGTGGTTTGAGCTGAATGGAAGTCTGGATGGGGCACTGCTTCCATAAAAGATACTGGAATTAATTTTTGGTGTGAAACCCATAACAGGCCACCTACAAAGTTGTTGGGAGTCAAGTGTGTGGGGTGGAACTCAGGGTGTTTTGGGAATGAGAGTGGGACTTGCTTGTCCCGGGGAAGGTGGGGAGGAAACTCCCCACCACTGGCAGCAGGGGCTCATCTGTGAGAGGCTGGCAGAGCCAATGCTTCACAAGTTTGGTTGATAAACCAAGGAACAAACCTGAGTAGTAATCCCACAGGAGAGCTGTGGCTTGTGTTTCAAAATGGCTGAGAGATGCACACAAAAGGAGCTGAGACTTTTTTTCATTGTCTCAAAAAGGGAAATAAATTGTGACCACTCAGGTAAACGAATCCTAACGTGTGTGCCTGATATGGAAAAGAACGTACCAGGTAATAAAAATAATTACAAAGCCAAAAAGTTTTCCTTTTTGCTCTGAAGCTTTCCTTTTTGGTACTGGGCACATCCTTGCATGAGGCCAAGTTATTCTGGGACTCGATCTCCTTTCACAGATAAGGGCAGAGTAATTTGTTTCCTTTTGATGGGAACATGGGTTAAAACATTCTTTGCCAGTACTTAGATCTTTCTTTGTTCTTTTGTTGGTATAATCAGAAAAAGGACTGAAAGACCTTTTAGACAATAATAAAAAAGTGCCAGCTTCTGAAGTTCAGTTTCTCTTCCCTTGTGAGGGTAATATCATGACAGTATTTTGTGTTTTAATGAGCACAAATTTCAGTGCCCTCATGGAATACGAACCTAGGTCAAGTCCTTTCATAAATGAGCAGGTAGCTTCAAGCTTGGCTATTCTAGTGATCTGGATAAGCTTCTATTTTCACCAATTATTTCTGATCATTTATTCTGGACATTAATTACTGTATACCAAACTTCTGCAAAGCTGTTAATATCTGATTTTCAGTAAATTTGTGTCAAGTACCAGATTTGATATCTGCATCTGTTTATTCTAGTGACTCAAGTGAAAATCTCACCTTTGTGAGAAAAATCAGATTAAGTTTTGCCCTGGGGAATGGATTTCTTTGACCCTAAGCAATGTTGACACTAGTATGACTTTAGAGGTTGTGTTCCTGAGTCAGGCTGACATGTGTGCCAGCAGAGAAACTTCTAACACTTTCTGATATGTGGCATAGGGTTGGTTTTTTTCATTTTCTACTTTGCTTTCCTGCTGTCAGTGGGTACTGAACTGCTCCTTTGGATTGGATGTCTTGTATGGAATGGTTAAAAATGCGTTTGCTAGTGCAAAAAGAGCAGAAAGGTAAATAAAGGGCACATGACTCCTGTTTGCAGTGGATTCTCTTTGAGCTGGATTGGTAAAAGTTGAACTAACATATTTGGGCACCAGCTCAAAAAAACACCTAGTTTGAGTATCTGTATATCTTTCACTGAATAAAAAACTAAACTAGTTTAGAAAAGATTTGTAGTAGTTTAGAAAAATATTTGAAATAATGAAATTGAATTTGTTAAAGGTGTAGGGTTGTTTTAAGAGACAAGGGAATGATGCAAAGACACAGAATCCTTGTTTCTAGTAATTTCTAACATATAAAATTCTTTATGCCTGGACTACAGCTTTCCAGAGAGTTTACAATGATTTTGTAACGTTATTTATTGGAGCAGAGCAGTGGAAGAGTTACAGTGTGTGAAAAGGAAAGCAAGTTTAGCAAATGCAGGGTTTTTGTTGTTTTCTTGCCTTGTGTAGGGACATAGAAAACAAAAGAGAACTGCTGTGCTTGTTACAGAACGATAGGGCTGGTACCTGGTGAAATAATGCAGGTGGGGAAGAGTATTTCGGCCAGCTCCTGGCCTTCTGGCTGCCCCCCAACCCCAGGGGTAGGGCTGCTGTGTGTGCTGACCTTGTGGGTACAGCCTCCCATGGCACAATCCGTGTGGCACCCTGTGGCTATCACAGCAGATATACATTGACATGTGTCTGCTTGGGAAATCTCAGAAACTGATAAGCTCTCAGGACAGGAAAGAAAACCAAGTTGTTATTTAGAGTAACGAGAGCTGCTCCTGGCTGGGGCACTTTCGTAAAATGGCACAGAAATCTGAATGTGAATTTTTGTGTAGTGTTCAGTAGTGATGGGGAAAATGCTGACTTGCTGAAGGCTGTGCTATTTATAAACAGATAAGGAATCAGGGATTTAGAAGGCTGTAAAAATTGTTTTCTGCCATGCCCAGGTGTACAGACTGAGGTAAAGGATTTTAGCACAGGTCATTAAGTCACTCGGGCAGCAGACGTGAACAAGACTCCTCCATCACAGCCCTGCATGCCACCTTCCACCAAGTTGTCTGGTAGTTCCTTATACATTATTCTTTTGTAGGCTTTGTTGTTGTTTTTCTAAACTCAACAGGAGATCACATAAATACAAACGCCTGTGCACAAGGTACGACTTGAGTTACCGTCGCACCCTGGAGAGTAATACTCCTTGCTGGTTTTACATGTCCCTTCTCTGTGAGGGTTTCCACGTGATGCTGCTCAAACAGAGCACCCAGGAGGCAGGAACAATGTCCCTCTATACGCCGCTGGGCCCTCATTGTTCTGCGCAGGGCCCGCTGATGAACGTGAGATGGCAAAGTCATCGTCATTAGGCGGAATTTAATAGCAAATCAAAGTTCGAGGGGAGAATAGGCCGATCTCAGCTTTAGCCTCCCTTGGGTCCTGCTGAAAGATTAGAGGGAAAGAGCAGGGCCTTGCTAAGTTGAATGTATCAGATTGTTTTTCAGCAATAGTTATGCCTGTTGTAAACCCCTGAGAAACACCCAGTTTAACTCTTCGGAAAAACGCGTCCCACAAAGTCTGGGGAAGGGGGAGAAAGGACATGGAACGGAGGGAAAGATGATGTTTGATTTTCTTTCTCTGCTACTCATTGCAGAAAGAATAATTTCATGGTTCAGAAATTCCAGTTTGTATAAATTAAGCTACGATCTTCCTTAAGAGATGACATCTCTAAGCTTTAGTGTGTGTATGTGACCCAAAGGAGCCAGGCTCTGTGAAGACTCAGAGTACAATTTTCCTTGCTTTCAGCGTACTTTTTCCATTCCAAGTTCTTTACTACTGGAAGACTTTCTTTTGAATTCTTTGTCAGTTCTCCACATAACTTCTCAAAGTGCTGTAGGTGGGGTGTGTGAGAGCTGTCACCATGGGGCAGAGAAGGAGTTAATGCAGAGTGTGAAGAGGGGGAGTGACCCTAGGAAATCTCACCTACCAGCACCTGTACCTCGGCAGCAGACAAAGCTAACAATAAGAAAGCAAAATGCGTTAGGTGATCTTCCTCCTGCGGTGCCTGAAATGTCACTGGGCACTGGCTCCTCGCCTCCTATTTCCAGCTTCCTTTCAGTCAAGGCTCTCAGTTAAAAGACAGATGATGGCACCTCTTCCTATCAGAGCCTGGTGATCAGCTGGGTTGTCCCAGAAGTTTTATTCTTTTGTTAATGCCTTGGGATGTGTTATGTAGCAGCGATAAAATCGCTACAAAGAAAGCTAAACATCAGCCATAGAGATCTCCACACAGATACAGACGTAAAAAAATCCCAACGAAATAGGCAAACCTGGCCTTGGGGCCCCTTTTTCTCCTGGTCTGCTCAGGAGCCCAACTCCCTTGGGCTGTGCTGGGGATTGTCTCCAATAGCCCCTTGCAGTTTTACTCCGTTCCTTGCAGTAATTTGGACAGCTTCTTGTAATCCAATAAGCATCCCCCTGAAGTCTCTCCAGAGCTGTTTCTGTGGTTTCTTTGGCCATGTCAGCAGAAACACCAGAACATGCCCTTTCTTCCTTTGCCTTCTTAGGGGAAGCAGAAGCTCCTGAGGATGCAAGGACATTGTGGTTTGGGGTTTCTTTTGGTGAGTGTGTTGCCTTTTGTTCGGAAAATAGACAGGATTGGAATACTTCTGTGGTTGCTTATCTTAGTTGGGTCTGTTTAGGCTGTAGGTGCCAAAGCTTTGCAGTGCTGCTCTGTGTCTCGCAATGCTGATTTTTTTATTTATTTGATACCATTTGATACCATTTCTCTCAGTTCACAATATTGCAGAACTTAGAATTTTTGAGAATAGCCTTGAAACTTCTGCTTTCAAACCTCTACTCCAAATGCCTAGCAATCTCTCTCTCTTTTAATCCTTCCTCCCAAGATACCTTCAGTTTTGTGACCACAGGAAAGTCACCAAATGAGAAATTATACCCACAAGATACTTTTGTTTTTAAATCCCTTGTTCTTGCTGGAACAGACTCCCAGTATCTGAAATGGACAAGTTACTGTTCTGAGTGAGGACAATATCCCCTTCTGTAACACAGTGGCCCACAGTGCCAAACCAGACACCCCCACTGCATTCAGCCTGGGACTTCCCTGCTCACTGGCTTCTCCGTTTCCTGATGACTGTCCTTCTCCACTCTCCTGAAAGGGTTCCCAGCAAGTCCAAAATCTCTTTTATTTCAGCTCAGCATGTTAAAAAAAAACATAAGACAGAACAACAGAAAAAATCAACAGCTTTTTGTTGTGTTCTAAGTGTTTTGAGTGTCTCAGTGAAATTCAGCTCAGTTTACCCCAAGGTCTTTGATACACTATAGATATATCTGTTGTCCTGGCCATCACTGCCTGTACTGCAGGGGGTGTCTGCCTGAATGTTGGAGTGGATTTTAGCCCAAAATGTCTCATAAAATAGTCGCAGATCGTGTTCTCTGAGTAAAAGTCACATCTCACAAAGGACTTCTAACTGAGAGAAAGGCAAAGCGCACTCACCTGGGAAAAGAGTTTGAGCCAAACATTTTAGAATAAGAGACCCAGGATACAAAGGGCACCACAAATAATTGCAACATTAGTAGGCAGAAAACTGTAGCTAACCATCCTGTCCAGAGAGGCATGACTTTGAATGCTGATCAAGGCTATTTTGTCTTGCTGACCGCTTATAGTTTTGAGAGGTAGACTCATGGGAGTCTTACTAAACCACTAACTCACCATGACTGACCCCAGTGTATCGGCCTTTCACACTACATGACTCTGAGCCAGCAAGCTTGAGTTTACTGGTGTGTTTCAGACTAATTAAGATTGGTTTTCTTTAGCATTTGTAATGAAATCCTACCTCCTCAGAAGTATGTGCACACACAAAAAAAGAGACCCCAAATGAAAACCGAAATGAAACAAGATGAGCTACACAATAGTGATAAACTATTTTCTTGCTTTGCTTTATTAACCAGCATAAATGTCGAGTCTCTCTCTGAAATAGCCCTAGGCAGTACAGATATTTTTTGCTAATACAATGATGAGAAAAAAAGAATGCTCCCTTTTTCCTCAGAAGAAACACTGTCTCTGCAGTCAGAGTGGCTTTACAAATTAAACCTGAACATTAAAAAGCAGTCATAGCATTTAGAGAAACAGAAGAGATTGGGAGCAGTTGATGTTTAAATAAATCCTTCTGTAAGCTGAGAATTGTCTTTATTTTTCTGTCTAGGAGGCTACTTGGCAGAATGCAAAATGAAGATATTCTCATGCAAAAATATACTAATTCTCTGACAAAATTTTAAACCCCCATTCTACATGCACTGCCATTACCAAATATTCAAAAATGAAGTGAGAGGAAATTTGAAGTTGATTGCCTCATTCAAGAAATGCAATCTGCCTCCAGAGTTTTGCTTGGTTTTATTTAAACCTCTGTGAGGGAATTGGGCAGCAGGGGAGCCTTCCTCTCCCAAGGTGTGTGATGAACAAGAGAAAGCATAGGGATGGTGCCCTTGAAGTGGGGTTGTCACACACACCCGCTGTAACGCAATTGCAAAGACCACTGCAAAAGTGACCTTGGGGCTACTCTCCTTTCCCCAGACAGTTCTCAGGAGCAGGGCAGTTGCTCTCAATGACTGCACGCCTGCAACCTGGGAAGACACTCAAGACATGTGCCAGGGACTCGTGCACTCAGAGATATTTTGGGTCTGTAGCATCAAACAGTGAAGGCTTCCTGACCTGTATTGTGCGACCTGACATCATGCTTGCCAAATTTGACTTATCCATTTAGGAAGGGTTCTCACAAAAATCAGTTGGGCAGACATAAAAATAAGCAACTTTTCCACTGTATGTGTGTTTATGTACACATTTGCATGTATAGATCCCGTATGGAAAAAGCATAGCTATATATTGTGTAGGGTACTGATGGGCGATTACCTGATTACTGATTGCTGATCATTAGTGTTCTGATTACCAGGCTTTTGTGGTGTGTAGCTGGTTCCCATACCTATAGAACCCTTGTAAGGAATTAGGCTGGGGATATTATATGAAAATCTATACTTTATGTATTTTTAAAGCAAGAACTGCCACAATATACTTGATACCAGAACTGGAAGCTTTTTTGTTTTCTACACTATTAGGAATACTACTCTAAGATGCCAGGACTCACATGTGGTCTCTCTTGCCTTCTCTGTCCCTAAGTATATTGTAAATTGAGATGGGGGAATAACTGCAGTCCCACCACGGCATTTGAGTTCTCAGTTCATGAAAAGTGCACTAGACATTGCCAGTAAATATTGTCCCTAAGAGTTTCAGAACAGAGAATAAAAACCTAAAAGAGTAAAAATGAAAATTTGTCCCGCTTGTTGCAGTGAAACCAGAGAGTTATGAAGGACCTCTGAACAATATTGAGTTTGGGGTAGCACAATCACATCACAAAAGATTTACCTTCACTCTGCAAACCCAATATAGGGCAATAAAAATCTATTACAAGCAGAGCACTACAACGTCAAAGGAATATTTAAAAGAACTAGACAGAACCTTTAAATCACAAAAATTGAGTTAGGATGTCCCAGAGGAAACACCCTGGGGACAATTCCTAGCAGGATTTTCAAGAGGTGTTGTTCAATTACCAAAAGTTGTATCCAATGTGTATCTTAAACATAACCAGTAATCTGTCTGCTTCAAAAAACCTGAGGGACAGTAAGCAAAAGGCACCAGCCCTCAAGGAATGATTAGAGAGGCAAAATTATAACAATTGCCATGTACATACATGTCCATATGTCCCCTAGGTCAAAATAAGGGATTCCGTTGTAAAGCCTCTGTCTCTGCACCAGTTGTGGAAGTAAAACATGGGATATCTATGAAAAACACCATTCCCTAAGTGGGCAAGTCAGCCTGCACAAGAAAGAGGTGGCATATGTGGCACAGGTCTCTGTAACTACAGCAGTGACAAACTCAGCAGGTATAGTGAAGGATGGAGACTAGAAACATACCAGCTTTCCAGGCTCAATTCCAGTTGATGCTCCTCTTTCAGTTGCTATTTACTCTTGCCATAACTAAGCATTTATAAGACAGTTATAACTTGGTAAATTGTTGAAAGTAAATGTCACTGATGCTGCATTAAATATTTTCTGAAACATAATTTCTTAAATGCTCCTCTAGCTGCCTGTTCTGCACAATGCAATAGTTCATGGCTACAGCTGAGGAGGCATTGCTGCAGAGGGATGGAGTCATCTGACTTGCAAGAGAAGCTGATCCTGGCTGCAGCAGCAGGGTTGACCCCACGGATGCTGTAGGGCACTGCAGGAGTCGTGTCAGCGCAGCCACAGTTGCCTGTGCCTTCTGTGGGCCAATACAGGGACAGCATGGAATTACCCGGGGTGGGATGATGAGCCTGGCTCACAGTGCGTCTGGAGCAGTAATCCTTTCATCCCTCAGATCATCTCTTCCAGAGCCTAAACCCCAGCTGATAACTTAGCCACTGCCTATGCCATTTAGTACAATTTGCTGTTTTGTCTACCTCTATCACCTGCTCAGTTCCTTTGTGGGTCAATACAAGACCCTACTGTAGCCCTTGACTGAGGGCATATATTAGATTTTATTTAGCCCCCAAGGCAGTCATGCCACCACTCTTTACACAAGTTGGATGCCACCTTTTCAATCAGTAGTGAGAGAAAGGAGACAAAGCTAATGCCTATTACCCTCCTTTTCCAGATGCTGCGAGATAAGCAAAAGTGATTGTTATCACAATATTGGTAGAACAGAAACCAGTAATGAATAAATTGTTTGCCTACTGATGAGAAGGCACTATTATCAAGGAGGCACTAGCCTCCATATAGACAACTGCCAGATTAACTAGATGCTGCTACTCCGCAAACATTCAGCAAAGAAAATCAGATTCAAGAAGGTGAGCACAACAAAACAACTTTCTCCACCTGTGTCTCACCAGTACCTCTGCTCTAAGGTGTAACAGAGTATGTATAGAGCCATTAAGGAGGTAAAATAGGAATTATTGTGCACCCACATTTCAGGAGAATTTGATTCCAATTAGTGGAAGGGGCAGTTGGGTACTTAATGAAACTGCCTTCAAATCAAAGGTAATTCAGAGCAGGTCACGGGATTGGGTTAACTGCAAAAAGCCTCTTGCTTGAATCCCCAGGTGATACCTGACACACCCAAGCATTAACTTTTTAGATGGGAGTACAGAAGATAAGCTCAGAGTCACACAGTAGTCTCTTTGCATTTGGCCCAAGAACCAAGCTTAAAAATACAAACAGGCTGTCCTGCACAGAGCGTGAAATACTTAAATGTCAGAATAGTATTGTTAGGGCTCTATCTGTATGCATAGCAACTATCGTGTGTACAGCAGAGAATGGAGCTGCCTTCGTGAAGGCAGGCAGGCAGGAATAAAAGCCCCATATCCTGTTTTAACCATTCCCAGGTGGATTTGAAAAAAAAAAAAATTCTTTAGAATTAAAATGTTATTGACCTCAGTGACACGTGTATTATGTCTCTCAAGACCACCAGTAAATATACAAAATGTTTATGTAAATATATATCTGTTCAGTGGAAGTACTAGTCAACAGAAGAAGCCTTAATAGCTGCTGAAAATCTTTGCCTTTTCAAGAGGGTATTGAGAGAGTTTTATTAACTTCCACTTCTTTCCATGTCCTTCAAAGGCACTATTGTAGGACATTGGGCCACATAATCCCATGTCTTTGCAATGCATAGGAGAGGGGTGGGGAGTGCAGGAAGTCAGGTTGTTCCCAGATGTCTGTGACAGAGCCAGGTACTGCTGTAATACATATGTTTAGGTACTAAAACAAGTGTTTTCTGTCCTGAAAATGGGCCTGGGTGCACCAGGAAAGGCTGCCTGTGATGCATATTCATCTCTCCTGACCTGGGTACTTTGGGTAAACCGAGATGTCTCTCCGCTTCCGTGGGTGTCTGCCTGTGACCTGCTTCATGAGGCTGCAGAGAGAGCCCTGGTAGCAGCTGCAGGGATTTGTTGGATACAGTAACACAGGGAGTAGCCGTCATGTAGCTGCAAAATTAACTTGTAATTACCTCCCTGAGCTATCTTGTGCAAAGCGTAGACAGCGCTCTACGCGCATTTAGCCTGAAGCAGAGGTGGGGCGCGTATATGGGCACCCTGTGGCCAAATTCACTATTGCAGCAAAACAGTGTCTTTCCCTCTGTGAACTGGCTTCTGGAGCATGTTGCTCCCTAGATGGTCGCTTCCATTTGTGGGACCACATGAAGGCAAGAGGGATTCCAGGAGCATGGATATGGGGAACATATCTAAGGAAAGGTATTTAAAGAAACATCAGGCAGAAAGGGACACAGCACTGATGGCTGCATTCATTTTGTTGTTATGCATAGAAATTTCCAGGAAAGGATCTATTGGGGGGAAGTTATTTATTCAGAAGTGTACTTGGCTTAAATTCCTAAAAGGAATGAGTTTGGTATTTACCTATTTATGGGAATGCATCTTCTGTGAGACATGAGGAGGAACAAAGAGAGTTGCTTCAGCAGCAAGAAGGGAACACGGGAACAGTCACGAAGAAGAGCTGTTAGAGAAGTCTGGAGCAGATCTGGCAGTACTCTCTCCCTTAGAGGTCTGGAACCTTCTGGAAAGTAACTCAGGAAAGAGATGTACCAGGAGATGTGACAGGAAAGGTGATCTCCTTGGTCAGAAGGAACTGTGGTCAGAACTAGGAACAAAACTTCTGAGAGAAATGACTTTATGAGAACAAGGTCTGCTCCTGTCTCTCTGTTCCTTCTTACCTTCACCCTTGATTTCTGCAGTGTTTAAAGCCAAGGGTATCTTTCCAGGAGACATCCTGAGGATAGCCATAACTCAGGGAAGAAGTTAAAAATTAAGAGTTTTATGGCTGATTTTGTAAATACATGATTGGTTTGTGTGATATATCTGGCGGATTTATCCTGATTCTATGCTTTTTTTTGCCTATTTGCAGCTTTTCAATAATATGTTTAGAAGCAAGACAGTGAATCTGAATCTTTGTAAAATGGAAAAGAGAAAAAATCAATCTCTTTGTCTTCTAAGAATCAAGTTTGTAAATTATGCTGCAAAAAGGTTATGCAATCCATCTCTCTTCTGTTCTTGAAGTACTGTTTCTGTGGACTCAGTTGCAGTTGGTCAGCCCAGTATAACCAAGACTGAGAGAGAAAAACTAATGAGTTTTGTACTTTGTCCTGAATCAAGGATAACAATGGATACAGGGGAGGATGAGGATTTACCAGTCCCAAGGAGACGGCACCAAGTGAAATGACATAGGACAATCCTAGGCTGCTGAGAAAGAAGGGATAGGGGTATGACTTCAGTGGCCAGAAATGATGTATTGGTCAGAAGAGAAGCATCTCCCCTTCTACTTGTTAAATCTTTCTGTAGCTTCTGTCATCAGTAATTTTGAAGCACAATCTTTTTGTCCTCTGGAATTAGGCTCCTTTTGGAACTACATAAAGAGTCAGAGATCCAACTGCAAGTAGACTATTGAAGAGTAAAGGGTTTCTCCACCAATATTAAAGAAGTCCCTTCTTACCATGGCTGTTGGCAGGAACTGCTTTCCCCTGGAAAATAAAGAGTACGTTAACAAAACCCCTCCAGACCTTAGAGAGCAGTAGGTGGGGTAGGTCTTCCCCATCTATAAATTCTCATAGTGCTTTTGTTTTCACTTCTGTGATGCTAATAGTTTCCCTCTCTAATTTCTCAGCTAATTAGCTTATCTCTTCCCTGCAGGTTGGGGGAATAAAAACATAGCTCCTGCTGGAGTTCTCTGATGTTCAGGCAGACGTCTTGAGAACACAGATCGAACTGATAGTAGGCTATTTTATAGGGCCTTAAAAGCCACTAAGAAACTAGTAAGGCCCATTAGACTTTCTGTCATGCATATGATGAGAAAAATATACCAGCATAAAATCCACTTTATTGTCCTGCCATGACAGCAGCAGCTATTGTGCTGGGAAGCTTTTTGGATGGTAGCTCTACCTTAGTGTTTCTGCTCTGCTGGCTGGTGAGGTTTCAGGGATGGCATCCAAACAGAGAGGCTTTGTGATAGGCTCTCAGTGACCCGTGAGGAGTATAACACACAACCCGCTGGTTTGACATGAAGGAAAAGCTCAATAAAAGCAGAGTGACCTCTTTCAGTTTCCCGTTTCAAGCCTTAATGTTGACTTCCTTGCACAAAGATTGGCTCGAAGAGCTGGTACCACATTATATTCCAGGCTCTTTTCAACGTGAGCAGAGCTTATCTGGCCTTCCTTAGGGGCATTTCTCCTTTGCACTTTCCTCTCTGATATCTTTAAACAGACAAGAGAAAATACTGCACTTTGACAGGGGTCCACACTCACTTTGTGCCACAAAGATTTCTCATCGACTGAGCTAGAAATTAATGGCAACTGACACTTTTTGCCTAAAGTTCTGTTTTATAATCCATAAGGAAAACAAGCAATTACTTGTTCTTTGTCTTCAACACATTGCCAAATCATTATTTGTCTTTTAACAATAACTGCTCTGCAGTTGCAATTTGTGTGCTAGACAACCTGGGAGACCTTACAGAGTGTCACAATCTGTGCCTGCAAGACTAACTCTGACAGATCTTTCCCAAAGCTGCCTGTAAAATGAGCTGCTGTTACCGAGGTCCAGCTGACACAATGGTGAGAAATCCAGAAGTCAGCATGGAGTTACCTGCACCAGGTTTTGCCAGAGTGAAAAAACCTCCAGAGGTAGCCCTTCCCTTACTCCTCTAAAAGGATTGTATGTCCATGGAGCACAAATGATCAGAATTACCACTCCTGTAATTCTTCCTGGTAAGATTTTTCACAATTCTCTTTCATTTTGGTTTGCAATAGGAAATGTCTGGAAAGTGTCCAGGTTGGTGAATCTGGATTGATTCTTTTTTATTGTTATTCAGGATGGACCATGATTTTTACTTTCCTGGTTGCATTTTTGTCCTTAAAACTCTCTAGCCAAGCAAAATACTTGGAGATGCTAGATATGACACATACATCTCTAAGACATGCTCAGAAATGACCTCATGGCACGGCCAGTGAATGACAGCTGCTTCTTATTCTTAATTGCTTATTTTCCCAACAGGTTTCCAGATTGTTGTGCAATTTTTCCTGCCACTTCTCCTGTGTTTACACCATTGTGGCAGAGGAGGCTTGTATGAAGCCCTTTGCAGAGCTATTTTGGTTTATTCTAGATACTGTCTAAAGATGATAGCTGATAGGTGGTGTGCTTTTTTCCCTTGCAACCTTGCGATATTATCTCAGACCTGTTCAGGTCTTACCAGCCTGGTAACCTGGGACTCAGTCTGGCTTTCTGCATGTGGTAATGTGAGCCATACTCAAATCTACACCTTCAGTATGTCTCTGAAATATGCTTTAATGGGGGTTTTATTCAGCATCACTAGGAGTGTTTCCCTACTGAGACTGTTTTCTGCACTTAATGAAGATATTCACCACTTGATTGCCTATATGAGCAAGTGTGATATGTGTTCTGGAAGCTGTTTTACAATTAATTTACCAAAAATTTGTGTTAAAAATATGGGTGGTTTTGCTCCATGACAAAATGTTGGTTTGTTCTGATTTAACTTTGTAATAGAAAAAGTCCATATTTCAAGTATGCCCTGACCTTAAAACTTACTGAAATTTGTGCTGCAAATCATTACAGACAAGTAAGTCCTGTATGTACTTCACTACTCATCAGAGGCCAATTCATATTAGTACTCTTCAAGAGCACCTCTGAAAGATATTATTATTTCAAATGCCTGCCAACTCCCCCTATTCTCAGACAAAACCACAGAAAACCACCAGCCCTTGCTTACTGTTTTGTTACTAGAGTGTTATTTATGAATGATAGATCTGCATTGGTGTTTTTCCCCAAAATCCAAAAACAAGGACAAAGGAACTGCACTCAGACTTCTCCATTCAAGGCTGGATTAATAAAGCTAGTTGCTCTTCAGCCAGCAAGTGTGTCTGTGGGATAAATGTGGGAGTGTGTATCCTCTCTAGCCACCGTTCCCCAGCCCGCTCTGTCTGTGAGATCAAAGAATCCTGGGAATAAGGGATGGAAGGACACTGCCTTCACATTCACTGCCTGTTTTCTCTCCAGAGTGTGGATGGTTTGGTTAAACTGTTACCTGTGGATTGGCATTTTTCTCACTTCAGCAAAGCTGAATTCTGTAAGCGATGAAGCCAGCTCATAGCAGAAGCAAAACTGCTCTGACTTGGGTGATCAATCACACAAGTTAATCCACGCGTAAAAGCTGAGCTTCAGCTCTTTACCATACACTGGACACAATCTCTGACTTTAATTTGCATTTCTTAGTTATAGAAATAGGAAACTTATCTTTGAAAATGTTCATTTTATTTCTTAGGCTGTTCCTGAGGCTTGAAGTGGTGCCCTTGGTTATTTAACACCCAGGGTGTTTCTGATCTCTGTAACGTTGTTTTACAGCAAATTCCTAACAGTCCCCAACCAGAGTTTCAAACAAATCAGTAAAATACATAAACAGTCAAGGGACAAGGTGGACTTGATATCAAAAGGTACTGGTTTGTGTGTAAGCAGTCTGAGGTAAATAGTTTTTGTTTCGATCAGAAATGTGTATTACTCCTAGTCCATTTTAAATGTTACTTTAATGTAATTTGCATCATTTATTGTGGGCAATTTTTTTTTTTTTTTTTATCACCCAGCAACTTTCCTTGTGATTTAAAAGCAAACTTTTCTTTTTGATTCGAGCTGCTGGTAGAAGGCTCTGTCTAAGGGTGAGAATTAATGCCGACTGCCCCATCCCCTGCCAGGCTGCGCTGACTCCCTCCGCCGTCCCTGCAACCTCTCCCATGCTGCTAAGGTCCATGTCAGACAGGGCCCCCTGACATGTTCCCCTTTCAGTCACTGCTTTCTTCTGAGAGCTGTCACCACCCCCTGGAAGCACATCCTCAGTGTAGACACAAGGCTCCTACCAGCCCCGGCGGCAGGCTGGAGATGTGAAAGTAAAATTTATGTCTAGTGGGACTTGGGTTGCATTTGGGTGTGTTTGGGTTTGGGGTTATTGCAGAGCAGGCTGTGCTTGCACTGAGAATGGGAATGAATCCTGCCTGAGGCAAGCACAACCTGCCAGCAGCGAGTCCTTCCTCTCCCCAGTGGGACTGGGGCTCACAGGGAGATGTTAAAAAAGCCTTTGGGAGAGGTTTCCCTGAATGCCAAGAGGCGAGATTGTAACCTGCAGTATCATTTTCAATTCCTTTGCATTGGTCTGTTATCAATGGCAAATGCGCTAACATACCCCTTTTAAAGTTATTAGGAGGAATTTGGACTGCAAGCAGTCATGCATGGGAAAAGCAGGAGGTGCTGGAGGGAGATCACACATCTATATATATATAGATATAAATGAGTTTCTGTCCTTTGCTATATGCTAATCTTTAATTGTTGTTTGTTACATATCACATATGTATCTGGGATTCTGTCCCTTGGCATATGATCTCTTTAACTGTTGTTGTTGGGGCGTTCTGTTGGTTTGTCTTTCTGTTTTGGGGGGGGGAGGGGTTTGTGTTCTAATTAAGCTTTATCACTGAAATTTTGTGAGTACTGGGCACAGGTGCCCAGGCACTGACAGTGTGGGGCTGGAGGGGCTCCGCCCTCTGTGGGGTGAGGCCAGAGACTGACCCATACTGGACACAGGTATTGGCAGCCAGCTCCAATGGACCTACCACAGGGCACAGCTGTGCATTTGGGAAAATGTATTTAAAAAGGGTGAAATGACGAAAAACAGTGTAAGAAGCAGCTCTGATAGCTCTGATACCTGGTCACTAGGTATTAGCCATGACAAGAGTGCTTGCAAGTTATAGAAGTGCTGCAAAAAAATCGAAGTCCAATGAAGTCCCTATGGAAGCAGAGTGAAAACAACTTCCCAGGTTGAGAATCTGTGTCCTGTGATTTTATTTCTTCCTCACTTTGACCAGCTGTACAGCTTTCTCATCCCTTTTTTTCCCCCTCCTGAACTTTCCTCCAGACAGAGTGTAATGGCTTTATTTTTGTTTTAAGACTGAACAACCTTTTCCAATTGCTGTCATTGGAGTCTATTTAATTTCAAGGCTCACCACACGCTGTAAACGCAGGACTGCTGCCAACCAACATGGAAGAACTTTGAATGAACTGTTTCTTAACTTTATTAGAGTAATTCATATTTGGACCCTTTCCCTGCCCACACACCTCTCTGCCCACATTTCATTTCCTTGCCAAGTCATGTAAAACTCTGATCTTTTTTCCCAACTAAATTTTTGGACTCCAAATAGAAAGCAATATAAAAGTTATACCATTAGCCTGCATCATCCCTTCTCCCCCCTTGATGCTACAACTGAGTTTGGCCAAGTTAGAGCAGAGGCTTTAATTTTCAGAACAAGGAACCTTGCTTGTTTCCCTGGAACGTTCTCTTTGTCAGCATTCACTTTTCCCACAGTGCCTTTCAGTGTCAACTCTCTGGCCATGATTCAAATCAATTTTTCCAAACATTTGTATCTGAGGTGAGCTTTGAGATTCCTATTGCTGTCTGGACTGGAGGTAACTTCATTAGTTTGTTGGTGCATTTCTATTCTTGAACAAGTTGTGCAGCTGTACTTTCTCAATGTGTCAATAAGATAGGATGCACATGTGATGGATTCATACTTGCCCACTAGAATTTAAGGAAAATTTTCTTGTATGGCGGGTTAATTCCAATTTTAATCAACTACATCAAATCATCCTACTGATAAAAATGGATCAATTCTGTGAACATCTTATTTATCTTTTTTTTTTTTTTCTAATTTCAGTTTGGGTCCTAAGAGCCTACAGATTATGGGGTGCTAACAAAATGGAATGGCATGCATTTTCCTAAGTTATTTTACTAATAATAGGATCTGTTCTGATAAGAAAAATAATGTACAAGTTTCAGTGATCTGAGTTAAACACCGCTGAAAAATGTGGGTGGAGTTTGCCTTCTCCTTCTGACCCATGTGAAAATCACTAACTGTGCTTTTGTACCTGTGCACAGTTAACCCTACCAAATGTTCTTCCTCTTTCTTGAGAAAACAGAGCTTCAGTCTCCACATGGTTCTAGTCTCCCTCTAAGCTATACTCCTAAATTAGACCTGTAGAAAACTGTGCGACAGAGTTTTCCCTGCTTTACATATTCATTAATTTTAATATAGAAGTACTCCTACCCACATCCGTGTGCTGCCTCAGTCCCTCGCTTCTGTCGGCATTTGGTCCAAAATGCCTTTTTGAATTTGATTCCTATCTCTGCACTGGATTATGTGCATAATACACCCTCTCCTGTGCATAGCTCCTGTATCTGGGATTAGTGGAGTGTGTACAAACTGACTGTCTGTAAGTTGTTAGCCGAGGCAGGTCAGTGAGGGTCCATGCACTCCTCCAACCTGTGCAGCTTGGCTTTAAAAGCCAAATATTTTCTATTTGTTGAATCACTTTCTTGTATTAAAGCAGAAAAATGCAAAGCCTTGATTTGTGTGAAGACCTTTGCCATTTTACAGTGGTGGCAGTGGTCACACAGGTATCTCAAAGTATTTGAGCAAAGCAAATCCCACAAGAATCAGACAATGCCCATTAATAACAGGGTGTGTTAATCTTATTAGCATCATGCTAAAAGTTGCTAAGTGGGATAAAATGTCATATTTGGGTCCATGCTTCTTCTGCCTCAAGTACTGGACTTTGACTAGTCAAAATCTTGAACTAAATTTCACATATCTTAAAAAGGAAAAATTAAAAAACCCACAGGCACTAAAAGTTCTCTGTGAAAGCAGTGACCCATCCTCCAGCTGGGTGGCAAATACCTACTGCTTAAAAGACTGTTAAGGTGAGAGTCATAAACTGTGGCTGTATTTAAGGGTTACTGTACTAAGCTGATTTTGAAGCACACTTCTGATGTTGTAATCCTGATGGATCAATTTCCTATGTGAAATGCATAATTTTAATACAGTATAGAACAAATTTGCTCATGTTTGAGGATACCAATTGTAAAGAGGTTTAAAGATTTCTGTTGTCTTTATCACCTGGCTGCTAAATACAACTAAGTGAAATACTGAAAATAGGACCATAAATTTAAGAATGCAGCATAAGCTTCTGAAGACTTTTCAGTGTTAAAGAGTCTTTTTTTTGCACTCCAGAATGAGAGACTGTCTCACATTGCCAGCTCATAGGGATTTTTTTTTTTTTTTTTTTTTTTGGTCACTACAAGCAGGATATGGATATGTGCATTTTAAAAACCAGGCATCTTTAGGTAGGAAACAATCTGCTGGCAGGTAGAAATCCATACCTAACATGAAAAAGGATTTCTTTAACTGAGAAAACAACTCAGCACAATAAAATCATCACAAGCAATGTATTTATTTGAAGAACAAAGACCATCTTTTGACACAAAGGAAAGGGTCAAGGGGAAGAAGAGTGTGTGAAATGCTGCCACTTGAACAGTGAATTTCTCTATGAAGCACTGTCCCAGGATATACCAGCTTTGTGCTTAAGATCTCACTCTGATTTAGCCTTACAATTTTTGTTGAAATTTTAACAACAGAGTTGAGGCAAAGGGTATCACATTTCATGGCCCAGCCAGCCTATGATCTGTTTCAGGTTTCCACAACTATTTCTCTATCTTGTGGTGCCGAATGCAGCTGTGGAAGGTGAATCGCACCATGGTTTCAGAACTAGGACAGAAATGTGGCCTAAGAGTTTAAATCTACTGACATGTTCTTGGTTTAATGTGTAAGAGTTCTTTCTTCTGTTATGAGATCAGAAGCTTTTAGACACAAAACAGTCTAAAAGTGGCCACACCAGGAAGTGGCACCAGTTGGGAGCTCATTCCCTACCAAACATGATGTCATTTCAAGGCAGCTAAGAGTCCTGAAGTGCATCCTGGTGCAGTTAAGTGGGTGCTGTGGAGAGAGGCAGATTTTATGATATGGACCAGATTCTTATTTCTCTCACTGCCAGGAAAGTCCCACTGTTGATACTTTTAGTAGTGTTGTCCAAACGTGCTCTGTAGTGCAAATTGGTATGGAAATGATTGAGTCCTGCCTTGGATTTGCACGTTCCACACATGGAGGGCTTTCATAAAGATTTATAGAAAGCAACTCTCATCAGACTATTTTAAACAGCTTGAGGGGAAAAGAATTTTTCCCCTACAATGACAAACCCTATCAATTCTTTTGAGGAACAGGAGCTTTTTCCACCTCCCATCTCCCATACACACAGCCCTGGTAAGCACCAGCATGGATACCAGACACTGCTCTCTTAGCCTCGTTTCTGTGGTTACTAATTACCCAGACTTGTGACGTTAAACTCTTAATGCAGTTTTAAATCTATCATTTTCTTCCCCAAGAATTTTGGCAAAGGTGTGCTTGGGAAATACCTGCCAGTTTTTATTTTTCAGGCTGTTTGGAAAACAATACTCTTTTTCTTCCCAGTTTCCCAATGAAACCATTTGCTTCATGTTCATTCCTTGAATTGTAGTTAATTATACCAAATCAGACACTTCTAACAGCTTCACGTTTTTTGGAATAATAGACTTTTTCTAGCTTGGAACAGGAAACTGTGTTGAAAGAGAAAATTAGGTGGTTTTTGAGATAACACTGAATCTTCTTTCACAATAGAGTTTCTGCCTAGAGCATTTCTTCACCTTCTTGCACTTCCCCCATTCCTCCTTTCAGACCACATCACAAAATTTAAAAATTCTTCCTTCAGCTTTTTTGCTTATGTTTGAAAGTAATCTTTAACACGAGCAACTTTTCACTACTTATAGATCCACATGATGTGCTAGTTGTAATGTGGCCTGGGGGAAGTTTACATTTGACTGATCGATTTAGGCTACCCTATTCCATATATTGCAAGTCTCCTATTCAGTAGGATTTCAGCATCACTTCTTTGTGCTTCAAACCTTTGAACTGGGATTTGGAACCACATTTTGGTACTGTTCCCTGATGGTGACTGTACCTTGGGTGGTAGCTGTTTCCAGGGTAAAGCTCTACTAAGAGTATTGCAGCTTTTCTTGCACTCAGCTTGCAAGGAGAGATGGATTAGAGGATGGTCATGACATAACAAAGCTTGTAATTTGATAACTGGAAGTAGAATCCAAAAAAGGAAAAAAAAAAACCAGGAGGCTGAGGAAATCCTGTTCTTAAAATGTAGGTGGTCAAGGAGTGGCTTGTCTACAAGGAACAACTGAGCAGGCTTAGACTTTTTCAGCTTGCAGCCTAGGGGATGTAGTGGGAGGACAGTAGAGATCAACAACGTAAGGAGCAGTGTGGAGAGAATGGACAGGGATTGTTGTTTCATCTAATATAAAATCGAGGGTGCTCAAATCACAGACAAACCAGGGTAAAAATTACCTCAAGGATGGGTTTTTTCACCCCAACCCAAAGTAGGTGCATGGATGTTGTGGATTTAAAAAAGTTTGCAAGGGTTCAAGAAGAGAATGAAGAAATGTTCAAAAGACAGGTCCATGGTGGATGAGCAAATAAGACAAACCACGTGACTCTCAAGAAATCTGAGCTGAAATCAGCCTGAGATAGTAGCTGGGAGGGTCTTTGCCCTTTTCTCAGTTAAGCACCTGCTTCTGGCCACTATCAGAGACATTGGCCTGGAGGGGCCGTTGGACTGAACCAGCACGGCCTTTTCTGTGTTCCCCAGTCCAACCTGATACTGCTCGTTGTGAGACTCCACTGATGCTCATATTTTGCTTTGAACCATGACAGAGGACTTCCTCTCTTTTGATCGTGGATGATGCAAGATTTCTATTCCACCCATTGCGTTCCAGTGAAAGAGGCCACTCTGACCCCCTTCAGGAACACAAGCTCTTAGGGAAAAGTTTGCTATTTTCATCATCTATACTTACCCAATATAGCACATATATTAGCATATATCAAATGCTTCAGTATAGACTACTGCAACGTAACCTATCAACAAATATTTTAGTCATGTGAAAGGCCCTGAAAGAGGCAATGATTTTATTTCCCACCCACATGAATTTCCAAGAGACATGTAATGTTGAGTCTCAGAAATTGCCTTCTTCATAAAAGGCAAAGCTGACAGATGCAGGTTCTGTGGCTTTAAATTACAAAACCTTGTAAAGAGAGATATATATATATATATATAAAAGAGAATGCAACGCTCTAAAACAAAAGCAAATAAAAATTCAATGGGCCTTCATATACTGGTTTTTGTACTCAGAAAGCAAGGTTTAATAAAATTCTTTAATTTTATGTCAGAAGACATGTCAAATGCAGTTTACATTTCTCAGCCAATAATCATATTTTCTTGCAAGGGGCTGATACATTTATTTTTTAGAGACAGACACAACAAATAATAAGGGTTTTTATTTGAGACGAGAAACAAGCATTTTTATCAAGATGAAAGGGGTATAATAAATTTATGAGACCTCACATACAGCTATAATATAATAAATTAGGAGGATTAATGGAATTGTGGGCTACAGTAACCCTCACTAGTAGAATGCCTATTTTATGGAGCTTGATAATATAGTTTATCATTGACTCCATGGGAATTCCCACAATATATTAGCTGTGGTGTAACAATAAAGCACACACAGTAAGAGGCATGTCTCTTTTGACACACATTCTCTTCCCACACTTATTTTACCAGGGAAACAACTCCGGTGCAGTTTAATTAAACTGCACCGCAATGAATTAGTCCAGGTCTTAGCCCCCTGACAGCGAGGAGCCTGGCATTACCACAGGGGGCTGTCCCCCTGTGACACCAGAGACTGCAGAAAACCTGGGAAAAAAAGTGTAGGGTCTCTCAAGTGACACTGTCACTGTGCAAGGCCTTAGCTGTCAATCACAGGATCTGCAAAAATGCTCAGACTCCTACACATTCAACTTTATCTGCCTACATTTGTTTACTTTATCTGACCTTTAGGAGGAGATCAGAAAGTGACGTGGAGAAGCACTTAAAGACTTCTCCATTTATGAAAAAGGTGGATTTCAGTGGTGGATAAAACCCTCCCTTCAGTTGATGTTCAGCTGATGACACTTTTAGTTATGACTTTTGTAGTTTTCTGGAATAGGAACAAGTCAAATTCACAGCTCTAAAGTTTCTAAGGGGAGGTGGCACAGACCAGTGTCAAAATATGAATCCAAGTGGGAATGTTTAGATTACATGAGCAGACAGGAATCACACCGCTGCAGCCCATTGAACTGCCTGACTTTGGATGCAATTCTTTGAAAGAGAATATAGCTTTCTGGAAAATAAAAATTCCCTCTGTATTTAGACATCAGCAGGAAGAGAACGGTGATGACGGTCTTTGGGAACTGTGTGGCTGGTTAGCTACTATCCCATTTTAAAAAGGGGCATCTGATTTTCTGGATGAGTTTACCCAAGCTGCCCTCATTATATGACACCACAGGATGGTGTAACAGCCTGAGTTAAATCAACCGAAGAGCAATCTGTCACCAAATTTCTGTTCCCCCAAAGGTGCTCAAGGGTGCAACCAAATCACCTTAACTTGAATACAGGGAGGTCTTCAGTGTCCCAATAAATCATATTTTCCACTCCTTTAATAGATAGTTTATATCTTGTATCTGTCACTGGTACGTTGAAACAATCATAAGGCGATACACTCTTTGAAGAAAAGAAGTTGATAACGATTTTTAAACAAAAAAATTGAATTGTATAGTTCTCATGATCTTGGAGGGGCATTTAATACAGACAGTGGTATTTCCCTAGAGCCAAATGTTGGAATGCGTAGAAAGGTAATTCCCAATAAAACAGCAAAATGGTCGTCCATTATTTATAGATACGCCTGTATGGAACCTTTTATTAATTCATGAGACTATTTAGGAGTAGAAAACCAGAATTTGATCTTTTAAAAATGCATTTTTTGTGGGAGTACCTTGCTGGACTTTGCTTTACACTTTCTTTGAACACGCATACCACACCACAGAGGAATTCATTAGACAATGGCAATTAGATCTCTAATCATTTGGCACTGCTGGAATTGCTGCACTCTATTTAAATGCCAGACGTGGTACCTTAGTGATTGGCTCATCCTGTCGCCACATTTCCATTGGCTACCGAGCCTGAGAAATGACAGTCACATTAGATGTCATGTAAAGCATCTGACCTTGCTCTCCCAGCACTTGATCTTTGCACTTCAGGCGGACATTTATCATTGTCCTGCAGAGACAGGACTCAGGTGGCTCAGATTCACCACTGGTTTTCATGTTGTAAAGGCATTATAACATTCCCTTAACTTTATCCTTCCATTGTGGGAGAAACAGAAATACAATACCTGGCCAGGTAAGTTTACTTAGTGGAGGGAGAGAGAAGCAGGTTCCTGTGGGTCACAAGAGTGGAAACTAGAGGTGTTGAGTCTTGGAGGACATATTCTTCAACTCAAACAAATTCCCAGTGCTTGTAACTGTTTTGCTGGTAGAGTCAAAGACTTTTATTAATCAATATTCACTGCTTTGTTCTTTTTATGACACACGGAATGCAGAGGTCAGAGATTTTCAAATGGCATAAAGATAGCAGATAACAGCAGCCATTGCTGCCACACAATGGTCCCTCAGCTTCAAAAGAAACAGAAAATCCCATCTGTAACTGGTAAACTTTGCATTGCAACTCTTTCCATATTGAACATAACTGCTGTGATTGCAGTTATCTTCTCATATATGCACATGGGCATTCAGGAGGACTTTGGGCCCCGTGAGGAGTTTGAATTCCCTGTGCTATTCCCCAAAAGGACCCAATAGAAAGCTTATTTTTTTGTGCTTGTGAGGAAGCTGGTTAGGACTCTCTCAGATATTGGTGTTTCAATTTGCAGGTTGCTCTGTGTAGCAGAGATGGGTTAAGGGTCTGAAAGCTGCAGTTAGTACCATCTCTGTGGACAAGCTGACTGGCTGTCAAAATGGTGGGGTACGTTTGCAGCTAATTTCAGACTGCAAGTTTGAGGCATATCTCTTAACGCTTGAAGGGATAAGTCCACAACTGAAATAGCTTTTAAAAATAAGGTCTGCAGAACTGGGTTGATTTCTGTCAGGCAAGGTATTTTGTAGAGGGATGCTAGCTATGATTCTCCTTCAACCCTTACTGCTCACAAGTGGTTACTTCCATAGGTGGGCAGGGAAAGTGGCATTTACAGATATTATCTTGTCTGATTACCCACTCTTACTTTAATGTTTTCCTGATCCCAATTTTTATCCCATCCATTACCTCATTTTGCCTCAGTAGTAAAGCAAATTTTGCTGTAATTACAGAAAATTGCAGGTGGAGATAAAGGAATATAAAGTTGCTGGGAACATACTGTATAAATCAGACTTTACAGAGTTTCTTTCTAACACCTGTTTTGCACTCATCTTTCATTTTTTAGAAATACTTATGTACTAATTGATAGAATTACTGTTCAGGAATATGGTAGAGTTTACTAGGAAATCCTAAGTTATTATTGTTACATTTTACTTAACCTTTTAGGGAGAGATATGAGACTTCTTCCAGTGAATTCAGTCTCTCCATCCCCCACACTGGTGACACTTCAGCACTGCAGTTTTGGTTCAAACCAAGCTGCAGCTCCTTTATTGCTGCTACTGAGTTAAAAGAAGTACGAAACATTTTTCCTATGCTGAGCTGAATAAATGAAGGGTGTAAAAACCAACCCACAACTGAGCTCCAAAATGCACAGATTTGACCTAGGAGTGTTTAAGAGAGCCTGTATGATAGACCATAGACTTTTCTAACCACAACGTTTCTTGCTGCTGTGGGCCTGTTGATGGGATAATTGGTTCTAGCATGAGTTATACACCCAGTGCCAAAGGTGTGAGTGAGAGTCAAGGTCAGTGATCTGACAGTGGTGTCCAAGGGGACTTTAGTGGCTCATTCCTCTGATTGGTGGAAGGAGCACCATGCTCTGTTGGAAACCCTTTACTTTCCTATATCAATTCTGACTGGATCTAGTTTCTCCCTTAAAAACATTACTGATGCCTTTCTGTGATCTGGAATTGCACATTAAATGCACTGGTGCATCTGATCACGTAGCTTTCATTTATACAACATTGTTTTAGCAACATAATGGTGGAGTAAACCTAGAATTCTACATGAAAGGGCCAAGCCATTTGTCTTTTATGTAGCAGCTTTCATGATGATACAACTTAAACCAGGAAAACAATCCATAAATTCCAGTGCCAAGAAGGAATATTTGTATGTCTCTCATTGCATTTTGTGTGGATGAAGCCTCGCTGTGTCTGAACACCCTAAGGAATGGCTGAAATTCACAGCCGTGCGGCTTCTTTTCTTAATCGCTGCTTTCCTGGATAGCAGGTGTTTTAAGAGGATGTAGAAATAAATCTATTTGCAGCAAGTTTATCAGCTGTGCTAATATAATTCTTAGTGCCTGAGGACTTTGCACGGCTACAGTTGAATTAGAAGGCCATTTTGATTCCCTGTACCTGTGCCTGAGACTAAACATAGTTGCTGCTCAGTAGCTGGGCCTCCTGCGGAGGATCTTGACATCAAAGAGACAAACTAGCTAAGTCATAATTAGCCCCAAGCTTGTTTGGTGTAAATTGTAAACAATATATCAAGTTGACTAATTGTAATGAGCCCAAGTAGCAGACACTGAACCTTGGGGATTGGCGCGCCGTGTCGCCCCATTAGCTGGCGGTAGGGCATCTGAGAGGGGAGCGGAGCGCGGCCTGTGTGCCAGGAATCCCAGCACTTGAACCCGGCGCTGTGCAGGGACATCCATCAACGTCGGCCGCGGGCAGGAGTCAGGTGCCCTGGCTTCTCCGGGCTGCGCGCACACTGAGCCGCTCGGCACCGGCATTTCTCACATTAATCTCCGCGATTTGGGGTGCTCCTGCAGAGGTAAAAAGGTTGAAAGCCACCAGAAGGATTGTCAGGAAAGTCACCAGGCTCTGTGTTCGCCATTTTTGGAGGTCCAAGCTGTCTTTTGAAAGGCATGAACTTTAATAAGGAAAAAACTGAGCCCCTTCTTTCCTATTCCATTTCAAAATGTTCAAGCACCTAAATACTGAAGCAGCCAATCTCACTAAATATTTATTATTTACCCAGAAGAATTTCCCTGTCATCATACAAAAGCACTAAGCTGGGCCGGAGAGAGTCAATGCACTTTAACAAGAAGCAAAACTCCTCGGACTGGTAATTTTGCCTGACTGACACAGATTCTCTGTACTTCTACATCACCCCTGTTTTTCAAAGCTGCAAGTTCAAAGGCTGGGATAGGCACAATATGAGAAATGCCACACTCTTTGTCTGTAAGTGTCTGCTCTATCACACTATCAACACAATATAGGAATAGATCAAAGATTCCTAATGGGACAAAGTTTGATTAGCTCATAGGAATATAGGAAAAAACACATTTTTGGTAATGTGTAGTGATATAAAGGAAGAAAAAAGCTAGCTTGTTTGCAAGTACATTCAATTACAAAATAAGGAAAAAAAAATCCTTATGGTTTTTAGTGAGTCCTTGGTGAGTTTTTAACAGCCCACCTTTTTTAGAAAGATATTTTTCTCTATTTATGCTCACTAAGAAAATTTTTCCCTGTTCCTCAATGAAATTTACACTAGTAAGTATATTAGGAATGAAAAAAGGGAAATATTTTTGGGAACAAGGAGTGTATGAATATTTGATACTGAACTATGATGTGCGGAAGCAAATTAAGAAAGCTGCAAAAAATGTTTCAGAATTCAACTGATGTACACACTGGGGCATAAAATGTCTGTTCAAAAGAATTAAGGAAGGTTTCTGTCATGACTCAGTCACAGCTCTGCCCTCTTACTTCATTGGAGAGTGCAAATGTTATTTCTGGCTTCCAGGAGCAGTGGGAACAGCTTTTTCTGCCATTCATGCAGGCACCAATCCTGAACAGGTCATCTTAAGATGCAGTTCTCAGGAGGCTTTTTCCCGAGGCCAGAAAGAAGCACCCATGGAATACTTTCTTAGTCTCAAAGGAAAAAATAAAGAGAGATGCTGTGTTCAGTCTCACAAGGGCCCATCATGAAAAGGAAAGACTTTTTTCCCCTTCCCTTTAAGGTACATTTAGTGCAAGGTCGAGGAGGTTGGTGGTTGCAGCTGCCCACCACCACGCTGCAGAATCCACTCCTCCCGCCAGGGCTGCCTTAGCCCTGCAGGGCCATGGGCAGCAGTGGGCAGTGCAAATGTATCCCAGCCATCAGTCATCTAGTTGGTTATTATGCTGAGAAGTTACGAGTTTGATTAGAATCACTGGGCAAAAGTACATGTGAGAGTCTTAATATGCCAGTTGTTACTCTCCTGAAGGACAGCGCTGTTTGTATTTGCCCAGATGGGTTTTGTAAATTATTTTTTCTGTTTGTGGCATCTGTTCAAACCGCATAAAGCAGAATTTCAACTGTATTAAATTATCCCTAGCCTATAGTACCCCTTCTAATCACAATATATTATAGATACTTCTCCCCTTTGATCCTTCATTAATCTGATGGTGTTAATTGTTCATAACTTATTCAGGTGTTCCTAGATTTCTCACAGATTCTTTTAATTCAAACACTGTCACTAAAAATTCCTCATATAACAGTGGCAAGCATGGGGCTTTAGTACTTGATGAGACTGAGGAAGCTACACCTCCCATAAACTCGGGAATGACTGGCTTGTGAAGGGAGCAGAGTTTGCAGGCCAGATCACAAATACCAGGAAAACAAAACAGAATCAATGTGTCTCCAACTGATACTGTCTGTGTCCCTCAGTCTGTGAAATAAAAAAGTTTCTCCCAAGTGAGACTCACTGTCCCCTGGAATCTGAAACCCAACTGTGCCAACTTGGCTGGTTTATTTTAGCGCAATGGGAAGAACAGTGAGTCTTTGTCATAATAACAAAGGTAGAATATTTGCTTGTCACCAAATCCTACCCAAGAAGAGAGCTCCACAGACGTCACGCTGTATGTTTCAGTTTGTGACAACAATAATACCCAACAATAATAGCGCCTCAGGAGAGCTATTCCCCATTTTAAAGGGATATATGATATTAAACAGGGACACACCTGCCACCAGGTCAGAAGTTTTGTTAGTTCAGGAGGACATCCCTGGCTTCAGATATGTAGCTCATGCCCCAGTCTTAACATGGTCCTGACACTCAATAATATAAATATTATACTGATTTGCAGGAGCGTGTTTTAGAATTATCTACAGCTAACTTTGCTGTGCCACAGGATGATAAATAACCTTATCACCCCTGTGCTGAGCTGATAAATGATCAGCCGGGCTCTGCTGGGCACACGCAAGTTGGTGCCCTTTGGAATCAGCGTTTAATACCTGCGCTACAGAACCTGCTGTTTGACAACAGGGTGTGCTCCCCTGAGGTGAGCCCGTGCGAGAGATGCATAAAGCAATTAAGAAGATTGTTGTTTCAAAGGGCCGTATCAGCTTACCCTTTTTATTATATTGCTTCCCCCCTGGAGAGCTATCACAGGGATCCAGAAAATTGGGCAATAAAAAGCCACACCTTCATTAAGCCCACATAGCCTCACTTTGTAACAGCATCTTTTTTAGTTAGTACCTAACTAGTACCTTTAGTTACCTCAGAAAGGGAGTCAGGTGGTTTCCCTATGGTCAATGCAGAAAGTTAAAGAAAAAACTTTCAATTTTGGCCAACTGCTATTTTAATCATACCCAGATAAGACTTCATGATAGAGTTTGCATCTAAAATACAGCAAGATAGCTGGGGTATGAGTATGTGTGTGCTTTTTGCAACAGGTTTGGAGGAACTAGCATTTGAAGCAAAAAAGTGTTAATTTGTGGCCTATTAACCACATAATCTGAAATCTGTATTACAGTTAGTTTTATCCTGTGTCACAGCAACAATCCCTCAGCTCTTGTTAGCTGTCTTGATTCAAAAGGCTCTTCCTGTTTGTTTGGGTTTTTTTATTATCCATTGGTAAAGTTATTTAGTGACACAGCTCTTCTACCAAATCTTGAGATGATCAGTCTTCCCTCTAGCTTAAATGGCTTTATTGATGATGTGACTATTTTAAATTCTGTTGCAGTCCTTTGGAAGGGGTCGCTGTGTACATCTCATTTGTTTTTACCTCTTGGGCGCTCACATTTGTCAGTTTTAGCACTTACAGTATCTTATCTAAAACATTTTGTGCCTCTCTTGTGAAAATGCAGGGAGTGAAGCTGATATACTGGGACTTGTATATACTTATATAATATAATATCATATCATACATTATATACTTATATATACTAATATAATATATATAATATATACTTATGCAGACATGCACAGATTCTAGAGCTTAAATATATGTACACTGATGTCCATTTCAGTCTTGGACCATTCAAGACTTTGAAGTTAAAAGCTATGATGATAAAAGAGTGAAGCAATTTTAAGATAAGTGAAGTGTTAAATGAAGAAGTGATAATGTGCAGTACTTTTTGTAATCACAGGAAACAGAACGTGCATCAAACCTAAGTTTAGGTATCACACTATAGCAGAATGACCCCCACTATCCCTACTTATAAAGTAGTTTAAATGTTTTTATAGCTGTATTCTTTAAACATCCCTTAAAGTTTGTACTTACTTGGAAAATCCATATGTAACGCCCTGCACTAGGATCTAACCTTGGAACCAGAAAGAAAACACAGGATGGCACCATCATCGTTTCCCTACATGCACAAAGAAGGTTGAACTCTGTAGTAATTTTTTGCATTAATGCTAAGATCCTGACTTGGCTTTCAAGAGGAGGGGGAAGGACAAAAATTCCCGACATTTCTCTCTTGGTCCACTACTACTTTTTAGAAAAAACTGATCATGGTAGCTTTCTTGCTTGCTTTTAGTAATTGCTGTAGGAATCTCAGACAAAATTCAAACTGAGATGCCAACATTTGAATTTTTGTCTCTGTGTTGAGCACAACATTTTGTCACAATCTGCTTTTCTACTCCCACTTACAGTAATTTTGTTCTTTCTGTAATTTGCTGTTTTCCTGGTATATCCTTCAATTTAAAATGACAACTAAGCCTACCAGTGCGTATTATCGGTACACATTACTGCAAGGAAAAAAAGCTTCTATGACAAATTTATTCTCTCAGATGTATAGTTCTGACAACTGTCTATCAATTAGTGATCATCAGGCAGGTAAGAGTGGTGCTTTGACCATGAGCGACATGATCTGTCCAGGCAAGAGAGAACAGTGATTTTCTGATGAAATATTCTCATGATTATGCTGACTCCTCTTGGCACCTCTGTGGTGTGAAATGCAGTGCTCACACATTGCTGGCTGTTGGTGAACCCTCCTGTTGTCATCAGTTCCTTGGAAGACTCTTGTTTCTCTCAACCTCTGTAATATCTGCTCCCAAAGGAGTTCCTGCAGTTTCTGTGGGGAAAGAACTTTTTACCTTTTGGGTTCATCTAAGAACATATAGACCAGCAGGAGTTACCATATCTAGGTGTCCCAGTTTGTAGGTTTGCTATGAGACTGGGTAAGAAATGTTTTGTTAGTAGTAATTTACTTTGAACTCACCTTTTATTTATTCCGGGGGGAAATACTAATAAAAATATTTGTTTAAGGCACAGTGACTAGCTGTTGTGTTTCTAAATGTTCATAAAATACACAGATGAAAGAAAGCACAGTATCTACTTGTATTGAGATTAAATGTGAAATGACTCTTTTTTTCCCAGGCCTCAGTCAGATCAGAAAGCTGAGCTGACTCCCCTTAAATCCCTGAGCTCTCAGGGAAACCCTGGAGCAGGACAGAGGTTGGAAGCTTCTGGCCAGTTTTGCATGCACAGTAATTTTAAACCAACTGGTTCAGCCCTTTATTTACTGACCTGTTTAATGTGCTACCTACTAATCAGGTATTTGCTACTGCTGTGCTTAAGATCTGGCACTCCTTTAAGTAGATTAAATTTTGTTGTCTCTGTTTTGGAGATGCAAAAGTTGTTTTGTCAAAGCAGGTGTCATTTCTTGCACTTGACTGTCCAGTTAACAAGTGTGACACAGCAAGGGGTAAAACTTGTTTTTCATTACTTACTTTGTATTGTTTCCTATCTTAAGACGTACCCCATTATTTGGCCTTAATTAGACCAGACATCACTTTGTGGTGCCAACAGGCTTGGGGTGATTATTCTCCTAAGCCTTTTTTTCTGACGTTATCATATCAGTGATACAACCTGTAAAGCAAAGCTTTTGAAGCAGCAGTAAGAGGGATAAGTTGATTTAAGTCAGGGGAGGTTGACAGAAAATGATAAGTAAAACAGAAAAATAAAATGGGATTACTAGTCCTATAGATGTTTTAAAACATACATCAAAGTCTGAATCAGTGTTCATACAACAGGACCAAACACAGGATTAAAAGGTAGAGGGATCTCAACCCAAAATCTGTACACATGCAGCAGGGCTGGGCAATCATCACCAAGAACATCTGGGTAATGAGCAAGGAGGAACAGAGAATTCATGCAAGCTGAATTCATTCCTCTCTTCATCCTTGAAGGTACCCAGAAGTCTCGGGCAGATTTGCCTTTTTTATCTGATGTCTCCTGGATGGAAGCATGTGCTCGGCAGCACACGCCCATGGGCAGCCTGAGACATCCAACCTTCACGCGTGTGTTAAATTGGGGAAGAACTGGAACTGCTGCACGCACACTGTGTCGTCAGCCTGTGCATGTGTAAAAGCCACTGGTGTGAAATCTGCATTCAGAGCAAGAGGCTGGCGCTAAGTGGGGCAGCCTGTAAAGACCTAGACAAAGGGCCAGAGTCCCTGCATCCCACCTGGAGAAAATCTCCAAGCAGAGAAAGCAAGTGTGTCTGGGAAACATGGACACTCCTGCTCTTGCTACTGTTTGGGCAAGAATTTCTGTGATCCCATAGTGACAGACTGTGCCTAAAAAGATGCTGTTATTTTCAACTAAAATTAAATGTCTGGTTCTACTGTTAGATTATTCCTGGTGTGCTGCAGCTTCAGGGACTGAGGCTGATGAGACTGATGGCCCTGATCAGTGGAGTTTGATTCTTTAGCTAAAATGCAAACTGCACTGGCTCAAACAAACTTTTCGGATTTTTTTTTTTCCCTACAGAATGGATTTTATGATGTAAAAATAAAAGCATGCAGTCTTTGCTACATGCTTAACAGATATCTAATTCTTTAATGTTAAATTACCTAAACCAAATAGGTAAATAATAACCAAATAGGTAATAAAGCTGTGTGCTTGCTCTGTTATGAACAAAGCAAAGAAAGGGCAAGAGAAATGATTTTATTTTTCTTTCACATAAATACATCATAACTGTGAGAAGCATTCAGGCAGCAAGATCATAAGTAGCATATATGACTGTATAATAACCTAGAAAAATAAATAAAGGTGGCTGACATCCTGTTTCCTTTATGATGTACTGTACTGTAGAAGAGAGCGGCAGTTTTTTAGTTTTCATTCCAATCATCTAATGAGATAAAGTTTGTAAGAACGTGGTGTGCAGAGGAAGCCACCTCTTCTCAACGGTTTTTTGTATTTTTTTTTTATTTCTGTGTGGAAATTGTGGCAGTGTGTTCACTCACCAGTATTCCTTCATGAGTATGTGTGTGAGAGAAGGCACATCTTACTAGGGATGCTTTCAAATTCGTGGTTCTGATGCTCTCAGAAAGTATTAAGAGTATGTTTGGGTTTACTATGCCAGACAAACAGAGATAAGCATCATTAAGCTACAAAAAAAGTGAGAGAAAATATTAAATCATCACAGATCTGGTAATTTTCTGGTCACAGGGACTTTCCAAAGAAATACAAAAGGAGAGAAAAATTTTCTTTCAAATGTGCTTAACTGTACAGACACCAATTTTCCCTGTGGCACATTTACCTGCTGTGAAATTTTTATCTCCAAATTAACAGCAAAAAATGCCCTTCTTTTCTCTTCCCACTTAAAAATAAACAAAGCAAATGGTTTTCAAGGACTGTGTTTTAAAATATCTGCTTCAAATCAATACTCACAAATATTTAGTCAGTTTCAACTTTTTCACTACTGACTTTTACTGCAGATTAAGGAAAGTTCTTGCACTAGTAAATATTAATTAATAAAAGTCACATTTTCACAGCTTTATCAACAAAATACAAAAAGAATTAATGAATTTTGCCAAATGAGAATTCAAAGAATTTGTGCATTTAACTACTCTAGTTTGATTCTAAGCTCTCTTTCCTAAATATATGTTAGGTCATGTTTCCCAAATGTATTCAGCCATGTGATATGTAGTACCAGCTCATTCATATCAGATGAAGTGTGACTGGAAATAAAGCTGGATCTTTTTAAGAAGACACAGTCCTTTGCTCCATATTTCCAAACCAAAATAGCCAAGTTCATTGTATTTTTGCTACATTTCATTACTGCTCTACTTCCTTCTAAGTGAAGACTAATGTAAAGACAATCACTAAAGAAGCAGCAATCATAATACCCTATACTAACTAAATTCAGACTTACGGCTACCCACAGGAAAAATACATGACAGATCCATTGTTCTGTATTAGCAGGATATTGTCCCAGTATATGAACACATGCAAACTTTGAAGGCTTTGAATATTTAAGGCAAGACACTAGTGGCTCATCCCAGTGGGAACCACAGAAAAGGGGAACCTGATTAAATTTAATGTCATTGTCACTTTTTTTTCCATTGCTAAGAATTATATAGGTAGCCATAGCTACCACACTGTTCAGACACCATGACCACAATATTCTCCCTCAGAGGTTGGCGTCAAGGGCTGAATTATTCACTCCAAGAATGCGATTCATTACGAGATGTGATTCTCTCAGATTAAAAGATTTGTCAGTACATAAAATACATGTACATATTCTAGCAGCCTATTTTAAAATCGCCGTTATGCCCTTGCTAACCTCAAAAGACACCAATTTTTATTGGTATGACTTAAGTTTGGAGCACATCTGCTCCATTGAGAAAGCTCTAAAGTAACTGAGCAGCTTTTTACTATTTACTGTACAACAAATCATGAAGTTGAAAACTAAGGCAGGAATATGTAGGAGGCTACTTACAGACACTGCAATTAAAATAAGAATGTTTTAAAGCTAGTTTCTTAGAAATGTTTGCCTGCTTGAACTGTCCCCTTATCTATTGTTTATTCTGTCAGATGAAACCTCAAATAAATATTCTGCTTAACTGTGGAAAGCACGTAACTCTGTTTCTCCACTGCTGTTTCTGTTGCTAACTCCCAGCTTCCCCAGACTTGCTTCACAGTGCTACCCCTAAGTTGGATAGACTAATTAGACTCATTTCCATCCCAAATAACTTCTGTGAGCATGCCTCATTTACCACTCACTGAGTTACATGAATAAAGAAATGTCTCTATCTGCGAGCATCTGCCCAGTGTAAAATGGCTGGTTCCTCTAACGTGGGTAGGGAATAACATTTTCTCCTGTATGTGATTCTAGTAGCCGATTTCATCATTTTTTCTTTTTGCTCACTAGGACAATCGAGCTCTAAAATAAAGCTCCAGCTCAAGGTGCTGACAAAGTTTTACACCACAGCAATCCTTTCACATACGTTGATTGCTCTGACTGAAGCCCAAAGTTTTGCGGCGTTTAGGGATGCAACGACGCTGAGCATGAGACGAGCAGGACCATTAACGTTTATGCAACTTGATCTCAACAGGGAGGCTGACGACAGGCAAAGTGGCAGAGCGCCCTATTCTATTCCCCTAATTGTTTCCAGCAAGTAGGGTACGGCAGGATTATAGGGGAGAGGTGGTAGGTGAGCAGAGAACTGCTTCACTCAGTGGTTTTCTCAAACCCCTTGGTCTCTGCTCAGAGTCTGTAGGAGCTTCACAAATCATACCACAAATCTACACAGGGCCCACAGAGACAAAATCTGAGGGCAGAGAGAATAAACATGGATACTGAATGCTTCTAAACTGGTCCATTTGCCAAAGTTGATTTTAATGAATGAATCAAAAAGTTTCTCTTTTTTGGTTTTTTTTTTAATGAAACTGTGTTGGTTGCAGAGAGGCAAGTATGTTATGCATTTATTATTATTTTCTGGTAGTGATTTTTAAAAATTAATCTGTCTGTTACGGTTTCCAGACAGATTTCATATCCATTGTCCTGTTTTGAATTCAAGAAAGGAATTTCTGAATAATATAGGTAGTCATTTTTGAGTAGTTAATATTCTAAGTTAACAATTTAACTAATGTAGCTTCTAACTTGCCAGAGGCCTTTACTCAAATCAAGTATTTTCTTCTGCAACCATTTCTTTAAAATTAAGGTGCCTACTCACAGCAAATAAATACTGAGCTGAACTAAGATACCAGCAATTGTGCAGCCAGCAGGACTAGAGAAGGGTTCATGCCCCTGCAGTCAGCACTGGTGAGGCTGCCCCTCAAATCCTGTGTTCAGTTTTGGGCCCCTCACCACAAGAAAGACATTGAGGTGCTGGAGGGAGTCCAGAGAAGGGCAACGGAGCTGGTGAAGGGTCTGGAGCACAAGTCCTGTGAGGAGCAGCCGAGGGAGCTGGGGGTGTTTAGCCTGGACAAAAGGAGGCTCAGGGGAGACCTCATCTCTCTCTACAACTGCCTGAGAGGAAACTGTAGCCAGGTGGGGGTTGGTCTCTCGTCCCAAACAACAAGTAATAGGACAAATGGTCTCAAGTTGTACTAGGGGAGGTTTAGATTGGATACTAGGAAAAAAAATGTAAAATATTATAAAAAAAAAATTAACAGAAAGGGCTGTGAAGAATAGGAATAGGCTGCCTATACAATAGAAAACGTTGGAGTCACCATCCGTGGAGCTATTTAAAAGCCATGTAGATGTGGCATCTGTGGGCATGGTTTAGTGGTGGACATGGCAGTGCTGGGTTAATGGTTAGACTCAATGATTTTAAAAGTCTTTTCCAACCTAAATGACTCTGTGATTCTAAAGATTAATTAGAATTTACTAAGACCATTCCATTTAGTAAGACCACAAGCACCACACAACTTTGGTCTCTTCAGAAACTGGAGCTAGTGTGGCTTCCAATAGCCCTGCCATTTTCTTAGAGGTAACCCAAATCCCAAGAGAAAAGCCTGAATTTGTGCCAGCGTGTGGGGGAAGCACTGCCAACAGCTGTTGACCTCCTGGAGGAGTGTGCAGTTCTGCTGCTGCTCTGGCTGGTCCACCATGAGAGATAGAGTGTGCTCTGCCCCAGGTACTGATGGACAGCTACTGGCCCACCATCCCCCTCTCCCCCCGTACAGAGGGATGCTTGCACTCTGCAAACCTCTCTCAACTACAGAAGCAAGACAATCAGAAAGCAAATATTGCCCCAATGTCGTTTTAAGTCAATATTTTGGGCTGCTGCCTGGCCTATTTGATGACAGCCAGAGGTTGGAGGTCACCTACCTGTTGATGATGGCAGCAGGAGCACAGGAGGCAGCCACCATTCTTCTTTGCCGCTGTTCAGCTAGGTTTGTTTGCAGATTGAATACGTCAATCACAGAACTCATCCCATTCTCTTCACTGGGAGCTTTCTGCTTGTGCAAAAAGGAGGGACTCAGAAAATGCCCAATTCTTCTTAGTGATAATTCCTACTTTTAGTTCTTCTGGAAAGCCTTTTGCTTCTCTTAAAAATTTGTGAGAGATAACAGTGCTAAACCCAGAGGCAGCCTGAACGGGATCAGGATTTGGTGCTAAACACTAAAGCTTCTGTCCACAGCACTAGAGAAAAGGAGACCTCGGAGGCCATCGGTATAAAGCGTGTGGAAAGCCGGCGCCACCGCTCTGCTCCGCAAAGGAAGCCTGGCATCTAGTGGACATTAGCTGTTGCATCACTTCTGCCTTTTTGGTTAGCAGGGCTGAAGGCTGCCTATACACCACCCAAAACCTCGTCCTGACCCCAAGTTCGTGTGCCTGACTGCAAGTTGTATTCAGATTTAGTCCTAATTGTGGTTAAAAACTCATGGCAACTCTTAAATCTGATCAGGTGCCACTTAAAAAGTCGAGCTCTATTATAAACAGCTCCTTCATGGAACTTGCTTTAGCGCCATAAATCCTATTTTCTATGGGTTTTTTCCCCACAATGAATGTAAATGTATGGAAAAACAACATTAGACGATATGTGAGGAAATGCTGAATACCTGCTCAGAAGGAGAGATGCAAGATACAATATCAGTAAAAGTAACTACATGAAGGACTCGCATTGTTACCATTTAATCTCAGATATATTCTTATTGGTTGTTCTAACAAGATGCAAGCCCCCTAAACTTCTTTCCTTACATTCTGAAGATAATTTGAATGCACATTACTCTCCTTGAGTCAACAGTTAAATGCATTTTCTTTCTTTTTCTTTACATTTTTGTTCTTATTCAGAGTTTATACTAGGCCAAGGGGTGAGTGTGTGTCACCCTGTGTCACCCTGCTTTGAACAGATTTGTTCCTTTCACTTACAGCAATATTTTTCTGTACTTACTTAGGCTGAGTTGTATCTTACTGTGCACTCAGTCCCATTAGAAATAATAGGATTAGCTTTAAAACATGGTAGCATGCAACATTAACAGAAGGAAAGAACATGACCCATGTGATAATTAAATTATTTTACATTTGTTAATTAAGTAAAATTGTATTCCAGTGGGGGGTTTACAGTAGTTTAGAAAAAAACCTTATAATTTTCTCATAAATAATCCAGTAAGAAAACTGAAGGACCTAAGCCTCTGAAAAAGCCTGAGTGAGAGAAAAAAGTTTCATCTTTAAGTTGATTTTGAGCACTTTATAAATGTCGGTGGCAGTTTTCTCCCCCTGGTGGCCAGGAGAATGAGCTTGCTTTGGTTCCTAAATCAGCAACATCCCGGCTCCTGCTCTCCCTTCTTATTAGTCTGATGATGAGATTTTTGCCCAAAATGAAAATCGCTAGTAAGTCAGTATGTAGGACACAAGTCATTCTTTGTTTTTGATAGAAATGGCGAGAGAATTCTTCAGAGTGGTACTCAAAATATCAGTGGAGCAGTAATTGAACTCATGACATGCAGATGATGGAGTTGCCTTGCTTCAGTAAAAAAATCCGTCATAATTAAGTTGTTTTACTAAATAGCCCCAGAAAAGAGAAAGGCCTAAAAATATGTATTTTATTCTTCTTGGTGTTTTTAAAGGAGAGAATGTACTTTAAAATCATTAGCTTGTAAAGCTAAGACAGAAGTGACAAAAATGTTAATGACTTCATGAGTGTCTGAAAACGGAACTGTCAGCATACAGGAAGTTAGAAAATAAGGCACCACAGTACTTACTAGGGAATACTTAGTAAATAGCTTATGCTATGCAGGCAATATATATTGTGTTTATTTGTGCTTAATGTGCCATGCCAATTAAGAGGCACATTTGTTTTCATCCCAAAAGGTTTATTCTGTTTTAATTGAAAATGCCAACAAAGCCTTAAAAGGTGAAGCAAGTCTTCAGAAACCCTTATTAACCATTCCCCTTGCCCTGCCCTTCAAAAAGAAGCAAATATGAACAGTCAGAAATTGAAAAAACTCTGGAGATTAATTTTGTGTGATGCTAAGCTCCTCTTGTGCTGGCTCCCACAGTGAAAGAGAGGGCCTTTTAAAAACATGCTGTATGGGAACAAACCAGGGACAACATGGTATTTATATGGATCATGTCCATTGGTTGATAGGTGCTTTATGGACTGCTTATCAGCTTGAGTTCACCTCGGAGGCTGGAGATGCATTGGCTGGGTGATCTCTGTGCTCCAGCGCTTGGCTTTGGTGGGATCACAGGAGAAGGAAAGTTGCCCATTTCCACGTTTGCCACAGTTTTCTGTCTGTCTGTCTGTCTTTTTGACATTCATCACAAAGTGTGGTTGGCAGCAGGGATAAGAGAACCCCTGCCAGCCCCAGCCCCTGGCAGACCAGTGGATCCCTGACCCTAGCAACAGCTGCAGTCACTGTCAGGGCCTGGGAAGTCTGTCCATGCAGTCATGGGCCTGTCTTTCCTTTCATCCCTGAGCTACAGAGGGGCAGAGACCATGGGGGAAGAAGCAGCAGGTATTTAGAGGCAGTAGCATCTACCTCTAGAACCTGTAGGCTTGCTCATCACAGCTTGAGATCCACTCCTTTATTCAGCATTGCCTCTTCCCTCTTTATGTTCTTACCTTAAAAGGAGCTGGGAATCTGGGGAGTTGTTACATCCCTGATAGTCTCATTACAACTCATACTGTAAATAGACTCAAACATTGTTTTTTCTCATTTGACATATGTACATATTGACCAAAGAAAACTGTAATGTATTAAAATCAACTGCACGGGCTTGTTCATGTGATATTTCTGTCTCATCCGGTAAAAATTAATTGAAAGTCTTAACTAAAGAAAGCTTCCATGAGGTCTGCATGACTTTCTGAGTTGTCCCATGTTGTTCTTGTCAAAACTGGGTACAAGAAAACAGATTAGGGAGCTGGGGAAAGCAGACTAAGGAAACAGAGTAAGAGAGAGAAATTATAATTTTTAAAACGTAGTTGGAAGAGGCAGCAGGAGATTATCCAGTTCTTTCTCTGCCCGAAGGCAGGATCAACTATAACTATGTCAGCTTTGACAGATGTTTGCCTAACTGGTTCTTAAAAGTTTCTAATGATGACGAATTCACAATCTCACCAGATGTTATACTCCAGTGTTTAATTATCTCTGTGGTTTGAAAGAATTGCTTAAGCCTAGTGCAATCACTACATGTTCTGTTTTTCATGAAAATAGGGGACAGATGTTTGTCTACCTCTTGCAGTGTTTTTATGTGCACTTGCAGACATGTTCCCCTTGGTATTCTCTGCTTTATATTCAGCACATCCCATTTATTAAACTTTTCCTTAAAAGCCATGATCTCAAGAAATGAGAATAAATAGAGGTGGTTTCTGAACTGCCAGCCACAATAAAGCTGTATATCCCAAACTGTATACCCCAAACTGGACACAGTGCTCTTGCCTTACTGGGCACTGGGCATAACAGGTCTGCTCAAAGAAAAGAGCAGTCTTGGGGATGTAGTGTTTTAGTACAACCAAACACAGCATTTCCATTTTTCATAGTGGTGTGGCCAGTTATCACTCCCAGTTATGCTTCTGCAGAAGAATGGTTATGTAGGCTATGTTTTTCCTCATCTGTTTTATCTGTATTTATGCCACTCTTTATTTTTTTCCTTTTTGATCCTGTATAGAACAGTGATTTTTGTGCTGCTGCATAATCATTTTCTAACAGTTTCTTAAATTTGCAAGATCACTTTGGATTTTAATCTTAAGTTCAGTGCAGTACTTCCAGCATGTTTACAGTCCTGTCTCAGTTTGGTGTCATCTGCAGTTTGCATCCTGTGACCTGGGTTGTAAATACAAGGATTGGACAGAAGCCACATGAACACCCCCACCCCCATATGATAAATTCTTCTATTCTGACCACTCACTATTGGGCCATTAATCAGTTCTGGAAATTGATCTGGGTTATGTTTCTGTGGCTTATGGCTATACCATAGGATACCCCAAGTTATGGATATGTCATAATTACATGCTGCCAAAAGCCTTACTGAAGTCGACACAGATAACATTTGCTGTTTTCTCCATATTCATAAACCTTCCTGCTCTGCTTCAAAACAAACTAAATTGGTTTGATGTTGCCCATTTTCACAAATCCATGCTGGCTGTTGCTCCCTAGGTGTGTGTGTGGGGTGAGGGTGTGGGTGTGCATTAAGTGATTATAACTTCTTGGCATTTTATTGGCATTAGTTCTTTCTCATTAAAAGTGTTTCAAGCTTGGTTGTGTCACAGCCCTGAAAATTATCTTTCACTTTACAGTAAATATAAAATCTCACTACACAGATAGAACAGGAAGTTGTCATCCTTTCCCCAAATGTGTGAAGCTTTTACTGTGTGCAAACAGTTAAATGCAGCCTAGTAACAGTAACCCTTTCTTGCAACGTTCATAATAATATGACAGTGTTAGATTACATAGCAGTTAAAAAATGTCATGTAAATCCCAGTTTACCTGTGTGACCCTTCTAAATCCAGACGTTTTAAAGATAGCTTCTTAATGAGATTTTCAAGTTTGGAAACGGGAAGTAAAAATATTTCTCTTATATCAAGATATATTTTTAGGAACGAGGCTTATTTTCCTTGAATGCAAAATAAAATGAAACGAAGCGTATTGTTCTGATTACAGAAACAGAAATGAAGAAAGGAACTCTGATCCTAGAAGTGCAAGTGTACCTGTACTTACTCTCTTTCTGTGTGCATTTACAAAAACCATTACTCCAGCTTTTAAATATCAATATTTGAAGTAACAAATTATAGTAGGTTATAAAGAAACCTGAAGAAAGTACAAAAACAGCTCAAAGGATGATTTGAGTTTTTCTCTTAGAAAAATAACTGGCCTAGCCATTTTTAGGATTAGATTATTTTTTTATCCAGTGCAGGCAAAGATTCTTTTAGCATTCTATTTGGTGTAAAATGAGGTTTTAGAATTTAAATTCATTAATTAAACACATAAAAAATATAACACATAAGTGTATGTAATGAAAGATTGTATATGCCTTGCTCCAGTTCTTTTGAGATTCAGAACAGTACATGACAGAACTCTGCTTCTGCTTACGCACTAATAACATGCTAGTGAATAGATTTTATTTGCGTAAGGACAAATTCTGCTCTTGAAAGGTACTCCTTCAGAAGTCCAGTTCAGCCCTTCTCTCTCTCAAAATTATCTGGGGAAAAATAGCTGGATCAGGTTTTATAAATACAATAAAAAAACCAAAACCCACCAAAACCAAAATGATGTTGTAAAAATGTTTGGTGCAAATATGTATTTGCTCCTGTGTATGTATTTATGCAAGCCCTGTGACATTGTTTTGGTGAATTATGGGGACAGTTATATGAATGCTGGGCCAGAAGCTGAATTTTCTGTTCATTTTAACTGTCAGTTTCTGTACTACACAACGTCAAAAATGCCACAGTATAGGAGAGTTACAGCACTGTAGCCTGATAGAAGTAAGCCAAAAATTAGGCATGGAAGCACACACTGGAAATGTGTTTGTTTCAATTGACTCAGGAGGTAAAAAATACCTGTTGGCCTGCACTTTTGAGGTTATGCTCCTCTCAAAATGGTTCCTCAAAACAAAAAAAGTGGTTTGTCTGCAAACACTACGGGAGGCCTCACATGCAGGTAACAAACCAAAATCCTCGATAATGATGTATGTTCATACACTTCTGACCCTTCTTTTCATTCCAAAGGTCACATATTCAGCATTTCATGCAAAACTGATTCTGATGAAGCTGCATATTTTCAAATTCATTTAACTCGTGTTAAATAGACAGCAACTACTGCTTTCCTTTCTAGCATAATCTTGTCACTCAATATAGATTCTAACTGCTCAGGAAATGTAGGAGGCCATTAAATCAGGGGTGTTGAGGGATGACAAATTGAGCAGCAGATGATCATCCATAACTATGTGTTATCAGAAATTGTTTAAAGGATCTAAAGATAGCCTGCAGTCCTGTGGTGAACTCTGCATGGGAGATCTGCTGTGGGAGCAGAATGATATGGGAAACTCCACCACTGTCCCAGTGAAACGGCTGTTCCAGCCTTAGGCAGATTTATCCACAACACAAGCGTAAGTAGTATACACCTGAAAGTTAAAACAAAAAAACCCAGCAGAAGTATCACGGATGCATAGTTTCTGACAAGTCACAGCCTTTTGAGAGCTAGCCAGACCTTTGGTTATGGTTAGCTTGATTTCTGAGAGAACATTTGCCCAAATGAACAACATGGGTAGCAAGCACAATGTCTGAAATTCTATACTCAAGTTTTTCTCTCTCTTGTTTCTTAATCAAATACATATAAACTTCAAAAGAGCAAATAACTACTTCAGAGAAGTAGAGAACAATAAACTAAAATGTGTTTACTTTTTTACAAGTAAAACAACAACAACAAAAAAATACATATACAATAAGCTCAATCTCAAGATAACAGTACTGGAAATAAATTACCTCAAATAACCTCAAGTGAGGAAAAAAACAAAAGTAGAAATGTTCTAGAATGGTAGTAAAGCAGCAGAATGGTTCATGTTTCCAGAAAACATGAACCACACCAGACAGCTTTAAAGTATCTTCATACACACAAAAAATAATACCAAGTATCATAATAATGATACCAAGTATCACGATAAAGTAATACCAATCTAAAACGTGTCATACTACAAAACCAGCCTTATTCTCTTATTCTTTCCCAAAGGGTATTGGTTTTTATTGTTTGCTGAATAGAAAAAAAGCCCCTGTCTATGCAATGGACATTAAAAAAGAAAAAACCCTTGGGTAAGTGAGAAAAGAGACAGTTCCAACCTGAGGCCTTACTCTGCCATGACTGTGCAGCTCTCACAACAAAATAGTTTGGATATTCATATATTTAGGGATGGTGAGGTTGCTAGAGCAACATCATGTGCTACACACAACTCTTGTCACTTTTTCTGTGGCAGCTGAATTCGTTTCAACATTTTAATAGAATTTTAATTTTTTTGGGTTTTGGGTTTTTTTTTAGAATCGAGCACAAACCCATCTGTATTTGACAGCTGGTCTTGTTGCTCACCATTTACAACAAAGCAGAAACACTTTCCACCTATCCTATACAATGTTTGGGGGCAAGCCCCAACAGAAGTGCTGTAAGCATTTTCCTGCCACACACCCTTTTGATTCTATGCTACAGTACAACTTCAGTGGGTTCTCATACAGTAGCTGAGGTAAACCTTCTCCTAACACAAAGTTGCTTGAAGTGACAGGGCACAAAAGGGCATGAATCAAAGGTGAAAGAACAATAGTTGAAACAATAGAGACTTGTCAGAAATGGCTATAGACACATTTTGTCTTGGCTGATTATTTACTAATGAACAACAATTTTACTGCCTTGCCAGTTTGCAAAATGTAACACAGAATGTGACTCTTTGTGTCTCCCAGGTTTTAACTCCTGTTATCAAACCGTTAAAATTGTATTTCCTTCTGCTAAAGACAATGCAAATTCAATTTGTATCAATTTCAAAATGAGTGATTTTAAACTGATATTTTTGTTTTCTTTTACTTCTCTCAGTGTTTGGGCCATTATTATATATCACTGATCTATAAACCTTCATAAAGTTCTCTGAAGGCCCACATACCATCTGGTATGCTCCTCTATCACTGGCATAGCAACAAAACTGTGTCTTAAGCAAAAACAAGTCAAATGTAACAGCTCTAATGTTGCATGTAAAGCAATTCTGTGTATAAATAGATTCTTTTCAAGTTTCTGCTGCCATTCTTCAAAACCAAATCTCACAAATCAGCCTTCAAAACAATAGCAGACAGCAATCTGTCAGTTCTCCAGTAAGCTCGAGCTGTCTAACCAGTCATTAGGACCTCAAAAAAGACATTTTGCCTGCCTTGCTTGCCAGGAATTCAGGATAGCTTGTTAACAATACTAATACCACCAATTACCCAATCTTTTCAAGTTCAAAGTGCTGCAAAAACTGAAGTAGTCCGCAGCAGCATTTTCTAGGTTCATGCTAATTCCTGTAAATGCGATGCTTTTAAAATCTGGCACGTTCTGGAGTGTTCTATTTAGTATCCTTCATTTTCACTGTTTTCTTATCTTGAACTTGCTTTTTCTTCCAGGTTTTGGAATTCATGTCTTTTGTCTTATCTTTTCCCCCAAGACTGGTGTTCCTGACTGTCTTGTTGAGTCACAAACACAGACTGACCTGAGTGCATGTTCCCCTTTACACTCACTTTCCCCTGTTTCATCTTTCTTTTCTCAACTTTTCAAGTATTACCTTTCAGCTTTGCAGCCTTGCAGCCCCTTTGTCTCTGTACATTTAACAACATTGTTTGACTGTGTCCTCCAAGTCAGTCAAACTATGCAACTTGACATCTATCACATGCACAGTTTGTTATCCTTTCCTCATGGAAAAAGTGGTCTAAGTCCTTAACCTTCAGATGCTCATGTGTGTTGCAATAACCTTGTGTGAGGCAAGCACACCAGAGGTGCTAACAACAGTACTAAAGCTTTGCAAAGAAGCTCATGAGCCTTGTTATGGTTATCAGGTCCCCAGAAGGTGCCAAATTCCCTGAGCTAAAGTAAAAGTGTCCTCATGGACCAAACTTTTTCCTCCTCTAACCCACACCCAGCTTTACATCTGATGTACCTACAAGCTTCTTCATTCCCATTTTTGGAGTAACTTGCCTTTTAAGTGGGTAGAATTTCAAGTTGGTAGGAGTCTGAGCCTGTGCTGACAGGCAAAACCCTCTCCCATTTTCACTCTGACCTGCTCTTTGCATGAAAGCCCTTGATCTCTTGCCTTTTTATATGTCAATAGTGAGTCTAGCCCAGGCACTCCTTCTCCAGCACAGTTTAGTCCTCCTCAGAGGATAACCTCAGGGGATAACCTCAGATGATCTCTGAACTGCACTGTTCAGACACCAGCCAGTCTGCAAATCCACCTGTGCCTTGGCATCCACCTCTGGGGGCAAAATCACTCTTCTGTTCCATTTACACTGCCACTTATTTGTATTTCAGATTAGCAGAACAGAGATTCCAACAAATTTAAACTCATCTGTTCTCCAAATTTTTGATTAATGTTTGATCTGAAAGCAAGACATCTTCATTGAAGCTTGATTTCCTCCAAATCCTTTTGCTTCTCAGGTGTTTGGCTACTGCAATTTAAAAGGCAAATAACTTCAAGGGTGAAGGAACATCCTGCAAGCCCAGAACTAGAGAGATGGCATGATGGATGGGGAAGTGGCTTCTTTTTCTGTTCTTCTGCTAGCTAGCATAATCTCCCCAGAAGGCCTTTATTAGCTGCTGCACCTGGGTCCCCAGTATAATGCTTATTCATTTCTGCCAGGACTTGAAGCACTTTATTTCACAGGTGGCTGGTATTTGAAAGGCCAGAAGTGTAAAGGCAGTTTCAGTACCTCTCTACAACTTCACTATTTAAGGCCACCATTTCATCCCTGGTAAGGTTCTCTGTGCAATACCAGGTAACCTCAGGTGCATTTGCAGACCCAGCTGCATGTGCCCTGCAACCACACAGACACTGAAATCCACCATGGCAGCAGGTCCTTACCCAAGACAGCAAAAGGAGGTGTTTTCCCACCTATTCTGCCAAAGGAACGTAATGCTGAAAACACGTTGAGGAACCTAAGCTGAAAACTGCCCTAAATCCACACCTGAAGGATGGGCTACCAACCAGAGGCACCCGGACAAGCTTGAGAAGTGAGTAAATGGCAATCTGATGAGGTTTGACAAGGCCAAGTGCAAGGTGCTGCAAGTGGGTCAGGGCAACCCCCAGTACCAACACAGGCTGGGGGATGAACAGGGAGAGCAGCCCTGGGGAGAAGGACTTTGGAGTGCTGGTGGATGAGAGGCTGGACATGACCCAGCAATGTGCACTCACAGCCCAGAGAGCCAAACGTGTCCTGGGCTGCATCCAAAGCAGCGTGGGCAGCAGGGGAGGGAGGGGATTCTGCCCCTCTGCTCTGCTCTGGTGAGACCCCACCTGCAGTGCTGCATCCGACTCTGGGGTCCCAGCACAGGAAGAACCTGATGGATCAGGTCCAGAGGACCAGGATGATCAAAGGGATGGAGCTACCTCTCCTATGAGGGAAAGCTGAGAGAACTGGGATTGTTTGGTGTGGAAGAGAAGGCTTAGGGGAGACCTAATTGTGGCCTTCCAGTACTTGAAGGGAGTCTACAAGAAAGATGGAGAGGGGCTTTTCACAAGAGCATGTAAGCGGACAGGGCAAGGGGGAATGGCTCCAATCTTAAAGAGAGTAGGTTTAAATTAGACATTAGCAAGAAGTTCTTTACTGTGAGAGTGGTGAGACACGGGAGCAGGTTGCCCAGAAGAGTTATGAATGCCCCATCCCTGGGAGCACTCAAGGCCAGGCTGGATGGGTTTTGAGCAGCCTGGTCTAACAAAACATGTCCCTGCCCAGGGCAGGGGGGCTGGAACCAGGTGTCTTTAAGAACCCTACTCACCCATACTATTCTATGATTGTATGACCCCGTGTTTTAGGGTTCCAGTTCTCCCATGATGGTCTTTTCGCGGTTCTCCACCCAAACTTTTCAGCTTGGAAGGGGGTGGCGGGGTGTGAACACGCGATGATTTGGTATCAAAAACGTTATTTGTGCGATGCCTGGAGTTGGAACCCGCAAATCTGCTTGGTCACGGCGGCAGCCACACGAAACCCAAAGCCTCCAGAACCCCACGGACCCCGCTAGCGCCGCATCCCGCTCCCGCCCCCGCCCCTGAGGGACGCGGCGCCCGCCGCTCTCGAGGGAAAAGGCGCGAAGGCGCACGCGCCCGCACGCTCCGGCCGGGCGAGGCGATTGGCGGGAGTGGCTGTGACGTCATCGCCGCGCGCCGGCAGCCCCGCGCACCGCTGCTGAGGGGAGCGCGTCGTACTCCCGCTCGCCGGGCCTCATCCCGCCCTCCCGCCGGCCGACACTCCTGTCCCGGGGGCCGGCCGGGCCCCTGCCGGCCGCCGCCGCTCCTTCCCAGCCTCGCTGGGGCCGCCCCGCTGCGCGACAGGTGCGTGTGCGGCCCGGCGCCCGTGCCCGGGGGGCGCCGGCCGCCGTGAGAGGAGGAGGGAGGCAGGGGAGCTCGGGGAAGAGGGAGAGAGGGTGGATGGACGGATGGATGGGCAGGTAGGAACCTTCCAGCTGCCTGACAGCGTCGCTGGCCTCGCGTTTCTGTGGGAGCGCCGGCCGGTCCCTTCGCCAGCATTTTCCTGATCCGTATTAGACGGGCCCTACCGGCTGTGTCCTCTTTCTGGCTTTTCCCACAGAAAGGTTAAGAATATGAGCCTCTACAATTTGGACCGGTTCCGCTTCGAGAGGAAGGAGAAGGGAGCGGAGCAGGAGTCGCCGTCCCCGCCGGCGGCCCGGGCGGAGGCACCTGGCGCTGCTGCCGCGGTTGGTGCCGCTGGAGGGGATGAGGATGAAGGTACGGATGACAGCAGGCCAGACACTCCGGCTTCGGACGTGACGGAGAGAGCTGGTGAGTCAGGTGTTTTGCGTGCAGCATGAGGGCAGCGTAACTACTTAATTTCTAGAAATAAAGTAATTGTCTTTTGTTTTGGTGTTCCTTTGTTTGGGTTTTTTTTTTTTACCCCCTCTGCGTGTTCTACAAATGTGTTTTTTCTGTGCGCACGTTTCACAACAATTTCCACCAAAGTATCGTCATTTGTAGTAGTGTATGGCCTGATTGAACCTGTGTATTTACAGGCAAGTCAGTAACCTGAAATAACTTTTTTTTTAAACTGAGTGAAGATGCTTCAGATTAAATATTGAAAGTATGTTATGTTTTACTATTTATAAAATTTATTTACTGATACTTATTTTACGCTGACACCTCAGGGTTTTCAAGGAAGAAATGGCTTTTATTTGTCTGATGGTGCAACACTAGACTCTAGCTTTTTGCGTAGAGTCCTTGGCTAATGCATTGTGGATCATCACAGGTGAAATTCAAAAGAAAGAGAACGGTTTCTTTTCACTCGGGCCTGCTTTTGTAAAGAGCTGAGAGACCTGCTACTGATTCTCAGAAGCTGACTGTGTTAATGGTTTTGTAGTAGTGTTCGTCCTCTTTATGGGCAAAAGCTTGGAGTTTTCATGGGAATGTCAAAAACTTGCTTGTGTAGTAGTGTATTGGTTTCCTTTGGCTGCTCCTGTTTGGATTTGTTGGTTAATACTAATGACTGAAATCGCTGTCAACTGTGTAATCACATTCACCAGGAGGTCTTTCCTGCTACTGAGGGGGTAAGATTTGAAGAACAGACAGCATCTCCTGCTGATTATTTGGTACTTCTCAGACATTCCATATAACTTCTGCTATAGTTGTCAAGTTAAGAGTGTTATTGGAGAGATCAGACAGACTTTGACTATGCATTTATTCAGAAATGGAACAACAGTATATGTTGATGTTGTTCAACTACGTTTTTTTGCACATGACTTTCTCTTGGTGCAAGGCAGTTTTTCACAATACCTTATCTATGTAATAGTAGAGAAACTTTCATGCACGAGAAGGAGTTCCTCTTTTAAAGCTGAGCCAAGTCAGAATTACAGGAGATGGATATTTACTCTTCCCTGAATTTTGGTTTAGTGCAGGTTGACTGTTTTCAGTTGATTGGGGTGCTCTTCTATTGGCATTAGTAAATAGTAAGCAGTGTTCTGTGTTAAAAATAAAATATATACAGCATGTAAGTTGCCAGTCTGGAATTGGGTAACCTGTCCACTCGCAAAGAATGTTTTGAGGACAGGGAGAACTTAAGAGAAGAAGCAAGCAGCTGTTAGTTCTGGCTTCTGCACATGTGTCTTTATAATGCTCGTATGGAAAAGTGGGCACTCTGAGGAAGTGCACTTTGGAACAGGTGTTCTCTTCCTGTTTGTGGTAAATCATTGGCTTGTACTGTGGAGGAGTTACTGAGTGCAGGGGCCCTTTTGGAACTGCAAATGTAGTTGTGAAGTAATGGAGGAGGCTGCTTATTTATCTTTGTGATTTACTTTATTTTAATATTTCTTATTTTAATATTTCTTCCTTTAATCTGCCTGTGGACTTTGTCAGTGTAAGCATGTAGCTAGACCATAATTGCCAACAAATTTTAGAGCTTGTTTTTTAAAATGCTGGTCTCCCTTGGCTTAGATTCTGCAGGGGTAGGATTGTGGAGGAGAAGGGATGTAATACCCAATTTAGATGGGTAGATGCAAAGTAATAAAAAGATGAAGGGCAGCCTAAAAGAACTGTAGTGCAAGGCTAGGTAGTTGAGAGGAAAACTAGTTGGAGGTGGTGGTGGCTGACAGTGAAACAGGGTAGAGTGCAAGAGCAGGCAAAATTACAGCAAGTGTCCAACTGAAATAAGCATCCATGGATGCAGATGCTGGTGGAAAACTGGGGTACTAATTAACATTTAAAATTGAGATGTAATAGTAGTGCTCTGCATATATATGATGCTTCATCTTTCACAGATACTCAATGTTTAAAGAAGATCAAGTGGTTTAATGACTTCTTCTCCCACTGATTTGCACAGCAGTGTTATGTAACCTATTTAAAGAATTAATAACCTTTTAAGAAATTAAATCATATTTTCTACATCTACAGAAGTTAACCAAAAATAGAACACTCAGATTTTGTCTGAATTATATGAGGCACTTAAATGTAATAGAGAAGACTAAATTTGATTAGCACTTTTTTGATTGTCTTCCTTGTTACCTAATTACTGTCAGGAAGACAGAATTTTTCTTGCTTCGGGCCAAATAAAATAGTCAGCTTTTTTGTTGTTATTGTTGAATGGTCATGGAGAAGGCCCAAAGATGAGTTTATGGCACTGTGTGCTCTCTACTGCTAACTGCACCAGCAAGTCAGGCTATGGAGTTGTTCTGTACAAGAAACAGTTTACACCAAGTTCACCAAAAATAACTTGCCCTAGTGCTCAATGAATCATGTGAGGACAACAATTACTCAGATTTCTTCTGAAGACAGAGTCATTAACAAAATACTGGTACAAGAAACTAGGGAAACAAGAGGAGAGTGATCTTTATTTCACTTATACAAACAAAAATGCTATAAATAGCTGATAACTTGGGGGTTTTCTTCTATTTCCTTTTGTGCAACCACAGTTCGTGTGTAAAAAGCATTTAGAAATCTGACTTTTTCCTTCAGGAGCACAAACAGTTTGGTATAATTTCTGAGAGATTTCTTCTGAATTGTGTTTTATCAAGTGCCCTGAAATATGCATCTAACAAAGTGATATGATTGTATGTATGTCATCCATCTTCAAAAAATATAGTCAGATGATGTCTGTTGTGTCATGAACCACCATTATCTTTTTAGCTATTTTTTTTTTTGGTTTTGTTTTCCCGGAACAAACTAATATTGGTAGATTGTTCTGTATCCCAGTTATGTCTGTAGGTCATGGTTCTTGTTGCTTTGCATTGAACATGTGTCCCTTATGCTTTAATAAGCAGTTTGTGGTGTGATGGCCACAAGAATTGGTCATCGTTGTACACTTGTCTGTATTCAAAATTACACAGGCCTGCGGTGACTTTGCAGCCAGGTTGTAGGGAATAATTCTGAACAGCATTTAACTGAGGGATAGAAACCAATTCTGGGGACAGTTACCAAATTTTATCTGAAAATATCTCTAAAAGTTGGGAAAATACACTGGAGTGGCTTACTACAATTTTTCATACAAATGAATATTATTTACTGAATAGTTTCTCTTAGTCTGTTAAGGAAACAGTGAAACATCTGCTTAATTTTCATTTAGATGTTTTTAATTATGTAAATAGCTGGGTGTGCTAAAATAATGAGATTATTCTACACAGTTGTAGAAATGGAGCAGAACTGTACCAGAACTGCACAAATTGGAATAATTGCCAACATACAAAGTGAGATTTGTATTCAAATCTGAAAAAGCATGCTTACAAAGCTTCAACAGTGGATTGAAATGAAAGTTGTAGATGAAATCCAACTACAATATATAACCTTACTGTTGATGGTTGATTTTGTTGTTATCCTCTCTGTACGGTTTGAATATGTATCCCAAATGACTGCACGTTGAGATTATAATGCTGAGAGTTCACTTGCGCTGGGACTGCTCTTTTTTTTCTGTCTGTTGTTGTTTTCTCTGGGATCTGAGGAAGTCCTGTGTTTTGCTTATGTCTCAGCTCATAGAGTGTAATTCTGCTTAGAGAATTTCTGGAAAAAAGTGTTGACTGTAGTACCTAATGCAGTTTTCTAAGGGTTCATGGGAAGGTATGTTGAAGTAATCATCATTTTAAAAGGGCCTCTTTAAGAAGTACCTTAGAGTAATACTGATATTTAGGATTATTTTAGCCAATGGAAAAGACTTTCCTTTGAAAATGGAATACTTACTAGCTTGTAGATTTCAGTAGCATGTGCTTGATACTGCTTTCCAAAACTAGGTGGAAATTACTTCTGTTTGACAATGCTTGTTGGACAATGTTAGTAAATGTGGTAAGCCTCTAAGTATTGCCTCAGTTTTTGCTTTGGTTTTATCTTTGTTTTCACTTGGGAGAGAAGAAGCTGGCTTTCTCAGAGTGTGATGTATGATTTGTGTAGGCGGTTATGTTTAGAATTAAAGGGCTGTGTATTCTCTTTTTACAATAGTAAAAATTGGTTGTTGAGTCTTGCTTTTGATGCTAATGTGTGCATATAGGGATACTTATGAGTGTTCCTATTTTTGGCCTTAGAGTCAAATACTGGTGTTATGATTGCAGATATTCCGTAATAGCTCTTTTTAATTGCCTGTACTCAGAAAATTCTGCCTCCAACAGTTATATGTTGTGGCAATAACTTTAATCTGTTACTACTTTACAAGGTTACAGTTTGCTCTAACTATGAAGACTCCTTATTGCATGTGTGGCTTCTGCTTCCCCCACTTAGTAAGGGACTCTGTTCCGTGAAGTAGGTGGAGGAAGAGGAGAAGACTGGGCTTTTTTTTTTGAGAGGGAGAATGCTTTTTTTTTTCCAGGTAACTCGACATTTTACAGGTATGGGAGTTAGGAGCTGTCATGAAGACTGGACAATAATTGCTAAATAAAGTAAAACTAAAATGAGAAATCACTAAGTGAAACAGTAAATACTCTTTTTATTTAAATGTAAACCTTAGACGAGGTTTATACCGTAAAGAGTAAAATTACTTAGAAGACCATCCTATTTTTGTAAAATTGCCTTGTGTTTTGTTTTAAAATTCAGTAAGGATGTCTCTTAGCAAAGTTGTTATGAATATTTGTCATTTCTGTCTCATGCTGCTTTAGAATTTAGTCTAACCTACAAGGTAAGGATCCATGAAAACTGCCTTGATCGGTTCTGTTAATTCAGAATAAAAGTGGAATTCTCATGTTTCTTAGAGACCTGTTTTGATATTCAATCACATTTTTTTAATGCATTTCATGTTTCTATCCTTTTGTGATAGCACTTGCCCTGATAACCCAACATCATCATGTTCCCAAAGGTCACTTTTGCTCCTCTCCTGTATTCATCTAAAAACTTGGTTTTCAGATGAAGCAACTGCATCAAGGACAACACATCTCCTTCCTAAAATAGGTAGAAGAGGGTACTGCTGAGGAAGCTTCCATTGCTAATGTGTTGGTCTTGGATGCAGGGAGGTCTGTCTTGCAACGGTGTACTACAGCTTCAGAACTAATAATTTTTAGGCTTTCCTAGATTTACATGTGAATGGGCTTTTCAGAATAACAAGATTAATATGCAAAGTGAGACTTTTGCCTCTTCTAAAAATCATTACCATAATCCTCTGTTGTGATTTAAAAGTGATAGAAAAGGTTTAGATTTTTATGATAGCTAAAATTAGGTCTTTTATCACAGATGAAAGAATCAAACACTATATAGCTCCTTCCTGCATTTGACTATCAGATGAAGTTATTCTAGCTTCATCTGTGTCTAGTGTCTGCTGGCAAATCAGCTTTGAAAGCTGATGTCACACTCTGTAGTAATTTGACTCAGCAAGTTTCTGCATTAGTGAATGGAGGCAGAAGAAACTATCTTTACTCCCAGCCAAAATTGTGGTCCCAGAGTTAGGAGCACCACTGGTGTTTGGTTTACAGGCACCTGAGAAAGGATGGATGTGTTAGAAGAAGATGCCTCTGATGCTTTCTTTGCCTTATGAGGATTTAAGATCTTTTTATATGAAGACTTACACTGACAGTAGTATCACTAAAACACAACTTTCCGAGAAGTTTGTAGCTGACTTTCCTGCCCCTTATCCTCGATTTTTCCTGTGTGTGGCTAAGGTCACCTTGTTGAGGAGTCCGTTCAGTGCAGGTAGCTCAGTGTGTACTGCAGTGTGGGTGGGGAGAGCCCCCAGCCCCAAGAGCCAGGAACTGCTGACCCATTGCACAACCAAGAGCCTGGGTACCTGTGGCCCAGCCAGGGGTCCGGACGCTCAGGAGCTGATGACTCCAGACTTGCCTGCACTTAAACCGTGAGGGTGTAAAAGCCCAGGATTTTTCGTTTGGGGTCGCTCCTCAGAGGCACCAGCTCAAGCTGTGATTCTGTTACTGCACCATGATTAAAGGATATTGGGGATCTGGACATCGGAGACTGCTCTGGGAAACCTGGTGTGACTCTGTGAGGGGGGAATGTGTAGCTCCAAAGGGGTCTTGGTGCCAGCTCAGGTGCTGCCAGAGTGGCTCCTGGATGGTTGGACAGGGAAGCTTCTTTAGCAACCTGAAGTTTCATGTCTTCAGTGATTGCTTTTGTGAACTGTCATTGAACCCTTATTAATGTTTCCTCATAGACACGGAGTTACATTCACCTTCATCCCTTTAATCACTTTTAAGCTCCCTTTTAAAGTCGTTGTCTTCTTTTTCTGTAGCGTTCTCTGTAACATCTGGTACTATATTTTTTTAGTTTATTTGGGTGCTTTTCCTTTCAAAGCCTGCACAGTTTCCTTTGTCAGCAAATTGCTTGTATTTCTAGGATTTATCTTTTTTTTCCATTCATTCAGTGGTGCCAGAGTGAGTTACTTTAAATTTATTTTCCACGAGATTTCTTTCATACAGAAAATGCTCTCTGCAGCTGTCGTGTTCTCTGCTCTGTGCATCAGTCTTTCTCTCTTCAGTCATATGCCAATGTTTCTATCCGTGTTCTGATCAGCCTGGAAGTAGTTCAGAGGAATTTGCTCATTATTAGTTTATATTAAAAAAAATGTTTATTTATGTATTTATTTATAAGTAGTTATTAACTTAAAATATGTGTTCTCTTAAACTTTGTAGTAAAAAATTGTTTGTTTGATGTAAGAGGGCTGAAGATCCTTTGCCAGGTAAGTACCCACTTTAAGGAATGCAGCTTACAGGAATTTTCCATGCATAAGAATATGAGTTCTCTTTAAGTGGCTATTGTGTCTCTGAAAGAAATCACAGCTACTTGATGCTCTCAGTACAAATAAATATTTGAAGTCGTAAGTCATTGTCTCCTCTTTTTTCTCCTATTGAAATGGCTTGCACAGAGTATTCCACTGTCCCAGAAACTCCTGAAGCTCAGAGGACAATGAAGGAGTCCTATTTCAAGCGCCAGCGAGGGGTGCAGTTCCACGACGTCTCTGACAGTGAGGATGAAGAGCCAAGAAACGTCACTGCTGATGAAGAAACCCAGGCTCCGAGGGCAGAGGCGGCCGTAATGTATGCTTTGAGCCAGCTTTCTGTAGTGTCTCTGCACCCCCATGGGGTGTTCTAAGTTGAAATACTGAATTGAAAATCAGAGCCTAGGTTGGATTCTGGTTTACTTCTTTGGGATTCAGCTGCCCCTAACTAAACTTTACTGGATTTTCAGGGAAGACGTATCCAGCTAAATCATTTTTTCAGAGGGAGGAGTTCTGTCATGTTGAAACGTGTGATGTTTTTGTTCATTTATACATTTGTGCCTTTCTCCTTTGAAATCCTTTTAGTGCAACTTGAAAACTTTACCATAAAACACTTGCTTTACTAATTTTAAACTGTTGGAGTTGGGTTTTTTTGTATATGAAACTATATTTGACAGGGAAGCAAGTAGAGCTTCAGTGTGTAGTTTGAGTTCCTGAGGTAAACTTAAGTATGAGTTGCATGGTGTGTTTCCTATGCATGAGGAAAACTATTTCTTTCCTAAGTGACTTGGAAATTTATATTTTTGAATGCCCTGGGAGGGAAGAGTTACTGTGCAGGAGTCACTTGGGTGTGTGCTAAAAAAGCAGTGTTGAGAGAGCTGGTGAGACAAGATGTAGATAGACGTCTGCAGCCATTTGAAATGGTTTAAAGGAACCCCTGCTAGTTACATGTCTGTGTGGTAATTGTGCCCTCTAGATGTTCTTGTGCTAAGCAAAACAAGATAGCTTAACCTGTTTCTTTGATAGTCTGGTTGAATTAATCTGCAGAAAACTTTTGTGGGAATTGCAGCCTTAACAGGTGTAGTCTCTTGTCAGGTTTTCAGTCCTACACAGAGCATGGAGTTACTGGGAGTTTACAGCAGAAGTGAAATAATGCATTTTTCTGCTGCTATTTCCTGAAATTCTGATGTGGTGTCTTTTTTTTTCAGTACTTCTCCGTCAAAGTTTCAACTTAAGGTAGCTACTTGAAAAGGAGAAAAAAAATTAGCAGTTACGAGTGAGCTCCTGTTTCTGCCTGTGATTTAAGTTGTAGATTGTGTAAGGAGACAGAGATGGCCAGCTGGTTGCATGTATCAAATTGGCTTGTGTGCAGTGCTGTGTAAATGTAGTTACTCTGCTTCTGGGCTGAATCCCACCTGGAAGAAGTTCAAGTGGTTTTGTACCATGCAGAGCTGATGCTGATAAGCCACACAGGATGCAACTTGCAGAGCCAGTGCTTGCTATTCCTATACTGAGTTGCTATTACTGGGAGTGAGGCATGGACAGCAGGGTGACTCCCAGTGGGATTGATGAACATGAGGCTACATCCTCTTGTACTCTTCAGTATTCCCGTGGAGCCACCAGGCGCCTCAGTGCCCGACACTTTGGCCCAGTGTGCTGGCTCAGGTGCTGGTTGATGTGTGCAGAACCCACTGAGCTGTCTCACAAGTGGCTGTTCTGGTTGAGCTAACAAACAAATTGAGACTGTGGCAGGAGTTATCTGGGTTCTGTCTGGGCTTAGGAGCTCTGGTTTGTGCTGAATTCTGGCTTTGCATAGAATCAGTCAATTCAGTGTCTGCATGGTGCATTTTAGTGCATGTGTTACCTAGTTTGGGGGTTTTGTGGGTTTTTTTTTTTTTTTTTTTGGTTTTTATTTCCCTTTTGCAGAGTGTCCCAGCTTCCTTCATTCTGAACAAGGTACAGAACAGAAAGCAGAAAGTTTAGGGTAGAAAACACATCTTTCCTAAAAGAAAGTGTGCCACAAATTTTGCTACCAGAGAGTCACTGTCTGCAGTCTATCAGAGAAAAAGCAGAATCTAACACAAGGTTTTGTGGGTCAGAGTTGCTTAGCAGTTAAATTAGTGTTTCTTTATGCTTGATAAGAATGTGATTATACACAGAGGACAAGATTTATGATGTATGCAACTCTGGCTTTGTTGACAAGTGTCTAGATGTTATTCCCTGGTAGGAAAGGATAGGATAATTACAGTGTTACCACTTTCATTTGGATTGGTTTTCTTTTTCATATGCATGTTGTAAAAGAAACCTTCTTCCTTATCAAGGCAAAAAGATCAGAAATATGCCAATAGAATTTTAATATGACGTTTCATTAAGACTTTTTTAAAAGTGGAAATAGGATTCATGTTTTGAGGCTTACAACTCAGTGCCTTGGTGGACTGAAGAAGAATTTGGGTTATCTCTTGTTACTTCCCTACTCTTAAGAGGAACAACCAGGGAGTCCATGTTGCTGTGTGTGCCTTTTGAAAAGGGAGAAAAGGATTCTATGATAAGCAGTCATCTGTATCTTTTATGTAAGTGGCGTGTAACTATTTTTTTCCAGAATTCTTTTGCAGTCTGCCTGTTGCAGCTGCTAAAGAAAGATATAGTGAGGAAAACCAGGTTTACTTTTAGTCTTTGACATACATGTATGTAGAAAGACCTGCAGGCAAGCCTTTCTGATGGTGAAATCCCTATAAAAGGACAAACTCCTTACAGTTCAATTAATTTTCATTCAGAAAATGAGATTTTTACACATCTATGGAAGGAAGGAGAATGGGAGACCTGTGCTTTGGTTCAGTCCCATCTGTGCAACTCAGTATCCTGAAAGATACGTAGGGGTTGCTTTTCCTGCAGATTAGCTCTAATAATCAATCTTTCAGTAAATTCAGAGCATTCTCTTTTTTTAGAAAGGCTCTTCCCATATTTATACATTTAAGATGCTGCCCAAGGAACTTTGAATTTTCTTTCTCAGTGAGCTGAGAACTAGAGCAGAGAGTTGATACTGTACCTGGAGAGTGTTTACAAAGAACCTAATCCACATCTGTGTATCTGTTGGGCAAATAAACACTAGCGAAGTGGTTTGAGATAAACTTGGGGTAGTCTGATGTAATTTAGGTAGCTGAAATGATGAAGTGTATTAAGGTGGTTGTTGCTAAATTATCAAGTAATCTTTTATAGAACAATATGAGGGTAAGTTGTGGTATTTCCCTGGTCCGTTCTTCCTTTTTTCTTCCCTTTGCCAAGTGGAAATTGTTTAGTGCAAAGAGGAGACTGTACTCAATACATGCCTGACTTTGTCCTGAATAGAGGTATCCCTTGGATACAAGTTGATTCAGTGTTACTGAATGCATCTAAAGGCATTTTATGCAATCCTGTTAGGTTTAGTTTACAACAATGTTCTGGTAGAGTAAAACAAATAAATTTTAATTCTTTTTTTCTTCCCCCGTACATTGTAGCTCTGAACAGTCTGATGATGATGACCAGCCTGAAGAGGAACTGCCCCAGCTGGCACTTGTAAATGGTGGGGATCAGCAGCCAGCTGTGAAGGAGGATGTAGAGGAAGATACCAGAGACTCAAAGCTGCAAACAATGAAGGAACTTTTTCCCCAAAGAAGTGACCAAGAATTATTAAAAGTAATAATGCTCAGTTCTTTGATTTATTTTGATGATTAATTTTTAGGATTTTGTAGGCAGTGTTTCTAAGCCTCTGGCTTCTTTACAGGGTACAGTCTCATGGTGGGTTAATACTGTCTGGATGCTAGGTGCCCACTAAAGCTGCTCTGTCACTCTGCTTCTCAGCTGGACAGGGAAGAGAATAGAATGAAAGACTCATGGGTCGTGATAAAGACAGGGAGAGATTGCTCACCAGTTACTATCATGGGCAACACAGACTCAGCTTGTGGAAAAAATGTCATTTATTACAAATTAGATCAGAGTAGGGTAACGAGAAATAAACCCAAATCTTAAAACACCTTCCCCCCACCCCTCCCTTATTTTGGGGCTTAACTATATTTGTGATTTTCTCTACCTCCTTTCCCCCACAGCAGCGGTGCAGGGGAATGGGATATGGGAACTGCAGTCAGTTCATCAGCCCTCCTCAGGGGGAGGACTCCTCACACCCTTCCCTTTCTCCAGAGTAAGATGCCTTTCCATGGTGTGCAGTCCCTCAGGAACAAGCTGCTCCATTGTGGGTCCCTTCCACAGGGTCACAAGCAAACCTGCCCCAACATCAGCCCTTCTCTCTATGGGTGCTACCAGGAGCCTGCTTTCATTGGGGGCTTCCCATGTGGTGACAGCCTCATTTGGACATGCACCTACTCTGCTGTGCTGTCTTCCGTGGGCTGCAGGTGCATCTCTGCTCCACCTTGGACCTCTATGGGCTGCAGGGGCACAGCTGCCTCACCATGGGCTTCACCACGGGCTGCAGGGGAATCTGGTGCCTGGAGCACCTCCTCCCCCTCCTTCACTGACCTTGGTGTCTGCAGGGCTGTTTTGCTCTCATGGATTCTCCCTCTCTCCTGCTGCAGGTGTGTTGTTCCTCCCCATTTCCCTACCCCCCAGCCTTCTTAACTGTTACCTACTGGTGCTACCACCGTCACTGATGCACTTAGCCTTGGCCAGCAGCAAGACTGTCTTGGAGTTGACTGGCACTGGCTCTCTTGGATGTGAGGGAAGCTTCTGGTGGCTTCTCACAGAAGCCACCTGTGTGGCCCCTGCCACTATCAAACCTGGCCATGCAAATACAGTGCAGCTCTTAATTGTTATTTTGTTAATAGCAAAAGGGTAACAGTAACATTTTAGGTGAAGTACAGTTGTGTAACATTTCCACATACATGGGAACTTGGGTATGTATAAAAATGAATATACAGACACACACTTTAAATAAACACCTTTAGGTACGTTCAACAACAGTGAGCTCCAGTGTATAGAAAATATTTCAAGTATTTCTTTGTTGTGACATTTAAGCTTAATTATGGCTGTCTCAGTTGATAACTGTTGGTAACTGCTGTTGTTGGAATGAGCTAACTGATTAAATGCAGAATGAGTGAAGTCATTGCCATCTTCTCCAGTAGATGAAACTCTGCGTCCTTGCGTTTATGACATTTGACACACAAATGCTTTAGACCTTCCAGCGAGGCAAAGAGTAGGTTTGAACTTACTGTGATGTACTCTTATTATGCTGACATGTCAGTGTGAAATAACTCTTGGCCATTGTCCAGTGTACAGTGAGATATGGTAGCTTATTACAGTAAAATACCTTTAGTACAGTGCAAGGTATTTTTAACAAGGTTACTTTTCAATGTTAGTACGTAATTAGGTTTTCACTAGCTTTAATTTATAAAGCTAAATGTGTTTAAACTCACCTGTAAAGTTTCCTGGTTGTTGAAGTGGCATTGAAGAAATACAGACGTTTTACTGGTGCTCTTGCTGGGTGTTTTGTTTCCCAGTGGATCAAGCTTTATGCTTAGGCTCCATTTATTTTGGGAAGAACAAAAGAGTTGCAAATAGCAATTTTTGAATTTTTCTTCTGAACATTGTAATTAACACATATATATCCAGAATGTATTTTTTTTTTCAGTTTTTGGCTGCCTAGAATTTATTTGATTCAAAGCTGATAAAAGTTCATTGGAGCTTAGTAACTTGCTAGAAGTGCTATGTGGTGTGTCTGACTGCTGTTTTGTGACTTATCCCCTGAGCAGCATGTGGGGCTGATGGTGTTTGTTTTCAGCAGAATGCAAGATAGCTCCTGTATCAGCAGAACTTTGTAGGAAATGGAGGCTGTGTAGATTTTTTTCTGCAGTTACATAGCTGCGATATTTTTGAAGGAGGACCAAGGAATATCGCAAATCTATTGTTCCTTCATGAAGGATCTGGAACAGGCTATCCAGTCAAACCTGACACAACTGATGAAGGCTGTTAAGGAAAAATCGTGAGCCTTTTGAAAAGGAAATTGTGCCATTAGAGCAAAATTTTAAAATGTTTTTTCCAAATGTGGGCTGATACTTGGGAATCAGGATTCCTCATAACTTCATTTTTTTGTGGGCTTTTTTAAAGTAAATCTGGCGGTTATGTTTGTGAAGTAGGGAAGAAAGCGATGATAAATGGCATTGTATTAAAAATGTTTCCAGCATGTGTTTTAAAGTGTTTCCAAATACAGCTTGTGTGATCAGTCCTGCTAATTTGGTACCTCTTGATTTTGCTCTTGGATTTTATAATACATATATATTTGGGGTTTTTTTTAAAATGTTTTTCAGTCACCACTGATCCAGCATGTCTTCTGTTCAGCTGGATTACATTTCTCCACTTAGCAGCTGCCTTTTTTTGTTTTGCAGCTGATAGAATCGGCGTGCACAATGGATGAAGCAGTAGCTGCTGGTTTGAAGCTCAATGACAAAGGTATGTTTAACAAAAAACCCCCACCAAACAAAAGCAAAATCCAAACTTTAGATGCTGTAGCTAACTCAGTGAAATTGGTTGGGAGGTATTTAAAAAGTGGTAAAGCTTGTGCTCAACGTTACAGTATTGTTTGTTTGTTGTAGTAACACAAAACTGAATTTACTGGCTTTGCAGGGAGAAAGACGAAAAGAGGATGTGGAGCAAAATCCATAAATCAAACAAAAAAGGGAAATTTGTTCTGTGAAGCTCAGGATTGCTTTGCATGTGGGTTCTTAAGTGATTCCTGTTCTTGCTGGTTGCTTCTTTGCCCAGAACTTGAAGCAGATAGTAATGGGTTAGCAGTAGTAATAATAAGTGTTCTAGGTGAGCAGTCTGGTAGTATGGAAAAAATATACTGGAGTATGTAGCCCTTACTAAGTAGCTATTGTTTGTATCAAGGCCCGTCGCAGTTTTTTGTTCAGGTTGTTTTCAAGACTTGCTTGTAATTCTGAACAAGAACTGTTAGTCTTAAACATTAGACAGATCCCCCTGGTTCTCTAGCAAAGCATCACCCAAACCATGCTTTTGAACCCTCAGGGCCTATTTAGGGGTGTCTGTTCTGTACCTCAATTTATGCAGTCTCATACTGTTACCAGAACAAAGCAAAACAAAAAACCCAGCACATTTTATGGGAGTGTGTTGTAAGCGTTAGACATGTAAAAGCGTCATAATTCTTGGGCTTTGGGTTTGTTTCTTGACATCACTCAAGTCTGGGGTTAAGTCTTGTCTAATATTAATATATTTTTGATTTGTTGGAGTTGGTCAGGAAAGAGTGGAATGTTGGTATTATAGAAAGCAGATCAACCATCTGTTTATAGTTCAGTTGTTTTTATTGTTCAGTCATGGTTTTCTTGAGAGATCTTAATGGAAATTATGGAAAAAGCTATTTATGATCACTCTTGATTATTTAGTTGTTCTGAGTGCTTCATGCATCTTTTCATGCAGTATCCTATGGATTTGGAAGCAGTATGTCTAGGAGGAAGCGTATGTTCCAATGTGTCGTGGAAGCAAATGCTGAGGGAGAACTGTTTTACTCCTATGTTTAAAGTACAAAATTTTTTGCTTATTTAATTCCCCCTGTTGTACTTACCATATTTTAATTTTCTTATTTTTTATAAAAAGTGCAAAGATTTTTAACAATTTCTAAGAAGCTTTAAGAACATTCAGGCTAATTTGAATGAAGGGGTGCTATTGTGTTTTGTGTTGTTTGATGGGGTTTTTTTAACCAACCAAACTATTTTTGAGTTTATCACTGTGTGCATGGTCAGATTCTATAGGTGGAAATTCTTGTATGCTGGCAATAGGAAACAAGGCTGGCATGTTTTGAGAAATACACTGCGTGCTGCTGTTCCTGGAAGACTGATTATTTTTCAAGTGTTTCGATTAATATTAAACCAAATTAAGCTCCTATGTATCCTTAAACTTTGTTGCCGTTCACAGTGTTTGAACTAAATCACTTTGATTTCTGGTATGTGGGTCCTGCCTTTTGGCCATTTTTGTGTTGATCTAAGAATGTTGTTACACATCCTTTCAATATGAGCCCACAGAAGAATCTTCTTGGCAGCAAAATTCTCACTAATCACAGCTGTTGTATAAAATATTTAGTTAGGAGTAAGCGTGCCTGACAGTGATGGTATAAATCACCTCATTTTGGACACATTTTTTAAAAATGGAGACACTACTGAACATCTGCTTTATGTGTGTCAATTTGAGATATGCTTTACATGTTGTGAAATGTTGACAGTGAGAGGTCAAGGCAAGATACGGCTTTGTGGAAAAAGTGTGACCATGATATCCTTGAGTTTTTCTGTCCTTTCAAAATGACAAAAAACTTGTATTTATAGCTTGAATTCAACAGTTGTATAGCGCTAAAACAAGAAACAGTGCCAGTTTTTTAAAGGTATGAAGATTAGGTGTGACACATTGAAAATACGTGTCTGAGTGAAAGATGAGAAGCTGCAGTAATACCTGTTGCTTGTGATTTGTTTCTGGGGTTGTTTGCTGTCCATCTTGAAAAACCATGAAGGCAGTGGAGGTGCTTCTGAGCTGAAGCCTCATGTAAATCTGTCTGATATTCACTGCTTTTTGAGCAAGAAAGATGGAGAGGGACTATTTACAAGAGCATGTAGTGACAGAAAAAGGGGGAATGGCTTCAAATTGAGAGGGTAGATTTAGATTAGAGATGAGGAAGAAATTCTTTACTGTGAGGGTGGTGAGGCACTCAACAGGTTGCCCAGAGAAGTTGTGGATGCCCCATTCCTGGAGGTGTTCAAGGCCAGGTTGGATGCGGCTCTGAGCAACCTGATCTAATGGAAGGTGTCCCTGATTACAGCAGGGCTTTGGAACTAGGTGATCTTTAATGTCCCTTCCAACCCAAACCATTCTAGGATTCTATGATATTTTTACCTATATATATGTATTTATCAATAGATGGACTTTGGAAAAATCTTGACAATGTTTTCTAGTATCTCTTACTAGATCCTTAATTTGAGGATGAGTTGCTAGTACTTTAATTTTCTTTGGGATGTTTTAATAATTTTTTTTTCAATATTTGTATGTCCCTTCTCTGATGTCAGAGTGAATGACTAGAGTAGAAAATTTATTTGGAAGTATTTCACACAAAATATCTCTTTGTGCAAAAATACAGCTATTTAATGTTCCAGAGCTAAAACTATTTTGATCATCCAGACAGTCTTCTGGACTGGAAAGCAGGTGTGCTTTGTGTGTGTGTGTGTCTGAGTGTGCTTATTCACTGGTCTCCCAGGGTAGGCTGGGGGGGGAGGTTGACTGGAGATACTGGTATCAGACCCCAAAGCTCTGCAGACACTTACTGTTCCAGAAAAGCTTTAACTTCCAGTACTATTTCAGATCATGGACTAGGAATTGTCACAATAATTTGTTCTGATAATGCTGCTTCAAGCCAAGCTGGTGTGCAGAAATACTGGTAACATGTTCTTGCCTTCATGAGCTGTGCACAGCAGCAGTCTGAAAGTGCACCTGGCTGGGCAGGCCTTAATGCTGAGATGATAATCTCCTGACAATCACCAGGGCTCAAGATAGTCAGAAAATTACGGCTCATGTGGACTATTTGTAAGTGATAAGGTTATCACAGACTTAATATGCATAGTTTTCTTTCAGACGTCTGGATTTAATGTTGAAAAGCATTTGGTAACTGCTCCAGTGTGCATCTGAGCCAGAAATCAGTCATCAGCCTTTCCAGATCGGCAGTGATGTACATATTCCAGCACACAGATGGGGTTCAGCCTGGGAGAAATACCAGCTTGAATAAAAACAGAGACAGATACACCTTTATGCAACTTGTGTGTAAAAGCATGTTGCAGTTAGTTATGAAAAAAGAATAATAAAATGCTATTTCCATTGTTATATGTGAGGTAATTACTTGCTTAATTGCCAGACTGCTAAAGAAAACTTAGAGATAAATAAACCTGTACATTCAAGCAGCTGCTTTGTTTCAAGTTTCAGTGTATCTGTGGTCTGTGGTAGGAAACTGTTATGGAGACTGGTAAACACTGTGCAGGTAACGAGTAGCTACTAGATTGTTGTGGTAATTGAAATATCCTGCTGTTATGGGGTGAACTTAACAAAAGGAGCTAAATCTTCTCTTCCATCTCACTTCTTTTTGAAGCTGCCTCTGCTAAAAGGAAACTAAGAGATTCTCCCACAAATTGCAAAACCAAAAATCAGCAAGTTGCAAAAAAGTCAAAAGCTAGTTATGTAAGTACTGTGTTTTTCTCTTTATGCATTGTAAAATAAACTGAATTACCTGACTTGGTCAGTGACAGTGGTGTGTTTTATCAGAAAATCCAGTTAAATCAGACCTTGCCATCTGAATGAGATTTTTGTACTTTTTTTGTTGTCGGTATTTTGAATGGAATTACCTGCTTTGTTCTTTAGTGCTTGTGGATTTGTATCACACCAGCCAGTTCACTGCTTTGGGGAAGTGGTTGAAGGCAGGCAGCAGTATGTGAGGCTCTGAGTACCATTCAGTTTTTGTGAACATCAGTGGGAATTACAGGCTTTGGATCACTTTGCCTCCTCAGGTCATTCCTTGTATTTCCTCAAGCACATGAAGTTAATATCTTTTGCTACTGCTATTCTTTGTTATAGAAGTAATGTTGCTTATATATTTGAAACTATGACTTAAAAAAATCTTTAAAAATAATGAATTGGTTACATTTAAAGGACTGACTACTTTGACCTGTGCTAATAAATGGGAACTGTGTCATGATCCTGGGCTATTCAGGATGGTATTTGGCAGATTTGCACAGTCCTACAGTGCTGTCATGAGGCCATCTCCCAGGCATCCCAGCAGGCATCCTTGATAGCCACTTATGTAGAGAAAGGAAATTCTGCATAAGTGCTGGAGGCTGCATGAAGGAGGGTGACTGTGTTGAAATTTAGGCTAATGTTGTCCTCAGACAGAACCAAATAAAGAAAACACGGTTTTCCATTAAAGCAAAAAGACTACTACTCTTTTAGTTTATTCCCCTTCTTCCTGAAAGAGAGATTTGAGTTGGGCTTGTGTTTCTCCTCACCAAAACCCTGGGTTTGGTTATGAAAGGAGACTTTAGTGAATTTTTAACCAGCCAGCCTAGCAAACAATGCTTCACTGGACCTGGTTTCATGTATCAACCTGTTTTCTGTTCTTGAGAGTTTCATTACAATTAAGAGGGGAAGAATTGGAAAAAACAAATGTGGAACATGGGTTTTTAGAACTCATTATAGAGAACTGTAGTGAGAACTTGCAGGGTTTTTTTTTAGTCTTGCTTTTCCCTCTGGTTCTCAAGACCAGAGCATACTTGGGCAGCTATTCTATGGACTGTAGCTGCTGTCTTAGTGACACTGTAGGCTCACTGAGGAAAGGAATGATGTCCTCTGTTACTCAGAGTGCCTCTGGGTGATCTGGTTTGTGCTCCTTCCTAAAGTAAACATTGATCCAGCCTGTTGGTATCTCTGCTGTAGACAAGTAGCTCTGTAACCACTTTGCATTCAAAGCTCTAGGAAGAAACTGGATTTTCTGATAAAACACACCACACTGTCACTGGTGTGGTGAGCACAAAGCAGAGCAGCTTGTGGCCTGTGGAAGTTTTGGCACTTGTTAACTTCCATTTTGCAGGCTGATAGTAGCTGTTAGTGAAGCTATTGTTGATGAAAAGTTTTACCAGTCTTTGATGTGACTCCATGATGCTGTGACATAATATTTGGGGATTTTTTAACCCATCAATCTTAATATAAGCATACCATTTGACATGTTCATAGGCTTTGGTGGGTTAAACAGTGCGTGCTTAGTAATCTAATCTGATTGCTAACCTTGACTTCTTCTGCCTTAAAATCATCTAGAATTACTAACAATTTTTGATTTTAAAGCAATATAAACTAGACCGTTCTAAATTAACTGTCTTTTGGTATAGAACTTGGCACTGTGTATGCTTATCAAGCAAAGAGTTCCAGTTTTTGTGATGGAAGGCATTTTCTATGTTTATGACAGTTGTGGTCTTTCTTTGATCATTGACTATGTATGAGGAATCACTTCAACTTGAATTTGTCTTATGTGCTTTTGTCATTTAGAGTAGCTCTTTAAAGGATAAGCAATATTGATGAGGTTTTCTTCTGTTTCTGTAGTTGTATTTTATATTAAACCTACCTTTCTTTAACATAGCTGGATGACTCAGAACCCAAAAGACAATGGGAGAGGCAAGAGATGCTTGTGAAGAAGTTGCAAGGTACATTCCCTGGATTGGATAAGGAGGTGAGCTGATGTATCCCTATGGCACATCAGGTTTTGACTTCTTAAGAAAACTGCAGCTGTTGATAGTCCATATGAAACACTTCTTTTACCAGCAGCAATTTTGGAAAGAGCCCAGGGTAGGAAGGTTTTTGCTGTTCCTCCTTTTAGAATGTAGCTTGTCCTGAACTGAGAGCAGTGGGATGTGGTTAGGACTATACAGAACTTCTCTTTGTACATTTCTGGCCCTATGACAGGCCTAGCATAGTCAAATTTGATGACTTTTTATAATAATGCAAGGGGAAGTGATCCCTCCCTCTCTCACTCTTCTCCCCCAGACTGCTAAATGTATCATTCACTTTGTTTTAGTTTAGTATCTGATGATTCTCAGCGACTGCTCATCAAGTACTGAGCTTTAAACTGTTGGAAGCAAAGCCTGTTCACGTGTGTTCTTACACTTCTTAAAAGTGGAGCGCAGCTCTGCCTAAACTGAGTGTGTAAAGATTAACTGAAGGGTTTTCTCCTTTTGATTTCCTTTATTTTGAATCACCTGATTTTGAAATTCAGGGGTTTTCTTTGCCTGGTGTTATTAGGCACAGTAATTTAGCTTGTGCTTATCTCACCACAATGCCAAATGTCTTATTTTTCACTAGGAGCTGAGAGAGGTACTTCAGGAACATAACTGGGTGTTTCATGATGCACTGGAAGCCCTGAAAATATTTGCAGACGATGAGGAGGGTAAAGACAGATTTATAATTCATTTTATCCTGAGACACAACAGACTTGTGATTCAAATACTTTTGAATGTCCAGCAATGACAGTCCTGACAGCAACATGCCTAGAAACTTGCACTTGTACTTGAAATTAGTATTACAGGGAGGATAAATGAAGGAAAATAAATTTGTCTGTATTTTTATCTTTTGCTCTGTAAGTAGGGATAAATGTCTTTGTCCTGCTAATACAGGTAGGCATAAAAAGTTTTAATTACCTATGGGTATATCTTAAAATATATTTTGATAAATGTCAAAGCTGATACCTGCTCCCTTCCCGCTTGTTTAAAAATAAGCTTGTTTTTTAACTGGACTAATTTGTAAATTACTGGTTTCTAAACCAGTAATTGCAGATAACTGCATAGGTAACAAGTGATATATGCTATTTTGTCCTTGTAAAATGTATTCTAGGAGAGAAACATACTAGAAATAGGCCTTGAATTATGCAACCCATCCGTAAATACCAGTACTTCAAATGTGGCAGGGAGCAAACCCAGTGATTCCAAGTAAATCTGCGAGTTATAACTACTATTTAATGAATTGATTACTTTTCAGTGTGTTACACAGCTGTCAGATATGTGCATGCTTTTCTGTATCAGCTATTTAAGTGTTCTTGGGATAGGGCAGAGTTCTTAATTGAGTTATTTACAAGTGGAGAGAGCTATCAGTACTCAGGAAGTTGAGTCCTTACTGCTGCTTCTGAGAAGGCAGATGTCAGGGTTGGATTCAGTCAGTAGCAAGCTGGGACTGGGCAGAAGAGAAACTTCTACACTGCAAGTGCTGTCTTCCAGTGAGGGAATCAAAACCCATGCAAGGCACTTCTGAAAACGACTTGCTTGTGCTTTGTTAAATAACTTTTGTTTCAGCTGTTCTGACAGCTGAGTTATTTTGGTTGGAGATGCCTCATTCTTTGAGTTTTTTTAGCAAGTGCATGTTTTCGTTGTCCCATCTCTAATACTGTACTATAATGCATTAAAAAGGAAAAAATAAATCATTTTCTTGGTGAAAAAAAGGATTGTTTTCTCAAATCAGCAGAATTAACGTCTCTGCAGTCAAGTGCAGTGGGACCAGTATCTCATCTTAAGGATACATCAGAGTTCTTAACAGTTTGCTCTTACCTCAGAGCTTCTGTAGCTCACAAATATTACATTATGTTCATCATCTCTGTTTTAAGATACTTAAAACCTTCTCCTATTTGAGCATTATACAAATTAGCTTTTCTTATCCTACACTCACAGTTGGAGCTATTTACATGTTTTATACAGATTTGCTTTTCTTTTCATAACACCTGCTGTTGAGTTTTTGTGTATTAAATACTAGAACTGTGTTTTACAGATCTCTAGGTTTTATTTTGGAAGAACAACTTGTGTTTGCACCAGCCCTTAACCAATACGCATTGACTTGTTGCCTTCTGTGTTGCGTGCATAGGCATAGAATTTCCTCCCAAAAGGAAAGTTGTTGACTGGAGTGAAGCCTCCACCGAGAGCCAAAGTGATGAGAGTAAAGAGAAGACAAAGCAGAAATTTTCTGAGAAAGAGCAGAACGGCTTTCAGAAAAAGGACAAAGGCAAAAGGAGCATTTGGAGCGCTAAAAGAGAAACAGAACACATGGAGGACGAGTCCGCTTCCGAAGATGGCGGCAGCTCCCTGGATGAGGACTACAGCAGCGGCGATGAAGTGATGGAGGATGGCTACAAAGCGAAAATCCTCAGCTTCCTGCAGGATGCTTCCCTGAGCGAACTGACTCTGATTCCCCAGTGTTCTCAGAAAAAGGCTCAGAAGATAATAGCACTCCGGCCCTTTAACAGCTGGGAGGCTCTGGTAGGTCTGCATTCTTCCTTTCCTATCCCCAGCCTGCCTAGAGTCAAGGTGGCTTCAGCCTAGAGAGGCTTAGATGGGTGGCCTTATCCTCATTAGGCTAAAATGCTATGTTCCTCCTAAGCCAATAGCATTTCAAATAGTGTCATATGACCTGATTTTGAATGAATTAAGGGGTGATTTTTCTGGAAAACTCAAGCTGATTGGCTGACATTACTGTCACTCACTCTGTAAGCATAGAAAGTTGGTTGATTTCACAGCAGAAGGAGAAATTGGAGCTTTCACTTAAGAAGGAGGTGTTTGCTAGCCTGTTCTGAGCTCTTGTAGCTGAAAACACATGCAGGAGGGCAGAACGTGGCAGGACCTTTACTGCAGACGCTTGTGTAGCAGCAGCAGCTTCCAGGATAGCTCCATGATTGAAGAAGCCAGCATGGATATTTTCAGTTTCAGGCAAGAAATGGTCGTTTTCTTTTTTTTTTCTTCTTCTTTTGTGCCTTTATTCTACTGCAGCTTAGTGTCTAGCATGGTTTTGCTAGCTAAGCAATGCAGCCATTTTTAGTGGAGTGAGCTGCTGTGTTTTTGTTAATGAAAGGTAAAGCAGCAGAAGGCTAAGCCACAATCCACCACAGAAGGGACAAGGATATCTGTGGGTAAGTACATTATCTACTGTCGCTGCGTTGTTACTTTCAGATGTTTACCACGGCTTTTTTGTAGACTTCACATTCATACAGTTTCAGTTAACTGCAAGACATCAAACCTGCTAAGAGCAATGTGCTGGTAAGAAATTTGAAGTGCACTACAGCAGATTGTCTTGATTTAATTTATTAGTGCTTTGGATTTTAGAGCAGTAACTGTGCATAGGCCTTTTTACAAAGTAATTGGTGGTTTTTTTCATCAGTGTGCATTCTGAAACACCCCCCCCCCCCCGCCACTGACATATGCAAGAACTTCTTCAGTATGTGTAAAACAATAACATTTATTATCCTGTGTGTGAAATATTTTACCACAAAACAGTAAGGGATACAAAAAAGAATTTTAAGGAAAACAAAATGATCTTTGTTTTGTTGCAAGGTGGGGGGGGGCGAGACAAGAGGACGATACTTCAAAAAAATACAAGGTACAGGTATGCTGCAAAAGAAATCCGTTTTGCCCCAAGCCTTTGGCGTCTCACAGAACATCTGTCGTGCAGCTATTCCTTTCTAAACTTGTTGGATTTTGCCTGAGCTTAATTCTTTGCAGAAGTATTTGCTACAGGGCTCTTCTGCTCTTCTCTGTGTAAAATATTTTACAGTTGAAAAAAAGCTGCATGGGCCTGTTTGAATTCAAAATTTGTCTTTCATGAAGATTGCTGCTGTCAGCAGCCACATGTTCATGTAGTATTGTGAATACTTGCCCAGAATAGAAGTGATTTGCAGCAGATTTTAGCAGATGTTTTGTATCAGTGTGGCTTTAATTGTTTATAAAGATCCAGTAGCTCAGTAATCCAGTGTTTCTCCTACCAATTAATAAGAGTGGTTAGAATAATGGAGAGAGCTGATTCAGTTACAGCATTAAAGAAATTGGCTTAGTTTTAAGGTCTCTTTTTACTGTAATGGTATCTTGTGTAACACAATGTAAAGCACTACAAGTTGTTACCACTTGTTCATTATTAGAATTGAGGAAGATATTAAGACTCTAAGCCTGAGATTAAAACTAAAGCCTGCTGTTTTGTAAATTGACTGTTTTTTTCCAGGAAAACACAAATGAGAATGCCTTTTTTTTTATTCTAGACAATCTTTTTAAGTCGGACTAAGCTATTTTGTTTCCAAGAGGATTTAAATTAATTTCATAAGCTCATAAGGTTAATAAGAACACTTGGAAATACTTATTCTTTGGAGTAGATATTTCAGACAAATGTTTAACTTGATCTAGGAATGTTTAAAATACATCGAAAATAATTCAGCAGACGTGGCTCTCAAAATAAATGGAGAGAGCTGAAATTGTCCTTGCTCACAAAGATTAATTTATATGGCAGTTTAGAAGTGCCTACACTGTAGATTAAGTACATTTTCCAGGAGGGTAGTTTTATCCAGTCTTCAGTGCTGGACACGACTGGCTGGGAGAACCTCCTCTCAAGCACCAACTTGCATAAAGAGTACTTGGATATGTCCTTGAGGCTTTATGTGTCTGTCTCCTTGGAGAAGTGAGCAAGGTGTGCACTGTGCAAGGACTGGTGCCCTCTCTCCAGAGTACGTCGTGTGCATAGGGAAAGTAGTAGGTAACAAAAGAAATTGGGATGTGTTTTCTGAGAGCACCTCTCTCAGTGCTTGTCATATTCACAACCTAAAACTGCACACTGCTTCCTGAGGCAGAGGCTTTGGAAGGGTGGGCCCAGGTGCTTCTGCAAAGCCCAAGCACGGAGCTGAGATATAAGAGGAGGTGTGATGGGCAGATGGGAGATCATGAGGGGCAGCCCTGCACTGCTGGGAATTGGGCATTAGAACACAGGAGGAGCAGATGAGTGGTAGACATACTAAAGGATGGTCAGCAGAAAAGCATGGCTGTGACATCCAGGAGGAGAGGCAGGAATGAGCTCCAAGAGTGTCGTCATCTGTGGAGGGGAAGGTGAAGCAAAGGATCAGACCAAGCTGCAGGACAGGGTGGAGAGAAAAGTTCACCTCCCATTGTCTAGGTCTGCTGTCTTATGTTACATAGATCTTGTGCAAGAGGCACAGCCATGTTTTTCTCTCTCAGTGCAGGCCTGCTCTGTGCTGGCTTTATGCTCTATACCTCCTCTAGACAGACATGAGGTAGTAAACCAACAGCTGTTAAGAGAGACCTCCTCTCCTGGTGGGTCTTTTCACAGAGTATTAGAAATTCTGAGTTGGAAGGAACCCACAAGGGTATCAAAGCCCAACTCCTGTAGCCCGGCACAGGACAGCCCCATGAACCGTGTGCCTGAGAGCATTGTCCAAGTGCTTCTTGAATTCTGTCAGGCTTGGTACTGTGACCACTTCCATGAGGCTCCTATTCCAGTGCCCAGTCACCTTCTGGGTGAAGAACCTTTTCCTGATACCGAACCTAAACCTCCTCTGACACAGCTTCAGGCCATTCCTTCAGGTCCTGTCCTTGGTCACCACAGAGAAGAGATCAGTGTCTGCCTCTCCAGTTCCCCTTATGAGGAACTTGTAACTGCAGTGAGGTCCCCCCTCAATCCCCTGTGTTGGCTTTTCACCTCTCTCTCCTGTTTGCTTTGAGGTCCCGGTGATGCCCCACTGGCACACATTGTGGGCCAGCAGACAGCATGGTTTCTTTCCTTGGTGGAAGAACTTCTGGGCACCAATTGCCTTTCGCCCCGTCCTCACTCCTCTAAAATCTTGTTGGTGCTTAATTATATTTTAACAGTGCTCTGTTTTCCAAACTGTGGCATTGACCAGTGTTGGAAACTGCAGCACTCAGCACCATTTCTCAGCAGAGAGGCTGAGAGCACAGTCATGTAAGGGCAGTACCTGCATGGGTTTATTGGTTTTCTCTGTTTTTGTATTTCGAGTTCTTTTACTCAGAGTTCGAATTTAAATGCAGGAGATCAAGAATTCTTGTTCAGACTTAGTTGTTTATTGTATCTTATCAGTAATACAGCTGCACAGTGTGTGCCTCTTAGTTGGCAGGGTGGAAAATGGCCATGAGTTCTCACTTCCAAGGTTTTTTGAAGTCTAAATTAACCAATTATGAAATGCTAAGTAATATGTTTTTACTTACAATCCAATTACTAACTTCTCATGTCCTGTGGTGCGGAACTTCTGAACCAATACCATAATCCCTAGATTTATGAAGAAGAAAGAGAAAGAAGAAGACACAAATCCACACCCAAAATCCTCCATATTGCAACCTATTATTACCTATATCCTCTAAACCTAATTTTCTACATTTCTACATATTTCACCCAGTGATATAACTTTAAATTACACAGCAACAGCCTCGTTGTTATCACACAATTTAGGAAGCTTTTCCCAGGGTTTTGGATCGAATACAGTGTGTTTCTGAGGATCACTGCCTCTCAGCACTGAAAGGCTGAAATTCTCAGAACCCAGGGTTCCAACAGGGTTCAGTGTGTGCCAAGGAATGAAGGCAGAGCCAAGACTGGCTCCCAGAGGAGCTCAGCTGGGGTGTTGGGGTCTGGGGTGGTGGTCTGTTCCTTGGCTTGTTGTGTGTGCCCAATGCAATTTCCTGCTGGCTCTGGTAAAAGCTGGAGAGGAACTGGAGAGGGTTTAATGCTGTTCAGCTTCTTATTTTTAAGGTGTATAACTGTTACCTATTTCAATTTCCTTTTAGTGTAAAAATATATGTATCTCTGTGAGACTTGCTGTATCCTCTCATTTTTGTCATTCACAGTATTACTCTGTCACAAAATAAGCTGTCTTGTTTAGCATTTAAATACTGTGGTTTAAACAATGTCTGTAGAAATTCTTACAGAATACACACAAGTAAAGCTGATGGAAAGTGTTACATAGAAATGCTGACATAGCACATCACTTCTGGGGGAATGGGAGAACTGAGCTGTCAGTGGTGGATGTATTTCTCCATCATATTCTGTACACTGCAGCAGTATATGAGCTAGGAGATACAGACTCAAGCTCCAGCTTTTTTGTCATCTCATTTTGTTTGGCTGCGCATGTACAAACTGCCACAAAACCCAAACTCCACAACCGCCTTGCACCAAAGCCAGCTGAAGGGAAGCAGCAAATGCATCAGGTTAGAAAAGGAAAACTGCTTAACAGTGCGACTGGAGTTTGTTGATTGAGGCTGAGCCTTTCACCCTTAGGCATTAAAGTGAGAGCCTAGATCATCTTGCAAGTGGTGTGAAGTAAGCCCAAGCAGAGTATGCTGGTGTGGCAATTCCAGGTGTGCCGTGGAAGCTCATGGGTTCAGTTTCCGTGATGGTCTCACATTTTTGGGCCTCATTTGAAAAAAGGTGAACTTGGGAGGGTGTCAGAACCTCTAGAAAGCAAAGGCCACCCGTGGATCTGCTTTGTGTTCTGAGCAGGGTAACACCCTGTGTTTCACATGCAAACCAGTGGCTGAAGTATTTCTTGTTGCAACTTGGACGTTGATGTTAATGTGCTGACATGAAACAATACCATTTCTTTTAATAACAGATGGCTCAATTCTCCACACCTTTACTTATGGATTACAGGATTTTTATTCATGCCAACCAAAGCTTTAGGCATCAAAACAAATTTTGAATTTTTGTAGACACCTATTAAAAACTTGTGTTCTTTTTTATTTCTAAATAGAGGTGTCTATTTAGAAAACTTTGCAGGTGTTGACATGTGCATTTTAGCCTGGTCTAACCTATGAGTGTTGGTAAACTTTCTGGGGTTTGTTTAAAATGGAAAAAACAGAAACAAAACAAACATATCCCCCAACTGTAATTGCCTCACTCCATTTATTTTTTCAATATTTTTCTAATGAAAGCTGTTTTTAAAATTTTATTTTATTGTAAATTCAATCCGGTTACACTCTTCACCGTAACAAAACTTGCCTTTACTCTGCAATGTGGCAAAATTGGTGAGTTGCTTAACACATAATAACTGGATCATATGACTCCTTTTTTATGGAAGGAATTCTTGGAGGATATATGCATATGGAGTCTTGTGGTAAATTTTAACAGCTCCCTGATCTAAAATTCAGAAAACTCTGTGTGAAAATTACCTCTGTTTTAATATAAGAATGGCAAATCCAAAGCATCTTGTATTCTTCAATTCTTTAAATCCATTAATAAACAAAAAAAGGTATCTGTTCTTTACAGTGAAATAGGGATAACTACTTGTGAAAATACTGTCATTATAAATATTACCCCAGAAACATATTTAGTGGTAGGTTTTACACTTTCTGCAGATGGCACTACATGGAATTCAGGAGAAATTGATGGGCCTGAAGGGCCTGTTTTGACACAGCTTCAGGCTGCTTGGCTCAGACATGTAGAATATTCATACTGAGATGAAGATCTGAAGTTTAGAGGAAGGAAATACAAAGTAACTAGTGTGGACTTGAGGAAGCAAGTGGTAGAAGTAAGGCTTCTCTGTCCTGTCAGTACTTGGTGGCCACAGAAAACCTGGTGTAGTTTTGGGAAACTTCTTATCCTTCTTTTTTTTTTTTCTTTTTTTTTTTTTTTTTTTTTTTTTTTTCTTTTTTTCATATGCCTAAGTCTAGTTTGAATGTGCCCTTTGTGGTGGAGTTAGAACTGGAACCAAGTAATGCTGAGCCCCAGACAGACCCATAGTGAAATGTAGTAACCTTCGTTATAGGTTCATTTGTTTGCCTTGATGCCTACGTTATGCTTGCGTCCTACATCTTTAGTATCTAATAGGGTTTGTTTAAAAGGGCATCTTAATGAGAATGAGTGCTTTTTTTTCCTTCCTTTTGGGGTTTTGTTCTGTTAGTGTGCCTGGCCTTCAAAGCTGGCTTTGCACTGTATGTTGCCTCCTGTTGAGGATTTTGAGTTTAAAGTGCCTGCATTTTACATTAGAAACTCTTCAGAGAATTTATCTCTTGCACTGTGGGGAGCTGCAGTGATGACCTTCAGTGTGGATTCACACAGTTTGCAGTGGGCCAGGTGTAAGGAGTATTTGAAGTTTTGAGAGAAGATGGAAATGCTGTTGCTGTCTCCTACTTGAATTACTGCCTGCAGCAGCTGTGGATTTTCACTGCAGCACCTTTGCTGCTATTACCACTACTCACAGAATTTTTTTTAATCATTTTGCAGTTTACAAAAATGACAAAGACTACTGGTTTGTCAGAAGATATAGTGTGGAACTGCAAGATACTGCTGAAGGAGAGGGATGTGGTTCTAAAGCTCATGAATAAATGTGAAGACATTTCCAATAAACTGACAAAACAGGTAACCAGGATTACTGGAGATGGAGGATGTGGATGGAACATAGAGCAACCCTCCATTCTGAATCGCAGGTATCTCTCATTTTTATGCTTTATAAGGGTGTTGGACAATGAGGTGTACTTGAAGACTGGGATTTTCAAAAATGTAGTTTCTGAAAGTAGAGTTGCAGATTTTTCATATTTAGCTCTCAGTGAGCTAAACAGTGATGTGCAACACTTGCGAGAATCTAACAGATTTTTTAAGTGTATCAGGAAAGCTGGTGAGCAGGATAAGAACATAAATTATAACAGTGTTTTATTTCCTGCAGTTTCTGGTGAATGTAACAGCCAACCTTAAGCAATGGAATCATGAGTTGTCAACTTATTTCAAATAAAAGTCCAAACAAACCTGCTTCTGTAACAGGGGACAGATTTCAAATGGGATTAGATTTCAAAGATGCTAAATTGGAACAAATCTGAGCAAACTGGGAAGGTTTATCAGCTGGATGAAAGACCTTGGTCAGGAAGTTCAGATGTGCAAAGTAATCTGAAACTCTGTATCCAGTGGGAGTAGCAGCAGGGATGTGTTGTGGGCGAGGATTTATTTCAAAATTGGAAAGGTTCTCCAAATAGATATTAGGAGTAAAGAGAGAGCTTAGGAGGAATGGAAATAGATATGGATATGGATATGGTGGAGGGCATTATCCTAAGGGTTAGGAAGCATAGGCTTGTAGTGGGATTGGCCAAAGTAGCAGCTTGAATTAGAGTTGGATGTTGTTACAAGTAAACAGCAAAAGGATTCTCATGTATGTGAGAATAAAACCTGGGAGGAAGCAAGAAGTCTTTGAAGGAAGAACGTCAGTGATATTTCTTCTTTGGAAAAAGTGCTGGACTGGGTGACACGCTGTTGAGTGTGCTTTGTGCGTTGTATGTTTAGATTTGGGTTTTTCTTTGGTGCTGACACAAACAGTAATTGTACAACAGAGCAAAATTAGGAATGCAGCTGCAAAATGCCACTTAATTCATGGTGTATTTTAAAAAAGAGTGATTCTGTAGCTGCTTTTATCTGGTTGTGTATCACTGATTGTAGAAGAAAAGTATTTCTTATGTTACTCACTTTGATCATTTTAGGTCTATGAAGATGCAAGCAACTCAGTTTGTGTACAGGTGACTGATTAATAAAGTTTGTGGTTTTCATTACACAAGGAGATCTGGAGGGCATTAAAATAAAGGCAATGTTAAACTTGCCATTCGGTGATTACCATAAGTGTAAAGTTGTGTTTCATGGAGAAACAAATAAAAGGTGGTAATAAGCTTGACTATTTTTAACAGTTTGAAACTGAAGCCATATCAGAAGATTGGTTTGAATTGGTTAGCACTGCTGTATAAACACGGATTGAATGGCATCTTGGCTGATGAAATGGTGAGTGTCAAACGGCTTATTTAAGAATGATTAAAATTTTGCAAAAAAGACTTTGTTAAATCCTTGCCTAGAAACCTAAAGCAGATTATAAGTAATTTTAAATTGCAAATAGTTCTCCAAGATCTTAGAAGCTGCTGAACTCCTTCTTTCCATTTGAAAATCAAAAGTAGCCTAAAATTTGTGGACACTGACAATTACAAGTCACATGGTGTCTTCTGATGCAGTGGAGCCAGTTTCTACCACAACAGGTTGTTTTCAAACCATGGATTTTAACAGCTCCTGGCCCCAAAATAAAATTCATTCTACTTGTCCAGCATTTAGTGTAGTGAGCACCTGTTTTCTCCATTTCTCCATCAGTTTCAAAACAGGCAGATAATAATACAGGAAAAATTAAATGGGTAGAAACATTCAGTGCTTCTCCAGAACCAGCATTTCCACCATCTCTTTTCATGACACTCCCCATCAACTTTGAGCTAAGAGAGAGACAAGCTTATGGGTTTGAGGTTTTGTTGAGTGCTGACACCACCCATAGTTGTACAACAGAAAAATCTTAGTGATGCAGCTGCTGAATTTGTGGTCTGTTGTTTTAATCCTGGCTGCTGTTCATCTTCTCATGAACCATGAATGAAAGCATTGGTTTGCCTTGCTATGAGTTAGGCAGTGTTTCTCAACTTCTCTATGTTTCATGTTAGTAAGAATGTGTGTGTTCTGTGGTAGATACACGAAATTTTTAAATTCATGATGTAGAAAACAGGAAGAGTGAGTGTTGGTGGAAATGTAGGCTTATCTTAAATCTGATTTGCATATTAAATTCTACTTCAGAAATAGCTGGAATATCCTTTGTACAACTGGCTCAAATGGAAATAAATGTTTAGTTTCCAAGTAATCATTTTTGTGCACCATTGGTTCAGGAAGGTACATTTTTGACCATGATTTGAGGGATGATATTGAACTAAAATGAAAAACTTCATAAATGGAAAAGATGAATCCTTGTTCAAATATTGAGCTGAAATGATAATGAAGTTTGACTGAGGTTCTACTTAAGAAGGAATTGTCTTCTCTAAAATTAGCTAAACAGAACAAATTTTCATATCAAAGTTTTAATATTTATTGGGCCTTCACTACACTGTAGCTGTCTTATGTGTACAAAACACTTTTATGTCCTACAGATTGTGTAAATGGATTTGTTTTCTCTTAGGGCTTAGGAAAAACAATTCAAGCTATTGCATTTCTGGCTTATCTCTACCAAGAGGGCAATAGAGGTCCCCATTTGATAGTTGTGCCAGCTTCAACGTTAGGTAAGTTACAGGCTTCAAAAATATTTTTGTTAGAAAAAAACCCCAGACCAATCATGGACATACTGTAAAGCAAATATAATTTAATGAAGGAAAACTTGTTTTTTTTATGGTGGTACTCAACTCCTTAGGTGATCTGAATTGGAATGCAGACCATACTGCAGGCATGCTTGTTCTGAATTAATTAGATTTAGCATGGAACTTTTTTAGATGATCTGTATGCTTCGAAAAAAATAAAGCTGCTTGTTACAGTTTGAACTTGTGTAGCCAAGTAATCTCTTTACTTACTGAATGTTGGCTGAACTTCCTAGTCTTCAGGCTGTGCTTAGGGTTAGGTTACATGACATTTTAAACATTCACTGTCTTTTTTCCTCTTTACTGCGCAGCATCTGTCAAAGCAGATGAAAATCCCAAAATGATGAGGCTGTCTGTCTTCTAGTTGTGTGTTCTCATTGTTTTATGGCCTCAGTTGAAAGTAGGAAGAGTATGGTGGAATGAAATGTCAGCAAAGTTGATGAAGTTGAGTAGAAAATGGTTCTTGATGGAGCTAAATTTGGATATTTTTGAATGAAAGGAGAAAGTAACAAGTTGAATTTAGAAAGTAAATGCTGCTTTTAATATAAAATACTTACTTGGGCTTCAGAAATTTCTCTTGACACATCAGAAAAGTTTCCAGTTGTTCAACTTAAGTTTGAAATCTCCATTTTTAGTGTGCTTTCAAACGCCACTGGAGCTCCCTTTTTAAAAACAACTCTTAATAATGCATATATTACATAAAACCTGAGGTGTACTAAGTATGTGAACGAAGGTGCTTTTCCTGAAGTCAGTCTTAGAGTCCGAACTGTAGTGGCTGGTTGCCAATGCCTGGGCAGTGCAGTCTACTGGCAGCTTTCCTGACGCTTTTCTGGAGGCGTCTCCTCAGCCCTGATTTGGGTCCAGCCCATTCCCAAGTGGCATTTAGCAGGGTCTCCCTTCTGCTGCGGTTGGGGGTCAGCAGTTGTGTTGGCTGTCAAGCAGCTTCCCCTTGAGCACAGTAATGTTGCCTGTGGCCACTGTGCTGCTGCGCACCTGGAGCTGCACACCCGGCTTGTCAGGCTCCCCTGCCTGCTCCCAGAGGCACCGTCTCTCCTGATGACATACTTCTGGAGGCAAGTACTGGCAGATGAAGTGATGTGCTTTCTGAGGAATTAACTGTCTAGGGAGGAAATCGAGTTGCAAAGTTAAACATTGTATTTATTTCACAGGTGGTTACAGAGTGTGCAAGACCTGTTTCTTTAGGGGTTTAAAGTGCAAGCTGGTTAAGAGTTAGCAAAAGCCCAGTTGGGGTTGGTTCAGTTTCTTACATATTATCGGTTTTCCAGTTTAAAGACAGAGTGTTTCTTAACCTTCAGGAGAATTTAAAGGGATTTGCATTGAAATCAGATGTTTGGTTTAATGCTGAGGTGTGAAACTTTAAGACATAATAAAGTATAAATGACTTGGGTTTTGTTTTAATGTTGTCTTACAGATAACTGGATAAGAGAAGTTCATCTGTGGTGTCCTGAACTGAATGTCCTTTTTTATTATGGTGAGGAATCCATTTAAGAAATGAATCCAGTAATACAATTGCTTGTGCGGTCAGTCTAAGAAAAGCTGAATTGCTCATGAAAGTGTTGTTTTAAGACAGTTGTTTTAGTACACAGATTTATTGATGAGTGCATCTTTAATTGTTGCATGTATATAAATATATGTAATTTTACTCATTTTATGTTTTGTCCTTCTGAAGGATCCCAAGAAGACAGGAAACATCTCAGGGTGGACATTCATAATAAAGTTGTTGATTTCAATGTGATTGTGACTACGTAAGTACAGTAAAAAAAACTACAGTGTTTTAGTGAGGTCCTGCTGACCTCTAGTGGTACAAGAAACCAGACAGTTCTAGGAGTTGGATTTCAGGTAATAGTTAACTAGGGTTTTATTATTGTGTGAGAGATACTGTGTCATAGGTGTTACAGATATGTGTCTGTCAGCATGTATAGATAATATTACATTGTAATAGGCTTTAGCAGATTTTTAGAAAGTGTTACTGAGAGCATTCGCTCATCAAGTAAACTGTAATCATTTGCCAGTAATAAACTGTGTTATGGTTGGTTACTTCAGTCAAGTAAACCAGGCAGTTTTACTGCCCCTCATGCACTCTCTCCATAACTCTTAACAATATTAGAGAATTTAATTTGATTACAGTAACAGTACATTCATTTTCAGAGAGGGACTAAATGCAAGTGATATTTGTCGCTGACAGGTACAACTCTGCAATCAGCAGCTCAGATGATCGAGGACTGTTCCGCAGGCTGAAGCTTAACTATGCAATTTTTGATGAAGGTCATATGCTCAAGAACATGAGCTCTGTCCGCTACCAGCACCTCATGACAATTAATGTAAGAGGTTTTGGTTCTGCTGGGTTAGAGGGGACAGCTCCTGGGTTTTCTGTTTTGTAGTTACAAGCAGGGGGAAAATAGAATATTAACTGTAAAGTTCATATACATATAATTTTAGAGAAACTGCAGTATGCAAGTGGATTTAAGTGTTGGTGTGGTCTAAGGAGTGGCTCCTGCACTGTGAACTCTTGCAGGGAGATAAGCTCCCAAAGAAATGTAATAAATTTCCTGCAGCATCATTTCAATGATGGTAGTGCTTGAGTTTCAGTGTTCAGCAGATTCCCAGTTATATCCCGTAGTAGTAAAGATTTTAAAGATGCTACTTTTTTTGGTTACTTGTGCTGAACCATTGTAGTATTTCAGGACCTGCTCTAATAGAGCTCTGCGAGAAGAGCTGGCTGGAAAATACTTTATCTTGTGGCTTGCAGCCTGAGTCAGCAGACTCTTGCAAAAGATTTGAGTACAGCTCTTTCTCTGAATATTATGATCTAGCACTGTAGTATTCATACAATAATAATAAACTTAAGATCACTTACTGAAACTTATTTTTCAAAATTTTTCATCAAAAGCATTTTTAAAGAGCTGATCTTTAAGCAATGAAACCTGCTTGTACTTGAAATTCAAAACTTGTGCATAAGTACTGTATGACATTAGAGAACTTGATATGGGTGCAACAACTAACAGTCATTAAGAGGAAGAAAAAAGCCCAAACAACAAAAAAAACCTCAACAACAACAACCAAAACAAAGCCCAGACAGAACAATCGAGAAAAAGCCTAATAGATCCAGGAATGTTTTTTTTAATTATCTTAAATTGGTGCACAGTTACCCACAGTTCTGTAAACAGTTTTGTTCACTTAACAGGGAAATTACTCCATGAGTTCCAAATATATAATCAGTTTAAATAGTTATAATTTAAACTAAGCTTATTTTCTCACTTCTCCATAGCTGTGGTTTTTTTGCCAATAATAGTTTTTAGTCTGTTTGATGAATGTTTCTCGCTGCTCTTTCCACTTTGGACAAACAGGCCAAGAATCGCTTGCTGCTAACAGGGACTCCGGTTCAAAATAATTTGTTGGAATTGATGTCCCTCTTGAACTTTGTCATGCCTCATATGTTCAGCAGTAGCACAAGTGAAATTCGAAGGATGTTCTCCTCAAAAACAGTGAGTATTGTGAATTCTCTTATTGAAAATAACTTCTTTTCTTTTTGCTGGAAGATTGCTGTTGCTGCATAACTTCTGTTTTATTGGTATCTTATGGAAACAGGTAATGTGACTTTGAAAATCTAGAAAATGAAATAATTGAATAAACCATCTAAATTAAAATATCTTGTAACAGGATATCTTGGAATACTAATGGTCAGGTCAAATATGTCTGTTTTGGCTGGGGTTTTCAAGTTAGAGAAATTAAGGTGGTGGTGTTGCAGCTGAAAGCTTAACACTTGAATTAAATTCTTTCAATGTTTTCCTTAGAAGAGTGCTGAAGAACAAAGCATATATGAGAAGGAGAGAATTGCACATGCAAAGCAGATAATAAAACCATTCATCTTGAGAAGAGTAAAAGATGAGGTAACATTTTATCTTTAAAATGATGGGTTTGTGTTATCAAAAAGCCTGATAATATTTGAGACCAATCTTTGAGTATAATATGAGGTGAAATTACTTACTGATCTTAAAAAAACGTTAATGGGTGCTTGCAGACTTCAGTGGTCTGAAGAGGGTAACTCTGATTAGCAGGGGAGTAGATTCCAGGCATTGCATATAATATTATTTCATGCAGTTCTGGGGTGTGCAGACCATATTACTTGGTGGGGAGGTTGATGTATAATCCAAGTCGAGATGGGAGTTGAATTGCTAACCGAGTTAGTGAAGTTGCAAGCAGTGAAAGGAGCTGGGATGAGGAGAATGAACAGAGTGTCTTAACAGCTGTGAGATGGTGCAGAATTACTGATGATTCACAACAGTACAGGTTTTATCTGGTATCTTTTTTTTTGTCAGGTCCTTAAACAACTACCTCCCAAAAAAGATCTCATTGAACTTTGTGCCATGTCTGAGAAACAGGAACAACTGTACTTTGCTCTCTTAAACAAGCTCAAGAAAACTATTAACAGTAATGGTATGTAAGGGCTGCGTTTCCTTTTTGTGGATTTTTTTCATGCTGAGACGTGTTGAATGTGACTACAAAGTCTTTGCTTTGTAGAAATGTCTAATGCTCATACACTGTCTATATCCCTTCTATGAATTTTTCTGAAGTTCAGGTAATAGGTGAATTTTCAAACTGAGTTCTTGCAAATAAAGCTCTGCTGAGAGATAGTTATTTTCAGTAGTAGTACGAAGACTCCTTCTTTGTTTACAGAGAAAAATTCTGATATGGGAAATGCAATGATGCAACTTAGAAAAATGGCCAATCACCCTCTTTTGCATCGTCAGTATTACACGAATGACAAACTCAGGACAATGTCCACACTTATGCTCAAGGTAAGAGGATGAGATTCAGAAGCGATCCTTCATTTCTCAGAATTTCTAATGCAAACTTGTTTCTTTGTTTGTTTGTTTTCTTGTCAGACTTCTGGTGAAAAGTGTGTCTTTGCCAAACTTAATTCATTGTTGCTACTTTTTATTCCTCTTCATCTATCCAGTGCTCTAATCAATCCCTGTATGTATTTAAAGCTGATTTTTGTATCATTAGAACGGAGAGAACAGTTGTGGGTCTGGAGTCATCTCCTTTTCATTAGCTCCCCCTTAGCACCTCTTCCCTCCACCCCAAAATTTAAAGCCAAAGTGTTTATGGAAAAAATCTTAGGTAGGCACTTGAGTTTAGTAGCTTTCTGAGTAGCAAGAAATCTAGATTGTACAGAACTAAAATAGGGAAGGCATAAAAGTATTGATCTGATAAGGATTTTTTTTTTTTTTTTTTTTGTGATTTGTCTGGGGTTAATGCCTGAGGAGCTTGGGGAAAATTGTTGCTTCTTTCTAAAATAAAAAAAAAAAAATCTGTGTGCAGCAGGTGCTCTAAAAAAGTTGGAGCTGGCTTTGAGTAGTCTTCAGCTTTGTTTTAAAATTAAGCCAGACAAGGTTGGGGAGAAGCAAGAAGTGACCCAGTGGTTTATGAAGGATTTTTGTCCCTTTTTGTTACCACTTATACCATCATACTCTCCAGATGTGGCTTTTTTTTCCTCTTTCTTCCAGGCATGGCATCCCTCTACCCACCCTACATCTTGGGCTGGGCTTCCCATGTCTTCTGCCATCTACCCAAAGATTGGACCTCCCTTTTAGGCAATGTGTCTTCAGGGGAAGAGGTCTGATAAAAGGGTAAAAGGTCTTAGGGCTTGATGGGAAGTAGGTAATTGCTATGGAGGTTGAGCATATCCTTCTTAAGTTTTTGGCAGTACAAGTGCTTGTGAAAGCTAAACTGTGAAGTAATTATCCTCTCCTATAAACGTGAAGCTGAGAGTTCATCTTCTGTTGCTTGCGTGAGCCATGCTCTAGCATTTGTCCATGTCTAGGAGTGTTACTTTTTTTTCAGAGATTATGGATGTTACTGTGTGGTGGCTTTGTTTTTAGTTCTCTGGTGAGATTGTGTATTGCATTATTTCCCTTCATTTTTGCTAATAGGAACCCACACATTGTGATGCTAACCCTGACCTTATCTTTGAAGATATGACAGTAATGACAGATTTTGAGCTGCATGTGCTTTGTAAGCAATATTCTCACATCAGTGACTTCACGTTAGACATGGATCAGATCCTGGATTCTGGAAAGTTTAGAGCACTGGAACGCATTCTCTCCGACCTTAAAGAGAAGGTATTGCAGATGGCTGAAGCTTTTTCCTGACTAAAGAGTGGCTCTAAATAACTGGTTAATATCTGCCAGCTCTCTATGCAACCCAGTTGCTTTGCTGTGGAGTATTACAACGTAATTTGCAAAGCAACACTTACAACTTCTAATGTGCAGCCCTGAGTATGCTCATCACTTTAGAGATCGCTGAAATAAACTTTCCCAGTTTTCCAAGTTTCAGAATATTCAGCCCAGGTTAACTACTTTATCAGTATATGGGGATTTGCATCATTTTCACACCTCAGGGACTTGGACCTTCTCTTGGCAATTGAATAAGATTGTATTACGTTAGAATAATGTAAAGGCTAGTGGAAGGGTAAGAAGAGGCCCCATGCTTTAAGTCCTGCCCTGAGATTCAAGCAGGTTTATTTTACAAAAAAACATGTGCTGTAATGTTTCAGAGTATCCTGAATTTGCACATGTGGGTGCTGTGTATCTGATTATTTCAGACAAAACAGGGCTACTCTCTATATTAAATTGAAATATTTCATGTTTTGAATGAAAATAGTTTGATGTTTCTGGATGGAGTAATGGGTCATTTATGCATTTGAAATGTCATTTGCTTGAGTCACGAAGGTACAAAGTAATTAAAATATTAGTGTAATGACAGTGAGTTAATGCAGCAGAAAGACTGGATATGGAATCTTTACTGAAAGTCAATCCGGACTTGATGAATTTCAGCTTAGTCTTTGATTTTGGAAAATGGATTCAGTGAAAGTAAAAATCGGATATTTGCACCGATAAAGAATTTCTGTAGTTGATAGTTGACATGTTTTACATTTTTGCTTTGCTTTGTCTTTTCTAGGGTGACAGAGTTGTGTTGTTTAGCCAGTTCACTATGATGCTGGACATCTTGGAAGTTTTCCTAAAACACTGGCAACACAGATACATTAGGCTGGATGGAAAAACGCAGATTTCTGAGCGGTATGTGACTCTTGCCAAAAATGAGAGAGAGAAAGTGAATGTGTTGGAGAAGGGGAGGTGACTTCAGACCTTTACCTTTGTTTTTCAATGTATAAAAGTCTGTGGCTGCTGGACATTGTCTATGGAAGGCGTTTAATGTTGAATTTCAGATCACCTTAGGAAGAGTAAGGCTGAAAGATGGGGTTTAGATGGTGGGGTTACAGTCTTGGCCATGGAAATCAGCCATCTTCAGCAGTTCCTGATGTGTTTCGTTCGCGTGTCAACATGCCATAATTGCTGTAGCTATTCCTTGCAAGTAGAGTGTATCTCTTTTACAATAGGCAGATAAACCCTTTTGTTTCTCTAGGACAAACCATTCTGCCTGTCTCTGTAGCTGAAAATGTTGCAGTGCTTTTCTTGTGTTTGAGCTATGCTGGTTTCTGTCTCAAGAATTTTTGAAGATTTTTTTGGATGCTTTTTCCTTCATTTCAAAAAACTGTCATTCTTGCTGTGGTGTTACTTCCCATGTAGAGCTGATGTCTGTTCCTGCCTTTGTATGTGCAGTTGGTACAGAAGACAGTCATGAAGTGAAATTAATCCCCCGCCTCCCCATTTGTTTCATGTACTTCAGTCTTCCCTCGTCCTCCAGCTGGCTCTTTTGTGTTCTGTGATCATCAAAAATCTTTTTCTGAGCCTCTTTTCATTCTTTGCTATCCATCTGTCTGTCACTCAGTATGTTTCTCTGCTCACTGCAGAGGACTGTTGGTACCCTTTTTCCTGCTGCATAACATCTGGACTTGGAGCTGCTGTGCAGTGCCTCTGTCCTCTCTTCCAAAAGATCATCCCAACTTCTGTGTTCAGCTCTGGAGCCAGTGTGGTATTTTTTCCAAGGCCTGATTCATGGTGTCTTATGTTCTGCAGGATACATCTGATAGATGAGTTCAATACAGATATGGGTATATTTGTATTCCTTCTGTCAACCAAAGCTGGTGGCTTGGGCATTAATCTGACCTCGGCCAATGTTGTTATCCTTCATGACATTGACTGCAACCCTTACAACGATAAGCAAGCAGAAGACCGGTGCCACCGAGTAGGTCAGACACGGTAAGACTTCTTTTAATTATAATGCTTGGGTTTTCTTGGAGGCAAGCTCTCAAAGGAGACTAAAAGGACAGTATTTATGGTTGAAAATTTTAAGCAGAGACTTGTGTAAACCAGCTCTGGGTTGTGTGGGAGCTAGGAACTGTAATTGTCTTAGTCCATGTTGCTGCCAGAACAAACCTTTATTTACACTCTCCTCCTTTTTCTAGTTCACTACAACTCTCAAATTCTCTATAATTCTCAAATTTCTGGTGCTGGGAACTATTCCATGGTAGATCTGAAGTCTTTGGGACTGCCTGGCCAAGCTGTTTGTTCTCTTCAGGAGACTTCTAAGCTTTTAAGTGCCACCCTATCATAAGGAGTGAAACCATAGAATGTGTTTAATTTCAACTGTATTCAACTCTAACATGGAATTAGGGGGAATTTGACTTGTTTATATTAACAGAGATTTTTGTGCCTGTCAGACATTTGCAGTGGCCGGGAGTGCAGGAGAAAACATGTTTTCTGGCAATACAGAGCACAGTTATTCCAGAGAAAAACCTAGATGCTCTTTGTATTGCCCTCTCATTCATTTCCTTATCCTTGCTTTAAACCCCAGCCAGCTGAGCAAAGACATAACATCCTTCCCTTTTGCACTAGTCTGAACTATAAAATGATTTTTTCCGATTTTGTGGTTTTCAGAGAAGTACAAGTCATAAAGCTCATCAGTAAGGGGACTATTGAAGAAACCATGCTCAAAATCAGCCAACAGAAATTGAAGTTAGAGCAAGATATGACTGCAGCAGAATCAGGTAGGTGTCTTGCACATAATGATGTCCACTTAAGTAAATTAAAGCTGCTGCAAGATGTTGCTCTGAAAAAAAGGAGATTCTTGATGCAGACAAGCCTTTTGTTTTTTGGGGTCTTTTTATGTTAAACTAGAAAGATGTATTTTTGCTGATTATTCTTTGATTTGACAGGAAGTGCCCTCTGAGTCTGACCCAGAAATCAGTGACCAAGTCCTACAAGCAGAGGATTTTTTTTACAGTTTGGGGGACTTAGGCTTTTATCTGTTTATGTGAAATATTTTAAGCTGTACTAATGCTTGTTTTTTATTCCTCAGGAGAAGAAGGAACCATTCCAGCAGATATAGCCACACTATTAAAAGCTTCAATGGGTCTCTAAAATGTAAATATGTTGTGAACTTCAAGGAAGAAAGGTGACAATGTACCCCAAGGACTCTTACATTACTGTTGACCAGGAGTTTTATGAACGTTTATAACTTTTTGTAGTTTCTTTATTGTATTGCTCATGATATTGAAAATTTTTAACACCAATAGCATTCTTTTGATGCTTAAAAGCATAAATGGCCCAAATGTGCCAACATCAGATGCTGAATAAAGCTTTTACAGATCACTTTTAAAAATGGGGACCTAAGTAGTAATTGTTTTAACAAATCTGCTACTGCTTAAGACTTGTCAGTATTTTTGTAATTATTTCTACCTCCAAATATATATATATATATATAAATATATATATATAAACTGTCTGTTTCACTGGATTCCGCGTGTAGATTTTTTTATATGTGCCTTATTTGACAATGCTTGAGTCTGTTTCTGCTTGTTTTGGTTCATTTGATGTTCCGTACTGGTTTTGTATCAACTTGTTCAAATAAAATTCCATAGATTGACAAAATGTTTTCATGGTTATGGTGATTTGGGTCAGGTGAGGGGATGGTAATGTGCATGTTACAAATCAAATAGGCAGCTTTCAAGCCAGCTGGAGTGTTCCAATTGATCTGACTCGGCTTTGTCAATATTAGTAGTTAATTACCAGTGTGTCATTATACTCTAATTACAGTGGTTTGAGGACATTGATTGTAAAAACAGAACTCCTGCCAAATGGTTTGGTCAAGTCTATTGGTGTTTTGGTAAACTGTACATGATTTCTGCAAATTCAAAATGGATGGGAAATTAAAGCTTTTCTAAAACTTGTTTTCCAAGTGTGGACTAGACTGCTTGGCTTTTCCTAGAAGTATTCTGTGGCTGTGCTGTCTGTTCCAAAACGCACATCTGTAATAAGGTGAGGCTATACTGTACTGTTTGAGAAGGGATATGGGTAAGAATCAGTTTGTCTGCCATGCTTCTTTAATTCCACTGGTTCTGCTGGACTAAATAGAGGGATTTAACGGAGAACCACAGGTGTTTAATGCTACAGCTAATTAGATTGTGTGTATCTGTTAAGTGTGACGCTAACCCAACTCTTACGCCATTGTATCTGCATGTCCTCACCTGCTTCGTTCAAATGTGGGTTGAAACAAGATCCCTGCCCTTCAGGGTGGGTTGTGTGGTGGTGTGGATGTGTATGGGATCAGTTAATGTAGTTTGGTGGAGCAGTGGTTACTCCTCAAACAATCACATCTGTAGACCCCTGGGGTCAATGTCTGTCTTTAGGTGCTGTGAAGCTCATGAGTGTTTTGGCATTTTTTCCTTGTAACTGTTTCTGCCCTTTTTAGCTGGGGCTCTCAAGGGATCCCAGAGTCACCATCCTTGGAGATAACCAAAAACTAACTGGATGCAGTCTAGGCAGCTGGGTCTAGGTAGGTGGCGTTGTGTGAGCATGGACTTGGACTAGATGACCTCCAGAGGTCCCTTCAGCTTTCCTATGGTTCTGTTTTTCTGGTTGGGAAAGATGTACAGAAGGGAAAAAACACAAAGCCACTCTCTCTGCAGTCAGTTGCTGAAGAAGAGAAGAGTGTGGGAGCTAAAGAAGGAAAAATGTGTGAAGAGCCAGAACAAAGCGTGCAAGGAGTTGCAAAGCAGGTGAAGATTGGAATGAGTAAAGGTTGGTGCTTTCTGTTCTGACAGTACCTGACTTGTCTCTCGCAGGCGTTGTTTGGTGTCACTCATGATTCAATGAAATAATACCAAAGGTAGGAGGGAAAAGCAAGTGTGAAGGGAACTACTTTCCCAGCAGTGGCCATTTCCAGCCCAGAGTGTTCCCAAGTTTGTTGTGGTTTATCTGCTTACACCACACAGCAGAGACCTCTCACAGGCACTTGTCTCCCCTTGAGTTTCTGTAAACCACTTGCCTCGACAAGCCATCCACATTGCCAGGATTTCCACCTGCCTTCTCTCTGGTCCTGGAAGAACAAACCCTTCATTTGTCCTGAACCTGGTTGCCACCACCAGCCCCCAGTTTGTGTCTCCTGCTTACTGGCAGAGATACTGAGCTGTTGAATGTTTTTGCAGCTGGTGCATTTATGGAGAACTGGTGCTGGTGTGGGCACCAGCTTTGTGCAACTGCTTTTTGGGTTGTTCTGGAAGTTTCTGTTTGGGTTTCTTTCAGGGGCACAGCATCAACCTCAAGCTTCTCAAGCACTTTTTTCAGGCCCTTGAATTTTATTGACTAAGTGGGTCATTTTTTTTTTCTTTATTTTTTTTGCTTAGTGTCCCACACGTTTGCCCTCTCTATTTAACTTGCTTTCCTCCAGATTGAAAGACTGAAATAGGCAAAATGTTGAGATTGCACCTCTTCAGGAAGATTTGTTCACCTTTTCTCCCTTTGAGAGTGCACAAAATATTAATCGGTTTGATCAATCATTGTGTTAGTAGAGGGGGAATGTGATTGAAACCACACTTCTGTGAATCAATATTTATTACTCAACTAAATCAGTATTTTAGATTCTCTTGAAGTGAATACAAGTGGTAGATTTTGATTTGATACAGCATAGCCATCTGAAATTAATATAAATGATTCTGAAGTTAATAACTTAGGATGTTTGTCATATTGAAAACTGAACATGCATTTGTTTTTCTGAACAACTGGTCTACATTACACTCTTTGGCCTTTTCTGAATCCAGGCTGCAATAGCCGGAAGTGCTTGCACTCTCTCCCTGAGAGCCAAAAGCCTGGGGTATTTGTCTGCCAGGTCAGGTTTACAGGACAGAAGTGTCGTACTGCACACATCCCAGTAGAAATCAGCCCATGTTACCTAGTGGAAATAGGAGAAAAAGCAGTAAATTTTAGTTGGTAATCTCAAAAGCCAGGACTACTAATATTCTCTAAAAAACTGTGAATTTATCTGTTTTGTTTAACTTGTCATCTTGGGTATTTTTTTTAAGCCTGTTACTACAGAGCTAATTGTTAGGTTGCAATGCAAGGCCTGACTTCAGTAAATATTGGTTAAAATAAAGCCCTTGGTACAAATATTAATTGTATTACAATATTAGTCTTTACTGCTGAAACTGTGCTGCAGAAAAGTGCTTAAAACAGTTTGGGGTAAAAAAGGGTACTATGTTTTTATAGAAGTTTTTTCATGTTGCCTTATAAGTCAGTGATGACAAGCAGAGTTCTGTGTAGTCATGAATTTGTGTTCACAAGTTCAAAGGCATTTAAAATGTTTTGTGTCAACATACTTTTGAACTGCTTTAGAAAATGCAGATCCTAGTCCTGGTTTGCCTCACTTCTAATATTGTGGAAAACAATTTCCACTTTGCAGTTGAGTGACCAATTGTGTATTGGTAAGAGCAAAAGAGTTAAATGTGAGGGGAGAGTTGCTTCATGGCCTGACATGAAACCCAGAAATTCACCAATAGTCAATTACTTTATTTTTCTGGCAACCTGATTGGAATGGGAGAAACAAGAATTATACTTACAGAATTCCCTACCAGCCACTTTTTATCCCCTAAGAAGGCATCCAAATCTTTCAGTAGCTCAGGTGCTTTGTTGGTGAGAATATCATCAAATGCTTTTTTCTGGGGGAAGAAACAAACACAGAAATTCTCACCAATGTGTAAGCAGTCAGCAAAATTGAATTTTTGGGGTTTTCTCATTTAAGAATGTCATGGGTTAGCAAGCATAGTCTCGGAAGTGATATTCTGCAAAGGTGTGCTTACAGCTCCTCTATGACCTGACAGAACCCATCAGCTGGCCAGTTTGAATATGGACAATTTTTTAAGCCACTTAAAGTAGTGACCACCTCTGTGATCCACACTTAAGAACAGACACACCCCCCTACATCTCTCTCTCGTTTCGGTGCTGGGACAGGTGGCTGCGGGCCCCGTGCGGGGGCCGGGCCACGGCCATCTTGGAGTCCATGGACCTGTTCCAGCTGTGGAACCCCCCCCCCCCTCCCCCATAGCAGGGCTGTGGGCAGCCGGAGCAGCTCAGCTCCCCCCCCTCTTCCAGTGCCAAGGCCAAGATTTCAGCTGAAGCTGCCCTGCTGTCTGGCAGAGGTCATGTAACCAACAGCCATAAGCCACATTCCAGCTGCAAGGCCTAGGTGAGATTAACCCTATTAGTGGTGTGAAGAGCTGAAAACCTGAGGGAAGAGAAAGAGGAGATGCTTAAAGCTGAAATTCTGTTGTGAAGCTATGCTATATCAGAGTATCCCGTTGTAATTTCATGAAGGCATGAGGGGTGGAGCGTTCAACTTGTGAACAAAAGCACCTGCGCTGAGATAGGCAGATGCTGACGCAGCTGTAATTTCATGAGAAGTTTGGACAGGGAGAGATGGAAGCGATGAGGACTTTTGCTCCAAATGGGAAAGGAGAAAACCTCAGTTCCTAGAGATGCTCCCAGAGATAGTCCTAGAGATGAAGATGAGGAAGACCTTTGCTCCAAGGGAAGGAGAAGGGCTTCTGTTCTTAAAGATGAAATGCTCCTAGAGATGGGTGAAGAGAACTTTTGTTCCTGAATGGCTCGACCTTAAATTTATACCCCAGTAATTCAAGAGTGGGCCCTCGAAAGCAGTTGTGGGAAAAGCTGCAAGTCGGGGAAGGGACTCACATGCGAGCAGAGAACCAACCCGGGCGGCTGGCTCGTTGTGATAATGTTTTCATAGCACGAGCAAGAAGAGGCTTCTCTTTCTAAATAGACTGAGCAAGGTTATTATGGAAGTGGTAAACAGACAGAACATCTCAAGGGTTGTCCTTTTACGTTGTCAGTGGGAGAAGGGAGAAAGGTGGGGGCAGGAGAAGAGTTCTGAAGGTGTGGTATGATTTTATTTTTTTCTTTTTCCTTCTTTTAGGTCTGTTAATAAACTTCTTTATATTCTTTCAAGTTTGGTGCCTGCTTTGCTTTTCTCCTAATTCTTATCTCACAGAAGCTAAACAGTAATGAGTATTTTGGACCAAACCACTACACTAAATTGGTGTTTCTGCCCGGTTACAAACCAAACTGGCTACAATGAAAAAGAAAGCTGAAATATGAAAAAGATTAATGTTAGATACCAAAACATGGCATTCATGGCCTGCTGAGCTGTGACTTAAAGCCAACTGCTCCCTTAATGAACACTGGAGTGCTCCTCGAGGCTGACGTGATGTCTGTGGTGATGCTGCTCCTTTTTCTGTGCTGACAGCCACCCAGCCATGGCAAGGCAGGAGCTCTGCCACAGATTCAGGAAGAATCCAGCTATAAAATATATTCCTAATGTCTCATAGTTATTTTTGGGGGACCATTTTGAATGTCACCTTTTCTAGTGTGTGGTCTCATGTTTCCAGAATCCCTTGTGCTCAGCATTTCCATGCTGTCAGTAAGATGCTGGACAGTTATCTTTGCTTATCAGCCCTTCTCATGTGAGATGTGGAACACGGGTTTTGAACTTTTTCTGGGGTTGGTTTATCTCTCAACTTTAATGTTCATGTTATTTTGCTTTTTTTTGTCTCCACAGCAATAAGATTTGAGGCGACTGAAATGTGTTTTTAAAGGATGATCAAAAGGCTCAGGCCTTAGTATTTGTGTGTTAATGGCTGAAGCATGAGGTTATGGATGGTGGTGGTTCTCCACCAGCTGTTCCCCATAGCAGAAAGTATTTAAGCTGCTTTTTAAAAGAGCTAAGCTGTTTTCTTCGGAGTGGAAAACTGCTTCTTTTTTCTCTTCTCACCTGCATGGAAACAATTAAGACTGCAGACTATTGGAACCATCTGGTCAACTCATGTGGCACAATTTGTGTAGTTACTGTGCTTGGCCTAATTTTGGAGGAAGATAGGCTTGGGTAAATAAGCACTGGTGTACAGGAATGGAATTATTTCTACAGCTTTAATTGAGGTTAATGAAAAAATAAATTGGAAGAGTCAGAAACCTAAACGCAGGCTGAAATCAAACCAGTGTTTCTATGGACATGATTGAAGATTTGACATAATTTTCTTCTTTGTTAAGACCTTAGTAACTGGATGAGGTGACTGCAAATATCAGCCAGGAGTTTGCAGTCCAGAAATCTGATATCTGTGCCCTGGGTTTGTAGTATTTCCTTTCTTTAAGGTAAGTGATCCTCTCCCCACTGTTTCACCCTGCAAAGAAAACTCCAAACTATTGTGTGGTCGTGATGGTAGCAACCTTCCCCAACTACAGAAGTGCACAGCCAAGCTGAGAAGCTGATGGGAACACTCTTCTGGAGTGGCAGAACCTGCTCATCTCAGCCCTGGAGCTTTGCTGTGGTGAGTGCAAAGCTCTTGCAATGCCAGCTGTGTTTTAGGGAATGTGGGGTGAAGGGAAGAAGAGTCTGTGCCTGGCACGGAGGGAGCTTTCATAGGCATCTTCCAGCTCTGCTCCCCTACTTTTCGTTGATTTCTCATTGCTACTGACTAGACGGCATAACATTTCCTCTCACCATCTCCGGGGTGTGTGTTCCTGTGAGCACTGGTCAGGCCTGGGGAGGTGTTCTGACTTCAGTGCGTGTAACTGACTTAAACCTGGCCTGGTGAGACCATGAGGTGCCACTTCGACCACAAGGTGGTGGCAGCGGACCCGGGAGGAGAGAGGGAGGACAGCGTTAGGAGAGTCTGGGAAAGTGAAATTCCCCATCATACTTGGCCCCAGGACATAACCTTGCATGCATACGTGCGGATGGGCACACAGGAGTTGGCTACCAGCTCTTCCCGTTTAAATTAATCATTGGTGACACGATCTGGGTCCTTTTTTGGAGAAGTGCTTGAGTACGAGCTGGGACACCCGCAGGAGTTACAACAGGAGCTTCCCCATGGGGGAGCAGCAGTGCTGCCTCTGCACCAGCACATCAGCAGGAGTGTGGCTCTTCTGAAATGATTAAAACTCGTGAGTCAACTTACCCTCCCCAAACTAGGAAGCTTTAGGAAATCACTAGGAAATGTAAGTAATTCACACTTTTAAGTACTAAAGCTCCAAATATGCTTTCAGATTTCCCCCTGCAAGATCATTGTTTCTTTATTATTAATGGTTTGGGGCACCATTTTTTACTCTGTGGTCTCTGCAATAAGATACACTAAATGATCAGAAATGCTACCTTTGAATAAATGGAAGGTGGCTGCACTGGCAGTTTACAGTGAGACCTGTTGTTACACCTCCACTTCCCTAAGAGGGTGTGGTTATCTGCTCAGGTCAGAGCTGTGCAGAGCCATTGTAAGCTGGAGTGAACTTACCCATCGCCTTCTTCCCCCAGCAACTGATCTGCGTGCTTGCTTTTGGGATTCTGGTGAGAGGCACTGATGCCAAAAGAAACCCCAAATGCTGTAGGACAAGCCCATGACGGTGTGTTAAAGTAGCCATGGCACCATAGCCTGCTGTCAGAAGCACTGCAGAGGACCAAGGTGGGCTGTGACATCTGAAGAGCAGAGTGAGTGCTGTGCTACCTGCCCTTTTTAGCAGTGCCCACTGTTCTACACCACTCTGCTGACTGACAAGCAGTTGTCCGTGGTAGCTGATGTTATTAAAGACTGATACTTATTGAACACCCTAGAGGAGATCAAAATGCAAAAGCACTAAAGGATGGGATGGGGCTATTTATCTTATTGAGTTGGCAGAAAGATTTGAGCACAGGCTCCTCGTGACAAGAGAGAGGAATTCCACAGTGCCAGCTGGGGTGGAAGTGTCTTATCTTTGCCCTTTTGAAGAGCAGTTTGGTGTAGGCACATCCTTGGTTCAAGCTGCACTAGTGAGGGGCAGCTCATGATGGTCTCAGAGTTTCCACCAAGGGTGAAAACAACCTGGTGAAGGAGGAGGTGGGATCAGCCTCAAGGAAGAACCACAGAGCTCCACGGGCCCAGCTTTGCTGATGGACCCAGTGGCTGACACCCGTCAGTGTCTCAGGAGGAGATGCTCAGATACAGGGTCATGGCTTACTTGCTGTCTTTGTTTAAATTAGGGATTGTCTTACTCTCACGTCCTGGTTTTTCTCTGCCCAAGGGAACAGCGTCATGAAATCATCGATGGTGTCCACAATGGCATCAGCTAAAGCCTGTTCCACAGGTGTCCGGCCTGCCAGACCTGTGGGAAGCCAGCATATGAAGGGAGGTTAGAGACAGTGTCAGCAGCAGTTTTTGATGCCCCAAAGGTAAACTCTGGGAACATTTCCATAAAAATACATATTCTCCAGGTCTTTTTGATGCTAACAACATGGATTTGACTCCTTGCATCCAGGTGCCATCTCATCTACCTTTGCTTTTTTCCTTCTCTGGCCTCTTACAGCCATCCAAAGCAGTGAGTTGTTCTATCCAGTACCTGAGCCCACAGCCTGAACATTGTTTCTTTACCCTCTCTGCTTTCCACTGTCCTGGCACATTCAGTGAGGGTCAGCACAAATTCCTTTCCTTTAATCTTTCCCCATCCCAGCTTTCAATGTCCTTCTCCATCTCATGGTCTTTACATTTTGGTCAATAAGTTCTCCAAAAGTGCACCTGTGAAAGTCTGCTTCTTTTTCCCTATACCGTCCTCATTCAGCCCCATTCAGAACATTTTCACCCCTTTCCACTTACTTTTTATTCCTTCATTGTAATCAGGGACGTCAGCCAAACTTTGTCTTGTTTACAAATCTGCTTTTCTCCCCTGTAGTTCTTTGGCTTTCCTGCAGTTCCCTTAATGGTTCTACTTTTTCTCCCTCACTTTCACTTCACAGACTTGTGTTTATGTTTCACCTTTGTGCAGGTTTGGATCACAAACTGCCTGCCCTACCTCTGCCAGGTCATCTCCCTTACTGAAACTTTGTGCTTTTGAAGGTGAAGGTTGTGCCTCTCCTACTGGGCCTCAAGTTCTGTGATCCTTCAGCTAAAAGTTGTTGGTGTTGGGCACCTAAAAATGCCATTTCTTAATTTTAAAGGATTAGTGACATGTTTGCTGACTTAGTGGCAGAACTAGCAAGTTTTCACAATGAACTTGAAAAGATATTTTTTTCCTTCCATGTGTGCTCTTTTTCCTACTGTTGCTGACAGCATGAGTAATGCTGGAAAGAGCACAGCATGGTCAGACTGTGCTCCAGATCCCAAGCCTTTGTCACTGGTGCAAGTCAATTGAAAAAAGTCCGAACTTCAGACTGCAAAAGGAGCATGGCTCCAGGTCAGCCTCCCAACAGGAGCCAGGGAGGGAGGAATCTTGTGTGGAAGGCAGGCTTTCCCACTGTTTTTCATCACCAGGTGGGCTTTCCTCATTCTCCTCTCTTGCAAGGAGTAAATTGTATCAAAGCTGGAGGAAATGGGCAGGAACAGAGTATTGCAGACATGCTTGAAAATATGCTGTGCTAGTGCCTTGAAGAATAACGCTGTGAACTTCTGCTTCTTTCCTCAGTTAGAAAATGGGAGATATTCTGAAAGGCAGGCTACATCAATTTGCTCACAGTGTAAAAAAGTAGGATAGTACTTGCTTCCCAGCCCCCTTCTTCAATTTGCTGATGTTTGGCATGCCATGGACACATCTGCCTTTTGCAGATGGTGTTGAATGAAAGCTTTTTGACCTAAAGCAAAGCCTGGCCACTCTCTTTGATTACTTGCATTGCTAAGTCTTATATCATTTTATCTAACTGGTTGTGTACTTCTACAGCGTGTAAGTATTTGAAGATGCAAGTGATGTCACCACCTCCTCTAATCTCTCTGCTAGCCCAGAATTGTTGCCTAAATCTGCTTCAGAGTTCTCTGCCTGCTGTGATAATCTCTAATGCTTCCAAAACCTCCTCCTCCTGGTCATCTCTCTGGTTACCCCGGCAGCTCAAGGTTTAGCTTTAGGAGAAACTGCCCTGGCAGCCTTAGGGAAACCACAGGTATGTGCTTTCTGTCATGCAGACATAATGAATAAAGTGTACTGGCTGGAGAAGTCAGCCCAAACCCCAGGCACTGGTTCCATTTTTGCCATGCTGGTGTTGACTTCTGCATGGTTAGGCTTGCCAAGCTGTTGGTTTGTTTCTATTTTTACTGTGGATGTATTTTTACCTGAGCATTAAATGTGAGTTCAAAAGAGAGAAAGAAAATAGTCAAAGATACATTACCTGATTCTTTGGCAAGGTATCTTGCTATTGCCAGGCTCTGGTGAATGATAACTCCATCTACTTCCAGAATAGGGAGTTTGCCAAATGGGAGAGCTTGGAGGAGAAAGAAAAAACAACCAAAAGTTAAATCATAGTCATTAACAGTGGGAGTCTGTGACAGCTGTAGTTTTACCACTCAGAGGGTATGCATTGTTACAGCACTTAACAGTTTCACACTCTTTCTGTGGAGAAATGAATGGAATAAAAATAAAAAGGCTAAGGATGTAATCAGATTGCACTGCATGAAGGCAACTATAGCATAGAAACCAGGTGTTGCATTTCCTATTTCCTAGCTTTGTGCTGCAGAGGCCAAATATGCTCCTATACATCCAGAGTTCTTTATATAGGGGAACTTTTCACGGAATATTAGTCTTTCCTTCTCTCTCCTGCTTTTTCCTCCCCAGGAAAGTGACTGCCAAGGTTAAGTAGAGTACTACTGAAGATTTCGTAGTGCAGGATCCAACTGGGGCATGAAGCTACAGATTGGGCAAAGACTGCAAGATGTTCTAAATTTATGGTTGTTTTAAATTCAGAAGCAGTGATTCAGAGAAGCATCTGCATTTCAGAACTTACATCATGACAGGGCATTTCACTTGGCAGTCATCACTGAGACAAATATATCTTTCATACTGAACAACAAATACAAATAAAAAGATACCCAAATTTAGCTGATGTGGCTTGCATTCAAAAAAAATTCAGTCAGTTACGGGGAAGAAGCCTCCAGACTTCAAGTATAGGGAAAGAAAAACTAAGCAGGTGTCGTGGATATCTGCAAAGGAGTGTGAGATAAGAAATCAATCTTATTTTTCTGTTATTAATTTCGCAGTTACGTGGAAACTTGGACTGCTGTTTTGCTGTGTTTCAGAGAAGCTGCTGGCATGATATAAAATGGAACTGGAACCTTGGAGCAAAGCTTAACCTGGGCAAAACTGTCATGTTTAGGGCAGTGAGAATCTGCTTGTGGGAACCTGGTGCTGTTCACTGAGGCAACTGTAAATGTCTGCATTTCCAAGGATGCTATCTCCAAGTACGTGACTGCAAGTGCTGATCATAGCAGGCAACTTCATAAATGATGAGCACTGCCAGCTCCTCTGTGGTTTAGCATGCAGTGTGTGAATCACATTAAGTACGGGATCTTAGATGTCAAATCTTGATCTGCAACATGAATTCTGCAGTTGCACAAGACATCCAGGACTCCTCTGTGCCTTTTTTCTTTGGTTTTTTTTTCCTGTATCTGAACACAGCACTCATGATACCTTTTTTTTTTTTCCTTAAGTTCAGCACACTGGGAAGTGTGTGAAGTCGGTGTAAATTTGGATGCTAATGACTAGCAGAAGCAAGAGAGTTCAATGAGCATTAGCTGCTGTACCCCAGGGAGAAAGCAGGCTCTGCTGGTTGTTATTGAAGCAATAATAGACTTCTTGTGCAGAAGACTTCAAATGTTTATAATCCAGAGAGCAGCAAGGTCACGGCAAGTCCATGTTTTGTTTCGTTGAGAATCATTGAGAGATGACAAGTTGTATCCCTGAATGTTTAACAGAAAAGCTCTCTGGCTATGAAAATGAGAAGAGCCTTGGTTCTGTGCTGTGGGTTGGTGGTGCAGAGTGCCCTGAGCATCACTGCTCCAAAGCAGTAGAGATGTTAACAATGTTTGCTTATGTAAAGCACATCTTTCAGGCCAGCACAAGTAGAGGAGATGAGAGCAGGTGTGACTGCTGGATGTGCCAGTGTGGTCAGCCTGCAGCCTGCTCCAGATCCCCCCAGACCACACAGGGATCTACAACAATGCCTGACAACAGGGGACAGCAAAAGTGCAGCCAGAGCAGGGATAATAGCTCCCCCCATGAAGGAGTTAAGCAGCCTCTTTTGGAGGCCCCGGTAGGAATGCTATGGGGTGATGCAGTTCTGGCAGGGTCAATATGACTAAGCCAGTCTGTGGCAATAGTTGTCAAAACACACTGTCACTCACTGCTCAGGTTGGGAAACTGTGAAACCGGGATTGCTTCATCCAGAAACCAACAGATAGTTTTGCTGCTGTGTTTACATACAGTGGAAGAAGTCTATAAATCCCACCTTTGACTGATGTGTCACTTCGTGGGTCACTACAAGAAAAATTAAAGCCAGTTTGTTTCTATGGACATTTTTGGGGGGCTGGTTGGTTGGTTTTTTTTTTAAGAAATCCTTGATTACAGCTAAAGGAGGGAAGCATCTTTCTGAACAGCTGAAGAACATGGTTTACAGTGTCAAAGTCAGCTGACTGGCAGAGTGGTAGTCATCTCTCATGCTCTGTTTCTAAGGAATCTGGTCATTTCTGAATTTAAGGGAATTGCTATTCATTCCTTGAAAACATGAGTAATGTCTACGAAGGTCTTCCTCCTCAGTGCTGAGCTACTTTCTTTAAGACCTGCTTATTCTTCTCTGAAAGAGAAACAGTTGGCAACTGGCAATCTACAACAACAGCTTTGTTTTGTGTACATACAATTGCATGATTCCTAATACAATTATGAAATTAATAAATGAGAGCAGACTTCATTGTATGTTGTCCCATAATGTCCAAAAGTATTTATGCTTTGATTTATAATGAGACTTGGGCTTTTTTAGTTAGGAGGCAGTAAATCTGTTGCTATCATTACTGAACAATGGACTCTATAAAGGGTAAAAGATGGTAAATGATAGATGTTCCTTCCTTTCTTCTGTGTTCCAAATGCTATTTAATTTTTTCTTATCAAGAAGAGGGAAAAAAATGGGATTTTACGTAATCATAGATTTTTTTTTTCCCCAGCTGATAGAGTGCATGTAACCAATTATACACTGGTTTTGTTGATTATTGAGTTAATAAGCTGTAAATGAGTGCAATTCTAAGAGGTTTGAAGAAAGTACACTTGTGCTGTGCAGATGATTTTAAAAAACTGCTGTTTCTTCTTAGATGCAGGGCATGCAATGCTTGAACACCAGAAAGCACAGCAGATATTCAGGCTGTTTTACAGCTGAAGAAAATAACAAAGACTAGTCAAGGGGCAGAAAATATTTCTAGTGCATTTCCTTCATATTTAAGGAGAAGGTATAATGGCTTATAAAGTTGTGCTTTCAATCTGGAAAAATTTAGGAAAAAAGAATATTTTCCTTTGAAATGTTATCTAAAATTCATGTAATGGCCAAAATTTTTAGGAACCTGTTGTAAAGTATCTTTTAGCATTTTTAACTTAAAATAACGATTTTCCCAGGAAATTTTTTGTATATCTTAGTTTGGCTGTTATGGGGAAGAATGCATTTTCTCTGAAAATTGGAATCTTCTTTTTCCAGCTGGAGAAGAGGGGGGTAGATTTGTGTCACACAGCTCATCCCAAGGGAGGGTGTAAGGAGCCTTCACACTGGATGATTGTTGGAGGTAAGGTTGGGGTTTGACAAATGACTTCAATGTGGCCACTAGAAACTTTGCCTCTTGCAAAAACCACATCCAGGCCATGTCCTCAGGGGCTCCATGCTACAGCAGAAACCTGTCTGCACATGGATTTAAGTAGTGTTACCCTTAGACTCATGGATATGGGCTTCTGTGGATTGCTTTGACCTCCTGTGGTGCTTTTGGCCCAACTCTGCTCACTGACATGGTTGAGGAGATGCCCAAATGCCCCGTTGTATAAGCATGGTACTAAACCTGCTGAAGTTTTCTCAGTTTTGGTGAAAAGCATGGTTTGTGTGACTCCAGATAAGCAGAGCAGTTAAGTCAGTTCCTGCCAGGCTCCTACTTCAGATGAGCAAGTGAAAAGCTGGCGTGTGAGAGAGATTATTCTTTGGGTAGAATCAAGGTCATGGGGGCAAGGCATAAACACCGTCCATTGGGGAGCAATTACAGCTGAGCAGTAATGCCGAAGTAGTGCAGGCTGGAAGGATGTGAGTGTCACTTTGCTGGTTTTTCTCTAACCCTGATTGTTTTGGGGGCTGCTCGGTACTTACGTCAGTTTAAACCCTTGTGTATCCATATGATGTCCTTTCCATGTTTTTCAAAACAATGTTGTCTTACAATGTTTCCAACTCCCACTCAAAATAAATTTTGAGAAGGAAAAGCAGAAAAATCTATTGCTGTCGTCGTGCAAACAGTGTCATTTCTCAGACATGCACAAAATATGACCTTTCCCATTTAGCTCCCGCTTGCTTTGCTGCTCATCTGAAGTACAAAGCACTGTGAACGTGTTTGTTGGTTTCCAAATTTAGATCGAAAACTGACTGGAAAAAGAAACAGGGTTTTTAAAAAGCCTCTTTTTTGAATAACTAAACCCATAGTCTTCTTTAAGTTGAACTTTTATCAGCAAATTCTTGCTTTTCATATTATGTTGGTTATTTATTGGTTTTTTTGCATCTCATGCTGGAATGAAATCTGCACAGACTACACCAGCCATGAAGAAAACCTTGACAGAGGACAAGTCATCAGACTGATCTGCAGCCTCTCTTCTCATTTTAGGAAGATCTCACTAAAGTATCTGTGCAGTGTTTAGGAATTGGATTAATTCCTTTTCATACTACTTTAGTTTTCGTTGGCTTTTGTGACTAGAACTGTGGTGTTTATAAAGGTTTCTGCTGGGTGCTGAGTAGGGGAGATGAGGCCTGATGTGTGTTAAAAGCAAGGACATCCCTTTAATTAATTTCCACCCCAGCAAGTCCCAAAGGGCTGTGATAACTGCTGGAGTCCTGCCATGCCTGTAGGTTCTCACTGGTGTTCAGGCCTTCCCTCTGAACACAAGCTCCTCACTCGTCCTTCTGGCCACAACCCAGTGGATGGCGCTCCTGTGGGACTGTTCCTCTGTCAGGGACAGGGAGGGGAAACACAACAGAGCTGAGCACAGTTTTGTCCAAGCCTTGAATCCAGGCTGGTCAGCTGCTGGTGCTGTGCTGTGCTTCTCACCTCTCTTCTCCCCTGTGCAGATACAGCTCTTAACGTTCTCCTTCCCTTGCCTCTTTCTTCCATTTTCACTCAACTTCTTCATTATTCTTCTTCTGCTCATTTCTGTTCTGTCCCTCCAAAATGTTCCCCCATTTCCCCCGTGCTGACCTGCCCATGACTCATCCTGCCCATGTTGTAATTGTCCATGGTGTTGATGCAATGCAGCCTGTACTTAAGCACTTGATTATTGCTCAAAAGCTGAATAATTAATTGTTTGGTAATCAAGCTTAGATTGGCTCTATAATAAGGCAGCTGGATAAGTCAAATATAGGGGAAAATAAATGTCACAGTCATATTTCTTACTACAACATCTGTGTCAAAATAAGTTTGCCTTGCCTTTGCCTTGAAAACTGACTATAACTGCTTTTCCTATCCATTCATATTTAAATTGGATCGTGAGAAACAAATGTATTGAGATACTTTGCATCTTCTGATAAGAAATATATGAAATATGTTGTTTTTTTTTTTTTTACGATGACAGAGGATCAAGGCACTTGGAAAATGGTAGGCCCAGAGCTGGAGGTACTTGGAATCTGGATCTTTTAGAAAAGGATGATGAGGAGGATGCTCTGATGTAATCTCAGCCCAGGTTCAGTGCTATTACAACTCATATTCTCCTTGGAAGTTCTTGCTAAGCCCTACTTTTTACCCAGAGATAGCTATGTACACACTTTAGCTAGAGCTACATAGCAGAAAGTCACTCAGGAAGCAGGGCAACTGCTCCCCTGAGGAATTTTTGTCTGTTGTCAGGTAAATCTTGAGAAACACCTGTTATCTTGGGAGTCCATTAGTCCATCAGGTTTCCTAAGCACCTTTCAAGCACCATTCTGCACATCCTAAACAGTCCAAGGGATGTTTACAGCCATCAGTACAGCAGAAGCCTCCTTTGCTATGATGATAAAGTCTGTGTTATTGTCTTGGCTTCAAGTTGCTTGAAGGAGACACAGATCAAAAGCTCTTGCTGCCTGCCAGCCTAATATCTAAGGTGATGGTAACTTAGTGCACCATTACAGGGGATTTTCTGCTGCATCATGATTTATGTCAGTGCAATGATGCTTCGTGTGAGGAGCCCATTGTGTGGAAATAGAGATCTTGTATGAGCTTATTGTAGATCTTGAATTGATTACCCTTTAAAGGGGGGCATGGGCAAGTCAGTCTGTTCAAAAGGAATTGTAAAGAATGAGTTTGTTTACTTGTTAAAATAATTATTCACTTATACAAAGTGAAGAGTTATGGAAAGCTGCTGCTTAATATTTGTCTGATTTTTAAAATTATGTGCTAAAGCAGGACAATGCTTATACACTGACTTCCTTAAACCTGTTTTTATTATAAACTGCAGTCCTTGCCCAAAATCACCAACTGGAAAATTTACCAAAGATGATCTGATTAGTGTCAGAAGGGAAGAAAAGAAATGCTGAGTTATAGAAATTTTAATTTCAGCATGTATAATCCAAATAACAGAAGTTCTTATTTTATAAAAGGCTTTCCTTGCATACACAACAACAGCACCATTAGGTGTAAACAAAATCAAGTGGGATGGTATTTCCAGGAGGGAGGATTTATTTATTTGCCTGAAGATACATTAGGATTGCAGCTTATTGGTGGCAGCCACATGAAAAATGCCAAAACAAACAACAAACCCCACCGCACTCTTTGATTCAGGTCAAAAATTAAACTTGCAGCAGCTGCAAGTCTGCTTTCTAAATGGCCTTTCTGCACACTAGTCTTTAGGCACAGATTTTCTCTTTTCCATCAGTTTTACAGAACTAGGTCTTTTCTTCAGAATAATGCCAGTATTTCCTGGTTTATATGGTATGATGATTTGGCTGGCTTGGTATTTGTTGCAAAATCTTACTTTACTTTTGAGAAAACTGCTGAAGCAAACTTATCCTCTCAGATCTCAGAGACCTGACTCCTTGTGCTCTTAGACAACCTTGGATTATTCAATTTGTTCTCCTTATTAGCTCAAGAAACATGAAGCGTTCTCTTGTCCAAGCTTCTTCCCTAAGTATTTTTTTTATCTTGCTTCATCATACTTGAAGTTTTTAAAAAGAGGGACATCACATTGTGCTTGCAGACTGCAGTCAAAACTGGCTCCAGATCTTTCATAGGCAAGTGGGTAATGGCAAACATGGTGTATGCAAGTGTGCAGAGTAATTTGTCTGGTATTTCTTAATTTCACCTCAATATATAATTATGTAATTAGTTCAATTAATTGGACCAATTTTGGTGATTTTTGAGGGCTACAAAATAAGCTGTGTACTAAATTGCTATTACTTTAACTACTGGCACGTCAAATGCAGCTGTAATTCTTTATCCTTTATCATTGCTAAACACTTACCACCCTTTGGTTTTCACCAGGATGAGACTGACTGGAGTCTATTCTTTTATTTCTCTTCTTTCTAAGGCAGACCCAGTTCAGTAGAAGTAAGAGGGGGAAAAAAGCTTTATATAAAAGATCTGAATACAGATAAAAATGAGAGTGGTGCAGAAGAATTCTCAGCAGAGTGAACTATGCCTTTGTATATGCAATGGGTTGGATGGATCTCATTTCACATTTACTTTTTGAACACAGCAGTAGTTTAACTTTGCAGGCAAGCATCCTGATCCCTCGTGCATTTTCATCTTCAAAACACGTCTCTGTGGAAAAAGCTGAGGCACATTTTGAAAACTCAGGATTGCAGAGAATGTAAGGCTTGTTTTCCATAAGAGAAATGCTGTATGCAACACTCGTAGTGTGAAGGCACACAAAGCTTGTACAAACCTACTCCCTGTCCAGGAGACAACTGTTTCTCGTGTTGAGTCACAGCCTGCAAAGTCAGAGTTTAGGTGCCCTAGGGCAGATTGGGGCACTGGCTATTGGTCTTGTTGAACAGTTAAGGCTGCTTATTCCAAAGCCCTGTTGCTACCTTTGATTCAGTGTTTTGCTGAATGATTTGCCTGTGGGAGAACATTTTGTCTGGAAATACTGTGAGTAACCATGAGAAACACCTCACAAAGGAGGAGGAGGTAGTCATCAGCTAGGTGATCTCCAGACAATTTACTTAAGCAGCATTACACTCTTATGCACGCAAGAAACCTTTACTCTTGTTTTAATTGGCAAACCTTTTAACTGCTTGTTGTCCGTAATGCAGATGTCCGTGGTGGCAGATGGCACCATTACTTTGGTGCTAGAGCTAGGCTTCAGGGAGATTTGAAAAGCAAAAGTTTAGCCTGCTGCCATAAGATGTGACAGCACTTTCAGATATACACCAAACTGTTTCTGTGTAGGTGTATGTTTTCCTGGTCCATTAGCAGGGTACACTCCAGTTCCCATCCACTGACTGACTGGGTGTCTACAGATGCCTGAAATTCAAAGAACTCTTAGGCCAGAATAAATTTTGCACAGATGACTTCACAAATCTTAGAGTGGCAGCCCCCACATTTTACTAAACTTCTTATCTGCTGCGGAATTTCATCTAGGGATCAGTTATAGAGGCTGCTATGAAAAGCCATTATGCAGAGAAAATGAAAAATGTTAATTAACCCTTGGTAAGCCTGCTAGCAAACTCTTCAGAGCACAGAAAGGGAAACAAAAACATCCATTAATGCAGCCAATACAGTTATAAATTGTGTAGCTTAAGATTTCTAGTGTGTCTCTGCTCCCATTGTTTTTGTGGAAATGGTGCTGCAGCTGGACATTCACTGTAGTGAGCAAGTCCTGTATACATAAAGCTCCACTGGGAGGTTTGTGGAGTGAGCACTGAAGAAAAGCATAGGAAGAATTTTCCTGCATTGTTTCTTGTGCTGTTCAGAGACGGGGATCATCAACAATATTCAAAGAGTGATGCAATGCTTTTACCTTGTCTGATAGCTCTGCTGTTAGAACATCTTGTCCTAGAATGCGAATGCCTCTGCACCCTTTAAGTGACCAATTATGCTTTGTCTTTTTAATTTGTCTTACTTATGAAATCAGTATACAAAACTCTACATAAACATATAGTTTGCTTATATGCTCAACTTTGTTTCAGGACAAAAGTGAGTGTGCATATGTGTGAATATGTGTGTAATTAAGTATGAAAAGCCTATGCAGAGCTTTCCTCAGGTCATCTGAATTCTTAATCTCACCTTTAGTTTCTACCCTGCTTCCCCGAGAATTGCAGTGAAAGAGAAATAAGCTGTACCACGTGGTCAACTGGCTTAAGCTCTCCTAAGGAAAAGGTTTCCAAAGGCAGTCATTCCTAGCTGAAAACATCCCAGTTCCACTGCTTCTTATTCCTCTTTGTGGATTTTTGCCAGTGTTTACTAGGCTTGAGCACCACTGAAGGCTTCAATGGCCACTTGGATTACAGCTCTGTTTTGGGTGTTTATCATTCAAGTCACTGCAAACAGAAAAGACCAAACCTACAAAATTAGCACCCTGGAAAAATTTGGTAGCTTGCTGGCTGGGCTTACTAAATGGTGTGAAAGCTTATCAAGAAACATTGCTTCATTAACAGAAATCACGCTGTGCATTTGTTGCGTCTTTTCCCTAAACTAAAGGCATTACTCTTCATTCTGGATGTGAAAGTCATAGCCCATGTAGCCAAATACAGGCCTAATCCATGAAATGAAGACATAGATTTCTCTGATTTCACACCCTGAGTCTTCAAACTCAAGATCTGTTTCATTTGAACTAAGGCTAATTTAATGAACAGAAATAACAAATACCTTTAAAAGCTGGAAAGAGGTTATTTAAACTAAAAGACATGAAATGAATGGGGTACAATAGCCTGCAGGGTACTTCTGGAAGGTCTGGAAGGGTTTGGTCTAAGGAATAATTATTTTCTAGTACCTCTTTTGATACTTTTGTTTTTTCTTTGCTATATCAACTGACTTTTTGTTTTCTCATCACTTTTCCTCTCTGAAGACCTTTCAGGTTACAAGGAGTGTCCTTCCTGACACTTCTTTCCTATTTGGCTTTCTAAACCCAGGGTGAAGGCTAAGGTGTGGTCTTTGAGATCAAATTATCCAGAGAAACTGAGATCAGCACTCCTTTGGTTTTCTTTAGGTACACAAAAGCTGTACTGAATTGATCAGGAGTAAAAGGCCAGCTGGCTGACAGCAGGTAAATCATTTCAGATTGTCTGAAGGTTTGGATCCGGTCTCCTGTGAGAGCATCAGCAGTGACATTTTGGGTGTCTCACCTTAAAACTCGCATAGCCTTAATTAAAGCCAGAAATTAGGTGTATTTCTGCTCACGAAACATACAGGTACCTCTTCAATTGCTTTTCTTTTTGACAGCATTTCTAGTGGAACTTTGGCTATGAGAACCCGTGCTACTCACTTGGCTTGATTTTGGGCCAGTCTGCAGCTTCTATCCTGTGGTCTTCATACTCCTTGCCCGAATAGGCAAAGAGGTAGCGGCTGATCTCTGCTCGTCCTCGCAGGTTGAAGTAGGTGAGCTTGTACTGCGGCATGCTGGGCCCTGCTGGGAGGGGGGACAGAGTTGCTTTAGAGAGGGTTAACTCAACTCCCTTTTTACAAAACCACTCTGTTTGCTTGCTTTTGACAGACATGCTCGTACAATGCAAAGAAAATATTACACCAAGCCGCGGTGTGTTGTACTTTGTAATGGTTGCATTGCTCACACCTTTTTGTTCTGCATTTGTCAGCCACAGCACACACAGATGGGGACAAGGACAGCTGAACCTGCAGTTCCTCCTTGTGTGTCTCTAGAAAGCTGGCTTGATTTTTTTTTTTAGATGTCTTAGGAACTTTCAGCTTTCATTTATTTCCCTTGACTCCAAGTTCAGGCCATTTTTAATAAAGGGGTTTCTGCCTTTTTTTTCCCAGAGTTCAAATCTAAAATCATATTCCGTACCAGAAGATAGTTGTTATCTTGAGCAGCAATTTTGTTCAGGCCTGCCCTGCTCAGCCCCTGCTGCTTATGGAGACCTTCATCCAAGACCAAATCATGAGAATTACCAAACTCTTGTGATTTTTTGCATCAATTATTACCCTAGTTGTGTAAGCTATTGCACAAAAATTATTTTAGAAGAAAAATTTGCTATGGAAACCAGGCTACAGTGTTGCTTTGAGAAAATCATCATTGAATTTTCAGTTTCTTGTACAGAAGCCAAAAGAAAACTTGAAATTACTTTTTTAGGTTTTCATGTGATTTATTTTTTTCCCTTCAGTTCCAATTAGGAGTCACATAACAGGAAGGCTCTATTTGTTTCCCAGGATAACAGGCAACAAAAGAAAAGTATTTGAGAGTTTGATTGTACAGCAAGGATGGTACAGGAAAGGTGAACAGATAAGGCTGCTTTAAACCAAAGGGTAAGCATTTACACATAGCACTTTAAAAAGAGCTCAGCTGAGATTTGAATGTGCTGGCTGAAGGATAGTAAACCAACCATCTGCCTCCTCACCCAAAGGAAAACCTTTTCTCATTTTTGCCTTAAAGTAGGCACTGCATCTACCAGTCTTTTATATCCATCAGAGCTATAGATGTTTATGTAAGAAAGCAAGAAAAGTAAGATGTTTAGTAAGAAAGCCTGGAACACCGATCATCTGCACGAAGACAAAAAGGGAACTCTCATTTTTCTTTTTTTAATGAGTAAGTGCTACCACATAATCTCACAATAGAAACAACCCCCTGTTTAGCCATCTTGCCTTGAAAACACGTGCCTAAGGAGATACATCATCAGCTTCCATTTTAGATGGAGAAGCTCTTCGTTCAGAAACAGAAAAGCTTACACGTAACTCACACTGAAAAGAGCAAACTGCTTTTGACGCTTGCTTCTCTAAAGTCAAAGCACGTACCTTCTGTCCTCCAAGTAGCAAAAGCAAAAAGAAAACCCAAACAAAAACAAAAAAAAAAAAGCAGAGCAAATGAGCCCACTAGAGGCTGCTAAATTCATTGTGAAAGTTATCTGTTCCCCTACAGCACGCAGCAGACTCAGAAGTGAATTATTAATGAATGGAGAATCGCATTATTAGCAAATGCAGACTTTTCATGTCAGATGGCCTAGCAGAGAAGCAGGAACAGAGCTGGAAAGTTACCAATGGAGGTATCTACAAGTGCTCCAAAACAGACACACCACTACAATTATTAAGCCAAGTGTGCTCCTTTGCACAATATAAAAGAGAGAAATGTTGAAAATCCCAGGTTTTTCAAGCGTGTTTTAGGTAAGTGGCATGTTTTAAGTTAGCTTGGCTGCTCCATTTTCCAATTTTGTACCCAGATTTATTACTTGGTATGCTCTTTTGAGTTTATAATAAAACAATATAGTATTATATGCTATGAATTTGGATTATATGTCGACAAAGTTAATGTAAGAAGAGAGAATGAGATTGTAGCAGGATTTTCTTCCCTTTTGTCCCTGTTTCTGATTTGGTGTGGTCATTTGACAGCAAGGAATAGAATTTTTCGAAGAGCATGTGTTATCTGAGATTCATGACAGTGATTCAGGAGCCAAAGGGAAGAAAACCCCAAACCTTAAGTCTTTTCAGTTTTTTAGAGACAAGCAAATGCTACTGATGTAGTCTGATTTACTGACTTAGTGTCTGTTTCCCTTCTTTAGGAGCGTCCATAGATTTTTTTCCATAAACATCTATAGCAGTCCCAGAGCTCTGAAATTGCTGCACCACTCACACATGGCTCCTGTTTCCTGCCTGCCTCTAGCCTGCTTAGCCCTGTGTTGGCAAATAGTTGCTGGCAGCTGGAAGGCACTTAAAAGCATAAGAACAGTAGATTTTTAAGGTGCAGTTGTGAGGAAGTAGACAGCTATATAGAGAGAGGGCTGGAGTTGGCTGAAGCCTAAACATTCTGGTAGGTGAGTGTGTTGGAAGAGCCTAATCCTTGCTGTGGGAGCACTCTGTACACAAAGACATGTCTAGTCGAGTAGTGAAGTGATGTAAAGAATTGGGAATTTTGGCTGATGATCAGCAAGTCTCTCTGCCTGTTGTGGTAGACAGTGGAATGTTTTGGTCTGTCAAGGGAGCAACGGAAACTATTGTTTGAGTTGTCTAAAGCAAAGCTAAACAAATTTCTAATGAACACGCTGTAAGGAGTAACCAAGTATTTGTAGTGGTGATGCACTTTTAAGCTTATGATTTTTTTTTCCATCCATGAATAAAAAAAAAATGAAACCAAAACCAACTCCACAAGGAGTTTACCAAAAATACTTGACATTTTGAAAGCCTTTATAGCTTTACTGTAAGCATGTTTTTGTAAATGTTTGTCGGTTTTATTTTTTATTTACATTTACTGTGAAATGTCAGGAGTAGTGCTTCCTAAACAATTACAGATAAGTTTCTAAATGAAAGAAATGGTTGTGTTCAGAATAGCTTTTTGCCAAACATACAAAGTAAGATGTTAGGGGTTTTTTTTCCTTGTCTTCCTTTACCTCATTTTTCCAGTGTTTTTTATAAGGAAGGGGTTCAGGAAGGAAAATCAAAACTATTAAAACTATGCAGAATTACTGAATTAATGAAAAATGTCATTTCTAGGGGAAAAAGATCTATCTGGTGTCTTTGAGCTGGTTTTTGGGATGAAGATGTTGGGGATTTTTTTGGAGGTGGAGAACAGGAAAATCTTTAAAACTATTTAAAATTATTTCTTTTTTTCTAGGCTAGTCATGGCTTAAAAATACTGAAAGGTGGTGGTGGTGGTGGGTGGACCTCAGTATCCAGACTTGCAGGCATTTAGCCACCTTCTTAGTGCTATTAAATATGTTCAGGTGAGTTCATTGCAAAGCCAGGTGTGTATAAAGACAGGAGGGGGCTGATTTACCTTCCACCAATAAACCTGCCATCTAAGCTCTGTTTTTCCAATTTCTTACTGATGAATACATGGCTGGGACAGCCCTGTACACCTGCCCTGTCCTACACTGACAGCACTTCTGAGAGGAAAGCTAATGTCTTTACAAACAATTTGATGGGTGAAGGTATGGGTGTTAACATCTTTGAAATGGGATTTAATGTCTCTACTAACTTTGGGCAGCAGGTTTGTTACGGAGCCCAGACAGCTTGGCTCCCGAAACAGACAAGGGTCTGCAAAAGCCTGAACTTCTGAACTTTGGGGTAAAATAGTAGGTTCAAGGGGGGAATATGTGGTAGGTGGTTCGGGACCTAGGTACCTACGTAGTACCTCAACCAGTGGGGAATGGAAGAGGGCAACGTGAGGCCGGGAGTTTGGGATAAAAGGAGGCTGCGCCCTCCGAAACCTCGAGAGAGAAAACCCCGTGGGCGTGTGCCCCAGTGGACTCCCTCCCTATATTTGAATAAAGTTGCAGGACTCCTCTGTCTCCTTTTTGGACATAAACCTCTGGCGTTTTTGGATTTTCCTGACACTTCAGTCCCAGTTTCATTGCATACAGATTTCAAAGCCATGAACTCAACAGCTTTATATTTACTATTAATTTAACTTTAAAGCTTTAAATTGTTGACCTGCTTAGCTGATTTTCTAGCTTTCCTTTGTGACTTTCTGAAAGCCAGCTTAACTGGCTTTAACATACCTTTAAACAGCAGATTAATGGATCTCATGATTAAATTCAACTTGGAACCGCTCAGTGACAAAATCAAACAGGAAATCTGAGAGAATGTCAAATATGTGTAAAGTTGGCATCCACCATTATACTCATGAGTCAAAAAATCAGTGTGGAGTTACAAGTGTCTAAAAATTTTAGGACAGATTTCAAATCATTTAAAACTGTTTGTGGCTTTATGGAGATACTGTATTTCCTGATGAACTTGGGATGCTTTTATTCCAGTTGAAGCAGGACTGAGCAATCAATTTGAAAACTTCAAGCAGGATTAGAGTTAAAAAGTAGAGCCCAGGAAGGAACCAGCATTCTCTGCGAACTGAAATATTGAGTTTCAGACAGCAGAAGTACAGAAGAGAAAAAGCACGGGCAGACTGGACACTGCTCAGGATGAGTTTCGTGTGTGTACCCAGAGCAGGCAGCCTCTGCTAGACAGTGTTTGGTTCTGCAGGCCCAGCCTAAGCAAAATTAAGCACCAAAACTCTGCTGGGCTCTCCAGAGGAACAGTACTTCATCTCTCTTTTGGAAAATCCACCCCTCAAGGTAATACAAGAAAATATTCTTCAGGCTCGTAACAGGCACCAAAACCTGGATGCGTGTGAGGAACCAATTTAACTTTTATTTATGCCTTAACATTGTCCAGGTTTTCTGCTATAAATCCATTTTCTGACACGGGGAGGAAAATCACCACAGAGCTTTAATGTGTGCCGCATGCAGGAGGCAGCTGGGACACGTGAGGGGGGCAGAGACCGCCGCCATTTTAGGGTCTCTAAGCGGACAAGGCCTGTAGAAAATAGTGGGAAGCTTTGGCTCTGGAGGTAATTCTCCTGGCAGTCAGTCAGGGCAGAGAAAACTTCCACCACTGGGCTGCGGGCGGTGAAATTCCTGCTGCTCCCAGGGAAAAATTCCCCCAGTCTAGCCGATGGTTGATGGGACTATGGGAGGGGCCTTAGCACACAAACGCAGTTATCTGCGCCATACCCGGGGCCTGCCGTCTCGACTTCCTTCCAGGGGGCAGGAGGCTTGGCTGGAGGTTCAGCTCCTTCTGCCCCTTCTCGCCTTCTCCCTGCTGCTCTGCTTGCCCTGCCTCTCTGTTCTTTTTTTATCCACCTTTGGTAAGAACACTTGGCTCTTGTTATCAATAAACAGTTCTTAGATGTAATATTTCCTGCACTTCTGCTTTATTTACTCTGAGAAATTTGTTTAGAAGAAACCCCACACGATTCCTTTGCAGTGGAACGCGACAATGGCCGATACTTAGTACGCGAATCCAGAGAAAAACAATTTTAAAAGGCCGCACATAATTACATTTTCCTGTGTAAGGTTATTAGTATTTGAGGTGACAAGCAGAAGAGAACTTTCCCTAAGCTGGGGGTGAAGAGGGGGAAAAAGCCAGCTAAGTTATGTGTTCACATGCATCCGAGGTCTGACAAAGGGCTTGTGCTGCGAAGTCCCCTGTAACTGTACTTTGTGCTGCAAGAAATTAAGGATTTTCTTGCCTTACTGCTTCATCATTGTTAGAGAACATAAAAAAGCCCAGCTGTTCCCTTCACGAAGCAAGACCAGTAGGGTTGAGGTAAGGTTCATCCGGGTGTTTCTAAAAATTTGGACTTGAACTGTGTGCTTGGAAAAGATGATGCATTGGACTGTATTTATATTTATTTAACATGAGGGCTCTTCATTAATTTAGGAGTCACTTACAGAAAGCACCATGGTTAGTGCCTGACACAATGCTGCCTTGGCTGCAAGCCTGCCAAAAAGGGGGAGCTGGAGGTCTTTGTCTGCCAGGTGTCATTGTCCTCTCTTGAATTGCAACCAGAGCATGGCGATGATTCAGGAGTGATGATTCAGTCAATGAACACCTCTTTATTTTATTGTAAGATTAAGCTTCTATATTAATTCAGAGTGTTTGAGTTGCTGAAGCTGATTATATATTCCATTTTCCTTATTTTACAGGATGAAGGCATAAAAACAAATCAGCTTCCACTCACGTAAGCCTACAGCTATCTTTCTGCCAAGAAGAATCTTGCTTCATGAAGTTTGTGCCTTCTCTAAGCACTATTCTATCCGAAGGTGAGAAGCTTTGTGGGCATTTTTCTTTCTTTTGTTTTTTCTCTAGTGCTGTTTTCAAAGTATTTGCTGTTTCTTTATGAAAATTTTCTGCAAAGTTGACTTGAAAATCAAGCAAGTTTTGAAGCAGATGCACACCCAGCAGCCTGATTTGGGTGTCCTACAGGGGTGAATGGGGCACTGCAATTTCACCCAATCCTTATGTTTACTCATGTATTTCTGTCACATACGCAGTTTGAAGTCTTAAAATAGTGTCAGGTGAATGTTTTCCATTAATGGTAATGCTGGGATTTCAGAGGGAAGACTCTCTCTTGTCTCCCTTACTCCCAGTGACAGGGCCAAGTAGTGCTAATGTCAGCTAGGATACTCAACTTAGAAAAGGAAAGGAGAGGAGCTGGCTGGGTCTCTGTAAATACAGACAAAAGAGTCTTTGCATATTAAAGGAGAAATCTTTCTTAGGCTGTCATCTCAGGAGTGACCTGACTTTTTGAAGTATGAATCGTGGATTTTTGTTTCTATTCCTTAGGGATTGGGGATAGTTGTGTTACTTATAGAGTACAAAGAAAAATCTTTAACCAGGAAGAAGACTTAGTCTGCCTTGTTTCACCTGAGAAACATTAGGAATAGTAATTGCCCATCTTGCTTATTGTCCTTCTCATATATGTGAATTCCTTATCTCTGTGCCTGGAGAGATGAGCATTAAAGCAACTTTTTCTCTCCTCAATTTTAAAATGATGTTTTAACTGTCCAAGTGAGTCTTTCTGCCTTTATTTGTTTAAATTTTCAGATTTCAGAGGAAGGAACCAGAGAGACAAGACTCAAACAGCTACTGCAGAAGGCAAATAAAGAAAAGCTTCCACAGCTGTAACTTTATAAACTGCAAAACTGCACAAGGTAGGAAAGATAAAAAATGTTAATGTGAAGTATTTCTTCCTTTTTATTTAACCAACATAACAGTCAGAAAGTTTGAGGAAAAGGCATAATTGTTTATGTTTTCCTGTTTGAGCAGTGCTGAAAAGATTGAAGCCATCTGAGAAGCAGCCTTGCCCTGCCTGCAGGTGTGGTGCTGCTCTCCTCCTGGTTACTGATCAAATTAGTTGCTGTAGGAATGCCTTCAGTTTTTTCTCTTGGGTGAAAAATTGTTCTCTGAGACTCCCTGTGTTAATATTTTCTGTCTAAATTTTGAGCTGAAATTAGAGAGAAATAGTGATGCATTTGTCCTTTTTTTGGAGAGCAAAGTTTGATGCTGAGAAATTCACTCGTTAGCAAGAACCAGCCCTGGGGTGACTGTTGGCCACCTTCTGACTCCTCATTGGCAAGGAAGGTTGGCAACTCTGCCGGGCAAAGACCCTGGCTTAATCCAAGCTGTTTATTCGGATGTATGTAACACTAACACAACCAACTTGTGGCTTCACCTGGGAAAAACTGAGAGGTATGTGAGGTGCTGCCTGAATGGGGAAGTAAATGACCTTGGGATTCTTTTTAAAAAAAAGAGAATTGAAGAATCAGATGGTCTTCTCTTGTTGTCCAGCAAAAAAAAGGAAAAATGCTCATTTTCTTCAGCATAAACTTCTCCTGCTTTTAGCACAGATTCAAAAATATTAGAGATTTAAGAGATATTCTCAGCCTTTGAAAACCAAGAATAGTAATGATTTGATGGCTTGTTTGTTTTTTCTGCCAAAAGATATTTTTATTAACTCATTTTTTAGCAAAGAAAGTAAGAAATTTTCTGTCCATCTTTTGGGGGGAAGGATTAGAGAATATTGGCAGATTGATGGAAGACTGCAAGTCTTCCAATGGAAGATTTTCTCAGCAGTATGTGTTTTGACAGAAAATAAAATTAAAAACTTGAAGTAATTCTATTTCCTGTCAGCTCTCAGTCTGACATAAGCTCTCTTTCTGAAAATTGATGATCTCTTTTCCCACTCTGGCCCAGTTACAGAAAATAAGCATTTGAATTTGATCTCTTATATTTCTAAGTCAGATAGGAATCTGGACCTTGGAGAGAAAAGAGAAAAAAATCTGTGCACCCTTTTCTGCTTAATACAGAAGTCATCTGAAGTAAATGTGCAGTTAGTGTAGGGTGTAGGGTCAAGTTTTGAAGTAACAAATTCCAAATATAATGGTTGTGGCCTGATACTTCTAAGCATGATTTTCAAGGTTAGATACATGGATCGCTTCAAGCATAATATAGATATAAAATCTTTTTTGGAAGGATTTTGCATGTGCATGCACCTGGTGTGCTGCTTGTTTGTGACCTGTGGGGGAAATCAGCATCCTAAAATGAGAAGAGGTTTTAAGGCATTACTGTTAGAGTATTGAATAGTACTAATGGTTATGAGTATTTTAAGTGACCTGATGAGTAAAACTCTACTGTCTGAGCAAAGCCTGATCTGTCAATATGTGGGCTTAAAAAAAGAAGCTGTAGGAGACCTTAAAGCAATTATCTCTCTGTGGAAGCTTCAGGCTTCTTTTGCTGATGTGGTAAATCAGAATTTTAGAAAAATCCTTGGAGAACGCAGGGAAAAAAAACCCACCACTTTTTTTTGCTAAATTTTTTTAGAGAAATAACCACAATGTATCAGTGGAAGAGGAGGATAAGAAAAATATGAAAGGGTTTTTTTGAAAGTGGGAGTCCAGTGTAAGTGGGCAGTGAATGGGTGTCCACTGTCAAGACTTGTGGAAGGAGAATGCTAGGGCCCACTGGGTTTCTCTGAGCTGAGTTTGTGATTGCACCTCAGGCAACTGCAATCAAACTGGTAATAATTAACTCAGATATCTGAAGTTCACCCCGTTTGTTTGAACTGAAGTGAATGAGGGAGCTCTCACACGTGAGCAGGATTAAGGAGGCAGTGGTGATGGCAAGGGCTTTGCTCACCCACCTTAGCAGCATGTCCTCAGTTTGCCTGGCTTGCCACACCTTCCCTTTAGGGCCCGAGCATCTGTGGTGACTTTGCCTTCTGTCTGATCCTCACACTTTGGATTTGCATCTACTTGGTCCCAGTTTTATGTAGATAACTTTTGAAATTGTTTTGTGCAGCCTCCTTTGGATGAATAAATTGCACACCCAAGACCATGAAATACTAGTAAATAAAATTGCAAGAGATCTTGGGAAAGATACAAAAGAGTGGTTAGGATAATTTCTCAGGAAAAACTACTTAAGTCTTTTATTTCCACATCAAATGTTTTAAGAATTCCCAGAAGCATTTTGTGGTAGAACAAAAGCCTAAATCTTACTGCTTGCCAACCCCTAGTCATCCCTGTGAAATTCATGCCTTGCATCTCTCTCTGCAGTCTTGAGATGAATCAGCATGACCTCTCAATATTCCTACAAAGCTCAGAGGTCCGTTGTGAGTGATGTTGTTCTGTATTGTTTAGTTGGCTCTCCAAAGCCAGCTGCTTTTTCCAGGATGAATCATGTCCATTTTCTGACCTCTTAAGCTTGTCCAGCACAATAATTTGTGTAACAACTGTCTTAGCCACCTAACATCTTTCCTTGGTTGTGAAAAATGGTCTTTTTTTCTATCCCAGCCACGTGTGGATATGAGTGTGTATATATGTGTAAGAGGGAGTACAAGCACCAAATCCTTCCCCCTGCTTGTCTAAACTACTTTGCTCTTGACCTGTTGCATGTTGTGAATCTACTGTATAATTTGCTAAAAAAACCCCAAAATTACAGGCATGAAAGAATTAGATAGGCTTTTAAGTACTGTATATGATCCCTGTAGCAGGTACAGGTTTGACTGGAAAAGGTTTTATTCACTATGCAGAGTTCTCCAGTACCACCCACTATGTGTCCTGGTCACAAACTCCTCCTGTCTTCCTGCTCTGCCCTTCAGTGCCTTGCATAGACCACCATGCCTGGGAGGCACCAGTGGGCTGGGATACAGATCTCAAGTATTTTCAGGACCTAGATTTGGCCATAAGTGATAAACATCCGGGACTCTTGAGTTACGTCACAAACTGCTCAGAATGTAAAGCCCTGACCTGTGTGTTTCCACACTTAAAGAGGAAGTACTTTCTGAGAGACAGTTTGCAGCCAATCGTTCATGGAGACTGCAGCTAGTCTGGCTCCCTGTGTGCCTGGCACAAAAACATGTTCCTTTGGCTGAGACATACAGTTACATGTCACATACTGGTTTTTGTGACACATCAGCTAAACTAAGCTTGTGAGACAGTGTAAACCTTTGTTTGCCTTCCCTCTTTGCATCTGCTATGAATATAAAACACAGTACACTTTGTCTGTTATCACTGAATGTCCTTGTTTTCTCTTTTCTTCCGTTTCATGCTTTATTCTTTACTAGGTCATTCCAACTGTATTTTTAACTACTTCTAAAGAGATTCAAAATTAGGCATTTCAGTTTTTCTCAGTTCATTGTTGTAGCTTTTCTTATGGGAGTTTTAGCAGATTGACTTGAGATTAAACAAGGTTCTTCAAAGTGGTGGCACTTTGAAATGTGTATGTAGGACTTGGGAGATTTTTTTCTCCCTTCTTTCTTCTTCCTCCCCCTTCTTGGACTAACTGTTAAAAGGGTAAAAAATTCACCTGTTTGAGATTTGCAGGATATATGATAAGTCTCCAGCAGGTATGACTACGCGTAACTTTCTGTGACAGGGCACGCTCCCTGCTAGCCCAACACTAGCCATGTCAGTGGCTCCTGGGCTGTGTAATTACTTTCTGGAGAGATTTCAATCAAAGGTGTTTTGAAAATGAGCACCAACTTCAATTGCTTCTGCTTTCCAGCTGCTCAGGAGAAGGTTGTGTGGGACAGAGAGCAACAAGAAATGTTAGGAGCAAACTCTTAGAGCAGCAGAGCGTGGTGGTCAGTGGCACAGGAACGTGCTGCGCTGGCTAACGTGCTTGCTCATGCACAAACCCAGAACTCTTTAAGGATTACTTTGTGTATATTTTCAGCTTAAAATGTGGAGAGCTTCCGTCTTATTTCTATACAAAAAGGTTTGACTGGGTGCCTGGACATGTATGCATCTGCATCAGGGGGTAATTTACACAATGTGTGCATATTTAGGGAGAGGTGGTTTCTAATTTGGATTAAAGAAAACAAAAGAATGAACAACAGTAAACTTAAAAAAGACCTCTGTGTCTTTTTTTCTTTACAAACGTTGCAACTTTTGAGTATAACAGTAGTAGTGTTTACAAACAGTTCTAAGGAGTACAGAAGCTCAGTAAAGAGACTTTATAGCTACAGTTTCTTTGCTTGGATAGTCTGAAATGAACAGCAAACAAGAGATGGCTTTTAACAAAGGAAATGTGTGTGGGAGGATTATGTATATAGGAAAATGACAGCAGTTAGGATCAAAGAAAAAAGTCCTTAATGGCTATTTAGAGTATCATTTTGAAGTAAAAGACAAGTATCAACAACAAATAACCCTGCGAGTTTTGATAAGGAGAAAAATGGACGCAGTGGAAGCAGATGCAGGGGGGTTTTTCTCTATAGAATGATGGTGGGAATTAGGACCAGAGTACATTAATCCATTGGTTTAGAACACAGGAATTTGAAAAATGAACAGAACAGTGCACAAAAATGACCTAGCATAATTGGTTGGTGCTGCTTAATATTCATCTAATTTCTCTGACATTAGCCTAGATTTAACTTGGTTATGTAAGTGAAGGCATTTTAGTCAGCCTTTACATCAAATGAAATATTGGTTTGACATGGGTTTTCACTTACTGAAAACTCCCTGCAGAATGCCCAGAGCTTCCTCGCTCTCTTTGCTGACGACGTTTTCTTTTCTTTGGCAAGTACCCTGACACACAGCCTGATTATCAAAGTAGCTCAGTACTGGCTGCGCAAGGCACTGATGAGGAACAGGGGCTTGCTTCTACAACAGGCCAGTGATCTGCCTGTTTGCCTCTGGAAAAACAGTTCATAACTTTTGGTAAAGTCTGGTTTTAGCGGTGCATGGGATTGTACAAATGCCCTAAGTGCAGCAGGCAGTTTAAGGATGCCCGTAAGTACCAAAGAAGGTTCATAGACAGAATACTTGAGTTACACTTGCAGCCACCGTATGGAGCTCTTCACTGCCGGTAGCACCACTCAGAGTCAGGCTGAAGAAACCGAACAAAACTCTCAAAATTAAGTACTCTCAGGACTTGCTCTACACGCAGCATAATGTGACAGAGTGACCTCCCACACAACCGCTGTAGCGGTAGCCTAGGGAGGGCAGAGCAGGATCGGAAGAAGCAAGGGCAAAGAGAGGAGCCGGGCTGCAGCAGCAGCGAAGCTGAAACAGAACTCACTCACTCGGTGCGGTGATACGTGGTCCCTTCCTCGGTGCACAGGAGTCCCTCTGAGCGCCGACCCCGACCTCGGAGGGAAAAGGTTGATGTGCTCGAGCACGGGTTTTAATATGCAAACCGCTCCCTCCCCGTGACCGCCTGCACGCCTCTTCCTCCCCCATCTCACACCCCCGGCAAATGCATCATTCATGATAAGAAGCAAGTTTGCTGACTTGGGGCTAGCAGAACATACTGAGTGCTGGAATTTCTTGGCTTGTGGTCAAAGCAAATTTAAAGTGATAAAGTGCCATTTGAATCTATATAATAATAATATAATAATAATAAAGACAGGCACTGAGGAGCTGAGTCAGATGATGGGTGTTTTTTCTAAATGTAAAAAGCGTGGAACAAGCTAAGTAATGTCTTTCGTAGATGATTTCTAACTAATGGGAACCCCCATAGCATTTGATCTAATTATAGAACAATGCCTCAAATAGCTGCAAATGGAGAGTCAGATATAAAACCAACAAAAACACCCCAAAACCCTCCACCAGCACCATCAAAAAAACCCCAAATCCTAAGCCTTTTACATAAGTACCAAGTGTGATTTAAACTGTTTTTCGGGTTTTGCTTGGTTTTGATGGGTGGGTTTTTTTGGCATCAGTGAAGAAGGATTCATGCAAACTGTGTCCATGAGTAATGCACGTTAGCAGTTAGATCTGTCATGTTGCTCCTTCTATCTATCTCTGAGCACCTTACGGTCTGGCAGGAGTGTGGGTATGCAAACAGTGGGAATTACAGAGGCTGTGCTCAGGACCACGTATTACTCAAGCTGAGTACAGCTCTTTATATGATCGTGAACTAGGTTCTCCTAAAGGAAAAGTAATTCTGCCAGATTCAACTCAATGACTGTGAATGATCAAATAAATTCCTGTGCTTTCTAAAAAGGGAAGTGAATTGTGCATACAGTTTCAAAATAATGGAGTTAGTAATGCCCTGAGCTGATCTAACCTCGGTTTCATCTGCTGATGATTTCTTACAGATTAAGCTCTCCCTTTCTGTTTCCCTTTCATCCTGCAACTGCTGCTGACAGCATGAAACACTGGCTGAACTGCTCGATGAAGCAGTCAGGCTGGGATCTGTTACATGAGGCTCTTTGCCTAAAGTGTCTTTCACCTCTGTTTAGCTGCTGGAAACTGCAGGGTGGGGAGAGCAAACCAGTCAAGATCATGATGTATTAAACGAAACATGTATAAAAGCTGGGTGCAGAGACATTCATCTCCTTTCCAGGAATGGTTGCAGGGACACCTTAATGGCAGGCGCTGCAGTCAGGCGCTGCAGTCTCAGGACTCAGCAGCTGGCCTCTTGCCCCTTTGTTGTTTGGCCATGGAGCAACATTCAGATTTCTCGTAGTCAGCTGATGAGCCCCGTGGGCAACTCTGTGCGCATATATCTGGTGATTGTGTGGAATCACCAAGTCAGTGAAAGGATGTTTTCTGTGTATTTTATACAGGGAAGTGAAGACATTAACTCAATGACACATTTCTTTTCTTGATCAGCATGGTAGCTCTCATGGTTTGAAAGCCCTAGATAAATGCAGAGGAAGTCACATGGATTAAATTTAAATCCAAGATTTAGTTCGGCAGATGTCCCTTTCAGGGCATTCACAGGCTATTAGGGGATCAGTACACTCCAGGCAGATCTCCTGCCTCGTGACTCCTAAGTGTTATGGGATCACTCTGTCTATTGACTTGTGACCAGACCGTCCCCACCTTGCTGCTCCACCTTGTGCCTGAGAGCTGATAGCTAAGCAGAAGGTTTGAAACAAGATGTAGCATTTCATGAAGCTACCCGTGTTCTGTTGCAGGTCTCTGTGTGAGGTAGCTTGCTTACTGCATGTGCCAGGAGAAACAGCCACGATTCCTGATATCTTGCTTTGGGAACAGTAAGAGGCCAGCTCCCCAGAGCTGAAATCATAGTAAGCACATTGCCACAGTGAAGAATTTTCCGTGCTGGGAAGGAAATTCCAACCATTTTTTATGGTGAGTTGACTTTTGCACTCCACAAGCCTTGCACTCCACATCTTATCAAGCCTAGTCACCTGCAGTTAGTGCATCTCCTTGTGTGTCCAAGAGAATAAATCCACTCAAGGCAGAAGTTTCACTGGAAATTTAGACATAGTGATCATGTTCACTTCCTTAGCAATTTCCTCACCCCACCCCTGCCTTGTTTGTTTTATTTTTAATTACAGTGCTATGCTGCTATTAGAGACTTGAGCAAACTAACACTTAGGATAAGATATGCAAAATGAATAATTACAAGTTTCATAATTTTTAAGCCACGTAATGAGGGATATTAGGCCTGCAAAATGTTAGACCTGCAAACCCAGCAAAGGTGCTTTATCTTTTATGTTTATATGTAGTAGAGCTCAGCAATTTGCCTTCTCTTTTAGCAAGCAATAAATTCAGCCAGAAAAATACACCTTCAGACAGACCTAATGTTGGACCTTTGAAGCTTAAGTTTATAAACACTCTTGACCGAAGAAATGCCAGGGAGAATATTGAAAATACCAAGTATTTATTTTTTGAAAAGTTGACACATTTAAAGTTTATTGTGAATTAATGTTGTTGTTGACTTTTTTTTCTAATTTGAAATAGAAAAAAAGGTTAGTGTATTTGAAAACACCATCTGTGTCAATACAAGCATGTTCCTACGTGTGCAGTTTGCCCTGCTCATGCATATTCCATTACATTTTTTATGATATTTTGTTAAAAATTTACAGAAGGGTCACACACTCATTTTAAGGAGAGTATCCATTGTTAAGCAAATATCCTTCCAGTGTCACTGTAGCTCTAGCAAAAGGCCATGCTTAATGATCAATGAGATCATTACACGAGCAATAATGAGATTTGCTTTTGAAACAGAGCAGCTTAGAGAAGCAATCAACTACAGACAAGCCTGCAATTTTAGGGGTTTAAGTTTAGCTGATAACTTTTTTTTCCTCTGCTCCTGGCAGCAGGGAGCTTTTGTGTGTACAGTGAAAAGGATCAGCTGGAAGATTCATCTTCAAATTACTACATGGAGAGCCATAAAGAGCTGTCTGTTAGACACTGTTCTTCATGTTGGGAAGTGGTCTCTTGGTTTTATTCGTAAGTAGGAAGGTTCCCAGCTACAGGTGGTTTTATGTGAAAGACCCTGAACCAAAGTCCCGTGAAGCTGGCATAAGCACTTGTGGGCTCTTATCTCAGGTGCTGGTTTTGCCATTGGGAATTTGGGCAGGATCATAATGGCTCAGTTAGTTGGAGCATTTGGAATTGCCTTTTCCAGTGCATTTGCCTCAGCATTTCATTTAAGTAATGCTCAGTCCTGAGCTAGCTGGCAGACTATTTGCTTTATCTTAGCACTTCTATTTATGAGAAACTGGCCAAGGTTTAAAAAGCCAGTTACCCTATAGAATGCGTTTATCCCAATAACTTTTCTGCCTTAGCAGAGGAGCAATGACACTCTTCCCAGCTCATGGGGAGTTACATGCATACCTGACAATTAAGTAAAAATTCTTGATGAATAGCCAGAGGACTCATCTATTCAGAAGATGCAGTTCAGCATAGAGACACTGAATGGAGGTCCTTCATATATCAGCTGATGGCTGACCTCTACCCATTTGAGGTCTCTGTACTGATGTTTTGTTTCCCATTATATCCCACAGAAATTTGTAGTGGAAATGAAAAACCACATGACCAAGTCAGAGTTGATCAGCTGCTTTTCAAACTTCAATTAATGTTTTGTTATCACTGTTTAAAAGGGAAGGAAGAGTTAAGAAATAAATAACTGTGTACAAATTGCAGAAGATAAAAGAGCTTTGTTCCTCGTTTTGTGCATGTGGCCAAAGTGTTGATGAAAGCTGGAGATGCTGTCTGCTTACATTTGGATAGGTAAATCACGAGGTCTCATCCCCTAGTGGGCCCTTGCAGTTGTGTCACGTTGCATGAACAACTACGTAAAGGAATCAGATGTGCTTTATGAGCAGGAGAATAATCTGCAATTCACAGAAGTCGGTCAATGCCATTAGTGAAATGTTAAGACTCGTAATGTAACATGTGTTGTCTGCCTGATTCCATCCACATCAGTTTCAGCAGGGATAACATTAGACAAATGTGTTACTTAACAAGCAAATAAAAGCTTTTAAAGGGAAACCTTCTTAAAAACATGAAGCCTCTTCATCTCATGTACAAGTACTGGGTAGTCCCACTAGGAAGCCCCCAAGAGAGCCCTGAGCAGGCAGAGGAGCTGTTTACAGATATGCATTTGGAGGGATGAAAGGGGAGAAATCATTCACTTCAACATTTTGAAATTTGAGACTTCTTAAAAAAACCCCAATCTCTTCATGCCATCCTTTGTAATTCCACGAAATGGATCATTCGATATCACAGTTGCTTTCAAGGAAACTAAAGTGGATTAAGAAGAACATGGTTTAAACACTTGGTGTGGTTGGGTTTGGGTTTTGTTGGTTGGTTGGTTTGGTTTGTGATTTTTTTTTTTTTTTTTTCTTTTAGGTCTTTTGCGCTGGGGGGGTGGCTTTGGCGGGTTTTGTTGGTTGATTTGTTGTTGGTGGTTTTTTTTCTTTTCTGAATTATTGCTGAAGGAGAAGTCTTCTGCTCCCAAAAGTATGTGGGGCTGATCTGTCAAAGCGAGTGGGACAAAATGATCAGTGTCTAAGCCTTAGTGTTGTTGTCCCATGGCTACAGCAGTGATTTTCCAGCACCAACTGCTCTAATCAGAATGGAAACCAGTACTGGTAAATCCAAGATAAATTCACAAAGGGAATGCTTGCATTTGTGTCCACATGACAGAACTTAGTTCCACAGATAGCCCACCTCTGAAGCTCACAGTGTCCCCAGCGTATTGGTAATGGTGAAGGAGGTTAGAGGAAGTATAGTATATATTTAAAAAATCTATTGAAAATACCAGGTGAAAAATTAACTTGTCTAGCTAAAACACTGGATTCCTTTGATTAAGGATTAATTTTCAGGAAGAATTAACACCTATGGACTGAGGTAGTTCTTGGAACTTATTGCAGAGACAAGAGGAAGAAAGGGTAAAGCTTTGTGTACCAGAAACAAATTTAAACTCAAAAACCAGGGAAGCTGGAATGTGGAAGTCATTACAAAATTAACAGAATAGAAAATTGCCTTGAATTTATGAGCTAGAAAATGATTTATTTGTGCTCTTGTGCTTAAGGAGAAGGGGACTCTGCATGTTCTGCTTCTCAAAATAAAAATAATCTCACATTTGGATTGCTAGCTGTTCTTCCTCCTCCCTGAATTAGCAATAGTGTGAGGTGCTTAAGTGGAAGTTACTCAGGTGTTCTTTGTCTGACTTTATGGCTATGGAAAAAGTAAGGTAGATAAGAGTGGTTTAGTCTCCTCTGTTCTTTGCTTCTTTCATCTCTCTGGTGGTTTCCGAGGCTGCAGACTGAAGCTCTTGCACCAGTGCAGCTCCACCCCTGTGTTGCCAGATGATGTGACTGTGCTGTGCATGAGCCACATGCAGCAGGAGGTGACACTTCTGTCTGGCTGGGGCTCTCAGGGACTTGAGCTGACACGTGCTGCCCTGCCCCGTGGTGCAATCCTTGGCCTCAGCCTTTCCTTGACGTCCTTTTCTGCAGGGATGCTGTGTTCAGACGTGCAGGCAGTGTCTTTAAGGATGCTTGCTTCCAGTGGCTTGAAGCTCAGGGTGCAAATCCCCGGGTAACTGTGTGTGGTAGGCAGCTGCAGTCCTAATTTGCCCATAGAAAGCAAAGAAGCATAAAGCTAGGGGCAGAGACCTGGAGGCCATTTCTAAAGCTATTTATAAATATTTTACTTTATCTGTCTTGTACTTCTCTACAGTGGTTGCAGGCCCAGAGGTTAAATACATTAAAGCAAAGTCTTTTGTTTAGTGGCTTAAAGTGCAGCAGAAGGGAAGGGAGCTAGCATTTGTTTGGCATTAGACAGATGTAAACTGCAAAATTAATTAAAAATTAACAACAACCAGCAACGATTAGAATGAGAATCAGTTGGGAGAAATTCTTCAGAGAGAGCAACAGGGATTGCCTTTGGCTTCAGAATCTCCTCTTGCAGATCTGGAGAACTGTGGGTGTTTGCCCTTTTCCTTTCTCTCAGGTGCCAGGGAGCCTAAAATAGCCATGGCAGCATGTTGTGAAAGGGTGATCTGGATCAAAACGCAGTTCCCAACAGCAGTTGTGCTCCATGTTCCAACTCTGACAACAAGACATGGTGGTCACTATGAAAGAGAGAGCAAAAGTGCACTGTCTCTTCACGTTGCTTCTGTAGAGACAAAATGGAAAAAATACAGTCTTCTCTGGTAACATGGTTATTTTAGCTTGGGGGAGATATTTGGAGGTATTATTAAGTACCTGTTACATTTGGGTAGACAAGATGTGTCCAACAGCAGCACACAACCAGAGATATTTGCTCATAATGACACAGTTTCCGGAGTGACAGAGACAGCACCAAGCAAAGTGTTATAGCTGGAGGAAGTCACTTCAGGGTAAAATGAACTAATATACAACCAAGTCAATTACTGTTTTCTATCAGTGAAAATTATTAATCAACTTCAGTGATTTGAGATTTAATTCATATGAAGACCAGAGCTTACTCTGTCAGGATTTCTGGATTTGCCTTCTTTTCTTCTCAGCATAAGAGAAAATAATGTGAAATGCCTCCAGCTTGCCAGAGATGGGCCTTTCAAGGTCAGTATCAGTACTTTTGTTGCCTCATCAAGAGAAGCCTAAAATGATCAAGATTCCTGTCTGGTGAGTTGTTCCTAGGAGGTTTCTGGTTTTGAGTTCTTGGTACTCTGTCAATCATGATATTGTGAAAGTGTTTATTTCTTCCCTCTCTTCTCTTTCCAGTGTTCTTTTCGGGAGATACAGACAGCATATGAGTCTCTGAGAAATACTAATATGTTCAAACAACCACTACTCCTTCAATTATTTGATCCTGTCCTTTTCTGCATAAACTGCAGACATTCAAGAGCAAGAAGTCTCCAGCTTTTGACAGATGCTGCCATATAACTGACTTCATCCATCCAGCCAATGCTGACTGTGACACTGTAAGGGATCTACACATATTTTGTCATTAAATTTATACAACTTTTTTGTTGTCATTGCTTTTATAATATGGAAAATCTTAGGGACAAACTGCAATGATATTTACAGAGCAGTTCCCTCTTCATGTTTGCTGTATGTAGCACTGAATGACTCAGAGGATGAGAGAAGTACAGTTGCACTTCAACAGAAAAGTTTCTGGGTTTGGGTGCTAGTGCTCTGCTAGCAGAATGAAAAACAAAACAAAAATTGGAAGGGTACCTAGTGAAAAAATCAAGGTCTGTAGTGTTGTAGGCTTTGATATTTTTGTCATTGCCTAATGCAGAAAAGAAAAAATCTTTGGATTGAAGTAAAATTCTTGTCTTGAACATATTTTGGACTATTCTGTCTACCCTCATAAAATTGTGGGAAAACATAAATTGCTTGAACTACAAGTATTTTGATGTTTACCTAAAATATTTGCTGTAATCTTAAGACTTTTGCAACATCGCCTTTATCAGTGTGTTTTTCTTAGCAAACGTAGATTAAGTTTTTCCAAGAGTTTTAAGTACCTGTGTAAGTTGTCCTTGTCTCCATGATGGTTTTAATTTTACTGTTTCTATTAATAAGATTATTTCTTAACTGCAAATTTTGTGATGTTGCGACCTGTGTAGTGATATCTTCCTGCTGGCACATCATTTGACATACTATTTTATACCAAGCATCAAAATTGTGAGTGTATGGCAGCCCATGAGGGATAGAGAGTTCCCCCCACTCTCTGTGTGTTAAATTATCACTGTACTTCTGCAGGGGTGCAGTGAGAAACTGAGAAGAGAGAAGCTGAGACAAGAAAGTGAGACAAGATAATGTATCCGTGTGTTTTCTGCGTTGCTGAGCTCTTCTGGGAGTCATCATGAAACGATTCACTTGCCCAGACAATGCTGCCTTTTGTTTCCACTGATTCAGAGAGCAGCAGGAAGAGAGGAGCAGCCTGGAGGAGCCGGCTGTGATGTTAGGCTGGGGTTGAACGTCAGATGTAGGTCTGCATCAGGCTGGTTTTGTACCTAAAGATAAACCAGAGGTATTGGTCCGGCCCTAAATGTTACATTGTCAGTCTGACTGATTTCCTGCAGGCAGCTTTCTCGCCTATTTACCGACCTCATGACCTGTCTGAATGAGTGATCAGGGAGTTCTTAATCATCCAGGTAGTCTCCTAAATTTGCTAGAAGTTACCCAAGCCAACCTTGTCTCACACCCCTCTCACTCTCCCTGCTGATCTACATAGAGCAAGGGCTGCTTCTTTCCCCTCACACAGCCAAGGGCAGTAGCTCAGTAGCTCAGACAGATCCTTCCTGGAAGGGTGGTGGTTGGAGTTGCAGAGTCACAGTCCCCAGCTGTGGCTGAGTGAAAGCTGTGGCATTTGAGAGATGACCCTGGCCTGTGTTCAAGCGGGGCTGTAGGCTTGGTGTATGCCTGAGAGAGAGGCTCAGAGCTCAGGCACTGCTGTCCCTTTTCAGATGACATTTCCCCCTTATCCTGTTCTCTGCAATGCTGTGTTTCCCAACAGGAGATGATGCTGTAACTCTTCCTTCTGTGCCTTGTGTGGAAACCATCGAGTCTCCTCAAGTGGTGAACGCTCTCTGTCATTGCAAAATACATGCAGAAAACATTACAGAATGTGTTCTCCACACTCTGTACATCTCTTCCTCCATCCTAAAATACTCCTTGCTGAGTACTGTCTGTTTTGAAATTCCCACTTTTGTGAAGATTTTGGTAAACTTACTAAGTCACTTTCACTTTTTAAACTCTGCATTTGTACAAGCTTCCAGTAATGCACCTTTGTTTTTCCTCTAAAGAAATGGCAAAATCACTGGAGAATTCTTCTGACTTGCTTACCACAGTATTTCAGAAATGAAAGTAGCTTTGTGTTCTTGTTATATCATACTTTGCAAATTTTTGAAAGCTGATGAATTGAAGTAGCTGAAATTAAAGATATACATTAATTTCAGAAAGTTTCTATAAAAGCAAGAGGAACAGCATTGTCTGCCTACACCTTTTACTGCTGATCTCTTACCACAATCAAGCATTATTCTGATGACAAAGGAGATGAGAAGAGTCGAGATATGATGAAATCCAGCTAGTGAGGTAAGGATCCCTCTTTTCTGAGTTGTCTGTGGAGGTTTCTATCCTAAGTAGAAGCTGAAAAGTGACATTTCTCTTTCCAACCTGAGATGGATCAATTACCTTCTGAAAAAAAGGCCTTCAAGGACCCTACTTGAGACAGTGCAGTGCCCTGGAACAAAAGTACAATAAGAGTTTGTAGTAAGTAAAGTAGCTGTATGTGCATGTTAATGTTTGAAAGCAAGGTAGAATTTTATCACCTGCAGAAGTTCAGTTGTTGACTTAGCTACCCAGTGGCTCAGTTGCATTCTTCAGGGGAAAGTTAAAGGTAACAAATTTTAGTACACATTGTCTAAGTGTAGCACACTTTATACCTTTTCACAGGGTTTATTTTGCATAGATGCTTCTACTCCTAAGCAGAGAACTGAACTGAAAGCAATCACAGGCAATGCAAGGATTAGCTCTTTTAGCACAGCGAGTTGCTGGAAAGAGGATTTGCCCTTTCTATGACTTTGGTTGCAAACACTTTAGCTGACCACTAAAGCAGATGATATGTTTGTTCCATTGCTGAAGCTATCTTTGACCTCATTTCCTCACAATATCCCCAACTAGAGGGTAATCGATTGGAACTATTTGGAGTTACTTGTAGCCCAATGAAAACTACAGACCATCCAAAAATGATGTTACATGTGCAGGAACATAGCAGTAATAAAATAACTTTTTAGTGTTGCTGCTGCAGATTATGGTGTTGGTGGTAGAGTAGTTTGGGTTGGAAGGGATCTCTTGAGATCTACTGGTCAAGCCACTCTGCTCAAGCAGGGGCAGGTAGAACCAGTTGTTCAGAGCTATGTCCAGTTGGATTTTTAACATCTCCACAACCTGTTTCTGTGTTTTACCAGCTTCCCTGTTTAAATGGTGTATCCTTGATGGTATATGGAAAATGGAATTTCATGTGCTTTGCTGTATATCCACTGTTTCTTCTCCAGGCTGAACAGTCCCAGCTCACTCATCCTCTCTATGTATGAGAGATCTTCCAGTCCCTTAGATTTATTTGTGGCCCTGGGCTAGTCTCACACTGATACACTCACTGGAAGCAACAATCTTAAACTGTTTGTGGAGTTGTGCTATTCTCTAAGTTTTAACTCCTAGGTAAACTATGCCAGCGTAGGATTTATTCCAGGAAGGTGTTGTACAATCTCATTTTCTGTAGCACTTGATATGAGCTCTCAACACTCAGCATAAGACTTTTGAATACTACATAACAGAAATGTGGAAAAAACACTTCATGATTAAGTTAGACTTGAACCCACTTATTCCTACATTACATCCTTGCACTGCCAAATGGTGATGTTAACTTTCCATAAATTGAGTAGAGAAGACAGTTCATGGATGTTAAAATCACTGACATTATGACACTTAGCTTTCTTTTTTTCTCCTCTTCCCTATTGGGGCACAGTCCTGAAAGTGTTCTTTTCTCTGTTTGAAATTGGTGGCTCTCTACCCAGTCACAGGATGGGAGAGTTATTTAGCGAGTCCCGAATCACTCTTTGATTCTGAAATAGTGAGGGCAGGAGCCTGGAAATAGAGTTTCACATTATTGTGGATGATACACATGAGGAAATGTGATTCTCAGCTTATGAGTGCTGTATATATTCAGCCTAACTGATGAAAGTTCATGAAAGTGGTGTTGTAAATAGATTTACCAGAAGAAATATTTTAACTTATTTCTAGCGATAAGTATTGATCAAGCAAAGAGAACAAAGAGTGCTGAATAAGTAATCCAGCTATATTAGACCTCTATGCCTCAGAGAAATATTGGGAATTGATATTTAAATAAAAGTTCCTCCTAGCAGCACATAGATTAAATAAATAAATTTTTAAAAATTAATGAATCCCTCCTAATTCAATGGAAACTATCAGTAATTTGGAGAGTCCAAGTGTTTACTTATCCTCATTCCAGAAGAATAGTTTTCATCTTCCAGAAGCTAAGGACTTGTCAAGTTGGCTTATCTAGCCTCAGGTGTTCAAAGTAAAACTAGTTCTTTCAGACTGTGTTTTCCAATGCTTCCCAGCTGGCATTTACTACACTGTTTCTGCCTCCCACTACTGACATACCACTCCTACATGGTAGGTAGGGCTCTAGTCAACATGCCAAATATACCAGGCCTCTTGGAGGGTCAGAACAGGTTGGATGTGAGCTGGCATCCTTTGAAGGCAGGCTGGCAGCACTCAAGCACTGCAGTGTGCTCCTCTCATGGACAGGGACATATCTGCTGCAGGACAGTTTCCTCCACGTGACCTCAGCTTACATACTTGGGGTTTTCTGTAGGCTGACAAGTTGGATTAAGGCAATTTCTCACAGGTAAGCAATGCAGGTAAATGCAGCTGCTGGGGCCTTGTGCTGGCACAGGAGAGCAGAGTAGTAGTGAAGAAGCTACAAGAAGTACAGCATTTATGTCAGGATCACGTTCCAGGAATGGATAGAAATGAGACCCTGACCAACAGACACAGACCTATCAGGGAAGATGTGAAATACTGTGGATTTCAGCTGCTTCTGTGTAAAAGACAGAGGAGCACCTAAACCATAAGATATTGTAAACTGGTTCGAGACTAATATTTTCCCCTTGAATACTTGTGTTCTGGGTAAATATTACTTGGCTTGTTGAAAGCCAGCCAGTCACTTGCAGTTCCAGTCATTCCCATGATCTGCAGGAGGGCACTTGTCAGACTGAAGCCAAGCCCCTGAGGCTGGTCAGACTGACTGGCAGGAGATGTCCTGCCTGACAAAGACAGTGGTATGCCTTTGTGGGTGTCCAAGAGTGGTTGGACATGCCCTGCACACACCCAGGGCTTTAAGACTCCAAAAAACAGTTTATGCATAGAAATTATTCAACTGTCAAAAGCTGCCGTCATATCAAGTAAATAAGAAAATAATGTGAGAGGAGACCTAAATCTACTCTGAATTAGAAGGGGAAAAAATCATTCCATAGGCAGCAAGCTATTCCATATCTGCCTCTTTTAAGTCCTGGTGAATGTTCTTTGAAAGAATTAGTGGTGGTCAGTGTCAAAAGTGGGATACTGTGCTGGGTGAAGCTCAGCTCTGACTGCAACTCGTACAGCTTGGATATGAGTAAAGAAAGGTTTCAAAAGAGCTGCAAAACAGGCTTCTGACAATTATTGACACCTCAAAAGTAGGGCAAGGTTAATGTCATTGTGCCATGTCCAAGTAATATTTGTAAATCACAGAAGAGAACATGGCAGATTATCAAGGAATAAGCATAAGGAATATTGGATAAAACCACACATAATTAAATCCAAGATAAAAAATCAAATATGTGTTATAGGAGCACTTAATCAAGAAGGCTAAGGCAAACTACTCTTTGGAATATGTCCGTGGCAACTGGGACAAAAGTTAATATAAAAACAGAAAAGCAGTTTCCAGCTCACATCTCTTGCAAATACGATCTGCAGGGGGGAAGATATATGCATACTTTTGTAGGGTTGAATCTTAACAACTTCTTCCCCTCCTTGCTAATGTTGGAATCCCATTTGTCTGAAATGAATGTTTCTAATTATATATTCATGGAGCTGCATCTTGAACTTAAATGCATCATGGCTAAGTGCTTTACTGAATCTAGATGTAAATGAAAAGCTTGATAGAATAAACTATAAATAACTTCCTTAAAATTCAGCTTCATTAGGAAACTTGCGCTTGAGTGAATGATTCCATTTTCCATAAACATCCACTCAGACTTACAAGTTGCTTGCAAAATTAAGTTGTTATTGCACAGCCACAAAAGAGACTCATTGTGGCTTAACTTTTCCACATGTCCAGCATGTTGTAATGTCTGTACTAATTAACTTGGTTTTTCATGCTTAATTTCAGCTTCTAAGATATCTCACTGCGCTGAAGAAGTTTCTGCTTTCAGTTCTGAGGAGATTGAGCTCTTGTGCTGGGAGGTGCTTGTGCCCTGGCAGAAGGTGCTGCTGAGGATGGATTTGTGGATGGCACTTGTCTCCTTGTCACAGGTTGTGAAGGCCCTGTGAAAACAGGGCTTTTAGGCACTCGGGAAAGGCCCCCTGGCCAGTACAATTGATCACACTACTTTGGATGGTCTGGTGAACTGATTCATGGCATTGGTTTATATGTGCCACGTCTCTTAAAAATAATGCTGTTTTCCATTCTAACTGTGGGTGGCTAATACAAAATATCCTGAGTGCCTACTGTCTTTTGAATATCACCACAATATATTCCATAAGAAACATATTAAATGACTAGGCAATGAAACAATTAATTGATTTTATAATGAAGCATGAAATCAAAGAGACTTTGCAATGGAGTTGAGAGAAGCTGGTGTCTGATCTGATTAAGATCAATGTTATTTTCTGCCTGTTAGAGCCCAGGGGCCACTGGTGAAGTCATTGGTCTTAGTTTAGCGGTCATGGAACAGTTTGACAGGTTTGACTTAGCGATATATGAGTGACAGCTCAGTCTTGGGAGGGTCATCAGTGCAACAGGGATGTGGTTGTTTTGATGTGGCCAGATTTATATCATGGGGAGGAAAACGGGACAATAATTCAATGGGTTCTGTACCATTTGGTCACATAAGAAGTTCTTTGCTGAGCTGGAATGGGGAAATCAGTGTCCCCTTATGGTTAAACCAACCAGTGTACTTTGCAGAAATGTTAGACATCAGTGGAGTCACGAATTTCTTGGGTTTAAATCATTACACTGAACAGCAGGTGCAAAGAAGTTCAAGCTGCTCAGCTGCTTTTGCTGTGTCGTGCGGCTTGGTTTTGTTTTCTCCATGGTGCTTTGCGTGCAACCGCCAGCCTGGGCAAGATGAATTTAAGAGAGCAAGGCTTCTCAACCAGGGGGATGTTTTGCATCCACCTGGTTCCCCATAGACTTGTGTTTGCACAATCAGGATGTAGTTGATAAATGAATCTAAAAGATTTCTTTGATTTATAGACCAATAGGGGCATCTCGGCTTCAGAAAACTGCAGTTGTATCATTGAGTAGTGGCCTGGGTAAGGAAATGTTCTTTACCTTAAAGTATAAGCAGAAAATATTAATAGAAGAATTTCTAGGAGAGTAATACTTACACTCACCTGACACATGCTACAGAAATTGTCTCAGATTGAAGGGGACCATTATGAGAGCTAAGCAGGATTTAGAATTTACCCCTGTACAAGGAAGTCTGGTATTTGCATGCAGAGCTTTGCTGATATAAAACGCTCATGTTTCAAAGTTTTTCCTGGGGATCAAAGTTCTTAAAAATCAAGGATTTACCAATGTAGAAGTATTTTCAATGTCAACAAATACTTATACTCAAAGTTTGTAAAATGCACATGACTTGAATTAGTGAAAGGCACTTTTTAACTTTTCTGCTTATCCAGATTTTTCCATTTTCAATGGCTTGAAGGAGTGGCCAAGAGAAAAAGAATTCTTTTGGCAAAAAAAATCTTAGAGCTATTGTTCCCTTACCAAAATCATTTTCTAATGAATCACCTTCTTTTCTGTGACTCCCACACATCAAGCAGTTCAGGCAGAGAGATATTTGTGATGTCATCCCTGCATGAGAATGGGAGTCAATATATTCCCTCTGGGACAGAGGAAAAGGTAGTTTTCTGTTTTAACTGCCAGAAAGTAAGTCATGTCAGAGAGCTCAGGAAAATGAATTACACTAATTTCTGTACAAGCCAACCTGAAGTAAACTACTGTTGGGTTTTTTGGGGGTTTTTGAGTTTTAAAAAATATTCTAGTCTAATACAGTAAATTTCCCATAAAATCTGTGCTTCCCTGGAAAATAAAGAGCTCCTGGTTAGTTATGTGACACAATGAAGATATATTCAGTCTTTGCTGAGTTCTTGATTTTTAGCAAAACTTTGAATGTTGGTTATATTAATACATCTCTGCAATATCACACTGATATTTTTTCATTGCATAGCTGACTAAGGTGTAACTAAGAAGCAAAATGAAATGTTTTAAATTTTTAGCCAGGATAGGAAATGTGAAAATGAGCAACAGGTTAAGTAAAGGAAATATCTGTCAATACATTTTTGAAGGCAGCTTGAGAGAGTTCTTAAGTGGGCAAGACAAATTGAAATAGTATTGACACGGTCAAACATGGCTGCAAAAATTAATCCTTTTAAATAATTTCTAGCATGTTAATACATGTTTAGATACATTAAACTTACAGTGATTCTATCCTTGATTTACCAGCAGGCTTTTAATGTGAGGCTGGATGACATTTTGGCACTGGGGAACAAAAATACAGCACTGACACTGGGATGTGAACTGTTGCAGCAGCCCCTCTGCTAAGGGAGGATATCTGTTAGCTAGCTAAGTATCATTTCTGAAGGGTGGACCATGGGTTGAGGAAGGTGTCAATTCTGTTGTGAAATGTCTCTCTGGAAGAGTGGCACTATTTTAAGATCAAAATGTGGCAGACACTTTACTATGGGAGAAGCCAATGCTCCATAACTCATTGTCTCTTCACTTTTCACAGGTTTATCACATTTCAGCAGTTCTCCATAGCCCAGTGAAATTACCACAGATCCATTTTATTCAGCTGAGTCATGCTGCTCTGTATTCCTGTTTTGAGCTATGGGTGAGTGCAAAGCAGTAGGTGAGTGTAACCCCACTTTATGACAGTAAAACCATTTCATGCTAGAACTTACAAACAGTACTAGCTTTGTTAGCAGACTCTGCTTGTTCTTTATACTAAGCAAGAATCCCGAGGGTTTAAAGCACCATGTAAATCTGTTGGCTAATATAGGCTAGCATGTTTTGGGAAATCTGACTTCTACTACAGTAGTAATACCCTAAAAGGTTAAGCAATTTTTGGTATGGTTAAAATTAGAATATTATGTATGGATATTTCTTTGGTCTTAATCGAACCTAATTTCATTCTGAAAAAGGTACAAAATAAATCTACATGGTAAACTCATAGATTCCATAAACTTATGGAAACTATTGGTCTCTTTTTGGGAATACTTTGCTTCCTATATAATGTGAAGGACATGCACTGGCATGCTCACCCTCAGAAATTCTGCTTTTATACGTCTCTCTAAAATCTGCCAAATATCCTTTTCTCCAAACCAGTGAAGGTTTAGCAGAGTCTTTTTAAATTTCAGTTAACCAAGAAATTTCTCTCTCAGGGTAATCATCCAAAACCCCATAGTTTTGGAAACTAAATCTAAATCTCAGGCTAAGTTTCCTGTATACATATTTCTCATACCTTGGAGCCAAAAGTTTTTTGGGAGATATTTTTGGAGCAGTATTTGTAAAACTAAAATTAGAAGTTTGCTGACACCCTGGTTGTTAAGGGTGTTGAGTTACCTCTTTTAAACAAAAATACTTAACAAATCGTTACATTTTCTAAATCAAAAAGCAGTTCTATGTATTCAGTTTTGACTGTAGTAAATCTTTTAATGAGACAACTATTACACCAGATTAAACAGAGGCTGTAATTGCTGCACCACAAAAGAAACAAAAGATGCCTTCAACTCCTCTTCTTTGACTTTAATTCTTCTTTTCAGTTCTGCCTGAGATGCATCTTCCCTTGGGGTCTTCTCATGAGATTTATGGCACCACTCAGAATAACAATGTCCAGAAGAATATGGTATCAACTCAACCTTACATTTCCTGTCCAGCGGTGACCACTTCAATTATGTGGATGCAGAGAAGCTGTGGGATCAGATAAGAGAACTATGGAATTCCCTGGAGAAAGCAGGAGGCTCTCTAGGTAACACAAAGTCAGTGGGGATCAGGAAGCAGGGAAATGCTAATGCCGGGAAGCGAATATAGAAATCATGATATGTGCCAAATCTGTCAAGACTAATAATTAGTATTAACAATATGTTATGCAGTTATCATCAGATCACAAGGAAATAACGACAGCAAATTTAACAAGATGTTTATGTAGTTAATCCTTAGGTTGATGTTTTGTTTATAAAGTGCTACAGTGGTAATGAACATGTTGTGCCTTCAGTGAGGCCTCTCCAGTGAAATAAAAACAAGTCGGTGCATGGCTAAAATTGAGGATGTAGGCTTTTGCACGGTGCCGCCCTGGGCATCATGTCACGTTCCCACTGCACCAAATCAGGGTCAGGCAGGTCTGAAATGAGAGGCGTTGAAAGAAACAGAAAAAGGGAGAAGATGCAGCCTCAGCTGCAGAGGGCAGATTTTGGCCTATTCAGGATGCTGATTTCTGTGCCCAGATGACCAAGAAAGCCAATGGCATCCTGGCCTGTATCAGGAGTTGTGTGCTCAGCAGGACCAGGGAAGTGATTCTTCCCCCGTTGTCGGCACTGGTGAGGTCTCAAGTCCCGTGTCCAGTTCAGGGTGCTTCAGTTCAGGAAGGACAGTTGAGGTGCTGGAATGTGTCCAGGGAAAGGCAGCAAAGCTGGTGAATGGCCTGGAGCACAAGTCCTATCAGGAGTGACTGAGGGTGCTGGGGGTGTTTAGCCTAGAGAAGAGAAGGCTCAAAGGTGATCCTCAAAGGAAGGTGTAGCCACATGGGGATTGTAGTGGTTTGGTCCAAAATACTCATTACTGTTTATCTGCTGTGAGATAAGAATTAGGAGAAATGCAAAGCAGGCACCAAACTTGAAAGAATATAAAGAAGTTTATTAACAGACCTAAAAGAAGAAAAAAAAAATTATACCACCTTCAGAACTCTCCTCCTCCCCCCACCTTCCTCCCTTCTCCCACTGACAGTGTGAAAAGACAATCCTTAAGATGTTCAGTCTGTTTACCACTTCCATGATAACCTTGTTCAGTCCATTTAGAAAGAGAAGTCTCTTCTTGCTCATTCTATGAAAACATTATCACAACGAGACAGCCGCCCACTTCCAAATATTGTTCAGTCCATTTAGGAAGAGGAGTCTCTCTGCCTGCGTGTGAGTCCTTTCCCCCGACTTGCAGCTTTTCCCGCAACTGCTTTCGAGGGTCCACTCTTGAAGTTTTTGGGGTACAATTTTAAGGTTGAGCCGTTCAGAAACAAAAACAGAGGCCCTTCTCCTTCCCTGGGAGCAAAGGGTCTTCATCATCTTCATCGTTAGGACTATCTCTGGGAGCATCTCTAGGGACTGAGGTTTTCTCCTTTCCCATTTGGAGCAAAAGTCCTCATCTGGTTCATCTCTCCCTGTCCAAACTTCTCATGAAATTACAGCTGCGTCAGCATCTGCCTATCTCAGCGCAGGTGCTTTTGCTTACGAGTTGAACACTCCACCCCCCCATATCTTCATGAAATTACAACAGGATACTCTGATATATCATAGCTTCACAACAGAATTTCAGCTTTAAGCATCTCCTCTCTCTCTTCCCTCAGGTTTTCAGCCCTTCACAGCAGTAAAAGGGTTAATCTCACCTCGGTCTTGCAGCTTTGCAGCTGGAATGTTGAATGTTTCTTATCGCAGTGGAGAGGGGGGAGAGCCGAGCCGCTCCGGCTGCCCACGGCAAGGCAGTGGGGGGGGTTCCACGGCTGGAACAGGGCCCATCGGCTCCAGGATGGCCGTGGCCCGGCCCGGCCTGGCCCAAGCAGGGCCTGGCCAGGCCCGCTGGCCCCCACACGGGGCCCGCAGCCACCTGTGCCAGCGCCGGAAACGAGAGAGAGCTTGGAGGGGAGTTTGCCTATTCTTAAGTGTGGATCACAGAGGTGGTCACAACTTTAAGTGGCTTAGAGAATTGTCCATATTCAAACTGGCCAGCTGATAGGTTCTATCAGTTCCCAGAGGAAACTGTAAGCACCCCTTAGCAAGGACGTCCCTTCCGGGACTATGCTTGCTAACCTATGACAGGGATCAATCTCTTCTCCCAGGCAACCGGTGACAGGACAAGAGTACACAGTCTTAAACTGCATCAGGGGATGTTTAGGTTAGACATAAGGAAGAAATTCTCCACAGAAAGGGTGATTAGACAATGGAATGGGCTGCCCAGAGAGATGGTGGAGTTGCCATCCCTGGAGGTGTTTAAGGAATGACTGGATATGACACTTAGTGCTGTGGTCTAATTGACAAGGTGGTGTTCGGTCATAAGCTGGACTTGATGATCTCAAAGGTTTTTTACAGTCTAATTGATTCCGTGACTTGCAGAGAACAGCCCTGTGTTGAGCAGACTTTTAATTTTGGAAATTAGGTGGGAAAAAGTGAGCAGAGTGAAAGAGTTCGAACAAGAAAGGCTAATTATCTCAAAGGCCAAATCCTAGTGATTTGTGCCCAAGAATAGTTCCCCTTAGCAATGTGAAAATACAATAAAGCTGGTTTTTTAATGCATGTGTGAAGATCAGTGTTGTAAACCAACTTCTGTTCTCACTATCCTAACACAAATATATAAGCCAAATTGTAGCTTGTGACATAACAGTAGAATTTGGTTCTCTGACTTGAGGAAAGTGATTTGTTACTTGGGACCAAAGGCAGAAGGAGACACTGACAGGAGGAAAATCAAACTGTATTTGTATCAACAGCTTTCACTGAAAAGCAACTGAGTATTTTTCCAGGAGAGAATAAGGAAACTCAAGAATTTATTTAATACTGTTTATTTGTTATAATATGCTGCTATATTTCATGAGTTTAACTGTAGCAAAGCTTACTTTACAATCTAACACCCCTTCATGCTTCTCAAAGAATAAAAAATGCTATTTTTCTGTAGGCCAGCCTTTTCCTGAGCTGAGCAGTTGGATGGAGAGTTCAAAATTGCAGCTGCCGGAATAAATGATCAGTAAAGGTACAGTTAACTTCAGCAATGAGGATTGTTCCCTATAATGGGAAATGTTTTTTTAATTGAAATGAATTTTTATCAAAGTGTGTGTATGGGTGCACATGCATGCAGGCACACCCAGAAATTGAGGGGGTGTGATCTGACCTGCCTGTAGTTCTAATGCAAAATTTTCTGTAGTATTTCTACATAAAACTGTGGTTTAAAAAAAAAAAAAACTGCTCTGTATAAAATGTTTAGAAGAAATACAAAATCTCTTTCAGTCATGCATGAAATGGTCCCTTAAGTTGTCCTGTGTAGTTTACCACATCTCCTGACAAAAATCTGCTTTTACCCTGCTGTTTTAATATCTTATTCCATCTGCTTCTCTCTCTGGCCTGCAGTTTTGACCTTTGGGCAAGAGTATCCGTTCCTGAAAGTACCTAGAGCAGATAGCTACTTTTATATTCTGCCTATCCCTTATTCACCAAATGTTTGGGCAAAAAAACTCATTTCAAACCTTTCTTTCTTAATGATTAATAGACCAAGCAAAACTTTGTCTCCTTTTCAGGAAATGTGTACCTTTGTGTTATGCTTGCTGTGAGAACTGGGGAAAAAAGCTACTTGTGGGAGTATCTTTGCAAAGGGAAGGAGGACACCAGGTGGTCGAAGAAGCCCAGACACCCGAGTCCCACTCCAGCTGCTTTCATGGTGCTCATCAAGTCTCTTCATTTGTATGCCCTGCTCTCAGGCAAAAGGGTTTTGTCTGAAATGTTTCATTTTAGTGAAGTGCTGGATTGTTTTAGTAATACCTATTTTGCTGAGGAATGTAAGTGCATCCTGATGACTTCCGTACCAGATGGGAGAGGGATTACAGGAACCCATGTGGCATTAGACCAAGAGAGCTGAGAAATTATCTCAGTCTGAAAGAGAAGGAATTTTAGACCAGAGAATGTTTGGTGAAGGGAAGAACACAGTTTTTAGTAACAGGCTTTTTTGTTCTTTCTTCTAGAAAAAACTCCAGTGAATGTAAGTACAGAATTTTTTCTGAGGTGTTGCTTCTAATAGTGTTTCCTTCTCTTTTTTTGGAACAGAATTGAAATTTTTGAAGATAAAAAGTCAAAGAAGATTCGATTTGAAAGAAAAATTAGTTAATTTGGGTTTATTTTCCTTTACTTTAACACCTGCATTTGAAAGCCAGTCTCAGATTCACATCTCAGATTGTCATCCAGATGGTATTAGTGATGGCTTCTTTTTCTAGCATGAGATGAAATTCAAGTTTCTTCCCACTTCAGGATAAATGTATTACTATGCATCTAATTCAGTTACTGGCACACTATTGCTTCTGTTTTCTGAGGTAAGAATCAACAGTGGTTTTGGTATTTGTCACCAGGTCTTGAGGATCTTCAAGTCAAGACTCAAGCCAAATTTTTAAACAAGTTTGTAGTTTAAATTTCACTTTTTTTCTGGCTCAGACTGTGTTTTAGGGCAATGTTATCTGAAGAGCAATTCAAACCATAGGATTATTTGGCCTAAAATGGCTGAAGAAATTATGTATTGTTTTTTGTATCACAGTACATCCTGAGATCTTCTGAAATATATTGCTATCTCATGCCCTTAATTTTAGTGGGACCTGAATTTTAATTCCCCTGGTTTACAAGGTGGCTGGTCGGAATGGTTCACACTGAAGGTTCCTGCAGAGCTGGAACTGGTGTCTGATCACTGAGAGGGTGAGGGCAGGACTGAGCTCAGAAAGGTCACACCACATGTGCCTCCCTCGACATGCTCTGCAAAGTGACATCGTTGGAGCAGGGCAGAGCGTCACCTGGAGCGCACACAGAGCCCCTGTCACTGTGTCAGCAGGGACCATCAGAGCTGTGTTAGGGGCTGTGCTGCAGCCCCTGGAGCCAACACTTAACAGGGTACAGCACTTTCTGCTAAGTGTTCAGGGCAGTAGCACAGCTATTGCCTAACGTGTATTCCTTCTGGATTGTAGCACTTGTCCCTCTGGCTCTTCAAGGACATGTGGGTCAGAGTTGCTTTACATCCAAGTATATTCTTCCATCCTTTGTCATATAGGAACTGAAGACCTATAATGGCTTCCTTGTTTTGGTGTCTCTTTTAGAAAGAGTGTCTGAAATAGGGAGCCAATACCAAATTTGGGGTTCTTTTTTTTAACCTCATTACCTGTCTAAGCATTCATAGGACTCTGATGCATTCAGCTGCCAGGATGAAATTCTCCAGGCTGGCTTTTTACACAAAAGGATTTTGTTTTAAACATTTAAAGTGTGAAAATGTTTCTGTTTATAGAAATAAGTCACCTTTGACCAGAAATGGAAAGCTTCAATATAGAAGATAGCAAAACAACAACAACAAAATCTGTGTGACTGTCACTGCCATGACTTTGACAGCAAAAGTTGTGACTTTTAGGGTTTTTCCACAAGCTGTTGGAGAAAACTCCGTAACTGAATGAGGCCAGAGAAAAAAATGTGAGTTAGTAAAATATCAGAATGTCTTTCCTGTGGAAAACACTGGTATCATGAAAAGTGTTTTCAAACTGAGTGTTGAAAGTAAAAGAGGTTGTATTTTGAGTAAGCTTACAGTATTGGTGGTGTAGCAAAATGTTGATGTGAGATCCCTCTCCCAGGACAGGTCCATTTCCGTTCCAGGTCAAACAGCCTTTCCAGAGGGTACACAACAGTGCTAGGAGTGGTAACTAAGCGCCCAGATTCCTGTCCCCCAAGTGAGTGTCTCCCCAGAGCATTATGAAGTTGAATTCCTCACTCAGGTCCTTTGACAGTTGCATTTCTTCTCCTGCCATTTTGTGTCTCCAGCAGAGATAACATTCCTTGTCTGTAGCTTGGTGCCAAGGACCCTCTCCTTGGGAGGCAGGAGCTTTAAAGGCCATGAAGACTATAAGCCGTGGCTAAAAATCCTTTGCTGTACCTGAGAAAATGAATGTCTTCAACTGAGGAAAGAGATTGGGCATGGATCTCAACTGGGTTGTTCTTTCCATGGGAAGGACTCTGGGTAAGGGCGAGCCTGGGAAGAAAAGTTGTGTCTGAGTCCTGGTAACTGATTGTTGCTGGTGGAATAAGGGAATAGGAGGGATGTCAGCCTCTGTGAGGGAAGGGGATAGGAATTATGCTGAAGCCCCTGTTCATGCAGGGACCACCACCTCAGGTAGCTTCATCTTCTCCCTCTCGGAGTGAAAGCAGGCAATGGCATAGGTGAAGTGGAAAGAAAAGACAAATGCCCAGTTAATCATTGTCATTGGGTTATGCTCTTTTAGTGGGGGTGGAGAAGAAAAGAGTCAAGCTGGTACAGATTTACATTTTTGCTAGTGAGTGAGTTAACTGAGTGCATTCATACCCTAAAGCTTAGTTTATAGTGTAGATGCTTAGCATTTAAAAAAACGTTGGTTTTCCATGATGACTAACCCTGCCTGAGAAGCACTTGACTAAGGAACTTCTTGAGACTTTTTCCAAGCCCTGAAGTTTCTACAGTTGTTTCATTCACACTCAGCTAGCCTGACCCATGCTAACACTTTGTTTTCCTTTGCTATTAAAATATTTCAGCTGCCATGTGAAATATGTGAGACTTTTTAGAGTTGTCAGAAGCTCAGCAGGACAACATTGAGTGTTTGCACAGCAGCTTCTAACAGTCCCAAGACTAATTCCCAGATCAACCTTGTAGCTATTTTTAAACCAGTGAAAAATATGGACTGCTGAATAAATCCATTTTGCTCATTGGCATACAATTCTGTTCCCACTTTTTATTTCACTGTCCCTTATTCGACAGCTCAAAGCACATTTCCAAACATGCCTTTGTGCCATCCCAACATGAACATGTGACTGTAGACTACCCACCAGTTTTTGACAGTCTTTTGGTCCAACAGCACATCTGGAAAGGGATTTCAATGTTATATTGCTTCTTTTTAAAGCTGGAATGTACCAGTTCAGCGGCCATGTGTTTAGCTTTCATTGAATTTTCTCCTTTCTTCCAGTTTTTGTGGTTTTGTTTACAGGGTTTTTCAATAATCATGACGTACTCATCTTGCTTTTTACTCTTCAGTGGTCATAGCATCAGTAGCCGTAAGTGTATGGACATTATTGGACATAGAGAGGATTGAGATCCCTGATGTGACTGTGGGAAAAAGGGAGTGTGAAGCTCCCATCCCACTGAATCTGTAGCCTGGAAGAGCTTTTCAGTGCAATTCTCCCCCCTTTGCCATTATAGATAGTAGTGTGTAACTGAATTTAGCCTGCTCTGCTAATCTCTGTGCTCAGAGATTTCCAAGGAGCTGGTTAGGCTGTTGTCAGACCCGTGTGCCTTAGGAAGCAGCATATGTGAACAGTCTGTTGTGTGTGAAACACCTTTGACACTTGCTGTGTTGCCAGAAGTATGGCTGCAATGAAAGAAAGATGACCTTGGTGAAGGCTCAGATAAAAGTTGACTGTTTAAATCAATTAAAAGGTGGTTGGTTTAGATTATATGCAAGGAAAAACTCTTTTGCAATGAGGGTTGGTAAAGCACTGGAACAGGCTGCCCAGAGAGGTGATGAATGACCTGGAAACATTCAAGGGGCTCTGATCTAGTTGAGGATGTCCCTGCTAATTGCACAGGGGTTGAACTAAATGACCTCTAAAGGTCCCTTCAAACCCAAACTATTCTATGATTCCACATTTCTCAGTGTGCAGTGCCTCTTGATTGACCACTGGGTCTGTTTTCATGCCTGGATGTTAACAGTCAATCTCTGCTCTCGCTCTGTCTGGTGAATATAACACTCAAGTGTTGCAAGGAGGGGAACTGTGACATGTGAAGGCACCTCATGCTGAGGCGGGTGCCCTGAGGAGCTGGGTCAGGAGAAAGCCTGCCCTGGGTATGGCAGCTCTTCAAGATCTGTGACAAAGTCATCCTCACCAGTGGTAACAGGAGAAATACTAGCAGCCTTCTCCTAACAACTGCTTAATCCAGGATTCAACACTAGTTCCAGCTGTTGACAATTATCCTCTCCCTGTAGCTTTGCTTAGATGTGGTGTTTGTCACAATAGACCTAACCTGTTAAACATACTGCTTTTTGCTCCAGCAGGGATGCCTTTAGTGACAGATAAAATGATTCCAGTGTACGGAGGATAATGTACTTCAATTTGTTAAATTTGCCAACTGCTTTGGGAACCTTTGGGATGAAAGGTGTCATAGAAATGTAGAGTGCTATTGTTCATCCTAGATCACTCTATGCTATTTTCCTAAAAATCCCCCAAACAACCACAAATACTTCTTTCCTGCATTTTTTTTTAATGTTTGTTTGGTTTCTTTAAATCTACACATGGAACTGCTACCACTTAGTGCTTGTATCTTGACTGTGTCTCAGGCATTTTATCTGACCTTTTTTTTTAGGCAGTTATTTCCCTTATCTGTTTCTTCACTTATCTGAGCAACCTGTTTTCTGTGACTAATTTTGATGCATTGATTTTCAGTGCTTTCAGTGCTTTTATTTGAACACACAGTGAGTTTAAGTGTGCACGTGCAGTTCATAAAGCTCAGTGAGTCCAAACACTGTCTGGTTGTACTGACTTGATGGATTTACTGTATTTTCCCATGTCCTAGGATTAATTACAAACAGCTGAAATAGAAAGGCCTAATGAAGAGCTAATCTTGGTGTGAGAGCAGGGAAGAGAGATGTGTGAGACAGGAATTCAGTAATCCTCTGGCTGGAGGTTTAGTTGTACCTAAACACTGTCATTCGTGGAGCCAACTTAAATTGTCAGTCAAGACCCTGTGAGTCTAAACAAATGTGAAGTGTGAAAAAATTTGCTTTAATTGGCACTTAACTTTCCTTTGGCATCCAGTTCTTAGCTTTAATCAGAATATCTCACAGAAGATTGGGTTCATTTTGATCTAGGTGTGTGAAGTACTGTATGTAGTGGCTTGTTCTCAGAGAAGTTTCATCTCCAACTTGAGGACATGGGAATGAACAACACGAGCAAAGAAAGCAGTTCCTCAGAAAGAACATCTGAGCAGTTTGTCAGGTCTCAGGTTTCAGAGGGCAGCATTTCTAGCATTTTACCTACTTCTGTAAGGAAAAAAGGGAACCCTTGTGTGGATGTTAGAGGGCTGATAATTTCTCATTTGATCTCTCTTGCCTTACAGAAAATTTAAACCACACTGGAGATAAGAAACATTATTAGCCAAAAAATTATAAATCAACAGGTTCTGAAATTATCACTAATGTATATAGTAGCTCCAATATTGTGTATAGATTTTCCTCTGAAAGGCAATAGTTATGGAAAAGTTGTAAGGTAACCAAAAAATAACTCTGTAACTGTAGCAATATCTAATGTATGTGTCATTTGGTGGATTTGAACTTGGAGCATATAAAGTAATGGAAAGAACTGGAGTTCACTCCCAAACAGATCTACAGCCAGCAGATCATACAGACCAGGTCAACAAGTGGACCTAGAAAGTAAAGCACCAAGATGCCAAGCTGCAACTGACAGTGAAAGACAGCAGCTAACAACTGGGCATCTTCAGAGGAGGGAAGCAGAACCTGTCAGGTCAAATGATTGAATGGAAATAAGGCAGCTCAGTAAGGAATGAAAGCCAAGGATGAAGCAATAATGACCAACAGTACCGATGTCTAAATTGTTATGTATGACAATGAATGTTTTTGTAATACAATGCGTAACAGCATATTGTGCTTTCACTGAGTAGGTTTTTTTTTTTCTGTTCTGGCTGACTGCTCATTATATTTTAACATATTCATTATGCCTTTGGGCTATTAAATGCCAAAGTAAACTTTGTTTTGAAACCTAGGCTTCCAGCCTAGGAAGCTCAGCAGTATTCTCCAGCATTTGGAGATCATCCATATGGTATATGTTCACCATTCTTGTAAGTTTTATATCTGTAGTTCAATTTCTACTATCTTTAAAATCATCAGTTAAAAGTGTTAATCTATGGGCAGAAATAGCTTTAAGATTCTCCTGAGGAGCTGTGACCACTGTCATGCCCTAGATGGAGGGGGCATGTAAGTTCCTTGAATTATATTTAAATTGTAATTCCTACTCCTCTCTCTACTACTTTGAACCTTTTCTTCTCCAGGCAAAATGCATTTTTACACATCATTTTCATTCACACCTTTTAAAAGGCAAACACTGAAACCAAGTATATGGAAAATATTAATACATTAAAAAAAATTATATAGGGATAGAAATCTAAGTACTTTCCTGTTGTCTTTCTGGCCAGAGTGCAAGAGAGAGGCTCTCAAAGGGCATGCCTGCCATCAGATCCCTGCTCTTTTCATCATGTTCCAATGCCTCTGAAATACTCAGCTTTACAACCACAACAAGTTGCTGTGAGGTAAGAAATTCCTGAGACACGCTCACTGCTGCTCACTACATTTTCTGTGGCTATTCAAGCACCTCTGCGGCAGGAGATGCTTGAATATTAAGCCGTATTCTGCAAATGACATTTTGGTAACTGCAGGTTGAGTTGCTGGGAAGTGGCTCTGTTTTATACCCTGGTCCTTGGCAGCCCTGCAAGAAACCCAGCCATGGCTTAGGCATGTGCCTGCTCACTTGTGCAGCAGGGCAGAGCCACCCTTACCAGGCCAAGGGGCTTCATGAGCCGTGGGGATGGAGCACAGGATGTGCAAAGGGAAAGCTGGAGCCGGGTTTGGTCAGCCAGGAGAGGCTGGGGGAGGGGGGGAGTCGGGGGGTGCCCAGCTGCTGTTTCCAGCCACCTAAGGGGGGTTCCAGGGAAGGCAGAGCCAGGCTCCTTGCAGCAAAAGCATAAGAGGCCAGGGGCACGAGTTGCCACAAGAGAAATCCCAGGCAGTGCCCTCCATCCCAGGCTGCCCGCTCGGGACTGCAGGGCAGCAGGCACAGCCTCAGGTATCGACTCTCTTCAGGGGCTCGGGATGCTGCCAGGATGGGCTGGGCAGAGACAGCCAGCTGGGCTGCCCTGGAAACGAGCTCCTCTGGGTGTCCATCCTTTATGCATATAAATATATATATATGCGTGTGTGTGTGTATGTATTCTTTTTAAATTGTGAGGTATTTGGGTGTGGATGGGGTTTGTTTATTTGTTCGTTTCAAGCCGTCTATTTGCACGTGAAGCAGCGGTGGTGTGGCCAGTGAGGGTGACTGACGGGCCATGTGGCTTGCTGGGGGCTATGCTGTGCTTCGATCGCTGTCGGAGCTGGCAGCCTGGCAGCCCAGGAGGGGCTTGCGAGCGGCTTTTTAAAGCCTGGGATTTCCAGCGCTCCTCAGGATGAGTCGCAGCTCGGCAGCCCTGCACGGAGCAGATGTGCAGAGGGAAGAGAAATGCTTTCGGCTCAGCCCAAAAAGTACGTGCCAGGAGGAAGGCTTGGGAAGTGGGAGCTGGGCAGGGAGGAGGAAAGGGAGCATTTCTCTTCTGCGTTGTTTTCTCAGGAATAATTTAAATGAATTGCTTCTTCTTTAGAAGGAAAAAGAAAATCTCACTGAAGTTGTTTTAATGCGAATTTTGGTATTTATTTTCTCTCTGTGTGTGTGTGTGTATCTGATCCAGCTCTACTCAAAGGGACATGTATTTTCTTTGTGCTGTTTTGTTTAGATTTTTACGATTGATTTGGAGTTTTGGCTGATGGGAAAACCGGTTGTGGAAGGGGATGATGTAGCAGGAGGTTGCTTATGATGGTATTTGTTGCATCATCAAGATCTGATTGATTAAACCTTATTGTGATCTGCTCCCTAATAGCAAGAACATTTTTATGAGAAAGAAAATAAAAATGAAGTCCTAAAGCAGATTTCAGAACTGTTATTTTTTTGTGGAACTGATTAATATAATGTAAAGTGACCTAAATGGAGTGCTGTAGAAAGGCTTGTCAATAGTTTATGCATTAAGCTAGGATTATTTGAACACATTCATAATGAAAAGAGGATTTTCTTGTGCATTACAAATTAGTCATGATGATTTGAGGCAGAAGACTGAGATAGATCAGCAAGCTAAATATAAAAAATTTTTGTACCTCTGTCCTCATACATCTTCATCCCTGTATACCCTAACCTTACACCATTGCAGTATTTTGTAGAGATTTTAGGACAGAAGCTTTACTGCTGAATCTTTGATAACTTGTCTAGAATTAGTTTTATTTGGCAGCCCAGCCCTGTCATTCAAAGAAGTCTACCAAGAATATTCTAGTCTGAAGAGTGGAAGAGAAAAGGTTATGGGAATGCTGTGGGAGAAACTGCAGCTTGGGAGGGAAACTGCAGACATTGTCTCATTGCAACAGGTCATTGTCCTGGAATAAGTGAGACAAAAAGTTGGGGCAAGCTTTTTACAGAGTCCTTTCAAGTAATAAATAAGTGGCAAGTGAAAAGGAATTTGAGCATGTAACTCATAACTCCAAATTATTTACCCGTATTGTGTTCTGGCACTGCTAAAGGTCTTAAATTTCAGTTTGTCTTTTTAATCACATCTTTACCGCAGTGACCCTTTGAATTATTTTTGCTGTTAAATTTTCTCTAAAGTTTCTGAGGAAATCCAAGTTTTGTTCCCTGTCACCAAATTTTCAACTAGTTCACATCCTGTATTGCTTTCTCTTGCCACAAACTTAGCTGTGTGAAAACATGTGTATATGCAAATAAGTAAGTTGATCAAGGGATCTAAAGTTGAAATTTAGTTGACTTTGTTTGGCTGCCTTCAGAGGCTGCAAATCTCTCCCTAGGATGTCCTGTGTTTCCAGTGCCCTGAGGTGCCAGCCTGGTGAGAGAGGGTGGAAGCTGAAGATGGTCTGCTTAGTCCAGCAGTCCCTGGCTAAGCAGATGGGAAGTAGAATTCAGTGCACAAACTGGACCCAGAGCAGAGACGTGTGTCTGCATATTGTTGCAGGTGGTTGAGTGAGGCTGGTCACACTCCTCAAGCCCCAGGGCGTGACAAAGCAGTGTTACTGCATGAGGTGATTCAGCCTTTGGTGTCACTGTACCCACGAGTTTTTCAAAGTTATGCAAACTTAATAGAAGCATGGAGTTGCAAGACATGGCAGCTGCAATACAAGTCAAGCTCTCTGAGCTCTGAAAAGTAGGAAATCTTAGTATATAGGTGACAGGGAATTTAAGTAGCTACTCATAATGCAGCTGAGAGGAAGCACCAGGCTGACTTGCATAAATTGATTGCATGCTGTTAGACCCTCTTCATAAATTCTGTGATGCAGAGAGCCACCCTGGGAAATGTTGAAATAAAAAAGTGGTGTTCAAAATTCACATGCAGCTTTGGTAGGCACTGGGACTTGAGAGCATGCTTAGCAGGTAGATAACTCAGCAGTCAGAAATGCCTGGTGCAGATGGTGGTCAGTAGCTGAATGTGATGTGGCACATGCAGAACACAGGGCATGGTTCAAGGATGCAGGCTTGGTCTGCTGTGTAGATGGATCACCCCGTGTGCCTGGGCCAGCCTGTTGCAGTGAGGTCTGAGCTGGGAGTTACCAGCTGATCCTGCTGAGAACAGCCCAGGGAATGCTATCAGCAGCTTTGTTTGACAGCATTTGCAAAGCTGAAATGTACCCTAAGCAGAAATCCCAAGAAATAGGGAGATGGACTGTTCTGATTCTTGCTGATCCCTCTGGACTGACTGCCATCAGCACAGCTGTGCTGCCAGTGAAAGGAGTGACTAGGTGAAAGCAGGCCCTTGCTGGCTGCATGATGAAATGGGCAACTTTTAAAAAGCTCCAGCTAATCTAGACCTACTAAAGCAACAGGAAGGAGCACACTTGGCTTGAGCTTTGCAAAGTTAGCAATGCCTGAAAAAGGACTGGATCTCAAGTGAGAAGGAAAATTGTTTGAGTTTTAATTATAAAAAGGGCAAATTACTTTCATCGAACTTTCTGCAGCCAATAACTTTAGTGTTCCATAAATTACCTGCCTTTTGCTAAGAAAGAAAAATATGCATAGTTTCTTATATACCTGATATCTTTTACTACAATTTCTGTACTGAAACTCGTGCAAACACTCGAATGATGTAGTTGACTTTACCATGACTGGGAAAGGGTCAGCATGGCATAGAAACATGCAGTGTTGTTGTGACCACGCAGTTGTAAGGGGTCCCTCCCTCCATGGTGCTGCAGAGACCACTGCACCAAAGCTGAGTGATAGCAAATGAAGGTACTTCAGGAGCACCAGGGAGACTCTTAGTGGATCAATGCTGGCTCTTTGGAAAGCTCCAGGGCACTGCTGTAGGTAAGTGCCAGTCAGTTACTCCTCAGCAGCTGGTGAGGGACGGCAGCGTGGCTCAAATGCTGGAGGGCTGCAAGATCTGCGGTGTTTGCCATCCCTCCTCCGCAGCACAGGAGGCAGCACTCTGATGGTGTCCTGGGTAATGCTTCAAAACAGTTTAATAACCCATTTGTAACAGAATTATTTTGTATTCAGAATCATGGCTGTCAAATTGCTTTGCACTCTGTCATTAGCACAGTGTTTGATACAACAAAACTAAGAGCAATAAACTTTTCCTAAAGTTCAATGCAACTTTGAAACTAATAGTAACTATTTGGGTTCAGTAGGCTTTTACTCCGGGAGAAAACTCGAATGAATATCTCTCTTACCCTCACAGCTGTTGGGAGCAAATTGTTCCTTCATCTGTTTTGCCATTGAGAAATGCCTTTATTGCAATGCTTTTCCAGAGCTGGGAGGGCAGAGGAAGGTCCAGTGTGCGCTCAGATCTAGTATGGACATGACTTGAGACAGACACAGGGCTTCTTTAGACTTGTGCTTGTTTTTTGGGATTCTCTGGTGCATATTATTTTGCTGGTTTTTTAATATGCTTTTTAACATAAAGGTTCTTTTCTGTAAAATGGCACTTTTCTTCTTAATTCAGAAAAGGGAGCTGCCTTGTGCTGAGATTTTCTGTTCTGGTAGTTCATCCTGATTCCAAGATGATGTTGCAGAGGTAATGTAGAAGACACTTCAAATCCACCCCATATCCAGAGATTATCATGAGGGTGAGAGGAAGATGGTGTTTCCTAATATAGATGTGCTAAAATTTTTGTTAGCTTTCACAGAGTCTTGAAAAATGGTCTGTAGAATTAAAACAAGAGATCACATTAAAATAACTGCATCATCCCTATTTTCCGTGGGTTACATAGTGCAATGGAGAGGGAAAGAATGAAGCTTCCCTCACTGCTATATCAAAGTTGTCTTGATGCTTCTCCAAACCAAGGTTTGGAGGCATTTGCTTTTGTGTAAAGGCACTTGCTTTTGTGTAAGATATTGTTTCTTCTCCCTGGAGGAGCATTGCCATGAGATAATTTTCTGAGAGATACAGACTTTACTTATACTATAGACACGTATTTCCACCGTGTCAATTCATGCTTCATTAGTTTAGTGCTTTAGAAATCTAGAGGTCTTTTGATGGTTGTAATTTCTCTCTAATGATGCTCATATTGCAATTTCTTATTAATTTGCAAGTGTTGCTTCAATCTTTGAAATGCCCTCAGTGCTGCCATAGATTTCTAGTTGTACATGGAGCTGCCGGTTTCACTTGTTCCTTTGACGTTCATTTCTCTTCCTTTAGCAATGCTAAATTCACAAGAAATTTGTATGTTCTTCACCCTCCATGGGACTAGAAAAGCAATGATCTCCTTCCTGGATGAGAGCTTGGTTTACTCTTTTTTTAGAGAGTTAGGGGTAGTTGTGCTCATTGCATTAGGCCATTGGACTTAACGTTGCATCAGTGGGCCAGTTAGATTCTCTAAAAGTAGTCATAAAATACTTCAAAGCCAGATTTTCATTATGCTTAGGCACCTAACAGTGCAGATAAACACCAGGGAGTATTTTCAGCACCACAGGAGAAGAGTGGTGTTTTGCCACCCGTGCAATCAATAGGTGTGAAATGCCTAAGAGCCTGGAAATCATTCTTTTCATGCAGGATTTAAAGCCACAGTAGGAAAAAAGGTTGCAAATGAAGTAGAGCACTTAGCTGCAGCCTTCCTATGCAAGAAATGTGGTCTCTGCAGGGGTTATAAATTGAAATTATCTAAAGTCTCTGGGTGTAAGACAGCATTTATGTTCACTTGGCTCTTGATGTCCCCTGTTTCCTGTGAAAGTAACAGAAGGTAGGTAGGAAGATTTTCAGTTTACTGAGACAGACCACCTGTCCTCAAGTAACTGAAATATATTTAATTTCATTTATGGCTTAAACCCTTGTTTATTAACTGTGTGTTTTGGAGGTTTTATTGCTGGCATTATTTGACATTCTTTGTGTTAATTTCTTGTTCACCTCTGGGAAGTGTCTGGCTCTGCCTTCTGCATACCCTGCCTTCCATGCATAGAGGAATATTAAACAGAAACAAGCAGATAGGACATAGAATAATCATCAGCTTAGAGTGATCAGACAATTCTTTGATCTAAACAGAAGCGGGATGCTATGGTGTTTATACTAATATCACAAATGTGCTTGAAGTTAGCGCATTGAGTGTTCACTGGCTGTATTCCCTGTGTTCTTCCTCTTAAAAGCATCTGTTGCCAGATTCTGTCGGGTGTGAGACACTGGAGATAGTGGACCTCTGATCTGATAGCTTTTAGCAGTTTTCATGTTCCCAAATGTACATGATGGAATGATGCAAATGGCATCAAGAAGTTGGGTTGCCCTCTGCCCTGTCACCCATAACCAAAATTTCTTGTTGAAATATGGAAATTACCCTAGTTGATGAAGAACGTCTCTGGTTTCAGGCCTTCAGCCAAGAATATTTCCTGCAGAAGAAAAAGTGGTTTTTTTCAAATAGTGAAAAGTAGAGAGGAAAATCTACAGTTCTTTGTGCCTAGCTAGTAAAAATTGTAAAAAAGCTTCGCTGTAATGTAGTTAAAGAAGTGTAATTCTACTATTCTTATTTGTACTTCCTTCATCATTCACCACAGTTCTTCATAGGTGACAGAATAAGTCTAGAGCAGAGAACTCAGCAGGAACCAAATGACCACATTGGTGAAAGGTATTAGCTATTTGTATTTTAAAAAGTAGCATTAGAAACACTATACGGGATTAGTAAAAGTTATTAAGATCTTGCCTTAGCAGATTTATTGGGATGTGTTTTCATTTTGTAATCAGCCTTTGTCAGCTAATGTCAGCTGATAGGATTTTTTTCCACAGTCCTTAAAAACAAGCACATGTTTTCATGGGATCTATTTAAACTGCAGGGCACTCTTCTCAGAGCAGTTTCCATGTACAGATCTTCCAGCAGCAGTTGAGTCAGTCTCCCCAAGAAGCTGAACGGTGGAATGAAAAGAGTCCTAACATCTAGACAAAGTACATAAGGCCAGAGGTGGCTGGTAAAGGATGTGTTTTCAGCTATCAACAATAAGGAAGAAATTATTTTTTTAAATTAACATATAAAAGTTCGGCTGTCCAGAAGCCAGAGTATATGTTCAAGCTCTTTGAAACCTCAGAGCAGAGCTCAGAAACCACTGGCAGGGATCAGAATTTCAGTGTGTTGCTGTCCCAGTTTGAGACAAATTTGGAGGAATGTCCGAAATGAACAACCTCTGATAGAAGGCAGGTTACAGCCATCCCTCCCCCACCAGGTTCGGAAAGAATTTTCCTCAGAGGAAAGTGAAAAAAATAAACTATCTAGTTAACAAGTAAAGTGCACACAAGTATGGGAAAAAAATGAATAATGCTAAATAATGAAACCTCTCACTGTGGAGAGAACCTGGGTAGATTTCAGAGTCCTTTGTGGGAGGGGCTCTCTCCTCTCCAGAGCTGGGGTTTAGTGTGGGCTCCTCCGGGCTGGTGTGTAGGGTCTCCCAGATGACGTTCTGGTGTTGCTGAACAGTCCAGAAGAGAAGAAGAAGAAGACGCCAAAGTCCCAGGGCTCCATACTTTAGCTAACGAACAAGAAACCAGCTAAAAAGCAAAAGGAATGTAACTCTTTTCCCTGCTGCAGAAGCTCAGCAGCCAGGCAGGAGAAGCCAGCAAGCTTCTCTGTGTTTTGAACACTGCACCAAAGGAATTCCACCGGCTCTCCCTGCTCTATCTTAAAGGTACAGAGAGGCACAGGATTCATGTCTGGGCACAGAACAGACGATAGGGAATACAGTATCATACAGTCAGCCCAAGACAGTTGCCAACAGCTATGGACAGGCAGGCATTTCTGCATGTACTTCCATTGAATCCAGTGAAGCGTGAGCCTCACCCTGGAAATGAGTTTGTGCTGCTGGGGCTGATGGAGTGGGAGAGGGCTTGGTCCAGGCAGGCCATGGATGCTGTGGCACTGCCTTGTCATCAGCCAACAGTGGCAGATGATGAAATGGCTTTTGGTGTGTGGTGGGCAGGCTGGTATGAGGTATCTGTGGCAGATGAAATGGGAACAGCCATTGTGTGATAGCCTGGGATGAGTAAAAGAGATCAGGATGAGCCACAGGAGCTCAAAGGAGGCAGAGAAGGGAGAGCAGCTCAGATGAAGAGCCCACGTTATCTCCAAAGGTTACAGAGCCAAGTGAGTTCAAAACACTCTCACCACCGAGTGGCAAACATAGAACAATTAGATTTCTTTCTTTTGGTGAACTTTGTGAGATTATTAAAGAACTCCAGTTAGCAGTAGGATGTTCAGAGGGAGTAAAATAACCTATGAGAGTATGCTGCATAATAAGATTAAAATAAATATTTGCTGTAACTTCTCCCTGAAGACTGCTAAATATCTTACATTGAAGGATTTAACAAACATGTCATGTTTTGACCACCCATGTTTCTAACTAGCATGCTCCAAGGCCCTCAAATATCCTGAGATTTCTACCTACTGCTTTGTTGTTGCACTGTGCCAGCAGTCATCTGTTCCCTCATGGCCAAACAAATATGCACTGAACTGTGATAGTCCAGCTAATTTTAATGCAGTGTCAGCATTGATTAGATTTGTTCAGTGTGCTGCCTGCCTGAGCGTGTACAGCTTGGGTTGTGATTTGAGGCGCATTTGGACACAGCATCAGATAATTCTGGTGCCATTTATGGCCAAGGGGACAATATGGTGAGTGTCTCAGGGATCACATTAAGGAACTGTCTGCACTGGCATGCAAGCCTGTGAGATGTGATAGGGGAAAGATGGACTGAGCCCTCAACTCAAATGAGTGTTAGCGGCTTCTGGTAGTGGGTTTCTGTTTGCTTGTTTTTCAAAAATTCATGGTAGAATTTGGTTCCTTTAGGTCTCAGACTAGAAGTGGATACATTTAAATAGAACGTAAAATTTCTGTAGATGAAAATGTTGTGAAGACCTGGTTAATGTTACCTGTGTGGATTACACAAGTACACTAATACTGGAAGAGAAATGTTCTCAGGAAACATGTCTTTGGTACCTTGGTTTAAAATTTTCAGGTCTTGAAACTAAAGTCCATTGCCTCAAGGTTTGATTCTAGTGGCATGGATTCAGGAAGGGAAACCGAATGTGCTAGTTATTTGCCAGTTCTTCCTCACGAAAAAGAAAGCTGGGCTGTGCATGCACACTCCATAGAAAAACTTGTAGAACACTGGGTAATCCCTCACATTTGCTAATCCCTTCCCAAACCACGCAGAGAGCACTCAAGTTGGAACATAAAATGGCTTGTTTTTCAGCTGGGCTGATATTTGGGGTTGGATTTTTCTTTTTTTTTCTTTTGTGCTCCGAAAACAAATGTATCTTTTGTCGCCAATTTCAGCAGTGTAGCTGAAGATGTACATAGAAAGCAATGTTTCTGTGCTTTCCAGAAAAGACTTTACATTTTAATGTTCTTTTAGTCCGTCTCCAGAGAGATGAAAATATGCTCTTAGAGATCTCTGTAACTGGCAGACAGATATTATAACTTAAATTCTTTTCAGTTTCATAGTTTGCAACTGATTGCTATGTTACTCTCAGGAGAATCTTTTTAATATAATATCATTAATATAGAAAACATCTGAATTATTAATACCCATTGCTTATACTGATTCATTAGTTCAGATATGTAAAAATCTGAGTATGCTTACTTTAAGTATCTAGCTGATTCATTCTTTTGTTGAGAACTCGATGAGGTTTTGACGGTTTTCTCTTTGGATATTTTTTGGAGGGGTGTTTGAGGTTTTTTCCTGCCATCCCCAGCCATGCGTTACTAGATTGCTTGTAAGAAGATATTAAGGGCCTGCAAGAAAGCACCTCATCAAAGCAGAGGCTGTGCTAAACATGAGGCCTTAAGGACACAAATGTGTCCTGAAATCCAGAGCTTTTTTTCAACTGGCCAGAAGCCCTGAAGCAAATTGCTGGAATGGATTCAACTAGATATGTACCTCATTGTAGGAAGAAATCCTCGAGGTTTTCCCAAAATTTTATGACAACTGTCTGGATGAACACTTGGCTTGGTCTGGAGCAGATGCCTGACTTTGCTACTTGTCCTGTTATACACAGGCAGTTCCTGTTCTCCTTGGTCGCTTTTGGATGGATTGCATTGAAGTCCCGTGCATTGAAGTCAGTTTGCTAAACCAATTTTCATTTTGATTAAATACACGCTGTGAATGTGTGTTTGAGTGCTCCTGGCTTTGGCATGTGAACTGACTGGAACAAGTGTGGAAGAGGACTGTCACCTGGAGGCTGATAAGGAAAGCAACTTTCCCATATGTGGATGATCACAGTTTGACTTGACTTTCTGAGGGCCGGATTAATCTGACCTTTCTGCATGGTGTTGGAACACAGTACTGTCAGCCAGAACAAGCAAAGTTGTTGTTTTGGCTATTATTTGTTGTTTATTAGTTTATTATTATTTGTTGTTGTTGTTTTGTAAAATATCTGAGGATCACTAGTTCTATTATAGTCTCTACACAGCAGCAACCTTCTGTTTGCTGCTTCAAGAGTTCCTACGTACAAGGTATTTCATTAAGCCCCAAATTTTGTTGTAATTTCAAACCAGACGGTGCTTCATACTGAAATTACCTGGATTATACAGACTATCAGTGAAATTATAAGGAACTTGGCAAGTGCTATCTGCTAGCTGCCACACTCACATTTCTCCCATCTCATCTAACATACCTAAGTATTGTTTAGTATTTTTCTGTAAAATTTTCAGGTGTAACAGTATAGACAAGTTTTTTGTACAGCAAATCAGACTTCTGCGTTGTGAATCCATGGAGCAGTTCAACACAGGGAGGCTGCTATGTTGCTAATTTATTCCCTTGTTAGTGCACATTAATCCCTCATGTAAGCAAGCCCTTCCTTAAGCTCATTTCAGTGTAAATCATTTCCACAAGATGAGCTTGCACCCATGAGCAAAACCAGAGGGTGAATAAAGCTTTGGATAATCTTATATCCACCTTATGCCAATCATACAACCATTTCAGTCCATCAGTTTCTACCCCTACCTATTGACGGGGACCTGCCCTTGCCCTCCTTTTTAAATGACAATTGTTTGTCTTCTGCGTTAATTAATTAATTTTGTCTTCCTTATTAATCTTACCATCTGAAAAGCAGAAACAGATGGCTCTAATTATTTAGCCATCGTTTTATCACAAAAAATCAAATTGCAAAAGCTTTCCTAGAATGACTTACCTCATCTGTTTCAAGTTTTCCATCTTTATTTTGGGAGAAATAGGCCAAGTTTATTTTTATATCTGGTGCCTGCTTCCTTTGCCAGATAGTTGAGGGACAACTGTTAATTGTTTACCCTCCATTTGCCTGTGGATCTCTTAGCTACCCTGCCAGGAAAGCCCTCCCAGCAGCCACATAGGGGCTTATGTATTTTGAGGTTGTAGTCGCTTCATATATAAGGGTAAGGCCACATCATAATTTATGTGAGTTGTCAGGTCCTCCAACAGCTCATGGAGTCAAAATGCAAATGATTGTAGCATTAATTCAGAAGGAGTCCAACAGAGCGAGCACAGGGTCGGCAAATACACCAGAAGCTGGCCCTGCTGCAATTACTGGCATCTCCGTGGGCTGCTTATTTCCATTTGGAGTTTTGACTTAAACAATCAGGTCATTCTGGATGGTGCTTTTGAAATGTTCATTCAGGAAATGGATGTGTCTTCAGCAGAGTGCTCAGGATTCTGTCCCAAGACCAAAGTATGGAGGGAGGCAAAGCCGGTTTGAGGGAAAAATGGAGAGGTGAACTCATCTCACATAAGCACTTGAAAACTTGATTCACCCATTAAATATTCAATATATTCGTTGAATAAAATGTAATGCCTTCCTTCATTATCATTATGTTAAATCACATCTTTAAAGAGAAGGAGCAAGACTGAGGCTTATACAGAACAGGCTTTTCACTCTACAGTACATGGCTGTGATGATACTGAGCACCCATGAATACAATTGAGATAAGTGTGTTGAATCCAGGTCAGCTGTACATCACCATAGCAGAGTGAAACAGCAGAAGGGGAGCTTCTCCCAACATGGATTTTGATTTTTTAAGTTTTTTCAATTGCATTCTCAAGGGGTCTGAGTTTGCAGTTAATAAAATAGAAGTGATCAGACTGAAATATGAAGTCCAAGTATAACTACACAGTGTATTCTAGCAGTTGGTGGTGATGTGAGATGGATACAAAATCTGTGCTTTACTAAGTCTAAAAGGCAGGACCTTCCCCATAGTACAAACTAATCTTTTGCTGATTTGTGGCAGCTGTCATTGACCATACCTCGTTTTTGTCCTAGGACAGGCTAATACAGGCAAAGCAAAGTAAGACTCATCAGTGTCTATAGTGAATGCAACCTGCTGTACATAGCTGCCCTCCTGCTTACCAAGTTATCTGGAAAAACTTGCAATAGTTATTTGAGTTTTCTTGGCTTAGAAACACTCATAGCAACTTGGAATATTCTCCTATAATTTAATTTTATTCTTATTTGCTGTGAGAAACTAAGAGTAAAAAAAAAAAAAGTGTGGAGTATTAACAGCTTCTGAGAAGATCTGCAAAATCCAGCTTCTCCTTAAAGCTCATCACTAAGCTTATAATTTCTTTTTCCTATTTCTAGCCCTCATCTTTATACAATAAAACATTTACATTGGGAAGCATTTAGATTTTTAGTTAAAATTGCTAAAAGCCCAACTTCTCACAGTTGACACTGTAGAAAAAAGAGAAAAGCCTAAATTTAATAAAAATCCTAAAACCTTGATGATAGTGCTACTTGTCTCCAGCTGGATGTTATGTTGTACGGAGAATGAGTCTGCATTAGAAAAGCAGCATTTGTTCACCAGAGTAGATTTTAAGTTCTCAGCCTTAAGAGTATTTAAATCTTTAAATTTAAAAGTTTTCCATTGTGAAAATATGCTAAATTGGTGAAATACATTATGTGAGTAAAATGAGGTATACATTCTCCTTGATTAGCCCACAGCTATTTGTACTGGTTTAGCCTGTTTTATTCAGAAAATTTCCACCAGTTTAATGAAATTATTTTTCTTATCCAAGTTGAGGTTTTCTGTTGAAATATATATATATACACACATACATAGATATAAACATTTTCTTCTCAGATTCAAATGACAGTGTTATAAATGGCTTTTGGTCTTTGTCAGCTTGCCCCATCTCATACAGCTTGGATGCCTGCCACATCCTGCTCTCTCAGGGTAACACCAGCAGAGAGAATGAGTAGCTGTCTTTCCATTCAGATCTGAGAGTTATCGAACTGCTGTTAACATTGCAGCAGAAGCGGCCATGGCATTTCATGGACTCCCCTGGAGGCAAGATCCAAAGCCTGTGTAATCTAAACATCCCTCACTTTAGCTTCTCACTGAGATTGAAGACTCTGTGTAATCCCTGGTATTTATTGCCTTCCAGATTGCACTCTGTAGGCATCAATAGTTTCTATTTCATCTAGTATTGCCAGCAAACTGTAAGCTGAGTTTACAGATATGTCATGTGAGACATTTTTCAGCTTTTGACACAGATGACCACCTGCAAACAAGCAAATGAGGCCAAAATGTCCAAGTCAGCTTCTCTTCAGCAGAGAGATAAGGTGAGACACCTTTGGGTGTGAAATTCATAGTCCATTTCTCAAATGAATTTCTGCAACAGTGAATTCCCATATGTTGAAGTAAAGCGTAATTCATATGACAGGCAACTACTACTTGCCCTGAGTTACATTTATATAATAGTGCTCTATAAAATAAACCTCTAGGCAGGGGCAAATCCTTGGCATGCCTAACAGATAAGCTGGAAAGGAAGAAAAAAATGAACCCTTTTCCTTTCTCCCCAGTTCAGCTTCTTTGGTATGCATTGTCAGAAATGTGGCAGGGTTATGATTCAGTGCACACACTGCTAAGGTTATTGGGTTTGAGAGAGGAGGAAAGGAGTTTAATATGGTCAATTGGCATGCTCAGGCAGCCCTGCTCTGAGAGCATGGTGCTGGTTCTGCCTGATGCCACCAAACAGTCACGACTGCTTTCTTTGCTGGGCCACCTCTCCATGCTCTGCCTGCTCTTACACTACATCTCACACCTTTCTCAAGGGTAAATGCTACAAACAGTGACATTTTTTATTGCTGCCTAAGCACTGGAAATAAGTGTCACAGCCCACTGGTGCAACCAGCACCAGCAGATGCTTTCTTCCATGTCTTCCTACTTTTACAGTGATGTGATCTCTGGTGAAGCGCCATAGTGGCAGTAGCCATCCTGTCAAGGGTAGAGTCTGTCAGATGACTGAGAAGGCTTGAAAGCACCTTCCTGCTTTGAAGCCATAGCTTTTTACTACATCACTTCAGTCTGGGGCAGTTTGCTGTGAGCATTTCCACCGCAGACCCGTTGCACACTCAGGGTGTGCAATGCGCTTCACCAGGCTCTCCCTATTGCCAAGTGCAGCCTCCTTGGGGAGTGCCCCAGCGGTGTCGCAGAGTTGGGGGATAATGCCCACAGCTGGGACTGTTGTACAGGAAGGGAGCTGTACTCTGTGCACTTCATAGATGAGTGAGGAATACAAGGCAGAAAGGAGAAGCAGCAATATGGGAGATTAGGAGCTAGCAACAGGAAAGAAAGGGTGTGCTCATCATTTTAAAAATGGCTGCTTAAATACTACCAGTGGTTATCATCACACAGTTATCATAGTAACCTGTTCTGTCACTCAGCTGCTCTCCCACGGGCCAAAATCAGTCCTATCCCACACTCCACATGTTGCTGAGCTGTGCAGTGGAGAAAGGGGATGAAGTGAAGCAGGTACCCAGCTGTGACAAGGTGCCATAACTTCGACTCAGGTCTCCAGGTCTGATTGTGAGACTTAGCTGCCTGTGAATTGGTAAATAAGAATTTCCATGAGGCAATTTGGACTCTTCTCGTTGCTAATGCTAATGTGAGCTAATGTGTAGCCAGTGATAAATCTGAATTTGATTTAAAAAAAAAAAAATACAGAGGGAGCCTATTCATGTGCTGAAGATCCAGGGCAGGGAGAAAGGTGTCAAGACTATTTAATGTATGTTTTCTTATGCAGGCAGTGTTACTGCTGTTGTTATACCTCTCATCTCCTCTCTTTTGCATGGGGAATTCCCAGGTTTTGTACACTGTAAGTTAGTGGATAGTGAACCTGGGGAGATGCAGGGGATTTAATGTGTGTAAGTGTGGGATTCGATATCATTGCTCCTAATAAAACCAAAACGTGACAGGTTATTTGTTGCCGTCAGTCTGTGTTGTCAGCCAGCTCTGTGCCCCAAAGTGCAGCAGTTACCCAGAGTGAGTTTCATGCTCAAGCTTCTTTGCCTTTTTCACATCATCATCATAACTTCCTTAGTTGTCATTTCCAGTCTGCTTTCTCTGTTGCTCTTTTCTTAAGAGAAATGTCTGCTGTCAAAATTATGAAAGTTATTTGAGGGAAGCTTGATTACGGGGGACATGAAAAGAACTCTGAGGTGTGTATTTGATTTGCACAAGCCACGGAAGCGAATACAAACAGGCTGAGCATGTGTTCCCCGAACTAAGGGCCCCAAATGCTTTCCTTTTCCTCTGTTTTCCATTCAGGCTCTGAACATGAGTACCCAGCCACACACTGTGACCAAGGAAGAGATCCCTGGCCATGTTCTTTACACCGTAGGAACGTGTGTGCTTATTATTGGCTCCATTGGCATCATAGGAAACCTCCTAGTTCTCTACGCATTTTACAGGTACAAAAATTCCTTTTGTGGTTAATCTGAGTGGCCTTGAGTTTCACCTGTGCCTGTGTGTGGATTTCTGCATTGCTTTCCTCTTGGATTAAATCTAATGGCAGCAACGTGGGGGGAAAGAGGGGAGAAGGCCATACACCTGCAGACACGAGTCCATGTGCATCATTGACAACCTCAGTGCAAATTCTTCATGTTTTAAGGAATCAAATAAAATGAGAAAATAATACCTTGTTCTATAAACAATTTCCAGTTGAAAGTTTAAAGTATGGTTTAATACTTCTAATGATAGAAACCACAGTCTTGCAGCTGCAGACTTCTTCACTTACCCTGTAGCAATTGCAGAAATACTTGACAAACACTGACACTCTTCCCAGAAGCCCAGATGTCCTGAAAGGACCAAGAAGGCAATATGCTACATGAAATGAGCTCATGCCAGCAGTGTATTTCCTGCTTCAGGCAGACCGTAGGATTTGCATCAGTTTGTGTGCTCTCTTGGCAGAGCAATAGACAGCCAAAGCTACTGCAGCCGGAGTATGCAAAAACCTCTTGGAAAAAAAAAAGTATCTGCCCTCTGTCCCACACTGTGAGGCTGGTTTTCAAAACCCTCCTCATTCACTACTTGCTGTCATTATGCATAGTGATGCAGCGGGGCCTTACAATGCTAGAGACACAAGTGTTAGTTTCCTGTTCTTAAATGTTTAAGACAAATAAATTCGTTATTTTGAATAACTGGCTTCTAATATGATTTAGAGAAATTGAATTCCCTGTAACTGTAGGTACCTTCATGATTTTTTTTAAATGCAGCACAAGCTCTGCATTTGTCTTGAAATGTCTGTGGTTTAGCTGGTGTAATAAAAGCATTTAAATTGCCAAAGTAGGAAAATCTGCACAGGCAGATGAGCACCTGGGAAGATGTGAAGTCTGTACTCTCTCTCACCCTGTTTTTCCAGGCAGTTATGAGACCCAAAAATTTGTTAGAATTGCAGCAGCCTGAGATGGCTTTCTCACTTTCTTTTTCAGTATTTGTTTATCAGCAGGAGGAAAGAAAATCATGTTAGCTGCAAATAGTGATATTGCAAGGCACATCAGAAAGGCCTTGTTGTTTTCCTTGGATAAGCTTTGCTTGCAGACTTCTGCTGCTTTCACGCTCCTTGTGGCATTTAATGTTGCCTGTTCATCTGCAACTGAGAGCTTTCATTCTCTTTTATGAGATGTATATAAGCAAAAGCACTTCTTCCAAATCTCTTTGTATGCTCTGCTTGTGCTGTAGCACTTTGCAAAGGGTCATTTAGTTAGTGGTGTGTCAACTACTTCAGGTCAACTTCAACAAAACACCTCAGGTCAGCAGTTTTTAAAGTATCACCAGAAGCAGATCCTTTGGCGCTGTAGTTTTCTTCAGATCTTCCACATGTGCAATGCAAGACACAATCAATATTACAGCACTCCTAGGGAACTGCTCTTCTGAACAAATCTATGTTTATCAAGACAGCTGAAACTCTCCTTAGCTAGAAGAGGAAATAATCCATTTTATTGCTCCTGTTCTTTTCAATTATTTTGAAATGACTACAGCTGACTGACTGGTGATTAGCAATTGATTCACTGTGAGTAACCATTGATTCCAATCTGGACAGTATTTGTTTATGCTAGTAAACAAAGTTATAAAGTAACTTTCTACTTTGTCTTTTTAAAATTATGTATTTCTCCTGTTTTTAAGCAACAAGAAGCTGAGGACTCCCCAAAACTACTTTATAATGAATTTAGCTGTGAGTGACTTCCTGATGTCGGCTTCTCAGGCACCCATGTGCTTTGTCAACAGCTTGCACAGAGAATGGATACTTGGAGACATAGGTACTTTCCAACACTAATTCCTCCCTCGCCAGCTTTACACTGCCTGCAGCCTGTTTTAGCCACAACAGCCTTGGCTTGTGCCACGGATAGAGCAGCACAAATCTCTGGAGTCACATCCCCATCAGTGACATGTCACCTGTTTTGTATTACAGCTGTGATTCTTTTATCTTACATATTTTGGAAAGGAAGGAGTCAACATCCACATGTAATCACGTTACCCTTTAGCTTCTGAGGCAGATGTTATTGCTGAAAATGGGTAGAAAAGTTTTAGTAAGTTGTAAATAGTTTTTTCTGTATCATTTTGAGGGCTAGTTATTACTTTTATTTAAAATGTATGTTGATATCCATTCTTGCATGCTTCTAGGAATCTCCTATTTAATTAAGATATTTAAATAACAATAGTCATTTAAGGAGTCAGCAAATTTAAGCTTCTTTCTTTCCAACTACAAGAAAGAAAAAGTGATCCATGCTGAAATTATAGCTGAAATGTGGGTGGAGCAAGGACCTCAGAAGGCTCAATGCTCTGTTTGGTGCTTCTCATCACATCGTGGATTAAAGCTTGCACCCGCTAGTGGCTGTACAATGGTGGAGCAAGCCCAGAGATCATGTACTGTTCAGCAGCACAGAAGGGACGCTTCTCTAGTTTGAAGATATGTTTAGTCTTGCTCATCCCCTTAGATAAAATCAGTGCAAATTATCATGCTGTCACAAATGAAGCATTTGATTTGGGTTGAGTGGGATTTGGTCCTTAGTTGCAGGGTGCTTGTAAAGACTTTAGAACTCTGCTTTAAGGTTGAATCTGGTGTTTTTGCTGCCTGTCATTCCTAGTGGGCCCTTTTTTATAACCACATGGGGCAATGCAAGATTTCAAAGAATGGATGATCTTTCCACACAGGTTTCCCCATTAAATTCAGTGTAACTTTACAAGTTTCCATCTGGTAGTGCAGTGCCTGAATGCCGAGGGGGTTAAAAAGTCTGTTTCATGTAAAAAAAGTCAGTTCTTTCAAAATGTACTGCCATTAGATATAGGAGTTGGAGCTGTGTTTTACAGCTGGTCTCTTAGTCACCAAATTTAAACAACTTTACATTTTTAAACCACATAAACCAAAGTCATTTTTTGAGCCCCCCATCTATCATTAACAGACAGATGTCTGCTGCAGCATGTTAAGATCAATATATTGGGCAACAGTCCAGGAAAACATAACTTTAATTAGATTGAATTTTCTTTGAGGCAGTTTTCCATTGACAAAAGGTTCCCAGCTGCAGCCTGCAGTGAAGTAGGACTTGTTTAAATACATGTATTTGTATTTTATTTATATTTGTGTTTTTCTAATAAAAATTTAATAACTATGAAAATGTGAGGCTAAGAAAATGCTTCTATTGAGAAAGAAGTCCTGAGCCAGGAAAAAAAATTAGGAGATTTATTATGATGGGCTCTGAGAGCAAACATGCCTCTTTCTTTTCAGGAAAACCCCTGACACTGCCATTTTCTTCTTCAGGCTGTAACTTGTATGCTTTCTGCGGGGCTCTCTTCGGGATCACCTCGATGATGACTCTGCTGGCTATCTCTGTTGACCGCTACCTGGTGATCACCAAGCCCCTGCAGTCCATCCAGTGGACTTCCAAGAGACGCACCGTGCAGATCATCGCCGTCGTGTGGCTCTACTCACTGGGATGGAGCGTGGCTCCGCTCCTCGGCTGGAGTATGTTGGCTGCTCTCCCTCTCCTAGCATTCCCTATGTGCTCTGTTTAGTCTTGCTTGGAGTGTAAAAAAATGAGTTTTCTTATCAGTTCTTGGATGGGTGCCCAGCCACCACCTGATGGTTTGTTGTCGTAGCACTCATCTGCACCTAGGGCACTGCAGAAACCCTCTGCCCCCCACACTCAGGAGGGGTTCAAGCAGATCAATCTGCAGATGGAGTATTAGGTGTGTACCTGAGAGTTCTGCAGTCAGGATCTCCTCTCCACGTGGGCACTCACTTCTCAGACTGCATATATAAGGTATAATTTGGCTGGCACAGCTCTTGAAGACCATGGATACAGGACAGGGTTTATTTTAAGGGCTTAGTGGTTGGATTAGCAACTGTGCTAAATTTGGGTGTATGTGTGAATAATGCATTCATGTACTCCATAGGTTCCTATGTGCCTGAGGGCTTGATGATATCCTGTACGTGGGACTATGTCACCTACTCCCCTGCAAACAGAAGTTACACCATGATTTTATGCTGCTGCGTGTTTTTTATTCCCCTGGTAATAATATTCCATTGCTATTTATCCATGTTCCTGGCCATAAGGCGTACTGGCAGGTAAGCAATGTAGCTGAAAGAAGTACGTATCTCTTTTCTTGTAGTAGAAGGTGTTCTCAATTTTTTCAGCTGCAGAAACATCTGAATCAAAAATTAGTCTGTATTGAAATTGGGATGTTAATGATCTGTAGTGGCAGATCATTAACAGTAGTAACAGGAGAAATATTTTTTGCCAATTTAAAACTGGAATGGATGTATGAATTTCAGAGTAGAAAAAGAAGTCTCTGGAGGTTCTAATCTTATTCCACTGTAGTAATGAATAGTACATCAGATAATCAGATTGAGCTATTTGTATTTCAGATTTGCACTACAAGAAACAAGATCCTTGTGTATTCCAGCAGTTTTCAGCCTCAAGGGATAATAAAAAACATGTAGCAATGGGGGAATCATCTGCTTTTGAGCAGTTCTGTAAACATAACAGTCCTCATATTTTTTGACGGTTTTATTTAGGGCAGGCATCCCAAAAAACATCTTGCTTCACTCAAGCATCACAACTACATGCACAATATCTGGCTATGCTTACTCAGACTTTTTCCCCAAAATTTTTTTGGTCTATGTTTGACAGGAAAAATCAGCAGGGTGTTAGATCTGTAGAGTGACATCATTCTATCAGTTATTTTTCTGCTAATGAGCACATGGCTTATCTTTGGTCTGATACAACTCCAGCTGGTGCTGTGAGTCCTTCCTGCTGCTCAACTGTATCATCCATTCTGATGGTTTTTCTCTGCTCTGTCTGCAGGCACTTGTTGAAATCATTTGGCTTCATAAGGCTAAATTCCACTTTATAAGCACATTTATATATGCCTGAAATAAAGTTCTTTCTGAACTCTTATTTTTTGCCCTTTGCCTTGTTTTTTACTGTGCTTTGTGTAGTATACTTGATACCAAGTGAAGGAGTAAAGAATGCATCCTTAAAATAATGGTGTCTTGTACACCCGTGAAGCACAGTGGACACAAGATTTTTCTATGCCTTTTGCAAGGCCAGGCTGGATGGAACTTTGAGCAGCCTGGTCTAGTTGAAGGTGTCCCTGGTCATGGCAGGGGTGTTGGAACTAAATAATCTTTAAGGTTTCTTCCAGCCCAAGCCATTCTATGATTCCGTGATTCTAGTCTATATTTACAGTGCACCAGCAGGGAGTTTGTTACCCTGCTGGCTGGTAATTAATGTCTTCAGCCTGAAATTATCTCCATTTAACAACACTGATATGTAAAAACTGTTATTTTCTATATTAAAGTATAGAAAATACCTGACCATATAAAACTTTTTTAAATTAAATGCGGGGTGTTTGGTGTGAGAAGAGAATTTGATGTTTTGTGACAAAAATATTAGGACTGCCTGTTGTACCTCCCACTGAAAATACTCTTTAATAAATAAATCTGCAGTTAAGTAAAAATGTCCTTGCAAGTGTTTGGGACAAGTTCCTCAAAGCTGTCAGGGTACTCCAGCATGAGTTACCTCATGAATTAGAAGTTCTGCAAGCTGTTCCTCCCTTGAAAAGGAAAAGACATAAGACTCGATTTTTCCATCCAGCTGTGCCTTTGCTTGCTCCACCTCTAAGAGCAACAAAGCTCAAGAGATACCAGTTTCTGTATCTTTGCAACCTGAAGCCCTCCTTTGTGCTAAGGATGAGGACACAGTCCTGTAGTCCCAGGGGTTCTGGCTCAGTCTCACAGGCAAACACAACACTTGCAACCATTTTATTACGTTAATGCCTTCTAGAGTTTTTAAATATCAGAGGACAAAAGAAGAGTTAGAGCAGGGAAATATGAAATTGACTTCATTTTTCATATTGGTGAGAACATATTAGAGATGTTGCTTTTTCATTGCCCTGCTGAAATATCTGTATTTCTTTTCCCCTTCACAGAGATGTTCAAAAGCTGGGATCCTGCAGCCGGAAATCCTACCTCTCTCAGTCCATGAAGAATGAGTGGAAGCTGGCAAAAATTGCTTTTGTGGTCATCATTGTGTTTGTCTTGTCCTGGTCTCCTTATGCTTGTGTCACCTTGATTGCCTGGGCAGGGTAAGTGGAAAAGTAATCCAAACAGCAGGGGTTTTGTAAATAGGATTAGTACTGTCACCCACATGAGGCAGAGCTCCTTTTTGAATGGGTCTTAAATAATTATTACATTAGAGGTGATATTTCATTCTTCACTGGATCCTTGTGAATAAAGCCAGAAAAGGGATTATTTGTCTATGCATTTTAGAATGCATTATGACTTTTTAATTTTAATTTTTGGTACACAATGTTTTCTCTTCCACATGGTGCTTTTTTTGCATAAATTGGAGGAGTTACCTCTTTTATCTCCTAATACCTGTTGTCTTGAGAAGCTTCCTCCATACATTGTTGTCTCCTCCACCCATTCTCCGCTCCCAAGGGACCTGGTGTCTTGTCAATGCATGTTCTACTTTTCAAGGCCAGGTTGGATGGGGCTTTGAGCTAGCTCATCTAGTGAAAGATGTCCTTGCCCATGGCAGAGAGGTTGGGATAGATGATCTTTAAAGGTATCCTTCAACCCAAACCATTCTATGATACCATGATATTAACTGTGCTTATCCTGCACTGACATTGATCGCACCTGAGTGACTGTGGGAGGTTAAAGTCAAAAGGGAAATATTGGTTTTAAACCATTTCCAGTCCTCTCTTCCTTCTACCGTGTTTGGAACTGAGTCACTGACACACGTTATCGTGCAGCACAGATGCTGCTGCTGAAAGATTTTTAGCTTTGATTCTGTTTTCTTTTCTGTCACCATTCACTTTTCCCAGATGGCCACAATGGGGGTTCTTTTGTCGGGGTTTTGGGGGCTTTTTTTTATCTATTGTAGAAACAGGGAAGGTGATTCTTTGTGTTCCTAGTCATCCTAAAATTACTTGCTGCATGTCTTTGATCTTCTCTAAATGAATGAAACCAAGTACATGCTGTCAAATTCAAGCCTTTCATCTGAGCAAAGAAATCACTTGAATGAGTCAACTTTTCAGGGGTATTTATTACAAAAAGATAACAGCATAAAACCAGTTAAAAGGAGTAATATGTTTTAGTAATATAGTATCCATGTAATCCATGGCATCGCTGTGTGAAATGTTTTTGCTTTGTTTTAGTCGAGGCAACAGCCTAACACCATATTCCAAATCTGTGCCAGCAGTTATTGCCAAAGCTTCTGCAATCTACAACCCCATCATATATGCAATAATTCACCCAAGATACAGGTATAGTAAATATATAGGTATGTGTATAACTGTACATGCAAATGTGGATCTTTAATCCTCTCCCTCAGAGCCCTGCTCTGCCCTGTGGAGCTGCACAACACTGCGACTGACAGGAGGAGGAGGTGATGCTCAGGGACATCTTCCATCATATCAGGGACAGCCACTACAGACCACTCTCCAGATAAAAGGTCCCAACCAGCGAGGCTCAAAAAATCACATCATCACCAATATAAGGAGCTATATATGCATGTGTTCAAGGTTTGGTTTTCTGAAGCATTTTTTTCACCAAAAATTTTGAAACACTGGCAGCGAAAGATACTTTATTATATAAAGGGGATATACTTGTAACAGAACTCCTATTCAGCATACCTGTAGGATTGTTTTCAAGTCTTTCAAAGTGTAGCTACCACAAAGTGATGCTTAATCGGAAGTTCTGAGAAAACACAGGTAGGTGTGAGAAATGTATAAATACCACTAGATGGCAGGGTTAGTCGTTGGTAGGAGGCTTGTTCCGCCCAATTACTGGAAAAGCTGGTAAGTTCCGTTGCCTGGCAACTAGGACCTGGGAGCTGGAAACTGTGTTCCTCGGTTTGGATGTCTGATGCATGGCACTATGGTTGTAAGAAAAGTGAAGGTTTCTCAGAATGCTGGTCAAAATACACCCAAAAAGCGTGAAAACATAGAATCATAGAATGGTTTAGTTGGGAGGGGACCTTAAGTATCATCTAATTCCTGTTGGAACCCTGGGAACCCCCTGCCATGGGCAGGGACACCTTCCACAAGACCAGGTTGCTCAAAACCCCATCCAACCCGGCCTTGATCACTTCCAGGGATGGGATATCCACAGCTTTTTGGGCAACTTCTTCAGTGCCTCACCAGCATCACAGTAAATTTCTTCCTATTATCTAATCTAAACCTTCCCTCTTTAAAGCTATTCCCCCTTGTCCTATCCCTACATGCCCTTGTGAAAAGTACTTCTTCAGCTTTCCTGTAGCTGTCATTCAGGTACTGGAATGTGCTGTAAGATCTACCCAGAGCCTTCCCTTCTCCTGGCTGAACAGCCCAACTCTCTCAGCCTGTCTGCAGAGGAGAGGTGCTCCAGCCCTTTGGTTATCTTCATGACCTCCTCTGGACTTGGTGCTACAGGTCCATGTCCTTCCTGTGCTGGGACCCCAGGCTGGCTGCAGCACTGCAGGTGGGGTCTCACCAGAGCAGAGCAGAGGGGCAGAATCCCCTCCCTCCCCTGCTGCCCAAACTGCTTTGGATGCAGGACATGATTGGCTTTCTGGGCTGTGAATGCCCATTGCTGGGTCATGTCCACCCTCTCATCCACCAGTACCCCTGAGTCTTTCTCCTCAGGGCTGCTCTACATCCATTCTCTGCCCATCCTGTGTTTGTGTTTTGGATTGCCCTGACCCACTCGCAGCACCTTGCCCTTGGCCTTGTTGAACTTCCTGAGGTTCCCGTGGGCCCACCCCTCCAGCCTGTCCAGGTCCCTCTGGACACCATCCCTTCCCTCCAGCATGTCAACCACACCACACAGGTTGGTGTCATCAGCAAGCTTGCTGAGGGTGCTCCCCACCCCACTGTCCATCACCAACAGTGATGTTAAACAGGGCTGGTCCCAACACCGACCCCTGAGGTCACCAATTGTCACTGGGCTCCACCTGGACACTGAGCCATTGACCACAACTCTTTGAGTTTCAGTGTGACCACCCAGCTGATTCCTTATCCGCCATGTGGTTCATCTGTCACATCCATGCTTCTCCATTTTAGAGATGTATTTTGTCTGAAAATGTCTGCTATCGTAACTAACACCTTTTCACATCGTCCAAAAACCATCTGAGTCTTTTGAAGTCTGCAGAGCATTTTAGAGTAGGAGAATGCCCAGTTTCTGATGGGTTGCAGAAGTTCAATGGGAAGTTTTCACAGCTGGCTGACGTGTTTAGGACCCATAATTTGTTTCTGAACCAAAGTTATGGTGCTCAGTTTATTATTTTTCCAAGGAACAGGTTGCTCAGAGAAGCTGTGGATGCTTCCCTGGAAGTGTTCAAGGCCAGGCTGGATACGGCTTTGAGCAATCTGGTCTAGTGGAAGGTGTCCCTGCCCATGGCATCAGGCTTGGGCTAGATGGTCTTTAAGATTCCTTCAAGGTCCCTTCCAAACCACACCATCCTACGGCTCTGTGACAGAGAACTGCTTCAGTTAGTCTTTTTCCTATCAGCATTGGTTTTTTAAGGCTGTTAGGAAAAGGGCTGGAGTCCACAACAAGATTTCAGACATTATCTTAATAAGTATCTTGTTTTATCTTGTTTTATTTTTTTCCCTGCTTTCTAACTTGTATTTCTAGACATATCAACAAGAGAAGTTTTTATGGACTTGTTGTGAAGACATTTCATACACTTGGGAGCCATCCAGTCAGGAAAAGAAGTAATGTTGGGTCCCTTGTGATGAATCAAGAATGCAGTTTCAAAACTGGAAAAAACCCTATAGTACACCAATAAGTCAGTTGGCAAAAATATGTTGGCAGGACCAGTTTGGCTTAAACAGTGAATAATGAATATATATGTTAAGATTATTGTTTCTGGATAACTTCCAAATCTTCTAATTATTCACATCATGCCTTGAGAGTAATTTATCCAAGCACAGATAAATGGGCCAGTCTGTTTAGGCCAAAGGGTTAAGGGTTTGAGCAGGGGATAATTTGTCATTTTATATTGGAACTACTGAACCAAATAACATCTAAGTTGTTTTCCAAATCTTTCTACAAAGAGGCATCTAGAAATCAGGATCTAAAGAGTTCAAATCGGGCTCAAACCAGTAATGTACCACTAGCAAAGCAAGATGGTTTTTTGCACAGAGATTTCCTGACACTGCATCTTAACATCCCAACAAAACCAAGCCTTTTCGGGGGGTTTCCTTACCTTAAACAACAGAGAAAAGAACCCTACATTATAGTGATTGTAACTGAAATTGTAACAGTGACCTTTGTGCTAGCACTTGGCTTCTAAGAACTGGTGTGAGAGTTTGCTATAGCCCTCCTCATCCACCCATCCCCCTGCCCACCCATTCCCCACCAGTGTAAAGGAGAAAAATACCTCTCCCTAATAGGTCTCACAGGAAGTAACGAATGTAAGTGAGGAATGTACTCAAAGTTTTAATTCATGAAATAGTCTTTTGTGGGGAAGAAAGCTTCCACATCTTTAACAACTTGTATGTTGTCTCTGTGTTCCACAATAACACATTGCTGTGTTAGAGTTATTGCAGAAACTCCCTTACATTTTGGAAGTTTTAGGTTTTGTAATCATTCTTTCATAGCAAACAGGAAATTCTGCAGCTCCGTGTTTCCAACTGGCTCCCAAGCAAAGCAGAATTACACAAAAATTATTGGTTCAAAACTCCTACATCATAAATAATGAATAATCATAAATAACTTTGAGTTGCAGTATTTTCTCAAAAAGTTGCTTGCAATTACTACGTATTTTACTTTAGGTGACTCTTTTATTTCAGATTATAAAAATATCATTAAATAAGTACCTCAGTTTATGCCTATTTTGTATTCCACCCATACAGTATTAAAACTCTCTTCAAAATCTGTACTTTCATCCCAACCACCAAAATGTCCTTCAATAGTCCTCCCAAATATTAGTAAAATAGAAACTCTGGTCCCTTGAGGCATTCAGAAATGTTCATATGTTTTCCTTGAAAATTCACCATCAGACACTTATTTCCTGAATCTCCAGCATTAGGAGACCTCTGCACCAAATCCTACATAATAAATGGGATGGTGTGTTTTACACTAACTTGAAGTTGTCAGATGGAAGTAGTTCAGCTTCTCAGCTGGGGAAAAAACTGGCAGCTGCTTTTCAGCACCAGACTGAGGTCTTCAATCTGAAAGGAAGTTGATGGAGGTTTGACATTTTCTCGTGTCCTGTAAACCCTTTTTCAGGACTTACTTTGTGCACAACATTAACCATCTTTTTTTACCCTGCATCATGTGAGAAGCCTTCTGCCCCAAGCAGCTCGGTGGGCCCTGCCAGGTCACCAACAGGCATCTTGGCAGGATCAGGAATGATGGTGCAGGCAGCTATTTTCAGTACCCATCTCCAGAGTAGACACAGAGCTGCTGTTCACTTGCCTTTGAAATTAGAGAGGAAAGAGAAGCAGAAGTATTCTGAGAGTGCTGATGATGCCAAATATTGAGGTTTGGTGGTGGTGGGTTTCTTTTTTTGATTACAAGTGAGTGACCACATTTCATGCTCCCAGAATCATGTCTCTGAAATTTTAACATGTGTGATCTTTTGTGAGAATAGAAATGATGATTTTAAATACACTGGTTATTCAACAAACCTGGTAGCTATAGATGCAAAAGATTTTACAATATTCCTCTGTTTGGCTTGCATCTCAGTGTAAAGTCAATGTCCTGACATCCTCCAGCGATCTGTAGTCCCCTGCATCTGTTCCTTGCCTTGCTGCTGCCTCACTTCTTGACTTGCTAATTTAGTTTTGTGCTGCTATTAGCTTCATCTCTTGGGCTGAAATAATGGGTTGGGAGGTGCTGGGGAGGTGCTACACCCAGTGAAGCATTCTGACTAGCATTACCCTGCAAGGAGCAAGGCCAGCTGGCATTGTACAGGGGAGGCTCTTGGACATTTCTGCTCCATGCAGGGCCAGGGTTGGGGTCAGAAGAAACAGACTCACACAACCATAACTGAGATTATTATTTAATGAATAAGGCAGATTTGGTCTAGACCAATACGAGTTTACAGTAGCTGGCGTGACACAAATAAGTAACAACATCTGATTCTTCTGGCCCTCTTCCCTTTTTTCCACTCATTCTGTGTCTTTGCACAGTGAAGACTTTTGTACCAACTAGCCTGAATTTTTTCTGGGTTAACATTTTAAATAAATCAGAAGCAATCATGCTCTTCAAGATATTTTCAATTCTTTTCGCTTACCTATGCAGCTCCTCTGTATGTGTTTTTACACAAGGCCTTGGAAGGACCTGTTATTTTCTTTTCAGCCTGTTGAGTAGTTTGCACCAGCTATATCATGCTGTTTGCATGTAATCTGTAAGACCCCCTTCATCAAAACAGAAGCTGTGTTGAGCTGATGGAAAGAGACAGTATTTTCACCACATGAATTTCAAAGCTGTGTCTTCAGTGTGACAGGTTTGGCTTTTTCTTCCTTCTCACATTTTCCTTCAGAAAAACCATCCACAAAGCTGTTCCCTGCTTGAGGTTCCTGATACGAATATCAAAGAATGACCTCCTGAGGGGATCCATGAATGAGTCATCATTCAGGACCTCTCTTTCCAGCCACCACTCTCTTGCTGGCAGGACCAAGAGCACTTGTGTTTCCTCCGTTTCTACTGGAGAAGCTGTAAGTCTTTTCTTGTTTCCATGAAAGAAAGTGAGTATAACATTTCTCAGACTCTAAATAAGCAACTCCATGAATACATATTCAAAATTAGAGAGCAGAAAAGGGAAGGAGGAGAGTGTAGCTAAAATTTTCGGGTCATGTGAGGTCATTTCTGCAAAGCTGAAAGTTCATGCGTGATCAGAAAAAGCATTCAGGCCAGCATATCTGTGTGGTTCTGATGCCTGCTGGGACCAAGGATGTTCAGGTTAAGTCTTTAATGTGAACTAAAAAGAGCCATTGTCAGACACTCCCTGTGTCACCAACTACTGGTTGTGATTAGGTATCTCACCGGGCTGGAGGACAAGAAAACAATCTTCCATCCAAAGTTTTATAATGTATCCAAAAGCTGTCTTATTGCTTTAAAATAAGTCCATTTTCTGTAGGATGGGAAAATTTTGATTTCTTTACCTGGATTTTAACCATTAGGAGTGAAAGGCTCCTGCCCCTAGAGCATGGTGGGGTGTTTTGTAAGAATATACCCCACATGTCAGTAAGGCTGGCGACTGAGTGGGAGAGAAACAAAAGAATCCCTTGAGACTCTTCACAGCCTCTCTCAGTCACAAGAAGCTGGCCTTGCCTGCAGAGGTGCTGGGAAGGTGGCTCTGGGGGGGGTGGCAGCCACGGCAGGGTCTGGGCTGGGGCTGGCCCTCCTGGGGACCTGTGCTGCTCCCCTTCAGTTCAGGCATCAAAAGCCTCCCAGAGCAACAGCTTCTGCCGGTAACGTGTCACAAAAGTATAAATCCTACATGCAACTTTTACACCTTTGGGTATAAAACCTAAATTTTCTCCCCATTATTCCTTTGTTTGATGCTGAATGAAGTAATTTCATCATCCATCCTGATCCAAGAAGCTTTCTGTTCTTCACTGTTGGTCACTACTTGGTTTTGGTTTGTTCATGTTAGCAGGTTATTGTGTGTGTTTCGATGCCAGTGCTGCTTAAATAGGCAAGATAATGAGGGTAAGAGCTTCAGCTTTTGGCACAGCTTTGGTTTAGGGGTCTCAGTTAAAACCCCTGCTGTTAGCAGTGCACAGCACTCTGCTGTGCTGAGTTGATGCAGCCAAAGGTAATTGTCCTTGGGGCAACTTGCAGCTCAGTGCAGCTGTACAGGTTTTAGCTGGAACATCAGCTGCTGAAATAAAAGCTAAGCTCAACAACTTTGGCACGACACAGGACTGAGTGAAGTTTTGGAATGCTCCAGTAAAACATTGATGGGCAAGAAATGACACCAGGAACACTGTAAAAGATGCAGCTGTAGCCACCAATGCTTTCCTCTGTGTGTTGTGTACATGTTAGTGTAGGGAACAAACATTTGTGAGTCATATCAAGGAACATTTCATTCAAGGAGTTTCATTCAACAAGTGTGGAGAAATAAACAGGTGGCCACACAGATGTATGAGCAAGGTGATGCAGGGGAATTATGCACTTATTATCTTGCCACTTGTGTGGAGCCTTGTCTGTCTGCCCGTCTGTCCTCTGTCTATCCATATCTAAAAGCTAGTGCTGGAGTGGAATGATCTCATCATTGATAACATAGAAGTCACCACAAAGTAAGGGATGACAAATGGCCTCTGCCCAAGCCTCTAAATGGAACAGCACTTTTGGAATGTCCCATTCATGCTTCATTACTCACATGCTCTTAGAAAACTGGAGCAGAGCCCACCCATTGTCTCCCATGGTAATGATGGTTTGTAGAATCAGCAAGCTCATGCAGATTGAGAAGCCCTGGGTGTTCTGGATATTCTGCTGGGATGTATGCAAACTAGGTTTTGGATCTGTCCATGTCCATTGTTTTGTATCAGCTGGTGGTCACACAGAATGCTGCAAGACATATTAAACAGATAGATTGTACTTGCTCCCATCTTTAGAATTCAGATGCTTTGCAGGTATAAGTATAGCATAAGCAATGAGATATAAAAGAGTGAAAAACATCCTGGTGAAAAATGATTAAACAATTTTTCATTACTTCCAAGTTGTTGGTTTTTTTTTTCTGGTCAGCCAAATAGTCCAGGGTAAGTGAGAAGATTGAAAATAAAGCCTCTCCCCAGGGGAGTTTTGAGTGTGAGACCTGTGTTAGAACAGCTTTAGTTTTCTGTGAATGTGCATGGGTTTTACTAGAGTTTGAGAACTTCCAAGAATTTGAAAAAAGATGCAACTGGCTGAAATCTTTCTTCAATTTGTGATTAGACCTGGAGCAATGTAGAGCTTGACCCTGTAGAGCCAGATCATGAGAAACTGAAGCCTCGACGAAGTCACTCTTTCTCCACAAGTCTGAGACAAGACAAGAGAGACCTGCTCCCAAAGACCTGCAGCTGTGATGAAGCCTTTGCAGAAAAGGTATGGAAAAAAGTCTCAGCTGAGGACTCTCTGTTTTAGTGCTAATCTTGCTGCAGTACATCATCTCTGGAATGATAATTCAGCCTTTATGCCCATCTATTTCATCTGTAGACTGTATTAATACTAGTTCCAACATTGTCTCCCTCCTTGCTGTTATTTCTTTTCTTTCTTTCTTTTTTTTTTTTTTTGTGTGTGTGTGTGTGTGTGACAAACGAGAGTGCCTGTAATGCCTAATCAATTTTTTTCACTGATATTCACCTGTAGCTCTGAAGCTCATTAAGGTATAGTCATTAGCATCAAATGTAAGAAGATTAGTTCTTTGCCTCTTTGTCTGTTTATCTACCCCAGCTTTGGTTCCTTCCATCATGGCCCCTGTGTTCATACTGTGGCAGTCTCCTTTTACAGTAAAGTCAAGTCTGTAAAACAGAGTTTGACATGATAGAAGCCACCCTTTCCCTTCTTTTCAGTGTACATTAAAATGTTTTATTTTTGTTGAGGGGGAAGACGAGAAAGAAACTCCCATTTCTCCCTAAGGGTAGGAGAGTCTGGCAACTGCCACCCTTCCCTCACTGAAAGAGGAGACGGTGAGTACTCAGCGCATCTTCTGTGGATGCATCACCCCCATTGCCCAAACCACTGAGGTTTGGCATCCTGCTGTTGAGGAGCACCCCATTCCCTGATGGGGGCAGAAGGTCACCCACGAGTCAGCGTCTGCCAGATTGTAACACCAGTTTCCAAACGAGTACTTGTAAGGGTGGCACAGTGACAGGCACACACCAGTGCTGCCTTTTCAGGAAAAGACAGACACAGCTTACAGTCCCCTGTCTGTGGCTGGACTGAGTAGCACCCCTTTTTTTGATGGAGGCACCCTTTCATGGGGTTATTCTAGCGCATGTGGACAAACACCCACACCTTGGGCAGCTAAAGCATCTGCTTCTGTCCCCTGTTCTCCCTTCCAGATCTGATGGTAATTGTCTAGAGACAGCATAGTTTAAAGCAGGAACTGCTCTGAAGATTTCCAGTAACCCAATGACCTGGCTCCTGCATGCCTCTGTCCTGTCTTCTTTCATGTGTGCCATTAAGATCAAGTCCTGAGAAACCTTGTTCTCTTCCTGTAACTGTTGTGAACAGTATTGATGGAAAAACAGCGACTCCAAATGTGGTGTCAGGCAACATGTGCTCAAATGTACCACTCAGTTTTGCTGCCTTCTGTCAGCAGCCAAGTGTGTCCAAGGTTGTAGGCAAGTGGCAAAGGCAGGATATTGTCTCCGGGTTCTGGAGAATCACTGGCTTTTTGTCTCACAGGACAGGAAAAGGGAAGTAAATCTCAGGTGGTCTCCATAAACTGTTCAGTAATAAAATAAATATTTCTGTATCTGGAATTTAGCAACTGTGTAGCCCACAAGAAGGCTCACGTGCTATTACTTTGCATTTGAAAGACATCTCTTGAATTACTTTGATAAATAACCCTTAAACAGAGTATCTTCATGCTGAGACTTTCAGTGGCGTTCACTGAGATATGGGGAGTTTATTTACATTGGATGTTCAAAGCCTCATTTGCTTTTCTTACTATTTTCAGCAGAGATTCCTGTGTGGTGTGAAGGTCCTTCTTGTGTCCATTGCAGCTAAATGCTAAATTCATATTATCAGAATAAATATTTATTTGTCAGCTCAGTTAGAATATTTCAGAATGAGACCACCCATTTATCCTCAAAAAAAAAATTTCCCCAACAAACCCTAAAGAACCACCAATGCATTTTTTTAGTATTTATTTTAAGGTTTTAATAGCATCACTGGATTGTCTATGACTGAATTCCAATTAGAGCACTTCTAAAAACACTCAGTTCTGGAAAAGCCAGTCAGTGTCCCAGGCTTAGTACTTTCCAAAGCATAAAAATGCATACGATTGTGCTGCCACAAAGACATGATGCAGCCCCATGACTTACTTCAGTTAGTTAGGATAGTAACAAACTTGATGTAAACTGACACCTGGAACTTAACATGGCAGTGAAGAGGCTTCTCTGGAGGTATTAAAATGTAGGTTTGGATACTTGATTTCAAAGGGGAGAGGTCAAATATCCTCTCTGCATCCAGGTTTTTTTTCAAGGGAATTACCCGACATGAAAACTATTAAAAAACTTGTAAGTGGGTGTTGTGCCCACCAAGCCGCATCCAAAAGAAACCTATCCTTCTGTTGCAGTCAAAACAGCACTTGAAACAGGGAGGAGTGGTTTTGGAGTTGGGTTTTTCATTCTATTATTATCTTTGATATGGAAGAATGGACTTTTCTTCTCTGCCACACTGATTTAAACCACTTTTTTTTAGCACACTGTTCTTCCCTCCACTTGGTAGGTAGAGCAGCTGGAGAAATCATTACCAATAGGGACCCATGAATGATTCCTGCTTGTGGAGTAGAATTACACAAAACGATGGGAATTCACTTAGTAATGAAGTAAAAACTGCACTTTACTTTAAATGTTGTCTTTCCCTAGAAAGGAGGGACTTCCAGCTTATCTCTATATCTGACACAGTGATTTTATCGCCTTCATTGTAATTTTTTAAAGGAAGCCAAAACTGATCACTTGTGCCTTCCCTTGCCAGTAAACAGACACTTTCAAAGCTTACTTAATTTACTCTGAATTTGCATACCGTGCACAAGACTTATGGAAAGAATACAGAGGACTTGCCATCAGAGCCAAGTGAGAAATCAGAATTCTCTCAAAACAGGCAGATAAGAAATTGTTAAATTTCTTTTTAATTGATAAGAAAGTGAATATTTATTGCTTCTTTCTTGGAGGAAGCACTTTCCTGTGTGTGAATGCAAGGCCACTGACTTCCCCGAGGTAGGACTAGCAGCCATTTGGGGAGAGACAGAGATTGTCACAAGGTTGACAAAACTTCAGGAAAATAAAGTGTACTTGAGTCTTATCTGACATCTCTTCCACAAGAAGAGACAGAAATGCAATTATCTAGTACCCTGATACCCTGAGATGTGTTAAAAATGGAGTACTACCATTATTTAATGATAAGTCAGATACAGGAATGAGCTTTTGTTTTCTTCTTCTTTTTTTTTTTTTTCTTTTCAGTCTCTGCTGATATTTGAGTACATCTTCTTTTGCTTCATTTAACATTCTGCTTTCCAAGCAGTACATGTTAGCACATCATGATTTTCCCTCAAGTTAATGATTCAAGTGTTTAGAAAATTGGCCTGGTGGCTCAAATACTGACCAGTGGCAATGAATATTTCAAATACAGGTTTCCACAGCAATCTGGTGTCTGACCATGCTAAAGCTTATGTCCCCACTCCAGGTTTCTCTCTCCTCCAGCTGTTTGGAGAAGGTGCTTGGGCAGCCAGTCAAACCCAGTCCCTCTGCAGCACTTGTGACCAGCTCCCTGAGAGCAACTTCTCTGCCTGTCGGGTTGAATAGCAGCAGTGTCAGCAGAGGAGACTCAAGTACATCCCACATGGCAACTCAAGGAAGTCAAGTGAATGGAGTTCTGGATTCTGTCATTAGCAATGCAGTCCCTCGCATCATCATCATTCCTACCTCAGAGACCAATCTGTTTCGGGAAGAACTGGAAGAGGAAGAGACTGAATTATTCCACTTTCATGACAAAAAGGGCAATCTGCTGGACTTGGAAGGGCTTAGCTCATCCATGGAATTCCTTGAAGCTGTTGAGAAATTTCTATCGTAAGTTTCTCAAAAGAAAACTTTCCGGTAATTATTTTCTTGGCATCTTCTCCACTTAATTATACCAAATAACTGAAGCCTTGTAGGTTAGATCATCAGATTTTTTTTGTATGTTTATATGCTAGTCACTAGGCAGCCTTCAGATTTATCTTTGTCCAAACCAGCTCAGGCGTGGAAACAGGCTTTCTTTCAGATTGTGCTGCAGGAAATGAGCAGTGGAAGATCTGGCAGCATGATCAAGTGGCATTGGTCAAGGAGGCCGCCTGATTTGTTGCCACTGGTGGGGGTGCCAGCAGAAAGGAAAATGACTGACTGAGAGCAGGGTCAGCTCCTGAATGTTTCTGCTATCTGCACATGGAACTGTGTTCCCATTTTGGCAGCTCTGTTCTGGACAGCGATGGGAAGCATCACACGACCACAGCTTCCACCAGCCCCAGCAGTAAGGCAGATGGATACATGACCTCAACTACAGTTTAATCAAATCTCAGCATTGTTTTTGTTGTGTTTTATTTTTTAAATAGGCAGCTTGCTAAACATAAAGAAAGAAACTGGTTTTTCACTGGAAAGTGACTGCTTCCAAGTGTCGCTAATCCTCTGAAGTTTAGTGGTAGAAATCTGGCTTTTACCTCAGCTTTAGCATGGTCATCTAAATGTCAAAATGCAAGGTGCTATATGCTAAAACATACACTGCCATAGAAGCATTCAGAGTACCTTCAGAGTTAAATCCTGATTAAATATGTATGCATCCTAATGAATCTGTGATTGAAAGGGTGAATGCTCGCAGCTGGCTTGACAAGTCACTGACAAAAATAAAGCCTTGGCTGCTGTATATCACTTGTCTGTTCAGAGGAGATTCTTCTCATCTCTAAAACAAACCAGCAGATGTCTTTTACAGGTCACTTACCAGAGGCCTTCAAAGTGGGTAAAACATCATCCTGGGGAGAAAAATGCACAGTACTGTGGTGTTTGTTACAGGATTTGCACTCACATCATTATCTGTGGTTACTAATTGTGCTCATTTTATCTGTGCTTCACATTATGGTTCAGGCTCACAGGACTGTCCTAGCATTTTATTCCTAACTGCATTCTTCCTTTCATCACTCATTTTCCCATTTCTCCAGGTCTACCCCTTCAGTCTCTGATTTTCAAACCTAGACAACAAGCTGAACTACATTGTTCTTCAGCTAATACCAGTATATATTAGTAGAAAGCAGGTGCTCCTCTGGATATAACAGTGCAAATATTTGGTCCAGTGAGACTAATAGTGTTCAGACATTCAACAAGAGAGTGAGAGTTTATGTTCATAGTCTCAGTTTATTTCCTTGGCTGTATCCTATACTGTGCAAGAGATCACTGAGAGAATTTCCAGGTTTTGTGTATGCACTGGCTGAACTCGGGAAGTAATTTCTCTTTGCCTGTTTTCTTGATGCAAAAACCAGATGGAAAGCATAGAAGTGTTTTTAATTACTGTTTTCATTACAAAAAAAGATAACACAAATTTTGTTTGCAGCAAGCTAGACCGGAACACCACTAAAGGACAAATTAAACCCAAAGTAGTGCAGGAGAGAGAAGAATGCTTCCAAACTTGCAGACCTAGGGCTCTGCAAGGTGCCAGCACAGCAGACCTTCAAGAGGTCTGAGACACTTGCTTTTGATACAGACTGTACAATTTTTAGAAAAAGACAAAAAAAAAAGCACTGGTGGGTTACAGAGGCAATTGCTGTGCCAGGCTGCCTAATGCAATGCTGACACTCTTAATGCTGCTGTTTTTTGAGGTGCTCTCCTGGGTAGAGACCCTCATGCTTCCTTACCATGGAAAGCAGGGAGGAAATCGGTGATGGAGCCACATCACGCATGTGGTTCCCTTTGTGTAGCCCTGGTGTGTGGTGCTGGGGGACCAAGGCTCAGCTGGGGCGGCAGCAGGCTGCTGTTCCTGCAGCCAGGCTGCCAAAGCCTGTGCCCACTGCATGCTGAGTTTTCTGATGGGTCCAGGAATCATGCCAAGGTCATCTACAATGAGCTCAGCAATTCCAAGGGCAATTCCTCCATTTGAGCACTGGCACAGTGAGCAGAGAGCGCAGGACAGCTGCCGGGGACTGGGACAGGGACGTGCTCACTTGCAGTTCCACAGTGCCAGGTTTTCATCCACTGCATAGTTTTGGCCACAATGAGTAATCAAATCTTAATTATGTATTATGCTCATGAGAAATGGGCAGGCCTAGTCCTCAGCCAAACATACTGTCCTCCCATCTTGGATTCTCGTCCTTTTTTTTTTTGCTGAACCTGCCCTATGATTTTTTTTTTTCCCTACACTATGCAGTCAGTGACCTTACTTATTCTTGCATTTTAAATCCTCAGCTGCTGTATCTCCTTTCATCTTGAGCCAGATGTTAGGAAGCAAGTGTTCTTTCAGGGCTTCCAAGCCTTAGACCTGACTTTCACTGTTGTAATTACTCCAAAACAAGAATAGAAAATGCATTTGGTGTTCCATGTTATAAAAACATGCTCTGGAGTAGATTTTGCACTCAGATTATGACAGATTTATACAGGTAAGACTGTAGGCAAGGTATTGCCATAGGTTTTGGCAGGATGAAGGAAGGAGGACCTGAAGTCATAGTCAACAAATTCCTCTGTGTCTGAAGTCTTGCATTCTACTTGTTAGCCTACAGAAAGACTCTCCAGTGATCTCTTGCATGTGTTTGGTACTGTTACTGTGCTGGTACTGTGAGCATGTCTCAGAAAATTAGCAGGCTTGAGGTATGTGCAAACAATGTTTCACTTTTATGCTGTTAGTGTCATACACTGTTAGTACCATTGCTTCAGAAGCTACTGTCAAGATCACTGCTTATTGAAACTGAAGCAGGCTAAAATTCCAAATGGGATAGTGGTAGATAAAACACGAAGTTGTACGAAATATCGGATAGACTTACTGCAGTCACTGTGAGACTTCCACAGAAACATCAGTCACAGAGTAAATGGGTCTCAAATTGACTACCACAATGCAGGAAAATTTTGCAAGTTTCTCTGTTGCCACATTAGAATAGATGGCACATAAAAATGTACACTAATTATTGTTGCTTCCTGTTTCACAAAGGAATGTATTGGTTCACTCAAATGGAATAAAAAATTCTTAGGAATTAAACTGAATTATCCATTGTTTGTTTTTCTTATTCAATCATTATTTTTGGAGCCAGGAGGAGCAATAAAAAAGTTGAGTCAAGGTTTCTGAAACCTGTGCTCTTGTCCAGTTAATAGTAAGGTACATATATATATGACTTTATTTTCAAGTCATTTAGGCTGCTCAGGTGCAAGCACTCACCTGCTTGAGTGCATAACATCTAAATTTAGAGTTCACTGACTTGGTAAAGCCTGAAGTTGCTCAGCTACTTTTGAAATACAATGACTTCAACTGGGATGTCAGGTATCAGGTGAACAAAACTGAAAAAAAATAGCCAAAGTTAATACATCAAAACTCTGACAGAAGACTTTGATTTTTGTCCTAAATCTGAATGAAAGTTAATCAGTAATTGTTTGTTTCTGCTAAAACTCTGTGTAGCACAATTATAGGATGTGTTCCAGTTTTCATGAGTAACAGAAAATCCAGACCACAAGTGTAAACATTTTCTTTTATCATGGACAACGGTATTTTTTAATAGTTAAATCAATGGTTAGATAAAGTTTTCAAATAAGAAAATTTACTTACTTGAATCTTACTGAATCTTGCAGCTTTGGGCTGGTATGAAACATGATTTCTTCCAGAAAGCCCCAGACATTCATCCATTTCCCTCCTTTCAGGAGATGCACCTGAACAAGGAACCCCTTCCACCCCCCTGCCTGAAAAAGGTTTATGTTGTGATGTGCGAAAACTGGAAAACACTGGGAGGCAAATACCCTCTTTTTTAATTTCCTTACTTTCCCCCCAGCAATGTTCTGTCTGCACCTTGAATGGACAATTTAGGTGAAAAGTTTGGTGCTGGGATGCCTTTGTTGTACCTGCCACTTTTACCCATGTATTAACATACATTATGGCTTACTAAGAGTTCAGATGTCTGTCCACATATTTTACTTGTTTTATGGTGTGTCTGGGATGCCCTCTGGTTGTTCTTGTTAGTGCTACAGGCTGTAGCAGGACATGAAAAGCTAACTGCAAAACGTCAAAGCCAGGTGTAAATCCACTGTTATCGGTTCTCCCCTGTGCCAGCATGAGGAGATGACTGTGTGCCAGCAATCCTGGTGCCAATATTTCATTGTAAGATCCCCTGAGAGAAAACGTCTGTAGGGATTAGTGAATTATACAGTATATTGACATTTTTTACTCTGAAACATTTTTCTTCAATATTTGTAGTTATGTATCACACAGGCATTTTTATTTAAAAGGTCAGCTGCATTCTTCACCTTAAAGCAAAGCTCCAGAAGACCCTTGTCATCTTCAGGACCTTGTTCTGGATTCAATCAGCCAAAGACATATGCACTAAGAGGTGACGAGAAGGGCTGCTGTTGTTACCAGTGGTGCATGGCTGTCATGAATGGATGATGTGGGTTTAGATAAGTCCCTGCCTTTTGCCCAGGCCTCTGGCAGCAGGCAGTCGTGTTATTGAGGAGGCCAGCACCCCAAGATCCACTCTCATTCGCAAGTCCTTTAATAATGGCTGATTCTGCCTATTATAGAACAAATTGTTTATTTAATAGACACAAAACTAACAGACATAAGGCTTAAAACAGACTATTACTACACAGGAATAAGACAAAAGGGAGCACTAGTATTATACACACGGGGTTAAAGGTACCTGTTAATTTTACAGCTAGTGAAGAAATTATATAACTTAGGATCCAATGTTTCTTACCATCCAGTTCCTGATGGAGCACACATCAAATTTTTTTCCCTCAATTCCCAGGAAAATAACCATGGAATCTGCATCCAGGCTCCGGGGAGAAGCCTCACACACTTTTAGGGCGTGTGGGTAGAAGACTTCTGTCTCTGTGATAAACTGTAGTACTTTTACAGTTTAAAGCAGACCTTTTGGTCACCTATTTTTTTTTATCTCTACCCACATCTGTTAAGCTGGCAGACCTTTCAGCGCCAGCAGATGACACCCACTGGCCTTGCCCACCTGGGTTATCTCTCCTATCTGCACCGGCCACCTGTGGTGGGGAGAGGGGTGATGTGCCCTGCCACAATGGTCCTTAGGATGATGCATCCCAGCCCTTTCCCTCCATGCCAAGGAGCAGGTCTGTTCCCCTGGAACAGCCAGATGTGTGCTAGTGGGTGCCATATGAAAATGGTATTTTCCAGACATTTAGAGGGAGCTCAGCGTGGGTAGATTTTCATGTGGACAGAAGAAGATGTCTCCCTAGAGTTCCTCCTTGCCAAATTTCTGATTCTTTTCCACTTCAAGCAGGTGGCAAATCTCTTCAAAGGAACAGATGGATGTATTTAACATTAACAACTAATTTTCCACAGGCGTGTTCTTGGAACCAAATGATCCCTATTTCCTGAGATGGAGAAAAAAAAAAATCCAGCCCAGAGCAAACTACAAGTGTGGAAAATGTGAAACTGAACACATTTGAGTTCAGTAAATGCAAAGCAAATGAAAACAGCAGCTTAGAGTGGAAACTGTTGGTCCACCAGAAGCAACAAAATGGCCAATTCCATCTTCATAAAAGATATAAAAAATCTGTACCCAAGAAATCAATACAACTAGGTCTTTTTGCCTAACCCCATCTATGGACAATCCAACAGAAATAAGCTCAGAGTCATTGGCAGCTTTTTCATGCTTGGGTTGCTGTGACCCTCTGGGCACCAACATGTGGAGAAAATGGGGATGAAAAGTTTCTCTTACAAGAGCAAACTTCATTCACCTTGTTACACCCAGGAGACAATGACTGGGGGGGATATGACTACTCTCTTTACACATCTGGGATGAAAAATAGGATGTTCAAGTGAAGTGTCAGTGACAGCCATCAGAGGCCAGTCTCAGACACTGATTGCTCCAGTAGAATGATAATAAATTCCTTAAAAGTGTGAATACCCACAGAAACAAATCCTGCTATTAAAAAATGCCTTGAGATGACTTACTTGCTGATGGTTTTAAACAGGCTGACGTTGCTTTGAGTCTCAGCGCATGTGTGACTGTCAGGAGAGTCGCAAAGCAGGAGTCCTGCTGAAGAAACGCAGTCAATTTCCTGACAACGCACAGCCATTGAGCAAGGAACTGCTTCTCATTCACTGAGGAGGAAAACTGCCAAGAGACCAGTAGGATCTCTGTTATCCTTTTTGTAAACTTTAGTGGAAAAATTGCATGTCCCCTAAGGTATTTTGTAATGTGGAAATAACTTGAACTTCAGCTGCCTGGCAGGGCTGAGCCTGCTTTGTGTTATTTTTCCCTCCTCACAAAAGTGACACACTTTTCTGGGGCCGGGAGTTGAGGTGGTGTGGCCTTTTCCTCCTGGCACCAAATTGTCTTTCCATCACAGTATAGCTTAAAACCTTATTTTGGTGCATCAGAGCCCAGCAGCAAGTGCTGAACTCCCTGACAAGCTCCTGGGGCTCTCTCCTACATGCCTTGTCCCCCCAGACTTTAGGCTGACAGATGGTCTGGTCTGCAAAGGCCAAGGGAAATGGGCAAGTGAAAAAAAGACTTCTTTTTTCAGGGTTTTACTATCTTGCCTGTTTGGGGAGTGACTGGGGGTTTTTGGTTTTTTTTTTTTCTCATGGATGCCTTGGCTTGCATCCCTACTGGCATAGGATGCTTCCTCAGAAAGCCTTTGGTTTTGTGCAGGTCTGGATTTATTTCTCCTATGTGATGATTTTTCCTGGAGCAGCTTCTGAGCTGTGCTGAGGGTGCCTGGCAGATGGTCCTTCACGATTGGGTTGTTCTGCCATGCTCTGGTGCTCCTGATGTACCAAGACATATGCTTTTGGGTAAAGCTCTTCCTCTCCAGCAAGAATTAACAACTAAAATTTCCAGAGGAGAAACTCCCATGGCATGTTTCCGTTTCGACTGAGGTGCTGTTTCCAAACTTGTGTAAGGGTAGGTTTCAACCACCCTAAAAAATTTGACGGTTTGAGTCTCTTCTTCACATGCCTCTGTTTCAGAAAAGGTGGTTGTGCACTTCTGGAACATCACTGCTGTTAAAATACTGAAAACTCTTTTACCACAGGCTACAGAAAAATCAGCAGTTTCAATAACCCAAGCTAAAAAAAGGGAGAAAATCAGTCTGTAGGTGGGAATCAATGGAGATGCCAAGGTCAAAGGCAGGTGGTAAGGAAGTCCCCTCCATTGTGCTCCTAAAATCTGGGGCTGGACTCCAGTGGACACAGCAAGGCCAGGAAAAGTGATGACAAACACTCAAGCCAGACTCTAACATTATCATCAAATTGGGTAAAAAGCAGAGGACTACCACAGTGAATTTTCTTAAGTCTTGACCTTCTTTTCAAGCTTGTCTCTACAGCCTGAATAGATAGAAACAAGATTTTCTTTGCACAGAAACAAAACAAAACAAAACCAACCAAACAAAAAAGCACACATACTCAGACCAAGGGTCCAGTTGAGTCAGTATCTTGTCTCCAACAGTGACCAGCAATAAGTAACCACAAAGAGAAGCAAAATGGGTACCAAAACTTTCCTGCTCCGTTCTCCAGGAACTTCTGGTGATTCTAGGCCAGAAATGGTATTTAATAAGCTTTCACAGACCTCTTCTCTTCCATGGATTTATGAAATTGCTCCTGAGACTCATGCAAAAGCCTAACTGTGAAAATGTTCCACTGGCTCTGCAGTTTAATTGGGATTTACACTAAACAGAGCCTCCCTTTGCTTGCAACTTCACTCGGTGCCCTCCAGTTCTTGTGGGGTGGGGGAGAATGGATGATCATTGCCTGGTGGGCACCTTTCTTGGAGCCCCACTGAGGCTGCACCATCTCCACTCATTGTTTCCTCTCACAGGTGAGTGTCCAAACCCAGGAGCTCTGTCCCTTTGGCATAGGAACACAGTGAAACCACTGAATACCTTGGGTGGACTGCAAAGCTGCTCTGGCTGCTCATCCCAGGAGGACATCCTGTGTCATTTGTCCTTGTCCTTGCCCCAGACACCCTTGTCTGGACCCTTGTCTCCTCCTGTCCCACCCCAGAGTTCCCTGCCCTCTTACCCCTGCTCTTGTGACAGCATTCCTTGGGAGTTGTGCAAAAATCTGAAAGACTTGGAGCAGAAATGTGACGTGTTTACAGTTACAAAGCATTCACAAAATATTTACGGACTATATTTAAGCAGTTGGCAAGCACTGTGAGGAATAACTTATCAACAGGCCATCTCCCAGCTCTTCTGACAGGCAAGAAAGTGTAATTATCCTCATTTAACAGAGGCAGAGGCTGGGATGAAGTCTGAGCAGACAGTAGCAGTGTTGTGGCGGTCTCCTCCTCTTTCCAGCCCAAACTCAGACACTTCACACTCCCTGACTGCAGGATGTGGTCAAAGTCACTGAAATATCTGGGTTTCAGCTGTATGTATTACATCAGAAATACAAAACAATCCTCAAGATCCAAGCAATGCAACAACTGAGATGTTGGATCTCAACTGGGGTCCAAATTTCGCCACTTAGTATTTCTATCTGCATAATATGGTGAATTTCAGTGATAGATTCAAATGCACAGCTGGAATTGTCACCAAAACATATGCCTGGGACCCTCTCCAGGAACCATGAATAAATAGCAGGCAATGAATTAATATTACCCTCACACCTTAATCTGTCATGCCTTATGGCAGTAACCAGAAGTTAATGTAAACATTGTATTTCTAGGGGCAGGGTTTCCAAGTCTTCTCTCTCAAAGAATGTCACTTTTTAAATAAGCAGTTTGGAAGAAGTCTTACCCACGTTTCCATTCCAGCCTATAGGATGTTACCTTTTATGCAAAGGAACTCAAATGTCTCATCTCAGTATTATCAAACATTGGCAATGACCGTGAAAGCCCCAGCATCTTGCGAGTGTGCCACATGGAAAAAAAATCCTATTATGAAAATACTCTTACAAAGTCAATATTATTCTTATATTGCCTTTGAAAGGAAAGCCCATGGGGGCTCAGAGGGCTGTCCCGAACACAAGTGAGTGAGTCAGGTCTTTCCTCACGCAGGCTGGAGGGTGAGAAAGGCAAGGGGAAGCTGCTCTATTTTTAGCTGCCCGAGACACGCAGACCTCATGGTGATGGGGAGCTGACAATTACATAAGAAGTCACACCAAGCTTTGCTATTTAGGTCTATCTGGCCTCTTCCTTATCTCAAGTGCCGTACTAGCAGTTCCCGCTCTGAATATCCGTAATCAAAATGTAACGTGTTTTCCTGGAATCCATTCCATGAAGTAATGGGCTATTTTACAGCACCTCTTTTCCATAGGCTGCTCTTTCTGGCTAATGCTTACAGCTAGGTGCTGCTGCCATGGCTATATTGGCATCTGCTGTAGCCCCACAAGAAAACTGTGAGGTGAGTAAAAGAGGGTTATTTACCTCTGGGGAGGATGACTTGTGTTTGAACAGACTGTCAAACCTTGTGGTGATTGTCTCCACCCTGCTGCTGCCACCTCTATCGAGGAAAAGCGTTTTGCACAGAAAATGCACCTAAAAAAGCCTTTCAATCACTAACTTCAGCTCCTGTAGCTGGATGCATCCTGAGTGCTTTCACGCTGCTATGGCCCAAAATGCACCCAGCTATGCATCAGGTGGCTGTCTGCAAAGGCAGGCAGGAAGGGCCTTGAGTTTAGTAGCTTCTTTTCCACATCAAGAGTCTTTCAGGTATTTCTTCAATTCCTCAAGATTAATTTAGGGATTTAGTGTCATGCCTAAATATCAATGTCCCACTGAGCCCCTCTCTACACAGTACTCATCACGGGTGTCTCCACACCTACTTTATGGGGTTTTTTTGCCAGTAAAACAGTTTTTCCCAATTCCACTAGCAGCCAAAGAGGGAGGCAGTGGAAGCAAGGAGGCTGGTTTATAGGTAATGGGCAAGGGAAGCTGTAAAGCCCTTTAGTGGCAATATATCGGGAAAAGCCACATATGTTACTGCAATTTGAAGCAGTGATATTTTTTACAAACATAACCTTTTATTCTCCTGCTGCTCTAAAGCACTGAGAGGAAACAAGCCCATTAAAAAGGAGGCCGTGGCCTGCAGCTCCCGGAATGTCCTGTGCCACATGCCACAGGGGTGTTCTTGGATTTCAGGTGTGCAGGGGCTACATCCAGCTCCTGGGCACTAGGGTGAATGGAAACACTTCTCCTCACATTAATAATACAGGGCTAGACTCCAGCTGTCTGAATGCAACCAATTGGTTGGGAGTTTGGGGAGAAACCAGAAACGCTGGCAGCAAAAGTTTCTGTCGTATTGCATATGAACAGTGCTAGAATTGAAAAAAAAAAAGTGGATGAAAGGTCTCTCTATTTTTATATAGCAGAGTGAAAGTATTGGGTATCTGTGGCAATATTTAGTCTGAAGGAAAGTGAAATTGAATCCAAGTGACATAATGAGAAAGTGTCTGGCAAAGCCTGGTCCAGGGGAAAAGTAGCAGGGATCATTGCCTGCTAAAATTTAATTTTCAAGATGAATATGCAATGGAACTGAAAGCTATGGTATAGCTAAAAGCTATTGAATAGTAGAACTACACTGTTTTGTGGGCAAAAGCAGAGGTGTTGGCATTTTAAAGCAGGAAATGTATGGACCAAGAAGTGAGAGAGCGTTTTAGTGTTGTGGCTGAAAGTTGGAAGATTTGCACAGAAGAGAGCAGCAAGCAGGAACACAGTAGGGAAGAAGCAAGTGCAGATTAACAGGAGGCAGGATGAAAACTGCCTAAAACTGGCACAGCAGGGTAACTTGGAAAATAATTCACAGTTGCTTTCAGCCCTTCTTTCAGACACTCTTCTGCTCAGCTTTGCCACCATGGCAGGTGTCTCAAGTTAACATCAGGCAACACCTGAGTGATTTTGCTTCCCCTTATTAATTGGGGCTGTGAGGAGACTCTTGCAAAGAAAGAGCTCTGAATCTGATAATGTTTTTTGTTTCCTATAAGAAATAAATAATGGAATGTTTCAGTCAAGCAAGAAATCCTTCAAGTATACTGCAAAGAACAATTCAAAAGATCAGGTAAATCTGAGAGGGCAGATAATGTGATTGTAGACATCATCTCTGCAGCAGTCTGTGTCTGCTAATGTGGCCTTTAAATGCTGCATGTTTCTACATAAGCTTGACTGATGCAATGAGGGAGAATCTGTTGGAGGGACTGATTTCTCCCTGGTGCTCTGTCTGGCTGAGCAGCTTGCTGTAGGTCGTTTTACTGTGAGCTGGTGGTTGTTACAGCCCCACTGGCCCTGCCAGCCCAGGCAGAAAATATAACTATTAATAATAGTTACTCACTTTTCCACTAATTGCTTTCACTGTCTTTTGTGGGAGAGAATGCAAATCACCATTGGTTGTGTCCAGAGATACAAGGGAGTTTATTAAGAAAAGAGCTATGTGCTAATTGAAGAGCAATTGGGCTTCTAAAACCAGACATTTTTGAAGTGCTGCTTGTCTCTCCATTCCTAGTTTCATGTGCTCTGATCTGCAGGAGAAACCTAAATGCAAAGTGAGCATAAGCAAAGAAAAGTGAAAATCAAATTGCTGGTTCTGCACTGAGCTCTTTCAAGATGAATCTCATTTTTAAAAAAAATATATATACATACATATCTATATATATATGAAAACATATTGCCCAAAGAGAAACAATGGGATTCCTTAGGGATTGCCAGAACCCCTTTATTTTTCATTTTTGACTAGTAAATATTGCTTCAAGAGTCCCTTCACAATCCCATCTGTTACCTAAAGCTGAGAGATGGAGGAACTGGAGGTCAAAGTCCGAGTTCAGCTCCCTGTGAGAAAGCAGAGCTGAGATTCCTTAAACATGTTAAAGCTTTGCTTTAAATGGATTGCCTGTCTCTCAGTTCTCATGAAGTAGTTCTAAAGGAAGTATTTACATCTTAAAATGCATTCTTGTTTTCCATGCTTCCTCACTGAAGGTAACAGTTAACTGCATCTATGACTTGGCAGTTCTCCATTTTATCATTTTTCCTTTTGCTGTTTTTCAATGTTTTCCTAAACATAGCCAAATTTTGAAAAGCTGCAATATAACAAAGCAAACTGATGGAAAAGGATCTCTGGGTGTAGCAGAGTGAACAGGGTGAGCAGAAGGAAAGAGTGCAACAGGAAATCCAGGCTTTTCGACTTTGATGGTAAAAAGACCCCAAAGTAAAAAAATCTATTCAGAACAGTTTTCTGCATTTAGGTGTTTTGTGCAAAAATGGAATAAAAGAAAAAACAAACAAAAATTTTGTGGCCCATCTGTGTCCAGCTCTGGTCCTGGTGCATGAAATCTTAGCCCCCCTCAGAATGTGATCAAGAGCAAATTGAGAGACAGTCTTAAAATACTGATGACCTTGCATGATTTGAGCAGCTGAACTGAGCTGCTTGGTTACGTTTTTGCAATATTTTATATACAGCATCGAATACTCAATGGCTATTTGCCTAATGGAAAAGAAAATGGAGAACACATGGGCCAGATTAATAGGGGAAAAAAATTGGACTGGTTTTTTTTTTTTTCTTTTTTTTTCTGCTGGCATGCTTTCACCTACTTTGATGGCATTATTAGTGATTTATTTTGCCATGCAATATACGTAGCTAGTCGAGTAGGGCTAAGGTGAAAGAAAAATGGGCATTTCAAGTGTACGGCAGTTTTGGGCAGGGAGGTGAGCTAAGTAAAAACAGTAGAGGGGAACAGTCACTAAAATTGTGCCTCAAGTTCACTTTTCTCTACAACAAGCAAGAAATAAGCAGTACAGCATCCCCTTCTTCCTCTGCTATGTGGGAGGGGAGATGCTGGAGCCTCTCCTTTTAGGAGAAGGGTTTCAGGGCATCTGGCTGCCAAAAGGGAACTGTATTCTGGAGGGAAGCATTTCTTCATTTAAGTGGCAAAAGTAGGAAAGCTACACTGAACCTTTCAGCTTTTGTTTGCTCAGCTATGGAAAGACAGAGCTTGACTCATGTGTTGTTAATTGCCATTGACAGATAAACCTGAAAGAACCCAACCTAGCTGAGTTATTTGTATTCTTTTTTCCAGTTCAAATGAACTGGAAATCAGTGAGATGCAATAAATAGAAAGCCATGAGGTTATCATTCACAGAGCCACTTTTCCTAGTAGAACTGTGCTTTAAATCAGCAGGACTGTCAACCCTCTGACACAGCCAGGCTGTAAATACTCAGTCATCGCTTCATTTGGGGTGCAGGGGAGTGGTGAGAAAGGAACGACCAAAAGCTTTCCCAGAAATATGCTGCCCTGAGGATTCATTTGTTAAATAGAGCCTGTGCCAATGCATTGCTCTGCCAGCCTCTATTGAAATGTCTCTGCTGATTTATTCTCAGTATCTGCATTCCCATGTGTGAATTCTGTACCTTTGTCCATTTGACTTCAGGATCTGCAGACAGAGGCTGAATTTTACAGGATTCTGTGTGCAACGGGGCATGACAAATGCAACTCTGCCCTCTTCCCTTCTCAGTTAGTCTTAGTGTTAATGTTCCTCTCTTATGCTTTAAAAACATGTTGGGGGTTTTTTTATTATTTTTTGCTTAAAGAAAATAATAAGAAGGTTTTAAAACTTTATCCACCGTCTGTAACTCTGACGGAATTAGTCTGGATACCGGCCTTTTGCAATACATGTGACTGGTCCTGATTGTTTGGGTTGGTATCTGAGGATTAAGAGATTTGGGAAAACTCATTCACTCTTTCATTCTTTCATGATCCTCTCAAATGCTTTGGCTGATTTTCTGCCTGCCCAAAATGGGGAAATGGCAACAAAGATGTCTGACTCTTTACACCATGCTCCTCACAACCAGCAAAACCTCCCACTTGTCACTTGGCAGGAAGCAGCAGGATTCCTGTATGACAGACTTGCCTCCAATCCATATTTTTCCTAGCTGTGATTTTGGACTTCATACTATACATGTTGATGTCGAGGGCTTTATATCAGCTGAAAAGTCTGACTCCCAATTTTTTTTCCCACTGTGCCATTGTACAGATGCTAAATAGGAATAGCTGTGTCAGGAAACACAGTTGTGTATCTGCTGCTAAAAGTGGCCACTGTTAAATTCATTAGAACTGCTTTTTCAAACTGGTAAAAAGAGAAGCTTCTGTTCTTAGGCTCATTATATACCCACAGCCAGAAGCCCATTTCTTCTGCTGAAGATCAGTATAAACCACTTCTTGCACCTCCAGTGGTTTTTATTAGCAGAGCCGGCGGGAGGAGAGGCCCCTTGGGTATCCCTCAGAGGAGCCTTCTCTCCTGGGATTTGGGAAAACACTAGGTGTCATCAGTGAGGTTTCTTGTCCCAGGAGTAACACACGCATTTGAGAACCTACAGCCAATGCTTCCCGGGATCTAGCTTCCCAGGATCCTGATGAGTTTTTATAGGAAAGCCAGGAAGAGTCTCTGAAATCCCAGTCTCAGACAAGTCTAGGCAAGGCTTCAGGTTGTCCAGTAAAAATCATGTCAGGATTAGACTTGATTTTTAAGGCTATTTTTTAAAGCCCACTTTTATGAAGAATGAAAACATTATTAAAATACCAAGTGAAATAGAATTTTTCCTTTATCTGTTTTTTAGTTATCAGTTAGATCTTACTGAGGATTTTTTTCTCTTCTCTGTTGCTCTTTCTCTTCCTCTCAGCACAAATCTTTCCCCACAGTGCCCCTAAAATAAAATGGGAATCACTTTCTTGTTCAGGGAGACTGTTTTCTGCTGTTGAGATGTGAACAGCAGTGTACCTGGTGCACAACTTGGCCTCCTGGTCCAAGAGAAACTTTCTGTCCCCAAAGAGGGCAGGGAACCCACTAGAAAAATTATTTTAAAATTAAACAAAAAAACCCCCCAAACATAAAAATTACAAGGAGAACAGGGAAAAATGTAAGGGGCTGAAGATCCTCCAACAACTTTCAAGTATGTTAAACTCCTCAGGCAGGAAAAAAGCCCTGCTTTTGCCTCTGCTATGACTTCACTGTCCTCTACTGAATCCTCCAAGCCTTGGAGGAAAAAAGGGTCTTGTTTTTGACCAAAAGGAGATAGAATCATTGTCTAGAATGAAAAAAGTGGCTTTCTCTTCTTCTCTCCCTCCTGGTAATTTTCAGTGCCACGGTTACAAGGATGGATGTGGCACCCAGAAAGAGGCAAACTCCAAAAAGTGAGAATCCTTTTTATCTATTTTCCTGAACATATGTGAATTATTAATACTAAAGAGAAGAGTTTTTTCCAATATACTTTAGGTGGCTAGAATTTTTATATTATTTTTTGAGATCTACTTTTGGAGGTGCTAGGAATGAGGGAGTTTCATCTGTTTGTGTTTAGGGAATAAACTTGCCAAACAGATGCTCCAAATCTTCTGTTCAGTTCTTGCAGGTGACAGCTGTAATGGCACGAGAGACTTGCAAATCCTGGCACCCACACAGTCTAGCCATAATTTCAGCTCATAAAGCTCTATAACATCACATTTCACAAATGAATGTGGATCCTGGGCTGAAAGAAAACCCTTTTGCTTCCCTTGCCAGCTTTGGCAATACCTCAGATCCCTGCTGTAAAAGAAGTGTGGCTCCAGTGGCAGCAGCTATAAAACTACAGTCTATACTTAACATAAAATCTAATATAGCATCTATGAAATTAAAGCAGACTCTCTTCACAGAGTCTAAAAAGTAGATGTATGGCCAAGTCCAGATCCCCTTTGCTGAGTGGTGTGAATCCTGGATTAGACAGCAAGAATACACTTATCCTTTGGAAAAGAAAAGAAAACAAAAAACTGAAGAAGCCATTCAGGAAATTGTGGTGCTTAAGGAATTAGCTGTAAGCAGAGAAGATGGCAGCATCTGGGGCAGAGAATGCTGCCATAAATAGCAAAATACGGCTTAAAGAGCTGGAAATTATGAAACAGCTTTCTATTACCATTAAGTGGAGAAACTGTTTTTGAGCCAGCCCTGTCAGGAAAAGAACTGTCACGTAAAACAGCGCTAGCTGACGTGATCCTGTGTCATGCTCTGCAGTTAGCATCCAGTTTCTGCAGCTACTTCCTAACTAAAATGGTTTCTAAACAGCAGTTTTTCACCAAATCATAGAATCATCAGGGTTGGAAGAGACCTTTAGATCACCAAGCTCAACCATCTACCCAGCACTGCCACTGTAATCCCATAACCACAAAACCATCACCCAACACCAGATGCCTCTCAAACACCTTCAGGGATGGTGACTCCACCACCTCACTGGGCAGCCTATTCCAATGCCTGACCACTCTGAGAGTTTTTTCTAATATCTCCCAATCTGATGAAGAAACAGATGTTTCTCCACAGTCTGCTTCACCTTCCCAGCCAGAATGGCTGTAGGTGGTAACTCTCAGCCATACGCGCTGCTGAGCGCTGGCTGTGCCTCACAAAGCCACAGGGAAGGTGGGCAATGTGGTCCTCAGAATGACTCCAACTAAACACTGAGTAAACCTAGGAAGGTCAGTGCTTCTGGAGGAGGGGTTGGAAAAAAATCACATTTCCCCCTTTATGTTTTGTCCTCTGTCGTAGAGCTGGTCATTCTTCAGTTCTTTGTCCATATCTCTGCCTCTGATCCAGCTCTCAAAATAGTCCTTAACTAACAATGGGCCTTGCACGTCTCTCTTAAAACAAGACATACACAAAAACTATTGTGGACCTATGGGATGCATTAGCTCAGCCTTTTCTCAGCTGCATTCTTCCCCTTTAAATTCAGTTGAAATGAGCTTACTTTTTAATTTATTTATCTCTATTGTTCTGAACTATCTATGTACATGGATGACAGGGCTGCCTCTCACTTAGCTGCCTCAGTTGGAGAGCAACAGACAGGGAGTGAATCCAAAAAACTCACCTACAAACCCCATGATGTCTTCTCCACAGCTTCATTTCTCTGATCCTCATCTGCTTCCTCATCTTCAGTCTGTTTCCCTTTCCCTCCATATGTTGTTTCCATCCTTGTGGAACTCTTTAGCACATAAAAACAAAATTAAAAAGCCCAAAAGCTCTATGACATGGTCTTCTTTCTTAGCATTTTTCTAGTAAGCAATACCTGCTTCTAAAGTGGGAAGTGTTTGTGTTCAGTCCTTTGCCATTGTTCCTCTGTTCCTGCTGAGATATTCTGGAGTTGTTCCTTTTGGAGTGGCTTTACTCATCTGCAGAGTGAACAAAGCAGTTAGCTCCATTTAAAGGTGCTCAAGATCAATTTTTGAGGAACAGCTATGGCAAAAGGGAGGATTTTGTTCAATCCTTTTTATCACCAGGTGAGCTTTTTTTCACCTCAGTGGCTGGGGGCAAGACCTTGGGAAGAGAACATTGTTCTCTGGAGGAGGGTTCATAACTTAATGTCATCAGAGTAGCTCCACCCTGTCCCCTTTACATCTTACAGCAAATACCTTTCCTTGCTTTCACTCTAAGCCTCAGGGAATTTGTGGATGCACATGTACATGGCCAAAACATAGCTTTGAGTGGAAGTGGAAGATGAGGACAAGCAAAGAAATAGACACTCAGAGACTGCGAGATGTTTTTTAAAGCACGAAGGGTCTGCAGCTATCTTTCCATTAAATCCCCTTCGTCACTGCGAGGCTATTATTAGGACAAGAGTACACAAAGTTTTCTGCATCCATTACATAAAGGCTGCTAATAAATCTTGCTCAGTTTCTTGCTGGCCTGTGCCATTTCTCAGTAGAGCAGTTCCATTACTGCCATGCTGGTTGTTGACTGGGTCTCTGACAGTCTACAGCGGGAGTAAAATGCTGCCCTTCTGCTGTGGGATCTTTTGGCACTTGCAGTGCAGTTCTGTCCAAATGAACGTGCAGGCAGCAAATGGAGACTCGCATCCCCTGCCTACGTGGGAGCTTAGATCAAGAAGCAGAACTCCCCCCAGTTTGTATATAAATAGAATTGTATATAAAATCCCAACACCGTTAGCTTACACAAATTGTGTATGCCAATCATTCTAAAAATTCTTTCCAAGCAAGCAAATCCTCTATAAATCTAAGAGATAATCAAATACGTGTTTTGCAGTCACTTTACACCTTTGGTGACCTCATCAAAACATGCCAGTGCTCTGCCAAAATCCATGACTCCATTTGTAAATTTTAGCCGTTCCAGGAAGTTTGTGCACCTGATGCAATGTTACTTTTATTAAACCTCCTGCTTTAGTTCTTTCTTTTAATTTAGCTAAGGTCAAGAGAGGTTTGTATCCATTGGAATAAAGCTGAATGTGAAGAATGATCGCTACTGGAATGATACATCCTGTATCTCGTCCTTAGCTAGAGACATTGATACTTTCCAAAGATACAGGGAAGAGCAAAAGGCCATAAACTAATAATTTATTCCTGATATTTCAAATGTTTCAAGGATTAAAGATTATGTTCAATATCGCACTTTTTAAAGATGAAGTGATAATATAAAATTATTCATACATTTTCTTTACACGTGATTTTTTTCTACAGCAAGGCAACTTTTGTTGCACAGCCTTGTTTGCTACTTTCCTATTCTGCTCATATTTCTCAGTCCTTTGTAAAAAGACTAAACACCATCCAGAAGCATCAGTGAGGTTGCCTTGTCCCAGCTGCTCTAGAGTTTGCTCCAAGATTTCAGTCTTGCAAGGCTGCCAACTTCCACCCTTAATTTATTCCGCCCTCTCCCTAGGATAGGAAAACTCCCCTAAGGTTATTTATCATCAAAAAGAAGAAAACAGATTTTTGGCATTAGCACAGCCAATGGGACATCCAATACTTTCTGCTTCAAAATTCACTCTGAGTAACTTCGCAAGAAGCCCTTCCGCAGTCACATACATCCCTTCTCAATGCTTTTACAGTTATTCATTTCTTTGAAATTCCTAGTTTTGGAGGATTTAACCTTTTTTTTTTTTCCTTTTTGTAGCCATCCTCTTTTCTTGCTGTTTGTTTAAAGCTTACCAGGCAGTCCTAGATCTGATGCTTTCCTGAAATTTAGGGAGATAAAATCTATTTCATTTCTGCAGTCTAGCAAAGGGACTCTTGCGTGTATCCAGGAGAGCTGTGGAGTGAGTCTGACAGCACCATTTTTTGCCAATGTGCTTCATAGTTTTCATTCACATCTGTATCTACCTCCATCATATGAAAAGCTTACTTGCAGTCCTGCATATTTCAGGGCTTGCAGTAACTATATATGGCTGTTAAGCTCACCATTTTCCCCATATATTTGCTCTTAAGTCAGACCTTACTAACAGGATCTCAAGTGACTGACTACAATCCCTTCCTGCTAGAGATGTCCCCAGTTTTGGCAGCCACAGTTTGGTGTGCCCACCTTGCTTCAGCCCCACTAGCTGGCTCTTAGGACGAGAACTGTCCCTGGCAACACAGGGACCTGCCCCAGCCCCTGGATTCGTTGAGCACCTACACAGTGCATTCCTGACTTCCTAGGAAATCACTGGGCAGACAGAACACTATGCAGATGAACTGCTCAAATCCTTGCAGAAAGATCAGTGAAACAGGGTAGAGGAAGTTATGCAAAACTCTGGCTAGACAGACCCAAAAAAAGAAAAAAACATAAGCCCACACCCTCTGTCTGGTGATCCTGATGACTGAGCAACAGTGGAAACACGTTTATTTGCCAAAAAGAGCTTCCCTACTCCTTAAAAGGAGCTGTGTACACTCATCCCTGTCTTTGTGGTCCTCTTAAGCACTTGCATCTCCAGCGCAAGGAATGAAAAGCTGGTCAAAATTCGTCACTGGAATGAAATGTGAGTTTCCTGCTGTCACTCATCCTTTACCTCTTCCTTTCTCTTCGAATAGATAAGGAGGTGGTTCTCTCCAGAAGGGTTTGTTTGCTTTGTGAGGCATTTCAAGCTGAGTGCCCGAGGCTGTAAGGCTAATGCTGCAGGACAGGGTGTATTGTTTCTCAAGTCAAGTTCTGATTTGTGCAAGATGGAAAAAAGTAATTTCTCAAGCTGTTTTCCCCTCTCATAAATAGAGATGGTTAGAAGCAATTTTTTGCAAAAGTTTTGGTGAGACATGGAAAATGTGCTCGGTTCTCTCTGTTTGCAATCAGCCCTTCTCATATTTCTTTTCTTCTAAGCAGCTATTCTGAAATAAGTCTGATTAGTGTACTCCTAGCACATATTTTGGATTATGGCATTGTAAAATATTTTATGGTGTGTATGTACTACATACATGATGTATTATTTTCTTAAATCTATCACCAATTATTTTTTTTTCTTTGGCACTTCCTGTCAGATAAACAGAGATAACTGAATTTGGATGTGAACTTTATGGGTGGAGAGGGAAGGAAAAGAGGAGGTGGAGGGGGAAGGAGCAGCAAATTGTTTTGCAAAGAGTCTCTGGGCTGGAGCCATGCTTTTGTTTGAAAACACAGATATATACCCAGTTACTGCTAATGTTAAAAATAGCATAATGGCAATAATCTATGAGAAGGCCTAAATTATAGGTCATGTAGCTATTAATGTAAAGCACCTATGGCTCCTAAGTGTCATTTGCCACATGTCGGGTTCATGTCTCAGTCCCAAAGGTCTGTGGGATGAGGGAAACCAGCCCATAGAGGCTAATCTGGTAATTCTTGTATGTGCCTTTGTCTTCACAGAAAATTGTCATAGTCCACTGACTAGTCCAGTGAGAAACGAACTGAGGTTAGGTGAGCATTGCTGCCTCATTTGCAGAGGCCTGGAGCAGGCTGGGGTGGGGGGAGGAACAGGGTCCATGCTTAGGATGTGGTTGTGCCCCTTGGAGGGAAGCTTTTTGAGACATGCCCCTGTTGGTCTAGGAGTGGTGGAAACCCTGCCCACAAAAGAGGTGGAGATATTTTTATAGCTGCTTCTACTTGCATTTCCCCAGATTATTCAGATACTGCAAGGACGAATGCAGTAACACTTGCAAGTTACTCAGCTACTATGGTGTTGCAAGCTATATGAGGTAATAGAGAAATATTTCATTCATTTCCAGGGACCCGCTCACTGGCCCTTTTCCAGCAGCACTGTAAACTTGTAAAACTGATGGATCAGTTTCCCAGGGGTCTTTATTACCAAGACTTCTGACTTCTCAGCAACTGGAACAGCCTTGTAAACTATTCAGAACATGCAAGATGCTTAAAATAAGCTTGCAATTAGTGTTCCCCAGGGTCTTGTGCTGGACTTCTTTTCCCAAAGACTCTTTTCTGTCATGTTTAGCACGGGAAAATTGGATGAGGCTCTCTGGGGGCTTATCTCTGTCAACAGGAAAAGGGCACTTCTAAACTAAATTAAGTGCTACTGCTCCCTTCCTCAAAGGCAAAAAAAACACTGCAATGACTAACTTAGGTCTCCAACTGGTTTAAAAAATTCCAAACATTGGGATGACTTGGATCTGCTTCCAAAGGGGCTTAGCACAAATACGTGTATAACTGAATTTCAAGCATAGTTCTGCACGTGAATTAAACTCTACAAGAATGCCATTACTTTGACTTTTGCCATATAAAATATGAACTGGTGTGTGCCTCATGTCTCTCTGTCCTACTTTGATATCCCTGTCCCTCTGTGTCATTAAGGCACCCAGTTTGTGAGTGAAGCCATCTGCTGTTTCCTGACACCTGGAGCACAGACCAGGCACATCATCATTACACATGCGATACTGGATTCATTTTCCATTTACTTAAAGGTTGTCTTTAGAGATAGTCTGTTTTTGAAAGTTGAAACAATATTTAGACATCTAATGATAATATATATGATATATATATTATGTAAAATATGATATAAATATATATATGATATATGACATAAGGCTATACTGGTAATTTTTTTTTTTTTTTCACTATAAGGGGAAAAAACCAATTCAAATTGCCCATGCATACTTCTGGATGATAAAAGCTGTGAGCTGTGCCCTTCCCCTTCAGTTTCAGGCAAATAAAAATAAAACAGGAGCAGAAGAACCACTTTGTTCCCCAGCCCTGCCCCCGGGTATATAAATAGCAGGCGGCCCTGTGCCCGAGTGGCTGCTGGAGTTCCACTCATTCCAGGGATCTTTGGACACCCTCTTATCAAAACAGAAAGGCTGACTTCACTCCCGCTCTCCCCTGATTGATTTCATGTTGGAAACAGGTAACACGACAGCTTCCATTGTCCTTGAATTAGCCACCTACTTCCAGAGGTCAAACAAACAGGCTGAAGGTCCCGAAACTCACTTCAGCTAATTGGTGCCAAAATTCCTTCTCCACGAAGTAAGCAGGGGCTGGAGCAGTCCTGGGTGACAAATGGTCTCCAGAGAGACGGACAGAAACCATCCTGAGCAGGCTAACGAGGGGTATCGAGCTACAGGGCTGGGGAAGAGGCGAAATGCGAGACAAAGTCCAGTGCCAATTTTAAACTTCGGAGCCGGAGCCACAGAAAGTTTCTACTTGATTTTAATAGGCTTTGAAGTTTTGGTCAAGGTGAGATGGAGCTGAGCAGTGGCATTAGGACATGGCTGTAAGATTCAACCCTGGAGGTCTGAAGGCCCAGTGTTAAACTGGGCACCTTTGCTTGCTAAAAGCTTTCTGGTATCAACATTTCCTAGCAGCTTTCTGCTTTCGTATTTTTAGAAACAATTTGAGTTTAGATGCAATAGGTGGTGGCTAAAACTTTTCACTCTTCTCCCTCTCATTTTCACTGTTTTCTCCTTCCACCAGTTTTTTAGCTATTTCTTTACCTAGTCTCTTAATATATTTTTCTGTCATTTAGCACAGACACTGCAGGTACCGCTGTGCAACCTGTGTCACGCATTTCGACACGTACACCATGCCTAAAGTGATTGATGTCAATGTTCTGTCACTCTCATGTATTCTGTAGAGTGAAAGCTTAGAGAGTGAGAGGATTGTATCACTGACCTTTGGAGGGTGGTTCTCATGCAAAGAGAGGGAAAGTGCAGGCCTGTACCCAGCTAATAGGTTGCAGGCACTTCATGTTCCTCCAAAGTACTGTCAGCTCCTGTTTAACCCTAGATTGATTAATGTGACTCCGTGTCCCACCTGTAGCTGCACAGATGCTGTGGACAGGCAGCTTGTAAAGCCAGTTGCATTAGGCCCTGCTTCACTTGCAGTTGTTTATATATAGCCTGACCTCCACAGGAAACATTTTTCCATATGTGGGTATAGTAAATAAGCTCAGAGAATAACCCAGATATCCATAGTTTTGATTTATCCATGTTAGGTGACCACCTTGCTGATAGGAAGCATGGATGAGAAATAGTTAACAACAGCTTTTTCTTTCTTTTCCTCTTTCCTTAAATTGTCTAAGAGAGTATTTTACCCTCGCTTTAACAGCCTTAAACTCTAAAATATTGTTTTCTCCCTCTTTCTTTTGTTCCCTATCCTGTTTTGAAACAAACAGGGTTCTGAGCAACCTGATTTAGTTGAAGATGTTCCCGTTCATTGCAGGGGGTTGGACTAGATGACCTTTTAAGATCCCTTCCAACCAAACTAGTCTACGATTCTATGACACTGCTAACTTCTCTGCTTCTGCTGCCTTGCGAATATTGGTACGATAATGTTTTGTGTCGAAGGCATTGTGAAACGTCCCTATAATTTAATACTGGCTCTGTTTCCATCTTCACTCAGACCTCTGAGCAGCCTTTGACTCCTGTGGCTCCGATCTGAGCATCTCTCCAGACAGAGCTTGCAGCACTTCTGCACTTTCCTCCCAGCACGGCTTCTTGCGCTTGCCAAGGGCAGCCTGTGTCAGACTAACCTCACAGCTGTCCTGTCACTGAGATTATAAACAAAGGCAATGTGTCAGATTTCATTCATCTGGGCTTCAGGACAGCATCTGATGTCCTCCTTCAATCCTGACACTGCCAAAACCATCATTTTTATGCAAGGTGAGCAGGAAGACTGTAGCAGGGAAGACAGCAACAAAAAGTACCAGGCAGAAAGGTAGTTAATGGAGTTTGTTTACATAATTGTACGTAATTATATAAATATATGGTTATAAAATCAAAAGGTATTGAAATCTTTCCTGCTTAATGTTTTCATCAGTAAACTAGGCACAGAGTGTGCAAGTTTGCTAATGACATTTGTGGATGACAAAAGTCCTATTAGGATGGAGGAAGATCTGAAAAATGTTATGGGAAGAACAACAATGTAATGGAGTTGAATTCAGAAGCATAGATAACAAAAGCACACATACAGATATCATTTATGAGTAAACTGAAAATGGAAAAAAATAGAAAAAAAATTAATCAACTGTGCAATTCTCTAGCACCTTTGGAGCACCGTCATGATTTTCTTTGGAAAGGGAAATGTCATTCTGGGACATGTCAGTCAAGATGTTTCCTGTGGAAACACTAAATCCATGACAGAAGATGACATCAATAAGGTGTCCTTAGGACACTACGTATGATTTTGATGTCTCATGCCCATGGAAAATACAAATCCGAACAGGTGTAAGGAAGGGCTACTGAGATCACCAGGAGTGCCATGATCTTTCCTTACAAATGGAGGCCAAGGCAATCTCAACTTGTTCAGCCCAGGAAAATGAAGGTTGACAGGGGATATGGTTTCCCTCTAAAAATACCCAGGAGTCAGTGAGGGAGAAGAACTATTTAAACTCATATGTGACTAAACTTAGTCTGGAAATAACATGCAGGTTGCTGGCCATTAAAACAAACAGGGGCAAGAACAGCCTTCCGATGGGAACAGCTGGGACCAGAAAAGCACAAGCACTTCTAAGATGTAAATTCAACTGGGAAGAAATGCTGTAGCATTTCGGCAGGAAAAGGCTCAGGCTTGATGATACTTCAGTTTGTGTGACTCCTGGATCCATCCAGGGAGGGCACAATAGTTTCTGGCAGTGAGGGATGCTTCTACATACCTGTGGTCCCTTCTGTCCCTCTTGCTCGTCTTGATTTATGTACAGCATTTCAGCCAAAAATATCGGCACAATGCAGGTTTCAGTCTTCTGGGGGTGACACCCACATCTATGTGGCAGCCAACCTTGCAAAGTCAAGAAGGAACCGGTGTTTTCACAAATAAATCATCGCAAAATAATTCACACATAAACATGACACTGGTGTGTACAAGTTTGGTTCAAATTCTTAATATCTAGAAATATAAGCTCCTCTGCTGGCTGCTTCTTTTTTTCTCCTCTGTCAGTAAAGTTTAGATGTATTTTATTTACTGTGGGAATGGCTATTAGTTGATACAATATTTTCTGTGGGCAGCAGTTAAAATAAGATCTCCTGGACGTGTTCTCAGACCTTGAGCTGCAGGCATGAACTGCTCTCATGCCTATTTTGTGTTTCTCTGGGGAAAAAAAACCCAAACAACTCTAGAGGTGGTTACAAAGGCCTAGAGAGGTTTCTCTACATGCACAGGTTTTGTATGGCTTTACCCAAGCAGTTATAAAATCCAGGGCAGCTAAATCAACGTAACAGGAAAGATATGTTGATTTTTTTTTCCTTAGTTTATTTCCATACACTTGTAAATGTATTGTTAGACCTGTCGATGCACTGAGATGTCACCAGTTTGGGTGACGTTCATTTTTGTACCAGTTCAGTTATGTGAATTGGCTGCAGTGCTTTGACCTGAGGATGATAAGAGGTTGTGGTGATGAGCCCCCAAATGGCATCTGCTGAGTGCCCAGGCTGAACAGCAGAACAGACCCTGCAAAAAGGCTGTGCTTTTGTGAGTGAGTGGTGCTGGCAGGAATAATGCAGGGGAGCTGCCTGCTCCCCTCCTGTGCTGTCTGTTCAAACCCCTGTGCCGGGCTGCTCCCGACCTGCCAGGCTCTTCATGCTGCAGCTTGCACCCGTGCCCTCCCTCGCCAAGGCAATCTGTTACACACAAGTCTATAGGCAAAGCTGCACCTCCTCTCCCGTGGCATTAATTAATATAAATAACTGCAGGGATCACTCTGAAAGTTTGGCTGTTTACCTGCCAAACCCTCTTTAATTGGTATTCATGAATCTCAAACACAGCTCAAACACATCACTCAGCAAGCCCTTCCTGCAAGGCTGATGGACTGTAATTAAACCACACCAAGCCACAGGTTTCTGCATTAACCATTCCCTGCCGTTAAGGAAAAGGAAATTAAGGCAGGCAGCTAGCTTCAAGAGGTAACAACAGGGATGATTGAAGGCATTACTCCTCTAACTTGCTTGACTCTGTCAAGAATGGTAAATGTGAAGTCTGATCCTTTTTTCCCCCCTCCTTTTTTCTTCCCATATATTGCTCCGTTTGAAGAAGCAGAAAGGGCTATGTCAGCCTGGGGTAGAGTAATCCAGTAGTTAGTTGTTAGTAGCTGTGAAGGAATTTGGAAGAACTGGTTTCAATTCTTTGACAGTTGATTCCTTGCATGTATAAATGTTTATTGCCTCTGGTCACCATCTGTAAAATGAGGCTAATGCCTCATAGCAGGGCTAAGGATGAAGCTGTTCAGGCTGTGATGTTCAGAGAAGCTTCAGATTGATTTCAGTCCCTAAAATGGGCCAGGTTTAACGAGATCAGTACATAACCTTAAGCTTCTGAAAAGGTTAGTTGTGTTACCTGGAATGAAGAGGTTTAGTTGCTGTTTCGTTGGTTTGGACTCACAAGGTGGAAATGTTTAACCTGTGGCATGGGCTGTGGCATCCACATAGGTGGTCCTTCTTTTACCTGAGAACAAAACAGATACTCCTAGCTTAGAGCTAGGAATGACCAGCCTCCGATGTGTCTGCTCAGTCACTACAAAGGAGTCCAGTAATAACATACGCTTATTTCCTCTGTTTATGCAATTTACCAGGATTCTAGAGACACTGTAAATAAGGAGTATATTATTAATCAACATTACTTTCTCTTTACGAAGAAAAGCACCAATAAGGAAAAACTAAAGAAGGCTTGATTAGCTAAAATAAAGAAGAAATCAGGGTACAAAAAAGACTAACTATCCATTTATAACATTAAGAACTTCAACGGCTAGAGTGGGAACACCAACACTGCTAACTTTTCAATCTGATGAAAGGCACAGGCTTAAAAGCTTTCTTGATCACCAAGATAAGGAGTGAACTGCTGTCAGAGAGGAAGACAGCTACAGAAGAAATAACACAAGAAAACATGCTCAGTGTGAAAATGGGCTGATGACAAGTGAAGATGGTCAGCACAGCTGGAGGGACAACAAGGCTCTAAGAGGGGAGAGAAAAAAAAAAAAGGTGGAAAGTAAGAGTAAACTTGCCCATGGGGTTTTTGTTGGCTGACAAAGCTGTCCCAGCCAAAGTGAACTGGGTGGGTGTAGCTGCGCAGCTGGCTGGATCCTGAACCCCCTGCCAGCCACTCTGTGCCCAACCACATGGCTCCTCCCATGCGAACACTGGGCTAACTGGACTTACTGCGGTAGTCACGATGTATGAGAGAGGATGCAATTCAGCCCTAGGTATCTTTCCAAAAGAGGGACAGGAGAAAGAAAAATGGAACAAAACAAACAACCAACAAAACCACAAAATACCAAATAAACAGAAAAATAAAAGTTCTTCTGTGATACCAGTTCTAGGTGGTTTGGGCTTCACTGTGACCAAAGTGTAACAGCTTGCCCTGTCAAAAGCTGACTGCAGCCCCTGCCTCTCAGAAACACATAGAACATATCTAATTTATTGCATTTTTTGGCCACAGAGTTATCTTGGAACTGGAAATAAGCTGTTAGGCTCTAGATGATATTCACATTAACCTCTTTAGAGAGAGGTTACTTTGTGCTGAACACCAGTTATACGCTGAGTGTAAATATTTGCATTAGCTTTACTTCTGGAAGAAAAGCAAAAGTGAAAGTAGCAGTGCAGTAAAAGCACAGCTTGTAGTTCAATGCCTTAGCACACAGAAAGGTAATGTTACATTAAGTGCTGCTTAATTAAGAATAATTCGACTGAGCATTGTTAATCTGTTCATAATTTATGGGCTAATTTTTCCATTTACAAGTACCTTTTTGTACTTCACCACCGCAGGTGATATTCTCTGTCACTTTTGCAGTGCCCATTACCTGACACCTAAGGCATTTCATTAGCATTTAAATGAGACTAAGGGCCTGAGTAATTCTGAGATAGGCTGTATCTACATGGCTAGCTGACTACTGCATTTAATTAATTTCCAGACTCCTTCCTTCCTTCCTTGTTCAGAGGGAAAAATGCAAGCTCTGTTTAAAATCCGGTAGTGGTAGGAAGAACAGGCAGGCCACAGTTCTAGCTGCTGCTGAGGTTTCTTGCTCAATTTACTATCTCCAATTTCACTATTCATCTTTAATGAAAAGCTTTTTTCTCAAAGAGGAGAATATTTGAAAAGTGACCAAGAATGGAGCGATCTTGAGCTAATGAGTTGCCTCCATTTCTGTGCTCGGTCTCTGGAGGCAAAGGGAAACAGATTCATTTCTTACAAACTGCTCACGCCATGGCAAAGTGATGATGGACTTACAGATGAGACTACCAGCTTTGAGCTGGGCGTGGCACTGGCCTTGCTGCAATAGGTGGGTATGGTGCAGATTGCATGCGGGCTTGCCGGGGGTGAAACCTGCTGCAACACCAACCAGCAAATGTCTCTCTGCAAGTTCTTCTTCAGTCATGATGAGTTAAAGTAACACTGTCTTGAGATGCTGCATGTGCAAGCTGCTCCTCCAACAGGAAAAGCTGAAGGCTTTGGGAGAACTGAAGTGGAAAAGGATGTTTTTCACTAACATGGCAAAGGGAAAAATCAAGCAGGAGCACAGGCTGTGTGCTCTGGTGAGCTGAGAGCAGATTGCTCCTAAGCAGTCAGCACAAGGGCACACTGACACTGGAGATATCACGTGAGTCACACTGAGGAATAGGGTCCCGGAGCTCTTTCTACTCTAATAAATAAAACAGCATGAGAGTGACCTACAGCCCTTGTGACACAATGAAAAATCCCTGTGTTGGGTAATTTTTACCTCCATGAATTGAAATCATGTGAGAGTCTGTTTGCGTAACAGGGATTTTTAGTTTTGCCTGATTGGAGAGACTTAATAGGAAAAGAGCAGACTAAAGAAAAAAGATTTCTGAAACAGTGGTTTGGCTACAGTAGTGGGGGGTTTAGCTGCTTTTCTTTTTGGGATGCTGTTTGAAGTGCATTTGTCCTAGTCATGGCAAGTGAGAAAACACACAGCTCAGTGGGACACTATTAAAATACCCTTGTTGAGGTTCATTGAGCCAGGGCTCAAAGGACTGGACAGGCCCCGGTTTCATGTGCAACTAGGGCATGGGTCTCCTAACTCAGCATCAGCTCCAGCCTGAGGGCTCCCATTTGGGGTAGCCTGTGAGGGCAATAGGCACAGCAGGGCCAAATTCAGGCTCAAGGCTGTGCAGGTGACAAAGCAAAGGACAGTGCTCTGGGGCCAGAGGGGTGAGACAGGGCCATCCATTATGAGCAATGTGTGTTGTGTTGCATGGGGATAAATAAGATTATAAAGCTTTCTTCTGCACTCCTCCACAGCAAATCCATGCTTGAAGAGGGGACTAAAATCCTTTGATTTGTACTGATAATGTAGTAATTTGTACTGAGCATTTACTAGATGGACATTTCTTTCACAGCCATTTTTACTTGTAGTGACTTCTTAATGTGAAGTTTGGCAGGAACCTCAAGCCTCACCAAGCTGTGAGGTGCAGCTGCCTGTGACTTTGAAGCACCTCTGGTGCATCTTCGCCCTGTTCTGCCTCCCCCAAGGCAGTGGCAGTGGCTGGCGCTGGCAGGCCCAGCAATGCTCTCCCAGCCAGCCCGCCCCGCTCCAGGCTCACGGATTCCCAGCTGGACAGTCTCCGTGTTAAATAATTAGTCCAACAGCAATCTGATAAAGCATCACCTTAGAACCTGGTTCATTTCATGCACCCACTCCTACAGCGAGGCTGTGCCAGAAATCTTACTTTCTGGCGGCTCCCTTCTAATTGCAGAGCTGAATTTATGCATGGCTACTCTCTACCTGTTTGTTCCTGTGCCAGCCTTCTCTGTAAGCTCCAACAGCTCTTCTGCCTCGCTGCCGTTCCCCCACTTTGATGTCCTCGGGGGGCGAGTACATCCCTGTCACTCCTCACGCTACTCTACATTAAATCAACCAAACTCCCTCTTTCCGTAGGGTCTCCGGCCCTGCCTCAGGCTGCCCCCGCAGCTTCCCCCATCCCCGCCCGGCACTGCAGCCCCTTCCCTCAGGGCGGGGGCCGGAGCGGCACACGGGGAGCGGCCCCTTCCCGCTCGCCCTCGCGCTTCACAGGTGCGCCTGGAGCTGCGTGTGCGTAAATCACAGCGGGCTGAAAGTGAGCGTTTCCCCGTTCAAAACAAAACAAAACAAACAACACAGCAAACCTGGGCACCGCACGGGCTCGCCGCCCCTCCGCCTTTCCGGCCCGCTCCGCAGCCGCGCTCCGTGGCGGCCGGGCAGGGCAGGGCCGGGCCGGGCCGGGCCGGGCCAGGGGAGGAGCGGCGGGAGACGGAAGTGAAAACAAGAGCGGGGGGCCGGAGCTGCTGCCTCGCAGACGCGCCGCGGTGTCCTCGCCTCTCCGCGCTGAGCCGCACCGCCGGGTGAGTGCCGAGGCGGCAGAAAGCGAAAAGAAAAAAAAAAAAGGGGGGAGAACTGGGCAAAAAGTCAGCAGGCTGGGCGCGGTTTGTAAAACTCCTCAGTGCTTATTTCTCATTTAATTTCTGTAAGCGGGGCGCGCAGCTTTTCGTGGTTGCGGAGCGCCCGGCCGGGGTGCCGGGGTACGGCGGGGGCGCGGCCCGGCCCTGGGGCAGCGCTTCGAGGAGCCGGGGCTGCGGGACACCTGCGGGGCTCCTCGCCCTCAGCCGAGCGCTGCCGTGCCCGCAGGGCTGCTCGGGCGCAGGGCTCCGGTGTGCCCCGCTCCCCGGGCTTTGCGGCACCCGCGGGGCTGCGCGCCGGCTGCCCCTGGAGCTGCTGGGGCTGTGGGAGCGCCCGGAGCCGAGACCCAGCGCTCCTGGGGGGTGCCTGGTCCCCAGCCTGCGGTGGCCGTGGAGGCTCCTCGTCCCGGAGAGGCGGGCAAAGGGGTGCCGAGGTGTACGGGCGCTTGTGCTGGCGCTGCCCCCGCCGCTTCCTCCGGCACGGCCGCCCCGGGGGCAGGAAGGCCCCGCTGCTGTGCCCTGGCCGGCAGTGCTGCGGGTCGGCGTTCCTGCGGGGGATTTGAAATTCCCCCTTCCAGACGCAGGTCCACCAAGCGTTTGATCGTCTAAAGGAAAGTTGCACAATTTCGCCCTTGGCTGATTTGTTTGCACAATCCTCCGCACGTGAAGCGAAGTTGGTGGTTTGCAGTGTTTTCCTTTAGCTGTTTGCATGGCATATTTTAAGAAATTTGTTAAGTAAAACTTTGAACGGGTCTTCTTTGTCTGCCGTTCCTTCCTGGTGTATCTGTCAGGCTGGAGATGAAGACGTATCAGAATTAAGGGAGTGAGAAAGGAAAGATGAGTGATGCTGAGTGGGATGCACGGTATTTCAGCGTGCAGTCTCTTCCATCCTATTTCTAGTTGCTACAAATGAAAAAGAATGGTATCCATTCCTAATATAATTTAATCTTTTTCCTGGATCTGTAATTGTAACTAGCTGTTGCTCAGTTAAAAGAAAAAGCCACACAAGTGCTTTAGTTTCTATTGACAGGTAAAGCCTTCTCTCCTGTGTGGAACATCTGCATTGTGTGCTGGTCACTAGATGTGTCTTGCTTTTCTGCAGTCTCATAATTTACAGTGACCTGTCACTGCAGTGGATTTTATTTAGCGGGAGTGAAAACAATTTGTATTTTTATGCAGAAAGAAATCTTTGACTAATTTAGATCCTCTTTTTAAAAGACTTCTGTGCACAGGGCAATTAAACAGCTTAGTTCTCGCTTTAGTGGTGAGCAAGCCCCCTAAGAATCCTAGCTCAAACTTGGCGAGAGCTTTTCTTCCTCTTTAGCCACGGGAGAGCTCTGTCTTTTGTGTTTTCCCTTCTGTACACTGGTGCTTGTTGAGGCTTTTAAGGGTGGGTTGAGTCAGCGCCTGGGGTCAGAGCTGCCCCTTTGCTGGATGCCAGCAGGCAGGGGCAGGTTGGGAATGGTCCAGTTACCCGGGCACCTCTGGTACAAGCTCCAAATTCTGCTTCCTAATATATAAATCTTGTGCTGCCTAATGCCAGTAGCCCTGCTCTGGTTACCTGAGTGGCCGTGGGTATGAATAAAGTTCACTGATTTAGAAACGAGTCGGAGCAGGGGATCTCTGCTGCTCTGGGAGGTGAACCCAGAAACGTGCGTTGTGGATGGCTTTCTTGAGGAGTGGCATCCCTGCACCGATGGGGGCTGTGCGACAGCCCTGTGGGTGGGCTGCATTTGGAAAAATCCGCCGTCTCTGAGAAACTAACGCGGCCCCCCTGCAGCGTATGAGCAGCTAAAGCCGGGCTTTTCAGAGTTTGGTGGGGTTTGCGGCCGCCTGCTGCTGCTTGGCTGAAGGTCCACCTTAAATGTCCCTATATGAGTATGGAATCTGGCTGTGCCCCGGTGTAGTCTTACACCAGCCTGCCCTGGTGTGCTCCTGCCGGGCTTCAACTATACAAAAATAGACGGCATCCACTACCTAAGATGTCATTGTAACATTACTTATCTGAGGTGGAACCGAAGCCCTTATCTTTGACGCTGAACAGCACTTAAGTATCTCAGTTGCCTTTTAAAGGTAATTTGTTGCCCACATTTGTGGAGGGGGTGATGCTTGGGTTTTGCTTCCTCACCATTGAGTCGTGGCTGTGGATATTTTGCTTTAGTTCACAGCTTTCATTTTGAGGGTTGGTTTTAATATCTGTCTTGTCTGTGACATTGTTCTGCCACTATGAAGCTATGCTATAAAAATAAAATAACTCACAGGGATTTTATTTTCTTCTGATTAACTGCAAAGTTGTGATGCTTTGACATTGTTGTGTTTAGAAATAAGCTTTGAGCTGATGACATGGCAGCATATGATATTAATTTTGTTAGAAATGAATGTGCCAGTAGTGCTAATGTCTTCCATACTTGGGTTTAAGGGATGCTATCAATTCATGCTTGCCTCAATATTGACTTTTTTAAGCTGAGCTTTAATGGTGAGTGTTTTAACCCCCCCTGCCCCACGCAGTGTTTTGTTAGTAAAAAGTAGTTGTCAAACATTTTGGCAGCAGCAGTTTTCCAAGTTATGTTTCTTCCTAAGCTATGGAGGGAAACAACGTATGAGGAATAAAAGCACAAGTCATGACAGACCTGGTGTGGGCTTTTTGGCTGTTTTGCGGGCAGGGGAATACAGCCAAAGAAAGAAGGCTTTCAAAATTGCAGACAGTGCCTTTTGTTTTTATCATCTTTAAATTAAAACTCTAATCCTCTTCTGCAGGCATCAGTTGGATTTGGTCCTTGAATACTAAACATCATGAGCAACTACAGCGTGTCTTTGGTTGGGCCGGCTCCCTGGGGTTTCAGGCTTCAAGGGGGCAAGGATTTCAATGTGCCTCTGTCTATCTCTCGAGTAAGTCCATTTTTTTCTTTTCCTGCATGTGGATATCTGTTATGCTGTGGCCAACCCACAACCTTCAGACAAAGCCATTAATTACAGACACTGGGGCTCAACTTGCCCTGTGGCATGGAGGACTCTTGGGGGTCGGAGAGGGAGGGATAGAGCTGGGAAAAATCTTTATTGTATGAAGGCTCCAAGGAAATTAGCTTAGGAAGGATTTGTCCATTTGAAATGGTTGTTTTATCTGCATTTGCTTATTCAAATAACAAAAGAAACTACCCTTGAATTCCCTTCCCTGCTCCCATCCAGAAAACAGATGCAGAGGTTGGAGGCTGACAGGAAACAAGCAATTTACTTTGCTGGGCTGAGCCTCTGCAGTTCAAATGGGAAACAGTGGGGAAAAATCACTCGTGTTACCCTTGTTTATTCAGCAGCTCTTAGCTGCTCAAGGATCTTGTGGTGTCTGTTATTACAAATCCTACCATTTGTAATAAAAATGTCCTTAAATGACAGTAGTTGTAAGTAGCAGTTCATCAATATGTGCTTGAATGAACATGCCAGTTTCTCATGAGTGTTTTACAGAGAATGTGCTCTGAACTGGTGTTCAAAGGATTTGAGGAACTAAGTCAAAACAAATATGATCTTTGTACCCAGCACTGTCTAACTAGTTTCCTACTTGAAAACTGTGTTTTCAGGGAAGGCTTGTCTTTCAGTGTGGGCTGAGTTTCAAAGCCTTTTTCAGATGGCTGAAGCACTTTGCACATAAGATATAGGGACAAACTCTGCAGTATTGAATTTCTAGGATCAATGGAAATCTCTGGGTGAAGGGACTGGCTTTTGATGGCTCGGTACCCTGACACCTTTAAATCTGATTTGCCATGTGGAATCATTTATATACAAATGGCCCCTACTCTGTCAACAGCTCTTCTCTCCCTCCTGCATTTTCATGGAGTTTAGTGACAAAGATGAATTATTTTTTACACCTGTTGGGTCTGCAGAATTGATACTGCCCTGGGAGATGGAGCAGGTTTCTATTTGGGTTTACGCATCATGGTGATATTTTTAGCTAATCTTAACTAGTGTTTCAAACCCTTCCAGTTCATTTAGTCTTGGCTTATCTTATCCACTGGTGGATTATGCTGGTGAAATTAAAGTACAGTTTGGCTCTGAAAAATTATTTTTATATGGCTAAAATAGACTGGAGAGCTGTTGAAATGCCTGTGTACTGATTAGGACAGTTAATGTCTGAGACAAAAAGGGGTTGAAAAGCAGTTTATTCCTGAATTCCAGGGACTTAAAGGCTGAACTGTAATTCAGTTTCTTGTTCAGTAGCTGATTACTTGTACACTAATGAGAAATTTGAACTGGAGATGTGGATAGCACTCTACTGATTTGATGGTCAAGAGCTTTCATGAAAAGGATTTACAAAGGCACAGGATCTTGCTTGCGTAGGGTCCTTGTGCGTGATACTGATGAGCAGTTAAGCACTATAGGCAGTAAGCCATGCGAAACAACCAGTTTCAGGAAAGGGTAATACTTTTTCTGTAGAGGCCTCTGTTATCCTGGAGATCTAGAGTGCAGTCCTGCTGTAAGCAGGCTTCCTATCTAAAAGAGGAAACATGTGGTGGAATTAGCCTAGACTAAAACTTTATTGCAGGAATCAAATACGCTGTCTCACGGAGTAGCCTGGAGGAATTGGCCTAAATAGGTACCTATAAAAGCCTCAGTTCTGGGATTCCCTAATAACAAATGTCAGTGCCCACAAGATCAGAACAGAATGAAAGACGGGGACTGGTGTGGTTTTGGAATTTTAATTTGCGCATGTGCGGGAAACCACAATCTCCACTTCACCTGTTACACCTCAGCACCGCTCCTCAGCTGCTCTGTTTCTTCCTACTTGTAGTTAAGAGTATGCTCTTGTTGTTGCTCTTGTAAGTGTTGGATGGCCTGGTGCCTTTTTTTTTTTTTATTTTCCCCCTCCTTTGGGTCAAAAAAAATGCATAGTTCTGGTGTGCCAATCCAGCTTTGGCCCGATAGTTTTTACTGGAAGAATTCAACACCCATGTTCCTGGTATGCTAGAACAGTGTGTACAATTCACCTCCCAAGCCCTTCTTTTCCTGATGTAGCATAAATTCCTTCCTGTATCTGCTAATTAAATTATTTTAGCAAAACAGCAATAAGACAGCATAATTATGTTCCTTGGCAAGGAGGGCTATTTGGTTTTGTTTTTAATTTGTCCTCTAGATGCTGAAGATGAATGCTGGGCTGCTGAGGGCTAATTTCCTGCTTTAGTTTAAACTCCTTGAAATTAAGTTTAAATAAAGTGTAGTTTCTGGAGCTCAGAAAATACACTGGTTTCTAAAGCTGTTTATCTGAAAAGTTAATCTCTTCATTAATGATTTGAACAAATTAAGATCTCCCAGTTCCTTGGAGAAAGTTTTTAGTAAGTCACTTGAGTTTGTACAGGATACAGTTTAAATGGGCGTATTCCTTGTTGCCCGTGTAGGGTAAAATGTGCCTGGTTTGTGTCCTTCAGTTGAAAATCTTGTGGTCAGCTAAGGTTAACATTAGTGCAGAGATAGCATTTGATTTTTCGTAAATTACTATATTGCAGCCTAGCTGCAACATAACCAATAGCAACAGCAGGGTTGTGTCAGTCACTTTATATAGCTGAGTGCTGTAAAGCTGCTGTGTATAATTATACAGCTGTACCCTTTTCATGGGAAGTAACAGACGTGATGCTGGGGTTGCTGTCATGGGATAGCTTTTACATATATCAGTGTAAGTATATACTGCATATGCACGTAGTTACGTATACATACATGACACATATAAAATGTATATTTAGTATAAATGTCTGTATGACACAAACACATGCAGAACCTGTTGTGTGGACTTGTATCTGGCTGGACTTCAACAGGGTGGCTTTTCCCAGTCCTCCTCCCTGCCTGGTGAAGGCATTTGTCTGAGCTCTGCAGAGTGCCATTGCACAGGTCAGGAATTTAACACCGGGAAGCTGATGCAGGGCGGGAGCACTGGTGGGAGTGTGATGGGCGGTATGGTTCCCATGAAGGAAGGGCCCGTGGGAAGGAAGTTGCTCTGAAAGTAATAAGGGATAAAGGGTGGGTTGAGGTTTATTAACAGCCAAGTGTTGAAGTGGCTCAGGCTGCCACATGTAAGTGTACTGTAGGGCTTTCAAGTAGTTAATTCTGAGGTGGCATTTGTGTAACAAGAGATGGCAAACTGTGAGCAGTTAGCCTTCGGTGAAGAAGGTAGAAATTACTAGAGCCTGGGTATGCAAACTTGGATTTTTCTGGGTTGCTGTTCTTACTGTTTCCTCATGGCAGGTTATGTTAATTAAGGAAGCAACTGTTCTCCTCCTTACTCCTTCAAGACCTATGCTGTGATGCAAAAAAAAAAAAAAAAAAAAAGGAAAGCTAGAGGAGATGAGAACAAGATTTGTTTGGGGCAGGAGTTTATTCTCATTCAGTAGAAGAAACAAAAGCAGTTTTAGAAATAAACTACTCCAACATACTGCTAGGCAGGATTTGTGAAGTGGCTCTTGGGCATGTTGAATACCGTATGAATACCATATTAACAGAATTTGGGGTTAATCATATCTACAACATGATCTATGTTATTTAGGTGCAACGCAGTAGCTTTTAAAACTATCCATACTTCTTTGGAGTCTGAATTAACATTATGTTTATTTTACTTTTTTGGGAGTTGGTAAGTTCCCCATGCTTCATTAACATCACCAGAATAAACTCAATAAGCATGACTAACATTAGAACTGTCAAAACTGCTGTCCTCTGCAGATTGAAATAAATGCTGTTTGGTATTGATGATGTATTCATGATGTTGGGATGACCTGTGAGAGGTTTGGATATTTGTTCCAAATGTGTGCTTGCCATGTTAGCAGCTTATCAAAATGTTTGTGATGTAGTCTCTAAAAGGTGCTTCTCTCTGTTTTATGGCAATATTTACTACTAGAAACAAGGAAATACTCAAGCAAAGCTATAGTTTGAAGAGGAATGTAGTCTATAGGCAGTGTATACCCTCCCACCTAATGCAAATTTGTCGAATGTTTTCCTGTGTTTAAAAGTTACTTTTTTGTTGAATCCTGGTGGCAACTTTAGCTATTGTCTTTCAGAAGATGTTTTGCTATTTGTTTTTCTCTTGCTGTAGGAATTAAGTGGAATACAGTCATGTTGAAATGCTTGACCTGACTGACAGCTCTGTTTTTCTACTGCAGCCTCTTTCAGTGTGTTTCTCACACTGCCAGCTTTTTTCTGCTTCACTGATCACTTTTCTTCTTCAAAATACCCAAAACAAACAAACACCTTTCCCCCCTCAGAAATAACCCCTCGGTTTTGCCGTTTTTTCAGTTTTCATTATTTCAATTGTTTCAAGGATGTTGTTCTGTGTTGAAGTTTCAAGCTTATAGTTGATGGAAGACTCATGATAATAAATCTGTTGGCAAGAAGTACACTCAAAGAGTAGGTGGAAGAGCAGCCCACCTTGGGATGAAGTAGGGAATGCAAATACAGCATGTCAGCTGCTCAGCATTCATCCCACATGAGCATCCTGATGTTCTTTACGCTGGTGTTGGGAGGTCATTAATATGTGTGAGAATAGTGAGAAGACAATAAAGGAAAATGATGTTTTGAATGGACCTAGAGCATGTCAGCTTTGAGTGACTCGAGTCTGGCTGAGCCTCTTGCTCTTGTGTTTGTGTGAATTATTTTATTAAGCTATATGTGTCATTTCCAGTAAAATCAAGTTTTGTGTAAGTATGAAATAAGTTATTTTAATGGAGGACTGGGGAAATCATCTTTCAAGCAGGTATGTGAACAGGAGAGAAACATTAGAACTGCTGGCCTGGCCAGTGATAATTGTGTCAGTAACTTTATGCTTCATCCTGGAAGCTACTGAGAGCTCCTAACTAAACCCTAACTGGCAGCTGCTGGCATTGGTGTGCTGGCTTGATTTGTTATTGAGTTGTGATAGTTTGCACAAAATACAGCTGAAGATGGATTCCACTACTGCAGCTGAGGTGGACTGGGAGCTGGCCGAATGGCAGAGCTCAGGGTTTTGATCAGTGGCACAGAGTCTAATTAGAGGCCTGCAGCCAGCAGTGTTCCCCAAGGGTCAATCCTGAGTCCAGTCCTGTTGAACTTACTCATCAGTGACCTGGATGAAGGGATAGGGTGTCTCCTCAGCAAGTTTGCTGATGGTAGAAAACTGGGAAGAGTGGCTGTGCTGCTATTCGTCAGATCTGGTCAGGCTGGAGCGTTGGGCAGAGGGGAACATAATGGAAGTTCAACAAAACACAAATGCAGGGTCCTACACCTGGGGAAGAACAACCCTGTGCACTGGCACAGGCTGGAGACTGATCTGCTGGAGAGCAGCTCTGTTGTGAAGGACCTGGTGGACAGCAAACTGTCCATGAGCCAGCAGTGTGTCTTGGTGGCCAAGAAGACCAGTGGTATCCTGGGGTGCATTAGGAAGAGGAAGGTGGTCCTGCCTCTGTATTCAGACCTGGTGAGGCTGCATCTGGAGTGCTGTGTCCAGTTCTGGGCTCCTCAATACAAGAAAGACCAGAAAATACTGGGGGGAGGGGCGGGGAGGTCCAACAAAGAGCTATGAAGATGAGATGAGGATGGGAGCATCTCTTTTATGAGGAAAGTCTGAGGCAGTTGAACCTGGAGAAGACATAGCCTGTGCCTGGGGCAAGGGACAATGGGCACAAACTGAAACACAGGAAGCTCCATATGAATATGAGAAAAAACTTCTTGATTTCAAGGGTGACTGAGCAGTGAAACAGGCTGATGAGACAGGTTGTGGAGTCTCCTTCTCTGGAAATATTCAAAACCCACCTGGACCCAATCCTGTGCTAGCTGCCATAAGTTAACCTGCTTTAGCAGCAGGGTTGAACCAGATGCTCTCCAGACATCCCTTCTAATCCCCAACCTTTCTGTAATTCTGTAACTTTCTGGCACAGCTCAGAGATGCTGTCAGACGTCACAGTATGTACCTGCTGATGCTGCTCCTGGAGCAGCAAATGCTGTATTTTACAGGAGCTATCAGTGCTTATGAAGTGAATGGGATTTGCCAAGGTACCAAGCAAGAAGTGTTATTCTGTTCTCTTTAATTCTGTTTACAAGATGTGGTTTACTGAAAAATATACTGAGAATGACAAACGAGCTACCAGTGCCAAAGCCTGTCTCCTCTGTGCACGGAGTCCTGAAGGAGCAGAGGTTTTTCTTTGGATGATTACAAAGTTCCCAGCTGCACAAGCAGTTTAATATGAGCAAGTGTTCTGAAACTCCTAAGAGTGCTGGTTAGTGCTTCAGAGTTTGCATAGCTGCCTGCAAGCAACAGTCTTTAGAGAGCTCCTCAGTTTGACTTGAAGATGGAAAGAGAGATCAGTTGGTACGGATGTAATTTCCCAGTTGCCTCTTTTCTCACTGTGGTTTACATCTTTGTGCTGAAAATTGGGAAAAGGGCTGTTTCCTCTGACCATTTGTTTTCCTTCCCTTGTCTATTCTGCTATGCAGTTTGAAGAATGACAGACCAGCGCTGGTGTGTGGGCTTGGGAAGAAGGGAGGGCTTGCGGGAGAAGAGGCGTAAGGAAACTGTCTGCATTTCATTCTGTTTGTGACCTTATTTGTTAGACAGTCTCTTCAGACTGAGTAGGAAGCTAACTTTTAAAAAAATAGTTCTTCTGCTAATGTCATTCCACTGAAAGTGAAGCTGCCTGTACTGGGAGAAAAAGGAACCAAAGAGCTTGTAGCTAAGGGATGTCTGATGTGATGTGTGAGCACATTCTTTTTACATTAAAAAATGCTGGTTCTTCTTTTTTGCTTATAAGTGACAGTTTAGTTACAGTATGAGGAGTATAAGCTAAATATTTCATGATGGAAAAACTAAAGTATTTGTTTGCAGTGTCTACTTCTCAAAGACAGATGTAGTGAAAAAATAAACTCTGATTAGATGTTCTGAGCAGATGCAAAATTGGCAGTCCTTCCAGAGGCCAAAAGAGAGGAGCAGTTATTGAATAGTAACTGCAAAAAAATTAGGCATATTTTCTTTGCAAGTATCTCGCCCTGGAGGCCTGACAGCTTCTGTCGACTTCCCCACCATTTGGAGATTGCTATTTTTAGTGTAACTGTTTTTCTCATTATTCATTGGCCGATGGCTATCAAAAGGCATTGTGAGAAGAGACATGGTGTTGAAAGGTTTGTTTGTTTGGCTTTGGTATGGAGCCAGGAGATAACATTGTTGGCTTTTTTTTTTTTTAATTATTATTTGTTTTGACTTTTTAAGAATAGGTTTCATATGTTACCAATATAAGGGAAAGTGTGAAAGAAAACTGTCTCTCATGTGCCTAAGGCAGTGGAAATATGGGGAAGGTGATATTCCTCCTGCCAGTGGTCATAAAAAATGAAAATTGAGGCTGAGGTTAGTTTGAGCAAATATGAGGAATAGAATCATTTAGGTTGGAAAAGTCCTATAAGATCATTGAGTCCAACCACTAACTCAGCACTGCCAAGTCCGCCACTAAACCATGTCCTGAAGTGCCACATCTACACAACTTTTAAATGTCTCCAGGGATGGTGACTCAACCACTTTCCTGAGCAGCCTGTTCTAATGCTTAATAACCTCTTTGGTGAAGAATTTTCCTCATACCTGATGTAAACCTCCCTAGGCACAACTTGAGGCCATTCCTCTTGTCCTGCTTGTTTGATGGGAGAAGAAGCTGACCCTCACCTTAGTATAGCCTTGTTTCAGGTAGCTGTAGAGAGCAGTAAGGTCCCCCTGATCCTCCTTTCCTCCAGATTAAACACCCCCCAGCTCCCCCTGCTGCTCCTCACAGGACTTGTGCTCCAGACCCTTCATCAGCCCTGTTGCCCTTCTCTGGACGCACTCCAGCACCTCAGTGTCTTTCTTGTAATGAGGGGCTCAGAGCTGAACACAAGATTCAAGGTGTGGCTTCACCAGTCATGAGTACAGGGGTACAATTCCTTCCTTGATCCTGCTGGCCACACTATTGCTGATACAGGCCAGGATGCCATTGGCCTTCTTGGCCACCTGAGCACACACTGGCTCATGTTCAGCTGCTGTCAACCAGTACCCCCAGGTCTTTTTCCACTGGGCCATTTTCCAGCCACTCTGCCCCAAGCCTGTTGCACTTCATGGGATTGTTGTGACACAAGTGAGGACCCGGCACTTTTCCTTGTAGAATCTTACACAGTTGGTCTCAGCCCATTGTTCCATCAAGTTTGTTTGCTTCTACAGGTGGCTGTTACAAAAATAGAGACAGAAGGGATGGAGGCCACTGCTAAGGCCAGTGTTATATAAATTTGAATGACTCAAGTCTTCAGGGCAATAACAGCAGTGAAAATGTGACAGAAGTACCTCTTCAGGTTCCCTTACTATACGAGGTCCTCAAGCTGAATTTGCAGAGAGAGGTACTATCTTTTCTCAGAAGAGTTGACATGGGTTCCTCCCCCTTTTTCCCATTTATCTGCTTCTTTCATTACTCACCTTTCAACACTGTCAGTTACTGGGGTGGTGTCCCACGTGCAGCAGCTTTTCATCTTTTGTCTCAAGACACTGCGGTTTCATGTAGTTGCTTGGGTATGCTATCCCAAGTAGAGAGGTAGCAAGGGGACAAAGTAGCATGCTGTAAGTTGATGATCGTGTCATGGTGCACACCCTTAAAGTACATTAATAAGTGCTGCACCAAAAACTGTGCACCAAAACTCCTGGATAAGCAGCCACAGAGCACGAAGACTTGTAGGCCAGAAAATCTCAAGTAGAATAGTCCATAATGTTTTACCACTATGGATTAGTATTATAGGGTTTTTTTCTCATTTTGAATTACTCTTTTATTGGGAACTTCAGCTTAAACAGTTAAGTTTAGTAGAGGTAAATGCAAGAGATAGTTGAAAGTATTTGAACGAATGAACTCTTGCAACTGCTGTCAGCTGTGCCTGTAGCAAAGCCCTAAAGTAAAATGTAATGCCTCGTGTGAAGTCCCATAAGCTAAAACGTGGATCTTGCCAGGTCTCTAGTAGTCCTGTTGGAAAGGTCAAATGGTTTGCATGTTAACTGGATATGAAAGAAGTTTGACTTATCCTGGTCTATATTAAGGAATGACCTAACACAGTATCTAGTTTTTTCCCTAACAAGTAATAGAACAATATGAAGTACTTACCATGGGAAGGCAACAGAAACTTTTATTTTGTGTTAATTATTTCATAGCTCTTTTGAAGAACCCTGCCTAGTGATTTAGATGCTAAGCCTGGATTAATGTAGAGTGCATCAGTTTCAGGAGGGTAAGATTCCCTGTTTGTTAAGCTTTTGTATTTATGAATGTAATTGGATTATGTTTAGTTATTCTTGCACCCAAAATTTATTCAGGCTATGTAGAAAATGATCAAAGTGTCTCTAAGTGTGATGATGTATTGGTAGCAATATCATTTGAGATTTTTAAAAAGGAATTCTGTAGAGCCAAGGCAAAATGCTCTAAATATATAATATGAAGACATAAATAAAGGTGTATTTTTGTTGTTAAAAAGATTATATCACTTTGGTGGAAACTCCAACTATAGAGCTATAGAACATTTTGTTCAGAACCCTTAAAAAAAAAAAAAAGGCAGCTTTGCTGTGCAAATGCTCCCTCTGCCAGACAGAGCAGCTCAATCGCAAAGTTTACAGTGCATCTGCTATTAAAGATTTTTCTTTTTAGTGTGCATCTTATACATGAGAAGCCAGGTGTAGTTTTGAGTCCAAGGCTGCCAGTGTTTTGTACCTTTTCTCTTCGTGGTTCTAGACTTTGCATTACATTGTGAAAGACATGGAATGGCAGATTCATGGCATTGTTTGTCTTCAACTTGCTTGTTTATCTGAGCAATACCTTTTGTGCTGTTATAATTTTCTTTACCTAATGCCTTTAAAAGGAGAGACAAAAAAAAAGCAAAGAAAAAATCAGTGGAGATTTACAAAGCACAGAGCTTGTGGAAGTAGGGTTGGGCTTTCTTTTATTAGACCGATAGGGAAATGGAAGGCTTGTAAAGCCTTAAACATCAAACACATCTTGATAAATTCACAGAGAATCACAGAATGGGTCAGGCTGGAAGGGACCACAGTGGGGTCATCTGGTCCGACCTCCCTGCTCAAGCAGGGTTATCCCAGAGTACCCGGCACAGGATTGTGTCCAGATGGTTCTTGGATATCTCCAGTGAGGGAGATCCACACCCTCTCTGGGCAACCTGTTCCAGTGCTTGGTCACTCACACAGTAAAGAAGTTCTTCCTCAAATTCACGTGGAACTTCCTGTGTGTCAGTTTCTGACATTGATGAGGTCCCTCTTGGTCATCCCTATTTGAGGCTGAACAAGCCCAGCTCCCTCAGCCTTTCCTGGCTAGAGAGGTGCTCCAGTCCCTTAATCATCTTTGTCACCCTCCACTGGACCTGTTCCAGGAGCTCTAGGTCTCTTGTCCTGAGGAGCCCAGAACTGGACACAGCACTCTAGATGAGGCCTCATCAGGACTGAGTAAAGGGACAGGATCACTCCTCTCAACCTGCTGTCCATGCTCTTCCTAATGCATCTCAGGATCCCACTGACCACCTTGGCCACCAAAGGCACTGCTGGCTCATGGAGAGTTCGTTGTCCACCAAGACCTCCAGATCCTTCTCCACAGAGCCGCTTTCCAGCAGATCAGTCCCCAGCCTGTGCTGGTGCATGGGATTATTCTTTCGCAGGTGCAGGGCCCTGTGCTTGCCTTTGTTGAATTTCAGACAGTTCTCCTGTTGGCTTTCTGCAGCTGCTTATCAAATCACAGTGTTTTGAATCTAGGCCAAATTAGAGTGTTCTTTGCCCAGTGTCTAAGGCAGTATGCTAGCACTTTTTCAGAAATGAAAAGGCAACCCGCAAAATATATGTTCAGGATATATTTAACCCTTGGGGGATGGTGCCCTCGTTCTTTGTGAGGGACTGTTTGTTGGATAAATGACTTGATCAAATGTAATGTAAATATTCATCAGGGGCCACAATCAGGAAGCATTAATGGTTGGAGAGCCTTGCGTGCTACCTGAGCCTGAGTTCCTGTCTTCTTTAAATCTTTTCTTAATGCAGAGAGGTGTGAGGAAGGCCACCCCTCCCCAAATATTGGCCCTCTCAAAAGTGGGAATAAGCTCTTGTAATGCTAAATAGTCCTCTTGGGTGTGAACTGGCCCCCACCCCTGTCAGTGGTAATCACTGGCTGAAGAAGGTTGGCAGAAGAAAACCTGTGCTTGCATTGTCATTGCAGGGCTCAAAGCCAACTCCACGATGAGACTTCCTCCATCAGTGCTCTAAGCAGGGACAGTAGGTGGGACTGGTGCAGCAGAGGTTCACTCAGCCCATGGGAACTGGATCTGCTGGCACAGTGGTGGCAGATACCTGGGGACAGTACAAGCTAAAAGTGCTGAAGCCAGACTTGCTAGGACATGTCTGTCAGCGTACTAAGCTGTGAAAATTGCCGCTGAATGCTTATTAAATAACAACTTCTGTCAGCTATGAATACATTCTATTCTCTCCACTTTCCAGCTGTCATATTTTGGCAGCTGGCTAGAATCAAAAGTCATTGTAGCAGGGGCTTACATGAATCTCCTTTGAGAGCATAATTTGTAAATTAAATTAGTTTGGTACTGTGCAGATCAATCATAATCCCATAAATGCTAAGAACCCAAGCCTTGGCACTGGAAAAACACTCAAGCAAAAGTGCCATTGTGGGCATATGAGTTGTTTCCGTAAGAAGACTCTTGCATAAGGCTTAGCCTGTGTTGATGTACATCACGGCTTGGGACCCTGCAGTTTTGGTTTTTCAGACTGTTGTTACCAGGAAGAAAGAAGCACAGGCTTGCTTGGAGGAGACAATTGACTTTTCCCAGACAACTTTCTACTTTCTCTCAAAGATGCAGGAGTCAGTGACTGTTAGCCTAGGTGAACTGACTAGCAGAGATATTTGTATGGCATCCAGAGAGCTCGAATAGAAACAGGCCTTTGACCAGACAGTCAAATTCCATCAGTAAATCAAGTGCTTAAATAGTGCTACCTCTTGCTCTGGAAATGCTGTAGAGATGCTCCATCCCCTTCTCTCTTTGCAGTATGCAATTATTGTATAAGCTAGAATTTTTAATGTAGAGATTATTACCCTTAGAGCATGTCCTTTTTTTGGGTAGTTGCTTCTGAACTGTTGCTTCTAAACCATGGGTTAAATAATTGAGCTTATGAACAAAATACAGATGAGTAGATTTTTTTTTTTGAGCGAAAGAATGAATTTTGTGTAAATGTCTAGAAATGCAATTCACTTGCAATGTGAAAACCTAACGATGGTTTCCATGAGGTGTGCACTTAAAGCTTGGAGGCCTGAATTCTTGCAATGTCTCTCTGGATAAAAGTATCACCATCCCTCTTATGTCAGAGGGAACATGATACTCTCTGGCCAGTAGAGTAGCTCCTCTGTGGGAGTATTTTCTTCTGTTGACACATCTCCACTTCAGCTTTAAAATGTAGAAATTGCTGATTGTTGAAACTTAAAATTACATTAATTTGTTTTGATACCTGACCTGACGAAAACTGCTGCTGTTGCAGTTGACAGCTCAGATCCGTTTATACCTCTGTCCTGGATGGTGTGGGATGAAATAACTGGAAATTGCTCACAGGAAACTCTGATTGGAGCAGTCAAAAGAAGGATTTAGGGCAAACCAGTTGGTCCTGATGCTTTGCTTTGTTACCTCCTACAGCTGTGGAAGGCCAAACTGCTGGGGTGTTCTCCCCACTGCTTCTTCCTTGCAAATGTAAGGCACACTTTTGGCATTGGGATGGAAGCAAGTACAGGATTTTGGATGCCGTAGTCATTGAGGTCAACTGGTTCCTGACCTCCTCAACAGGATGAGTGCCTCCAGTGCTTCTGGTAACTGTGAATGCCTCCCCTGTCATTCATTCATTCTGTACTTTTTTTTCCCTTAATTGCACATCCTAATTTTCCCATTCCTACTTTCTACATTCCATTTCAGAATTCCATTTCTTTAGCAAGGACGATATTCCCAGGGTACAAAATGAGGTTTTGTAGAGAGTTTCCTGTCCTGTTTTGCCCTGATGATGATTACCTACTCAGCCTCTATTCTGCAGCAGGGAACTCATTCCCTTGAGAGGAACGTTTGTATGACTTGGAAGGGGGCTGGATATAGGAGATAGGGCCTCACAAGAGGCAATTCGTCATGAAGAAAACTATTATCCAGAGTAAGGGGATAAAGATGAGCATAGTGGAATGTGTAACTGCTGTGCTTCTGGAGAAGAGTACACTTGAGAGGGGTGGCATGCAAACAGTTTAGACTTCAATGCAATGATGTTTAAGTAATGTTAGTGTCATTTCTAGGAAACGTAGTGCATCACAATGGGCATTATGAATTAGGAAATAACCTCACTTTGGTATTTAAGATAGCAAACCACTCAAATTGAATCAGAGTTGGTTTTCTAGTGCCACTTTTTTCAGTTTCTGCCAAATAGGTTTGAGTCCTTCAGTTTGTTGCCTGTTTTATCAGAAAGAGGAAGGCATTTTTTCAAGAACACAATTTGTACTGCCTTTAAGTTTTGTCCTTCCTTTTCTTAGCTTGAGCACCTGTGTCTTACTGCTGAAATAAGTTTACCAGGAGTTTTTGCCCTTAGTTATCACTTAAGAGAAATGCTGTTCAGAAACCATTATTACTTGTGGTACTAACAGGGTTTAGGATTCAAAAAGCATGTGAAGGGATAGGAATAAAGGCAATAATAACTCACAAGCTAAAAAACTTCAAAAACTAGTGAATATATACTGTGTTTGTCAGAGAGCTCCAAGTGACAAGTGGTAAGAGATTTAACTCTGTATAGCAGGTGGTATAAGTAGTTATAGGGATAGCTTGCCACTGTTTTGAATTGCGTTAGTACTGTGTTGTAAGTCTGTAACCATCCTTTTCCTTCCCATTTTTCCTTACTGTGCCAGTCCTTTCCAGAGTGTAGTATGTCCTGGGTTTGCTGTTCCCAGCACTGGGTTTCTGTTACGTGAGAAAAGCAGGGCTGTATATAAGCAGCTTTTGCTTTATTGGTGCACTTGCAGGAAATGCTTCAGCATCAAGAAACAAGCTGCTCTTTTATGAGCACTTGGGTACTACTGGATTCCTGAATAAACACTGTCAGCAGCATGTGCATGCTTTGGGTTTCCAGGCCAAAAGTGCTGCTGGCTTCTAGGGAAAATTCTGTAGCTGGTGTTATGTGTGAGGTGGCAAAATGGGTCTAGAGATGTCTTCTGCTTTTCAGTTTCCTGACAGATTCTTGACCTTCCTGGGCATGACTCAACTATGTATTCCAGTTTCTTTCTACCCTGTGTGTGGGGCTGTCTTTTGGACCCTGCCACAAGATCCCTTTTGCTCTCCCAACATCATGGCAATCCTAGTGGCTTCCTTCCCTCAGCTGCTTCAGGCCATTCTGATTCAGGATGGCACAGAGGGTTTAGGTTTCATTTGCCCATGAGGCTGTTATAATTTGATAGAGTGAAACGTCATAAAGAAAGTAGCAGCTTTATTGGCTTGATCTCTGTTCATCAATAAATGGAGTCTACAAGCAAAGTGTTGGTTAAAAAGCACACAGAAAATACCAGTTTGGCCATCCCCCCCATCCCTTTTCTTCACACTGGGAGGAAGAATAAAGGTTGAGTTGTTGAAAGGCTTGAATAATATGGAGCCAAAATCTAACTCATCAGAGGGGCCACACTGCAGTGCAACAGATCTGAGTTTGTTTTGCCAGTCATCCCATAAGGAGCAGGAAGTGCTTTGAGATATGCACCAGTAATCTCATCTGGATGTTAATCAGGACCACACATAGCTATCTTCAACCTCTTGATGTCTTCCTGCCTGTTGAAGAGATATTCCTAAAGTAGCCCTTCCAAAATCGCTGAAATGAAGATTATAGAGGAAATCAGTTACTTTTGCTGCTGCTGTTCTTGAGTGTCACAGTAACTGTGAATTTTTGGAGGAGAACATTGCGGGAGGTTGCTTTTAAGCTCCCAGTCCTTTGTATTGATGTGCTTGTATCAAAATCTGAATTCAGTTTAAATCATTGAAATAATCCTTTGGTCTTGCATTGCACATTTAAGAAAGGTACGTTGGAAAACCCAGCAAAACCTCAGAGTGTATCTTGGCAATAAAACTGTGAGATTAAAAAACACTACTTATTTCTGGGGCCTGACTCATGATTTTTGAATGTGTGAGGGTGGCAGCGCTGGCTGGTCAAGTAGCATTATAAATATTTCAGGACTTTTGGGCACAGAGCTCTGCCAAATATTTTGCTCATGTTAGGTGTTTTTTCCTAATTCCCGGAGCAAATTTTTGCAGATCTCTTATAATCTGGGTTGTGTGTGTAATTAGACAGACAACATGTCAAATCTCCAAATTTCTGAAAATGCTGCATCAAATTCAAGTATTTAAATCAATTACATAGTGACTAAAGTGTTGCTGACTGTCTACAAGCTGTTTTATTGGGACATGGTGTATGCAGTTTCATGTATATGTGGTAGAGGAAAGTGAATTGCAGAGCAGCTGGCTTGCTAGAGATCTTCAGAACTAAACAGTACATGGCATGTGTGGTAGAATTTCACCCTGTTAGGAAAACAAATTGGGCAAATTGGTTGATTATTAATGGTGGCTCCAGCTTCTGGTGTCAGCATATGCAAAGCAAAAGAGGTGGTAGTGGTGGTGTGTGGAATAATTGGATAATTCTTCCTGCTTTCCAGGAAGCCCATGGTGCCCTGAAACTCGTTCAGCCCAGTCATAAATGAATTATCCTCTGACAGATTGTGCTCTGGGGGAAGTATATTTCTATTAGTTTTTATGAGGCATTGCAAGTTGCAGCAGGCCAGGAATGTTAAAGGATGGAGAAGGCTTTCAGTGGATGTGTGTGGGAATTTCTTGCTCAGGACTTCATTTAGCACTGGAGTGTGGGGTGCTGCAGGCAGAGGGGCAGCATGTCCCCCACCATGCTATGGAGCCACTCCCGGCAGTGTGGGGGGACTGGGCAGTGCAGGCATTGGCCTCGTGAATTTCTCGGGCATGACTTGCTAGGAACACTGAACAAGGTCTCTCCAAGCTTTAAAATGAGAACTGAACTGGTAACTTCTTTTCCCCAAGTACTGAACATGCAGATGTGAACAAGCTGTTTGGTGCAGTACTGAAATAATGAGGTTGAGAGCAGTGGGTGAAGAGCTGTGGGCAGAGGGTTTCTTTTGCATGCAGTATATCCAGATGAAAAAGCTGGAGGATGAATAGATACACTTATTCCTGTAATTTCTGTCAGAAGCGTGTTGAGTCCCAGCTTCCATTGTGGATAGGCCCTTTAATGAAGAAAGTTTTGAGCTTCCTTTATCTTTCAAGGATTCAGAGTTGCAGAATGGGTCAGGTTGGAAGGGAGCACAGTGAGTCATCTGGTCCAACATCCGTGCTCAAGCAGGGCACATGGCACAGGATTGCATCCTGTTCTTGAATATCTGCAGTAAGAGAGACTCCACACCCTTTCTGGGCAATCTCAAGTGCTCGGTCACCCACACAGTAAAGAAGTTCCTCCTCATACTCAGTAGGAATCTCCTGTGTGTCAGCGTCTGCCTGTTGCTTCTTGTCCTATAGGTTGGCACCACTGGAAAGAGCCTGGCTCCATCCTCTTGGCACTCCCCTTTTAAATTCTTATATACATGGATGAGGTCCCCTCTCCTGGGACAGCTTCACTGATTTCTTCTCATCTGGGAGAGATGAGACTTTAGCCGGTGAAAATTCTGTATTACTCCACAAAACTTCTTTGCTTATTGTGTTTGCTGCTCTTCTAACAAGTATATGTCACTTGTGGGAAATCCTTATAAATAGGGGATGGAGCATGGCAGGTAAGATAGTGAAGAAATGTTGGAATAAGTAGATATGCAGATAATAGTAACCTGAATCTTTCTTGAAGATGTGTAGGAAATATACTGCTTGATTTATAAATTTGCTACTTTTAAAAAGCACTACGACATAAAGATGCTGGAAGTAGGTGTGGAAAAGGTCTAGATGATGTTGCATACATATCTGGGCTGGGCCCAGTCATTGTAAACCATGGGGCCTGTAATGTATGTAAACTCTCATGGCTTCTCTTTTTGCAGAGAAGAAAGAATGTTGCTTACAATATGTGCCTTATGTCTCCATATGCTATTGTTAAAAATAAGTAACTGAGAGCAGAACGTAACAAATGTGTAAGCAAAGTACTGTACACAGTTATTACAGGACATAATTTCAATGCATTTACTTTGAAGCTGGATTTCAGTGCAAGAAAGGGCTCTATATTGTAAGTTAGACTAGCTCTTGGATTTTTAACTAACACATTGTGGGAAAAAAATTGAATTAATACAATCCCCTTAAGAGAAACTCTAGCCTTAATATCCTTTCCTTTCTTTATTTCGTTTGCTCTTGATGTGGAGGAATATGACAGCTGGCGTGATGCCTCCTTTTTGAATTGTGCCATTTAGCATTTCTGGCAGCTGGATACGTGTGGAAAGCTGTATAGTCACAAATCTGTTTCTCATACCTTTTGTAGTCTGTTTTTCATCAGATAGAAAAATGTTAATACCCCTTGAACTTTGCTCCTTTGGCTCACCCAGACAGTAATTTACTTGAGCATTTCCTGTATGTTGTCTCTGGGTACAGAGCTCGTGGTTTCCATCTCTGCTGCATTATAATCTCCACCAGTGTGGTGCCTCCTTCCCAGGCTTCTTGGGGTACTTCCTAGGGCACTCCAGACTTGCATACTGCAGCAAATTTGCAATGTGCAAACTTGTGGAAGGGAATTTATCCTAGTCTGAAGTGAAACTTGAAAAAAAAATTCATGGAATCATAGAATGGATTGGGTTGAAAGGGACATTTAAGATCATTTGCTTCCAATGTCCCTGCCATGGGCAGTGACACCTTTTGCTAGACCATGCTGCTCAGAGCTCCATCCAACTGGCCCTGAACGTTTCCAAGGATGGCGCACCCCTAACTTCTCCGGGCAACCTGTTCCAGTGTCTCACCACTGTCACACTGAAGAATTTCTTCCTGGTATCAAACCTAAACGTACCCTCTTTAATTTTAAATGCTTCACTTTGTGTATTTATTGCAATACTGTTGATATTTCCTATGTATCTTAGGAGAGTTTCATAAATTTTCTGGTCAAACAGAAGTCTGCCTACAAAGAGTTACTGCTTAGAAAAGAAAACCTTAGACAATCCTATTTCTTCCACGTGTTAAAATGTATTTTGATACTAGTAAATGAATATTTTCAAAAGTGATGAATAAAACCATGGTTTTCAAGAGAATTTTCCTTGCTTCATTAATGCGTTTTGGCTTCGGAAACTTACAGACAAATGAAGAATACAGCACAGAGCTGATTTGGCTGTTGAGTGAATATTTTATGTTTCTTCAGGGTACATGAGAAATTTTGTGTTGTTTGTGGGCAAATTCCATTCAACTCTGACCATTGTGCTTTAGTATATAAGCAGATGCTAAAATTTGGACACTCGAACATGCAGATATTGGCATTCATATCCTTGGTATGGAGTGGTCACCTACTGCCAGCAATCTCCTTAATGGTCTTACCTTCTACTACTTTTCTTCTCCACTATTTTTTTTTTCCTTTATAGCAAAGCTGAAATAAGAAGCTGGTATTTCCTTTGCAAATATGCCTTGCTCTTCCTTTTCACTGCTGGTCTTAAATGCTGCTGAAACTGTACTTTGTTTCTCTTATTCAGTTCTTCTAAGACTTGGAGCTCTTTTCAGAACTCAATTTTTTTTGCATTGGAAAAAAAAAAAGAAAATCTTAGAGTATTTGAGCCAAGCTACCAAAAAAAAAAAAAAGCAAAAAAAGCAAGTATCAAAACACAAATAGTCACACCCTTGAGGGGAGGATGAGATGATATCTCTCAAAAAGCTCTTCCTCATCAGCAGTTACTGAAAAATTTACTTTGGTGCTCCTCAGAAAATATTTTGAGCTATTAATGAAATTTGAAACTTGATTTAGTGTGTTACTTTCTTTAGTCAAGAATGTCTTGAAGCTCTTGAAAACCCAATTTGTAAGTTATTGCAAGGATTAAACAGACTCATGTTGACATAAGTAGGCTTTCATGTTTATTAGCTTTTAGTGTAGACATAAAGAATGTGTATGTATATGTATCTCTGCCTGCTTTATTTTAGTGCTGCAGAACGATGAGGAGAGAGATGTTGCAACACTAAGTTTTTTGTTCAAAGTACAACCTGATCTGCTGCCAGCAGGCCCTGGAAAGCTGTCGTGCCACGCCCAGCTTTTTATTGATGCATACCAGCTCAGATACAGAGGTGGTAACAAATACCTGCAGGGGTCATGCCTTTAAAAATTCTTCAGCGCAGCCCTATTACCAAAATCTTCATGATCAGTAGGTATTTATACATTACAGCTGAGCATTGCCGTTCAGTTTGGGGTGGATTCAGTCTCTACAAGCACCCACCAGAACTCTCGATCCAGAATTAGAAACTGGCTCCCACGAAAAGCAGTATCTGCAGTGGCACCTTCTGGGGAAGGTGTGGCTCGGGCTGTGTCCTGTAGGGCAGCTTCATACGTGCAATAGTTTGCTGTGGCCTGACCATTCTCCTACTTGGCAACACTGCAAAAAAAAAAAAAAAAAAAAAAAGGTGATTGCTAAATTGTGCTTGAATTTGCAGTGAAAACCAACCTGATTCGTGTGTTTTCCAGCCCCTTCCCTCGCTGGGGTCTCAGACAAGGAGGGATGAATTTCACTGTCATGATAGATTAGTGGCAAAGGTCTCAAATTCTTTCCTCTTGTTTGTTGCATTCCACATACCTGCCGGAAGCACAGAGTTTGTTAGCCAGCCTGCGAAGGAGCAGAGGTCTGAAATGTTTCAGGGCTTTGTTCTGGTTTTGCCTTGCCCTTTAGCGGGAAGTAGGCGTGCAGGTGATGCCACAGCTGTGGCACGGCCTGTCCCTGTGTCCCTGTGTCCCTGTGCGCCGCGCCACGTGTGTGCTCCCGGGGCCGCGTCCCAGCCCTCCGGGCACGGCACAGCCGCTCTCGCTGCCCTGCCTCTTCTGACCTCTTGCACTTTCTTGTATTACTGGCTGAGCCCGGCCCTGGGAAAGCACCCAAGCCCTTCATTTTTTCCTAACTATACTTCAGGTGGATACTTCTGAATGCTGTTCTTAGTTCTGCATTAAAACGAGGCCTTTGTTCCCACTTAAACAGTGAAGACTGGAGTTGTAAATCTGATCAAGAGACCATAGATCATAGTTAGTCTCAGTTGCAAACTCAGCTTGTTTATCTCTGTTCAATGCGAGACCCTTTCCCAAGAACCTATGGCATTTTTTCACTGCCTTTGGGATACTTATGCACATCTGGATTTGGCAGAAGTATTAACTGGCTCCTGTAGTTCTTAAAACCCTAAAGCTGTGGCGCTGCTCTGCTTCACCGGAGAACTGGAGATGAAGCCGAAGGTTCATTATAAAGCATAGCTGTAACACAATCTATAGCAGAATATTAAAGTGACGTGCCGGCTGGATGTGCTGTGGTTTTAAATAACTTGCATTCATGTCCCCCGAGTACCAGATGAAAGTTTAGACCCTTGCTGGGCAGCCCACGCCACGCTTGGAGTACACTGTTCAACACGTAGGCTCTGGGGCGCCAGTGTCTGTTTTGGAGACTTTTCTCTATCGCTTGCTCTTCCATTTCTTTTTTAATCGCACTTGGCAGGGTGTTTTTTTGTTTGAGTTTTTGTTTTGGTTTTTTTGGAGGAGGGTTGTTTTGATTTTGGTTTTTTGTTGCCTTTTTATTTTTAAACCAAATTAAACTCACAGCTCTGAAGACAAAGCTCTCGCTTCCTAAACCACGTCTGTCTGTAGATAAATGGCTGTGAGCCATTTAATTCCTGTTCCTTACCACCCTCATGCCTTTCGTAGCACTAAATTAGGCTAAAGTGATTTTATTTTTACTTCCAGATGGTATATATAGGGGAAACAGCATTTGACCAAGATTAGATTTTTGGGCAGCTCTGCTAAATTGTGTTAATTGGACATTATTTAAAATTTGAAAGTAATATTTAGAAATATTTAATTATGCAGAACTAAACTATCTATCGTTCCATATACAAAAAAAGAAAGATCATATTCATTGGAAAAAGAAATACAAATGTTTTTTGTTGGCGGACGGGGTTGGTTATCTCTATGACTAGTACCAATTTCTTTGTGTGGTGTGTCCCAGAAACAAAGGAGCTTGCCTGGAATCGCCTTTGTGATGATGTGTATTTATGTGGTTTACACTGTCACTCAAAATTCTGTTCCAGTTGCGGGGTGTTTCCTCTGGCATTACAAGTCTGGGCTTTATGATTTGAGAGCTCCTCAGCTCCATCTCCAATAACCTTGAGCACTGACATAAGTCTGTATTGCTTCAATCCTGCTATTCCCCTGACCCTATGTACCACCCCCAGCCCCTGTGCTACTGCCACTGCTCATCCATTCACATGCTGTGATAAAAGAGCACAGAAATAGACTTCGCTTTCATTTTTGGTGGGTAATAGCATCAGCTTTTCAGTTAGGGATATGTGCTCCTCAAAATTTGGTTTTCAGGAGAACTACCTGTAACTGCAGGGCATTGTTATTGAAGTGTCATGTTTAGTGATATAAATTGGAAGTTAAAGCACATTCTTGTTTTGTTTTGGGGGGGTTTGTGTAATCCCGCCCCAGGGACATAGAAGTTTCCCTGCCTGTGCTGAGAAATTACCTGTCACTTGTTTCTGACCTGGCTTAGATTCAGTGATATAAAGGGAGCTGCTACACAGCATATGCGTATCTGACTGGTAAAGCTTCACAAATTATTTACTTCCTCTGATACCTTCATTTTCTGTATCTTCTTGCGTGCCCTTTTATATGCAGGGCTCTGTATTGCCCTCTCTGCTCTGGGCTGTAGCAAACCCACTTTGATGTGTTTGAATGTGACAGATGATTTTGTTCTTCATTGGGTTGTGCTTGATCACTGTTGTTCCAACCTGCCTCTTCTGCTGCTGAGTTGCTGTATCAGCCTTGTACTCCTTAGGATGATGAAAACCAGCCTGCTTGTGTCTTCTCTGCAACAGGGGGAGGAATGACAGCTATTTTATGTTCAGTGAGTGCTGTGGTTAGTGTTTAGGAAGTGCATGTGATGGTAACAGACAAGCAGAGTGGTCTGGTGTAACCTCAGGCAGGTTAATCACTCTACACATTGACATTTGCATGCAAACTTTAAGCTGCACCAGGATTTTTATACGTCTGGTTGGTATTTCTTTTATTTTTTGTTTGCATTAGTAGCTTGTACTAGCCTGGAAGAAGAAAGAAAGAGAATGTTCTGCTTTAAAGTTTTTTTATGCAGAAAAGTGGTATTGGTTTGGTTTTTTTCCCCTCCTCAGTTTAATAGGAATGTGGAAGAAACCGTGCCTCTTGCCTGGTACACATCTTGTGCTGCTGTCACTTTTATTTGAGTTTTATATGCTTTCAATTCTCAGAGGCTTGAGTTTCCTCCTTCCAGTTAAATGCAGCGGGTTGAAGGAATGAATTGGTTTGCTTGGGCATCTGGAGGGCTTGGAATTTAATTTCTTGAGCAGTTGACTTAGTCTTGTCATGCTCTTCAATATGAGTCTTGGCTACAAAATATAGTGCTGCCAGTGCTGGTACTTCCCTTGGCACATTTAGTTTGTTTAGTTAATGAGACAAGCACTTCAGAAGCAATTAAACACTTCATGAAATTCATGTTAGTAAGAAGCTCCCGTAAATAGGAGCACAGGTCCTCTGGGTGCTCTGGGGTGGCAGACACTGAGAGTGGCTGGGCTCTTGGCTTCTGGGGATGAACGAGAGCCTGTTCCTTTGGGATGGATGCTCTCCTGGGGGTGCCAACCACATCTGGGAGCTAGTGGGATGAACCCCCAGGACAGAGACCTTTGAGTCACCAGGTGACTGGTCCTGGTGGGAGAGGGGAATTGTGACTCTGACTCAAGGTGCAGTCGGTGAGTAACTCTCAGTCAGGCTAACAATTACCCTTTCGGTGCTGCGTAAGTGACTCCTCCTGTTAGCAGCGACAGTGGAACACACAGGCAAGGTGGGACTGACCCTGTTACTGCTGCTGCAGTCAATGAGCATCCCAGTAAGAGTGCCCAAGTCCATATCCATCACCCTGTGTTCATGCATTCATTTGGAAACACTTGCAAGACCCTGATTTCCCCCCCCCCCCCCCTTCCCCTACCCACGAGTCCTGGTTTGGATGCTACTATTTCCCAGGCTTTAGGAATGTGTGTGGCAACATGCTGCACTCAGTGTGTGGCCCGTGAGGAGAGCATGTTGCCTTCTCCTTTATTGGTGGGAACACTGAACCTTTTGTATTGAACTCCTTAGGAGTGCAGTTGTTAAAGCAGTCCCTGTGCCATGGTTATGGTGTGAGGTAAAAGGGTTTTGGGGAGGTCTTGTATTGGGGGCAGAGTTAAGTGTAGGATGAATTGGTTAATATCAGATTTGTAAGGGGATGTTGTCACCATTGGTAGTATCTGGCCCAAACTTTGCATAACATCAGCTAGAGTTCTCTGCAAAAATCTGCATTTTGGCACCACGGTCTCGTGGAGGGTGCCCAGGCTCATGCACTCCGTATTTCTGTAATGACTTACTCCCTCAGATTGTTTCTTTGGAACAGACTGCGAGTTGCATGAATTTTTCTTGTGATAAGGGAATGAATACTGTGTTTAAGCTGTGAGTGCTCTGTCAGTTCATGCTCTTTAGTAATACACGTTGTGAGAAGGAACTTCAGCATCTCCATTTGACCTAATCACCCTGTCAGGTCACAGGTGTCCTTATGTGGATGGGCGAAGAGGAAAACCTACAAAGCCACACTAACCTGCTATTCCCCTAACCTCATTTATAAGTGGAAATATTTCTGAGAAGATGTTTTACTTCCAAGGTCTCCAACTTTATTCATGTTTCTGCTTTGGTCATGCTTATTGTTCCCTCTTGCTAGTGTGGTTTGCTTTCGTTCTTCATCTCTTCTTCTCAAAAAGCACTGTAAAACCTCACCTGAGAGAGGCTGTATTGTATCAAAGGTGAAGTATTGGCCTTGTTGAACTTCTAAATAGTAACTTTGTTAGTGTGTTATTCAGTTTGGGTCAAGAAAAGGTTGTGCAAGATGCTGATCTCCTCCTTCAGTTCTCATGTTTGGGTAGCAGTTGAGTTGGTGACTTGTAGCAGAGTGTACAGAGATCAGAACACTATGGTGTGCAAAAAGTTATTATAAACTTCTCCGGTTAGTGCTCAAGAGGTTAAAAGACAATCTTACTGGAAAACTGGAGGGAAAAGAAAGAAAGGCATCTCCAACTATGTTGCAAGCCTTTCTTGTACAGGATTTCTCACTGTAACCCAACTACAAGACTCCTGCTGAAAGTAATACAAGTTTAGCTTGCATGTGATTGTTCCAGGTCAGCTTGAATTGCTTTATGTGAGTGAAACAAAACATTAAAGTGAGAATTTAAGCATATTAAAATAATTTCAGTATCAAATTCAAGTAAGGAATAGGTCTTATATTTTTTGTAGCCATGTCAGTGCTAATTATTTTCTTCAAAATTCTGATCACAGTATGCCCTTGTTTTTATTTAAGGTATGAAGATCCTTTATTCTCAGCATGCCTAAACATATTTTAATTGCTATAATTGTGCTAAGTTGCCACTTAAATCTAGCAGCTTAGAACACGGGGAAAACACCCCTGTGCTCCCTGGAAAACCAGACTTTTTTGTGGATTAGCAGTAGGGGCCATAACTGAACGCTAGTGAGAAGCATGAAATCCTTCCAGACCATTCAGTGTCTGGAAGAGCCACTCAGGGACATGTGCTGTAAATCTAGGACCTCTCTCTGGTAAGTTGCGTCATTTTAAGATACCTGATGCCTTCTAATAGGTGGCCGGAGAGGAATGTTTGAAGCTGTTAATTTCAAGAAAGACATGATGGATGGCTGTGTGAAGAGCTCAGATCCTTCAGTAGCATTTTCATTGTTCCATTGAACATTTCCTTTTAGAAAAGGGTTGAATAAAAAATGACGTATTTATGAGGAGAAAGCTTTCCCCTAGAACTGGTTTGTTAAACAGGCAGGAAATGTGCAAACAGTGCATTTTCGGATCAGGCTGATGTGAACCCTTGATGTCACCAGCTCATATGACATGAGAATGTTGCTCACCAAAGGTCACTGGCTGCACGTTAAGTCTCACTTTCTGCTTCCATGTGTGTTGTTACTCCTGCCTTCCACCTGCAGAAGCAGGACTGGGGATGCTATTGCTCTTTGGTGATTGATAATGTGTGCCTTGAATCGTGGTCGTGGATGGGAAGCCGTTGGACCCTTCTGGTTCCAGTGGCCAGCCTGAGTCTGTGATGGCCTTAGCATAACCCATCTAATCCTGCCTGATGATGTTTGGGGAGAGAGGAAACAGGTATGCCTGTGATATTTCTGCCTTTTTTTTAATGGTCCCATAAACTAAAGGTGGAGCCTCAGTCCCAGCTGGGATGAACCTGCGAGCAGGAAGCTGCATAAAGGCAGAGTAACCCAGTCAGTTCTCCTGCCCTGCTTTTCAACTTTCTTGGATATTCCCTCGTGCTGCTTTTAGTTGCTAGATGAAGAGATTTTCATTGCTTTAGAGAGGCGTAATTTTTCTTGGATTTGGACTGATGTGAACAATCTCTTTTGAGGATAAGCTTTCAGCAGTGAACATCCAATACGATTTATTCTGAATATTTTTTATTGAAATTGTCTTTCTTTTGCCAAAGGATAAGTTATCACTCACACTACCAGCTTTCACCAGAGCCTTACTCATGAGTGGCCTACACAAACCTGAGGTATAAAAAATTGAATAACTATCAGGGTAATGGGGCAAGGGAAAAAAAAGCAAGTCATCATGGCTGTCACCTAAATATTGGTCAAAAAGAGCATTATTTATAGGGACCAGAAACTTTGCTCTACATTTGGTATAGTTGATGCCGAATTCAATAAAAGCAAGACGGAAAAAAAGAAGGAAGTACCCTTTTTTATTTTTTTTTAATAAAACTCTTCCAAAGTCTTATTTCCAGCAATTCTATAAGCAATAAATTTACTTCTGGAAATTACCTGAAATCTGGAGTGAGTCTTCCTACAGTAAAATTTGTTGTTGTTGAATAGTTGTGAAAAAAACCTGAGATTACATGCCTGAAAAGTTTCGTGGACTTAGCGTCTCAGCTGTATGATCATGTTTTTCAAAAGCCTTCTCCTTGTGTGTTGGTCAGGCTTTTACTCTTAAGTAGCTTCTAAGGCATTCAAAAGGCTGTATCTGGGTCTCAGAGGTTGAGAACAGCGTAAATCATATGGCAATCAGTGACCCTTCAGTGAAGGATCAATATTTTATACAATTGTTAGCAATATTAGTAACATAAATAAAAACCCTAAACAAACAAAAAAACCCAAACAAAAAAAATCCACAAAAAAACCGACAAATCAAAAAATAAACCCAAACCATCCAAACAAAAATAGCAGAAAAAACCCAACCTGCAGGCTTCTCATACCATGTCTTGGATCAAGTTGGAGAAATGAATGGATATTGATTTTGTGTTTTGTTGTTTTACTTGGAATTGTTTCCTAGCTTTGCCTGTAACCACCAGTTAGGATTTTTTTTTCAGAATGCTGGAGCAGTCTTGGTTTTAGTGCCAAAACTTAAGACTGTAAATTATTTAAATGTTTGTTTCCTTAGATGTGACAATATTGATGGTAAACTCCGCTTTATATAGGGCGGGTTTGTTTTTCTGTGTCTTAACTTTGAAATGTCTGTATTTTAGTTTGGTAGCATAGGGCTACAAATGGAGGGAAGGGAAAAAGAGAGAAAATAAAAAGAAAGAAAATACACCAGAGAGCTGTCATGGCTAACAGACTTAAGCTTACAGGATTCCTCTGCAAGTCCAAACTTTGAATGGCCGGACACATTCCACTGCACAGTGTCAAGCTGAGAGCAAGTGGCAGACTGTTGCAGGAGGTAAATTTGAAGGGTCGAGTTTTCTTCATTGTTTTTTCAGAGCTATTTGATAACCAGCTTTATTCGTTGTTTAGCTGTGTGTGTAACTTTCAGATCTCCCGATGTCCAAGTAAGAAAAGAACATGTTGCAGCATAACTCAGATTTTAGGGTACTATAATTAATTACAGTGCAACTCTCAGCAGTGAAACTCAGAAGATGGTTAAAATATAGCAGCAAGAAATTTTGTCAAAGTTCTCAGCTGCAACAAGTACACAGGCATGTTCCTCTCTGGAGCTTTAGTAATGAGGTTTTGCTTGGGTTTATGTTTAGTCTTGCATGTCTGTAATGCATTTGGCAATCCAATGGTAAGGAAAATTTACTTAACGTGAGGGTCTTCATTTTGCAGCCAGGGAATTTGTCCTGAATAGCTCCCTCTTTGCTCTGGACAGCTGTTTTTTTTGTTGTACACTGCCTAAAAAAATGCTGATAATTTTCATGTGGTCTTCTCTAGCAGGTCTCTAGCAGAAAGGACAGATGCATTTTTATTTATATAGAGGTGTGTGTAAAAATAAATATCAATACACAAACATGTTCTTAAAGAATATATACGTATACCACTGTCTATAGTAACATATCCAGTGTTTTACATCCATAAAAAAAATGTATACACAAAACCCCCACACCTGGAACCGTATAAACAAATCACATAAAAGTCATGTTTAAAGTTAAGCAAACTAAAACAGTGTGGGGTGTGTGTGTGTATAAGTAATTTCAAAATGGAAAATTAAATTTGAAATTGTTCTATGTTTTCATGAGCTTTATTAGCTTATAATAAAGATTTGTGTGTCTTAGCTAAAAACAGCTGTATGAATTTATTAAATAACATGCAACTGCTTTAAAATGTGTTTCTTGTTTTCTGAGGGCTTTTTATTGGACTCTTTTACTGCAATATTTAATTCTTGGGATTTTAGCCAATATGTGACTGGCTTAAAACAAATGACTGCTATAATATTCCCTTGATTTATAAAAGGCAAGATACCCACAAGGATTTACTATTTAAAATATTACTTATTTTTGTTTTATTTCTTTGTGCTAGAAGTTGGCATTTGACTAATCCTGAGGTGTTCTCTCTCCATTGCATGAAAGGCACATACATATAGAGCTGTCCTTTCGTGAAGGTTGTGGCACTGTCAGCATATTAGCCATGATTGGTTTATTTGTTACTTCCCATGCACTTCAGAGCGTGCTTATTTATCTGAAATGAGTTGTCATCTCTCACATGTTTAAGGTTGCCTTTTTCTTCCATGTTACCAAGGGGATGTGCCGTAAGTGTTGGTGCCTTTATATTTAAAATATGAAGCCCCTGTTGATGTAGCATGGAGGAGTTTCTCCACTCTGATGCATTTCTTCTGCGTTTTCTCCTTGGGTGCTGAGCTACATGCTCAGAAGAGAGCTGGCTCAAGTGCAGCTCAATCTCCAGTCTTTTCTGCTAGTTCTGTGGGGAGTGCATGTGGTGGCTCTTGTTGCTGGGCTTGGCTTTCACCTTGAAATGGACTTGGACAGTTTTTGCAGTGACACTTTAAGATGGCATTCAGGTGAGTTGTGCTCCCTGGACAGATGATTTGTGCCCATAACCAATTCTTGCAGTGTCTGAACTTGCCTCTGTTTTCTCCTTACATATATGGTGCAGCTTGATATTATCTCAGTTCTTTGTAGCAAGCGGGTTGTTTTCTGTTTGTTTATGCATGCCTGGTTTCTGGAAAAAAAAAGTGAAATAGTGGCTGGTGTATCATGAGGGATTAAATTTGTAGTAGCATTTTCTTGACACTGGCTGTTACTTTTGTCAGATCAGTTTTTGGTTCACGCTCCCCACTTAATTCTCTACTTTGCTTTCATGTGTAGAATTGCTTCATTAGTTGCATTTCCTTCTCACTGCTGCCATGTACAAGGCTCTTTGTCCCGGGAGAGGTACTGGAAAGAAAAAAGAATAAATGTATCTTTAAATTACACAGTATAATGTATTATGCTATTTGTATTTCTAAATTGGATGTTCTGGCAAGCATGGGGAGATGGCATCACATTTGATGCAGAAAAGGTATATCCCATTGAGAGGAGCTAAATCATAGACCATGAGCACCTTATGAATACAAGATGACACATATTTAGCTACTAAGATTACTAAGGAGATGGATGTTCAGTTAGTTGAACTAATTTTATCATCTGTAAAAGAATAAACATAACACTGTCTGGGAAGGGAGGACATGCACCATTTTACGCTCTGCGGACATTGTCATGTGTATGGCCTTTACGGTATGAAAATTAATTTCTTTAGAAGTAGCTGAAGTCCCTTTTGTCACTTCATACTTAAGCTCCGTTAGAGAAAATGAACTTCGCTTTGCTTTGTGTTTGTTCAGGAGGCCCCAGCAATCAAACTTCCTCAGTAAATTTCCAAACTGTTTACTCCAAATGAGAGAGGCTTGAAGCTTCTGTTCTGATACAAATCAAGTGGCTCCTAAGATGTTGCCTGTTCAGCAGCCCCAAGAAATCATGTGCTTTAGTTGTGGAGTTAATTTGTGTTGGATGTCCAAAAAAACCCCAAAGCCCAGAAAACTAACCACTACTGGAGGAGAGACATGAAGCTCCTGAAAGCTAAAGCAACCAAAGCTAAAGCAGCCATACAAATTTTGTGCTGTGTTTCTAGCCACACTTTCATTCCATTTTCTCTTTTTGCCTCTCTGAGAAATTAAGTACGCAGTAATTTTTATCCACTGGCATATAGTCTCCCTGAGAGGAACCTGGATCAGTTCTGTAAGCTCTTTGAACAGAAGAATAATTGTCAGAGAGAAGACAGCCAGCTAAAATAAATAGGACTCTTAAGGCATGCTGGCAGCATGAGAACACAACTGAGCTCCTTGAGAGAATGCTTAGTGAAAGCTAGGCATTCTCTCAAGGATGATAGGGCCTTAAATATCTTCAGACATTCTGGCACGTGGCTGTAAATTGTTTTCAATCACTCAAGTGTTTCAAAAGGATTTTTCAAAAGTTTTTTTGGAGTTGCTCATGTGCTTCTTGCAAATATGATTCTAGTCACAATGTCTGAATTATTTTGCCTTAGTCCTTTTGACAACTTGTTTTTTTGGCATTATGATGTTATTTCTTCTCCAAATCAGAGCATTAGTTGTATCTTGTTATTTTAGAAGTATTGTCCATCACATCTCAGTGGCAATCTTCTCATGTCTTTGTTCTCCTGAATGCTTCTAGTGGCTTGGAAAAGCAAGACCAGATGTTTAGTCTTGTTACGTGCCAACAGAGCTACACTTGAACAGAATAGTTTCTTTATTCCTCCTTGATGTGAGCGAGACTTTTCATTCATTTTAATAATCCTTTGAATTCCAGTTGGTGTTTCCACATTTTAACTTGTGTGTTAGTACCTGAATAAAATGTTCAAGCTACATGTTCAATACATGGATTGTATCAGAATTTATTGCTGTATTTGTAATTAGCTACTTCCTTTTCACACCACCAAGGTCAAAAGCAGGGATTGTACTTTCTAATAACTGCTACTGAACTTGCAGTAATTATGAGATAGGGCCTTCTGTCAAAAATTAAAGCTGAAGGCACCCTTCCTGAAATTGTTTCTGCTTCCTTACATCCTGCAGCAGTTGGATTGTTGTAAGGGAAAGAGATGTAGCAAAGGTTCTTGCTCATGGAAGAGCAGAGCTGCAAGGAAGCCATGATCAGTCAAGCCATGACAAGTGAGAGATGGCACCAGTTAATAATCTTTCTGGCACTGGCATGTGGAAACTGTTCCTGCTTGTTAACAACCTGTTCTGGGGCAGGAGAGGGAAGCTGAGAGCTGCTGCTGGCATTCAAGTTCATGTGTTTGGTGTTAGGTGTTTGTGAAATAAAAGAGCACATATTCAAAAGGCCTGTACATGGTGCAGTTACTCTGCTTCGTAAACCTGATTTATGTTTTTGGGTCCTTTTCTGCCCAATTGTGCGTAAGAGTAATTTAAGCTACGTGGTGCCTCTCCTGTTTTAAGTAGTTAATGTCCTCTCATGCTGCTCTGTAGATGCATAGCTCCACATTTAGTGCATGTGAGGATGGATAGAATGAGTGATTTGTGTATGCAACACATCACTGGAAGTGCCAAAACTAAGTTAGTTTGATTTTATTTGGGGCTTTTTGTTTGTTTATTTGTTTTTGTGGAAGACATCAGACAAATATTGAAGGTTGTAATACAGTAAGAGAAAAATTTTAAGGAGAAAAGAGAGGGTTGAAACCATTTGTCTTTTTCCTAGAATGTGAACCCACAGGCATGCTCAGCCTTGTTTGCTTAGAGGGAAAATTCAAACTGTGTTAGTTTTTCTTTGACATCATTTCTGAATGTGGCTATAGGGATACACAGCTCAATCATGTTAAAATATATGTTGTTGTTGGGGTTACTGCTGTCAGAACTGAGAGTGAAATGTAAGAGATGGTTTTGTGGTTCTTTGCTGGCAAAATGGATGGATGCCTGTGGGCTCTCCCCATTTTCCCATGGGCTGTAATGAGTCGAAGGGCTGGTTTGGGTCAGCTTCAACCGAGTCACTGCTGCATCACAGCAATGGTGCTGCGTATGGAGGGAAAGGGATGAAGCAGAGCTGGAGAACCTGGGAGGACAGGCCAGGAGGCCAGACCAGCCCTCTCACCAGGACTGGGATGGGACCTGCTGTTGGGGTCCACAGCCAGACCAAGAAGAATGGTTTGTGCTTTGTCTTACACTTTTTTTCCTTACACATTGACTTTAATGGTTATTGTTGTGCTGTGCGTGCCTTAGGTTACAGCTTTCTAAATCAGTCTGAAAACACCTTTGAAGTTACAGGGAGAAAAAGGAGGGAAATGAAAATGTACCAAGTGGGAGTACAGCCACATGGAGGGGAGATGAGGGCAGGGTTTCCTAGTGCTGATACATAGCAAAGTACTCTGGTAATCAGACAGGTTTTTTGACGTAAGCTAACTTTGATCCTTGCTTTGTTTGGGGAAAAGCTTCAGCTTATTTGCAGGACTGCCTCATAACCCCTTTTTATAGCTGCTTGTGTCAGCACTTTCCACAGCAAACCCTGCATTAGAGTTCTTATAACTCAGCTGTATAAATTTGATCTGGACTTTAAAACTGGCATGTATGTTCTTGATTTGGAAGTGGGTATCAAGCCTGGCTGGCTAATCTGTTGGCTATGCGAATAATATTGCTGTAGTAAAGGCTGTGAGGAACACGATACAGCTCTCAAGTTTCCATTGAGTGCAGAGGAAGCTTATTTGCCACAAAGAGCAGGTGCTCTCATGCTTTTTTTTTTTCTCTCATGCAGAAGTGATAAGCTGGACCTCAAGTGTCCCAAACCTGTCAGGAGTCTGGAGTGTAAGTTTTTGCTTCCCTCCCATCAGGGAAGCAGGTGAGGAAGGGTTTTGGTGAGCCATCCCATTAGGTATCTCATGCTGGAGCACAGTGTTACCTTATTTGTGATTGTGGTGATCAGTGTTGGCCCTGAGCGTTCCATGCTGCTGCCTCTGTGGGTTGTGAGGTCCTGGGGGAGCAGGAGTCAGGTTAGATGTGCAATTTGTGTGATGGAGCTGATCCTGCCACAGAGCTTAAGCGTGTCCCCTTGTATTTTGGGATGAGCTTCTGTTCTTCTCTTTCATTAATCCACCAAAGGGGTGCTTTTTAGCTTACTTTGAGCTCTCCCTATCTTTGTGAGGTTGCTGTTAAAATACTGATTATCAGTGTGAGGTGATACTTTCGTCAGGTGAAACGAGGCTAGGGATAAACAAAGTAGTAACAGGTAATGAGTGTAAATATTAGCATAAAGCGTATTGTAGCAAGGAGATAAAGCCCTGTGGTTTGAAAAGGTAGAATGTTATTTGATAAAAGAGTTTGCCCCTTTGCTTATTTTGTGATTCTGCAGTTATTTTGTAATGTTCTTTCTTTAAATAAGTATGTTGTGTTTTGGCTTTTTACTTTTTAAAAATACTTTATTATAGGGAAGAATGTAGACTGAAAGAGTAGCAGGAGTAGTAGTGACACAAAGATCATTGTCTGGTTGTCTTCTGCTTTGATTATTCATGACTTTAAACTGAATTGCTACAGCCAACTGTGGATCAAATGCTCAAGGGGTAAAAATCAGGCTGGAGGGATATCAGCTAGCCCAGGGAGTTTTAAATCAGGATCAATGAGGTACGTCCTCAGAGAATGTTGCAGATGACATTGAAGGATATTTGTGCAATGGGGGAACATTATTTACTGTCAGACTACAAAACAGTTTATTTGGGAAAGTCATTGTGATGTACCATCACACAAGCTGATTGCAGCAAGGATTGATTCAAGGCAAACAGTTTGGAAAACATAAAAGGCAAATCTCTAGTCAAATAGACCTTTGTCCTATGAGTAACTGCAATTTAAGTAATTCATTTATTACTGCATAAAAGCAAAATAATGACAGCTCAAGGAAGAGTTGCTTTTCAAGTTTTCTTCTTAGTCATGTGAGGGAAAAATAGGTGGTTATATGTTAAATAGAAATCAATTAGGCTGCAAATTACATTGATTCAGAGATAGATGCACATGTGTGTGCACATATTCAATTTTCCTGGAAGGACACTTTCAAAATATCTAATTAAAGCTTAAGAATAGAAGTAAAAAAAGCTGTTAGTTATTGCAAAACAAAATAGTGTGCTGGCTAAAAATTAGCTCAATAAAACAGTTGTATTCCAGGGTATTTTGGGCCATTTGCAATTTGAAACCTGAGTTGTAGAACTACACTGAGATGACTTTTTATACCTTGCTTTTGAAGTTCATCCTGGATCAAGAACTGCTTTACTTTTGTTCTGTCTCCATTTGGAATGTGTTTTTGGACAATATTTGTGGTTTTGGAATTCTGATGTTGAAAACCACAAGAAAAACAAAATTTAAAAAAATTTTTACAGCATTTTTTGCCAAACAAAGCTGAAAACTAGTATTAGATGGGTGATTTCAGTTCTGTTTGTTAGAAAGTGTCCCAAGCATCTCTGGATGGTGCAGGCTGGTTTTATGCTTTTAGCTGTGTAGCTGATTCCTGTGGAGGGGCAGAGGTTTCCTGCCGGGGGCTGTGGGAGTGAGAGGCCTCAGCAGGTGTCTGGTCATGAAATGTCTCTTCTGCTTGCCTCCCCTTCAGTCTCCAAATGAGCTTTCCAGAGTACGGAGAAGTGGAATTAAGTAGGAGGAAACATTTCTGGTTTGGCAATTTTGTAGCTTTCAAGTCTGTGGTGCAACATCAGGGAAAAAAGTGATTTTTTTTTTTTGTAGCTCTAATTCATGATTGATTTAAAAAAACTGCCTCATACTATAAATACAGAATTAAAACAGATCCATCAAGGATTTGAAAAATATTTGTGGTGCTTAGAGGTTAGTTGGATTATTAGGTAGCCAGTTGTATAATTTTAACGCTATACTCTTCTCCACATACATCCTGTTGCCTTGATTCCATATGGTGACACAGGCACATTTAATAAAGATATGTTCTAAGGATAACCTTTTTTCCAGGTAATTCTGTACTTTATGGGTGACTGATGCAGGATAATGTTACTAAGATAAGGTTAAATTTGTACTGTAAGAACAAAATCACTGGTACAGAACAAAAAAAAGTGGTACAAAAGTAGTAATGAGATAATTATGTAGGTGATAATACATAAGCTTCAAATGGTAGTTATATGTCTTCTATATATGTTGGTTTTGTTTTTAATCTAGGTGAAAAAAATTAAATAAATGGAGCTTGTTTCCCTTGTGACAAGAAACATGGGCCACCTTTCTCTTGGTTTTGTTTTGAATATCTACGCAGTTTTAGTTCAAATATGTACACAGTTTGGCATATGTAATCTCCAGCACATACACAAATTTATTGTTTGTAGTGGTAGTGCACAGTTCAGCATCTAAGAAGTGTCAAAACTGAGGCTCCCAGGGTCTGCAGTCTGAAAAGGATCGTTAATTATTTCAAATGTTCTAATTCTTCCTGCTGTGTTCAGTGTAGATGTTTGTTTATTTTTATATACTTATGATAATATTCTTCTTACACCTGTGGTAAAACTGCCCTTGTAGCTTCAGTCCCACTTCAACACAGGTGCTTCACAAGCCAAGGTTGCTGTCCACTACTTTCAGGGAATACCCACACTTTGGCTGAGATTTCCTAGAAGTATCAACCTCCGCTCTCTTGCTTAGTCATATCTCTTATTCACAATCAGTAGGTGTTACTTATAAGTCTTGTCCACTGTGTCTAGATAAGAAGATGACTGCTCTGGCATCCCTTTGCATGTGCAGTTCTTCACACTCTTGTCCAGTAATTTGCTGGGATAGGTCTCTGACAGCCTCACCTATAAGGCATATTCAATTCCCTGTCTACACAACAGGACCAGTGGACATAGCCAGGGACTCATCACACTTCTCAGGACCTATTTGCTCTGTTCCTCATCTCCAAGGTGCAATTTCCAGCCATATTTTTAAGGAATTTTCATCCTGGGGTTTTGCTGAAATGAAGTTACAGCTGTCTCCCATGTGTGCTTGCAAAGAGTTTCATCCCTGGTAGGCAACAGTTTTAAGAATGGCCTCTTGAAAGTCAGGTGGTTGGTTGTGGGTTGTTGGGTGTTGGCCGCTAGAATCAAACAAAAATGTTTGACTTTTTTAATTAATAAATTTGTTTTCATTTACACTTCTGTGGATGGTAAGGCCTCCCATCCCTCCATGAAAATAATTACCCTGAAGTCTGCTTTTGAAGTCTTAGTCCTGAATTGTGTGTAGGTTGTTTTTTTTCTTTTTTCGTCACAAATTACAACATGTCAGCATCATGTGTATTTGCATGCATTCTGAGAAAGCTAAATTTTATTCACTTGGGGTCTCCAATCACAAAGCACAGTGATCCATTTGACCTTTAGCTTTTAGCACCCTTACGTTCCTTTCCCTTTTCCAGACCTTGCTGGCAAATGTCAGCGTGCTATAACATACCAGTTTAGGGATCTGTTTATGGCAGGTTCCACCCCTCACCCAAAGGTTTGAGGAGCTTTCCTATAAATAGCTATGTTGGTCATAGCTTTCTATATGCTTGTGGGCTTCCCTGATTGGTGTTTTATAGTAATCAGGTCTCTTAGCTCACAATTTGGGTATGAATGTCCAATTTTGGCTTTTTTGTTGAAGGCTTTTGTAAAAGGGTCCACTATACAACTTGCAGTTCTTATGACTTTAGAAAGTCAAATAGTTTTTCTGAAATCAGGGTGTCTCCTTTTTCCTTTGCCTCTTACTTTACTTCCTCACATGGGACTTGCTCTGCTAACTCTTCCTTGTTTCAACTCTGGATAAAATAGCTATGTTGACTCGTAGTGCAGAGGGACTGGCTGCTATTTTGAATCTGAAGAGATGACAAGTCTTCCTTCGTCTCAGACCTCTTCTTTCACCAGGTTAACACCAAATTGAAGGATTTTTCTGATTTTGTTGAAAATTTTATAGAAAATTTCGTCTGTTTTTTAGCTGCTAAAGATTGCTGCTGCAATCAGCAAGTATGGAATTGATGTTGGAAAATGCCAGCAGTGATGCACTGAACGTGAAATTTCTTGGGTTTAGTCTGTATGTTGTCAAATGATAACATTTTTGGAGTTTTGCATTTGCATATGTCTTTCAACATTACACAATAGTTTTTCTTAGTTAAATATTTGTCTTCAAATTCCATCCAATACATGTCACAGCTGTCATGTATTATAGTCTCCTGGATTTTAGGAAAGCCTTAACCATATCTGGTAGGCTGATGGGACCCTTTGCCAGGTTTACCCTACACAACTGCAAAACTGGGCCCCTGACATTTCATGCATTATTACCTCTTTACCCATAGACAGTTTTCAAGACCTAACCTCGTTTCTCCTTTTGAAGTGAACGATGTGGAGAGTGGTGACTGTACTTCTTGGTCCCTACTGCATGAACTAAAACAGGGGCAGTTAAAAAACAACAGAGATGAAAACCTTCCTTTGACCTACCTTTGAGAAGTCATAGAATCATACAAGGTTGGAAAGGAGCTCTAAGGGTCATCAAGTCCAGATGTCAAGGTGGCACCACCACTGTGTTCACCACTAAACCATGTCCTCAGGTGCCTTATTCACACATATTTTGAACATTTCTAGGGATGGTGATTCCACCATTTCCCTGGGAAAGCCTATTCCAGTGCTTGACAATGCTTTCCATTAAGAATTTTTTCCTAGTATCCAAACTAAACCTCCTCTAGTACAACTTGAGAGTGTTTGCTCTCATCCCGCCACTTGTTAGCTGGGAGAAGAGACTGACCCCCACCTCACTGCACCAGCCTCTTTTCAGGCAATTGTAGAGAGGGATGAGGTCTCCCTTGAGCCTCCTTTTCTCCAGGCTGAACAGTTCCAGTTCTTGAGTCATGTGCTGTAGCACCACTGTGGCTCAGGGTGAATTCCTCTTCTGGAAATGAAGATAAAGTAATTCTGCTGTTTGCAGTACTTACCTAAAAACAGTGATTTCTTCAAGAAACATACTTGTGCTTGCAGGCAGAGGACAGAGTTGTGAGGCTTTGCATGCACAACACCAGCAGCTACAACATCTCTGCTGTAAGATAGGAAATACTTCTGGAAACAAAAAGGGAATTTTTATCACAGAGGACCTTTTTTTCAGCCAGCTATAAAATGATTAGCAGATTGAGGACCAGGGGTATAAATCAGTGTATAGATCTTACCATATGTTGCTTTAATTTCTGTTTCTGTTCTTGGGAATCAAGGTAGTTGAAATTCAGTGACAAAAGATGAAAAAGTTAATTTATTGTTCAGTTGGGGCCAATAATGTGAACTTTACAGAGGTTTCTGTTGCAAGACGGTTTCATTCAAGTGGACCAAAGGCAGTTGATCTGAACTTGGGCAGTGACCTTGATCAAAGAGTCAGACTGCTCAAGAGGCTTTTCTTATTCTGATCTGAATATACTGCAGGTCATTGGGGCCTGTAAACCTACTGAGAGAAAGGCAAAACAATGTCCTGCAACCGGCCTGTCTGTGATGTTGAACTTTTGACTTCCTAGTAGTTGCGGCTTGGGAAAAGTCAGCTTCACTATTAACAGCGTCTTCCCTGCACATGACCAGTCATTGACAAATATATGAACTTTGAAGAGATCTTTAAGTGGAAAATCTAGAATGGAAAAAGCTGGTTTACAGCCTTTCTCTCTCCTCTTGTGAGAAAAATTTCATGTATGAAGAGAAAGGTGGCTGGAACTTGGAATGCAGGAAACTGAGTGCCTGTCCCTGCTTGTGTCTCTCTGTGAATGTCCATAGCTTCCAGCCAGTAAAGTAGAAGTGGAGTTTGATTTTGAAAAACAGGCTATACTATGCAATACTTTCCTGTCATTGAAGTGAAATAAGAATGAATAAGTATTGCAGCAATTTTCACAGGACTCACAAAGGAGAAAAGATATCTTTTTTTTTTCTTTCTATGAAACAGCACTGTGAATAAGATATTGTAACTTGTGTTCAACATAAACATAAACCATCCATGTTTCTCATTTACCATTCTTGTGCTGTTTCAGCTTAATGACGGTGGCAAGGCAGCCCAGGCACATGTGGGGATTGGTGATGTGGTTCTCACCATTGATGGGATAAGCACGGATGGGATGACTCATCTAGAAGCACAAAACAAGATCAAGGCATGTACAGGCAATTTGAACATGACTCTGCAAAGGTAAGATAGCTTTTTCTTTATTTAAAGAGAGTTGATCATCATCCTAACAGTTGTTTGGAGGATAAAAACATCTAAGTGGTTTGGCAAAGTTCATGGAGTTAAATGGCAGTGATTGAAAGATATGCTGCCATAGCCTGCAATCTGTCTTGATTTATAGCATTTTAGAAAACTTACTAGATATTAATTATGTGACTTGACAAAGACTTTTTCCAGCCTTATGTCACCTATTCTATTTCCTCTTCCTTTTGAGCTTCAGTGTTGCTTAATTAATTTGTTTAAAAACAGGTCTTATTCATGCTTTTTTTCTCTCCCCGGGTGACTAGAAATTTTTTTGGGGGGTTAAGTCCTACAGCACCTTTTTTGTTGGCTAACAGAGTGATGGATTTAAGTAGTTAACCGTTGAGTTAAATGGATGAAAATACTTCGGCTCAGAGTCTGGGAGATGTTTCCCAAAGTGATACCACCATGTCACAAAGTAGCAGCCTCCCGTTGCTAATTGGAACATCTGCTATAGAGGTTACAGCTTGGTCCAGTCTCATTACTGAAACATACAATTTATTGAATCCCAGCATATCTCTGGTATAGCCTGGGGCTGTGCTGTGGGAATTGTTGCAGGAAGGGAGCCGGATGCTCATATATGGGTTATTGAACCTGAAGCAGAATGAGCAGCAGCATGAGCAATAAATTCCTTCAAGTTCTCAAAAGCCTCCCAGGGCTAAATACTGGTTTTTGCTAGAAGACTGCTTTTTTGATTAAATGATGTGAGTGAACATATTGGAGGATTGGCCTCTGAATCCTTCTCATAGGGAGAAACATCTTTTCTTGTTTTCAAAGAAAACAGCAGCAGTTGTACACCATGATTGCTGTTCGTGCCTGCCTTCAGCAGTGCAGAGTTCCTTGATGAGCGTTGGTTGAGGTCCATAACATATCTCCTCACCAGTTACTGACTAGTTTTTATGGCAAATTATCCTTCCCTTAATGAAAGGACTATGTCTTTCTGAGAGTTCATCAGTATTAGAATAAAGGAGATGACGTGGCTGCAGATCTGACAAACATGCATCTCCAGGGTGGTGGTGCTTGTTCCCAGCCCTAAGTGATGTGTATTTGAATGGTTGTGTGAGTGCTTCCTTCTGTAAGAGGCTGCAGTTCAGCCCTGCTTGTTGTTTCTTGTTTTTCCCGTTGTCCTGTGCTTCGGTCCTTAGCTACCCTGACTAAGGGATTCCCTTTGCTCAATCTGAGGAAAGGAGTATCTTGTGGTGTGGCTCATGCCTCAGGCATCTCCCTGAGTGAAACTTGTAAAGGTAGCATTAAAAGTTTCTTGATGACAGACAGGCATTATACCAGCTCATTAGAAGAACTACGTGTTGTATCTAGTGTGTCATTTGCTTTTCTGACTCCCAAGGAGACCGGCAGGTCGCTTAGAAATGCACTTTCCAGGACCCACTGAGTCACTGCAGCAGGCAATGGGTTGGCCCACTTTCTCCTGTCACCATAGTTGAATGGACAGGGTTAATATCAGATATAGGAAAGTAATGGCAGGTGTGTCCCAGTCAGGTAATAACTTGTCTGAGGCTGCTTGTGGTTGGGTACAGGGATGAGTTTTTAAAAATCAAATTAATCATGAGTTAGCCTGATCCCCTCCTGTTCTCACCCTTCCTACCTGGTGTAGCATCTGACTCACTACTATTGGCTACCTGACAGCTGAAGACTAAGTCAGGATCAGACTAACAGAGATCAAAAGAACAGCCTTGGTCCTGGCATCTGGGGGTGCGACAGATGGCCTGTCTTGTGGCTCTGCTGCTTTGCAGTCTCATGGTCTCAGCTGTATTGAATTCTGCCTGGATCCCAAGAAACCAAAGGTGTAGACAGTGTTCTCCTGACTCCTCTGCCTATGAGAACTTCCTTGCTCTGCTGTTAAACAGATCTGCTTTGGTTGTTTATTTGTTCTTTACAGCCTGGAAGAAGATGCTTTGGAGTCAGACTGACTCATGCTAGCTGGACATGCTGGCTGCCCATGGGGAGGGAGCTTGAGAGTATAAACAGGGGGCAAGATAATCCATTTTAATATCGAGCGTTCTCCATAGCCGTATTCTTCTGTTCTTGTCCCTTCTCCCAAAATGAAACAGAAATAAATAAAACATTTTAAGCTGTTACTGTTCACATGCAAGATTAAGGAGATACTATCAACGTGAAGCAAAGCTGGCCTTCAAAATATGGGTTGGTGCCATAGAATAGGAAAACCTAAGACACATTTTCTTTTGCTGTTACTGCTTTTTATTTATCTTTAGTTTTTACACTTCTGAGATTTTATCTACTTTCACACAATCTGCTGACAGTTTGAACTACAATGCAAGGATGTTGAGGTTAGTTTTGAAAGAGTACATCAGTTCTTAGATACTGCCCTAGTTTGCTGCTGCTTTAAAGGAACACAATGGTTAGATTGTTAGTGGTGTCATTTTGAGGATGTACTCTGGCAACCCAGTTTGCACAGTGGCCAGGGCATGGCAACACCCCAGTTTTTAAAAGCTGCAATGGAAACTTCTTGAGTCTACATGGCAAAGGCAAGAGAGGAAATTCTTTATTATCAGATTCCTTATTATAAATATTTTAACTTGATTGTTACCCTATTTAGGTTTTCACTTGGCTTCCTCTCTTCTTCATGTGCAAAGTAGAAAAAATAAAATTAAAGAGAAACTAAACAAAGGGCAAGAAGTAGCTTGTCTGTGAGGTTGGAAGGGATATTTAAAGTACTGCCTTCAAAACCTTTATTTACAGGTTTAAAGCAGTATATTTATGTAGGCAGATATGCATATACCCCTTGTGGAAAACCAATTTAGATGTTTTGTAACTTGTAATTGAATATTGGCAAAATATTTGAAGGGCAAATAAAAACTTCTCTTTGTTCCGTGTAAGGCAATATCTCAGCTTGGTTTTTTAGACATGGAATTGTTGTGTGCCCTCAAAAGGAGCTGGAGGTGCAGCTGACACAATTGCAAGTCCACTTTGCTTAGAGGTTGCTCAAATACAAACAGACAAAATTGTGCTTGCCAGCCCTGTGTGCAGTAGTGAGTTCTTAACATTTGCAAGTGTTGGCAAGTATTTTCAGGTGTATGCGTTTAAAATCAATAAGTTCTGTAAACAAATCTCATTGTTTAGTATGAAAGTTATATATTTTTTTTCAATTCTGAAATGAAATTTGAATGTAGGCATGTTATTTGCTCATTTTTCATATTATATGACTTAAATATGGAGTGTGTTTTTTTTTCCTGTTCTTATTATTTTATAACTTGCGATTTTAGCTTCTTGATAGATCTCATCCCCCCTCCAGTTTTTGTTTCTATTCATCCCTCCCTTTCTGAAATCTTGCTCTTTTGCACCCCAATATTTTATTTTCATCTAAAGCAATTCCAGTTTCCCATGAGGACAGATGGAAACCAGATGGTTATTTTTTGGATATATTTTCAAGTTCAGTAACTTAGCATGGACTTTTATAAATAAATCTCTAAGTTGCTGAACAGCTAAAAGCCACCACCTATTTTTAAAATATTATTTTTGGGGACTGTTTCTCCAGACATTTGCCTTCATGATTCTTTGGGTGTCAGAAGGATAATAAAGAATTGTGGATTTCTACAGATGAATGAGATCATGATACCTGTGAAACTTCTGGGAAAAATGTCAGCAATACGGGGATAAAAGTAAAACAGAAAAGATGGAAAGTTTTGGGCTTCGTTTTTCTTACAATGATAGAGAATGTATTTACCCCTCTATTTAGTAAAACAGATCTGCACAGGTATAGTATGATTTATAAAGGAATTTCCTTCACTCTGTGACAAAAGGCATTGAGATTTCTTGGCTTGGGAAGCAAAAGGAGGATTCTCCAGGTTGTTTACTCCTCTATTGCTATATTGCAGTGCTTTGGGGTGGAAAAAAGTCTTTCTGGGTGCAGTAAGCTTGGCAGTGAGCAGTTACTGCGGCTCTGATTCCAGCTCTTCAGTGGAGGAACATGGCTGTTACAAAGCAATAGATGAGTTTCTGTGCTGGCCATGGGTTTGGGTAGGTTTGTTAGGGTTTTTTTTCCTAAACCTTTTTAAAGCATGAGGTGGCCCAAGTGTCATAGGTGGGGCTAGGGCCTCTTGGTTATAGGACTCAGAGACAAAATTTAGGTGAGCCATAAGGCTGAGTTCTGCAGTTGGTAAACTCAAAAGCCATGACATTTGTTTTAGCTGCCTGTCTGAGTGTGAATCTTTATCATACTGTCTTCCCTTATCCCTTTTCTGTCAGGAAGCATGAAGTCTAGGCTTTTAGTTGAAGTACAGCTGAAATTCTCATGATTTGAGATGGGGTAACAAGAAAAAAATGTTATGGATCATTTGAATTCTATTTTCCTATGATAGTTTTTCAAGTTAACCAATTTGGAAAGGATTTTCGGCAGTAAGACTACTTTAGTACGCTTTTTTCCTGCTATTTTTTTGTTTAATTTACAAGCTTCACTTTAGATGATGGTTAAAACTCATGTTTGAATTCTATGAGTCATGGGTTCCTGGGGTGGATATTTTGTTTCCCTAAACCATATATGGATGAGCTTTAAGAAAACTATGATAAGAATGCATGCTGAAGTCTTATTTTTCTCCCTACTTTAGTTATCGTCATTTCCCTTACATAGGTATTTTGACTTTAGTTTGGTTCTCCAGTGATTTGCTTTTTTTAGCAAAATAGAAGCTTGATTACCCTATGCCAGCTGAACAGGGATGATAATTGGTTGAAAGACACCACAGCTTCCAAGTAATTTTTTCAAAATCTGAAAACTTTTTTGGGCTTTTTTTTGTTTTGACAAAAAAATGAAATTCTTTTTGTAGTACTATTTCTTACATAACTTGTTTCAGGGATGTCAAAACTAAGTGCTGGATGATTAAGGAAATAATTTCTTTTTAACTGAGAGAGTTGAGACAGAAAATTTGCAGAACTCAGTCGAGGTTGTATGGCTAGGAATATATAAACAAACTGTATATTGGCAGTTCAAATGCTGTTCAAATCCCTTGGCAACTTATTCTCCAATGCTAGTTTGTTACTTTCAATCATTAATACTAATTTTCGGTAATTATGCCTGAAAATAAACTAGGTGAAAACCAGTACCTCCTAAACAGACCTTCCCTTCTCTTGTTTAGCCATGGCACTAAGCTTTGAGGTGGCAGCTGTTCCACGTGGCTCACTCAGCGGAGCCCCACATAGCCCGGTGAGACTTTATACAATCCTGGAGAACTTTCTGTTATTGACCATGGCCTTTTTGTGCTGTGCATTGCAGTGCAGTCAACTGAGTCATCTTAAGTCCTCCTGTTTTATCTCACCCTGAAATTAACTGGTATTGGGGTAAAACATTGTCCAAAGAATTCAAAGCTAATGAATGATGCTGTTGTTTGGTTTTTTTCATACAAAAGTTGTTGTATAAATCTATGTCCTTATTGGAAGCAAGGTAGGAACCTTTTGCTCCTAATTTAGGAGCTGAACAGGTTTAGCTAGCTAAGCCATGCCTTTGGAAAGCCTGCCCACACACTAAATAAATGGAAGAGTACAGCTCTTGCTTCCAGCTGAAACTCAGAGTCTCGTTGCACGTAGCACTTTGCTGCTCGTCAGGTAGCAATTAGATGAACCACAAAACATGCTGCAGCCAAGTGAATCCAGCAGACTGAAGGCTTGCCTAGAAGTTCAAAGCAGAGCTGCTAGGATGAAAATGGAAGGTTGCAGGCTATAAAACAGCGTTCAGTGACTTGTACAGGATGATACCTATCCATCTGCCAGGAAAATGGGTGGGGCTGAGGGCAAGTTAAGCAATAGCAATAGCAGCCTTTCTCACACTGCGTACCTTAGAGTTTTGCTGGGAATCTTTAGAGCTGCAAATGATTTGTAAAGTCTGTGCAGTTTCTTGAGGTTGCTGCAGTAGGTAGCATAGGAACATAAATACAGTAGTAAATATACACTGTGGACAATGGCAAGTGGCAGAGGCAGATTATTATTTACTGAGCATCAAAATATTTCCTTCAACTTCAAGTTAGAGATACTTTTTCACTTTTAACTTCAGGTACATTCCCCTCTGGCCCCCATATAGTTAATAGCGCCTCAGGAAGTTGAAAATCAAGCAAAGGGAGGTTGAAGAAGAAACATGTAATGTGTTGGGGGTTTTTGGGTTTCTTTTATTTTATTTTTAGTTATTTTGCATTTCCCTGGTGGCAGTCGATCACCTCTGAGTTGCAGCAATTGCAGCCATTTTACCATTATGGTTTTGAGGTTTTGTCTATGTGCTATATCATGGTGGGTTAAACCAAGTCAGATTAGGGGGATATTTAAAAACATCACCTTCTTGTGTATGAAAACGAGGAGGCCATCATCAAGTAATTGTCTCTCACAAGTTGGGAGCCTATAAATTCAATTTGGGATAAATTTTCAAATTCCTACCCTCATAGTCCCAGTCCTTGATGGAATAAGGGTTGGTCAGGTTGCTTGGGAGAGTAGCTCAGATGTTATAACCAGCAGAACCTGATAAAGAGCTGGGGAGGAGATAAACTGGGGCATCACTATTTAAAGGGTAGTGAGTGCTTGTGGTGGAGGATTGCACTTGAGAATCCCTCATGAAAATGGAGGGAGGAAGCTTGGATCCGAAGTTCCCTTCTGTTTGCAATGGATCAAGTGGTAACTAAAGTGCCTTAACTGGTCATCTTGCTTTTTTGCCTTAACAGGTGAGACACATCTGTGCCATTGTTTTATACAAATTGTTGCATAGCGCAGGCATCTGACAATTACAGCAAAGAAAAAGTAATTCTGAATTTGACTCTTAGTTTGTTTCCTAAAAATATTGCTTGTTTTCAGACAGGGAAGTAAAGTTGGGTAGGTTTTTTTGTTGTTGGTTTGGTGGTTTTTTTGGTGGTTTTTTTTTTTTTTTTTGGTTTGGTTGTTGTTGTTGGTTTTTTTGTTGGTTTGTTTGGGGTTTTTTTGTGAGGTTTTTTTTGAATAATTTTGCTGACCCTATAGATGTTTGTTGTAAAGCCTGAAACTATGCATATCTTTCAGATGTGTTTGGATTAGCCAAAAAATGTTTATCACATGTTGTTATTATATGGACTGCATTCTTTAATTCCTGTATTTAAGATCAGTATGAAAATCCTTGCCTTCCATTATAGTTCTGCTATAGGGATTAAACCCCTCTGATGTATAATGATGCTTTTAGAAAACAAAGATTAAATTGTTAAAGCAAAAAACATGAGTTTTACAAGTGGCTTTACAGAAGCAGATCATTAGAAAGGTAATAGCTTTGGCTTGATGTTTAGGTGTACAGTAGTTCAGAAGTCTATTTTCACTCTATTATAAAACTAAAGTAAAACTAATCTATATTCTAGTTTAGATCTGACACAATTTATTTCTGTCTGTGAAGACAGGAACAGTGAAGGTTTATTCACATATATTTTTCCTGAAATTGCATTATTCAGTAGGAAGTATCTGGAAATTAGATAATCTTACTTGATCTTGGCATGTGCTAGACAGACAGTGTGCCTCAGTATGCGAGGTGAGGACAGGTTTGCAGTGCTCTGCCTAATGGATGAAAGATATGATAATGATAAATGACTGCTTATGATTTAGAATAAATTTCTGAAATGCCAATAGCTTTGTCCGTCTTACAGAATTAAAAAAAACCCCAAAACCTTGAGTTGAGGAGTATCTTTGTGGGCAGCAGGGAATTCCTTAATGAACTCCACATTGTTCAGTTCATATGCTCTTGCTGTAAGCAAGAAGTAACATTTGCAAACTGAAATTTAATACAGAAAACATCTAGGCTGAGTGAGGTCATGACTAGTGTTACTAGAAATCTGACTTATTTAACAGCATCTTCTGGGTTGCAAACTTGTTTAAGTTAGTTTTGCTTTAAGTTGACTTATATTCTGCATGTTGCAAAGCCTTTTCATTTCTATTGAAGGGTAGAAGCAGAACGTGAGCTATGTGCTCAAACACCCCCACATTGAAGAGATCTCTAGTAACATAGGTGCTTCTAAGGAGTAGATCGAATATATTTCCCAAGCATTAAATATATGTATTTTAGGAACGTCGGAACACAACTAAGCTAACCTTCATTATGGAAGTCCAAAAAATCTCTTGACAACCGCAAGAGTTAATTTTGCTGGCTATCAGTATCTCTGTGATGTACAATAAAGCTTCTGCTTAAGAGGTACAAGTGCCAGCTTCCTACACGAGGAGCAAGCAGTCTCTGTTGACAGTGCAATATTAAGTCAACCTTCCTGTGGTAATTATATGCCAGGTGCTTTGGGCTACACCATCGTTGTCAAGAGCTGTTGTGGTTGTATAAGTACAATCCAGGTGCTTTTTACTTTTTATGATCTCTTCACACAGGAGATGCTGAAAGGAGTGTTGGTTTCTGGGGGTGGGGAGGAAGGGGCATTGGTTTGGGGTTCAGTCTGGGTTTGTTTCAGAAAAGGGCAGAAATGGAGCTATGGAATAGTTCAGATTTTGAGGACTGATAGGAAAGCAATGTTGTTTGCTTTTAGTGTGATTTCCTGGCTAAGTCCTGCTGCTTAGTTTTTCTGAGGAAAAGGTTCATAGCTGTGTTTCAGGAAGCTCTTTTGGTTACTGCTTTCCTCCCATTTATAAATAATCCCCAGAGGGGAGTGTAGGTTTGTTTTTTTTTCTTTAATGAGTTGCAGAAAGCCGTCAGAAAAGTGATATTCTTAGGGTTTTGTTATATTTTGTTTCATTTGAAGTGATTTTAATGAAGTATTATTCTCCAGGAGGCCTTTGATGCAATTCTGGCTTTCATTTCCTTATTTTCTAATGGACTTCCGTGGTATTCATGGTGACAGTCACCAATATCGCATAAGCACTGCAGAATAATGTAAAAAAACATTATTTGTTTCTCTAGTAATATTACCTGCTGTAGGCAGTGGCTAATTACAGCTATTTTAAGATGCTATATCACTTGCAAAATGTTTTCCATTAGTGATCTTACTATATCAGGTGGGTTTCTATTTGTCAGAACTGATACTGTGGTTAAGCATAGGTTTTAAATTTTTAGTTCCATTTCTGTTTTTGCAGCAGACTTGGCTGGGCTTTAATGTTTTATTTCCTAAAACTAGATGTTTCCTCTTAAGCAGATAACCTTTATCTGCCTTTCACATAGTCAGATCTGATCTTTACTTGATAGGCATCGTGGCTCTGAGGGCTTCAATAGAAGATGCTAAGAAAAATAAAGTATCATGATGATAAATCAGGGGTGACTGTTACCAGTCATTTTTGTTCAGTTCCTTATGAACTAAAGTTGATGTTCTCCCCTCAAATATTCTCTTGTTGTTAAGAGCCCTGTAGGCAAATACTGCTTGTTGCAGTTCTTTTTACATTTAGTTAATGATGTAGTTCTGCTTTCAACTGTTAAATAATATTTAGATTTTGGAGTGCACATAGGTTTCATTTCCCAAAGTGAAGTTTCCTACAACAAAATAAAACCAGAGGAAAGGTGTGCACCTGTGTGTTCTGATCAAACACTGTAGAGTTTCACTGCCCAGTAAAATAGACCTGAGTTTTTCAACTTCTAATGCTGCTGTTAGTTCAGTATTAGAAGTGAAATCCAGCATTGCCTGGTGATTGAGTAACACAGGGCTGTGTATAAATTGGTGTGACTTTTTTTTTTTTTAATATATATCCCCACTGCCTCACATTTTCCGGTGGGGTGTGTTTTAGCCTGACACTGAATAGGATGTGTTTCAGTGGATGTGTTCTGGACTGAACACTAAGCCTGAAAAATAACAAGAGAATTGAAATCGGTGGGGATTGTTTTGTCTGAGAGGAGTGTATTGTATCAGTGAACCTGTTAGTCTGGTATCCAGGCCCGCTGTGGCTGCTTTCTGATGATTCAGCGTGGGTATGAGAACTAAACCATGCCTTGTAACCCCTGCATGGTGAGAACCTGGGTGCTTACACAAGACATGTGGGCTTGATTATCGTAAACACTTGTAACTAATAATTAAATTGGGGTCTTACAGGCGTTGTTTCATGTATCTATCAACATAACTCTCATCCCAGACAGGTTAACAACATCAAGGTGTTTGTGCTGTGTGTAGATGAAAAGTATTTTCTCACACTGATTATTTTTTTTTTTTCCCCACCCCAATTGCACTTTCCTCCAACGTTGGTGCACAGTGTATCCCCACTTTTTCCTAATCCACAGTGAGTTGTTCAAGCAGAAAGTAAGAAGTTTTCTTTACTTATTTCTGTGCACCCTCTCTGCCTTTGGCAGGGTCTGCACCAGATCTGAGCCTCTGTCAACTTTGTGGTTTGAGACTTGAGACAGGAAGTCTTCAGGATTCATCGACACTTCAGTTTAATCACAGCTGAATCCTTATTCCCACCAGGAAAAAAAAATTTTAAAAAAGCCCTTTGTCTTTTCAGTTGCTCATGTGCACATTCTTTCATTCGTGGAGATGCAGCAATTTCTGGCCTTGAAAGGTCTTTGGCTCCCTGCTGGGGCAGAGGCCCAGAGGACATGCTTTCGTCCTGACCTCATGGTGCTTCTGGTGGAGTCCTGTGTTGGAGCCTCTGCCCCAACAGAAAGTACCCAGAAAGGAAAATTTCTCTTCCTTCCTGTGATGAGTAAGGAGACTTGAGACACCCTATCTCAACTTCATAAAAGTTTTGAACTGCCCTTTTAACCTCCTGCGTTTGTTTGGTGTTTGTGCCACAATCCTCCTCTGTCTTGCGCATGGCCTGACACCACTGGTCGCTGCTGGAGATGTCAGATCCTTCCTCTCCCCAGCCCGGAGGCAACTAATCAATACAAGGGAAGTGTTCCTGCCGGTTTCAGGGAGCTCTGAGAAGTGTGAATTGCGGTGTTAAGGCAAGAGAAGCAGGGAAGCAATTGAGAGTAAGAACATTATGTTCCAAAGAGTGAGGAATCTTTCAAGTAAGGAGTGTAACTTTTAGCAGAAGTGGCACATCTGCAGCACAGAGGTGTTAGGGTTGGATCATAGCGCTGAATGAGCATATCTTCTGCAAGGATATGAGGTGACAAAGACTTGCTTTTGCTTCTGGTCCGTGGTAATTTACCAGCAAAACAAGTAGCAATAAATTTACAGAGATGAAATGAAAAAAAGAAGTTACTGAAATGTAGGCTTAGTTACACTTGATGCTAATAGTGTTTGGTCCCTACTTTGTAAAATATTGGTGCATGTTAAGCTTTAGCTTATTTCCAGCACTCACGTGGCTGTTTTAGCTGAGCAGAGTTCGTCTGTTAACATGAAATCTGCAAATCATTTCAGTCTCTCTTACATTTAAATTTACAACAGATTTATATGCTTTCATATTTTGAAATCTTTGATATTCTTCTAAATGCCTTAAACTTCTAAGTTTATGATGTCTGCTGAGTATTTTCTCCCACGGTTTTGGCAAGCCTCAATTTCCTAACGTTTCTAACTCTTGCCAAGATACAATTGGAATATAACTTGGAAAACCCCGACAAAACAAACAACAAAACCCCATGAAAATTTGGTAAGTCATTTTCATGTGGGTGTGGCTGAGGACAAAATCTTCCAAAATAAAGTAAGTGTGCAGTGTGAGAAGTTATAAGCCATGGTCTGAGGGACACAAATTTTATAGAGAATCTATATCAGCTGCTAAGACTGGTTTGAAGCTGTTTGACGTTGCTTTCTGTTTGGAATAAAGTCTTCACCAAACAGTTAAATGGGTTTTCTGAGTGGCATTTATTTTGGGGGGGCTTGCTTCTTTGGCCTAGTCTGTTGTTTCTGTTTAACCTGTGACTGACTGATTGCTGCTCTGTAAGAGAGACCATCTTGGCAAAAGGGAATGGATTATAGAAATAATGTGTTTCGTTGTGAGGGGAAAGGATTTTTAACACTCAATGTCTTTTGGAGGGAAAATGACCAAACCTAGGGTAGTCAGTCTTATTGACTTATCCCTTTTAGCTCCTAAGCTTCTATGCAAAAAATGGAATGTAGCATACATTCTTAAAATGTATTACAGAGTTTAGGAAGCCAAAGTTTTAATGAGGACAGTGACTTCAGAGGTAACTAATGCTTCTTGATTGCTAACAGATTATTTTTCCTTTACATACAAAGCCACTCCACACGAGCAGACTATAAGTCTCAGTGACACATGGAGTCACTAAAATACACGTACTGGGCTAAATATAATGTGTAACAGGTTTTGCAAGTACAAAAAAGTGTAATATTTTCCATTCAGGGCCTCTCAAGTAGTGAAATTTTTAAGTGTGCCTGCTGTCAATACTGATCTTGGAGACACTTGACCGAAAGAGTTGCCAGTTACCTCCTTTCCAAGTCTTGGAAGGAAGGTGATGACTGGACAAGTCAGTAATTTTCCACAAAATCTTCTTAACTCATAAGACACTGCTCCATTAACCTGATAATTGAGTGAGTGCTGGGACTAATATTTTTGTGCTGCATCTCTTGGAGCTGCCTACAAAGGAACAATGTTGAATAACTTAATTATGTAGAGAGTGTGGTTCTGGGATTTTTGTATCTTTTGCACTTGGCTGAAGGGAGCTGTCCTGGAGAAGAAAGCTCCTAGTGCAATTTGAGCAAGCTGGAGCAAGGGCAGATGGAAGTTTTGCTTGTGGCAGGGCTGCTAGACTCAGGTGGCGCAGGACTGTGAACAGGGGCTTACATGGACCTTGGGACAAAATCAAGTTTCAGCACAACTTGGCTAAACAACACTATCATTAAAAGACAACAACAGCAGCAACAACAAAAAAACCTAGAAAAAAAAAGAAAAAAAAAGGAAGAAAAATTAATATTAAAATTCACTCACCATATTGAGAGTATTTTGGCAGGAAATGGAGCGGCACTTCCTAGCCACTTTTGTGAAAAGCTTTTAGGTTGGGTTTTATTTAGGATCCAGATAAATTTCAGAATATCTTATATCAATTAATAAAATCTATGAGTCACTTAATTTTTTTATTTTTGTCAGAAAGAAATGATCCTTACTTACATTAGCCACTAAAGTTAGCTATTTTTGTGATACACCATGTAGTTGTTGCTTACAAATTCTAGTCTATGCAGCACATAGAGGTGAGTGAAGGTAGCATACAAGTGCTGAAGTTAGTAATATATCAATTCAATGTCATTGTTGATAATTTTAAAGCTGGTGAGTGGTGTGGTGAGAAGGGTGGGGAAATCATGAACTGGTTCAATGGTTTATCTTGGTAGGAAGGAATGGATTCATAACTTACGTTAGTTTCTTTTTACACTAGAAATGACAAATGTATTTTGGAATAAAATACGGTTATAAAGTTTTGAATTTCTCTTGATGTGGAGGAAAAAAGGTTCTTTGTTTAATGAGAAGGACTTCATCTGCTATAAAAGATAATGGAGCCTGAGGCATTTATCAGCCTTCCTGGAGAAATATAATAACCTTGCAGGACTGGACCTGAACTGTTTCTGCTATAAACCAGTAATTAGCAGACAGAGCACATTGTTGATCAAATTCTGAATAAAGGACACAGTGAAACTATTCCTTCTGCTTTCCTTTTTTTTCTTTGCAGAAGAGAGATGAAGAAGGTTGTAAATTGTTTGCGGCTTTGTCTGAGGACATAATCTTATGTCAAATTTTTATTTTAAAATGACACCTTTCATTTTGATCATTATTTTGATCATTACAGTTTTCTCAGCTGAGGTGGGTTTCTTTTTTCCCCTCCCACACATTAGGAATAGAGAATGACTCTCTGTTAATAATAGCTGCACACTGTAGGTGAGGCCAAAAGGGAGTATGAGGGTGAGCTGGAGTAATTGCAAACATTAGATATTTACTCTTGACTACCTTATTCATTGTATAATTCTCCCAAATGATTTTATTCATTAAAAATGTGAAGAATTCATCTGATTCTTCCCATGATGCACCATGTTCCTGCTGTTTAGTTTTGTATTTTTTTAAATGCCATGGAAAACTCTTTTCATGATTAGTCACCGAATTTAATATCCTCTTGACATTTTTAGCATTTTTTCTTTTTTTTTTTCCTGCCTGTGTGTTAATCTGTGTGGAGTTTGTTTGTTTGTGATTCTTTTGTTTGTTTGCTTTTAAGTTGGTCTTCCTAAAGAGGATCTGTCAGACATAGCTGCTACATGTGTAAGTAAGTAAAAAAGGAAATAGAGATTCAGACCATGTCATTGTAGGTCTAATGCCTTAGGTCACTGTAGATTGCTAATGGTCAGGCAGGGAGGCAGAAGGGAAAACTGGTAGAAATTGGCAGAAACTGGCAAAATGGGCAGGACTCAGATGATCAGATTTCTGGGATGGTAGATACAAAAGTCTTTCAGTGTGGGATTAGAGAGCTCTTGTAGTCACAGTCATTTCAAACTCTGTGTGCTTCTTGGACTGGTAGGAAAGGCTTGCGGAGGCAGGGACCAACCCTGGTGAGAGCTCTCCAGAAATCAGGCTTTGTGCATGTGGCTGCTGGAGTGAAGATGACTATGGGGTAACACCTATGGAGATTAGAGGGTGGCCAGCACTACTTTGTCAGTTTCCAAACCATGGTAACCCAAGCTCTGTGTAATTACACAGAATATTTTTTAGGACTGTGTAAAAATGTTTCTTCATTTTTGCAAAAGACTGCAGAAATCTTAGGTCTTTCACAAGTGAGTGATTTATTTTTTTCCTTGTTCATGGCTGTTTCCTCTTGAAGATAGCAGTTGGGCCAAGAGAAATTACACTGGTCACTGGTCTGCTTAACATAAATGTGTTATTAAGAGAAAATGTCTATTCCGTTGAACTTTTCATCTTTGTCCAAAGAGATCACTCAAGAAGTGCACTTTCCATGCCATGATTTTTTTTCCCATGAAAAAATGCCTTCAGGTAGTAGACTGTGGAGTTGCACTTCTCCCCATGGCTTGCCAAGACAGTATCTTTTAGTAAAGCAGCATCCATATTAAAATAATTAACCTCCAACTGTTTGTAACAAATATTTTCTGCATTCAATGACCCAATGCTTTCAAAGTTCTTGTATTTCAGGTAAATAATTGAAGTGTTCTCCCCATAACTGCTCTGAAATAGCAAATTTTTTTGTTAACAGTTTTGAAACTGTGTGTAGGTTCTTCCGTGTGACTGGTGGGGATTTGCCATTCATGCTCTCAAGTAAAACCCTTTTACCCATTTCTGGTTTAACGTGTGTAACCCGTGCAATACCTTTCTGAAAGTTCAGGGACTGGTTAGCTAGCATGTAAATGTGATGCCATTGACCTTGCATATTTATTTTAAGCTGTGTTTGTAGTTATTTAGTGAAAGATTTAAAGAAACAGTCTAAAGTTGGCTGCAGTTTATCTTCACTTCTTAAAATAACACAGATACCTCAGTGGCGTGATCTTTGGTGACATTTTAATTCTATTGGCACACATTGAAACAGCCAGCTGGGACATCACAGGCAGACATCAGTTTTGAAGCCTTGCAGATACCATCTAAATGCCAAGCTTTTGAGTAGCAAAATAATGCATTTATATATAGATTAAACACACAGTAATCAGAAGTGCCTTGCAACACGTCAGTAACTGTGAACAGCTGCATTGTTCTGAAGCAGCTGTTCACAAAACTTTTAAAACTCCTAACAAAAACAGAATTGTTACAACTCCTTCATGCCCCAGATTACATGTATTTGGTCCAAATTACTCATGGGTGTATCTGTATGCTTTTGCAGGGGGGGGATACAGAGAATAATTTGGGATGCATTCGTTTGCTGAAATCAGTCCTTGATTATATTTTACTAAAAGTGTGCATGATATAAGGAGGCTCATAGACTTTTACAAAAATAATCTAACACCATTCTTGTACAGCAAGCAAGCAAGCACCATTGTAACCGACTTGTATGTGTCTGATATGCTGCCCTTCGGGCTCTAGCTGAATCTGCAAAACACACAGTGCTGCTACAGAAATACCTTATCATAGAATGTCTGGGCTTGGAAAGGATCTTAAAGATCTGGCTCCAATCCCCCTCCCCTGGGCATGAACATCTTTCACATAGACCAGGTTACTTGGAGCCCCATCCAGTCTTGAAGACTTCCAGGGATGGGGCATCCACAACTTCTCTGGGCAACCTGTTCCAGTGCCTCACCACCCTCACAGTAAAGAATTTTTCCTCAGACCCAGTCTAAAACTAGTCTTTCTCAGTTTAAGGCCATTACCCCTTGTCCTGTCACAACATACCTTTGTAAACAGTTCCTCACCATTTTTCTTGTAGGCTTCTTCAGATATTGAAAGGTTGCAATAAGGTCATTCTAGACCCTTCTCTTCTCCAGGTTGAATAACCCAACTCTCTCAGCCTTTCGTCACAGGAGAGGTGCTCCAGCCCTCTAACCATCTTGGTCCTCCTCTGGACTTGCTCCAACAGGTCCATGTCCTTCCTGTGCTGGGACCCCAGAGCTGGATGCAGCACTGCAGGTGGGGTCTCACCAGAGCAGAGCAGAGGGGCAGAATCCCCTCCCTCCCCTGCTGCCCAAACTGCTTTGGATGCAGCCCAGGACACAACTGGCTTTCGGGGCTGCAAGCACATGTTGTCAGGTCATGTCCAGCCTAACGTGGTAGCAAACCAGTTACAAACTGGTGACAAGAATGCTGGGAGTGCTGTAGCCTCTGCTTTCATCCCCGTGTGCAGCTATAAAAACAATTTGTAGTAACAGGTAACATTATTCTGTGCCTGTTGCTGAGACTTGTTTTGTGCCGGTGAGTGTTTGAGGACTGGAACATAAAGTTGAAGAAATTCTTTCACTGTGATGGAAACCAGTCTTGTCATCATTGTTGTCATCATGCTGCCTTGTGTCTTGTTTTTCCCTCGGGGTTTTTATTAGAGGAAGTTTTCAGCAGCCTCTGATTCAACTGCAGAAAGTTATGTCATACGAAGGAGACCAAGAGCAAAGCTATCAAGGTCTCAAACTAGGAAATACAGGGGAAGTCTGTATTGGTGTGGGGAGGTTTGCTTTGAAAGTCTGATGTGCTTTGTGTGCACTGTAATTTCCTAAGGAATGCAACAACACATCTGGTTTTGACTGTGCTACTAATTTACAAAGACCTTGATTAAAAACTTCCTGAGAATTGCGTAACTTTATTGTTTGTAGTGCTTTGCGACACTGATCTTTTAGGGTTTTTTCCTTCTCTGTACTAGTAATGTGAAGATAAGTGTTTTTAAAAAGATCTCAGAAACTCAATAAAACAATGACTCTCTGCAAATGTTAGGAAAAGCTTTCTTGCTGCTGCTTGAGCATCCAATGCTAGGGTTAAATCAAATGTCCATCGAATTCAATACTTTAGTGAGACTGCCAGAAAGACGGTGAGCTTGAAGAAATTTGACCCAGGTCCAAAAGTCTTCTGATCAAAAAGTTTTTGAAGTCCTGTTGGTTTACTTGCCAGACCCTGAAGTAGCCTTGGGATTTGGCAGTTGCTTGGCAGTCCTGCGTCAGCAGTGGTGCTTCCTGTGCTCCTGGCCAAGTCCAGATAAATGGAAAAGCCTGCATTTTGGAAAGTTTAAACATTTATTAAAATATTACTCTCCTTACCTGTAAATTTGAGTAGCATGTGAATATATATGAGAAAGACACTTTTGTCCCCTTTTTCAGAACATGGTGGGAGGGTGTTGTATTTGGTGTTATCTGGACTGTGGGAAATGCTTAATGGCATTTATTTAAAATCATCTTCTGAAAATTGACTTAGCACTAGGACAACAGGAACAAGATTAAGAATGGGAAAAGAATGATTTTCACTGTTCTCTCCAGTATGGGTTCTCTGTGGGTCAAAATCTGATAAAGTATGGATAGCTCACCTGCCCTAAAGATGCCCAAGTTCATTTTATCTCAGTCAACTGTGTAATCTGTGTCATTTTTTCCTTCATAAACACTCATCTCATTATTTGGGTGCCATGAATGATGTTACTTGTCTCTATTTACACTTTTGTTTTCCAAATGCAGACTGTGCCCCACACCTGTTGCTTTCCTTTGAAAAGCACATCTCTCCAACATGCATGGTTTATGATGCTAACTTGCAGGCATTCTTTAATTATAAAAGGATATGTGGTGATCTGTCAACGGACAGTTGTCTCTAAATGGATTAAAAGAAGCTTACATGGTTTAAATATGGGCTATGCCTTTCATATGCTGAAAATAGTTCAAGTTAGATTGAACTGGCTACACAGTGTATTTAGTACCTATGCAGGTAACTGGTTATTTTCTTGAGCTCAGATAGTTAATTTTGCACCCCTGTGTATGTGGGATGTTAAGAATAGGAAAAAATCCTAAGACAAGGAAGCGAACTGACAAGTGTTGTTAGATAAACTGTTCCCAAGCTTCAGCCCACAGGAAAAAATGAGACACTGGTTAAATAAAACCTGTCCTCTGCCATGCAAGTTCTCAGCTGTTGAGAATCAAAATTTTAGTGTCCTGACTCATCAACTCTTGCCACCTTCCTCTAGTAAACAGTGAAATGAGAATAAATTCATGATTGCCTGTTTGGAAAATAAATGTCTACCTGAAAGATAGCAATGGCGTCATGGAAGTGTAACAGCGTTAAGAAAGATGGGGTGTTTGGTAATGCTGGGAAAAGCAGGCATGTTTTCAGATACAAAGTATTTTCTAGAGGTCAGAAAAACTGCTAAATACAAATTGAGTGCCCCCACTGTGAGTTAAACTAGATGTGTATCTGTTACACCACCTTACATAAAAGTAAGCAGTAGCTGCAGAGTTGAGTGTCCAAGTAAGAGCTGAATTTACAGCTACACTGTTTTAAGGGCTTTTTTTCTACCCAGTTTTTTGAATAATTACTGCCTTTGAAAAATTCTAGGGTATTGTCATGTCAGTAGAAAGTCATGTCTGTGGCACAAAACCCTATGAGGTAATAAAAACGCATACTGTGCCTGTCAAATATTACTCACTTACTTCGGCTATAAGGCAAGACGAAAGTAATGTTTGCAGTATTATGACAGATCTCAACAGGCTTTGTGACCATGAGATGTTTTCCATCAGTGATTAGTTGCCCACAAAAGCAACTTAATTGCTTCATATGCTGTAAGTGTGCTGTGACTGTTACCCCCTGAGCATTTTGAGCTGAGAAGGATGAAAAGTACTTTCTTCAAAAACTAGACGGTGGGAAAGGAAAGCTTCATAGTTAGCTGGATCACATGGGATTATTAATTTTTCTCTTCTTGCAGGGTTGTTGCAAACAGCAGAAGAATTACAGGACCTTGCTTCATGCACCTTTACTTAATAATTGGTTCCTTGGCCAATTTATTGACTACAGGAATTAACTGTTAAAGGTCTCTGTTGCTTTCCAATCTTTCTTGCTTAGCTTTTGCAGAAAACAAAATCATTTCCAGCTGCAGCTCATGCTGTGACAGTTGATCTTTGACTTCTCTTTCCCTTGGAGGTGTGGTGAGACCTGTTGGCCAGGTGAACTTGAGGTCTTAATGCAAACAGTTGAAAGGAAAGAAAAGTGTAAGGAAACCTCCAAACTGAAGTTGTTACATATCTAAAACTATAGTTGTGACATAAATAGCTTGTCTCGGTGTGTTAGACCTGTAATACATGCTGCTAAGCCAGTGACCTTAAATACATAACCACATAAACAATACATGGAAGTGATAAAGTGCAAGAAAAGCAAGGGTCTGTGGTGGAAAAGTTAACGGCTTTGGGCAAGTGCGTACTTGTTACATTGATACAGTAATAATTCTGGCATGTGGTTTATAGTTCTTCAGCTCCGCTGCCCACAGCCAGTGCCACCTGTGGTGGTTTTCTCTTTGGGGACAGCCTGTGGGAGCCCCCCGAACACATCTGCTGCAATGAAGACTTGTTCAGGTATGTGCTGGCTGCAGTGTCCCTGTGAGGAAAAGGCCCACGGCAGCCTTTGTGGCAGTTTGCCAGTCAGGTCCTGTGCTCGTGCACCCCGAGGATGAGTATTCATCCCTTGCTGCTGCAGTGACATGGGAGGGAGGAGAGAGGTGTCTGAGAGGCTGAGGGAGAAAGGAAATTGGCTGGTTTGCTGGTGGGTCCTGCTGAGAAGTCAGACAAAAGCTTGAAGATATTCCTGACCTTAACTGGAAGTAACTGAACCCATAGCATATCCTATTAAAACCAACACGAGTTTATCCTTCTAAATAGGTGTTTCTTTATTGGTGACTTCTGCCATGTGCCTGGCTTTTCTGGAGCAGTCCCATGCTCAGAGATTTTCCTGACAGCCATGGAGTTGTGGTGGGCTATCCACGTGTCCGCATATTGTGGTTGGGATGATGCACAGCTTGAAACACCATAGATGGAAATTCAGAAGCTGAATTATTAGTTTGCTCATTTTGTTCCTTGTATCATCTGAAGTCAGTAAGAAGCAGGAGGTGTTAGGAAGCAGCTGGGATTTTGCCAGACTCCTGGACAGTACTTTTGGAGTCTGGGTGGGTGACACCATTTCCCATGCTGGTGACCTAGTGAAGGACAGGGCTCTTCTTTGCTGTTAGTGCCTGATCCCTCAGAAACAGTTTTCATCCCATTTGGTTAACTACACTTCCACTGTGCTTCTCAGACTTTCTGGAAGTAATGAATGGGTGAGCTGCTTTGTAGAGGAGAGGTGCACTTAACTCCCAGAAAAAGTAAGATGTAATCTAATGGTTCTCTAAATTGCCAGATTCTTCATTTGAGAAAAAATGCTTATTCCCACACACATGCTTAAGGGAAAAAAATAAAAATGCCAAATAAGGACATGTTGGGGACTGGGGAGCTGTTTGTGGTGAACTTCCAGTTAAAATAGATATGACTACACTTTCAAGTTTATTTGGGCTGTGTTTTAAACAAAGGAGGTAATTTAAACATTAGTCACCATATTGTGGAAAGCACCAGAAAAAAATAATTCAGTGCTTAGTTTTGAATTTTTTAAGTTGTTACTTAGATTTGATGACAGACTGAAGTCAACATGAAGCTGAGCCCTTTTTTTTTGAAGGGTTTTGGAGGACTAGGTCTGTGAGTTATTTAGACCTATGCTTTTCATTAAGATGTCTGTTTTTAAAGGTAGCTTGCTATGTTAAAATTACTGTCTAATAAGCACTCAGAAAGAAAATCAAATGTATAAATTATGCTTTACTAGAAGACCAAATACAACTGTTTTGTCTTGTCACTTGCACTTAGCTATTTTGTGGATACTGTTACTTAGCAAGACAGCTTTAGGAAGGCTTAGAGAAAAGAAAAAAAGGGTTTATAGCAAGGCATAACTGATAAAAATTATCTTGATTATTTAGACATGCTGAGCTACCACTTGTATCTAGGCTGCTTTATAACTTTTCTAGGACAACTGGCAGCAATCTGCTGTAGAGGATTGTAAGGCATTGGCCATACTTGGTACTGGGGATGCTTTACCTGTTTGGGCTCTAATCAGGGGAGTCATGGGCAGGTGCGTACAGATGTGCCCTCCTAGTCCAGGGCTAACCATAACATAGGAACTCCAGGCTTCTAAACCTTCAGCCTTCATGGAAACAAAAAGCATGTTTTTGAAAGCCTCTGGCAGACAGAAGGTAAGTGAGATAAATTCTGTGGTATTTTTTCCTTAGCTTTTTGTTTGGTTTTTGGTTTTGCTGTAATAGAATAAAATATTATCTGCCTGCACTTAAATTCTCTTTACAAATGTATTGGTAGGGTTGCCACAGACCACAGGAATGAGACTATGAGCACTAGTTGTCTTTGGGAGGTCTTAAAAACAACGGAACCTTTGTGGGTAGGAATACCAAAGCAGAGGGCAGCTTTTTTCTTTCCTGAAGTATCAGCACTGTTTATTTTAACACATAATGATGAAATCACAAACCTTATTTAAATTTAAGAGGGGAGACCTAAATTTGATTTGGCCAACTGTCAAGCAGCCATTAAACAAGAACATAATTTTTCTTTCTTTTACCTGACCTAGAGCTTCATTGTACTCCGGTGTGCTGGGGGAGGCACACTATGAGGATGTGAAGGTATTATATAGTGTATATCAAAGGCAAAAGGCTGACACACACGTTCTATTAGCTTTCCCCCTTTGAACTTACTGAAAGCGTAGCATCTGTTGAGAGTGACTCAAAAAGTAGCTCTGTTCATGTGCCCAGCTGCCCTCTGGGTGCAGCACTGACATTTCCGTTGTTTGGTTGTAATTAACGCTATTTGTCATAATTTGTTATGTTCAACTAAATGTAAGCTAACATAATAAACTAGAAGGAAGAGAATGACTGATGAAATAAAATGTTGACAGCCATCTCTTTGTAACCACGATGACCAGAGTGCAGATTTGAAAACATTGCTGTTTCTTAAGGCAAAAAAAAAAACAAAAACCAAAACAATCTCTTTTTTTTTGCAATGACTGCCACAGATTCCGATTTTCATTGAGTTGTACTTAATGATGATTTTGCTACCTCTGCTTTTCCATGTGTTGGGCTGTGGACAGGTTTGCAATCTTGAGGCCATAGATGCTTGCTCTGGCAAGGTTGCTGAAGTGCTGATTTACTGACTGGCGTTTCCTGGGGCAGTGTGTGCTTCTACAAAACTATGGGAAACACAGTTGTATGTTTTTGTTTTAATGTATGTAAGGAAACCATTTCTGATGGTGAATAAGTTGCAACAAGAAGCAAGCCTAACAATCTTCCTGTTTTTCTATTGTTGCAAGCCAGAGCAAAATTGGTAAGAAATGAATTGTGTCTGTGATGGAGAAGGGGCTTGTGTTTAAGGAAAAAAAAGAAATATATTTGGATTGTTCTTTTTTCTGTGCTTTAAATTATGTCTACATTTGTTTCTATTCAGATAACCCCTAGTGAAAGTCATGGCTTATTATATATGTTAAATGCTTTCTGCTTGTCATCTTTGTTCCATGAGTTGGCTAATTTACAGAAAGCAAATTTATTTAGCTTTCTCCCCTGTCAATTGACTGCTCTCTAGAAGTAAAATGAAGCTAAACAACAGAACTGCGGACTAAAATGGCAAAACCACTAAAAGTTCAGGTTTTTGGAAGGAAGATCTGACCAGTGGCTTTTCAGGGATGTAGCATCTGCTGCCAAAACCTGTCTGCTGATGATTCACCAGCTAGGAAAAAGGAGTTAGTTTTGAAAATTGGAAGGGCAGGATGTGAGACAGGAAGGGAATCCTTCCTCTTTTCCATCCTTCTATTAGAAAGGTTCAGTTCAGAAAAACAAATAAAGTTCAGAGGAAGTTTTCCAGCATTGACTTCATTTGGTGGACATGGCAGTGTTAGGTTTATGGTTGGGCTCGATCTTAAAGATCTTTTTCACCCTAGATGTTTCTATAACTCACTGAAGGTGTTGTACCTTCTTGTTGTATTTCACACAAGTGTTTGAGCAATCCTTCGGGTTACAGAAATAGGAAAACCGCAAACACAGCAGCTATGTCAATACCAGTACTGTGTGTTCCCCTTGGTTATAGAAGGGCTCATATAAACAGTTACCATCTTGTGAATTTCCCATTGAGTTTTTCATCTGCTTTGTAAGTTATGGATCCATTACAGTCCCTTGACTAAGGGGCTTTAAATGGATGGGGGATGCTGGGGCTTTAAACAGAGTTCAGAAGAGACAGCTCTGGCATGTCCTTTGGGTTCTAGGTTCAGTGAAGATTCAGGGGTGTAGTGGCTGAGGGTTTGCTTCCATGATGTTGATTATTGAGATAACAGTGTTGTCATTAGTGGTCAGCCTTTGGAGATGGTATATCAAATTGTACTCACTGCAGAAGCTTGAAGAACTGTAGTTTTAGCTTTAATAATGTGTTTTTCCATTTACTGGTAACTATTGAAAGGTTCTGTCAAATTGCTTGTGTCTTTTTTTTTTTTTTTTTAAAGTGGGTGAAATGCTTGGAAAGTGAATGAATAATAGGAGAATTTAAAGAATGAATAGTTTTTGCTGGGCCTGCTGCTTACAGTGAAGAGTGGACTAATTCATTTTCCTAATAAGGCTGCTCTGGAAGTTGGAATGTTTTGAATTGCATTAAATGTCATGAAAGTATTCATCGGAGGGGATCGGCTTGTGGTATGTTTAGACAGCAAATTTGATCATGTTTGGTCAAAATGAGCTGTTTACACAGGCTAAATATAGGTGCTTTTGTTTTTCCTCCCTCCGGGAAAGAATAAATGACTTCGATGTAGAAGCTGTGCAAAAATTTTGTACACTTTTATTTTCAGTAATAGTTTGTCAGTCAGCAATGACTGCAGCTTCTGGTTTTGTTGTTTATAATAATTCTTATGAAGTTTGATACAGTAACCATTTGCCAAGGTCTTTTGTGTGAGTTGTTTATAATAAGACTAAATACTGAGCTCTTATGTCTTTGCTTTGTTTGTATGTTATTGAAAGTATTGCATAAACTAATATGCTGAACTGCTAGTTTTAAATCATTCAGAAAATACCATGCTTCAAACCATCCTGCTTTTTCTAGTCAATAGTAACAGGGCAAGTGTGTCATCTCATTCTGAAAACCTTTATCATCAGTTATTCATACATTCAATGGGACCAAACCTGCATGAAATCCTAATATGTTTAATTGCCAGGTGGCAAGTGAAGTGCTAACAGCTAAGAAATCTACATGATTCTGCAGTTTAATTACTTCTTGGCTGTGCAGTTCAGTGGTATCTATGAAAATATTGAGGGAAATAGCCCTGAAGGAAGAATTTTCTTAAATATGTGTGTTGGATGTGTTTTGCTTCTGAGCTTGAAGTATGCATTTCCTTTTGTACTGTCTTGTCTAACCACCATGCATTTTCCACATTATGATCTTGGTGGCTCAGTTTGCTGGATGAGCATTTTCCTTTTAATATGGCATAAATCACAGATTTTAGTCTGATTACGGTCTGAAGTCAACAAGGCCAAGTTAAACTGTTTTAAGTATGTCTGGGGCACACAAATTTATGTCCTTGTCTCAAGTATGTTTGTGGGGAAAATGTTATGTTGTCTATCTGTCTGTTTAAAAGGAACATCGTGAACATTTTGGTTATCAAGCTTTTTTTTTTCCACCCTTATTTTTCCTTTTTGTGTATTTTTGAAGATGAATTTTGAAAAGTATGTCTTCTGGTCATCTGGTAATAGTGGCTTGAAATCATTTTTGCTCAGTGCTGTGTTGATAAGTATAGAAGCAATCTATCCATTGCAAACTCAAATTTGATTATTTTGTGAAAAAAGAAAAGTAGGTATGTTCCTTTTATGAGACTTGAGCTTCTAAGTCCAGAATTAGCAAAGCTTTTTTCTCAAGCATGAAATATGGTAGTTGGCTGGAATAATTAATGTCTTCCTAATTCTTCCTGTAGGACCAGCTTAATAAATACATAAAACATTCCAAGTTACTGTATTAAAAATTAAAAAGTATACCTAAGATAGAGATGGTCTTTAGAAAGAAAGAAAAGTTTCCATATGTATCGGCATTTTTTTTCTCCTTTCTTGTTGCTTTTGTTGCTGCAAATTGACAGCTCTGCAATTAGGAATGATTAATGATGCACCCCAGCGCTGTGGAGGGCCAGAGGTCAGGCTTTCATAGGCTGCACACTCTGTGAGAAAGGGGAGAAGGGACCTGTTCCCCAGAGCAGACAAAACCCTCTCCCTGTTGAGAATTGCTGTTGATGTGGATATAATGTGTGTCAGCAGCAATGCATGAGTGGGGAAGGCGAAGGGCAGAACATCATCTTCTCATGCTATACATTTTTTCCTTTATTTTTTCCTTTTTTTTTCTCCTTTTTCCTGCCAGCATGGCATCTGTGTTATATATATTTCCCTTTTTTGTAAGCTAGATACTGAACCTGCATCAGGATTCCTGTTGCTGGAATCCCATGAGCCCTGAGGGCCAAATGACTCTGAGGGAAGAAATAAGCATTGTGAACAAAATAGTTAAAAGAAGGGGCAGAAAAAAAAAGAGGAGAAAATGGAAAATAAAAAAAAGGGTTGTTAAAGGGAACGAGTGTATGTAATTCAATTGTAGCTCTCCATGTTTTCCTGGTAAAAACTGAAAAGCTGGTTCATACAGTAGAAGTGTTTTTAAAACTGTAGCCTCTGTTAGCTGATTTCCAATTAAGGAACCTTTTTGCCTCCCTAGCAAATTGTCTTTTGGAAATGAGTCCAACTGCAGCTTTTCAAAACCTTGTTCAGAAGATGCATTGGAAATCAGGGTTTTTTGATTTCAGGCAGGGTGTTATTGCTGGTTCTTGGATCATTAAAGGTGACTGCTTATCTGAGCAGCAACTAAATATGGCCACAAATGTTTTAAAAGTGTCAAAAGGCCAATTTTCTGCCAGAATAGCATGAAAACACTCAAGTGTATCAGCAGCAATGTTTGAAAACAAAATGTTACTGTATCAGATTTTTTTGCTGGGTTTTTAATACATTTTTATTTTAGTGTATGTATGTGTATTTTTGCATATAAGTCTATGCAAATCTGAAAAAAAACCCCAGTTGACTGAAATGCCTTTTACCTACATTGCCGTTTCAATTTAGGTATTACAAAATCTGTCAATTCTTTATCTACTTAATCCTTTTCATTGCCATGCTTCCTTCCTTTCCCACCATTCCATGGTAGTTTCAATGTGTCCATTGTTTGGGAGAAAATTTTTTTGCCATCTACTGTAGAATTCAGGTGACATTCACCTTATTTTTGAAAACCAAAGACTGTGTAAAAAGTTTCTGTATTATTTAATTTGCCAAGTTCTTCGGGAGGATTTGTGTTGTTCTAAAAGGAAGCGTTCCGTTTTAAGCCTATATATCGGCTATGCACTGTTTAAAATGCCATTTATCTGACCGGAGCTTTGGAGTTACGTGACAGTTTCTTGTGAAAGAATGGAAAACAGAAAGCAGATTGGAGCTGAGGTCTCTGAACTGATGATATAGAATTATGAATTTATAAATCTAATAGTACTTGATGCTAGATGCTGGAATTCCTAACACTGTATCTGGACAAATTAATTCCGTTTGGTTTTGCCTTTTCCTTGTATTAACAATAGTGTTGTAAATTTAACTTGAATACTTCTTGTTTCCTTTAGAGGAAACAAAATTAAATATTTTATCTATCTGTGGGTAGATGTGGTGATTAGAAGTGGGAAATGCTTAAACTTTAAAGAATTTGGTTTTTACAATTATGTTTATGTTTTTCTTTTCCAGAGTGTCTTCTATACAAAAACCAGATCTTATTCATGTGCCAAAGGTATGTTCTTCATCAGAACCAAGAAATGTAGCATGTGACACTAACTGATACCCATCTGTCAAACCCTGTTGTTGATAAGCACTGTCATTCAAAATTTCAGTATAACATGCTTGTTTCCCATATGTTACATTAAGAGTATTGCAGCATTTGGATCTTTGATTACTTTTTTCCCCCTCCTAAAAAAAGAATGGAGAGACCTGGAAATGATTATCAAAAAGAAAAGAAAAAGGTGAATAAATGTTATTCTCCAACTCTTGGAACTTTTTTTTTTTTTTTTTAAAGATGTTGCTGGTGTTTTCCCTCTGTACCTAAGAGAGAAACAGAAGCAGGTAGAATTTTTTCAGCAGTAATTTTTAAAAATTTTTTGTGGGGATTTGTTTATTTTAATGGACACTGAAATCTTTCCTGGTATGTGAGAGAAGCTTATACAAATACTACAATTTCAGAGAACAACTCCCCTCACTTTCCTTAAATCCCTGGAGAATTATTTGTTCTTCTAATATTTTATTCTATGCAGCAGTTTTAAAATCCCCATTTTGATAAAAATGCTGTTTGCAAGCTTGAAAATACTTATAAATAGCCTGAACTTGAAAATCCTCTCCAGTGGACATAAATAATGGGTAGTATATTACTGTTCTGCTGACCGTGACCTTTAAAGGCCACATGTTGGGAACCACAATGTTAAAACATTTTGTGGTGTAATTCCCAGCACAAAAAGCCCAACCAAACAAAATCAGATTTCTTGAGTGTGTTGATCTGATCTGACAAGGGTCCGTGGAGACATTGGGGAGCATCAGTGTGCTCTCATTCTGCTTTTAAAGGTCTTACCAACAGAGCAGTGTGTATAGTATGTGAACACTTGCACATTCCATTTGTGGATGGGGAAAGTGCATATCTCGAATTGGGTTTGAGATGTGTAATGTGGATTTTTCTAAAAAACTCTATTTTTTTCCACATGAGTTACCCGTTGGGTTTTGCAGAAGAGCGGTTTTTCAGTTTCTTGTGAATTTGATTTGTGGAGTGTGTGTTTTGGATATGCTGAGAGGAGTTAGCATTGTGGAATTTCATATGGATTGTGCATGTTTGGATCATTCCTCCTCCCCAAATGCACGGCTCGGGTTGTTTTCCATACATTTCATGGCTGCAGTCTTGGTAAAGCTTGCTTCTGTGCTTCATGCTAGGTGGGTCATCTCCCCCGAGAGCAGCTAAAATCCCTGCTGAGGAATGTGCATGCGTTTGCCGTGGTTTTGTGTGTCTCTTGTTTTGTTTTTCATCCCACATAGGGAGAACCTACCGAAGTAGTTAAGCCTGTGCCCATTGCCTCTGCTGTTGCACCCAAAGTCACTGCCACAGCCAGTGTGGCTTTCAATAAGACACCGAGGCCGTTTGGAGCTGTAACCTCCTCCAAGGTCACCTCCATCCCATCTCCGTCCTCCGCCTTCACGCCGGCGCAGGCGTCGGCCGCATCCCCGTGTGCCGTGCCCGGAGTGCATGTTAACACCAAGCCTAACGCTGAGCCGTGGCCGCCTGTGCCGGGCGCTCCTAAACCTGCAGTTCCTGTCCCACGGCAGCACGGTGCCGCCCCGAGCGCCGACGGCGCCCAGGACGCAGCCGAGGGGCCGCGACGAGGAGGCAGAGAGAACCAGGGGGAGAGTAAACAGCAAAATGGGTAGGTGGGATTTTTTTTTTGCTGTGAGGGTGTTTCCTCACAGGAAAAAAGCCGGGCTTGTTTGAGGGCTAAGGAAACACAGCTTAATCCTCAGTAGCCGATCTCTCAGGAATTATTTTAAAAGTGTTGCTTCAGAGGGCCCAGATAGACTTCTGGTGATGATTTTTCTCATGTGTGGCACGTCAGTTTATACAGTGTCACAGCTAAATTGAGCAAGGACCATGGAATGCTTTACATGATGTGTTCTATCACCACATGTTCTAGACCTTACAACAAGCCTGGTATTAATTTCAATGTCGCACTGTGTATTTTGACACCCACTAAGGTGACTGAAAGCAGCAGGCACTCAAAAATGCAGAGCAGTCTGTCAAGAAGGGTCAGTGGGCTGCTGTGATGGCCAGGAATGAGACGTTCTGGAAGACCAACCATGACCCTGGCAGAACCAATGGCAAAAGGTCCCAGAAGGGAAGCCAAGGGACAGATGTGTCATTAATTCTCTGCACAACACAGGAGAACCTTTAAGATGTGTGCAAGGAAGCTGTTGAGGATGAGCTCATTTTTTGCAATGCTATAGTGTAAATACATCAACTTTACATTTTACCCTAAACAAGCAATGCAGATTTAAAATGTGAGTAATTTCCTTATTCAAATAATTGTTTATGTTAAAGTAGGCATCAGAGACTGAACATTTAACGTTTATGTAAGAGACATAAAAGCCTTTATCATGGTGTACCATCTAGACTAGTAAACAATAGATTAGTAAACTAAATTAAGCCCAGCAGCAGTCCTGGGAACTCAGACCTGCGCAAGATTTTGGCTGGGGATGCCTTGGGCTCTCCCAGAAATTCCTGGGCAGGGCTTGGGAGCTGTAGCACCCCAAGTTCCCAGTGCCTGCTGTGCTGCAGGGAGAGGAGGAGGCTGGGCATGAACAGTCCCATGCCAGTTGGCCTCTGTGACCAGCAGTGGTGTCCAGCACTTGAATTAAGTAATAAAAAGGGCAGGAGGGGACCTGTAGGTTTCTCTTCAGTTTTAAGAACCTAGCCTGGGCTTAAAACCTAAAAGCTGTGGTTACTATTTCCCATCCCACAAAAGAAAGGCGCTGGAAGAACAGGCTTTGTGCCTCTCTCCTCTGATATTCTCTCAATATATAAAGCATATAAAGAGCCCTACAAAGAGGTAAATGTCCATGCCAACTAAAATACTGAATAAATTGCAGTGTCAGTTGACTTTCTTAAGGGGTGAAAAAAATACTTCTTTAGGTACCTATTCCCTTCATATTGTAGTACGAACATTTTCCATATGTGGACTCATAATGCAGCCTGTATGCATTTTATATTGCACTGTAGTCACGGTAACTTCCAGCCCTTTCTTAAACAGATGATGGCAGGAATCCAGTCTGCATAAAGTGGGCTGAAATTGAGAGATCCCAAGGACTTGCTCGCTGCTGGTGCAGTTGTTGAATACACTTTGGCCAACCTTTTCTTATCTTTCCAGGAATACTGTTTTAGCAAATAACTGTGTAAGGAGTATTCAAAAGCAGCAATTAGTACTGAAAAAGAGGAACAATAGCAACAAAATTAAGTCTTCTGAAAGGAAGTGCTGCAGGCATAGAGTAAGCACTTTACAATCAAGATAGGATGACTGGGTGAGCACTGCTATGTGCCCTACCTTACTTAGAGGATGAATAATACCATCAAAGTGGATGAATAATCACAGCTGAGGGGTGAAGAAATCCCTGTGTCACTGTCAGACTTGCAGATCTAGTCTGGAAATGTTTGAAAACATTTCAGAGCTGTAAAAACCCACTTTATTTTGCAGTCTTTCTTACTGCAAAATAAACTACCCATATTGTGTTTGGGCTGCCTAAGTGTCTTGCAGTCCAAAGGCACGAAACAAAAACAAGCAGACAAAACCCGCTAAGGTGGTTATCTTGGTCTGCTCCTACACTGCTTAATTTTACATAGAAAAGTTAAATGTCTACAGTGCTGCTTAAATATCTCCCTGTTTAAAATTTTATCAGTGACATCCATAAAATATCAGAATCATTGAAGTTTGGAATAATTGACGTGTCTGAAATAAATTCCATTTTTCTTCTGTGTTTTGTATGATTTGTTTTCTCAAAACATATGAAAAAACCAACTTGTACCTTGTTCATAGATGGCACTGCTTAGCAAATGCAGTTCTTTAGACCTGCACCTTGTTATACTCACAGTTTCCTCCCTTCCTCTTGGCTTCCCTCAAAAAACATTCAGGATATAAACTATTTGACTTCAGGACGGGAAAGGAAGTTTTATTTCCCTTGTTTAGTTCTGCCTTAGAAAGCAAGCAATTTGCCTTCACTAGCCTGCGTGCAATTGCACTTTTATCAAGACCTTCTTGCCAGCTCTTGCATGAAGATGTGCCTGCTGCTTAAAAGAGGTAAGATGTCCATAGGCTTCACTCAGTTTAAGTTCAGCTGGGTTAAAATTTTCTCTTGTAGGTTCTCTTGATGATTATAAGTTTGACTTACGTGATACGTGGCTTTACCAGAGCTTGGATTTGGAAACTCCTGTACTATTTTAAGAAGCAAAGAATTCATTAACACATCAAATACTTTTTTTTTTCCCTTGCAGATAGCAGCAGCGACAAAGTTAGTATCAACAGCACTGGACTTGAATTATGGTTATTTTTCCTATTGGAATAACCAGCATGTATTCTTGTTTTGCAAAATTACAGCTCTTACAGAGTTCTATATTTAAATTTTGCAAAACAGCTTCAGCTTTTCTTAGTGTAATACATTATTTTTATCTGCATTGGACATGATGTGATTTTGCTTTTCACTGAGCTACATTTTGCAGCTTATTTTTATTCTACAAATCATTCGTGTGGTGTTTGTGTGTACTGATAAATTCTTGGTGCGACTGTGGTTCACTGGTGTTGGTAATACAACTAGTAAGTGGTGAAATACAGTATAAAAATAAAATTGCTTTGAGAACTGTGGAATGAGGGGCTGAATTCTGAATTCATACAGGAAAAGTAAAACTAACGTCCATATACTGTGATTTGTGCTTATTAGGATGGTAAATGATTGAGGTTTTATTGGCTTGTATTTTCTTGCCGTGCCTCAAGGCTGAGTAAAGCAGAGCCTGTCTGATTGAATTTTCCTTTGTCTCTGGCACCACCTTGTTGCCTCAGTGAGTCATTACTAGTAGGGTCTTAAGCCTTAGAAAGGAGACTAGTAGGACAAGAGAAGTCATCGGGATTTTTTTCTTCGTACCACTTTCAACAAATGTGAAAGACTACTTATTTCACTGGGGTAGTTGCTAGAATGCAGTAAACTGCATGTAAAAAATTACATTTTCATGTATTTCCACACCTTTAATTACTGCTTGAACTTTCAGATTTCATTTTTGCTATTAACTGTTTAAGATGCTTTACTTCATTTTTCTCTCTTCTCCATCCTGGAATTACTGCTGCCTTTGTTTCTATACCTTTTTCTCTCTTAGTAACTTTGATATGTGATACATGCACTTCACTAATACTGTCTGTCAATAAATTCAATCTTTTGATATAATTTTGTACTGTACCTTTCACATTCTTTCAAGTATTAAGTATTTTTTTAAAGCTTAAGTTTCTACTAATGCATTTCATTGAACGGGCCTAATTCTTACTTGTTAACAGTTAACATCATTCCTCACTAATACTTCCATCTTTCTTCCCCAGAAATACTTTGAACCATAAAAGTACAGTGAGGAGGTAGTGCCAAAAATGAAAGTTGCTTTCACTTTTAAAGTTTTGTTGGGTTTTGATTTTTAATAATGATTAGAAATTTTATGTCCTAGGAGCTAGTTTTTCAGAGTTTTCCTTCTGTAAATTATGTAAAAATAAATGCACACTTAGAGGATTAATTTACAGATTAGGATAAATTAACAGATTAATGCTTTGGAATAACAAATGTAGAATTTAGGAGTAATTTATATAATTTGAATCTTCTGTTCCCTTTCCCCAAATTGACCAGTGCAATTACACATTCTTTACATCACTTACTGGAATCAAAGGTTTTAAATCCTGTATTCTTGCAAGTCTAGTAGTGCAAGGATTGATAATAGCCTGTGGGTTACTGTAGGGAAAATTTCCAGGTGGAACAATCACCCAATTTTTTTTGTCTCTCAGAGGGGGTACCTCCTCATTATGCTCCAGAACGTGGCCATCTGTGCTTTCAGATGGCCTGGTTCTGATCCAGGCTTTGCCAAGTGCAGGAGACTTAGTGTGTACTGGGTGGCCCTGGCATGTTCACACAGCTGTGCTGTGCCCCTTGGGAGCTAAAGGGAGAATTTGTCAGGGGGCACCTGATCTAAGCTAGGTAGACTACTCTGCTTCACCAAAACAAATTCCCCTCTCATCCCTGTAAGGAAATCACCATGAGTTTAATTAAAGTATGGGAGTTCTGAGCAGTGGTTTTAGTGGTAGAAGAGAATACCACTATTGGATTTTAGTGCCCTTTCTTGCAAAACTAATAATAATTCTACTGAATAATAATTCAGTAGAATAATTAGCTACATTTCTGTTTCAGCTTTCTGACTTTATTTCTTCTTTTCTTTTTCTCCTTTTCCTGTTTATGCTGGAAAAACTTTCTCTTGCTGTCTTACTCTGTCATCTCCAAGGAAAAACCCACCCAAACGGTAAAAGTTTAAACGTGTAGATGTCTTGATAATACTGTCTTTTACTGTTTCAAATGTTCCATCAGTGAAACAAAGAGAAATATTTCAGTTGGGTTAGAGTAATTACAAAGGTGCGTTTGGTTCAGAAAGCTGCATCTGTTTTTAGCTGGGCCTCAACTGCTCCTTTCTGCATCCCAGCGCAGAAGCTGCCTTTAAATGCCCTGAAAAGTCACAGTTGTGCCTTTGTAGCTGCCCAGAGCTGGTCTCTGACCCTTGCACTCACTGCTGTCTGTGTCCCTGGCGCAGCCCCCCGCGGAAGCACATCGTGGACACCTACACGGAGTTCTACCACACCCCCACCCACAGAGACGCCAGCAAGAAGCGGCTGATTGAGGACACCGAGGACTGGCACCCCCGGACCGGCACCACCCAGTCCCGCTCCTTCCGCATCCTCGCCCAGATCACTGGCACTGATCACAGTGAGTACCTCGGTGCAAGTGGACTCATAGTCAGTGCCCCTGGACAGACTGGAGTTTTTAAAGCTGGGGGTCAGGGGAGATAGTGAAAGGGAAATATTGCTACAAAACTCCTGCCATTACTAAATAGTTTGGGATATGTATGTTACTGGTCGTCATTCCTGACTGAGCTGAATGAAATCCTAAAATTTCCATTTCTACTCCCAAAGATATTGAAAGATACGTATTTGTTTTTTCTCCCCCCCTCCCCACTCCCTGTATCACCAAATGGTGACATTCCTGATCAAATTTAATGCTTCAGAAAAATTAGGTGTTTTCTGGCATGTTGAAAGTCTTAGTCAGTCATACAAAAGTATGCGATCTGCAATGATGTAACCAATCAGAAACATAAATCCATAGTTCCTCAGTTTATTCCCGGGTTTTGTTTCCATCCTCTGCTTATGCTATGGTGTGGTTGCATATATTAGTGGAGTGGAACAGGTGATGCGGTGAAGGTCATTCCCAGTCATACAATCTTATGCTGAAACTTCAATTTCGTGTTATGCTATCAGCCATGATTCACTGGCTGAGATTTGTGATTTTGTGTGAAGGCCACCAGAAGTGCCGTCAGGGGCTTTGAGCTCTCATTCTTCAGCTTTTCACAGATACAGCTGCAGTAAAGGCGGCATTGAGGAAATTGGACCTCCTCTCTGGGACAGATTTGATTAGATCAGCTATTTCTAGAAGCCAGTGACAACATCTCCCAAAATAAAGGTTATTGGCCACGTGGGATAAATATTCTGAATTTGGACCTGATTGTTTTGTGGTCCTGTGTTCAATTCCCTTCATCAGTCATTGTAAGGGCAGAGTATGGGACCTGAACATCAAATAACCTGTTACCCAGTAAGGATGAATTTATCATGTTGACGAATGCTGTAAGAAAATTACTGCAACTAGATTTGCCAGTCTTAAAATCAGGACTGGGAATTTACATTATCCCTTGTGCAGACCTCTAGAACCTTGGTGGGAAATAGCCTGGCTGCAAACAGACACTTGGATTATCACCTGACAAAAGCCCACTGGATCTTCATCCAAAAGAAATGCCTTGTGACTTCCATTCATCTTCACCTTCTCAAATCACCTTTCCTAATGCCAGTGTGGAGAGTGGGCCAAGGGGAAGAGCAGAGACAAGCAGAGCTACTTTTCAGCAGTTCTACTAGCAAAGGGGCTCTTGAAGTTTGTAGACATAGCTCATGTCTGTTGTGGCATATTTAGATTCAAAGAATCCTAAGTAGCCTTGTTGTAACTTTCTGCTGTACGGGATGCATTGGCACAGGAGAGAATCTCAGTGTTGTGGTACAGTGTCTTTAGTGCCCTAGAAAATAAAATTTTTCTGTTTTCCTTCAGTGAAAGAACCAGAAAATGAAGCTGGGAAGAAGACTAAGTGAGTTGATGTTTTACATTTTTATTACTTTAATACTTTGCATGTTTTAATTCTTAACTTGTAGTGTTTGGTGCATTTGTGTGACATCTGGGTGTTTTTAAAATGTTCCTTCCTTTTTTGCCTTTTACTTCAGCATGTAAAAATCAAGATCTTTTGCTCCATAGACAAACCTTTTAAAAGCCATTGGTGCAGTCCAATAGTAGTGTTTGTGCAGGAGTTTGTGCAGAGGTTTTCTGTAAACTTGGACTTACTTGGTTGCCTGTATGAGGTCAGCTTGTGTTTTCCTTTTCCAAGTCTAACCAGGCATTTTTGATTTGTGAGTGTGGATCTGATTGCAAGACATAGCTGGGAAGTATTGCTGCTGTGGGCTGCAAGTGAGGGTCAGCTGTCTCCTTGCTTTGGGATAAGCATTGTTCAAAATGAGCACCAACCAGTGGCTAAATCTAATGGTTCTTGAAGTCAGTGGGACTTTCTCTACTGACTTTGACTAACACTGGATCCAGCCTTTTGACAGAGAGGAAGATGATGCAATAGGAATAGTGCATGGAGTTTGCATGCTTACTTGTGAAACTGCTTAAGACAAACTTTCTTTCTCTCTTATTTTTCTTCTATCACTTCTTTCCACAGGGAAAAGGTTCCCATCCACGTCCTTAGCCCCAAATATACAAAATTACGTGACTGGCACCATGAAGTCTCAGCACGTGTTCTTAATGTCCAGTGATTTTACCCAAGTTGCAAAAGCAAAATACAAACACTTCCTTCCTTTCTTCTTTTCCATCTGCTTTGCAAAAAAAAAAAAGAAAAAGAAAAAAATGAAAAAAGAAAACGTATTTCAGTAGCCTTTCTGCGAGAGAAATTCTAGCCTTTTCTATACTTTTCTAACACTTTCCTACTGATGTGTAAAAAATGGGATGAAAATGTTTTTGTGTTAATCATTCGTTGGCAAAAAATACATATTTAAAACTTAACAACTTGGGTGGCTGAATCTCCCAATGTGGGGGAGGAGATGGCTGTTTCAGTTCTTTCTTCTGCCTGAAGTCATTTGCATTGCTGAGTTTGAGTTACTGTAGGCTGTTAAAAAGCAGAAAATTTTGAACAAAAGAATAAGAAATTGTATTACCTTGATTTTGGGGCTGGGGGAAGAAGATGAAGAGGGGATCATATGCACTTATTTCAAATTATCATACCTACAAGGAAAATTATCTTGGATTTCACTAGATTTTCAGCAGGTCAATTTTAGAGTGGTTGTAAATGTTTTACAAAGTACAGGAAGACAGACTGCTTTTAAGGAAAGAAAAGAAAAATTTAAAAAAATTATAGTCCAATGTTGTGAATTGAAGTGAAAGCTCAATATAGAGATTCTGCTGCTTAGACTAGTAATGTATTCATGTTTTAGAAAACTTAAAAAAAGAATAATTGAGCAGAATGTTGTTGTGTAAGAGCTTCAAGACATCATCTAGCAGGGACAAGATAAGACAGTAGTATTTATTTATTACAGAGTGAAGCTTATAGGCTTTCTTGTGTTTATGAAAGCTTCACAGCCCTATGGTTCTCCTGTAATATAATGTATTATAGTAGCTACATCCATTAATTTATGCATTTTGAAGCTTGAAGAGTATTTTAATAAAAGTTGCTTTTATCTTAGCTCTGTCTGTTTTTCTTTTGAGTCTCTCAGACTCCTTGAATAGTCTTCTCATGCATGGGGCTGACATTTCATTGCACCTTCACAGCCTACAGGAAGGGAAACAATTAAATCCCAGCTGCATAGTAGAAACAATTGGAATTGTTTAAAACTATCACAGTATTAGAGTTCCTGATCATGTTAAAAGTGGGATATGTGTTTGTGTTGTCGAAATTGACATGAAATTTGCAGGAATCAATAAAATTATTGACCCCTTGGGGAGGCTATGGGAGTAAGAATTCTACGAAGTAAAACTCGCTTTTGGCTTTTGCAGCACTTGTTTAACCAGATAATGTTTCAGACCTCAAACAAAGGTCAATTGTGAAGCACATGTAAAAGCCCAGTCTCTCACAACTGCTCAATGAGAACTATTGCAATTGGTTTGGAGTTTAGGCAGCTGACCTACACACTCCTTGATGGAATTAGTCCCGTGAACAGATGCTTCAGCAGAGGACTTGGCGGGGTTGTTTTTTTCTTGCACAATGTGGGAACTTGAAAAGAATAGAGACCTTTGGAACCATTTTAAGCTTGTGTTTCCTTTTCAGATGGTTTATGCTGCTATACAGTACAGCAGTAGCTTATGGTGTTTGTCATTTTATCTTTAGGAACAGACAAACAGAAAATGGAGACTTCAGGTAATAGATAAGTTATCTAACACTAACAGTCACCAGTCTGGATGGCTAACACTGCACAGATTTGACCTGGTAATGATGGACCAAGGAATATCACATCTTACACACCTTTTGGGTTAACTCCTTAGGGACAGTAGGGGAAAACATTCACTTTAATAATTTCACTGAAGAGTGTTTTGATGAGAAGTGCCAATCAGTGTAATTTCCGTGCCCCCCATCACATAACTTGGCAGTGAGTATTGTGTTACTAAACCCAAGTGTGTTACTGAGTGCACATACACCACAATATAATAATTTGATAGGGGACTGCATATCAAAGTAGGAGTGTGAAGTAGTGTATTTAAATTGTTTTGCTGGGTTTATATAATTTCTTTATGAACAGAAGGAAATGTGGGCATTTCAGAGAACATCAATGCAATGAAAACTGTGATAGATTAGAAAGGTTATCACTTAGACTCTCTGTAAAGGTTTCTTTTTAAGGGCAGAATGCTTTGACCTTCAGGTATTGTTATGTTCTGGAGATGTCCCTAGGTAATGAAAATACTTTCATGTTGTTATTAAACTTACCGTTATGTTTATCTATCTTACCAGCTCTTACCCTTTTGAAGGGTGAGTTGCTGTAGTGAGAAACAGAAGAAAAAACCCTCTCTAAATAATCAAAAGAGTAGAAGCTTCTGTTTTGATTAAAATTAAACATCATCATAGAGTCTGTCTTTTGAGGATATGAGAGTAGTTTGAGAAAGACTACCAAATTACTAGTTTTATATAAAGTAATAGTGTAAAAAAAAAAATCACTAGTTCCAAAAGTATTTTATGAATTTGTGAAATGAATTTCATTTACTTCTTTAAAGATGCCATCTCTTTATCCAGTATCCCCTTGCACAGAACTTACTGGCATTAAATTTTGGACTTTTTGTTACTGTTTCCAAAAATGGACCACTTTTTCATTTGTATCTGAAAAGCATGCCCTAGCTCTTGTCTGATTCCCAGCATACATCTGATCTTTGAAAAGATGTTATGAGTGGTTTTTTTTTTTATATAAACAAGTAAGCTTAAATTTTGGAGATCTCCTAGAAATATGAATGTGACAATGAAATAGAAACTTCTCTTTCATCAGTAATCTTCAGTAAAAGATCCCAATTTAATAATATTTAGCTTTTCAGGCAGCCATTGTCCAAGACAGATGCTCTGTATGGTTTTTATTATTGCTTATTTCTAAGCTGTAACCCACTAGGCATTTTTGTTTGGATATAATAGATTTTTCTCTTCAGCAGCTGGAAGGACAGGAAATAGATGTAGAAAGCCCTCACTGAAATGTGTAGATTGCAGCTTTTAAACCAGTTACTTGAAAATCAGAAAGGCAATGTCTAGCCTTTGTACAAAGTTTGTGTTTTAGATTATTTCTATTTCTGCAGTACCCTATTTCCAAGTCTTTTTTTTTTTGTTTTTTTAATGTACACTTTTAACCATCTCCTTTGCAGCAACCAGGTCCAGATTTGGGTTTGGCCTTAAACTGTAGAGTCAATTCATTGTCCTGAGTGAGGATTTTCCAGATTTGTAGTGTAGTTGATCCATAGTGACTGGAAAATATTTGTCCTACTCTTGGTCAGTCTTGAAACAACCTGTCTTAAAACCATGCATTTATTTTTCTCTCCCCCATGTGATAAATCTATGTAAAGCATACCTGCAGATCTACCTGATGGAGCAGGAAGCCAGGATACCTGTATTAATTTGAATAAAAACTCCATAGCTACCCCGACTTTGGAGATGCCACCTGCGTCAGAATTTCCATCCACACCTTTACCACCTATGAGGTCTGCTCCCTGGTCATTCTTAAATCTGTTCAATAATTTTCAGCACTTAAGGCTCCCTGCTTTAATAAGATACTTAATTCTGCATACTAAAATAAGAAAAAAAAAAAAAGGCAGCAATACCTGCCCCTGTGGCTAATTTAGTCTGCTCAAAACTTATTGTTGTGGTTGCTCTCTACCTTGTAGTTTACTTTTTTTTGGTGTATTACAGTGATATGTCTGGCAGGTGCTTTTCTTCAAGTAGAGCACTCCAAGACAACATTTTCTAGATTTCTTTTTTTCCTATAACAAATGAATCAAAGAAAGGATATGAAAAATATTGAGAAATATATATTCTAATGTTCACAAAACTAACACTTCCAAAAAGTTGTAGCAAAAAGCATATAAAGCTTTGGGATGAGTCCCACTAACACTTGTGTCACTTTCAGTATTTTCTAGAGTTGTTTTCCATCACATAATATAATCCCAAATCTATGTGTTCCATCTTTAGAAATGTCAAATACTACTGGGCTTTCTGAGTTTTAAAGCAGCAGGACACTCTCAGCCTTCACTGAAAGTGTGATGCTTCTCAAGTGTGTTTTGCATCATTTATCCTCTTAATTGTACTTTACTGTAAATTTCATGGTCTTTTTGGAGGCTTTTTGGGATTCAGGTTCTTTTTTTCTTTTCAGTTTATTAACATTTTCATGCACAGTGTTTCCTGTTCTTCATCCTACTTTAATGTGGATTAAAAATCTCTTTCTCTGTGTGTCTTCACTTGGTTTTATTACTGTGAATGGAGTGAAAACAATGCTAGACCAGAACCTCCAGCTGCTCTTTTGCCAAAAGCAGATTCCTGCCCCGGCAGTGTTCCCTTTCCCAGACTTTCTGAACATATTGCTGCACCAGCTCCTGCGAGGTAAATCATTAACGGGGGTTTTGATTCAGTTAACAATCTACCCTGTTCTAGACTGGATTTGTCTGTCTTGGAGGAGAGAGGGTTGTATGTCATTCGCTTAAAATAAACTTAATTAAGCTGCTGTGACTAGGGATTTTCCTGGAAATGGTAGGAGGGGGAAGGAGAAAAATTAAATAAAAATGAGGAAATTCATGAACAGTCTCATGGATACTAGTTAAAATAAGATACACTATTTAGTGTGTGTACGCTGTCAGTGGGTGTCCACCCTTATCACTTGGATGGAGTAGCTTTTCAATGGTCTTAACAACTCAAAAGTGAATATGGATTTAGAAATATAAAAGTAATTTTCTAAAATGTGTATTATTTAATTAATAACACACTGTTGTGCTGTGATGCAGTCACAGAAAACTAGGGGATTATCTAGCAAATTTCCTGTCACTGCCATTGCACAGTTTTACTGGCAGTTACCTTGGCAGATTGCTGGTGTTTTGCAGGTCATCTATGAGTACTAGACAGCAACAGTAATTTTGGATAGAAGACAGTGATGGTAGCTTGGGAGGGTTATGATACTCTTATTGAAGGTCAATAACATTTTCTGATGGTTTGTGTTACATTGTGCAGGGGTTTTTGAGTTCCAGGTAGCATGCACAGTTAAAACATGAAACAACACTGTTCCTGTAAAAATGAGAATTAAATAAACAGTTCCTGTTCCTGCCAGGCCCTAGACAGACATTTATGCTTGAGTAAAGCATACAAGAATATACCGTTGCCCACACCTGTGTGGGCTTTCTGCAACTGAAAAACTAATACTAAGATTTGGAATTGACCAGTTTTAAACCTTTAAAGCAGTAGTCTCAACTAGCTGAGAGACGAGGAGAAATCTGACATCAAAATAAAAGTCTGTTTTGTTGTCTTTTGAAGATATTTTTGTTGTCTTGGGAGTACCTTCATGAGCTAACATGAGCTTAGGCAGGAAGGGATGCAGGCTGATGATAGGGGCTGGTAGGTACCTTCATGGTGACATTTGGTTTGAGCCAATACAGTACAGATTTGGTTGTGATGTTTTCAACAGCAAATTCTCTTAAATCAACAAAGATGAAAAACAAACACAGAAGATGTATGGCAATACTCCTGGTGATTTTCTTTTTTTTTTAAGCAGCAAACCTGAGATGAAAAAGGCAGTGAAAAAAAGTACTACTTCAGTAATGGATTTTCATGTCTACCAGTGAAATTCCAGTATGATTACACCCACTTTCCCCATCCGTGGATGTGTTCAAGGCCAGACTGGATTGAGCTCTGAGCAAAGCCTGGTGAAAGCTGTCCCTGCCCACAGAAGGAAGGTTGGAAGTAGATGACCTTTAAGGTCCCTTCCAACCCAGACCATTCTATGATTCTACTGAGCTGTAGATGCCTTGCATTTACCACTGCAGCTACTGTGTTCTGAGTACCAAGGAGTCTTCTCTAAATCCTATCTTTGCATCTGAGTCCAGGCCAAGGAGATTTAAATCTGCTCTCACTCAAGATCTATGGCTCTAAATTTGTTGTTTGGCAAAATTAACCTAGCAAGAGAGTGGCTCTAAAATGAGAAATCAGAAAAGCAGCTATGTTCATGGTGCTTCAGGATGAGAGCCAAAGTATTTTTACAAATAAACAAGTAGATGATAAGAATTTTCTGCTCAAGAAGGGCAAAAATTTGAGCAGCTTCTGCAGAGCTGTTGAGGGAAGGTTTAGCATTGAATGTGGGAAGGAGAACATAAATTATTTGATAAAGCTATGTAGTCTGGATTCTCCCCTGAAATGAGAGGTCATCAGTGAAGCAACTATAGTTGATGTTTATATTTTGTTACTGAGCTGATGCTGCTGCTTTTATAATGCTCTTTTGAGTGGGAAATCTGATCTTCAAACCCCCTTTTTAATAAAATGGCACCTAGTGGAAATCTGCATGGAGCAATTCATGAGTGCCATGTCAGGCTTTTAGTAGAGCAAAACAAGGCTGTCCAAGGGTGAGTATACTTGCTCTTGATACTGAAGCCTTGCATTTGTTGTCAAGGACTGGCACAGGTCCTTCTTTTCCTAATGGGCTCCATCTTGGTTGAAGCTCTGTAAATTGTACCACCCTCTACTTAACCACCAAGAAGGCGAAAGCTTGCTGTGAAATGTCTGAAGGATCTGGATTTGATTTCTAGATTAAAGTTAAGTGAGCTGCTTATAAGGTAGACTTCATAATGCTTTTTTATTGTAGTTCTTTATTGAAAGCCTTAAATAGTTGTATGTCTATATAACCAACTACTGTAAGTTACAGTGTATTATTACTCTATTTCATAGATGTAATGTCCTCCTGTAAGTTTAACAGTAAAATATTTAAGAGCAATTACAGCCTTTCCAGAAAGTTGCAAGAAGTCATCTTAAAAAGTAATCCAGGCAGCTTTAGACCGTGTAAACCACAGAATCTGGTGCTTCCTGAGAAAGTGTGTAACTAATATAAAACAGATGCAGTGCCAGCAGGTCTTCAGATTGTATTTTATATACATGCTTTCTACAGTCATGCAGACCTACTTTTATATTTTATTTTAGTGGAATCATTCGTGATATAGATACAAAGACTTAGTAATAAATAATAATAGGTATTAGTCCTGATTTTTGTTGTGTACTTTCTGATAAGTGGACAGACTAAGAATATTCTCTGCAGAAATTGTACTCTGGAAAAAGAGGAGGTCTCAGGCTGACCGTACTAAAACTGTGAGTTTTTATGGTTGTTTCGATGTGATGACAAGCAAGAGGAGATATGGGGGAGAAATATTGCTCTCTTGTGGTGAATGCTACTTGTCCTTCTGCTTTCTTTTATTTCATAGAACTTTTGTTTGAGAGCCCTTTGGAAGTCTTAGGCAAGTGTACACCTCATCTTCCCTTCAGTCATTCAGGTTTTAAATGCCAGCAGCCAAGTAGCCTCAGTGTCTGAAGTGTCATCTCCTTACACTAGGTAGTTTCTTATGTGCTGGTTGTGCTCTTGTTCAAGTTTGTTATCTTTTAAATAACTACCCAAATAGTTTGGTTTTGTGGTTAAACAAGCACTCAAGCTTTAGCTGTAAAAACACCTCAAAAATTGTTTTCAGCATGATCTGAATCCTAGGGCATGATTATTTTGTTTCTACAGAAGGAGGTAAAAAAAAGCCCTTATCTGCTACTCACTCTTCTTACAAAAGATGCAAGAATACCAGCTAGAAAGAGTTTTCTATTGCTGTTTTGTGTTTTTAATCCAATGAGAAATTTCCTCTCTGTATATTGTCTCATTATAATTACTCATGAAATTAACATCAACTAGGAGAATAACCGTGCCTGCTCGAGATGCAGCGAGCTCTTTGCCAGCAGATGAAGTGCCTCCTGTCCCCAAGACATGTGCTGTGGCCACACAGACCACCGAGTTCCCCCTGCCTGCTGACCCAGCTGGGGGGCTGCCTTCTCCAGCCCCACGTGTGGGAACAGCCCTTGGTCTGCCTCCTGCCCTTGCCAGGTACATCCCAGCCAGCTGTGTTAGAAAGGCGCAGTCAGAATCTGTAATTTTACACCCACAGAATCACAGAAAGGTTTGGTTTGGAAGGGACCTTAGAGATCGTTTAGTTCACACACTCCTGACGTAGGCAGGGACACCTCCCACTAGACCAGATTGCTCAGGGCCTCATCCAACCTGGAGGTGAACATTTCCAGGGTTGGGGCATCCACAGCTTCTCTGGGCAGCCTTTTCCAGTGCCTCACCACCCTCACAGTAAAGAATTTCTTCTTAATATCTCATCTAAAGCTCTCCTCTTTTAGTTTAAAGCCATACCATTTCACATGATTTTTTTTTTTTTTTTGGCTGATGATGCTGTCAAGAGGAAGCAGCTTAAAGGTCTCCTGACCCTTAGTGCTTCAGAAATTTATATAGTAATTGGAAATTTAAGTAGCTTTTAGACAAAAGTTGTAAAATAATTTAAAAATTAAAGCAGCCTTTCAATGGAGGAGGAAGAGCAGTCATGGGTAGGAGAGTCAGTTGGATTTTGTTGGCAGAAGTCAGTGACATGAGGAGAATATAGTCACTCTTGTTTACAAAATGTGTGTTTTTAAATTGTCCAGTAGCCCAAAGTTTTTGGAGAAGAGTACAAGCTTTAGCTTATGTAGTGATGGGACATCCAGAATATAAGTCTTTACCAATAGGGAAAGGAAAGAAAGGGCTTTCCTCAGTAATTAACACTGCAGGATATTTGTTTGTTTATGGGTAAGGAGGGCTTTAAAAAAAATCCTTAAATGAACTCCTCCTGAGCTGTAATTAGTATTGCCAGAGATCTAATAAGTGTTTGATTAATGACTTTTTTTCTCTTGCTGCTTTTGGGCAGGCATGAAGCATCTCTGCCTACTCGTGAAACAAATTCTTTCAATAAAATCTCAAGCTTTCAGTCTAAATCGTCTGTAAGTTACACAAGGTAAATCTTTTAAGGTATATCTACAGCAGACTGCTAGGTGTAAGCAAGGTATTCAGGCAGTACTTTTGCATATAAATCTGGGAAGTAGTATATAGTCGTGTAGGTGTGTTGAAGCGTTCAGAGTGTTTCGTCTATCTTTGTAGTTATTTTAAAAAATACACAGCAATTCGGTGGATAATCTTGAGTTACAGGTTAGAAATTGCAGAAGTTATTTTGGAGCCAGTCTGGTTTTTCACATTTTTTTTTTTGTCTGTTCACATTCCTTTCCACCTGTAAAATAAGTAAGGAAATGAAAAGGGGTGAGGATCACGCTGAATTTGGTAAGAGTTGCTGAAAGTGGACCTGCTGAAGTTATATCAGCAAATATTCCAGAGTTTTCTATGTTTACTATTTATTATGAAAAAGAGGAGAAGGTAAATGATCTTCAGGGCTAATTATGTCCACACCATGGAGACTTAGATGGATCCATGTGGAGCGTTCTGGGCCCTGGTTCAGAGGGACCCAGGCGTGCGAGTCAGAGTCTAGGATGGGGAATTTGAAGGCTGACGGATGCTAAATGCTCACTCAATGAGGGGAAAGTTTTATTTGTGTGTGAAATCAAAATTGCTGTTCTCTGTATTAGTATTCAAGTTGCTAACACATTGCCTGATGTCGCTGTGAACTGGAAACTTCCATAACTTTCCAGTGGTTGATGTGGTCTGGTATTGTACTGTATCTCTGTCAATCTTTCCTACTTTCTCTGTTCTCTCCTGTGTTGGCTCAAAGCTTCTGTGCTGGAAAAGTACTGCTGGAAGATCCTTCAGGAAACCTGCCAATCCTTGGGCCCTCTCCTCTTCCAGTTCTTTCTCCTTTTGAGCAGAGATCAAAAATTAAGAGCATGGCTGCTGCTGCCGTGTCTGCTGCTATTGCTGTCCGGGCCAGGTAGACATCAGCTTCTAAAGGAATGTTTTATAGGTTGGTTTAAGGAGGTTCCAGTTCACACAAGAATAATTTGTCCCTGGCAGGGTTGTGAAATCAATCGGCTCTTTCACAATAGTGGGCAAGTCATTAGAATATGTCCAAAGCTCCCATGCCCTATTTATAGCTTAGCTGCTCTGAACCTTGGTGAGTAATTCTTCCATTCTGTTCCTCATGATACCTGTTTTACAGTTCAGTTAGTAAATTAACTGTAAATAACATTTGTGTTACATGAATGACAAAGAATAATCTGTAACTTTGAGGAACTTTTTGATGCTTGAAAACAATAGTTTGCTGAGTTCCGTCTAAATCTTTACAGTATTGTTTTTTATAAAGGCTTGCTTAGACCAAACCTTTTGACATGTTTTTCAATCATCCATTCATATCAGTAAAATATTTTCGAATATGCAATAATATCCATATTTTTGTATTTCTAAATTACATGGATATCCTAAGGTGCTAATAAATTATGTACATTAGAAAGCATACACAAAACCAGAAAACTAAAAAAGATGAAAAAATTCTCTCATTACTTTTTATTTTACTTTATTAATGCTAAAAATATATGAAACAAATTCTTCTTGCACCTCAGTGGGTTGTGTTGTGGCTCCCCTTAACTGTGCAGCCTCCACTTTGTGGGCTGCTTATTTAGACATAATTCCTGCATCAGTTGTCCTGGGTTCAGCTTCTCCATATAGACTTTCCATAATGGATTTTGGGTTGTCAGTGGTCCCAGCCATCTGGAACTTCGTGTGTTCACCTTGTTTGTTTATGGGGTCTTTTTACACGCTTGCTAGACTCTACGAACCTAGTGCCTACCGCTCGCTCCTGGATGCCCTGCTCATCATGCCTGTCGCTAAGCCTCCTCTGCAGGCCAGTGCACCCTCCAGGAAGTCCACAAGTGCTCTGGAATTGCCAAAGAGCAAGAGGTATTGTCCAGGTGTGGTGTGTGGTTGGCACTTAGGACTCATGGGAAACTGGCTACTCCTTCAAAGCATGTTTCTGTTGTCTGCATGCTTGTGCCTGTCCTGGTCTTTGATACGAGGTCACCAGCTCCAAATCCTGCTGGTTTCACCTCTTTGCAGAACTAATCTGGCACCCTGGACCTGCTGATGGCGTTTGTGCAAGTCCACCATAGTAAAGCAGAGGTTTTCTTTCCTCGCTGGCTTCAAGTGCCCTCTAATATGCATGGTGGTGCTTGTGTTGTGTTGTGAGCCTCCGAGGGAGGCACTGTCACTCTACAGAGGCAGCTGGAGAAGAAACAAGAGATTCTGGCTTGAAACTTCTGTGCAGGTGAATTATTTGCCACAGTTCCTTGAGCAACTAAGCGGCACGTTAGGTTATTTTTCAAAGCTCACTTTGAATGTATAAAATCAAATGACTGGCATGCAGTCTAGAAAATGACTATTTTAAAAATTATTTGCTGTCTAGGCCCTTTGTTCCAGCGCTGATTCTGTTCAGTGCACAGGACTGTTTGTTCTCCTTTCCTGACCGCAGCGATGTTAATGCTTGCTTCAGCGGAAAGCTGCTTTTATGACTTCAGCTGCACAGGCAGGAGTCTACTTGGTTATTTTACAGGGCAGTGTGTATTAAATTGTGCTAAGGAAGGAATAATCTGTGGGTTTTCATGTGCCTATTTGCATTTTCCTAAGAGTTAGACCCATATAGAGGTAAGGCCCAAGTAGAAGTAGAGCTGAGATCCACTTGATGCCAAAACAGGTGTTGAGTAACAAGTATAAGTTCTTTTCCTCCTTTTTCATGGCTTCCAAGGTGGTCTCAGTGTCTAGAGAAGGCTAAAGTAGCCCTAACCTCAGGGAGGGGAAATAGTAGTTTATAAGACACAAACAATCTTAAGTTGTATCGAAATTTCTAACTTGCAGTATATCCACTTTAAAAAGATAAAAAAGGAACATTAACAGAATTGTGGTGATATAATGCAGCCTTGAATGCTAATTTTATTTTTGCCACTGAATGATTTTACTAGAAAACCTTTTATGTACACATTAAAAGAGAAAAACCTCTTGAGGAGTTCTGATACCTGTCTGTGCACTACAGGTGAAGCCCAGGCCATGCCATCAGCAAGACTTTATTCTTTAGCTGTGGTTTTTGTTTTGTGATACTTTAGTAGAGCCAGTAACAATGGTGAAAATGAATTCTCTGACTTCCCTTTTTTGCCTTGACTCACTAATGTGCATTGTTTATGGCAAGTGGAGGTAGATTGTTACATGACTGGAAAGTTTCTCCATCCTGAATCTGAAACTGGCTTTATGTTTGTCCCTTGTTTGCTCACCTTGTGGGGGGAAACTCTCCCGGTCTTGAAGATTCATTTTTGGAGTTGGACTCGGTGTTGAGATTCCCAAAGTGGCTCCATTCAGTTGCTGTTGCTTACGAGTACATGGGGCTGTGTGTTGGAAAAGGCAGGAAACAATGGAGAGCTGGTTTCATTCTTGCATAGTTAAAGTCCAGTTTTTGAGGGGTTTAATCTGTATTGCTCTTTCAACTGACCGCTGGAGAAAGATGTGCCAGGGAGCCAGAAGGTGTACTGGGAGTACACAGACCATATAAGCCTGCCCAAAACACCATATCAGTATTGGATATATCAAGATCCAGGTTGAATGGCTTGAAATAAACATCCGTGGATTCTTAGAGGGTTTTAAAGGTAACCTTTAAACTTGTGAAAAATGAATTTTCTTTTAAGCCATTGCAACAGCTAGGTTATCCTGGTTATTCAGGTTGCTGCCACAAGGCTGTAGCATAAGGTGATAAAGGAAGCATATGATTTTCTGGCTGTTAGGGACATCCCAAACAGGATATGACCTAAAACTTGGGACAGTGATGTAGCAGTACAGTTAGTCTGAGAGTTAGTCTAAGTTACGCTCTGCATAAACTGCATTTTAAAAAGAATTCTTCCAGGAATAGCCAGCGTTGCCCTGAAGATAGCATACAACAAATGAGGGTAATGATTTCTGGTTTCCATATTATCATCCTTAGTCCTGAACTGCTGGCACTGGTAAGGAAGGAGAGGTTACCAGTAGATGGAGCTGAAGAAATTAAGCTTTGTGCTGTCTTGTCCTTTTGAATAAAGGAGCACAGCCTTTACTGTATGGCTTCAGAAACATGTAGGAAAAGGAGATAAAAGAAGATAAATGTAGTGTCAGTAACTACATATTCTTATTGCATGTCAACAAAGATCAAGCAAAACTAATCAATTGTGTCAGGAAAAAAAATAATAGATTTGAGAGCAATACACCCATTGAGTGTGAGAAACTAGGTATTTAAATGTCTTTGCATTACAATCCATCTAGTGACATACTCTGATATGTAAATGAATGTAATGCTGAAAAGTTGTTTTAAATGGCAGCTCACTTCATCCCACAATAAAACAGTTGATAAGAGAGCTGAAATTTATGTCCCATAACTAAAGAGACAAGTATATGACAGAATGCAGTAGACTAACTTGTTCAAAAGAACATTTGGCTCAACCAAGAAAGCCAAGTGAATAAACTGCTTTGGAGTTTTCTGGCTCTTTCATATCTTTTATAACTTCCATGAAAAGGTAATGAATCTATTTTACCAAGGTAGCTCAGGCTTCTTTGCATTATCTCTGGAGACAAACTCAGGAAGGTTATAGCTGTAACAAAAGCAGGGTGTTGATTCTGTTCTGCAGTAAGGTTGCTCCAGAAATATTTCCCTTTTATGCCTCTCACTTCACTGTCTCTGCTCCAAAAAGCTGGCTGTCTTAAACTGCTCTGTTCTGGTAGCTGCCAGAGTACTTGACCTTTTTCTGACTTAGGAACTGGCCTGTAATGGTGATGAACATCCACATGTTTTCTTCCCCACCAGACTCCTCTGTAATGGGCTTTTTTGGGGTGTGGAGCAGCTATGCAATCTTTCACTAAGCTGTTTCATCCTAATGGCAACAGGGGTTCTTGAGTTTATGGGGCTTGTGTGTTTTTTAACAAACGACACATATGCAGTACAGGAAATGATGTATTTAATAGCTTGCATGTCCAAGAATTGGAGCTCTGCCTTAAAATTAAATCTCAAGGTAGAAACACTGTGAAATTTTGGGAAACACTAGCAAGAATGGGTGTTGGCAGCCCTTTTGTTTTTGACATGGCTTTTGGTTTATCTACCTGATACTATGCTGCATTCAACTCCTTTAAAAAAATGGTAGTCTGGCCTTGTGAGATGAGCACTGGTGTTAACTCTGAGAGAATACTTACTCTGAAAAGTGCTTTGAGTTATTTCTGTGTATAGAGCACTGCTTACAGAAGGGTTAAATACTCCCTCCCGGTAATTTGATACAGAAATACCTCCACCCAGATGACTTTCTCTGCTCTTTCTTTCTATTACTTTATTTTGCATTTCTTCTTTCTTGCAGGATACTGGAGCACTGTTAGGTTAACACGAAATGTAAACACTGACTGACACCACGGGCTTTGTAGTAGGGGTGGGAACAAGGTCAGCACTCAGTGCTTCTTGTATTCTGTTTCTCTATTGTTACATCAGAAAACCCTTGCAAAAAGCCATCTGTATTTCCCTTGTTCATGGAGTTTTGTCATCATTCTCATACCTACCTTTTCTGGTTTTCTATATATATGTATATCTTCAGCTATTGTGTATTTTGATACTGGACAAAATATATCACATGATTTGTATGACCTAATTGAGACCTGAGATCCAATTCCTGGCCATCTGAAGAAAGCCTTTACAAACTGTCCCTTAGATACTGCATGACCTGTCCTGTCACTGGATTTCTTCACACCACAGGGTTCCTTACTCCCACAGTTGTTCTGGACAGCAGAACAAGTTAGTTTAACAAGCTACTTAAGCTATCAGTTATAGCCACAGAACTGTTAGTAAAATACTGATGTATCAGACTGAGCTCAGGGCTCAGCTGATAATTTTTACAGATGGATAGCCAGTGTCTTGGGCTTGCATAAGGAGAAAGTCCAGCCAAATCCCTTGAACCTGCTTGGGAAAGTCCAAGAGACTTGGTCCTTGTTATCACTTCAATGCTCTTAGAAGTTACGTGACAGCAGGCTCAATTCCTTTTCAGTTATTTAGTAGGTTCTCCTTTGGCTGATAACAACATTTCACATTATTAACTTCCCTAAAGTTTGTGTGAACAAATTCTAGGCAGCATTATATAGGAGTTGCCATGGAAGGATGGAGGGAGGTTTAGGCATCTATAGCTCCAGACCATGTGTTTTCCTTCTCTGTTTTGTTTGTTTATTTTGTTGGGGTTCTTCTGGTTCGTTGGTTGGGATTTTGGGGTTCTTCGTGGGATTTTTTGTGTGTTTGGGGTTTCTTGGGGGGTATGGAGGGAGGAGCATCAAAACCTCTAAATACATTCAGAAGGATTTTCCAGTGCAAATTTCTTTAAATGCCTCTGAAATGTGTTCAGCCTGGTCTCTGAAAACTGGTGCTTACATCATGTGTGACCTGGACCCACTTCCTCTGTTGCAGAAGGAGGAATTATTACTTGCTTTTTCTAGGGTTTTTTTGCCAGTTTCCGCAGTGCTTTTGTTGACCAGGAGACAGGGTAAGTCTGAGGAGCCTTTTGTGAGCTCTGAATAAAGTTTGCACTGGCACTGGAGCCCTGTGTGTCCCCCCAAGCCTCCAACTGGCTCCCCAGAAATTTGTTTGTTTTCCATGCACACACTTAGTCTTTCCATGCACACTTAGAATAAGGCTCCACTGTGTGGTAGGAGCTGCTCTCCATGGAATTTCAGGAGTGTCTGTTAAGCATAAGCTAGCATATGTGAAAAATAGAGAGGTGTCTTTGGCTTGCTTCTTTGCCAGACATTTTTCTTGGGCTGTTTTTGCAATCTGTTTCCCTTGCAACACACTTCCAGAATTATTTTGATTAATCTTCCCATAGGTTATTAATCAAACTCCTCATGGGTTTTCAGGACACTAGACTGAGTCTGACAGACTTGTGTTTCACTGTTCCTTCATTCTTGCAGTGTTAAAATCCTTTGCCCAAAGCTTGAAGGCAGAGCATTCACATCTTGCAGGAAGTGTTGGCTTGCAGGGATGTGAGTCTTGGTTGCATTCGTTTTCATTGTGGAAAACTTTGATTCTTGCTGTAAGTATTCATCAGGTGGAGAAGGAGTAGTTTAAGAGTTATGGAACAGAGTTAAAATGTTAATGCTAGAGGCAGAAGGTAGGTGTGTCATTAATAATAGTACAAGTATTCTGACATGGAAGTGTTCTTGACCTGAAGCTGACCCATGAGTGTCAGCCGCGAAGTCTGAGAAAGTACTCACACAGAACTTGGTAAATACATAAGGTTTATCATTCCTCCCTCAGTTTCCTAGTGATGACACTGAAAAGCAGGTGGGAGCTCTCTTCCATACCACATATATTTTCTTAAATTTCAGTCTATTTTTTTGTCTCTTCAAATCATGTGTTTTCTAGATGGTGAAACTTGGGTCATCACTGTACAATATCCTAGTGAGTTGCAAAATATTAGTGGGGCTAATTGTGGGCATTGTACAGCAACTTGTAGAAGATAAGTGTGCTTCTGGAAAGATCCATCACTAAATTTATGAAGTTGAATAAAAATAACTGGAGTTTGAGTGTTTCTCAGTGTAGAAAAACATGAAGTAGAATGTTGAGGAATGAACTTTGCAGCATGAATTTGAAGTTCAGCATTTAAAAGGTTGAACATCTCATGAGGGAGATGCTCCTGAGGGTGCAGTGAATCTTTGCAAGTGAGACAAAGATGGATCTGTCTTTCTGCAGAGAACACTGCATGTACACTCCCAGACAACTGTGTGATTGGAGGCTGTAATTCCAGAAAAATGGTGCATTATTTTGTGCAGCCCATCATAGATGGGCAGTATCACACAGCAGAGACTTGCCAAGCTGCAGTAGCAGCCTGCCTGTTAATTTAGCAGGCTGTGGTGGTGGCTTGAGTTCATTCAATTTTTGATTTAAAGAAACAGAGGCACAATACAAAGGGTGTCAAAGACCTGTCAGAAGTTTTGCCCTGAGGCCAGCAAGATCCTCTCTGTCAGAGTGATGGCTTCAGGCTTTTCCCTTGGGAAACTTCTTTCTTCAGGGTCCTGGCACATAAGCTTCCAGAGGTGATCAAAAAAATCAGAGGTAGCTTATACCTGGGTTTATAATTGTCTTTTAGTTTAGGATCATTAGGATTTCACCTAATTTCTGATAAAAGCCTAAGTGTCTCCAACAATCTGTTGCTTCAGGAACTAGCAGGCCGCGTCATTCTCAAGCGGTAGAATTCAACTACAAAAATGGCAGTGGTAGAGTTTCCAATCAGCACTGCAATGAGCCGTGTGGGCCTCCATCAATCTGCTTCCTTGCCGTCTTCTCCCTGGAGGGTACCTTTTCTGCTTGTCTGAAATCCATTTTTGCTTGTTCAGTAGCCTCTGCTGTAAAAGATAGCTGCTGACTCAGCAGGACTTTCTTATTTCTGACAGACGATTTGTATTATTTATGATTTATATCTTCCAGACAAAGGCAGTAAAGAGGTGCTAGACTTGAGAAGTTATTTGACAAGCAGTAATGAGCCTGTTGGACGGAGAAGAAGGAAACTTTCTTTTTTTAGCACCAACAGTGTTAACAAGGAATTCTTAAAGTTGCAGTGGGGCTCTGGCCTGGATTGGATTTGAGGGGTTACATGTCAAATACATTCAGCAGTACAGAAGGATGTTTCTGTAACAATGAAGTTGCAGATGTACACTTTTTTCATTGTGGAAGCCAATCCTAAACTACCTTGTCATCTTCAACCACTGAACTGCTACTTCACATCAGAGGTTACTTTCCTATCCTTTTTCTTTCAGTCTGCAGTAGCACTTTTATGCCCTGTATCTCCACTGCCTCAAAATCTGCCTGTAACAAGGACTGGGATCATGAGTTTCAGAGGAATCTAACGTTGTACCTTCAGTGCCTCCATTTGAGCTATACAAATGCCTTTAAATATCTTTTCACCATTTGAAGATAATGGAATGCAAGGTCTCACTTTGTGCTTCACTGGGCTTGTGCACACTGCATACAGCAAATCCACCAGTGCCGGTTCAGCGCAGCTACTGCTCTTACAAAAACCCTACAATTGCCATAGCTGTTACTCATTAAACTGAGCATTCAGATTTATTCTCTTAACTGTAAATAATTTTTTTTATCCCTTACCTGGAAGAAGATTCTAAATGCATGAATTATTTATCCTGTAAATCTAGAGGTGAAAAAAAAATCAAGGTTGTGAACCTGTGTTTTGGCCTCACGGTGTGTTCAAGTTGTTGCATGTCCTATGGGCAAGGCAATACTGTGCATGTGCAACACTTGTAAAGTAAAAATAGCTCGTGGATTTTTACTTCACGAACTTGGCACAATCTGTAATTCTGGGAATGACCCTGGTGAAATATGCATGGAGCACATGTGCTATAAATTTGTTTTTCCTCAATACAAGGCTTCTAGTGTGTTACTGATGGGTTTCCAAATTGTGCAAAATATGTTTTTGGAATGGTATTTCACATATGTATTTGGCTGTATTTCACAATGTTGTTAATTTCCTGGTTTTGGTGTCCTTTTGTTTTGCAAATGACCCTCATTAGTAGTTGCTCCTCTACTTTCAATATTTTAAATAAAAATACTTATTTTCAGCTTCCCAAACACAAGTAAGAAATGAAAAATTTTCTTGCTAGCAATGTAATTAGTGGCTACTTGCATTCCATGTGAATTGTGATTAAGTTCAGTTTTCATCATGCATGTTTTTAAAGAGCCTAAAAGAGTTCTGCCAACCCTTAAAATGTAAAAGCAGCTGTAAACTGCTCTAAAGAGGCAATATAAAATATTGTGCATGTTGCTTAATGACTAAAGTCTTTTAAAATGAAAACTGTGAAGGGGTTTAGTTGATTATATTGAATTTGGCAGACCTTACTCAAGTGTCCAGTTCTTAAAAAGCAGCATCAGGGTGTAACTACCACAGCATTGTTGGTGATGACAGACCAGTGGGTACTGCTTTGTTGCACTGGGGTGAGGGAATGTCACTCCACATCTCCATTTCACAAGTTCTCCTGTTCTAGCAAGAGGCATTTGTTTACTCTTCCCTTGTTTCTGAACAGTGATTCCCTGGAAGCTGCCCAGCCTGCCCCGGTGAGGAGCGTCCCTGCCTGCCAGGACAACGTGGATGTGAGACCTGCTCCTGCCAGCACCACACCTGCCGCAGTCCTCAAGCCAGCAGCACCCCTGGGTTCTGCCAAGGGCTGGCAGCCTCCAAACCAAGCAGGTAACTTCCAGAGAGGCTTTTTCTTGTTCACCTAAAGACCTTTAGATGGCTCAGGAAAACAGACTTCACCGTGGGTGTAAAAACAGCAGGCTTCAAATGACTGTTTGTGGGTTTTGAGTACAGGCCAGTTTGCTTGGAAAAGAGGAGAAGAAAAACCAATTTAGCCATTTTAATAAACCCTAGCCCTTTGTAAGTAGCCTCATAGATGCAATTGGTTTCACAAACAAGCAAAATCAGATGCCTCACACATCTAGTAAAAGCATTTATACCAATCAATTATACATATACGCGTCACAGTTTCAGCTTGGTTTCAGCTTCCCATGTGACTGTAGACTCAAGCACATTCCATGCTATTTCAGGTAGGAATATTAAAACATGTTGATATTATCAATAGACATGTGTTTTCCAAGTGATCTTTTCAAAAGTGCTAGTTAATTAAAAAAAAAAAAGGATAAAAAAGGCTGAGGCATTAGAGTGTTTATGTATTTGACATCTGTAGGTTTTATTTGAGCAGGGTGCCGGATTGTTGCGTAGGTTTGTGTTACATAGATTTGTGTAAAAGTTCTTGCAAGGACAATTCACATAGCTACTACCTTTGAATGTACTTTGGTGATTTCTACCCCTTTGAACCCACACCAGAATGTCTTCTATCTGGAAAGCATGCTGTTTTCTTTATGAGCACTCCTATGTTATTACATAATACAGATATGTTTATATGTGTAACTGTGTACTTATGTTTGTATAGTATTACGTGCAGTAGTTACTTGGGGTAATCTTTTAAGCTGAATCAGTCTTTGGTGCTGAATTAAACTTGTGTAGTAATTTCAAAGGATCAGGGAAATCTGTATCATAATTAAGCTTTAACCTCAGATTTTTCTTGCTAATATGAGATGATTCTCTTTCTGACAGGATCATATATGCTAACTAGCTCTATTTGTTTATTTGTTTTTGTTTTATGTTAAGGGTTTTCCCTTTTTAGAAGTATCTCCAGTCCCAAAATGGAACTGTAGAGGACCGGGCATAAAAATAAAAAACATATGGTGTTAATGCTGCGTGTTTTATAATGGCTTTGGCACTTCTGGTTAAATGACTGCTGTGGTTGGTAAGAAGTCGATGTATTTTGATTGAGATGTGCACTTCTGTAGGAAGCCTCAAGATGGCAATGCACTGTCATTGCTGTACTTCCCTGGCAAATAGCGAGTCTACTATTGAGGGCAAGGTAAAGACTTTTTAAAATTTAGATCAGTTTAATTCTAGCATTGCTTCACTTCTTTGAGTTAGCTGGCATTAAACAGGGAAAAAACACCAAAGTGAACAGTAATAACAGAAGCCCCAACTCTTTTTAAAGTTACATTTTTGGTAGCGTGTGTGCTTAAGGCAAATTTTCGTGGGAATGTGATAATCCTGCATTTTTCTAAGTGACTGATTGTGCTTCATGTTTGATATAATTTTCTGTCTCGCCAAGTGATGAATTATTTCTCTTTGCATAGAACCCACCCATCAGTTTGGGGTTTCTGTAGTACCACACTCATTTTTAGTATGTTGGTAGGTGTTTCACTCCTAAATCCTACTACTGTACTCTAGTATTAATAGGAGTCAAATGTTTGAAATAGCCTTTTTTTTTTAAAGATGTTCATGAAGGAGAAAGATTTAAAGAGATTGATTAAGCTGCACTTGATTCTGTAGTACTCTGAAAATCTATGCCCATGCTCTTGCATAATGTGGAAATATCTTTTGTTTTTTTTACATCAGAAATACCAAGTAGGCAGGTGAGAGGGAAAGCCAGATGGAGAATTTTGGTTGTTATGTTCCAGAATAGCTTAAAGAAAGCTTGGAATGTTCATAGTGGTAGAGAAGCTGGTGGAAAGAAATGGTCATGAGGATGTCAGCTTTGTGCTGTCTTGATGTAGGGTTCTGAGATGCACTGTTTAAGTTCCAAAGAAGGAAAGCCGTTCTCTGTCCCCAAAAATATTGGGGCAACCAGAAATAAAAGCTGTGGGAGAAGGAGACATTGAAGTCTCAGAGTTCCCTAAAATTGGAGAATGCAGGGAAGATGATGCAGCAGTATGAATGGCAACTGGCTGGGAATTAACAGGGTGGGAGAAAGTACAATGTCCCAGATGCCAGAGGAGCTTCAGTTATCATTTGCATCTTAGGAACACACCCACTGCCATGGGAAGCCAGTCTGTGCTTGTCTCTTGTAGGTGGACAGCAGTCTGACAGGTAAAACTCTTTCGATAATTGAATATTTTGATAAAATAAGTCAGATGTTGAAGAAAAACAAAGACTACAAGTGTTTCAGAGAATTCTTGGACTTCAGTTCTGCTGTTTGTTTGCAGTCTGTGAGCATAAAGTTTTCCTTAAAGTAAAATTGCCGGTGGTCCCCAGGCCAAACAAAATTTGGCTTCATAGGCTGTAGGCCTGATGAAGTTTTAGACAAAAAGATGCCTTTGATTTCATAGCTGAAGTCTACCTTAGGAAATAATTAGAAGGAAGATACAGTCTTATTTAAATGTATACCAGTATGCTATTAATAGCAGAAATGTATTGGAGCACAGTTTTGTAGCTTTGATACCATTCACCCTTCTAATGAATATTGTATATAACACCAAGTTGTTTCCAAAGCAAAACAGGCGTGTCATAGGATTTTGTTTGTGCCTGGGGAAGCTGTAAGATGCTGATTGATGGTGTGACATGAAGATTACCAGTGATTTTATTAAGCTGTCTGACTATAGAGGTATGTCATTTGGGTAGACAGCATCTTTTCAGTTGTTAGCTGGAATCTCTCTCGGATGAGCCACCCAGAGACTATTTTTTTTTTTTTTTAACAGAAGTATTATGGCTTTTTTTTGCCTTTGGTTTGGGGTGATTTGTTGATTTAATTTTTTCTTCTGAGATTGTGCAGAGATGCCTGAAGGTGTCAGAGGGATTTTGTTGTAAGTGAGGTGTGAGCTATTTCGTGACCTGGCAAGAAGATGGTCTAAAATTGAATGGATGAAATAGAACCTGGAGATGCGTCAGGGATTGGGTTTCTCCCTAAAACAGTCAGTCATGATCTGAGTGGTCTCACAATGATAACACCTTTGGGCCTGAATTATCCTCATTGGCTGTGTGGGCCATTCTTGGAGTACCTATGCTATGCTAGCTATATGCTAGCTGCCCTGCATGAAGGTGACAGAGGTTTTATTCCTCCTTGGAATAAAATCCTGATATTACAGGATTCCTCAGTTGTTTGGTAGAGGAAATGAGGGGTGGCTGCCTCATGCTTTCTTTTAAGGCATGGGTAAGAAGCTCAATAGGCTTCAATTTTTTTCTATTGTCGAAACAAGTAAGAGCACACTGTTACTGTGTGTTATGTGCACAGACTGGAATTTATAATAGTTAGCACTTCATTTCTGTTGAGCTGTGAAGCTCTACTCACCCACCAGAGGCAGAAGCTTTTTACAAGATTATGTTAAATTAAAAAAATTAAATAACCCAGAGCATCCTAGCTTCATTGCAGTGAGCTATTTGATAACTAACCATTACTCTACACTTAGGTAGCATTGCTCACCCCCAAGGACCCCCAAAGCATTTTCTAGTCCTGGGCAAGGACACGGTGCACGCACAGGAATGGCTTTCACTCGCCACCGCCATGCAGCCACCTTGTGGGTGCGAGATGGCAGCTGCTTGTCAGCATGCTGTAACATTCCACGGCAACTTGAAAGGAAGTGAATAGCACCGTGGCAAATTGAAACTGCCAGGACCATTTCAGAAGGTATAATTGCCCAGTAAGCACAGCTACACCAACCGGAGTTAGTCCAGGAGAGGAGCTGTTCTTGTGGAAAGTGTAGCAGGCTCTGTGATGGTCAGAAACGGTCAGGACTTCCAGTGTTACATTTCTCACATGAAATTGCCTTCTCTTTCCCAGCCATCTGCCTAACACTTGCTGGGGGGGTGAGCTGCTGGTGCAGTGGGGACCATAGGGGCTGTGTGCCAGGCACAGCACTGCCAGTACCACACCCTGCCTTCCAGTACAGGAGCTGGGCAGGCAGCATCCTGCTTTGCTTGCTGGGGTCCCGTGGGATGGCAGGGGGCCTGTGGGAAGCTGTTACAGCTGGTGGCTGTTACAGCTTTCTGGTGGCCAGAAAGGCTGGTTCGCTTCTTGGAAAGGAGGGTTTCATTGCAGTCGACGCCCTTTGTTCCTCTTTGCAGCTGAGTTAGAAGAATGGGATGGGGAAGGTTTGTGGTAGAAGCGTTCAAAGCTTGTGTTTTAAGTGACCCTTTACTCAGATGTGCCAGTTTCCTTATTCCCAGGGTCTCTCTCAGCCTGATATCACTGGGATATATAATCCCCTTCCAGGGGAGCTGCTAGGGAATGTCAGCATATTCTGCAATATGCACAACTGTCAGTTGCCTAATCCTGAGCGAGCACATGTGTTAAGCACATGCTCCCTTCAGCTGAGGGAACACACTTGGAAACTGACTGCCAGCACATAAAAAGTGCTTCCCCAGAAAAGTTTGTTTTAAAACTTCTGCTATTTCCTTGAAGTTGTTTTCTTGAAGTGTACTTGGTAGCCTTGCATTTACCTCCTCTGGAGTTATCCTTAGCTTTCTTGCTGCATTTTCTTTTTTATATCCCATTCCTGCAATAATTTTAGAATTTTTAGAGCAGAAGAAAATGCAAGCCTGCTCCTAGGCGTGACTTGACATCCTGCTCTACTGGCAGTTTGAGTCTTTGTTTCCTTCCTTGCTACTTATTCTGCTACTTATTTATGTGGAGAAAATGGGAAAAAAATGTAGACTGTATCAAACTGTGGAGTTTGGCCATCAGGGCGAACAGTATGGAGCTGTGGAGAGGGAGGAAGGCACCGAGATACAATGCGCTATCACAAAATGCTTGTACTGCCAGTAAGTCCTTAAGGAATTAAGTACCATAAAGGGATGGACTGCAGCACTTTTCATCCTTGTCACCTTTGCTTTTCTGTGTTTTGTTTGTAATTGGTCCAGCCCATATATCAATTTTGTTGATCTTACAGGCTGCCCTGGCTGGGTAAGTTAAGTTGATAGCTTTGGGAATATTTCTGCATGGAAAAAGCAACCAAACTATTGTGTCATTATTACTGTGTTCATAAAGTTCTGCAGGTTTTTTTTTTAGGGCTCTCTCATACTAATATGTTTCCTTTGTAGAACAGGAATTTAAAGGCAGGACTAATTATAGGAGTTGAAGAAGCTACTTGCCCATTGAGGACCATGGTCTGAATATGCAGAAAAAACTGGCTTAACATTGCTAGTCATCAAGACAAATTCTTTTATTGTTGGTAAGGCCTCTGTTAAAAGTAGATCCCAAAATATAAACAGTTCCACTATTTTTCACTGAAAAAGATTGTTAGAGATTGCTGCTCCATGATGTAGTCACCATTCATGAAAGCAGAAAGCCTTGTCCGTAAAAGTGTTATGATTGACAGGTCAAAACACAGAAGCTTTCTGATCCTGGTTTATGGACTATGGTAATTAATTTTTCATCTAATCTAAATTATTATATCATCATGTGACAGCAAATCACAAGAGTTTGTTCTTACAAGTTAATTAATGTGAAGTCACTTAGCCAAGTAAAACCCATTGTGAAACTAGAGTAATTTATAAATGTTAACCTTAACTTGATGGCAGTATGAAATTGTAACTCCTGTAGAGTTGCTGAAAAAATGAGTGTGTTCCTAAAACTTGAACGTTTATCTTTAAGAAGGGACAGATCATAGTAATGATGCAGAAATGTACCACTTGCTTTTTAGAGACAGAATGGACTGGTGTACCTCACTACAGGATCTGGTGAATAGGAACTCAGCTTTTCTGTTACAAACATGGTGTTAAACAATTTTCCTGTGTTTTGGTTTTGCCAAATTCACGTGCAATTGCACCAAGCTGCGCACTGAATTGTTCGCGCTATTTGGACAGATGCATGTTTCTTTCTGTGTTCATTTAAACAGAGATGCAGAGATTTTTTTTGGCTCTATGGTTATTTCACACACATCAAGTAAGAACATTCACTGACTTCCAAAATCAGGTGGTCATTGTCTTTGATTTGTTAAAAATCAACTTCTTGTCACAGACTGACTTGCCAGATCAGTTCCTCTTCATTAGCTAGCACCAGCTCAGAGCAGTGATGCGTCCTGTTCAGATGCACATGTGTAGGACATCCAAGAATTATGCCTAATATTTGTTCAGCAAATGAAAAGCCAGTATTCTTCTGGTAAATTCTTACTTTGAATTCAGTGTTAAACATCAGCGTCATGAAAGTGGCAGACAATCAAAATGAGACTGGACAGACGTGCTCTCTGCAGGCATAGTCAAGCTGTCGAGAATAGGAGCTAAAAGGAGGCAAAATCTTATCTGCAGAAAGCTACCAAATGGGTTTCTGTACTCACACTGCAGAGAAATGGAACACTGTAGTACAGGACTTGGTTTTCTCTTTCTTCTGGAGTCGTGTTTTCGATAAAAGCAGCGCCAGTTGTGCCAAATTTGTAACGGTGTGTGATGTTACAAATCAGAAGGAGACAGGCTGAGCGAGCCAAAACCACCACACTCATTTTAATTAAGATGCTTTACAGCTAATTTACCCGGAGCCTTTCCAGTTGAAAGGCTGGTTACTAACGCAGGAACTATTCCCTCTAGTTGCAGGGGCTGTTGAAATGGGGCCAAGGTGGCACCTGTTTTGATTTTCCATGGGTGCATACCAGCTTTCACCCGGCATTTAAAGACATGATAATGGTTTAATCCATCCTGTTCTGCCTTTAATCAGCAAAAGGAGTTTAGCTCTGACTGTATTTCCAAGACTTCATGAGAAACAAAAGAAGCAACTACAGAATGTGGGGGTTGAGCTTTGCATTTGGTGGTGGGGGGAGGGAGGGAGTTTTTTGAGGTTTTGTTTTGTTTTTTCTCACCTTATACTTGTCCTGTAGCATTCTGCACTGAACTTGTGTGATTTCGTGCAGGCCTGGGAGTGGATGGGGTGTTACATACAGCCAGTGCAGTGAGCTGACAGCAGAGCTTTTCAGACACGTTGCTTCATCCGGCCATCTGTTTGCTTTTGAGGGAAGGAACAGGAAGATTTCTTATACTACAAATATATTAAGAAAAGTCAGAAAATTGGACGTATGAAGCTTTGTATTTTCCATTTATAATACAGTAGTTTGATTGCAGGGTATAAATCACTGAGTTAGGACACTTTAAAATGAAGTTCTGGCACTCCCACCACTTCAAGTAGCATTGTTATTTATAGGTATTACATGAAGGCTGATGTTATGTTTAAGTGAGCGTTAAACAGTTCAGGCTGTTGTATTGTTGCTACGCACCAGAGAACCTCTGTCAAAGTGACTTTGGCACCACTGCGTATCCACCTTTCTCCCTTTGTCTTCCAAACCTTTCAGCAGTGTTTGCAGTTATCCATGTGCTCAGCGATGGAACAACCTATTGTTAGACTAACAAGGGCAGAGTCACACTGGGATTTTTAAAAAAGAAAAAAAAAAAGGTAGTTCTTTACCCTGCCTGAAAGATTGTTAAATATTAAACTAGCCATACCAAGGAGTTTTAGTGAAAGCAAACACCGTGGGTTTGCTAAACTTAAACCTAATAACGTAGAAAGTTAATAATCAGGTACAGAGTGGTTTAGGTTTTAGAAAAAAAACCAGCAGTGACAATACATCAGTGCGGATCAACAGTGCTTTAGAATGTTTAATTAAAAAGAGTGACGTGAAGCCTACAAAACTCCAAAATTTGGCCACAGACAGCTTCTCATGACTTGCAGAGAACCCAAACCTCTCTGGTACTCAGGTCAGAATAGCTCCTATTGGAGTGTATAATTCTTATAAATAATTTCTTTTATTAATTAATTGTATTTATTTATTTTAGTTTTAAATCTTCAGACCACCACAAAAGTTGCTGCGCTTTGTCCCATTTTGAGCAACAAAGGTGCAACAGGAAAATGTGGGGTGAGATTGTGTTGTCAGAAAGCTGATTTCCTTTCCCATTCCCAATCAGTCACCATTTGCAATTAAAAATGTGCCTGCATCTCGACAGATCTTGGGTACTGGGGCATCTGTCTCCCCAGCACTCCTTGAGAACAAAGCTGCTGATCACGTATGTAAAATATAAAAAGGAACGTATAAAGCACAGACTACAGGAGAGCTCAGACCAGTTGCCAAGTGTTGAGAGGTCTTCACTTAGATTGGGTGTAAAGATTTGTACCTCCTTTGGCACTCCTCATGTGCCCTGGTAAGATCTTCTCATTGCAAGAAAAAAAACACCTGCATCAGTTTTCTGGGCCTGGTGTTTTTAAATCAAGTGGTTGTGTTTCAAGCTGAAAGATTTCCAAGGGAATAGAGAAAAGAAAGGAGGGGAAGAGAATACATGAACTCAGGATATCCCCTTCCTCTCTGCAGTAAAAATATCTTGTCCACCGGAGTGTTAAACTTGCTGTTTAAGTAGAAGGAATAGATGGGAAATATCAGTGTTCTATCTAAACAAGAAAACAGACCTAATATTTGAAATTCTCTAGCTATAAGAGGAGGAATATTGTTGGAAAAGTACAGAGAATTCATATAGATTTAAGTGGGGAATTAATAGTGGGGTTTTTCAAAATCAAAAGCAAACTAACTAAACAAAAATGTCACCACCAACAAAAAAATTCTGTGGGTTGCAGTGTAAGTAATGAACCTTTGGTGAAAGTACTGAAGTGTTAAAGGTGTGTTTGTGGCCTGTGGAAAGGCAGAAGTGGCCAATAAAAGCCATCCTCCTGCTGGTGTTCAGAAGGGAATGAGGAAGATAAAAGGCTAAGGGAAATCAAGCAGTGAGGAAGGGAGAGTGATCTATGGTGGAAAAAAAATAAATCTAGAGAACTGTAGGAGGTTTAGAAAGAAGCCAGTATATCAAATAAGGTATTTGATACAGATATGGGTATAGATCTTACAGTACCTTACTGGTGTATTTTCTTCAGTAAGAGTATGGATCTGAAGGCAATGGAAGCAGATTGACTCCTCTTCTTTAGGAAGAAAGATCTGAGCTGAAAGAAGCTTAAGTCCACTTCAGAACAGGAGTGGAGGGAAATGAGACTAACAAGGTCTTCATGTGATTACTAGCAAAGAGAAAGAGAATCCTTGAGAGAATGCTGTAGGCACAAATCGTGAGCATGGGCAGGGAGCTTCCTCAACATTAAATGCCCAGGTTAGTTTTGCTCAGGTCTCAGCTCTCACTTGACACACTATTAGTTTGTGTGGTTTCTGTTGTGTTTTGCTTAAAAGCGAGTTTTTGTTATAACATGATGGACTATCTCCTTCTCTCACTTTTTAGTGCTTTAAATAACTCAGAAATGACTGATCTAACAGCTTTGTAGAGAAGGTTTACGTAGACGAATTCTGCTCCTGGCCAGTAGTAACTTTGAAGTTAGGTAGTGTTTGGAAAAGCATCATTCATAAAAACAGCAGTAATGAAAGCTGTAATGAGACCAAGCAAAAGGGAGCAATTGTGATATTTGTACTTTTTTTCCCCCCTTAAGCAAGCAGAAAGACTTTTTTTAACTACACAGTGCAAACGAGACACCTGATGTGTCTGAATGGGCTTTGGTATTCAGTGGATAACCCAAACAGAAATTAGCAGTACACTAAAAGCTGTGCTGCAATTTGATTTATGGCAAAAGCAGTCTTCAAACAGATTTGGGTTTAGTGTGTATTCCTGTCTTCTCATGAAATGGGATCTGAAAATTGAAAAACCATGTGTGCTGACAGAGGAGGAAAGTGCTATTAATCAACACCACTTTTGTTCATGTCTTCAAAGCTGTTCTGCCACCTTTTTCATTTTTATCTCTTCCTTGGTTTTCAGCTTAGCAGTCATTTATAATCTGAAGTGAACTACAGTAGCAGAGTGACTTGTTCAAGATCAAGTGCTTCTATTCCTAAATTCTTTCCACTCAGCAATGTTGAATGTTTCAAGAATAAAGATGTTATTTTTTCAAGATATTGCAAATTTATTAATTATATATTAAATATAACTAATAGTCTTATTTAAAAAAAAAAAAGAAACAAAAAAAGCGACCCTTATGAATTGTTATACTTTTTCTACATCAGATTCAGAAAAGGATCCAAAAATATGTCAGTCTTGAAATGACCTGATATGAGAAATTTTGGTAAACCAACCACTTAAAAAAAAAAAAAAGATATGAGAAAGATATGAGTATATTTCTTCTTCATACAGAGAAGGAGTAAGCAAAAGCAGGTATTGAACCCATATCAGCAGGTTAATACCAAGTGTAATAATAGTACAAAAGCACTGGTGTTAAAAAGGATTTCTCTTCCAGATGTGTTGTCTTAGCCTACACATGAGTAGAGGAGAGAGCTGCTAAAATTCATGGTATTGTTCTTATTAATTGTGTAGTGCTTGGCTATATTCTGTAAATAGCACAATATTGGCATTTTTGTTGGATTTTCTGTGGATTCTGTGTTGCTTAAGTCTATCTTTGTGAATTAGTGTGCCACTTCTCTTTCAGCAGGGAATGCATTGTTTTGCAACTTTTCTGTAGGGCAGAGGCTGATCAGCATTACATTACTGGAGATAATGAGAAACAATTCTTCATCTTTTCCCTGGAAGGTGATATGAAAAATGAGAGAGGATGAGTAGCCCAAAGATTATCAGCTTCACAGACTATATTTTTTGCAAAGCTACGTACCTTGACCCTGGTGTTGGAGAGCTGCAGAAGCATCATCCTGCACTGTCTGATGTCTCAGTCATTGCTTGGTTGTTTGTCTCTGAATTCCCACTTGTGTCTTAATTTCACTCTGATACAAGGTTCAGCAAGGCTGCACTAAAGCCAGGGCACCAAGTAAACACTCCAGGTTTCTTTTGCCTGTGGTTGCAAACAAAAGGCTATGGAAATGTGGGCTTTTTTATAATGTACTTGAAAAAGAAAGATACCTCCTCTTGACAGGAATAACTGCTCCCATAAACCCATGTGGCTGTAGCTTGTACGTTACCAAGGTACTTATATCAATCGAGGGGAAAGAAAAGCAGAGGACTGTTTGTTTCTTCGCTACCCTTACAACAGTATCATTTGTGCCTTTCATTTTTGTAAATGTATTTTTCAAACTCCATAAAAGCTTATGTCTATTCTACAACTCTAAAACCCTTAGTACACATGGAAGTGTGTAGTGTATACATATCTGAAAATGTCAGGGTTTTATTTGTGTCATACTTCTATAAGGAGGATGCGTACATGACCTTTGGAGTGCTTCATATTGGCAGAAACCACTGATCTAGACCAGTGTTTAATTTCAATTTAGAAATGTATTTTGCTTATACAGTACTCTAGTTTAAGTTCCTACACGTGTTGTACTGAATGTATGTTCTTGTTTAACGTGTTAGTAATGATGTATGATCTACTGCACTCACTGTGAAATTTTTTGAGTAGGTATGTCATATTCTCCTGCCTCTGTTCATACACTGATGTTCTTGGCTTCAGCTTTTGTATCTAAAACAAAATAATGCCTTCACAGGTTGTATATTCTTTTACCTAACTTCTTCAACATGTTGAAATTTGTCCACTACCTCTACGAGTTAGCCAAAACCATTCTGTGTTATTTCACAGACATCTCATAAAGTACGTAGGACTTTCTTGGTAACTTGCTGGGGGAGGAGGGGAAAATGAGTGCTTTTTAATCTGTTCCTTTAAGGAGGCAGGTAGGTATACGCTGGACAATGATGTTAGGCAAATGTTGTTGGTTGCTTGTATTTCAAGTTAATTTACTTGGTACTGAAAGATGGTCCTCTAAATGCTTTTGGTGTTCTTTCTGCAGCTCCTGTCAGTGGATGGCCATCGAACAGTATTAAATCGCCTGTAACAGCCTCCCCGAGTGAAAAAGCTACAACAGCATCTCAGCTAAATGAGCAAGACACGCTGGTTCAGCGGGCGGAGCATATTCCAGCGGGGAAGCGCACTCCCATGTGTGCACACTGTAACCAAGTCATTAGGTGTGTATCTGCTTGCTGGGGCGCTCTTTGGGGTGTACAGAACTGGCTGGATGGCCAGGTCCAGACAGTGGTGGTGAATGGAGTGTTGGAGTCACCCTCCTGGAGGTATTTAAAAGATGTGTAGATGTGGGACTTCAGGACATGGCTTAGTGGTGGACTTGGCAGTGAACAGCTGGACTTGAGTGAACAGCTGGACTCAATGACCTTAGGTCTTCTCCAACCTAAACGATTCTATGATTCTGTTCATCCTGCAGGCTCTCTCACAGCAGGGCTTTGTTTTGCTTTCGTGGTTTTTGATTCTTTAGGCACAAGTGGTTTAAGGCTTCATTGTGGTAATGCAGAACAGTGTTTTCATGCATGGTTTATCTAACAAAACTGAGAATGAGACTACTTTGGAGGAAAAATATGTGAACTGCTAACAGTCACAGTCTTACAGTGCCTTTTACAGAAAACCAGAAAGCTGGATGGAATGGAGTAAATGTAAAACCAAAGAAAAGTAAGAAAGTTACTTTTAATTTATACACCCATTCCAATAGAACCGGGAATTATAGCTAGTTGGAAACCAACCAGAGAGTATAGTCTTAGAAAGACTAGTCACAAATGTTGATTTCTAAACTGTAGTTTCTAATCGAGAAGAAGAAAAAATAACATCCTTAGAAGAAAAGCAAGTGATGTTTTAACAATTACTAGGACTGGATTGATAATAATTTCCTTCATTGCTGGATTTCAAGCTCTTTGATGGGCTCTTTGGCCTTTTGACATTAAGGTAGCTATTGTCCTTGACTTGTATGACATGGATAGAAAACATTAAGCAACACAAACAAGAGTTTGCCAAATGAGATTAAGTTAAATAAGTTCTGCTGATGCCATAAGATATCCTATCGCTAGCCAGAATTTTGTATGGAGGAAGAATTGAATCTGGGTTGCATTGTTCAGTCAGTGATTTCTGGCAATTAGTCATGATTGTCTCATCCAGGGAATTGTAATTGCTTTTATTGCCAGTGTGCAAATCATCCTCATTTTCATCTACCTTGCATTTTATTTCTTCCTTAAAATAGAAATGTCTTAGTTTATTGGAATTGGATTATTGGAAGAAATATATTCTTTAAAAGTGTTTTCTTCTTGCTTGTTCAGTCATTTGTATTGTTGAACTACAAGGGGAAAGTAATGATTTTTTGATAGTATTTTTTTATTTATTTATCTATGTCCCGTGTTTTCAGTGGACAAACTAAGAGAGTGTGGATTATGTTTCAGCATGATTAAATAAAGAGGCTTTTTTGATTAGAAAACTTTGAAAAATGAGGAACTCCATAAACTGTATAATTTTCATTCAGTATAACAGAAAATCAGCCTTTCCACCATGGGTTTTTGTAGTCTCTTGAGCCCTGGCCTGAATTCTACATCAGAACCAGCTAGAGCAAATCACTTGATCTTTAGGGGTGAACTGAGTCCACCTTGTTTGCTTCCATGAGATTCCTGTTCTGGTAGTTCACTACCAGTTCAGTTAGCACTGGGTTAATTTTAGAAGACTCTTTACTAATGGATCTGTGATGCTTTGGAAAAGTTATTCCTACTTCCACTGTATACATCAAGGAAATAAAAATATATGAACCTAATTCTCTTGAAGCAATAGAAAATACTTACACCAATTCCCAGCACAGGTGCACCTATGCATCTTAATCCAATTTTTTTGCTTCATTGCAAAATCAAAGATTAATATCAAAAAAGGTGTACGTATTTTTGGGATGAGATTCATTTGATTCCTTGAACAGTTTGGCCTATATAATAATTCTGTCTGTCTTTAGTATTCTGTCCTTGTTCTCTGGGCTTTGGATTTGTGTCTAGAAAATAACACAGAAGAAACCACTCACTTTCTTTTTTGTAGTGTTATTTTAGTTTTAAACCAAACACAAAGTGCACTATAAGCTGCATCTTTCATACAAGAGACTTCACTGCCCTTTACAGCAGCTGTGGTTTATCAGGGTGTGCTGGTGCTCTGTGCTGTGGGGTCTCAGTCCTGAGCAGTTTCCCTCTTCTCTTGGCCCTTAAATCACTTTCTGCTACTCCCACTTCCTTGTTTTGATCCCCATTAAAAAAAGAGATGAGCTGCTGCCCTCTAAGTAGGGCAGTGTGTCGGTCTGTGGAGCAGCATTTACTCCTTAGTGGATATGTGAGGACAAACTGCAGAGCCCCACTTGACTCTGCTTAAGCCATTGTCATCTATTGTAAGTGACACCTTTTCATGAATAGTAATTGGTAGCCACATCTGACTTCTTTGTAATTTGCTGGTGGTGTTTAAATCCTTATATTTCTTCATATGTTAAATGCCTACTCAATAATTAAAAGCGAGTGCTCTGAGGATAAGTTGATGTGCATTAATCAATGCCAAATATGCCTCATGTTCACAGCATACAGTGGATTTGGAAGACTGCGATGGCATTTTGAATTCAAGTTTTAGCATAACTACACTTCATGCCCTCAGTGATAGCTTTATCTATGAAAAGGTAGGAGGAGGATCAAGTGACATTGCATTGTACATCTGTTTTGAAGCCAAAATGCATTCTGGAGTTGGTTACTTTACACTCAGGCATAGAGTAACCATGGCTGGTTGAGCCAAAACCTTTCTTAGAGACACTTATAACTTTTTAATATATCTTCAATTATTCACACAGTGATTGTCTGAAGGTTCCAGTTTTTTCCAAAGCTTCATTAAGTGAGCTTTTCTTTCCATGTCTAAAAGAATCAAAGCTGGAGGCAAACTAAATTTCTCTTGATCTACTTGCTGTGACGGTCTGGCAGACTTCTGGCATTTCCTGATGAAGACTTCTGGTTCCCAGACAGCCGTACCAAGTTCTGCATTGCAGAGTTGGCTCTTCCTTTGAAGTCCAAATGTGTTTTCCCTGGATCACCATTGAGAACATATTCTTTGGCACGTCTGCTCTGAATGATGATTTGGCTTTGTCACCTTTTCATAAAGCTTAATTGTTTTTAAAGGCAAAAGGGAAAAAGTACAAACAGTGCTTCCCTTCAGCACCTCCTATACACAAATTGTATACTGTGGCATTTTCAGCCAGGAGAAGAAGAAACTTCGAAGAATGTAGAACTGCTGTATGGTTAACTGTGAAGTGATTGGCCTTCCTAGCAGATGTGCAAATCCTTTTTGATCTCTCTACCACCACTTGCTATCACAGTACAAGCCACATGAGGAACTAAATTATTGGCCTACTAATATAATATATCACAACCATACTGAAGAAGTTATATTCAGTTACAAGTGTTAAGTCATTGAAATTGCACTTATATTCCCTGTATGTTGCTTACTTCTCCTTTCAGTTTGCCCCAATCTCATTGTTACATGCAGAACCCAGATGTTTGAGGTGACTACTAAAATTATGTACCTGGTGATCCTTTGGAGCATAAGATTCTACAAATACTCTTGTAAATCAATCAGAATCTCTTTCAAAAAAAAAAAAAAATTACTAGTTGATTTTCATCTCTGAGTTCCATTCATGTGGCCCAGGTGGCGATGCCAGAAATTTGTTAAGAAATGCTCAGCATGTCAGAGTAGCCCGGGGTAGAGGCACATTCATAGCCAACTGTTGCCAGCTGGGTCATGCCATATTCCATTTGGACAGTAGGAAAGTGGGGTTTTAGCACTACTTTTACAAATATGTTCTAGTTGACAGAGGCATGTGGGATTTTTATTGGTTTTGTTTTTAAATGGTGAAGGAAGGAAGGACAAAACCATCTACAGCCATCTTCCTAGCGCAGTATCCCCTCAGCTCCTTCCTGTCACCTTGCATGAGTGTGGGCATCCTGCCCCCTTACTCAAGTTGGGACTTTAAAGTTCTTTTCAAATTAATAGAGGAAATAAATACCTTTCATTACTGGAAGCTATCATTTTGATGGCAAAATTATGCAGAGTCTGGGAACACCTCCAAGTTCTGAATATCATGTTTTAGTGTATTTTACATGGCAAGTGGTTTTTTTTCCTCTTTTTTTTTTTCCCATGGGCTTTGGGGCAGCTTTTAAGTTGCAAGTATCATTAAGCTGCAGTATCAGCTTGACATGTTTAAACTGCGGCCTGATTGAAAGTAAAATAGTATTTAGAAAGTGTTCTTCTGGACATGTGTGCACAGGGAGCCAGTCCACTAATGGAACACCTCGTAGACATTGTGCAGGGCACAGCCCCAGCTGTCTGGAGGCTTTGGGAAAGGAACTCCGTAGGTGCACTCTCAGACTGTTCCCGGTCTGTCTGTGTTCCTGCGCACTGTCCTGAATGGCTGACCTCAACATGTCGGGGCTGTAAACTCTGGAGAGCTAAACGCAGCAGATGTAAAAATTCCTTCTCCTCCTGTTGCTAGCATGCTTGCTTCCCACTACAGAGCTAACTGAGCCATCATTTCAGTGCAGATGGCCAGAAACTCAATCCTACCTGGAGCTGGGAGAGCATCTTTAGTGTCAGCCCCGTGTTAATGAATCTGTTAAATTAGCCTGTGCTGACACGGCGCTCTGAGGGCACTTTGTTGTACATAAGGGCTTGTATTGTTTGATCAGTACATAACTGAAAGGGCATTGATGTAAGAAGGTGCTTGTAGAGCAGTGGGAGGGTATCGGGTTAGGTCAGTGTTTGCACTGCTCAGGCATCCGCTGGGAGCGGGGGCCGGAGAGCTGTGCTCAGCCCCAGCTCCTTCCTTAAAGAGCTACAGGCTTCCCTTCAGGAGCCCTTTTTCACTGCGTTCCCTCCAATAAGCAGAGGTGAATAGAAGAAACTGGCCCAGATTAAATATGTTTATCATTTTACGAGGTCTTTGGGTTATCCTAAATCTGTTTGAGTCCCTTGTCTTTGACTTCTCATCCTGCTGAAAATACATAGCGTCGCCAGAGAAAATGTAGAAGAGAAATTAAAGTCTTCACCCTCTATCCTTAATTAAGTTGCCCTCTGTCCTCAGCCCACTTATATTTCCATTTTAGAGTCTACATAATCAAATTTCAAGGCAGATTTGGGGGGTTTGTTTGGGTTTTTTCTTGTTCGTTTGGGTTTTTTTCTTTATTGCTCTTGCTTTGTTCATATGAAAATCTTACACAAAAATGTTCTTGTAGCTTACTTGGTTTCGAAAAAAGTATTTAGCAGCAGGTTGTCATACTAGTACCTTTCAGGTTTTTTTTCATTGCAGTATTAGATCAGGAAAAAAAAGAAATGAAGCACTGCTTGAAAGAATTACATCTTTATTGGTATTGCAAAAACAGGAAATCTGGTGAGGGAGATGAACTTGAACCAGAAAGTTCATTTCAAACCTAAATTCTGGAAGGTTGAGTGTTGGTGGGACCTTGGAGGCACCTCTTTAAAGTAAATGTGTTCACTAAAGAAATTAACATGCTGAATATATTTTAGATAAATATAGGGACAATGATATATAACTGGGATTCATGAGTTACAAACTGAGAAGTTCTTGTTGACTGAGAAATGGATGAATTTCTTTTCTATTAGCTGCATTGCATTAACCAGACAAATGCTATTAAAAGCATTGTTATTTTGCATTTGCAAATGATAGACAAAGTGTGTTTAGGAAAAAATTTACCTATTTTAATACAAAAAAGTTCGTCCTATAACTAGAATGGGTTATCCTGTAAGAAACTTGTTGAATAGGGACAGTGATTGAATTTTTGTCTCAGAAGAAGCTGATGTTATCTGCTCCTAGTGGGGTCAAGTCTACTAATATTTGTAGTCTCAATATGAATGCAGACTATAGGAGAGTTGATCATGTCGCTGAGTCAAATATCTCTTTGCAGTAGATGGAATTGGGAACATGGGAAACATCCTTCTTCCCTTCCGTAGCAGATACTTCAGTGCTGCATTTAATGTAGTTCTAAACAAAATTTCTGAAATGCAGTGAAGTGAAAAGAATTAGTGTTTATTGTGAGCAGACGTTTCGAGGAGATCGTTCCGTGGAGATGGATGCAGTCAACGCTCAGAGCTTTCTTAGGGCCTGTAGGAAGAAAGAGGGATGGAGCAGTGTGTGTGAACAGTGTAGTAATGGCACAGAGCTATTGCAGGTAAGTCTATTAACAGCTTTTGCAGGAGCCAGTCCAGGTGCATTTGCTGACAGTATCTCTTCTTTCTAATCAGAGGACCCTTCTTGGTGGCTTTGGGAAAGTCATGGCATCCAGAGGAGTTTAATTGTGCTCACTGCAAAACCTCCATGGCTTACATTGGATTTGTGGAAGAGAAAGGGATGCTGTATTGTGAGGTCTGCTATGAGAAGTTCTTTGCCCCTGAGTGTTCAAAGTGCCAGAGGAAGATCCTTGGGGTAAGTGACCAGCAAGCGGCCTGTTTCTTGGTGGGAACAATAATCACAGTGTTCAGTGCTTCTCTGCAATGAAATTCCATTTTACCTGACCCAGTCTGCGTTCTTTCAAACATACTCTTGACACACCTTTTCAGCTCCCATCACATACAAAATATGGCTTTGGATCTTCTAATGTTGAACCTTTTCAATCTCTTTGAGAAAAGGTGTTGTAGTTTCCTTGGCTCTTCCAAGCTCAGCTCCTGTTTTTGTGAAGCTGTTCTGTAGCTGTTGCGAATACCAAATTTTCTTGAGCAAAATGCTTTAAATTGGCAGCTTTTTACTGGGAATGGGAATGAAGGGGGAAGTGGGGGAGGGAAGTAAAAAGAAATAATCCTCCTTAGGTGAGCTGAGCATTAAGAACACACTGTTTGGCTAGATGTGAAGTACTGAAATATTCCCAGCGTCAATGTAGATGGAAAGACGAGTTATCCTACTCGGCACTGATATGGCTCATTTGAGCCTGCCAGCTGATCGGCTGCTGTTTCACTGCAGACAGCAATGTGTCTGCATTCTTGTGTAACTGGGGTCATGCAGGCCTCTGGCAGCACAATTCTCAAGTCATATTTGGCACTATAGCATCTTCCAAAACAACACAAGCAATCGTGATTTTCTGTGTGATGTCTTCGGATTAACTCTTCACAGACTTCAGGAGAAGGCAGGGATGCTGCTTTTCTTATTTCAGGGGACCATTATGGGTGAGATGTTGATTAAAATTAAGAATGTGAACAAATGAGTTGTTAAAATCTGTCCAGCTCTATGTCAAACCTTCCAAAAACCCCAAAGGATTGCTCATGAAAAATAAGGAGATGTACCATAAATAAAGCACCTCGTTAAGTTTAACATCACAGAACTTGCGTGCACAACCCATTTTCAACGTAGCAGTAGGAAACGAAGTATTCTTGAAATGAATCAAGTGTGGAGGCATGGCTACCACAATCTAGTCATCACATCGAAATAATGTGTTCCTCACACTTTTTTCTAATCCCCACAGGAAGTAATAAATGCTTTGAAACAAACTTGGCACGTTTCCTGCTTCGTGTGTGTGGCCTGTCATAACCCCATCCGCAATAATGTCTTTCACTTAGAAGATGGTGATCCCTACTGTGAGACGGGTAAGAAGCAGCAAAACCAAAGTTTACTGCAGCTGTGCAGGAGAGCAGAGCTCAGCAAGGTTGGGGAAAAAAATAATTCCCTTTTCTCAAGCTTCACATTAGAAGTGCCCCAGCAATTTCATGTAACTTTGGTATGTCAATTCAAAGCAACAACAGCTGCTGTAGACACTTTAAGTTTGCAGCAGGAGGAGTTGGTGAGGATTTCTTCATCAGCTTCAGCAGCAGCAGGCTTCTTGTCACTGAATTTACCTATTCCTATTAAGTCCTCAGCTGTAGTATCAGTGATACATCAAAGTGTTAGTTTTAGGGTGACTTTCTGCTTGGCTTTAAAATAATCTGAAGTTTACCTAAATCTGCTTATTTACCAAACACGAGCAAATGCCAGTGGAGTAATATGTTTTTCTCTGAAAAGCCTTATTCACAGCCTGAGGGACTTCCAAGAGTAAGCAGTCTGTCCAGGTTGTTTTTTGCAGGATCAAGGATAAAAAAAAACCGTTAGGGGAAAAATACAGTGATACAATTACAGCACTTGAAATGCTGATGAGCAATATTATGTGAATGATGTGGCTTAGAAGTTCAGAGCATTTCTGGTTTGGTTTTTAGCACTCCGGCTCATCATAACATTTTGTATAGAATCATAGAATAGTTTGGGTTGGAAGGGACCTTAAAGATCATCTAGTTCCATCCCCCCTGCCATGGGCAGGGATGCCTTCCACTAGACCATGTTGCTCAAAACCCCATCCAGCTGGCCATGAACATTTCCAGGAATGGGGAATCCACAGCTGCTCTGGGAAACCTGTTCCAGTGCCTCACCACCCTCACAGTAAAAAAAAGTCTTCCTATTATCCAATATAAATGTACTCTTTCAGTTTAAAGCCATTTCCCCTTGTCCTGTCACTACATGTCCTGGTAAAAAGTCCCTCTCCAGCTTTCCTGTAGGCCCCCTTCAGGTACTGGAAGGTGCTGTAAGGTCTGCCTGGAGCCTTCTCTTCAGGCTGAACAACCACAACACTCTTAAGACTTTCCTCAAAGGAGAGGAGATCCAGCCCTCTGAGCATCTTTGTGACCTTTTCTGGACTTGCTCTGGCAGGTCCTCACCCATCCCATCTCGGGAGCCCCATTGCTGGATGCAGGACTTCCAGTAGAGTTTCAGGAGAGCAGAGCAGATGGTTCAGAATCCCTCCCTCACCTGCTGGCCACTCCTCTTGTGGTGTAGCCCAGGATACAGTTGGCTTTCTGGGCTGTGAGTGCACATTGCCAGGTTGTCTTGAGCTTTTTGTCAACCTATTATTATTATGAACAGTTTTTATTTAAGTTGGTTTTCTAGTTTGCTTAAAACTTTCCATGTGCCCCTCTGAGCTAGGAAAAAATAAACAATTTGTAAAACAATTCCCACAAAATGGAAAAGAGACAAACTTATATCAAAATTACCTGTTTCCACAGTGCATGCTGTGTTGGAACTGTCAGTTGGACCCTTGTTATGGTTTTCCTTCTATTCTTAGGAACATTTCAGTTTCACTAGATGTAGAAATGGATTGACCAGAAAAGATTTAGCACGAAATTCTAATGACCTCTTAGAAGCTAAGATTTCCCTCTGAACTGATCCCAGAGTTGTTCACAGTGGGTGCCATGGAGAGTGTTAGGTACTGTAAGCATGAGGGAAGGAGGCCAATTTATCCAAAATCCCTCTTGTCACAGCTGCTTTAATGAGGTGTTGGCAGATACAAAAGGACACAGTAGGTTATTGCTAACTTGGTGACACAAGTAGGGTAGGGTGTTGCTTCTATTGAATTTGTGGAGCAGCAGAGGAAATGCATATACAAGCAGCATCCTCCAGTGTGACAGCACGGTGAAATTTCATCCTGAAGCAAGGAGAAACCCCTAATCTTGGAACCATTTGATGATTCAAAAATAGTACTGGAGGAATCAATAACTCTCCTTTGGGTGGAAAGCTCATGACAGGCTTTGTTCTCTTAAGGTTCAATTCTTGTTCCTGCCACCAAATGACCCACATGTTGTGCAGTGCATTGATTTGTGCTACTTTTACAATTCCTGTGCAAAATGTGCCTTTTTCTATACTGTGAGCAGGAAAAGCTGTGGTAAGATATCAAGTATACTACACTTCTTGCAAAGTTTATTTCTGAGATAGAAAGTTGCTAGCACAAGTTAGTGCAGACACAATCTGTGAGGTGTTATTGGCAGTGATACTTTGTAATGGCTCTGGCTCGCTAACTAGATGTTAATTTGAGTTATATTAATTTTTCAAAGACTTTCAGTCCAGCTGGAGTTTTGAGTCTATGACTAATTTTAAAGAAATAAGGAGTAAATGTCATTGCCAACTTTCCTTCTTCCTAGTGCAAAGGAGAGTTCTAATTTTAAATCTGTACTTGAAATTACAACAGCAGCAGCTATTAGTATTAAAAGGGGTTTAATCTGCAGAATGTTCTGGGTTTAGATGTTGAGGCTAAAATTGAATTAAAAGTCCAGATATCTACAACTTTGAACTTTTTTGAAGTGCAGAGTTAGTAGCCTAGTTTTGAAAGTGCTGTGTGCAGGAAGTACTGATACGTGACTATGTAAGAAGTCTGCCTTGGAAGGCTTCTGTGGTATCGCAATTCAAGCATGCAAAAGAAAGCTGATGCCCTTCATTCTGCCTTATCTACTGCCCTTTCTTCAGAAGAAAAGCCAATAAACTTATCAACACAACCACAGGCCAACTTACAGAAGGTTTTAACTGCCAGCACCAGGAAAATATCGGTAAGATTCCGTATGATCACGAATGCAAAGGGCTGAAAGAGTATGGTCATGAGACTGTGTCCTTCAGGGGTTTTGCACAGTTCCGTTGTACCATTTGATGTTTTTATTGTCTTTCTTCTTAAACACTTAAAAATTCATTCCAGTAGCATGGAGGTGATCGGTGAAACAGTTTCTTGCCACTGGCAGCCATCAAGGGCTTTGCTATTCCAGAGCACTTGTGTTCCCCATCCTGTTGAGATATCTTCTACGAGGATGCATTTTGAGGGAGGTCATCACACAAAACACTGTCTTACTAAACAAAACCAGGACTTTTCTCTTGGCCTTGACACATCCGATGATCTTCTGTGGGCTCTGTTGTAGTAAGCATTAGAGCTTCAGCAGGTCTGTATAGTCTAGGTGAGAAACGAAATCCACTTCTACTCTGCTTCCCACCCCTTATAATTCTCCTTTGAAAACAACCCCTGGCATCAATTTCCCTGTCAGAGTGTTATTATGGTAGTAACACTCTGTTAACTGGTAGATGGAGTCCAGAGTTTCATTATGGCTGTCACTTTGACTGTAGTTCATCCTATGGAGACACAATGCTGCATGACGTGATTGCTGTGGTAGCGTGCTGGTCCCAAATTCTCTCATGCTATAGCAGTAATGCCACTGTTGTCTCTGCAGGAATAAAACATTTGCTTCCTAGAATGGGATGTTTGAGAGTTGAAATAAGTGAAAAAGACCGGACAACTTGGGGTGGGGAATATGAATGGTTCAATGTCATTTGTTTTAGTCCCTTCTCCCTGGGATTGCTGGAGGAGCTTCTTGTTCTTCATAGTAATGAAGAGGAAGGGTTTGTTTGTTTGTTTTGGGGATTTGTTTTGTCATTTTGTTGGTTTTTTTTAAAAGCCATGTAATAAACTCTAGTGACTAGAAAGGTATTCCAACTTGATCCAAATTTCTAGACTCTAGTTAGCACAGAGCCCTAATGATTACATGGTTTTGAGTAGTCCAGTCTGGGGCAACTATTGTGCCAGAAAGTAGGTAGGAGTTCATTACTCTCTGAGGAGGTCTGTAGTGTGAACAGCTGGAGTGTGCTTTCAAAGCAGAGTTGGAGAGAATGTAAGGAACACGTAGAGTTCACGTGGGTGCTCTGCAGGGAGCACACATTTCCCCCTCTCCAGCACACTGTCGATCTCAAGGAAATGAAACACCGGGAAGATGGAAGCATTGCCCACTTGAAAGAATGAGGAAGAAAACTGAATTAGCAAGGAGAAATCAACATCCCAGTCTTTTGATCTAGGAGCTTTTTATTTAATATACTGAGTCTTATAAACCTCAGCAAGTCTGAACCTATTGCCAATGAAAGAAAAGAGCAAAGCTCTCAAGGGGTCAGCCTCACCTTTCTGCATATGCTTTAAAACCTGTTTGTATCTCTTTGCAGATTACTATGCCCTTTTTGGTACGATGTGCCATGGCTGTGAATTCCCCATTGAAGCTGGGGACAGGTTTCTTGAAGCTCTGGGCCACACTTGGCATGACACTTGCTTTGTATGCTCCGTAAGTAAAGCTGGTCTACCTTTAAACAAGCCCTGGCAGCAGTGCTTGTGCTAACCTGACCCATATGGGAGTTAACAGCTCTAACCTCTCTCAGTCCCCTGAGCCCAAACAAAAAGTGCTTTCCCAGTTATTTGGAAGGTGTGTTGCTATTGTAAGCCTTTGGCACGGGTGCGAGCAAAGGTGTCCTGGGCTGCAGCCTGGTGTCCCAGCATTTAACCCTCGATGTTTACTTCCTCAGAGCAAGTGTCGAAGGTTGTAAGGGAATGGGCTGTGTTTCCAAAGTAGCAAGAGTGCTTTTGACATAAGGACACTGTAGCCAAGGTATTGCTTGCTAATATTGTATGACCAAAAAAACCAAAAAAAGAAGCCCCAGTCTTAATGATTGGGGTTTTTTACTTAAATTCTGAACCTAACTCTGCTCCCACTTAAACACCTGTTGTCTTAAGAAAGGTTATGCTTACACCAACCACTAGTATTACATAAAAAGAGGATCCCTAAAAAAAAGATAATTCTTACTCTTTGAATATATTTGTGCATAGAGCAATACCATGATTTGGCATTCTGAATAGTTATGGCGTAATTCATCCGTCTGAATTGGATGTTCTTTTCTTTTTTTATCCCATTTCAGGTATGTAATGACAGTTTGGAGGGCCAGACTTTCTTCTCCAAGAAGGACAAGCCACTGTGCAAGAAACATGCCCACTCTATCAACATCTGATGCTTGGAGCTCATCTTGTGTAACAAATGTACTGAGCAGAAAGGTTAAAATGTCCATACTCAATAATTGGTTAAAATTATTTATATACAATTTTTCTAAAATGGGAGAGAGATGTGGAAACTTGCAGAAGGGATTGTACACTAATTTTTCAGAGCATTTATCATTTACAGTTCTGCTTCGTAAAAAGAAAGGTATTAGGAATTGCACCCAAGCCAAACAATTAGTGTCTTTATCTCTACACTTTGCACATTACTGTGTTTCATGATTTTATGACCACATTTATATCTGTTTCATTATTAGAAGTGAAGTATCTATAAAAATAAATACCTGATATTAGAAGTCTTGGTCTTGCTGCTATTCAGCAAATAAAAGGAGATTGGATTCCGCAATCCAGATCACTTTACTTCAGTGATGTTTTTAAAGTGTGTCCAGAAGTATTGCAGCTAAACTCCATTAAAAGGAACTCAAAGACAAGATTACACAAAATATATAGTTCCAAATATAATTTTTTAAAATATAATCTAATTTTAGATTTTTTAAATCTATCTTGTGTGCATATAGCCTCCTACACAATTACATGTACCTGTGCCTTTGCAGTTAAATTTCTGATGGGTTTGCAGAGGACAGAGATTTTTACAAAGCATTTGCATAGCATGTTGCTATGCTGGTGAAAAAGAATAGTTTAGAAGATGCCACTTAAAAGAAAACATAAATGGGATACTTCTCTGTAACTCATGTGCTACCAGAACACTAGCCAAAACCCCCTGCTGCTGAGGGTGTGTTTGATAGGGTGAAAATGTCAGATCAAATCTTAAGGGAGCCGGGATTTCAACTCTTCTGTTTGCAGTTCAGGTTTTAGGTAGCTTTAAGTGCCTTGGAAAGGGGAAATTGTGCTGAATCTGCAGGTAACAGTGTTTTGCATCCAGAATGTGAGATTCTGGTGTTGAATGAGGGAAGCTGCTGAAGTGCAACTGAGGACACTGGTTTTTTTCTCAGTACATTCTTTACCATGTAGTTCATGAATATGTATATTGGTGGTGTGCCAGGTAGCGTACTGAAAACTTAACTTTCTTGCTCAGCTGTTAGGACTTTAATTAGTTTAGGTTTTATTTTTTCTCTTTTCTTCCAGCTGTAGGGAATGTATTGTTAAATAATACCACAGTGGTTTAAGCAGCTCAGTATCTCTCAGATCTTGCAAGGGAGCAGAGAGACAATGCTGTCATTATGCATTTACTGCGAGCCAGATCAGCCAATTCTGTGGCTTGATAAGAATTTCGCGTTTGCACAGAGAGGCAGCGCGAGACCAGTGCACCAGCTCAGTCCCCCTTAGCCTCAAATTAGGGCTTAACTGGTCTGGAGCAATTGCAGGCAGGCAGGGAGGAGGTGGTGGCCCTCTGCACAGGGTGAATTTCGCTTCAAAGAATTGCACAACAGAGAAGGGGGCTCTCTTGGGACCAGAGCAGATTCCTGAAGGCAACTGAATTTACATGCTGTTTGATTCAACTGGGGTGTCAGAGCTGAATTGTTAGTCTTTAGTGCTCTTTCTAGGAGACATTAAACATAACCATTTACTGGTTTTGTTGTTGTGGGGTTTTTTTACTGATTCAAAGGATAGTTTTATCCATAAAACATGGATAAAGAAGTCACAAAAATTTACCATGTTTGAGTAAAGCAATTGTAATGAGGAACATCAACAAAAGAGGAGGAAAGAAAACCAAAATTACTGTACTGAGATATGAAAAGATATTTGGCTTTTTATTAATTCAGTGAGACAGGTTCACATTGTGGGACTGTTTCACTTTATTTCCTGAAGTTGGTTTTTTTTTTCAATATTACCACATTTCTTTTTTAACTTCCAGTGGTACAGAAGAAATTTGGTAAATTTGGTGAATGTTGGTAAATAAGAAGAAATTTGGTGGTACGGTATAAAGCTGTTGAAGATGTTTACACTCTTGTAGATGTACCCTTTTGTGAGTTTGGCTGAAAATTAGAAGGGTGGAAGCAGACTGGACAAGATACAGTAACATCTAAGCCAGGTTGCTTTTAGAATTAAGTGGGATGTGGAGAAATGGGACCTACAGACTAGGTTTCACTGGAGCTTTATTGCACATGCGTGAGGAAAGAGGGGGGAAATGCACAAGAAAAGTTGTTCAATAATTTCTGTGATTCAAACCTTGCCATTTTAATGTAGGATAAAAACTTCTCAGTTTGTCATTATCCTTAAAATCCAATCAAATTTTGTTTAGCCTCATAATTTTAATTGGAATTTTATTTTTTGCTTTGTATGCTCTAGGGTTTGAAATTTTGCGGTTGTTAGTGAATTTGAGGACAAAAGCCTGAAAGGCTCCAATAGAAGTGCTTCATTTAGGTGCTTTGCCTTTTAATTTCTGCTTTTATCTATTTGTTTAAAATTTTAAAGGAAGCATAGAGTCACTGATAGATAATGAATATTTAATGGCTTTACCAAATTATATAAATCAACTAAAAGGAACATAATTTTTATCATTATTTTAATAAGTGAGATTTTAGTAGAGCACTTTATAATAATGCCATATATCTCACTGAATATTTATTACCTATTTTTGTTGTTGTTTAGAACTATTTCATCCTGGTATTATTTTGTTTTATTTGTAAGCCTGCCTTTACCTCTACAGTCTTTCGGGGTCTGCGTGTATGCGTTTAAAAATACTTCTCTCTACATGCACACGAATGCCTGTGCATTGAGAGACGTACTTATATACGTGTATTTGAATGCAGGCTTGACATAGCAAAACCCAGCATTATTCCATCATCATTTGGGGATTTTGTGGGATTCCCAACTGCACACATATAGCATTCATGTTATGAGGGAATGTTACAGAGTCAGGAGAGATATATTAGTAACCTAACTACTGTAGATTTTTGCATGCATTTTCAGTCAGTCATTGTTTTTCTTTCAAAACTGCCTGTGAGAGAATTTGGCTTAACCCTGTTTGAAGGTAGAATGTCTTTATAAGTGAATAATTGATCCATGATGACAGTTTCACTATGTTGTAATGAAATAATTCAAGATTACATGTAAATATAAATGCTTAATATAACAATTCAATCAACTTAAAAGGAGGAGTTGAGTTGTGGTTCAGTGTGTGTTGGTCTGTTAATTGTGTACTTGTTTCTTCACAGAGCTACTTGCATCATCTAGCCATGTGAGCTACTTTTCAAACACTGTTTTATGCTAAACTACCAGCTGTTAAATCCTGGTGATTTCTTTGCTTGTGTTTAATAATCTCTGGCATTAAATTTTGGCTGTTCACGTTTGCAAGTGTAATTATAATTGAAAAACATAACAAGCAAATAAACCCTACTCAAAACTTGAAATTCTCTGTCCTCACTTGTTTTGTGGTTGTTGGATATTTTCTTTTCCTGAATCATAGTCACTAAAGGAAAGCCATGATTGTACACAGGAATAGATAGCATTTGAGCTGCTCATTCTTCAGGTCTTGTGGTTTTTTTAGAATGGCGCTTTGTTTTATAGGGAAGGACCAGGGGGTCCTGGTGACACCGAGGTGACCATGAGCCAGTGATAACTCCTCTGTGACAAGGAAGACCACTGGCCTCCTGGGGTCCATTAGGCAGAGCATTGCCAGCAGATGGGAGAAGGTGATCCTTCTCTGCTCAGCCTTGATGAAACCCATCTGGAGAGCTGAGTCCAGTGCTGGTCTCACCAGTACCAGAGACATGGCCATACTGGAGTAAAGAGCTAGGAAGATGGTAAGGGGCATGGAGCATTTGTCATACAAGGAGAGGCTGAGAGAGCTGGGACTGCTCAGCCAGGACAAGAGGGGACTCAGGGGGAATCTCATCAACGTATATGAATACCTGGATTGGGGAGTCAAGGAAACAGAGCCAGGCTTGGTATGTAGTGATACCTCAACTGTGAGGATGGTCAGACATTGGCACAGGTTGCCCAGAGAGATTGTGGAGTCTCTATACAGGAAGATACTCAAAACCCGACTGGACACAGCCCTTGGACTAGTCAAGGTCCCTTCCAACCTCGGTGAGTCTCTGATTCTTCATCTTTTCTCAAGATGGATGGAAAGATGTAAGTACCATGTTGAACACTGTAGAATATGTAACAATGTAAAACTTACATTGGCCAATTACTGTTTATTTGCTATCCTTACTCTATTCTGCTGCCCATCCAGAATACTTTGCACTGTTTGTCTGGAAAGGTTTAATATTTTTCCTAAGTTGACACTGTCCGAGGAAATGCAGCCTGCTCTGGCAAGCATTGTCTGGTACTTTATGTAGCCTTGGCCTGCAGCAGTCTCTGTTTTCACTGCGGGACACTTAAATGTCTGCTCTAACATGGCCAATTCCTTCATGATAATACCAGTCTGGTAAGAATCCCCTTAGCTGAGCATCTCTTAACCAGGCAAATGCACTGTTGTTTTCTACCTTTATTTACACAGGCAAAGGAAAACACTGCACACAGCTCTATAAAATTTAGAGGCAACTTTACAGAAAACTTGCCTCCCCTTCAGTGTTTAGGCTATGAGCGAGACAAATGCAAGTCTATTTGCAAACAGTACATTAAGCTCCAGAAGCCAAATTTTTAAAGGCATGAAGTCTGCATTTGACATTTTAATGGCAAAGGTTTGGTTTCTATCAATCACAACATCGTGTAACATTAAAATGCACCGACCAAAAAAAAAAAAAGAGATCTGTCATTCATTCATTAAGATGTTGTAATCCAGTGTAAGATTTATAGGCTTAAAACTCAATGGTGTGTTTTCACAATAAATCCACTTTCACTGCTCAGCACAGAACAAATCTCTCTGTCACTCAAAATATTTGCTGGTCAAAATGCCCTATATGAGATCTTCAAAGGGTTTCTCACAAAATTGCTTATAAATCCTTTTTACCAGCAAAGGCTTAATTTAGGTTCAAGTTTTACTTTCTTGGGACGTTGGTTAATATCTTGTGCTCAGACAAGATCTTGGTTATATCAGAAACACATAGGGCCTAATTTATTATTAGCAGTCTGGTGTTAATTAGGGGGAATTACCAGAAATAGTTTGCTTGATGGAAATTTATTATGGTATCACACTTTACTGATGGCAAAATAGGAGTCACTGAAAGAGTGCAGCTCCTTCTCATAACCAGCTAATTAATAAGGTGCCAAAATTCCTCTGAGAAGGGTTTGGTCCTAACTATGGGAATCTCATAGAGCAAATGGTTCCTATGCAGTATTTAAAATTTAAAAGAGGAAAAGAGAGACGAGAAAAAGCTGCCCAGCAGAAGTCTCAAAAGTGGTATGGCTTTTTCTTGCATTTATGAAAGAAAATATTTAGCTGTGTTTCCAAGCTCATTAAAGAATGGCTTTTCTCAGACAGAAAAACAACAGCTAATTTATAATCTCGTTTGGTATGCTTGAACTTGGTTTTCAGTTTTACTTGTGCATACTGCACACTACAGCTTGTAATTTTATGAATTGGGCCTATAACGAGCTTTTATATTATTCTTTATCGCTTTGCTTAATGGTCTTTTTCATTATCATTTGCCAGGAAAGTTGAGGTTGGCTTAGATAGGAAACTGAAAAATAGAGCCAATCTCTGATAAGCCCCCATCTATTTTATATATGGCAGTTTGGGGATAGAAAACCACTGTGTCGTTAGAGATCTCGTGAAAGTTGTGTGAGAACAGCTTGTTATAATAAGATGGAGTGAAAGGAAAAACATCTCTAAAGAAATCTTACATCACCACACTAAAATTTATGCATGGCTGATTTTTTAAAAAATGCTTGAGATGATAGGGTATGCAAGTTGTAATAAAGCACCTTTGTATTTGCACTGTTAATACCTTGAACTATTGAAAAATATCTAGCATTTTGGGTGTACTTTAAAAGGTTTCTCCTGTACTGTGAGGCTAAGGATTGTATCATTGTGCTCTGAGTAACTCACACTTTCCACAGGGTCACAGTTGTTTCCTTTTCAGTTCTCCTGCCTTTGCTTCGCTTTTTCTTCTGCCAGGCAGTGCCATTGTTTGTCTTAAAACATTTCAGTATGAGATAATCCTGTCAGGTGTGTCCCTTATTTCTCTTTGTGATGCATCAATGAAATGTCAAATGTTCCTTTGGTAAATATAAACTTGCACTAAATTTTGGCACACTTTCCGAAGTGTCAAGTTTTCCCACCCAGAAGTTTCCGCCGGAAAAATAACTCGAGATACTATATCCCACATAAAGTCTTTAATTCCCTCAAAATCCATCAAGCAAAAGGGAAACACATGAAAACAAGTAGAGGGCCAAAATCATGGATAACCTAAGCGGGTACAACCTCACTGATTTCAACTTATTCCCTTCCAAGTTAAAAATGTCTGGCATCAAAGCTACTCTAATTTTGTGCTTACATTTGTCTAGTGAGTGAGATCAGAATTACACTAAGGATTTGGTCCTTGGTTTTATCAGGATTTCCTTTTACCTAGGTTCCAATCTTGGACTTACACTTGGCTTTAAACAACCACAGTGAAGTTAATCTGCTAAAGAAAGTGTGACTTCTTTTTCCTCATGGGGTACCCACTGACAATCAGTAGAGGACTACTGGGAAATTCAGACAAGTGTTATCTGGGGAAGAAAATATGTTGGACTTTCTCTGGAATAAATCAGTGTGTATAAGTGGAAGTTAAATGATGCTACAATAAGGCTGCAAATTTGTCTTTAAATCTTGCACGTTATTTTTTGATGCTTCTTTTTCATTTTTTCCAAGTGGATGTCTGTGGTGGCAATCAGTTTCTGAGGATGCTCTGATGAAGCCTGTGATATGCTACCCCCCTCTCCCCCCCCCAAAAAAAAGTCTTTTACAAGGTTACAGAGCTTTGGCATAAGTTTCCTAATACCATATTCATCTTAAAGGCAGTTTCGTGGCTGTGGTAGGAAAATCTTGTCTTTTTCTGCTCGGTGGTAATTAGAATTCAAGGATTGTGGTGTCTTGTGGCAGCACTGCATTCCTATTTATACGACATTATGTATTACCATGAAAGAGGGAGTTATAATTTGGAATGTGATGGGAGGAATGTGATGATCTTTGTTCTTCTACACGAAGGATGCAAACATTTAAATGAAAATCAATATACGGGAGTTGTGGATTGCCACCTGCATCCAGACTCCAGCTTCTTCCTTGGATAGGTCCTGCCACTGGGGAGATCTTGGCAGAAGCCACAATCCTGGCCAGTCCTTCCCAACAAATGCTTGCTGCCTCTCTGCCATTCATCTCCCATCCCTCCACCCAGCAGCACCCTGGTGACCCTGACCCTTTGTTCTCCCACATCCCGAGACCCAAAAATACATCTCTGGAGGCTTATATATAGGTTAGGTTTTTTAATTAGTTGACATTCAAGGATAATCACTGTTGAGGGCAAGCATGAGCCTACTCTTATCAATATATGTCTAAGTTAGTGTAATGACTTACTTTTTTTTCAGGGAGCATGTTGAGAGAAGACTCTAACTTCTTCCTGGCATGGGTTTGCAGAATCAACCAGGATGGAAATTGGTATGCAAATCATTTTTCTTTGAACAGTAGCAATGTTTGCTATTCTGTCCTTCGTGTCTTGCCATGATGTACATACAGTAAGCTCCCATCTTACTCCTGGAGGGGAGAAAAGGTGTTCTGCACAGCAATTTTTAGTTGTGCTTGCAGTCACTGTAGAGACAGAAGGGAAAAGTGAGCTGCAGCAGAGGCCAGGACTCAGGGCACAGTGGCAGGAGGAAAGAGGAGGTGACAGTAGGAAACACTGCAGAAACAGGGCAAGAGCTTGTGCAAGTCAGGCTGTTTTGTCAGTTGTTTCCTGTCAGAGATTGATGAGCATGTGGTCTGAAAAAGTGGGATGATTTGGGCATGACAAGGTAAAACAGCAGGCAGGAGCTGAGGATGCTCCTAAGGGGCACACAGACCTTGCAGCCTCATGGGGAGGGACTTTTCCCTCCTCTCTATTCTATATTTATATTCATCACCAAATTATGCACATTTTTCTTCTGACAGCTTTTTTCTTTGAGGTCAAATAGCTTTTTTTATCTTCACAATGTACATGAGCACAAGCAAATCCTTTTTTGCCATCAGCTGATCTGGGGCTGCCCAGAGGCTGAAGTGAGATTTGTTTAACTTTACAGTGCCAGCTGCTGCTTCAAATGACACCATCCCATTCTGTGCTGTCTGTAGGTAGCAGCCCTATCTCAAATTCCCCCAGGCTTTGCATCTCTAAACTTCTTCCAGCTCTTGGCATGGCCACCTCTGCTAAAGTCCATTTGGAGATTTTGAACAGCAGCTCTGTGGGGCTGTGAAAGCAGAAAGCTGCTTCCAGCCCTTGTGCAGTACCATAACTTGTGGGGGCTGAAATGGACTGCAAAACCTCACCTACTAATTAAATTTAGGTGTTTTGTGTATTGCTATGTGTAAAGTTGGAGCTGCTGTTCTCTGAATGCTGTTTAAAATGCTGTTCAGTGAGGCACTGAGTGCCAGAGCTAAACCATGTCCCTGTGCAAGGGGCATCCAGCTGCTCTGGAAGCTGACACATTTCTGGAAGCTTTTTGGTGTAGTGTTACAGTGGGGATACTGCAACACGTGTATCAGGCAATGAGGCCCGTGGAAAGGATATATATAGACCGATTCTTGATAGATGTTTCAGAGATGTTTATTTCTCCAGCCGCATGGCCGGGGCTCTGCCGAGGAACTGAGGCAATCACGGGACCCGAGGGTCCTTGCCCAGGCAGGGGAACACAAAACAACCAATGGGGAATGAGGCTGACCAGGGGCAGGGAAACCCCGTGTGTCCCCCCCCAGGGCTCCTCTCCCAGGACCCCACGGCAGGGGGAGGGACCCCGACACTTCACCTGTTTATTTTTAACAAAAAGGGATTTAAAACCTAACATTGAAAACAACTGGATAAACATAACAAGAACAGTTTCAAAACAAAACAAGCCACCCTCCTGAGTCTTTAAATGTCCAAACAGATTCTGTGGAACATCTTAAGGCTGACAGAAGGGAGACAGGACTCTCCAAGCATGCTTTGTGGGGAAACTGAGGCAGGAGAGGGTTTCTTCCATTTGTACCTGTTGAAATTCTAAACAACAATAGTTAATTTTTTCCCTTCCCCTCTTCATCCTCCACTTGGCATTGGAAAGGGATTTTTGGGAAAACAATTGGCAAAGGCATGGTTTTGTGAGAGAAGCCATGGGTGGAAAAATGGATTGGGAATACACTGGGGATAATAGGATATAGGGTAAAAGGGAAAGGTGGGATTAGGAAAGGGAGACTGTAGGGGGGGCTTATAATGGAGATCTTGTCTAACATGACTACAATTTTTAGCATATATACTGCCTTTCACAGAAACACCATCGGGCCCAGTGACCTCTGCTGCTCGTAACCCATTTCTACCTTGCACAATTTTGAACTCTACTACTCCATCTCCTAAACTTGGGATGTATTTTTCAGGGTTACTCTTTTTAATTGCAGTTCTATGAACGAATGTCTTCTTGGTTGTCACGTCTTGTTATAAAACCATAATTTTGTTTAACATTATACCATTTTACTATTCCTAAAACTTTAGCTATGATGATTTTTTCCTTTTTCCAAGTGGCTGCTGTTTTCTGTCTCGCTACGTTTTTGCTTTCGCTTTCGCTCGCTCCTGTGTTGGAATTGTCAGGGCTGCTGGGGCCGTCGGGGCTGCTCGTGCCTGCGCGCTCTTCCCAGGGTCGCGTTCAGGGCCGTGCAGGCTGGGCCGGGCTGTGCCGCTCAGCAAACTGCGCGCCGCCTCGTCTGCTCTCAGCTGCGCTGCCGCTGCCTGGGGCCGCACCCACGTCTCGGCCGGGCCCACAAGTGATGACCGGCCTGCGCCCTGCTCCAGCGCGTGTCTTGGCCAGGCACGGCTCCGCTCCACCGCCACCGCCACCCCTCTCGGTCAGGCATTCCTGGGGCTCGCTCCACCACGCGCTGTGCAGGGCCGGGTGGGCACCGCTGGGTCGCGCCGCTCCCACCACGCCTCGCTCCGCTGCCAACACTGCAGCTCGCGCCGCTCCGCCCGCGCACGGGAACTGCCTCGCTGCTGCTCGGAGAGCGCTCGGTCCATGTGGCCTGGGTTGTCGCACGGTCCCTGAGCCAGGCTTCCCTTCGCCAGGACACAGCTGACATTGCTCAACAGTTTCGTTAATTAAATAATATTAATGAAAATATTCTTCCATGGGCATATATTTTGACTCAGAAATTAACTGTGTCCAAACGGTCTTCCAAAAGTCTTTGGTAAGAATCAAATCCCAAGAAATGTAGAAAAAGTTCTTAAACAGCCATGTAGGAAGTGTTTCAGTTCCTTTTGAGCTTGAATTAAACTAAAATTTACAAATCGTTGTTGAAGAATCTTTTCAAGTTTAAGATAAATGTCTATATGCAGCTCTGAGAGCCAAGAGTCTTTCCACGGTTCCTCCATAGTTTAGAGATGGAATAGCAAAACAAAAACAAGAAGAGAAATCCGGAATTAACTCCCAAATCAGTCGCTGTCCTTAGGGATTGGGGATTGTTCTGCTCGCAGTTCTCTACCATTTGTTACAGTGGGGGTACTGCAACACGCGTATCAGACAACAAGGCCCGTGGAAAAGAAATATATGGACAGATTCTTGGTAGATATTTTCAGAGATGTTTATTTCCCCAGCCGCATGGCCGGGGCTCTGCCGAGGAACTGCTCAATCACGGGACCCGAGGGTCCTTGCCCCCGCAGGGGAACACAAAACAACCAATGGGGAACGAGGCTGAGCAGGGGCAGGGAAACCCCGTGCCTCCCCCCCAGGGCCCCTCTCCCAGGCCCCCACGGCAGGGGGCAAGGAACCCCAACAGCGGATACGGATAAACAAAGCCATTGCTTCTTTGGGTCAGCAGGTTATGTAGATTTGCATAGATTTCGTATCCTCCTCTAAGTCAGCTGGATATTATTAACTGCTTGAGGATCTGATCTTGCCTTTGTCATTTTGTCAGTGCTGCCTTGTTTGGAGTTCCTGTCTGTCTGGAAGGACGCCCTGCCCCTTCCCTGGCCACCTGCCCCAGCTGTGGTTTGAAATGGTTCTGCACTGTGGGGTACCACAGCTTGTTGATGGGGATGCTGGAGGAGTCAAACGCCTTGCCTTGTGCCATCTCGGGCAACTGCTTTGGCCAGGCTGGTGTCCTGGACCAGGGATAGAGGAAGCATCCAGGAGATTCTGCTTTTCCCTCCTCATCCAAGTTTCCTTCACCTGAGGCCTGTCCAGCCCCAGCTGGCTCTCATGAGGCAGTATGGAGATGGGGCTCTGAAAAGCACATGGGATGAACTTGGAGAACATTTAAATACACAAAGCATTTTTAGTGTTTGGGAATGAAGGACATAGCTTATCTAAAAAAAATCACACAAACCAATATTTATCCATCAGTGTGCTCCCTGTTCCTCACCAATGGACTTGGTAATGTGATTGTGTTAGGTGAGCCCAACATGCTGCATGATAAAGACTGTTTTCTCTAATTATACATAGCTATACGTATAATAACAAAAACAGTGTAAATTCACTTTGGTTTTGGTCCATCAGCTTTCTGGGGGCTTGTTCATCTGAGTTCCAACATCTTTAAAAATTAGGATCTGCATCTCAGCCAAAACATGCCATGCAGGCAGTGGGAATGCTATGGAAAACTGGAGCATGCAGTTAACTGGAGGTTATATCCAAAGAGGACTGAATTGGCACCATCTACTACCTAACAGGGTTCCTTACTTTTCAGCCTTACATATGTCCTTTTAATGGAATATAATCCATACAGTAGAGACAAATGCTATTGTGTTTACATCAGTGCTCTTGATCTGGTTCAAAGCTCAAACTGTTAAGAGGTTTGGGGTGTAAAAGTAAATCCAAGGGAATATTTATTAACAGCAAAGGCCAAGCACAGCAGTCAGTGATAAGACCTGAGCAGTGTAAAATCTATAGGGCTTGTGTCTGTGCAGCTACAGAAATGAAGGCCTGTCATGGTTTAACCCCAGCCAGCAACTAAGTACCACGCAGCTGCATGGAAAAGAGCAAACAGAGATGGAGAAGGAATTGATGATCCTGGAGAAGAAGTGGTGCTGGCAATTCAAGCAAAACACGATCAAAGAGGCGACTGCTTTCAGGTGAGGTAAGTTAAATATTTTGCTTTTTTCCTAATCTCCACCACCACCTCCAAGCTTAGACGGAAGCATTTGCTTCACTTTTGTCCTAAGATAAATTAGCCAGAGATATTAAGCAAACTGTTTATTTTGTTTTAATTCCAGTAAGTCTGCTTTTAGTTTTCTTTCTTTTGTTACGGTTGTCATACGGATAATACTCTGCAGATGTATGCAAAGAATAGAAAACCTTATGTTCTGCCTCATAAAGACGTTAAACATAAAGCACAACCTGCAGCCCTTCTCTCACTCTTGGTCGCTGGTTTGAGACAGAGCAACTCTGTTACAGCACTCTGGGATTTGTGGCCTGGGATTCGGACACAGGGAAATGCCCACTGGAATAAGGCACAGACTGCAGGTAGCACTAACCTTGTTAAAAGGACAGTCTGCCTGGAACCCAGTAAAGCCCTGAAGCACGTGCTTCCTCTTAAACATGTTGTAAAGGAGTCCCCTTGAAGAAAACTGCTTTATTAAGCTTTGACTTCCAGCAGTTTGTCACAGGCATCTTTAAAATAATATTTGTAAGGCAAGTTTATCAATGTTTATATTCCTAACCTTTTTTTTTTTAATTATTATTGTTTTGAAATTGAGCAGGCTTCTCTTGCTTGCAGATCCAGGCAGTCTGCACATTTTCTAAGCTCCTCACATTTGTCATTTTGTGTAGAAGGTGGGTTTTATCAAAATGATTCATAACGTTATTTTTACACTGCATGGCTGAATTTGAGAACGGTAACAAGTTTAAGCGATCTTGAATCAGTACAATTGCTTATGTGATTCTAGTTCCAGCAGGAGTCTTCTCCTGAAGGTTATGGCTGCCTGAGAGCCAGCAAATGGTAATTTTTGATTCTGGACCACTGATATATTTAGTATTTCACATGATATGTTTGCATAGCTAAGAAGAGCTGCAATCATTGGGACTGTGCTATCCTGCTGCTTCCCAGGTCTGTGCTTGTGTGCCACACACCCTGTGGAGTAACAAAGCTACCTTCAAGTCAGCAGCAGTGACCTCTCAGTTCTTGTTGCATGGAGGTCTAAGATGTCAAACCTAAACCGTGTCACTGATCCAGAGCTGGGCAGATTCAAGCTAAGGGAGTTTTGTGTTGGAATTACAGGAGGAAATAGGTATTTATAGATGACGTGAAGAGAAAAGAGGCTGTCTGAAGCTGGTTAGATGGCTGCAACTGCTGCTAACCATTGCATCTTTTATAAGAAAGCAGCTGCTGTTTTTCTAGGGGTTATCTTAAAACCCCTTGTGTTTTGTCAGAGTTTCCCCACTTGAGTTGGAGAGGGTTTTCTATGTGTCATGTCCTTGGCTTTGTTCACCAGTGTGCCCTGCTGGCAGGCATGGTTTCCCTTCTGCAGTGCCATGGAGGAGCCAAAGGCAGTGCCATGGGAAGGAGTACAATGTGACCAAGTGTCTAAGCAGCCACTTACCTGTCAGGAATTAGACCACCTTCATGCCTCTTGTTGGCTTTAAGTTTTAAAACTCCGTGTGAGAATTACACTGCATGCAAGAAAACCTGACACCTGCAGTTTTACAAGTGAGTCTCAGGTGCCCCCCCAATACACTAGAGCACAGTAAGAAATAAAAGGTTTACAGAGAAACTTAATTCAGTGGCAAATTATTCTAACAAAACAGATCTCCCAGAGCTTGCTGGGAGAACTTGCCAACTTTGGCATAGAATCTTTGCAATAAGCAAAGAAGGACATGGATATCTTCCACAAAACTAGGTTCTGTAGTGGTGGTTCCAAATTCATGTCCACCCCAGGTAGGAGCAGCCCCATTGCATTTATCATATGCTTGCATTTCAGGGTGGTTCAGGTTGCCAGTGCTGTTTCATGGTGCACCCAGCTTTCCTTCTCCCTGGGGAAAGTGCAAGGAAGACAGATGCAAGTGCTTTGTAAAAGAGAAAGGAGAGAGTAAATATTTGCATCTTTGCACAGCTCACTTAAAGATACTGTCCAAGCCTTCTAAACACCTCTTCAGAATTGAGATAATGTTACAGTGCATTTGCACAGGGAATACCTAGGAATAACTGAAGGGAATTTATTTAATTTTAAGGGCTGGAGACTGTGGAATTGAAAAGGGTTTGGTGTTTCTTTCTGAAGAGACTGCATGTAAAATTGCTGTGTAAAATTATATTATCTTACATTTGCTCAGAATTTGGAGCCTCTCTAATAGGTACTGTCTGTCTAACTTACAAATGTCAGAGCCCTTCCCAGCGAATTTCACCTGTACTATATTTAATGTATGGCACTTATGCATAGCCTAAATTACCCTTCCTAAATAAGTTTTAGCAGGGATTTACAGCCCTTGTCTTCTTTACAAGAATAGTTCACACTGGCATGTGGTGTGAGTTTACCCAAGTGGACCAAGATGAAGGGAAGCGCTACCTCAGATCTTGATATGATTATTTGCCCATCTGTGTAGTCCTTCTTTGACTATTGCCAAGATAGGAAATATAAAGTGGCTTAAAAATGTCAGTTTTCAATTAAAAAGTAAGCAAAACAGTGACATGTGAAGCTAATGTTACGGGGGAAAGTAAAAATAGAAATGAAAGCGCAGGTAAGGACTTCGATATGATTAGTCAAATGCCAGTGGAGCCAAAACTCAAGCTCTGAGGGTATTTTGAGGAAAGGAGTTGAAGTGATGGCTGCACTGCCTGCTTGCTGGGTGCTAGGACTGTCAGCAGAGTATGGGGCTTTTTCTTCCAAAACACTAACACTGAGAAGCTGGAATAAGAGAGGCGGTTGGGATGTGTGCGGCATCTCCTGGGGCTCCCTGTCTGCCTGTCCTTGGGCAGAAATGAGCCAAAAAGGAGCATGTCCACTCTGTGCCACAGGGCAGCTGAGGCTGAAGCCAAGGCCTCAGGAGAGGTATTGCTGTAGTGTTCCCAGCCTTGGTCAGCTTTAGGAACCACGGGAGTGTGGCGGGTGGGGGCTACGATGGGCGTTCCAGCGATGAACGCTTCAGTCCTGTTCTCTCGCTTGTGCCCTCATCTCTGAGCAAGGGCAGGAGTCACACACTCTTCCCCTTCCCCACCAGTGCCCCCCGCACCTTGCACCAGGGTGGCTGTCCCTGCTCCAGGCCAAAGGCAATATGCCCCAAAAAGCAGGAAGGTTAGCTCAGCTGTTGCTTATAGCCTGTGGTCTTTGTTCACGACGGTGTCTATATTGGGAGTTTTCTTGGAATACGTGGTTATAAATGGTCACGGGAGTTCTTAGAAATATCATTTTAATTCCCTGCGCTTGTAACAGATGCCAGTGCATTCAGGCTCTGATCACACTTTCCAACCTTTCCCTCGTCTTGGAGGCACTCCACGCCCTTCCTCCCCACAGACAAAAGATGCTGGGCTGTGAAATGCAGGGGGCAGTGATCTGGCAAATGAATGAGGTTTGTCATACACATTTCAACACTTGTCACATCTCCCAGGAGATGCTTGTTTCCCAAAGTGAAGTGACTGCATTTGAATGCAACACCAAAGGACAAATCTGCCCTTCCAGTAATCAGCCTGCAAACATCCTGTGCTAGTCCAAGGGAAAGGGTGACTTCTTTGTTTGTTTGTTTCTATAGAGCAAAATGGATTTGATGGGAGTCCAATTAACTGTGGCTCTTTGAGAGTAGAAAAAGGGGAATTGAAAAGGATATCACACTTTTCTTTGACTAGCAGTTTACAGTCACTTTCTTTAGATACCCTCTTTCTTAGCTGTTATTTCCTCTGATTTATTCTGCTGCAAAAGTGGATCATTTAAGTGAGTTTTATGTAAGTCCTCTTGGCTGTTTTACAGTTTTCTGCATGTTTCAATATATTCCACTGTTAAAAATTTTAAAAGTAGGTGGGGAAAGAGGAAATTTCTGGTAAATATATAACAATTTCTAAAGTCAATGTGCCTGGACTCAATTTTTCAGGGCATTTTTCCAGACATCTAATGATGCCAGAAAATAAAAATAGCCAACTAGCAGGACCTTTCCGAAAAACTCCTCTGCAACCCAGCAGAAGTTTCATGGCCCTAATCAGGTCCTTTTCTACTATCACTGGGGAGAAACAAAACACTATCACAAGCACGCACAAAAAAAACCAAAAAAAGTGCTATGTAAAACTGCCATAGATGACTAAGTTCTTGTAGCACAAAGAGTTGAAATTAATATGTAATCTTTTTTTTGTAAAATCAGAACAGTCAGGGTTGACTAAATGGTCTAGCTGAGCTTAAGAATACTGGAAATGTCAGTCGAGCAATTGTGTTCATTTACAGCAGGCCACAGGGAAAGCAGCAAGCTGGGCTCACACACCAGGCTGGTGCTATTATTATTGCTGTTACACACACTGTGGACAAATAGAGCTACGTCTGGAACCAGGGTATGCAATCTCAGGGGTCTCAGATAAGTTCAGGTGCAGCTGTTGAGAGAAATATCTTGAATTTGAAAAAAACCCCAACCTATTCCTTTTCAAACATACGTATTTTGAATCACAAGTAAGAAAAGCCTCACACTGATAATTTTTATAAAGTTCAACTAGTGAAAAAGTTAACGTGTGAAAAATGAAAATAGAATGAGATGGGAATGTTTTTCAGTTCTTTTTAATTCTCTTGCTTTTGAGGAAATCTAGTAAAAGGATGTACATCTTGAAAAGAGTGTGACTTAAGGATTTCCCCATGAAATTAATTGCACTATATTATCTTATTGGGATATTGTGTTGCTTAGGGAGGTTGTGTAGTCTCCATTCCTTACAGTTTTTGAGTCCCAACTGAATCCCTGAGTCCCTGAGTAACTTGGTGTGGCCTTGCTTGTAGCAGGAGGTTAGGCCAGACACTTCACCAGGTTCCTTCCAAACTGAATTATCCCGTGATCCTATGAAGAAGACAAAGAACGATAATTTTTATTTCACACTTTTAGGCAAAATTTTGTGTGTTTGTGTCCGAGAAATGCTCTCCTTGATGGAAAGCAAGGACTTAACTGGATTAATATATAATTTTACATGCTTTCCAGGAAATGTTGCTGAAAATACCATATCAAACCACCTTCCATTTCATTAATAGCCCTCTATGATTTTAGGTGCAAATGAAAATATTACAAAATGTGGAAATTAAATAAATGATGAAACACAAGAGCGGTAAATGACTGAGTAGCTTGGCAAATGAATTAACAGGATAGTGTGAGCTATATTAACTTAGTAGGTTGAGCTATGTGTATTACTGATAATACTCTGTGCAGGACCAGCATTATGAGCTCTTCAGCTATTGCTAAAGCAGACCAGCCAATCTGCAATAATTCCAGGTTCACCTCATTCATCCCACCTATGATTTATGCCAGCTGCCAAAAGGTATCTATGAAATTCTTACTCATGTCTATATTCTTATTCCTAGTTTGGCTGATAAGGAGTTATCTGTGCTGCTAATCCTTATTATACCCTTTGTTTTCCTGTCAATTACTTTGTGTCATTATTACTTACACTCTTCCAACAATATACCTGAAGAAATATGGATGTATAAGAGGCCAAATCTGAAATCGTATGCTTGTGCCATTCATAGTATTTCAAAATCTTCAGGAAAATACTGTTTCAATTGGCCCAAGCTGTTAGAATGAGCATAGGGGAGGTGCTTACTCTTGCCTCCAAGTGTGCTTACATCTTGTTTTAACCTGACTCCAGCCCTACATAGCAATGTTCATGGAAAACTCCACAAAGGTCACATGCCACATATGAGCTTAGCAGCTGAAGGATGCATAAATTCAACAGCAAGAGAAAAATTAAATTAGGTAAAGGGAAAAAATGACTATTTAGTGATTTAAAGTCACTTAGACCTCAGCTGTTTTGGGTTTGAACACAAGAAAATGAAACTACATGGGTTTTATGTGAAATCTCTTCCATCTGTTTCAAACAGGAAGCCAAAATTTTTGTCGTGTGGTTAGATATGAATTTTTCAAACATGTTTTTCATAGACCCATTCTGAGTTAATTGTGACGCCTTCTAGAGGTCATGGTACAAGTCACTGTAAATAGATTAAATTGCCATTCCTGTACAAAGAGAGGAGTGTACACAGTCGCTGGAGTAATCCCAGTCTGACTTCCCAACCTTTTGTGGTTGTTTCAAATAGCAAAGTGAAAATTTTCATCTGTGTTTCCTTTGTCTTTGGATTTTTCCAAGCAAGTCATCAATTTCCTCTTCACCCACACAGAGTTACCCAAATCCTCTTATTTCATGATAGTGATTTACTATTTTATAATACTGTTACTAAAAGGATCCAAACTAAGTTAGAGTGACTCCAGGAGATGCTTTATGTATTTTGGATCCTTAAAAAGACAACTGACTTGAGAATAACATGACAGAAGAGTCCCTTGTCATCTTTCAAGAGGTTAAATGGACTGGATTGCAATTTATATGTGGCAGAGAGTTCGGCTCATTGTGGGTTGTTATTGTCATTTAGTAGAGCGTGTGAAATTTTCATAAAAGATAATCTTTACAAGGAAGATGTGAAGCAGAGAAGACGATCTCAGGAGCTTGAAAGAAAGTATCATTTGGATCCCTATTGTTTTCCAATAATTATTTAATGCTCAGAGCCTGTCCTGTCTCTTCTGGCCACATAAAGAGATACCAGAGAAAATGCAATCACAAGGTTTGAGGTGTTCATTACTGCAACTAGACCTATGTATAGAACAAAACTCCAAAGCACTGCAGTTTAGAAAGAGATACACAGGTTTAGTGATAGAACAGCATCTGGAATTGTTGTTAGTTCTAGATAAAAAGTTTATTTTTGAGAGAGAATTTATAATAGGTGTAATTTTAATGGTTGGTTCTAGGGTTAGGATCTTGCCTTATGAATTTGCTGCACAAGAGATAGAGAAATACATGTTGATACAGATGTTAATATATGCAAATCTTTTTAGTCATAAATCAGTTCTGAAATAAAATAAAAAATACTTATTTCTAAGTTTGATCTGTCACTTACAGAACTGGAAAAAATTGATGTTCCTGGACATTTCAGTGCTCAGAAGAAATTGGGCTTGGGACTGTGAGACACTTCTTTGCATCTGGGCAGAAACTTGCTCAAGTGCTAGAGGTAAAAATAATGGAGAAAAGGGAAAAGATGTTTTTATAGGTGATTCAAGTTTCTTAAAGTAACATTAGAATGTACTCTGGAGTTTTAAATTTAGAGAAAGTAAAAAGAATTACACTGTTGAACAGATAAGGGCAGAATGACAATTGATTGTATCATATTCCTGGCAAACTATCACATGGGCTCTCATGCCCATATCGAGTGTGCTTGTGGGTATAAATATATGTATGTTTACATAATGTGTACATGTGTATGTGTGTGCACTTGGGTTTCTGTAAGATGAAACGGCCCATATGCTTTTTCCTGGGTTATGCCCAGCACATTCATTTAATTATTCCGCGAGAACATACACTACCAAGTTCTTGGACCTTTTTCTTTTATTTCTTTTTCTTTGTAAATGCTTTGATACTTTTTGGCACTGGCTCATATAGTCAGTAGAGTGCATTTAATGGGCCAAAGGCATTTTTATTACCCTTTAAAAAGTTTTAACAGAGTTTCTGTGTAATTTCTCAGCATGTTCTATTTGTTTATTTCTGTATATTTTTGGTAAAAAGAGGTAACATTGTGGTGTTAGGTTTTATTACCTTGGCAGTGTCATCATTAAAGAAGTATCAATCTTTCCATTAGGTGCCCAATATATTTAGACGCTTACATTCTGGACATGGAACTTAATTCCCGCTGGGTGTCCTGGTACAAATGTCCCAGAAAGATGCCAATCATATATTCTTTAATTAAGTTTTAAAGAAATTGGTTTGGCAACTTTTAAATAGCTCAAAATCTGCTTTTCATTTTTTTTTTCTCAAGTGTGAGAAAAAAATACATCATTTTTCTCTGAACAGTTAAGGGATAGATCCATCACTTCTCAGACACTTCATTTTCTTGGTTGTAACAGGACATAGTCTAAGATGAGACTGAAGGCTCCGGCTTAGGAAGTGACAGTCAGTTGCTGAATAGCTTAGCCTTACTTTTACCATTATGAGAGAAATGCAAGTGGACTGTTTGATATGAAACAGATGAAAACTGAAGTGCATAGAATCTGGATTTTCTCATATGCTACACATGGGGAAAATATTTGGTCTTTTGAGTTGAAAATAACAGCAACGTATTAGTCACTAAAATCATATACATTGTCTGTGTTTCTGTTTGCAACGCTGATTATTGGATTTGATATTTTTTAACTCTGCCAATTAAATATTCTGATGTGTACTTGATTCAAGGCAGATTTTTGAGGAGGACTGATCAGTAATTAGGATTTGGTTATAAAATCCATACGAGGGAGTTGCACTGAAATGTTTGTTTCTCATATGCGGAAGTCAGACATCACTATCTGGGTTTTCCAGGTATAGTGGCCTTATTAATTCAGTGAATGTAAGGGTAGCAGACCACCTTCTAGACACCTGGTGGGTGGCAACACAAGCACTTTTTACTGCCTGAGTTCCAGTCTGTTGCACAGCTCCATAGAAAGAAATGGTTCATGGTTATAACAACTCAGAGTCAGATTTCGTTTCTGAGCTCTGCTGAGCTTTGCCTTTCAATAGGCAAGGGGGCAGCTACAGCAACAATCTCCTCAGTATTTGGAATCTCTTTCTCACCACTATGTGTATTTTGTAAGGATTTTATTTTCTCTTTTGGCAAAGGAGACACAGAAAGAGGCCAACAGCACTGTTAGCCTGTAGGCTACAAGTCCCCCTCCAAAACGGTGCTGAGAAGCTGGAGCTCTGCAGATGGAGAAAACCAGCAGATCTGTGGTTTGACCCTGACTCTTTCACCCCCTCTCCTACCATTTACAGAACACAGAGGTTCAAACAGATGCTAGATCTGTGCTCGAGTCCAATGCTACATCAGAGTAATAAATATAGCAACTCTATTACAGAGCTCAGTGATTTCAAGTTTAGTGTTATTCTCCAGCTTGGAATAACTCTTTAAAAAGGACCAGTGCTTGGAAAAATGCCAGCATCAAAGATGCATTCACTGATGTCCTGGTCTTACTGATTGTGGTTCCTGTCTTTTGGACCAAAATGGTCAAGGTATAGCCATTACATTTTAGATGCCTTCTGTTGCACCAAAAAAAACCAAAACAAAAAAAATTCAGAATTGTGAGTGCATGTTGTGAACATAGACGTAGAATATATGAAATCTATGAACATGCCTATAGGTATACAGATAAATACATACACACCTATCTGAGAAGTTAGAAGTGAAGGTAAAATGTGTAGGAGGCTACTTTCTTGTTCAGTTTGCAAAGTGAAGCACCACTTGTGCATCTGTCCTGGAAAATAAGGAGATTGCAGTCAGTTATCCATATTGTATGATATCCTAAACCAAAGGGAGATGACTAAGTGTGACATCAACTCCTTTTATCATTGCTCAGCATTTAGTGTTTATGTCTTTGGTCACACCACCCCTCTGGAGCGGCTTTCCCAAAGAACTCGCTTTCCCATAAGGCTGTGGGGCACTGCACAGCCAAGACGCAGAGGCGGTCAGAGGCTCCTCCTGTTTGTCACTGGTTTCCCTGCTTTGGGAATATCTATAATCCTTGCCCATCCTTGGGCTCCGCGGTGTGGAATATAACGGTTCATAAATCACAGCGTATCAACTTCTGCTGAGTGGTTAAGTGCTGGTCCCAAAAGTCATGTGCTGCAGATGAAGAGCCAGCCCGAGCTTGGACAAGGGGAAGAGGCAATCAGGTTCCCGCTGATATTTGGAATCTGCTGCCTCAGAAACAGTCATTTTTAAATGCATGATTGAGAGTCTTATTTCAATTAGGGGTCTGTGCCATTGGTGATCAGCTGTGATGTTGTGGAGTTTGCTGTGACAGGGTACTCCCTTTTCCCAGACCAGAGTCTCCACTCAGTCTCTTGACAGTCTGCCAAGCTTTGCAACTGGAATGTGTGACGTTCAGTTTCGAAACAGTTTCTTTCCATCATTCCTGCCTGTTTTGATCTAGTATGTGAAACAGGTTTCTACTTTTGTTATAGGATTCTTTTTCATTCTTGCCAGCTTCAAATTCATTATATAATCTAGCAGCATCAGATAACTGCCTAGGAATGAGTAGCAGATGCATCTCCTGAAATACGGAATTCCTTGCTACAACCATGCATTGGTGACTTGATAGCCACCACTACACGACTGGATTTGTGGCAACAAGGGCATCAAGAATTTCATAAAACCAAAACCACATGTAATGAACCCTGAAGAGGGTATGATGCAGAGCTGGCCTGCCCTACCATAAAAATGATGGGGAAAACATTTGTCCTGGCACAACCACAGTGTCATGGTAATCCTTTCCTGCCTAAGAGCAGCTCAGGACTATCCTCTCTGAGGAGAGTCGTAGCTATTGTCAGCATCAATCTGGTTTCTCCATTTACACACTGTTGCACTGCAGGCAGACTCTGCAGCTCCTCTTTAATCCACCAACGATGACACTGATCCAAGCCAATGGATGAGGTCCTTTCATTTGATGAGGGGTTTTGAGGCTGTAGCCTGGGTTTTCAATCCCACTGTTGGCATGATGAGAAAGAAGTTACAGGTAGTAATGCCCACGAGGTTGCCAACTGCTGTACACTTCAGAAACTTGGAAAGAACTTCTGAGAAAACTGGCATGACTGGCATTTTCCATCTTTTTTTTAATATCATAATCTACAAAAACCATCTGTCTGCTACTGCTACCAGCAACCAGTGCAGTGGAAAAGGCCATTAAATGTCTTAGGAACCTCCATTCAAAACTGCTTTGAAAAAGCTGGCTAAGCTGCAACTTGACTCTGGAGGTACCTGATGTTTCCAGGAGCTTTCCTACTTGGTGTTGCATTCTCCAGGTGCCTCAGGTGGTACCTTTGAACATTTTACCCTCATCTTCACAGGACTAAGCAACTCAGCTGTTAGCATGGAAGTGAAACACGTCAAGGTCTTTAAACAGTGCTTTTTTCCCCCCTGAAGTCCTTAGGAGCAGTTGATCTTGGTGTCCCCAAAATGAAGTGTAAGTGTTGCCTGTGCAAGCCATTTCAAAGGCATATTTAAGTCTGAATGGACCTGGCAGGTTTTGCTAACAGTGGCAGTACCTACTCCCATAAATAGTGACTCCCTGAGAAATGGGGAAAAAAATCCAACCCAAGAAACAAAACAATAAAAGGCCCAATGACTGGTTTTGCCCAGTTGTAGGCATTCTCAGAAAATGCCTGATACATGCTGAAACAATTGTATTCCTCACAAAATGAAGTCACAGCTGCTTCTGACTCTTAAAACATAGCTGGAAGAAAAGAAAAAGGCTTTCATTTCCATAATAACGTCCTAGTCAGATTATTCACCAAGTGAGAGGATATTTTTTCCGATACTGAAGGGAATAAAAAGTCAGAATGTTCTGTCTCTGAAAAGCATCCTGGAGCCCATGCTATAGACCTTTGCTTTGTTACAGCTTAATTTGTCTCTGAGTAAAATAAAAATAATAATAATTCTATATTAACTGGCCCAGATAAGATGCATGAAAATTCCTGGATTTTCATCTCATTCTCCCAGATCACTTGTGTAGTCACAGTAACCATGGGCATGGGTGAGCCCTTCAATGCATAGGTAGGCCTAGACCTCCTTCCTTTCCTCTCCAATCCATCTTTGATTATGGAATAGAAGAGTCCTACCCAAGACAGCCACCTTTTAAGTAGAGAATTACAAGGAGGATGATACCACTCCATCCTCTGAGTTTCCTCCTTCTGTTAGGTCTTAGCTGCTTTCACTCCAGCCCTGACCCCTGACAGCCCAAAGTCTCTCGCTCTGAGGTGAGGTACTGCTGTGGGCATTCTTGATACGGGCTCAATGCCCTGTGGGGCTTTACAGACCAAAGTCACCTAGCTCAGCTCACAGAGGTCTGTCCCTGGACCATGATATCTGGGACAGATATCCTTATTCCCCATGGATGTAACCATGGTGAAAAGAAAAGGTCTTTCTCCTAAGTCCACCTCTGTATTTTGCAGAGGCAGGCATAAATTAACAATCTTCATTAACAATTCTTCAGGCGGATGTTTGTGTGTCACAGATTGACTATAGGCAGACTACAGACCAATCCTCACTAAGTTATTTGCAGGTTTCTCTCGTAGATCAACAGTTGGCAAGAGGTTTTCCAAAACTGACTTATATATTGTATCCATTGTCTTGAGGATAATGAATGGACGCACATCTGTGCTTAATACTTTTCCGCCTTTCAGAAATACCCTGCATTCCACAGATGTGAAATGTGATCCTTCAGATGTGAACAGTGCTTTTGAATTTCATTCACAGCTAAAGAGGTTAATGTCTTGATGACCATGAGGAGACCACTCAGAAAATAAAACTTCTTTGGTTTTTAGATTAATTAATGAGGTTTAGTAATAGCGGTCATTGTATTAAATATGTGGTGATCATGATTTTTCTAATGGAAAACCAGTATTAAGTTTATAAACTAAATGTGATACTGGTACGTACTGCATTACAGGGTCAGATATTTATACAGCAGTTATCAGGGTTTCATAAGTCCTTGCTGGTGATTCCCACTCTGGTTATTACGGGAGCTCAGAGTTTTTGTTTCAGGTAACTCCAATTATCAAGACTTCCAAGAGCAAGTTGAACAAACCTGGGTTAGGAGACACGAGGGACAACTTGGGGAATGAATATTGTAAATTATACAAACTGCAGCCAGCAATTTTGTCACAAACGGAAAAGCAGGAAGAGATATTTGAATGTTGAATTCTGTGCTAGGAGTGGAATTCTGTGCTAGCACTTCTTGCCTTGAGACAGAGGGCATGCTATAAAAGGTGCTTTGAATTTTTTTGAAGGCCATATGCTAATATTTGTAATTAATAATTGAATTTATTTCAATCTCATTTCCAGGTAAGAGCTGCTGAGTCATAAAGTGGAGCAGAAAAACCAATGACACAAGACTTCCGTAGCCCAGCTTGTGTTCCCTAGCATACATGAGTGCATATACCATGTATGACTGCAAGCAGGTCACCAGTTTTGGCATATACTGAGGCTAATTTTTGGCACAGAGTAAGTCTGCACACTCAAGGTGAAGACATTTTCTTGCTGTTGTCTAAATATTCTTGGAGAGATTTGTTTAAGTCAAAGAATAATTGTATACCTTTGATTCAGATCATGAATATGCAGTGTAGTCATTTACAAGAGACTCTCTTTCTCTCTCATTTCCTTTATTTTATTCCACTGTGGAAGACAAAACAAGAGATTTTACTTCTAAAGGCTAAGTAACAGCACAAGACCTCAGAAGCAGGTACTGAGGTCTCCTGGTACAATCCCCACTGGATTTCCAGATCTGGCAAATTACTCTTCATCTATGTCAGAGTTTTTCAATATTTTTAATATTGTTAGGTTTTTTCAGTCATAGGGAGGCTCTTTCCAGAAATTATGCATGTTTCAGATTAGTGCATATGAAATAGTTTTTTATGTTGTCCTTTCGTGGTCCTCTAGAAGCAACCCTCCACCCTTCTGGGTTGAAAACTGCTTATCTGCATATATATCTGCACTGGGTTGGGTGTGCTCTTTTTACCAGGAATAAACAGTCTCAGGGAATGAATAAGCTGTCACAAGCAGCTTTGGGAATAAAGAGCAAAGTCATGGAAAGCACAGAGCTAAAAAGGTTCTTTTTGTCAATACTCATATTCATGGTTCAGAAAAACCTAATTCCGAATGTTAGTTCACACACCTCACTCAACTCCCCCCAGAAAAATCCATTCCGACACTGTGCATTTGTTATTTGTGAGCCAAACGCTGACAACACTGGTATTATCCCATCTCACAGTCCAAGAATAATCAACTTTTATCTTATGAAAAATTATTTCACATATCTAAAATATTGCATTTTTTATTTTTGTGGAGTTGTGTTTGTAATGCCTTGCTATATTACAGAGTTAGCACAGCAATCTGTCCCTTGATGGTTTCATGTTAAACAGGCACAAAGAAAATAACAGCAATGCATCTCATGCTGAGGTTATGGAAAGACAAACTTCCAAATGATAGTGAATTAAAAGGAAGACTCCTGCCATATATTTTTATTTGTTAGCATGTTTCTCTGTGAAAGACAAGAGCTCTTTTTGCCTGAGTCCTGCGATCACACATGCAGAGGGTCCCTAACTCAAGGAATTTATGCGTGAGCAGAGAAGGCAGACGGGTGGGAAGGAAATGGAGGCACAGTAAGGGAGGTGCTTGGGCCAAGCAGCCACAGCTAGAGCTGGCCACTGCATCCCAGTAACCTCCCTGGAAAAGCAAAGCTGCTGGCCTTCCCTGCAGACATCACCTTTAACTTAAGCCAAATATTTATTTAGGTTGATTTCCTTATCTGGAAGATGTGGGAAAAAGCCAAGGGGCTCCAGGGGGACCAAACATTAAAACTGTTCTGGTTTTTTTTTTCCAGAAAAGGACAAAATAAAATACTAGCAGTGCTGGATTTTTAAAAAATCTATCCTGCTTAGTTTTATGGCAAAATATGAACTGCACAGCCTGGCCTTTTACATATTGCTTATCAATGGATTTTCTTAGCCATCGGTCTCTAAGAAGAGCCCTGTAAGCCAAATAAAACCCTTTGGAATGCTGGAATTTTTGATGCTCACTACAAGCAGAGAATAAAATGGGAATATTTCATCACAAACAGTGATGGAGTACAAAACATCAAGGAAGGAAAATACAGGTAGCTGATCTGGGAAGATGATCCACACCCTGTTCTTGCTCCCAAATCTGTCAAAAAATCTGCCATGAAAGATTCCTCAGACTGGCCATGTCTTTTGGCACAGCTTTTGGCTCTGCTATTAGTCCAGCTTGTCCAGTGTCAGGCTTGATGTCCCTGGGAGAGATCTGAGGGTTTGAGGGGCAGCAGGATACACGTGTGGAGAGACATACCTGTGTGGCGAAGAATATTTCTTCCTCAGATCTGCAATCAAAACGGAGCTCTGAAGCCTGAAAGCCACAAGAGTCAAGTCTGTAGAAAAAGGGGTGTTCTGTACCAAACAGAGTTTTCTCAGCACAAAAGACAGCTCCTTGAACAGGCTGGAGAGACCCCTGGCCAGTCAGCCCTATACAGCTGCAAAACCTTCTGAAACATGTCCAGATGCTCCCTATTGAAGTTTCAGGCAATGTCCTACAATAGTCCCCAAAGCAGAGGAACTGAAAGGAAGGCGTTTCAGAGGCAGGGTGGTAGCCCAAACTAAGCAAATAACTGTTTTGGTTGACATTCTGCCCAAGGCTCATAATTGAAATAAAAAGCTTTGACCTGTAAGAAACCCCGGGTGTGGTGGAAAGTGCTTCCTGGGCTGGGGGAAACGGGTGAGCCGCCCTGTCAGCTGCCTGGGGCATGGGTGAGCAAATACGTGGTCTCTGGCTGAAAAGTGATTATGATGGGAAATATTTTGTACAGATTCATACTTAATGATTTTCAGGATTACTCAGGTACTTTTATTTTGAGGCCTCAATAGAAACTTGATCTTAAGGGCTGCGAGAATAATCCTGTCAAATCAAAGCTGTTGATGCTTTGGCACAAGCATCACTCACAAGACTTAAATTTTCCAAGCCCCATAAGCACAATCCAGCATGGCAGAGTCCATTGATGAGGGGACAAGTCATTTGCTGGAATGTGCAAATCCTAATGAATCAAGATAATACAACTTGAAAGGCTCCAGAAACAAAGCTTCTCAACATGCTGTCAGTGTGCTGTGTATACAGCACAAGGCAGTGCATGTTTGAGAGCAAAAATAGGTTCATGGCCCTGGCTCAGAAAGGACATTTAAAACATCATTTATTATGTGATCTATGGCTGACAACAATCTGTTCCCCTGTTTTGGCCAGATTTTAAACTTCACTGAGCTCCATTTCCTGCACCCATCTCATGCTGCCATTGTCTCGCTGTGGAGACTGTGGGAAATGCTTTAGGGTAGCTTATACAGGATGCAGAAGAAGCATCATTACCATTTGTAAAAGGGATTGTTTTAATCCAGGAAACAATAGAAACATCTTATAAATGGTGAGCAGCTGGTCCAAAGGACAAATCTAAAACATTACATTATCCCTACTGGGAACTGTGAAATAAGAGTCCACTTTAGTAGTCCTCAGCAGTACTTTTTCCTGGTAAATGTTGCAGTGTTGGTAAATGGAGAGTGTATTTATGGAATAGCTTTGTTTTTGATGGGACCAGTGTAATTCTGATGAGGCTCATGTCTGCAAAAAGAGAATTTCATTGGGGTATTTGAAGATTATGACTGTAACATTTCACGATTAGGTGGCTTTATGTATGTGCTAATTGGCAATATGACAGTCTTTTGCTTAGTGAACTGATCCCAAGGGTGATCTCATTGTTTTCTCATGATTTAACAAGGAATTAGAATCCTAAACAGTGGTAAAATGCATTCAAAAGTATTTGACCTTGACCAAATCATAGCTTTCAGTTCAATTTTATTTTTCATTCCTTGCAGAGGCTTGATAAACCAGAGGAACTGCCCATGAGTTTTGCACCTGCTATAACTTACTGATTGGTACTATTTGAAACTTGTGTTGTCTTTCATGAGACACCCAAGCATAATTATGCCAGTTTACCCAGCACAGCCTGTTCCCTTCATTGCTCCAGGATAAAGTGTCTGTTGTTCCTAAACTCAGTGACTTTCGGAACACTTTGAGAGAACACGTTTTCTTGAAAAGAAAAAGAGAGGAAGTCAACAGAGTCTTGTATTAACTTGTTCATGCTCCAGTTATAGCTGGAGAGGCCTCCTGTGGAGGGTGTCCTCAGCTTTCCTGAGACAGGGCAAGTTAAGGGAGATAGCTTGTCCCTGGGACCTCGAGAGTCTCAACTTTTGATGTTTGCATTTATGGCATACACTTTTCCTGTGCAAAATAATAAATTGGAGAATGAGCTCCAGCCTTGAGTAACCTTATGAGCTCCCCACCTGTTACCAATATGAGTATGTTAATGAGCCTTAATTGCCCAGAAAAACCCCACATGGGAGTTCCACCCACACATCTTACCCACATCTTGAGCTCCACTTGAAGGTCAGGATGGATTGCCTCCTCCTTCTCTCTGAGCACAACTTTCTACAGCCCCATCTCCTGCGGCTTGTGCTTGGAACCCCAGACGTGGCTCACACCTTGCCATGTCGAGAGCCACCGAAGGACCCACTCTACCCAGTGTTCAGGTACTGTGGGGGGACAGGGCCCTGATGAGCAGTGTATGACTGGTGCTGGGGCTGCCTTCAGCTCCCCCAGAACTGGACAGCCCCTCTTGCTGTTCCCTGACACTGCAGCCTTGCAGCTCGGCATCCTTTGCTCTGGTGGGGCAAGGGGGAGAGAGAGCATGGCTGAACAGTAACAAAAAGCAATCTGTGCTGCAAAGCAGTTTGGTGCCATCCCTGGATGGCATCCTTTCCTTCTGTTGTGTCAGACACCCTGCTCACCTTTGTGTCATCCGCCAGCTTGCTGAGGGTGCACTTGATCTCGCTGTCTGGGTTGTTGATAAGATATTAACAAGTGCCACTCCCAAGGCAGAGCCCTGAGGGGCACCACTTGTCACCAGCCTCTACCTGGACATAGAGACATTGACCATCCAGCCAGTACCTTATCCACTGAACAGTCCATCCATCAAATACCTGTCTCTCCAGTTTGGAGATAAGGCTGTCACGTGGGACTGTGTCAAAGGCCCTACAGAAATCTAGGCAGATGACACTGCTTGGTCTTCCCTTGTTGACTGTTGCTGTCACTCCATTGTAGGAGGCTGCCAGATTGGTCAGGCATGATTCGCCCTTAGTAAAGCTGTGCTGGCTGTCTCTGGTCACCTCCTTGTCTCATATGTGCCTTAGCATGGCTGCCATGAAGATCTGCTCCATGATCTTCCCAGACACAGAGGCAAGGCTCACCTGCCTGTAGCTCCCCAGGTCTTCCTTTCTTCCCTTTTTAAAAATAGAAGTGTGGTTTCCCTTTCTTCAGTTGGGACCTTGCCTGACTGCCATGATTTTTCAAGTATGATGGAGGATGGCTTGTCAACAGTACCAGCCACTTCTCTTAACTGGGAAGTTGGTATAAGAATCTAGAAAGGGATTTGACTGTGCCTGTATTTTTGGTCAAACTGAACTTTGATCTCTATTTCAAAATACCCCAAAGGCAGTGTTTTGCATTATAGACACAGTCTTTGTGTGTTGCTTTCCTGAGTAAAAATGAAATTAACCTCCCCACAGTATCCCCCTTGTTCAATCTTCCATGCAAGTCTTGCATCATTGCTTACCACCTAATGCACCTGGCAAACTCTGCTGGCTGCTCTTTGTTTTCAGATGAGTGTAGGCTGCTAGGTGTGTATTGTTGGGTTGGTTCTTCCTTGCGCTTTTTTTTTTAAATTAATATTTTGTTGCCATAAAGCATTTTATTTTATTTTACTCTTATTTTATTTTATTCCACCCTACACAGAGACTTTTTAATTTACATTTTCTTTCATCTGGAATCTCACGGCCTTTGATTCATATTTGCTCTTTGTTTTGATGTACAGAAAAAGCTTAAGACATACTTGGCTCTAATAGCTGTACAAATTCAAACCCTGGTAAGGAAGAGAAATATTTGAAACCAACTCAATCCTGGTTTATTTAAAGATTTAATTTACACGTAGATTTCAAATAAAAAATAAAATAATGATCTATATTTTGTTACTAGATCTTAAAATAATAAAATCAGCCATAGTTTACATGCTTGTTGGGTGACATTGGGTGTTAAGGAGGAGAGAAAGCTGAGGTTTGTTTCCAAAGGATTCTTGTGAAGTGACTTTGAAACATGGCTTAAAGGGTAATTGCTTTTCCATCATAAAATTTTTAAAGGAGAGTGATTTTCCAGGTGTTTGATAAACACTTTGTTAAATAATACGTCTAACATGAAAGGTTCAGTGAAAACCTTTTTTTTTTTTTCAGAAACTAAGCATTGCAAGGAGAGGAGAGAACCCAGCTCCTCCTATGTTGTAGCACATCAACCAGAAAGAATGTTAGGGGCTGTAGCCAGAGCGTTACAGGGGTCCAACATTTACCCATTATTGACCCATCAGAGGGGAGCCAAGAGGCAATAGTAACCACTTGAAATTTTATGGCTAAGATATTAATGGATTAATTAATTTTTTATTTCTTTAACACTGTTCACAAAAATAATCTCTAATTGCAAAAAATGCACATAGTGTTCTCCAGTCTGGAATGTAAAAAGCCAAAACCAAATATGCATATTTTTAAATGCTTTCTCTGTAATGTGTCAATACCTTGAAACAGCACCTCACAGGAGCAGCAGTGTTTCTAAGTCATGATAAATGCAGGAGAAATGCTGATGCTTTAATAATGGGGGAAGCCTTCAAATTGAAGTTGTGGGATGGTGGCTTTTTTCCTTTCCAGGAATGGTTTTTCTCTCCCTTGTACAAAACATGAAATGAATCCTAACTATGTATGTGCTGTCTCTGGATTTACAACCACGCGTTCCTGCAGTCCCTAAAATTTCAAAGAGTTAATGCTGAGCAAATAGATAAAAAACTTTTCCCTAGATAGATTTGTGAAAAAAGGTGTGGGTGTTTTGTATAAAAGAAAACCGGATCCTCTGGTTGCAAGGTAGAAGAAAAAAATTCTTTTCCTCCAGTGTGGTGTGTCTTCCTAAAACTTACTTTTATCCCACAGGAATATCTGTTTTCAGCAGTAAAATGAAAGTCTGAGGGAGGCAGTGAAGGACACAACTAAAGCAACAGGACATGTTTTCAGTATTTTCATCCTCTGAGCTTTACCTCTGGTGGTCAGTGCTTTCTGTGCTCAGTATAAATATGCCTGCTGAGAAATACTCATGGAGACCTTGCTGCTGCTTCTCTTCCATTTCAATCCCCCAAATGGGGCTTCAGTGGGGCTCAGACACTGCTCAAACCCTCCCATCCATTACTTAAACCTTACTAGGGCCACTCCAGCACGAGAGCTTATGGGTTGAAAAGGGCTGAGTAGGAAGGGATTTGTAGGGTGCATTTCCATGCTGTAAAACACTTGCCAGAACTGGCAGGAGCTGATGCTCTACAGGATAATTGCTCTTTCACTTTGGGAACTGGAAGTAAAATACAGAGGTCTCATGTATGTTCTCTTTGTGATGGATGGCGATGAAAGGGACTGTCCCTCATGTGCTGCTGCTTTTTATTATTATTATTGCATAATAGCATTCTGAAAAGGTTTAAAGGGGATTTCTGTTACTCTGATGCAGGAAAGGTTGTATTTCACTAGCAGCAGTTCCCCCACTGTATTATGCCCCTGTGAATGCACAATACTGCCTGAATGCTTGCAGGCAGCCTGGGTGTGTTTATCTGTTTCAATAACCAAGCTTTTTATCTGCCTAAACAAAATGGAATAAACATCAGATTTAGCTGATGCCACCATGCCAGTAGCAGGGGAAGAGAGAAGAAACACGTTTCTGTGATATGCCTTGTTTTACCCAAAAGTCCCACAGAAGCTACTAAATAATTCACTGTGCTGGAGTATATGGTGCTCAGGGCTTGGAGAAAGCTGCTCAAGGGGAAATAGTTTGGTAAGAATGAAGGAGAGCATGGGATGGAGGCAAATAGACTGACCAGCATGCAAGGAAGTTATTTGTTCCTGGAAAAATAGTTCCTAGAGTGGCAGCTCCTCCCCTCTCGCTCTGTTCTGCTTCTAGCACAGCATCAGGACATGCAGTGGTGCAACTAACTGTGGTCTCCATGCCTGGGTTTGGAGGTGTCTGTGTCCTGCTGATTGCTGAAAAACATATTAGTTTAGCAAGCATTCACAGTAGTGGCTGCCAATATTTACACCTATTTGCAACTTTTATCTGCTCAGATATATTCAAAGTTCCGAGGGACTTTTACTATTGCCACCTCAGCAGCATGAGGAGACCATTTTCAGTTTCATCATGTACTTATTATGAAATAAGAGCTCTCCCTTATAGGTGGCTTTATAGCTAAGTACTACACTGGGAATTTTAAAAAATCCCACTTTATTTTCCACCAGACAAATAACTACTATTTTTTTGGCCAGGGTCTCAGAACACAGCAAGAAAAGAACTGTAATCAATTTTCCATGTTGTGTTTTCTTGCTTCTTAGAGTTTGGGTAATTTCACTGGTGGTTCTCCCATTCTTATCTATGCTAACAACTATAACTTCTGGTATTCAGTTACTCTGTGGTCCTGAATTTGAAGAAATTTCTTTGCATGGCTTTTGGTAAGAGCAAGCTATTTGAGTTTACTCATTTAGGCCTGTCATTAAAGCACCCTAAACCCAAGCAGTGCCCTGACAATATGGTTGGATGTGTGGTCCCATCTCCAGCAGCCTTTATAAAGGACATAATGACACGGGCATCTGTGCAGCTGAACTGCAATACAGCCCAGGAGAGTGGTTGGGATAAAAGGTGCTAATGGGAAACTCTGGATCTCTCTCATGAGAAGTCTAGGTAGGACAGGAAACTTTTCCTTGGTTCCTCTTGAAATGTTTGGACTAATTGGATTGCCTGGACCAGCGAAAGAAAGACCTCTAGTTGAGAGCTTCAGTCAGAATGCAAAGGGTCTGTTCTCAAATGATGTTTTTGTTTATTTGTATCTCTTACATCTCTTACAATTTCCAATATACAATTACACTAAGTGGTGATTATTTTTTTGTTTGCTTCTTTAATAGTATTTACCTCTGGGTTGTTTTGTTACCATTTTTTATGACTGAAAATTGGTTTTAAAGTTTTCTCTTTCCTCCTGATAGCATTACAAAAATTTAAGTGCTTTTATTATGATATTTTTATTTATTTTAGAAGAGAAACTGTAATAACAATATTTGGCCAGATGACTGGCTTCTCAAAGTTTCAATATGCAGCCAGGCTGTGTAGTGGAGAATATGCAATGATGAATATTTTAAATCTGAGTAGTGTGAAGGCATGGCAACACCAAGGGTATGAAGGGGATGTGGCGGCTGATTCCTGGATAATAAACTGTTTTAAACATTTTCGTGCTAGCAAATTTCATTTTTTTCTAACGAACTGAAGACAGACTTTGCTGTTTTCTGGACATGGAACCCGCTGGCTTTCACCTGATGTACTGCTCTGTCATTAATGCATCAAAGGGCTCACTCTTTGGAGCCTCATCAGGAGAAAGCCAGTGTACTGAACCTCTGGAAATCATCTCTGCAGCGCAAAAGAGCAGCAGTCCAAGGGATTGTGTGACATGGCAGGTCTTGAAAGCACAGCACATCAAGGAAGGAAGGGAGTTCCACAACTTCAAGGGTACTTGGCTGTTATTTTTAGAGTTATTTGACTGATAGATCACTATGCAACAGTGATGTGTATGGGGAGAGCTAGTGAAATAGTGCTGGAGATGGTTACAGTCTGATGTAACTCCAGTGTGATGACAATTCCCTGGCTCTTAGTGGCATTTTGTCCCTGACATGTAATGTTCTACTTGTCAGCTCTCTTTTGTTTTCCATGGCTTGTTTCTCCTTGCTTTCCACACCAAACAACAATGAGCAAATGAAAAGGATCCTTTTATGAGTTAATGAATGCCTTTTGTGGTTTTACATATTCCACTCTGGGTGTAGGAGAAAGGCATTGTATGGCTGAGCCTGTGGCTGGCAAAATGGGTACTGCAAATACAAGGACACCTAATTCAAAATAAAGTGAGACCCTGTTCCTTCCCACTGCGAGAATAAACCAATCTCTCTGCGTGGGACTTCTTTGCCTTGGGTGGGTCCCTGGTGTAGAAATCCACAGTCTTCTTATTCCCATTTTTCTGATCAAGCCTGACATACTTGGAAAAGGCAAAACATGACCAAAGGAAGATCTCAACAAAGAAATGTACCTTTTCCTATGCAAACTCTACTGATTTCATCAGGCTTTTACCAGGCAGTCGTATGGCCTGCTGGATAAAAGTAAAACAGCTTAAACAGTTTTGTTCCAAGAACTTTTTATGGCGACTCCAAGACAGAGCCCCGATCCTTGTTTTGATGTCTTAGGGAATACTGAGAACTTTTGCCGTCATTGTGTGAAAGGTCAAATTTTATCCCCTGTGACAACACAGCTGCGTTCAGGGAAAACTGCTGTTGTTATTGCATTAAATTGGTCATTTTATGCTCTCCATCTCTTTTCAAGGGTTTAAATCCAAGAGGAAATCCCACTAAGATCAAATAACATTACAGTATAGGAAGAATAAGTATATATACATACCCTATATGGACATGACAAACAGTAAATATAAAAATAATACCTATTATGCGAGTCCTAAAATAAAGAATTTTAGGAGGAAGAAAAAGCATAAAATATACTTCATAATAATGAAATGAAATTATTATAAAAGAACAATGACAGACTTGCTTTTAATTAAAATAACACCTGTTGGATTAAGTTTCAAAGAAGTGATCAAAGAAAATACTGAGCAAAAAACAAGGCACACAGTAAGTGTTTAGTAGATCAAAACATGTAAAAATGTTTCAGAGAAGTATGAGATGTAAAAGGGAAAAAAACATTGGGGATTATGTTGGGATTATACTGAAACTTGACTAAAGGAGCAACACTCCTGAACAAATAACATTACATTAAACTAATTAGAGTTTAGAATATGAAATTGTTAAAGTTTGCTATCTCAGCTGTTTCTTTAAACTGGAAAAGGGATTAATCTATATTGTAAAAATAGTTAGTGGTTCAGAGGGCAGAAGCTATAAAATACTGCTGAAGTTTGGCGAAACAATAACAAAATCCACAAGAAAGTCTGCGGTCCAAGTCCTTGGAAACCTTAGATATGTGAAGAGTGCTTTGTGCAAGTCCATTTACTGGACTTGGGAGCAGTACTGCTATCAGCAAGGTGTATGTGGGTGCTTTGGGATGTACCCAAAATCCAGGATGTTTTGTCTGCAGTTTAAGACTGAGTAGTTTAACTGAAGTTAAAAGCATCACAGGCAACAGATTTATTTTCAGTTGGAGGGTATTCTTCCCCACTGCCGTTGTCCTAGAGACAGTCTTCTGTTTTTATTCTTTCAAATTTCCTCTGAAGATTTTTTGCACTGTAAACTTTCTTATTTAGTAAAGATGTCTAGTGTTCAGTTCTGAAGGCTTGCAAGCCCCATTTAAATCAATAGGGATTGTGAATGCCAGAAATTCATAAGAGGACTCCAGCACACTGAAAACTTGTGGAGGATGTTATGGCTGACTGCTGGCTCCTCTTGCTGGTGAAAGATGCTGAGGCAGGCAGCCAGCCAGCTGCTCTCCCCAGGAGGGAGTTAGTCCCTGGATCTCAGTTTGGGAACGGCTGTCTTAAACAATTTTGTTCAAATATAGTGCCTTTTATGTTCTTTCCAATTCTCTGTCCCTCTCGCAATTACCATTTCACATGAGAAGCATGTACCCTTTCTTCTTGTTCCTCTCCTTTTATTGAGATGGGCTGTCAGTGTTTTACTCCCAGTGTATTACATACTTAAACACATATATGTACGTGTGTATTCTAAGGCAGAGTGAGGGAACAAGAAGTGAATTTGATCCTAAGCTTCTCGGGTTTGCACAGCAAATATGAAACAAGATGTGTTTTACATGTTTGGGGGTTTTTTATAAGCATACTGCATGGCACATTGTGTAGGTGATCAGCATGTTACACTATCTGATGGGCAAAAGCCTTTTTGACATAGTGTAAGTGGTAATTATCTCTTCCCTAAGTAATTTTTTAGCTGGCTGATGGTTTTTGATACTCTGTTTATCACTGTTTAAGGGCTGATTTGAAAATCACAGCACTGCACTACAGACACTGTACTCCAGCAAACAGATGGTACAGAACCATCAGCTGTAATCTGTGAGTAAACAAAGATATGTGAAGTTTGGTATAGAGTTTTGACGATGAGATGTAATTGTGTTACAGAAGTGCAAGAACTAATCTTGCCCTGCCTGTACAGGAAAGGGCAAGCTGTATTTAATCTGGCATGATAATACCATTTTTTTTGCCATATTACTGAAACTTCCAGCTTTGGTGCAGTAGGAAAATCATCATGCCTGATCGACAGTTAGGAAAATGGGAATAAATGGGTTGCATGTGTGTGTTTTTTCCTTTGTTAAATACATAGGGCCACTGAATGACAAACAGACTCCACCAACTTGTTTACCAAGGAGAAGAAATGCATGAAACAAAAAGCCACCAGGCTCTGCACAAAACATGGAGAATACTACTGTTTTGGAAAGCGGGAGAGAGCATTTGCTTCTAAAATAGAAAGGATTATGTGCTTATGTTGTCTTTCCTAAACATAGACAAAAGGTGAAGAGATCACACAATATTTGTTTTTCCACCGGATGGTTTATTTAAACGTGTTTGGGGTGGCTGGGGGGGCACAGGGGGATTCTCCTCCACTGGCAACACGTAGTATGAGAAGAAATTGCAGAGGAGTGCTCAACACTTAAAGGTCAGGAAGGTGAAAGCATGCCAAAAGCTTTGCTAGGAGGCTCAAACATTTTTGTGGTTTCATGTGTTTACCTTAGCAATGATAGAAGCTTTAGACAATTACCCAGCAGTCTCAACAGTGTCTTGTCAGGCAATGCTACATCTCCTCTCCAGTATTGTCACTGGGAGCCTGATATTTTGAGCATTTTCATTCAAGTGTTGTTTTAATCAGGTCTGATATAATTGGGAGTTAAAGAATGGTGGCTTCATGATCCAGTTAGAAGAGATTAACTGGAGCTTGTGGGGAGAAGAGAGGAATTGTGATGCCTTCATTAGAGCTCAGTCCAGGTCTGCATATTTTCTGTTGCTGTTGATTCATCATAGGTAAGAAGGGCATTCATTTTTGAAGGCTTGCTGTACGTTTTCAAGGAAATTGGTAAAAAACTTTCCCCTTTTGGCTGCATGCTGACATTGGAGTGCTATAGCACAAATCCTTGATTCTCCCATACTCTACTAGTAAAGAGTGAATTATTTTGGTGCCTCAAAGGAAACCACACTTTTCAGTTTCTCAGTTTGTCAGTGTGAAGCAAGGGTGTCCGTAAGGCCTCTTTCTCATTGCCAACTGTTTCACTTTATGGCACTTTAAATTCAGTTATACCTTCCTTTTGTTCCTTTCCTATTTGTTTTTATGTCTTCTTTTCCTTTTCATCCCTCTTTATTACTTCCTGAGTGTGTGTTTTTCTTTTCTCTTTGAGTTCTCTCTTTTCTAGGTTCTTCTTGTCGGCGCAGCAGTAATAGATATTCAGTTGTCTTCTAGGAGAGCCAGTACTTCTGTTTGTCTTGGTATTCCCTTTTTTTGTCTGTAGGAGGTAAATAGAAGAGGGAAACCAATTGAAAAGTGAAGTATCTCTGCTGAGAGGGAAACCTTGGTTTCACAATAGACAATACACCTGTGTTATAATGAGCTGTGGCTAGGATACAGGCCAAAAAAAGTGTGGAGCATGAAGCGCACAAGGACAACTTGATACACCGATTTCACAAAATAGCAGTGCAGAAATCTTGCTGGAACGAGCTTTCTGCTGTTTTTTTCAGCATTTCTAAATTTGCCTTGGCTAGTAATAAGTCTTCCACCGTGTCAGTCTCTACTATTAACTGAGGTATTTGTAAAGTGGAAAAAAAGCCCCATGCCTACAGTAGCAGGAAGAGGATAGGTTTGGGCCTAAGAACAGAGACAAGCAGCTGGAGATAGTTTGCCCTCTCCCCTGTGTCTGTGGCCCAAAATATTGGAGCAATATTCTGCAAATTAAACATTCTGAGTTAAAGGGGGACTGACTAGCTCCTGTACATGCGAATGTAGCATTAATACGCCAACCCACTTGAAAAGTGAGGGAGTATATTAACTTGAGTGTGAGAAACTGAAATTATATGAGGTTATAGTGATGTGCGTCTGCACGAGCAGTGAGTGTGGCCCAGCAGATCTGCCATGTAAAACAGCTGGTGCTCAGGCCAAGGTGTTTGCACTGGCTGCAGCTTCACCTCGTGCATGGGATGCCTGCTGGCCCCACAGTGCATTAGGTGAACTCCCAGGATGCATGTTTTGGCTTACTGCTTGCAGTCTGTGCACTGAGGTTGCTCCACCTCTGTTTTAAAGTGCACTCCGGATGCACACAAAAATGCTAATGTAGTCATCCCTTGAACATTCCCATTTTAAAATTGCCTTTTTCTCATTATGATGGACTAAACTGTGGTCATAAGCTTCCAGTATGATAAACTGTTGATCTTTTATTTCCTTTAATCAAGCATAGAGAAGAGGGAAGCAGTAATAAGATAATGCAGAGGTTGAAAACCGTGGGCTGTCAGGTAGCACGGGGATGGTACTGGCCTGCCTGTGGGATGTAGTACAAGTTGCAGCAGGAGTACCCACACTGGGGCTGTGGTGCTGCCTACACTTAGTAATAGATTATTGCTGACACTCTAAACACTATGCAATGTATCGGCGTTTCATCTTTCAATCGCCCGTTCCCACGCTGTCCGTTTTATCTCGATCGTTAATTTAATCCTGGCAGTAAATTGCTTCGCTTCTCTTAAATCTCCCCGTCCCGCCAGCCAAGCGCGGGGGCTCTTGGTCGGGTGTGTGTGGGGACGGGCGGCTGGGTACTGGGCTGGCGAGTAATGGACAGGGGCCACCTGCCCGTGCAGCCCCGGCCCCGCGGCTCCGCAGCTCCCCGGGAGTGATCGGGGGAGCGGCGGCCGCGGGGGGGCGGGAGGAGGAGGCGGCCGCGAATCCTCGTCCGGCTGGCCGGGTGTGCGAGCACTAGTGGGAGCTGGAGAGGGCGAGAGGAGGGGAGGAAGCCCCAAACCACCCCGAGCCTGAGCAGAGCGGCTGCGAGCCGGGCGGGGAGGGGGTGTGCGCGGGAGACAGGCGGGGGGCGAGCGCGGCGGCAGCCCCGGGAGCGGCAGCAGCCCCGGGAGCGGCAGCAGCCCCGCCAGAGGAGGCAGCCCCGCGGAGCCTTCGCAGGCGGTAAGCACGGTGAGGAGCCGGAGCCGGGAGCGGGTGCTGCGGCGTGGAGATGCTGCGGCGGGGCGGGCGGGCACCTGTGGCCCAGGGTGCAGGGGGGCCCGGGGTGCCGGGCCTGCGAGCCCCGGGGGCCCCGAGTGCTGCCAGCCTCCGCGGGGGCAGCGCCCCGGACGCGCCCGGCGCCCTCCAGCCCCGGCGGGCGCTCGAGGAGCCGCGGCCGCCCGGCCCCCGTCCCGTCCCGGCTCGGAGCACTCGCCTCGGGCTGCCCCGACCTTGCCCCGGGGGGAGCAGCTGCGGTGAGGCATGTGAGTGGCCACAGCCGGGAGCCTGCTGGCACCGGGCTGCCGGACCTGCTCGCTTCGGGCACACGCTGCGCCTGGCTTGATACGATCGCGTTACGTGCGCGTCAGGGGCTGGCGATCCGCAGCGCTCCCGAAATGAACTTTTAAATCAAAACGCCGATTTGTCAAGGTACATCTTGTTTTGTAACTGAGGACGATGGAGGGCCCTGTGAATCTTTGGGAAGCAGGAATCTCTCGCGCAGCGGTATGGTATTGTTAACTTACAGACTTTGTCGCTTGTGATGGATGGACTGACGTGAACTCAGATTTACCGGCCAGACTATAGCAGTCGATGTCCTCGGTGATGTTCAGAAACATAGCGTCAGGCCACTCGATTTAAGAACCTGCTGAATGTAAATTACAGAAAGCATCACTGTTTAGGAGTGTCTTGTAGATAAAACCAGAGGTCTGTCTAAGCGTTCTGGGTCTGATGGTGCAGAAAGCAGTGCCTGAGGGGGAGTAAAAATAAGGTAGGCATGTAAGGATAATTCTCCAGAAGGCTCTCTCAGCATGCAATGATTTGCAGCTTGGATGCTTTCTAAGGGAAGGCTAGGGTCTTTGTAGCATTCAACTGATTTTTTCCTTTCCATGAACTGCTCTGAGTGCCCCTTGACCCTGTGAAAACTTTTAGCGACGTGCTGTGGCAAGGAAATTCATAGCTTAAACTTTACACTGTGTCAAACCCCATAGCATTTTGTTCTGAACCTTTGTTTGATAGTATGTATGTCTTAACAGAGGGTTAGTGCAGAATTGGTCTCTGCTCTTCTGTGTCCCATTCACGCTTTTATAAACTTCCAGTGTGTTCTCTGTTGTCTCCTTTTCAGGCCAAAATGCTCTCTTCTACTTCGCTTGAAGTTTACTTTAAGAGGAGGGAAATGAGCAGAGACATAGTTATTTTCTGAGATTGGATCATTTTGAATGTCAGGCATGTTAAAGTTAGGATGTTAAAAGCTAGTCTCTGGGAATAACTCGTGGAGGCAGTGTACGTTAGTGTGACAGAATGGCTACCGTGTGATTACCTACAGAGGACAAAATCTCCTCTGTCTGATGACTAGCCGGGCTTACAGCACCAAGTATTCCTTCTTTCTTTCACTGGCAGAGGCTGCATGTGCAGGGAGTGGGTTTCTTTCAGAGGTTTTTGAAAGCAAGCGGAAACCCAACCAGCATTTTACTATTAGAGTGATAATGATGGATTCATAATGTGTTTGTAAGAAGATTCTCTGGTTCTTGTGTTGAAATTTTGCATTGTTAGGAAACAGTTTTCCAGTTATTTCAAAATAAGGAATCCATCACAGTAAATACAACCTAAGGACCTTGACTCTCTTCCCACAACCTACTGCCCTGCTTGGCTTCAGCTGAGCTGCCCTTGATTGACACTTGTGCAATCAGGGAAAAAAACCCTCAGGCCTTTGGGATAGTTGTATCTGTACTTATCTGTGTATGTAATCCTGACTTATAGCAGTCCTTCCTGTGGGTCAGTATACCGAATGCTTTGGCTTCATGTTAGCACTTAAATACATGCTTAATTTTAAGGATACGAGGGGGGTCCATTTTAATTGGTCCACTTGTGTAATTAAAGTGATGCATGTGCTGGGGCCTTTGCTGCAGTGAGACTGGAGCATTCATCTCTTGGCAGAATCAAGCCCTCAAGTTTTGAAACTCCCTTTAAGAGAGCTTTGATTGGTGATGATGTAAACTGACAGATTCACAAAGGCCATTCCCAGCATCTAGTCTTTCTTGAGTGTTTCTGTCATTCTTCCCTATGTATTGTTTCCTGCAAAACAAGAGCTTCAATAAGTGAGATGCAATATCTGTTGCCAGGTGTAAGGAAACAATGAGAGGAAGTCTGATGCTCAGGTGGGAAATGATGTGTTACTACTCCCAAGAAATAAGATTAACTTTTTTTTAGAAGAAGGTTTATGAGCTGCTCTGTGTCTTAACTGCTATTTGCTTGATGCTGACTACAAAGCACTTGTCCAGACTGTAAATCCTGTGGGGAAGGGGCTGCTTTGCTTTGTCTTACAAATGTGATACTTCATGCAGTGTGCTGGGGAGAGTGGAGGGCTGCCTCTCGGTCCAGCCTGTGCTGCTGCTAACAACAGCCATTATGAGTAGTTCACAGCCTTTAGACAGAAAAGTCTCTAAACAGTCTTTTAACAGGTATTTTCTACCAACCTTAGAGTTATTGCAAGGATAGGATAGTATATAAACCAACATGGTTATCTGGGTTGTCATTACTCTTAATTTATGAAATTGGTGAGGATTTATAGGTGTATTAATATTTGACTCATAAGTGCCAAAATGAGCTGATCTGTGCATTGTAAATACTGCAAATATAGAACAGAAACAAATTAGTTAGATCTGTTGGTGGCACCCTGTAAAACGAACTATAAAATCTTAGGCTTACTGCCATTCAGATTTTTGTTCCTTTTCAGAAGATACAAGCTATTTTTAAATTGTCTCAAACAAACTGAGAATTCTTGCTTCTGATGGCAAAATTTGGAGGAAACTGATTTGAAAACACTGCAGCTTGGTCTGAAGTTCACGTATCAAACTGGTTTTATCACTAGTGCATGTTTCAGATTGGGCTTGGTTCTGGTGAGCTCTTTCCTCTTGCTGTTTTGTATTTGGCTGAGGTAGCAAAAATGTAACAAGGGTTATAGGATAAGTTTTGAAAAAGTCCTGAAATTGTAACATTGTGATGATATCTGTGAATTGTACTGTGCTATATATCAACAACCTTGTTCTTTTGAGTGCCTTAAAGGAGAAAAGATTTATCTGTTACAGCATCTCTAAGTGCTGGACTCTTTTGTAATAAGGAAATGATTTTGAAGTAACTAAAATACCTTATAATGTAGTGTTTGATTACATTATACCAGTTTTTTCACACGTCACATTACGGAGTTTACTTTTCTCTGCTTAAAATGTCAACACCTCATCAAGCTGTAAAAAACCAAACCTTTGTGATCAATTATTCTTTATGATCAGCCCATGCCAGAGTGTTCAGGCACGCCCAGGTGGGAGTGCGTACACAGTGTGCACAGAGAGGAGCGTGTATCTGTGTCTCTGGTAATACAGGCAGTATGTTTTAACTGCTGTCATGCACAGACTGTGTTGCAGGATTGTGATAGGCAGCAAAACCCAAAGGAACCTCTTTCCTTTGGCATTGTGTCTCAAGGCCAGGGTCCCCAGTTTGTCGCTGCTCCGGCCTTTCTCTCCCAGGATCGCTCACGGGGGCTGTGTGCTCAGCCCAGCTGCCTGCTTTTCTGCTGCTTGTCAGAGTGAATATCTCTTAGGCCTCCAAGCCTGTGTCAGATTTGGTTATAATTGGCCAATAGACTCAAAACTTATTAGAGAGGGTCTGGCAGACGTGTTTATCCACAGATAAGTAAGTCTAAACATTGCCTTGGGAAAGTAGGCTGAAGGAGTTATTTTCTGTTGGAGTCGGGATGTAAAGCAAGTCCTCGTCTGGTGGTACAATGGCCAGCAGGGAGGGTATTTGCATGGAAGTCACGATCCCAGTTTTGAGCCGTATGTAATTGGTATTTGGAGTCATCTGTGGCAGCTTGCAGGACTGCTGATACAGGTCCACAGAGTTTGCAAACTCTGAATGTAATGAAGACGCTGGAGCAGCAATGTGAGCATGGGGAGAGCACCAGGGAGCATAGGTTCACCTTTTACATGTTCCAGAAAGCTTTTCCAATAGTGAATGAATTGTAGTATGCAGGGACCTGAATGACACAGGTCTCAGGAAGTTTCTTCCCTTGAAACCGACTTTGTTACACATTAAAATTAATTCAGTGCTGAAGTCAAAATGCATTGCTACAAACCTCTACCCTGCGATGCCATTAAGCCAAAGACTGAAGTTTCACAGACCAGGATGAATAAAGGCACGTAATTAAAAACGTTCATTCTTTAAAGCTGCCACTTATTTCCTTAACACAAAAGTAACTGTTGCTGTTTTGCTGCAACAGAAGGAAATATTCTTTGCTGTTCAGAAAAATTTCACATCTAAAGTCTAAAATACAAAATGGATTGTATATAAGACATATTTATAAAGTAGCCACTTAAAAGTTTTTAAAAGTTTAAGTTATTCAAGACCTATTCCCTGAAGCTACAAACGTATTTGTTCATGCATAACTTCACTAAAGAATACTTACGTGAATAAAATTATGCACTTACAGGTTTGTAAAATGAAGTCTGTAATTAGCTTTAGGTTAATTCCCCTGTTTCCTAATTAAAAACACACAGGTCAATTAAGGATCAAATGAGACATTACCTTTGTGATTATCTTCCTTGGCAGAAATAGCTGTTCTGATAAATATTTCAATTTCACTATAATCTGACCTTTTGTCCAATTTGCTTTCCTTTATCCTTGCCAATTTTGGCCAAGGAAAAAGAGTTGTATTTAAAACAGACCATGAAAAGATGAAATGCTGAATAATTTGGGCACATGAGTCTTTTAGGGGAAAAACTAGTGGGCGAAAGAATATTTATTTGCCTTGGATTGATAATGTGTACATGAGCTGGATTTGGCTAGTTAGTTAGTTTGTCTCTCCTAAGTACACAAATACAACTTACTACAAATACAACTTAACTAGATAGTTAAATACAGTTTTCTTCATGTGTCTGACAACTTCTCTTCCCCAGTAAAGTGGTAATGGAATGACATGCAGAGGTATGCATTTGGAGTACAGGTCGGAGGGTATACCCGTACGTACTTGCTAAATCTTTGCTGGTCAGATTTGCTTCCGAGCCCGCTGAGTGTAGGCTCTGTATGGATGGGAGAAGATTTGGACAAGGCAAAAAAATCTTGCTTCTGTGCCAGATGTATTGCAAAGTCAGGACAGTGTAATGGAGATAATGTTAATTAACTATTTGCATTTGCTACTGAAGTTGGCTGAATAGGGTTTTTTTTCCCTAACAGGGAATTTTTCTTCAGGCATAACTATCTGGTAGTTTGTTAAAATGAGTAGAGCAAGATTTTTATAGCCTGCAGAAATACAATTAAGTGTGTGCAAGCATCATAGACTTCTTTTATTCATAGGCAAGTCTTGTAGGGTCTTGTCCTTCCAGAGAATCAGCAGAGAAACCCTTCAAGCCGAGGAGGGTCGTGCTGCTTCAAGGACTGGCCATAGGATGGGTCCATGTCATCTCTGTATCTCTGCTTCTGTCCAGTGGGGTGCAGTCACAGGTATCCTTTTTAAAGTGTTTTGACACCCTGGGTCAAGAATGAGGTTGAGTCCAAGCTGCTGCTGTTCATGGACGGGATAAAACTGAAGTTACTCAGGAGATTGTTTTGTCTTTCATAGTTAAAAATATTAATGCAAATTGTCTTTTTCCTTTATTCATAAGCATTCCTGGGTAGGCATTCAGGGCTACTGCGTTCAGCACCTTGCAGCTATTGTGAACATGAAACTTTGCATCTGTGTTGTGCTTAGGATTTAAAATAGTGGTAGGATTTCTGTCTGAATGATGGTAAAAAGGGCTTTGCCTTAAGATTGCCTCTGATTTCTGCATTCAAACTACAGTATGTTTAGCTTGGTGGTTTTTACAGGACACCCATCACTCTCGCATGAAGTCTTGCAGTAGGAAACATTCATAGAATCAGAGAACCATGGAATCATTAAGGTTGAAAAAGACCATCAAGATCATCAAATCCAACGGTCAGCGTAGCACCACCACCAGGTTCACCTCTAAACCATGTCGTCAGGTGCCATATCCACATATTTTGAACACTTCCAGGGATGGTGACTCTACCACTTCCCTGGGCAGCCTGTTCCAGTGCTTGACAACCCATTCCATGAAAAAAACCCCTGATACCCAATCTAAACCATCCTTGGGGCAACTTGAGACCATTTGCTCTCATCATATCACTTGTTACCTGGGATAACAGACTGACCCCCACCTGGCTACAGCCTTCTTTTAGGCAGTTGTAGAGAGGGATAAGGTCCCCCCTGAGCTTCCTTTTCTCCAGGCTGAACACCCCCAGCTCCCTCAGCTGCTCCTCACAGGACTTGTGCTCCAGACCCTCCACCAGCTCCGTTGCCCTTCTCTGGACTCACTCCAGCACCTCAATGTCTTTCTTGTGATGAGGGGCCCAGAACTGAACGCAACACTTGAAGTGCAGCCTCACCAGTGCCCAGTACAGGGACACAATCCCTGCCCTGGTCCTGCTGGCCACATTATTGCTGATCCAGGCCAGGTTGCCATTGGTCTTCTGGCCACCTGAGCACACACTGGCTCATGTTCGGCCACTGTTGACCAACACCCCCAGGTCCTTTTCTGTCAGGCAGCTTCCCAGCCACTCTGCCTCAGCCTGTAGCACTTCATGGGATGGTTGTAACCCAAGGGCAACACTTGGTACTCGGCTTTGCTGATTCTGTTGGCCTCAGCCCATTGTTCCAGCCTGTCCAGATCCCTCTGTAGAGCCTTCTTACCTTCCAGTAGATCAACACTCCCACCCAACTTTGTGCTGTCCACAAACTTCTTTAGATGGCACTTGATCCCTTTGCCCTGGTCATCACTAGTCACTGGCCTCCAGCTGGATTTAAGTGCCTTCACTGCTGTTTTCACAGAGTTCTCCTGTTCATGGTGTGGACGTGTGCATTTCTCACTGGGTGGAAAAGTGGTTGGACAACTGAGCCTTTTCCCTTATCCCAAGAGGATCACTTAGTCTTTCCACAGGTATTAATCTCCTTTTTCAAGTTTGTCTTGCTGCAGACATAATCGCTTTGTTAGAGTGAAAAAGCAGCACCAGCATTTTCCTCCAGAATCCTGGTATTAATTGGAAGTGGATGGTAAACCTTGGGGGGAGGCAGGGGGGTCTGTCTTGGGGCTAACTATTCACATAGGGCATGTGAGTTCTGCTTGCCAGCAGCACGTAAGCAGCAATGGCATCACGGAGATGCATGTTTGTATTTTGTGGAAGGAACAGGTTTGTGCTTTGTGACAGCTGTCAGAGCAGCAGGTAGGTCCACATTTGTGCCTTTGAAGAGGAGGAGGAGGAGTACATTTTAAACCTGAAGCTAATTAACTTTTCTCTGATAACCGTGTATGACAACAGTTTAGGCTTGTCTGTATTGCGTCTTCCTCAATTGAGTCAAAGCCATGAAAAACACACCTCAAAATATATGTTTACAATGGGGATTATGCAGTGTTGTTGGGCTGTTCAATGTAGTGGGGATGCTGCTGGTTGAGGATGTGCAGAAATCAATAGTTTACTCCAATTAAACATGGAAAAAAAATTAAGATAACCTTTATAGCTTTTTAACTCAGAAATCCATTGACAGGGAGTAATCAAACTTCTCCATAACTGAATTACGGAATTTCTTAGGACTGCTTCATTTTGAAGGAAATTTTCTCTCCTGACAAGAATCAACGTGATCTGAATGACACACATGCCTGTGTTTTGAATGTGTGGAATTTTCTTGACTTGCTGTTTTTAAGGTTTCGTCAGTCCTTTAATTGAAGACAAACACAGCCCCAAAACCAAAGCAACACAATGAATAGTTTCTAATCCTCTGGGTTGTAAACTTTACTCTTATTTTTTAAGGTCTGAATCATGAGCTGTTAGATTTTGTGTGTACAAAATGCCATAGTTTTTACTTAACTTGGTGCTTAATTTGTGCATCAGTGTTTTTCTAGCTTTCTGCAAAAGAGTAGATTTTTGCACAGTTGATGCATAACTCAATTTTTCTGGTTCACCTTACCAGTTCAGACAACATGACGTGGAATGGTGTGAACAAATGAGAGCCTGTCAAAAGGGTTTGATCTATTTTTATACTGTCCTTTTGCTCTCAAATGCTGCATGTATATTTAAAATTAATAATCCCAATGTAATTTCTTTCCTTAGCAGCATTTCAGCAGTTTTGATGGACCATCCTTGGCATTTCTTTTCCCCTACAGCAAATTTCATGAAACCTAAATCAGTGTGACTCTACTTGTGTAGATGGATATATTCTCACAGGTTTAATCATTGATGCTAAATCTTTTTAGAAGTTGGTGGGGGCTTTGCATACAGGCAGGAGTTGTCTTACCTGTATTTAAATGCCTTTTGAAATGTTTGGTTGGGATTTTTTATGTTAGTCATACTTACATACTGGACTTGGCTCGAGGTGAAAAGTAAACTGCAAATAGTCTGATGGGCCAAAAGTAGTCCAGTGAAGGATAGACTAGCAATCCGAAAGCTGAGCTAAGCTTCTAGAAGTGTTTTGCCATAAAATTAATGACTTAAATGGGCAGTTGCTTTGGGAATAGTTGGAGCATTTGAGGAGCTTCTGTGCCTAGCTCCTCCTTCTATCTGTCTTGCTGAAAGATAGGGTCCTCAGCACTCTCAGCAGGTGGTGGGAGTGTGCCTGGTCTGCATCAGTGCAAAGGCACCTGCCTTGTTTTGTCTCTTGCCCCAGCTGCGAGGTGAGATAACCTCTCTCCCTGTCCTCAAGCAAAATGAGGCAGTCCTCCTGTGAAGTGTGGCTTAGCCTAGCTGGCTAGCACAGCAGTGAACAGTTGAAGATGCTATCTGCCTCAGAAATTAATTCCTTTTCTCTGTGACTCTAGAAAAAGCTATACACTCAAATGGTGCTTAAGAGATGTCAAAGGCTAGAGGTGGAGAGGTTTAGATTTTATTTATTTATTTTGTGTGTGTGTGCAACTAATAGCCTAAAGAATACTTTTTTCTTTCATTTGAAATAGCAGAAGGCAGTACCCATGAGGTAGAATAGAGAAGATCCAAACACAGTAATACCAACAGAGGTCCTGCAAAGTTACCTCAGTAGACTTGTAACAGTGGTATAACATGCAGAGCTCAATGGGTTATGTGGAGATACACTGCTACTAGGTGCTGAGATCCCCAATGGACTGAACACTTGTAAACTTCAGTACCCTGAAACAAACCATTGAAGTTGTCTGAAGGTACAGCCAAAGGTGACTGCTGCCAGTCTAACCCTGGGGAGAGAAAGCACAGGCAAGCTTGCAGGGAAGGGTCAGGACTGTTACTGCTTCTGCTGCTCACATTGGCCGGGGACAAGAGGGAGAGGTTACTTCGGGCTGCAGCTGTCTGTATGCTCTGCTAATGGTTAGAGATAATAGTGGGCACTGGAAATGATGACAATAAAATCCTTGAAGGATGTGCACAGCAATACATGTGTTCATTCCTGGTGACATCAACTCTGGTGTGGATTTTTTGCTTTTTAGCAGATGTCCATCTAATTACCTGTTCTCTGTAGGTATAAGAATGGACTAAGCTGTGGCTTTTCTTTTTTGGGGACTGGAAATTATCACAGAAGAGTTGCTAGCAACTTCAAACTACATCTTAAACTGCATGCAGTCTGAAAGCTGTGTCATCAGATAAGGAGAGGTGGTTAGGAACGAATAATAAATACATGTCAGGAGTGGAGAAAGACAACTTAGGGAAAATATGGAAGGGATGATGAGATTCAGAAGTAGTTGTTCTGTGCAAAAATCTAAGGTGAAGCATCAGTCCAATACAGTAATTTCTTTGTGATGTTTCTTTAGTAAAACTCTTAGAGAAAATACATTTTCAAGTGAGATTTTAAAAAAAAAATTTACATATCTAGGTTGAATATTTTACTGTGCTTTGTTACATTAGCACTCCAAGAGAGAAATTATATTGTTTTAATGGAAAGAAATAATAAAAAACAAATATGTCTTGCAAAATACATTTAAAAATTACTCCATTTAAATAGAATGAGACTGTATTGTTAAAGGTGTTGCAAATGGTAACTCTTTAATTGACAAGTGAGAAATAAAATAAATGGGCTGCCTATTTAAGGAATGAAATAATTAATTGATGGAAGCTGTTATACTATTTCTGTAACAAATAGAAATGTTGTTTTCAGTTAAGTGACTTTATCTCCCTGCCTTCCTGTGCCATTTCAGTTCTCTTACAGCCACTAACCTCTTTCGTACATCCCCCCAGTTCCTTCTCTCTTGATGATATTCCTTCCTGAACAAAAGCAGCTAATTTCTGGGCTTGTTGTCAAATAAGCCAGTCTCAAAATTTTCAACTGTATTTATTTTTTAGAAGACACTCCTTTGTGTACTTTGAAAACTTTTATTAGCTTAGTGGAGTATTCATCGCACTTAATGATAATAATTTCCCATCCAATGATAAATGCCTGTTTATAGCAGCTCTTTCCCACATTCATTAATCAAGAAAGGTTACCAACACATTGATAAATATAACTTTGATTTTGGCTAAATGTATACCATATACACATACCAAATACATATACAAATATCAAATCCTGTTCATCAGTGAATGCATGACAGATACTCTTTAGAGTGCATAAAACCACTAGGAGTGTATGTCAAACAATAGAATACTCTTCTTCTAGACAATCTTGTTGAAATTGTCTTGCACACTCTTGTTTTTGCAGTGTTGTGGCTTTCCTTCTTCTGTCCTTGCTGGTCCTGACTGAATTAGGTTATCATTGTGGGGAATGCCTCCTAATTCCTGCTATGCAGGGCCTGCTTAAAACCAGTCCTTGCACAGAAGAAGTTAGCAGGAATCTATTTGCTGACTTTTAGCATGGTAGAACTCACGGTGGCATTCACTTGTGCCCGTTGTTTGAGGCCAAAGAAAGGATATGTGAAAGTAGTATGTTCTGCATCTTTCTGAGGACTGTAGGGAAGCCTCATTTTGTTGTCGCAGCCTTCTGGTGTTGCAAATGGAGATAATCCCCCGTGGCACAGATAAGTCATGTGGGCTTTATCTCAGTCATTTTCCTTTTCTAATCAAGATTTTGAGGCACCTGCACTTCCTTTCGATCTGCTTTCGAAAGTAGTGCTTGGGCTGGCTCCACACTTGCATCTCTGAATGCTATTTACAGAGTTTGTCCAAATAAATGCAGATTCTGTGACCTACTGCATTTTGCTGATCAGCTGGCATTTGCAAAGCTTGTGAACTGCACCCATGTAAACATCAGTCATTCTTTGAGCCATAGCATTTCAAAAGTAGTGTTACCATAGTCGATATAAACCATTCTGGAGGTGGTTTCCATGGGTGTTATTCTCTGCCTCATCTTTAAAGCTGCATTGTTTGTTTTTCATACAGGTCCATCTGATACTATAATTGTCCAGGAGACAGGGCCTGACAATAGGGAGAATACAAATCATGGTGAGCTCTTTGCTTTGAGAGTTTCTCAAATTCCTATCTGCCTTGAGTATTGTGATTTTTTTTTTTTTTAATATTATTTTTCCAAGCCCTTACTTTTTCTTCATGTCTAAAGGGATTTAAAATTTCTTTTAAACATCTGGTCATTACATTTCCTTGAGGAAGGTTTGCTCTCAAAATAGCATTTCTTGAAACCATTGTGTACTTTCTGTAGGTGGTCATCAACATATGCTGGGGCCAGCTGATGGACTGACTAACAAAATTGATATATTTATTATTTTTTGAATGTATACATTTCTTTTTTCACTCAGACTTTTTTCCAAATGAAGCTTGGTATTGCTTGGTCTTTGTGCAGCCTACATAACTTAGATCTGCATAAGTCAGCTTAACTTAAGGTTATTTTTTTGGGGTGACTTGATTTTTGTAGCCAGAGGCATCAGTGCTCAGGAGCTCCCCAAGGGGGTTCCAGTACAAATAAATAGCTGACATTTGTTATAATTTCTGTTTTTACTCTCTCTTGGCGTATTTATGATCCTCCCTGGAAACTTGAAGGATCTAGGCTGAGCTGAGAATTCATAGTCATAAAAGTGAGAGTGGCAAGTTAGTAAATGCATCACTTGGATGTAGTAGACTAGCAACTATGATGTGCAGTCCAGCTGGTTTTACAGGTAAGTCTAGGGAATCATGCCTCATGTGGAATTCAAGCATGGAGTTTTTTCTGTCCTTCCACACCTGTAGTATCTCCAGCATGATGCTTACCATGTCAGTTGGCTATGATCAGGCTATGATACGGAGACTGTTTCCTTAAAAAAATATCTAGAGAGAGCTTTACCAAGAAGCTTTTTACCTTACTTACCAGATGTGTCTGTAAACGTGGGAATGTCTCTCGCCTCGTCAGAAATTAATTTTGACTTTGGGAGTTCTTACACAAAACCTGGGGGGTGCTGCCTTCTTACTGCCCCTCAGAGAAGGTGCACTTGGAGGCAATGGGCACTGGGAGAAACAGATAAATTGAGGCTTTTCACACCAAATATTTAACAGAACTCCCTGTTTGATTCATCTTCAGCAAAACTTGTTTATTCAGATTTAGGATCTAGCCCTTAAATCTGACCCTGCAGCAGTCAGAATGTTGCCCTTGTGCTCAGGAGCAGGCAGAAGGGGTACTTGATGAGAGGGAGTTGCAGACGTTACGCTCATGAGTTATAAGGAAAGAATTGCAAAAGATGATAGGAAAGGTCTGAAAAGAAAGCAACAGCTGATTTTGTTCAGTTCAAAATGACCCTGCCAAAAGAGGCAAATGATATCACAAGCTGGAAGGTCATTGTTTCTTTATAGACTTTTAAAATACGTTTTTATCCAAAAAATACACTGAGAAACTTGAATGATGATGAATAAACCAGTTTAAACTCATGGGAAACAAGCATCCTAGGCTATTCAGAAATCTTCAAAACTACTGACAGGAAGGAGATCTAGCTTGATCTTGATGGATATGATCAAATACCTCACTGTTACAGTCAGGTATGTGCTATGGTGCATTTTCCAGTGTCCTATTCTGCTTGACCAAAAAGTCTGGAAACACAGAAATTACAAAAGCTGACTTGCTATTTTACCAACCTCAAGAGTGTGCAGTGTCATTTGCCTTGTTATTTTCTGTTAAGCAGCTTTTCCCAGCTAGAGTTCTTATATCATCAGCTATGGGGATGAATCACAATAGAATTAATAGTATAAGAAAAATCAGGGGTTTTTTCTGTAGGATATGTAAATTATTGTAACTGTGGGTAGTTGCCCATTTCAAAACAAAATTGAGAGTCTGAATAATTCTAGACGCCCTTCCTGTTTATGACGCAGACATTCTTGGAGTGCATCTTCTTGCCTTCTAACACTTTCCCACAGGTGAACAGGAGATTTTGGATAAAAAACTCTTTGGATAGAAAAGTTATTATTTTGTTATTCCACAGATGCACAATTTTGTTTTCAGCAAATTAGCTTTCTCTTCTGCTTTTTTCATCCTGTGTCCTGGGCTATTTGAAGCTCTCCCTCCCCCATCTTTGTCTGCCCTCGTTGAGAATATGTGGAGGAAATGTGGGGGACAAACTTGTGTTTTTAAAGAAGATCCAATAAATTCAGACCCTTTTTTCATTCCTCGTAGCAGCTACTGGTTTTGCACACACAAATTATTTTTATGAGGTGTTTTGATTACTTAAGGACATTGTTTTGAAACATTAATGTCATTTTTTATTAATCTGGTATATAGTCAACTACTGATGTCCCGTCATGGAGCCAATTCTTCAGCCTTTAGGGTTCTTTTTGTTCTTACTCTCCAAATTCTCCTTTTTTTTTTTGCTTCTGTAGTGTCAGGTTTTAGGTTGGTGCTGCTCAGTGGTTGTCAGATTTTCTGACTGTGTTCCAGTATTAAACAGTGAAGACTCTGTACAGGTAGAGGTCACATAGGAAGAAGTTTTTGTCCTGTCCACAGAATTCAGTTTGGCTGTATTGAAGTCTGCTGACTTTTAGCTGCAAAACCCTAGCAGTTCGTGGATTACAGTTGATTAAATTTTCACTTGTAAGTTATAAAATAATCACAATTTTCACTCATCAGCTACAAAATCATTTTCACTGGTTATACTGCAGTTCTGTTATTTAGCTGTGAAAATGACTTTTACTTTAGATCATAATGCTGTTAATTTTTGTGCATGATTTCAAGTACAATATTGACTGAATTCCTCTTTTTTCTCCTATATGAGATGGTTTAGGATGAGTGTTTAAAAACAGTCTGAAGAGCAAGGAAATAAGTTAGATATGTAAACCAGAGCAATTCCATTAGCAATTTCTATGTCATTTTGATAAACTGCTTTTCCATTGCATTCACCAAACACTTACTTGGAATGCAGTAACCTATTCAGGTTTGGGGGTTTTTATTTTATTTTGTTGTGGTGTGTTGTATACCACCCCCTCTGTATTTCCATGTTGCAGTTGTGACTGGTCACTTTAAGTTAGTGTCACCACATGCATGAAAGGTCTCATCTGCTGTGTCACGTCCCTGCAATTTTTCCACGGGCAAAGTGTTTTTGCAAGGAGCAGATTCAGGTGGTCCCTTTATGTGTGTGTAATGCCTGCTAAATACATGGAGTTCGACACAGATGACACAGTTTTACTCCTTTTCACAGAGCAGAAGTTGCGTTTAATTTAGCTGTATCCATGGCACTGATGGGTTCTCGAATGCAAGAAGTATTTTGGCCCCTTCTGTGGCTCGGGGTGGGTGCAGATGGGAACCTTTACTTAACCTGTAAAGTGTAAGTAAACAGTGGCTGTATGGCAAGTCTATCCCATATAGGCAAAACAATTTTGTTGTTATGTAATTTCAGACATGTTGCCTTGCAGGATTACCTTCTACTCAGCAACACCCTTTTTGTACAGTTCTCTTGCCTCGTGGATTCTGACCCTTCAAAAAAGATGGTTCATCTAGTGGACTAGCTGTTAAAAGAGAGTTATTGTGGATGTGGAAGTGTATCTCAGACAACTTGAGCACAGTCAGAGCTAATTGTATTCAAATGCTGGCTTTGCTCCCTTTCAGTGGACTCCAGCTGTTCCAGTGGACGCTGTTTTTTATCATTCTGCTGGACTACAGAGTATAAGTGTTGAGACTACAGATGCTTTTATCTTGTATAAGTTTTCAAAGACTTTCCCTGCTGGCAGTTTACATTGCTCAACCTATTCTCTTTTATGCTTTCTATATATAATATACATGGCAGCCACTGGCTAGAGAATCATATGTAGCAGCTGGTTGCACTCTGTTTTTCTTTCAAGATCTTGTGCAAAACTTCAAAGTTTACATCAACTTACAGGAGAAATAATGCCTGAATATCAAAGGGAGAAATGAGCAGAGTACTCAATAAATGTTGGTGCTGGTCTGAGTGCTTCCATGCTGCCTTGAACACTGCTCAGTTATTTCTTTAGAACATACAATGATATTTACATTACCTTTCTCTAATTTTACTATTTTTCAGAGTTCATTTATGAACTGCCTTTAATCTACTGAAGGAAACTAAGATGTTTTTATGATGTCATTGGGTTCTCATTAGTCAAACTTGCTTGTTTTTTAATAGGACCATAATTTCATTTGGCAAGCCAAAACTTTATCTTACCACCCCTTTACCTTTCTCTCTGCAAAGCCCAGGAAAGTCTTTGTCTGAACATTATGTTTCAAAGCAAAACAAGAAACCCGTAGACAAAATAATTCAACTCCCACTTGCAAAGCTGATAGGGATGGCTGAGCACTCTGTCTGTAGTGTTCCTGGGGAGTCCTTGGCTTACTCAGCATTGCAAGCCCCCCAACAAGACCAGAGTAGCCAGATGAAAGCAGCCGCAGGCTCAGCAGTACGGGTGAGTCACAGCTCCACTCCTGGGTGGTTTGAGAGCACTGGTGAAGAATATTTGGATAAAAATAAAAATGACAACTTCTGGTTTAAGGGCTACAGAAGAGAGCAACTTTGGAAATAATTACCATGATTTATGAGCTATTAGTTAATGTGGTTCACCCATGAATTTGGGAATTAGCACTCCCCTGAAGTCTAAAGAAATTAAGTGAGTTGTAATTCACTTGAAGACAGGTTACTAAGTATAATAATTTAGCTAGGAGCTAAGACTCCCACACCTTAACTGCCAGTGAAGTCCTTTTTTTATTATCTTTCCTACTAGGATTTCTAATAACCCTTTCTGACAAGGAAAGCTGTGTCTGGGCCTGTCCATTTGATTTTCTTCTTTCTGTGTCATGCATTGGTTATGAACCCCAGTTAACTTTAATTCTCTAGCACTTCTCCCTAGTCAGTGGTGGGAAGTGGACCCTCCTGAAGACAGTTCTGTTTGTCCTATCTTAACATTAATGTGTTTTAAGACAGAGCAACGAATACTTGTAAGCCCAGGGTCCTTTTCTCTGAGGTATCAAAATAATATTAGGGCTTGTAGGTGAACATATGTAGGAGATAGATTACACCTTTTTAAAAGGAAGTATTTATTTGATCTCTCCAGGAGTGCCACTCCTCTCTATTTCGTTGTTGTTATGAACTATTAATATTAAGGAATGGTTTGAGATGCAGAGGTTAAAATACACCCTTTTTAAGGTTTGTGGACCCCAACATCAAAATCAGCTTTAGAGATTAATTTCTTCTTCTTTTGAGGAATCCTACTTAGCAGCTGACTACTCCAGCCGAAGCTACCTAGGGGAGGGAGCTCCCTGTGCTCTGGGCTGCTGTCTGAGCTTTTCCTGGCAGCAGATCAGTGAGACTTCCTGAGTCACTTTCCAATTCTCTGCCTTTTAATCTCTTATACAATTCCTTTTGTAGAAGTAGCAAGTTTCTTCTAGAGGCTGAATGCCTGCTTTCTCTTCCTCCTGTATGGAGGGTGTTTTCTGATGTTTTTTGTAGAGGCGTGAGGACATTAGTTTTCAATTCCAACCTGGACATCATCACAACTGGGCTTGACACTTCCCTTAGCAGATATGCTGCTTTTTCCTCCCTGCTATTTATGCCTTCTTGCCTCTACTGTGGCATGCTGGTAGACAACAATCAAATGCCCTCTTAGGCTTTCTTTACTGAGGTGTGTTAGCCAGGGCAGGCAAGGGCAGCGTCATGTATTTTTATTTGTTCTTTGCTTCCTGGAAGATGTAGCTGCAGCGAGGCACTAAGTGCCTTTGTAGTGATTTGTAGTGACATTTAGCTGTGGACAAACCCCAGCTGGCAGCTCAGCCCCATGCAGCCACTCACTCACCAGAGCAGGAGAGAGTGGAAGGGCAAAAGTGAGAAAACATGGGTTAAAGGAATTTTACCAGATAAAGGAAAAGCTGCACTGGTAAGCAAGGAATTAGTGCACCGTGTCCTGTGGGCTGGCAGGTGTTCTGTCATCTCCAGGGATGCAGGGCTTCATCACATGTAACAGGAATAACAAATGCTATCACTCTTAATGTCCCCATTTTCTTCTTCTTCCCCCACCTTTTACTGCTGACCATGATGCTGTATGGTATGGAATATCCCTTGGGTCAGTTGGCGTCAGCTATCCCAGCTGTGTCCCTTCCCAGCCTTTTGTTTAGCAGCAGCCTGCTCACTGGTGGGGCAGTGTGAGGAGCAGAAAAGGCCTTGACACCAGTAAGCTCTGCTCAGCAATAATGAAATCATCTCTGTGTTATCAACACTGTTTTCATCACAAATCCAACTCACAGCATCATATGAGGAGCTATTAACTCTGTTGCACCCAAAACCAGTATGTGTTTTCTCATCAGTAGGGTGGGAATATGAATTGGGCAGGTGGTGGGCTACTGTAGATAAGAGCAAGGACTTGCAAAATGAAAATGTGATCTGTTTTTCGAAGGCTGGTGTCCTCAGTGCAGAGCCAAATCAGATTATTTCTGGTGTGATGTGCTTTCTCTTTTGCCTTTTCTCCCCCCTCAGCAAGGTTAATTACTCTGTCTGTATGTGTGTCCACATTATTGAAATTCCAGTGTTAGCAGCACGGGACTGCTGTTACGTGGTGTGGCAGTGACCCCTAACCATTAGAGTGGCTGTAGTGACGCTTTCAGCAGAACATGTCCGGGTTTTACAGTGCCAGCTTTTCCCCCCTGGTCAGTCTGATTCAGTATTCTCCCCTGATTATAATCAGGAGCACGTTGCAGGGTCAGGAGCACCTGTCTTGGGATAAGGGGGCTCCTATGCTCAATGCTACTGAGGGCAAATAAATGGTGGAACCTCTAAATACTTTAAAAGCTTCCTCCTGTTTATTTGTTGCTTGCATCTAGGCAATCCATTTGTCTCAGGAGTTTCAGAATTCTAGACACCTGACTTGTTGCACCATGCATTTGCTTCCCCTTGCAACTCTCAGCTGCAGGGTCCAGCTTGCAAACTTCTGAGCATACCTAAACAGGCTGTAGGCAAAAGACAGACTAACTGCAATAGAACTACATGATATTGTGGCATCAAATAGTGTTTCACAGAATCACAGAATGGGTCAGGTTGGAATGGTCCACAGTGGGGTCGTCTGGTCTGACCTTCCTGCTCAAGCAGGATCATCCTAGAGCACGTGGCACAGGATTGCATCCAGATGGTTCCTGAATATCTCCAGTGAGGGAGACTCCAAAACCTCACTGGACAATCTGCTGCAGTGCTCAGTCACTGATGTCTAAAACCTCCAAATCCCTCTTGGTACTCTTACCAAAACCAGGTGTTAACATGTTATGCGCTACTGTGATAACATGGAATATTTTGGGCAATGATAGGTGGGGGCTGGGGGGGTGGGGATTTTTTTCCCGTGCTTTGCTTTCCCAGCCTTCTCTCCTGTATTGCTGGAGCAGAGGGGATGCCCAGGTAGGCTTATTCCACTTGGAAAGTAAACGGGACTTTAGGCACGAGCTGAGAGCCAGGCATGGCTTGGTGAAGAAAGGTTGATGGGAACAGTACTGTGGGTTTTGTAGTAGCACGGTACTCTCAACTTGTAATTCTGGTGTTGTGCACATTTAGTTATGAAGACTGAGATGCCTCTCACAGAGAACTGGCAGATGGAGAGGGACTTCAGTGGGAAGTTGAGATGTAGTTTTTCTTTTCCCACAATTTAAGTGTTTTTTCTACCCTCATATGGCCTTGCATTGTTTTTCACCATCTTTTTTTTTTTCCCTTCTAGTACATCATTTTGAAGATTAAATAATAAGATTCTGGTGAAGCATCTTCCATCATATTTTCCTGTAGTGAACTGTAGCAGAAATGATCCTGTGGTGAAGTGAAAGTGCAGATGAATGGCAGTAACTGTGTCTGAACCCAGCCTTGATTCTCCATACCTGCTGTTACCCGAGTAAATGCATTATTCAAAATTTACATGATACTTTCCCAAAGGCAATATACTTGAAAGCAATGTGTGTAATATAATGTGTTATTATTCCAAAGCTCTGAAAATGTCCTTTTATAATTCTCCTTAGCAGTATAGTTTATGTGATGTGGAAACTATTTTCTGACACGTGTGCCTAAGCAGTGAGCCCTTTGTTAGATCCAATTAGAATTTCTCCCTTGATAGAGTGTGAGGCTCTAAAGCGGTGTTATGCTTGGCCGTGGACAAAATTAATCCAGTCAGTTGGGACTCCCTGCATCAACCTTCTGTGATCTCATGGTATGGAATCACTGATATGTGCTTTTTACATTCAGCAAATTCAGGATTCAGTGCGGGAGGCAATAGCCAAGCCACTTTTCTGGCGTAGCAAACGGAGTGTCAGCACATTTCAAAATTATTACGTGAATATGAGCTACTGTACAATAACACTTTCCCCCACAAAGTGGTATAACTCCTCTCCCACTGGTGAAGAGGGTTTCTTATTTATCTTTTCTTGATTTTTTTTTTTCATTGTGTGATGAACATGCTATAGATGTTTTTTTCATGAAGCTACTTCAGTAGCATTTAGCAAAGCCTGATGTATTTTGTGTTTCTTCTGCACTGCAAATTGTGAAAAAAGGCCCAAACCCCAAACATTTTGTTGATTGCCGATTATTTTGTTTGTTTTAGCAAGTGTTTGGTTTAGCAAACTGTTACAAAGGATTGTTTGAGAAACTTAGCTTTAGGTTGTGTGTTAGGCACATCAATATCAGATGGGGTAAAATACTTTCAAGTGTCATGAATTGTTTTTTCCCCATGTAGTTTCTGTACTAAAATCTGTGAATGGAGAGTTAGCTGCTGCTGCTGGTTTGCTAAAGCAAGAGTGGTAAGTGTGATTTAAATCTAATCCAACTTTACAGTTCTTCCTGAGAGTTTGTACGAAGGCCAGAATTGTTTTGATTGGTTTTGATCCACAGAAATCTCTGTGAGTCTTGAAACAACTCATCAGTTTATTGTGACATCTAAATGCTTTTAAACTCAACCTTTGTTTTGCTGATTAACTGTGCTCTTCTAGTAGCCCCCAGAAGGAGCCAAATGCTGTACATCATATATAGGAAGCATGACCCCTACCTTGAAGACAACTCTAAAAAAGCCCCAGGTGCCACATACTAATTGTGATACAACATTTTGTGAAATGCATATAGACAGGCACGTATTTAAATCATCTGGACAGCTGTGACAGAGTTGGATTCTTGACATATTTCTTCATGTATGAATAGTTGCAGTTACTTTTCAGGTTTCCATTTTTTAGAGTTAAGTAAGGATGGTACTATACAAGAAAAAGGACATAACACATTTTAGTTATCTAAGTGTAAAGTACAATTTATTGCAATTAGTAGCTTTAAGTGAGAATTTGAGGGCTAGAAAATCTTAAGTTAGCTCTGCAGCTATAGAGTGATGCAACTATATTTTATTCTGGAGGTATTTTGCCTTTATCTGGAGGAATTCAGCTACAGAACAAGTTTTAGATTGTCCTGAAAAAAAGTCATCAGTAGATGACTATGCGATTTACTGATATTAAAAAATGTTCCTGAGTGTAACTGGTGTACGTGGGCTGGAAGTGTGCAACTGATCAAGCAGATGCTAATTTATGTATCATGGGTTGTGCTGTTTTGTACATAAATTTTGATATCTTCTTTCTCAAGATGAATTGAATTTCACAGTGTTGTGGAAAGCATGCCCCTTTTAATTTTACAAAGAAGCCTTTATGGTAACTTACTTCTTTGAGATTATAAAAGGTAGTTTATTTTACTGTCAACTCAACAATACATTTTTATATACCTTAAACCATGAAAAAAAAAATCTTTAAATACATTATTTGAGTGGAAATAATTTAATTGAAATGCTTTTTGTAAGACTTAAATATTAATTTTTATTAATCAAAATTTTAGTATTATGCCATAGCTAGTGGAGATTTACCAAGTCTGAGAGCAACATCATTTTTAGCCCTCTATCTGTTCTTAAAAAGAAGTTTTGATGAATCTTTGGAGTGAAGGTAAAGTGGCATGGGCCTCACTAAAGCATGCCATAGTAATTCCTATTTTAAACAACCCTACCTGTTACAACTTTGTAGCTTAAAAAATCTGTTCATAAATTACACTGTATTATTGGGACAAATATTTTGTCAGCTTTGATTTTTCTGTACTGGGTTTACGTTTCCCATTTAGAGAAAAAGGTGACCTTCTGTCTTGATTATTTTCTGGTCACGTTCTGCTGCCTTGCTGCAAATGTGTTTTTTACTTTGTTCTTGAATCCTGTTGTTCTCTCGACTCTCTTCCTTCATTCCTACTCTCTGCCAAGCCCCATCAGTCGCACATCCTGTGATGCTTGGGTTGCTTTCAGGTTTGCGTGGACATGTGGACAGTTTGTGTACTTTCCTCCCTTGTGCATGGCATCATGTATTGTAGCATAACTACGTCTGTAAACACAATAAGCTTTTTGGATCATTGTAACAACTTTGCAAAATCATCCACGTTGGCTGTGTTACTACACAGGTGTCGGCGCCTTATCCAAGAGATGGGACAGTCACGGTTATCACGATTTATTACTTAAAAATCAACAAGGCATCAGTCTCAGAGGCTGTGATTTAGTAACAATTCACCATAACTGAGAAAGTCACAGGTTTCAGAGTTAGATGGCAATTTATAACTTTTTGGTCCAATAAGCAATTGACACTGAACTTTGTTTTGACTTTATAACCTATCACCTTTGGTATTTTTTACTGCATTGCGTCTGTTTCACAACCAATGCCTTGCTAGCTCAGGTACACACATATACTTCCATTATAACAGCCACATTCTTAACTTAAACTATAAAATCACATTACTATACTTTAAAACCCTTCACCATATCACCCAATACATTTTCTTACTTATAACTGTGGAAACCTTGGTTTATAATTCTTCTGCTTAAAGTCTGTATAACTTTGCCATTATCTCAATCCAAGCTCTTTCCAGGGCTGTAAATCAAACTCATTAATGCCTGTGGAAGTTTCTTCTTCTCTGTTTCCCGCACATAGGTAGGGTGACTCTTTGAATGTAGTAAATAAAATATTTTGGGAGTTGTCTTTCAGGTGTGTGTTTATGTCAGTGTGCTTAGGGGAGGAAAAAGAGGGAGGTGTGCACTTGCTGGGAAGGAAGCTGTAAACCACAGTTCTTTGGGCATCATCTGCATAGTGTTGCACTGAAGGAAGCTGTGTGCAAGCAGAAGAGCGTAGGCCCCTCTTTTTGGTAGACTTGCAGCTAGGAAGATGATGTTTCACATGAACCTTTCACTGCATTTGCATTCAGAGTCTGCTTGACTCATTGCGTTGGGCCTCACTTCTGACAGTGGTATGGTGCTGGAGGTAGTGGCAACAGATCTCCTGAGAAAAAGGACCTGCATCCAAGAGGAGGAATATGGAGTCATGAAATGAGCATTCAAACTGATCTGTTTGGGACTTATGGGAATACCCAGGGTACAGGAACAGATGGAATTCCCCTCAAGTAGTATATAAATTTACCAGTTGGTTACCACCACCTACTTCCTTCTTTCCTTTTTCATGGAAAAAGCAAACGCACACTGGGAAAGTTAACAAGAAACCATTTGAAGGCTTTATTCTTCCAAAGAGGAAGGGAAGAATGAATACTTTTTTTTTTGCTTATCTTTCACATAGATTTCCTTCACGTTTCGTGTTCAGGAAAGAGCGCGTTCCATAATACCTACTTCAGCCCTGGTTGAGAATTAGCCTTTCCACTCCTGGGCATGTATTTTTCCTTTACTGTATGGTATTTAGCTGCGTGCCATACATATCCCAGCCCAACTCTGTTCAGGCAAGATGTTGCATTTATGTTAGTGTAAAGCACCAGGCACCAATGTACCTGGGCAGTAACTTTGCCAGTTGAGCTGTCCAGTAACGCTGCTCCACGGAACCACGTGTCAGACACATTGTGCCTAAGGACTTTCCAGTTGAAGTCAGTAAAATGAGTGTAATATGGATCTTCCATACATCCTTGTCAGGACAGAACTTGACAATATTTGAAGTTTCCTGTTTGCTTTATTCTCTCTTTTCACATTTTGGGTTTTCTTGACTCTTTGGGCTTTTTTCTTTGTAGTCACACCTAAGGGTTTTTCCCCCTCCCCCCCCTTTCTTATTTGTTTTGACCCTCATGTTCTGTATTTTCTTTTGCTTTTATCTTATTCATCCACTGACCATGTGCCCTGCCTGAAGTAGATTATTCCTAATGCTTGTCTCATTTCACTCCTGATGTTTGTTAGATGGATATAAAGCTATTAGAAACTCCAAGTATGGATGCCCTTTTTCCCACTTCAAGTATTGATCTGTAATTTCAGAAGTTTTTGTTTGTTTTTTAACAGTAGACATTAGAGAGTTTAAAAAAAGAAGTCCAGTAAACCATATCAGAGATAAAATATTTATGGGAACTATATATTTAAAGATGCCTTTAAAAATCTATTGTTTAAATTGTTTTTCTTTTTGGGGCAACTGCAAAAGTACTTAATAAGCTGGTTTTGAACAAGATCTGGAAGGAAGTAAAAGAATTGCAAGTATTTTGTTACTTTCCATTTGCTATGAAGAGCAGTTAGTTGCTTTGCCAAGTCTGCTTTCAGTTCTGTTTAGTCCAAATAGAAGCCCAAGAAATTTTCTATTGAAAGGGAAATTTTCTATGCAAATATAAAAAATTATTTACATCTTGCGTATCTATGCGAAGGACCGTTGTGCATATCCTAGCTTTTTAAAACATCAGTGATATTAAAAGCATCCCTAGCACAGCTTAAGGCTGCACTTATAGCCATGCCAGTATTTTTGAGGACTGCAAATGGGGCGTGTTTAGGAGAAGAAAACAAGGACACATTGGGTTAGTATCAGCTGTGGTTATGAACAGTGAGAAATATTTGAGTAACTTCCAAAAATGAACAGCAGAGGAAAACCAGGCAGAATTGTCCTGATTAAAACAGGTTGAGACATTAGTCTCGGTGTTAAACTAGTGTACTGAGTGTGTTGAGGTTGGAAAGGTTTTTCACTTTCTACTTAATCAAGGGATGTGCTCCTGCCCTTGTGCTCCAGGCAGGTGTTATGGAGCCTGCTCACAGAGTCTAAATGCACCCTGGCCCCTGACTTACGTTCCACAGCTGTCCCAACCCAACCAACTGGGCCACGTGGTGAGTGCTGGTGGAGAAAGCATCAACCCCATGCTGATAAAAGCCAAAGCTGATTGGAGCAGGATTGCTCAGTACCTGTGGAGGCCAGCCTGTCATCTTTAGAAGAGCCCAAATTTCACTGCAGGGACCCAGTTTGAACAAACCAACTATCCAACTTGGGTTTATATGTTCTGTTATGGATGTTCAATTTTTTTTAATTATTTTTTTTTGGTGGGGGGTGCAGTTTTGTTTGGTTGTTTTTTTTTTTTTTTTTAGTTAAAGGGTTTCTTGTGGCCAAATGGTTTAGTGATATCTTCCTTGCTTATAGCACAGTCATTCAGCTTACACCCCAGGCAGACAAATTTGAGTCCTCTTTTGTAGGGGAAGAAGGCTTTTATTCCTGTTTGTTTAGTTCAGTTTGGTTATTCATTGGGACCTAACAGAGATCAGTACTGGATTCCAGTCAAAAGACTTTCAGAATTTTAATGTCTGAATTCCTTTGGAATTTTTTAATATTTGGGTGTCTGGTATTTAGATTTTGGCCTGTGTACCCTGTTAATTTCAGTGGGGTTCAAATTCCCTGTAAGGAGGAATGTAAGCTCTTTGCAGATTTGCATGTAATCAGGGAGAAATGGTATCGTTAAAATGCCAAATTCAGCAAATGGGAAACTTGTATCAACTGCCAGATTCCTAGTCTGAGCAACCAGTTGTGGAAGTTCAAGTACAGCAAGCCAATTTTTTCTGGTGTCTTTTGTATTTTGACACTTGTAGAGAGGTCATTCGCTCACCATTTGTCTTGCTGGGCTAATTCTGCTCAACAATTGTGCGGGGGTTTTTTTGGTGTGGGATTTTGTTGTTGTTGGTTCATTTTTTGTGGGGGCTTTTTGTTGTCTTCTTTGAGAGAGGTTCTCCACTTCTGTAGCATCCTCTTCTGTCACTGGTTTGTAGTCAGTTTTTTGGAGTGTGAATGGCTAGACTTTCACATGCTGTTCCTGAAGTACAGTGACATTTCTGTTTCCTCTCTCTGTTGGTCACATAACTCCTGATTCTTTTTCAGATCATATTTGCCTTTGACGTGTCTGCATGATGTTGGCAGGTCACAGTTAATCTGTTATCAATGAGTATAGTCAACAAGGTATTTTCCCTCCTTGAACTTTTCCAGTTGATAAATAGCTTCATTTCCTGGTGCTTCCATGCACCTAGCCTTCTATTTTATGCTACAGGGCTTCATGCTTACATATCTCAAAGTTATCCATTAAATTCTGTGTGATATTCTAAATGGTCCTTCTGTGTGTTGATTTTATCTCCTGACTTTGCATTAGAAGCTGTTTTTAATAAGGTACTGTTGGTTTTGGTTTTTGTTTTTTTTTTTTCCTTGCTAAGTTCACTGGTTAAAGTATTAAATAAAATGACTTTCTGAACAAATGTTTCTGGAGGTACACTAACAATCTCCACATGGTGTGTGCTTTCCCTTTTTAAAGCTCTATAAGCTACTCAGTTCGTTCATGCTGCTAATATGTACTTCAGGTTTCCCTTCTGAGTTCCCTAAAGAATTCCTTATGGCATGCTAGCATAGGCTTTGTTGAAGGATAGATAAATGATGTCTATTAGAGATGCTCACATTTTTAAAAAGAAAAAAGTTACTTGCACATTCTTCTCTCTCTCTTTTTTTTAAATGCAGATACTTTTATTCCTGTTTACTTCCATTTCTTCAACTTTTTTTTCCCCTCTGAGTAATTGTGCTAAAGCCATGCATTCTTCTGGGATCAGAATAACTGGACTTTCTTTGCCCAGACTGCATTTTTTCTTTCTCATGTTATGGGTATTATATTTGCTATTTTCCAATCAGATGACACCACCCTCAGCATCAGAGACCTGTTAAAATATTTCCTTAAACACCTCCTGCTTCATATGCTGGTGTTTCCAGAGCTCTGGAATGTAAATTATCTAGTCCTAGCTTCAGTATATTCAATTTATTGAATTTTGCTGTCACATTGGCTGTGTTTATTTACATGTCCATTAACTAATCTCAGAGAAAAAAATGTATTTTTTTTGCTCTATAAGTTTCTAAATTAAAACCAGGTATTTGGTAATTCATGTTCTCCAGAAATCTTGAAAGCAGCCTGGTAAACATTCTTTAAGACTGCTTGTAGAATTCACTGGCCTGTTAATTTTGTCCCAGAAGCCATAAAAAACACAAGCCAGTTGACAGTCAAAGTAATGTACATTTCCCAGAAATTCAAAATTGTGGGGTGAAGAGTCATTTGGCCGAATGACGTCCGTTTTCCTTCATGGCTTTCAACTAACTTTTGACTTTTGTTTAATCTGTCGCTTCTTGACATTCCTTTAGTATAGGAGGAAGAAAATGCATGCCTTGAAATCTTGCATGTGGAATTCTTCATTTCATGTGTCTGATGTTCCAGCCCATTAAAAATGTTACTGTCCTTCCAGTTTCCTTTCTACCCTTCACATATTGCATCTCTGAGCTTCTATCTGTGTTTTGCTGTCATCTCCTTCATAGTCTTTCCAGCTTCCTGCAGAGTCTCCCAGTCCTTGTCTGGCTTCCCGAGCTGCCTTTTTGTGCTATTCCTCAGTATTTTAGAAACAGTTGCTTTACATAGTCAACCATCTGTGGTTTTAATTTTTCCCCGAAAATCAATCTTTTCCACAGGTAATCTGGTAGATGTAATTAAAAAAACCCGCTTCCACATTGTACCTACTCATTCTGTTAAACAGTGTTTGTTCTTCATCACTCAGGAGCTGTGTCTGCCTATACTACATTTATTCTCATCTTTTCCTTTAGGACCTGTGAATTGGTGGAGTTTCTTCTTTTCATGGCTTGGTGTTTTGGAGGCCCTGTTCAGTTTCTAGTAGTGCTTCATGTTACGTAGCGGGATCGGGAGTAGCAGAAAATGTTGAATGTTATTGGCAAAGCATCTGTCAAGCTATGGTTGGGTAGGTATAGAGCATTCCACTGTTTTGTGTGGAGAGAGCTTTTGGTGTAAAAGGAGGAAATCATGCATTAGACCTATCATTCAGGAGGTCCCTTCCTATGAAAAGCCACAGTCAGCCATCATCTTGTCCAGAAATGTCCTCTTTGGAGTTTTTCAAGTTACTGGCAGCATTGATTGGAGCACTTTCTAAGTGTCAGCAGCCAGTTTATGGCTGGCTCTCTTTTATGGGTGGACACGATGTGATTTAATGTGTCCTTTTCATTGCAGGACCACCCAACTGCAACACTCGGAGGGAGAGAGCTGTGGTCCTTGAGCATGTTTTTATACCCTCTATTGATATGTATTGGCTGCGAGAGTATCTGGTTACACATTTGAGCACTCCCTAGCTGTTCTCTAATTGCTCCTGTTTTGCTCGTGGTTGTTAATGTGTAATCTTGCCTGCTGCACTGAACTCGTATTATTTAAGCTGCTGGGAGCCTGTTCTCGGCATTAAACGTACAGCTGGTACAGCTGTGGCTACTTCACCCTGCCACTGTGGAAGCTGCAAGCCTCGCCAAGGAGCGGGCTTGCCAGAGCGCTGACCTGTAAAGTGAGTGGCTTTAATATAGAGCCTGTGGAAAACACTCCAGCACAGGGCTGCTCCAGTGCAGCTCCTCGTGGTGTGAGTGCACTGCAGAGACCCTCTAATTCCCTCCTCGGCTGGGCGAGTGCTGTTTCTAATAAGGTTCAGGGAAAAGGTTTAGCAGGTGTAGAATGGAGTTACAGTGCTCTGCGTTAGCTGCAGGGCTGTCCTTTGTGTTAACAGCCATTTTCGGGTCTTCTGTTGTGCCCCCTTTTCCCCCCACCTCAAAGCAAGCATGCACTGGTTTAGAGAGCTCTAGTTGCTAATGGGGGGGAAACTCTCACTCTGTGTGTTGTAAGAAAGATTGAGAGCTGGGTCTTGGCCTCCTGTAAATGGAGAGTTGGTCATCTGACCTGGTATTGCTGCAACAAATTGGGCAGAAGTTACTGGGATGGGGCCAAACTCTTCTAGATCCACTCATGCAGTCTGCTTGCAGTGTGGCAAATAACACAGTACTGTATGTATGCTTCACGTAAATGTGTACTGTAAGTATATACAGCATACTGTGTGTATGGAAGTGATAGTGGGTGTGTGTGCTAGACATTTAGTTTAATAAGAAAGTGTAGGGGAAAAATATGTAAGGAGGAAAACCAGCTCAAGATAATTCCCTCCAGTGCAGGGTTGTGGCCGGACAGCTCTTAAACTGGAAGAAATCTGGCTTGAGCCCTTGCGGAGCCAGCTGTGGGGCTTTTGTCCACAGGACAAAAGCTCAAGAGTTGCCAAAACTGTGAGCTCTGATTGGATTATAAAAGTCTACTAAGTCTACTTTTTTTTTTACTTTTTTTTTTTTTTCCTTTCAATTTGCCTAGCAGGGTAGGTGATTGTTGGGGAGCTATCTGAAGAAACTGGAATTGCTCAGGGAGGCAAAATCTGTGTAGGATGGCAGGGTATTTTGAAAAGTCATTCTACTCAGGTATATTTCTCCTAATTTTGAGAGCTGGTAATACCAACATTCAAACTGCCTTTTGAAACTATGTAGGATTTGTGGCCCAAACTCTCAGATCTGAAGCCTTCTGTGGATTGCCAGTATTGGTTTGCCATAACAGGTTTTAGATTTACTGCCTTAGGCAAGGTTCTTGCTCAGTGGGACTTCCGTCACCAGGCAATTTTTAAAAGAACTAGCAGGTTTCTTCTAGTAAAGCAAAAGGCTTAAATTCTTGGTATAGGGTTACAGATGTGATCATAAAAAAAGAAGCATTAGGACAATAAAATCTTTCCACAGAGTATACTGGACATCGTTTTTTTTCTAGAGGTGTCTTTAGGTTTGTAAGTATTTGTAAGCTGGAGTAAACTCCGAACCAAAGACCTGTTCTGCCAGGGTACTTCTGTGGAGTCCTCTGTTTCACAAGATCTTCCTGAGTTTTTGAGTTTGTGTTTCAGTGATGTATTGTCTTTCAATGCTTAGCTCGTATCTCAAGACCTTTCTTACTTCCCTGCTCTGAATGTGCAGTGCTGTCTGACTTCTTGGAGCCTGTGAAGTTGCCATGCTCTACTTTAGAGTATGTCTCCACGATGAGTACAAGTCTTGGATGTGACAGTCTTTCCATTTGGTCTTTTTCTCAGGAAAACAATTTCATTGCAGTCATAAAAGTACACTGTTCCATTTTGTGGATACAAAGCACAGAAGCTTGCTTTTTTAATAGTAATTTTTAATTTCGGAAAGCATGCTTACAACATGATCCTTTTCATAGCAATATCATGGCTTATGTTTTCTCTATATTAAAAAAAAAAAAAATTATTTAAAAGTGTATGTGCGGTTTCTGTGGAAAGCTCTATCCAGTGCACTTAAAATACTGACGCCTCAGCTACATGTCTCAGTTTCTTCCTCTTCTTAGTTTTAAGGAACGTGGTAACATAGCATAAAAATTCTTGCTGTTCATAAAGGAAAGAACAGCATTTTTACTAGATACGGAAAATTCCAAGTGGAACACATACAGAGATAAAATACCATTTGGAAATTTAAGAAGACATTTTATGATTCTGACTTTTTTGATGCAGAGCACACAACAACCTCACAAGTACTCACTTTTCCAGTGCATTATGGTAACTCCTACTGAGAGAAATCATGTAAGTAGAAAAGCACAAATTATTTATTTGAATAACCTTCTCTTCAATGCTTTCCTGAGAAACCAGAAGACAGTACAATGTAGTGCTGAAAACTTTTTTAAACTCTTAACGTACCTTGTAGTTGCAGGTAGTGTCTGAGTTACTGTTTGTGCTCGAGCGAATAGTCGGTTCTTTTCCTTTCTCCATCTTTTAATAGCCTGGGGACTCTTGTTCCAGGTGACAACTGGCACTAGTTAGGGCAGCAGCAGAGTCATGCCAACCTGTGTAGATATTTGCTGGTTATGGGTAAGACTGGCTGCATGCAGTTCCCCTTAGAAGAAAGGTTACATCATAGGGAGTGCTAAGGTGAGGCAGGGGCTGAAAGGATATAGCAGAATTTTTTTTCTTTTCCTGCTCCAGTTTTAATTTGTTAGCACACCTGCAGGTCTGGCATTTGTTTTCTTCTTTGCTTCTCCTCCTTTCAATATGTATAAATGGCTCACTGGAGGCAAAACTACCTCTAGTTTTATTTCCAGCTGACTTAACCCCATGCTGCTGCTCCCCAGTGCCCAAATCCCTGCACCAAGAAGCACACTCCATCCTTTTCTTTCTTTCTGCTAGGTAGTTCATGAGAGGGAATTGGTGAATGCTGGTCTTGGAAATCTCTACAGAAAATAAGAATTTAATACACGTTTCATTTCAAAATTATTTATAATGTTTAAAAATAAGGGTAGATATAAAGAGGCTGTAAGAGGAACATGGTTTATTGTTCCAGAGGGACAAAGGATGAAGAGCATGACATCTGGAAAGTTTGGTAATATGAATAAAACCAACTGGATACAGATGGGTAATGGGGAGCTCATCTCCTACTACAAATCTTCCTGTTTTAAGAAAATGCTAAATCTGTTTTTAGTACCTGGCAGTATTTTAAAGAGGACTTACTGTATCTCAGAGGAAGTTGATAATAAGGAAATAAAATTATTCTGTTCTCTGTGGGACCAGGATTTATTCACCCAGGTGAGTAAAGAGTGAAGCCAAATTTTTAAATTCAGCTATTGAACCTCCAATCTTTAGAGAAAACTAATTGTTATAAAGATGAGAAATACACAGAAAACATACCATTTGCATAACACAAAATCAGCTCTATCCTCTTGAGTTGTAAGGCCCAGTTGTACAAATAATTACTCATACAATAATTTAAAAATAATAATTGCTTTAATAATTATTATTATTAGTATCCTATTTAGTCATGTAATTATTAGATTAAAATCCTTGTTCTTCATAATGAGAAATGAAAATTAATACTAATGGCACCAGTGTAAATGTCAAATTAATAATAACTTGTTGAGGATCGTTTTAAATCAGATGATGTGGTATCTGGAGGTTACAACCAGAAGGTGAGCTAATAGCAACAGCTAAATTATCCTTTCGCCTACCACAGAAGATACATTCTTATCCAGAAATACTAATTGATGTAGTTAAAAAAAATTATGCCTTTGATTTATTTGCTTGATATATAGTGTGCTTTATGCCTTGATATGTTCTGGAATGTATTATGAACATTTTAGCTGAAGTGCACAAGTTAAATTTTACTTTGCGACGTTCACAAATGAAGGCAAGGCAAAATCAAGGTTTTAAAAAATGAGGTACGTATTTGTGTTTATTTACATGCATGTGAGGCAGTATGTGCATTTGCACAATGGAAGGAAACAAAATGAAAATTAATTTGTAAAGCGTGAGGAATTACCAAAAATGGAATACAGCGATTTTGTGTTTGTGGGACTGAAATTTTCAGTATGTACATATTGAGAAGTGGCCAAACCCAAACAAATTGTTCTCAAACACTGAACAATTCAGACTGACAGTCATGTTTTGGTTGACTGATAACAATAATGATTGCTAAGATCAGTCAGGACAACAGTGGGTCTGTCTTGGGAGCCCGTCCCACCTGGTAACTGTGGAGGATGGGCCATAGGGAGGACGCTCCATCAGCACCCATTTCCCATTGACCCTGCCAGTACCCACTGCTGCTGGGCTCTGTGTGTGTTAGAAATGACATCCCAGCCTCTTGCCCTGAGCCTGCCTAGTCTGTTTTTGAACTCTAACACCACAGCCTCATCTGTAAACAAAGACGGTCTGTACCAGCCCTGGAGAAAGAAAGGTTTTGCCTCTTGTAAATCACCTTCTTCAGTCCTAAGTTTACTGCTTAATATCTATTAATTGCTATTTAATGTCACTGCCATCATTGTTTCTTCAGTTCTGTTTCTTAAAAAAGCAGTTTGTCAGTGTGGTGTGCCTGCTGTAGCTCTGCTGCCTGTCCATGTAACAGTATCGGCCTGATTTTTTTTGTAGTGGATTTTCACAAGTGTAGTAAAAGATTGCAGGCTGAGATGGATGGGGTTTATATATCTGTACATTGAGGTAACATTGTAACCGGGAAGTGCTCAGTAAATCAAACCACATATATTTAAGTATTCTGCAAAGGACATAATTATGGGAAATACTCTTACAGGCAAGCAGGTCTCTTCTGAAAAATGAAATCTAAGAAGACACCAGATGTTTGCTTTTATTGAATCCATAAAATCCCCTTATGAAGTCTGGTTTTATAATTGCAGGTTGTACAGAAGAAATCTGGAAAACACCCATTTGTTTTAAGAGTCTAAATATCTTCCTAGTGATCAGGGCATTTAAGATAAGCAGAGGCGAGCAGATCTAGCAAGTTTCTGTTTCTCTTCTCAACGTGACGTATTTTGAAAACACTAATACTTAACTAAGCTCTAGAGCCCAAAGACATTCTTGGCTTTGCATCAGGAGTGGCTACAGTAGCTTAGGGGAAATGTGGTGCTGCGGCTGCAGGAGCTGGGGACGGAGCCCTGGCTTGTGTGGAGGCTGGCTGCAGAAGGCCAGGGCTGTTTTGCACCCCTTCTTAGGTCAAATGGGATTGTGGTGACAAGAGCTGGTGATTTTCTTGCTTTCTTGGAATTGTGTTTTGATGAAGACCATTGATTAGGGTTTGATGTTTTGATCTTCTAGGAAAAAAAAAAAAAAGATTCCAAAGCACTAATAATTAGTGAAAGTTTAATTTGTTCATCCCATCCTTTCTTTCCTATTAATAATGGGGATTGGAATGAAAGCTGTATAGCTAATTCCCGGGTGCTTATCTTCTGTGTTCAATCTTGCACAAATGGGTCGAGCATTAGCCTGTGACAGAGTGGTGTTCTTGAGGAAGATAATTATGGGACATATTGGATAGGGGATTATAAATTGGTGCTGTTTAACGCTTGTCCTGCGGGGGGTAGGACCCTTGTACCGAAAAGCTGAAGTAACTGTTGTGACTTACGGAGCATACCATGCCTCAACGTCAGCAGCACCGAGTGTCCTCTAGAAATGAACAGCCGTCAGTTTTAACTCTGGCCTTCAGCTGCAGCTGTAGACCCCATGGCCAACTGCTGCTGTAGTGGGCAGTGCCTGAGCTGCGACAGACCATCTGTGACAAGAATAACAAGGAACTTTATTCCCCAACTGAAAGTATACATCACACTTCTTCACAGAGTATTTAGTGTTGGTGTGACTCTTTTCTAGGTTCCTGTTTTAGCCCCAAGTGTTGAAATGTTGCTGTAGGCTGACAGCTCATTTTGGGCGAGACATTCCTTTGAACTTTCAAGGTGGGTAACCTGTTCCAGCAAAAGTAGGTGCTTGCCGAATCAGGGCCTTGGTTCTTTCTGCTCAGCAGCGTGGAGAGTTCATAAGTTGGTTTGCATTGGCACCTTTTCATTAGCAATGTTGTAAGGTTGTAAACAACAGGTGCATGCTGTCATACTTTCCTTCAACAAAAAGAAAAATTTACATCTGACAAGGAATACATTCTCATACTGTTTTTGATTAGTGTTTCTTTCTAACTGACTGTCATTTTCCCAGTTTTAAGTGTCAGCATACTTCTGATATTCATATATATCAATTGAACCCTATTTTTCTTATGCAGATTTTGTAGATGCCTTCTGCTTTAAAAAAAAATAGTACTCCATTTATGAAATCTTTGCATGCTGAATAAGGCCCATTGCTAGAGATGTCTGAATCCACTCTGATTCCCTATAAAAGCATTCATTTTTTTGCCATGTGCCTTTCTTTTGAAAAGTATATCTTACCTTTGGTTGCACCAAGTGACTGATGTTTGAGAAGAGACATGCTTGGAATGATCGAATAATTCACATCATTTGCATTGACTTCAAGTCTTGCCCTGCAAACTTTCAGTATTACTCAGGAGTTCCTCTTGCATGGACTGAGAGGAAAAAACAAGTAGTGACTGCTTGCAATGGGCTCACCAGTGTTCAGCAGCAGTAATGTGGCTCTGTGTAAAATGTAGCAACTCACTTGTACTGGAATAGAAAGAGGAAGGGAAATCTTGATCCTACCATGGGCAAATATGATGTTTAAAGCTAAGCTTGTTCTGGTGTTCCTACTGTAAACCAACAGAACCTGACTCTTGCCAGCAAGCAGAATGTTGAAGCCCAGGTCTTTCAGCAATTTTCCATTAAAATTAAAGTATTATTAACGCAGAGAGTTGATTCCCATTTCCAATCTACAGAGTCACTAAGATCATTGAATCATAGAATAGTTTGGGCTGGAAGGAACTTTAAAGATCACCGAGTTCCAACCCTCCTGCCACAGACAGGGACACCTTCCTCTAGACCAGGTTGCTCAGAGCCCCATCCAGCCTGGCCTTGAACACTTCCAGGGGTGGGGCATCCACAGCTGGGCAGCCTGTTCCAGTGATTGATATTGAACAAGGAAGAAGGAAGGGGAATGTACTGAAAAAACCTATGTTTGGGACAGGATCCTATGCTGTGTTGGGATTACATTGTCCATGAATAGTTTTTTTGGCAAAAGAGAAGTAGGACAAGAAGACCTGAATGCCAGGTGTTAACACAAAGATCAGTACCTTGTACAGAACAGGAGCTGTGTGAGAACACTTAGTCCTTGTGTAAAGATTGCCCCATAGTGCTGGAGGGTCAGGAAGACCTTGGACTTACTTTGTAAATTTCCTGCTTTGTAAACTGAGGAACAACATTTCCTCACACTGGAACTGGAGAAACTATGTTTTGACATTTCCATTCCGTCTTCATCCTCTAGATGTCATCAATATGAACTGGATTAAGTGAGGAACAACCAGAAAATCAGATTTAGGGGCAAAGAGGTATCGTACTGAATACACAGATTTATGTTTTGCTTTGTAGAAGATATTTGGGGAATCATTTCACGATGCTCTCTGATCTTACTGTATGTCTGGATATTGGAAGTTTAAAACAGTTAGGAAGAGTGTCCAAAACATGAAACATACTGGGCTTTGTTCTGTTGCCTGTACTTTGGTGCTTGCCACCTTTGGCAGATACCTGTGCTTATCCATTAGCTGTCTGTGTTGGTGAGTGAGATTTAATGCAAGTCTGAAGAAAAATTGCCAAGGAAAGGAAAACACAGTAAGAACTCTAAAAATATGTCAAAACCAGTTAGGGTGGTTTTGGGGTTTTATGGTAAAACTGTGGAATGTTTTTAAAAATAAATAATGGAAAACTATGTAAACTGAAATTCTTTCTCAGTATATACGGTCATTTTGCTTTATTTATGTTCCAGCTTGACACTATAGTAGCTATGCATTATCTTTCGAAACTCCCGTTTTCATGTTTTTGTACACTCTTTTTATATGAGGTGCTACACCGATTTTGTAGATTTTTGCATCATCTGAAACAGGACGGTCCCAGGAGCATTGCTGTTTAGTTTGGGGTTTTTTGGTTTGTCTTTTTTCTTTCCCTTGGTTGCATAGATGGCTTGCTTTTTAATGTTGCGCAAAGCCATTGCAATGAATATATATGAGGTTTAAATTTATGCTTCATGAACAGGCTTAATTCTTGTATTTACTAATTTGAGGACTTACAGCATTTTTAACACTAATGTTCCTTTCATGAGCTTTTCTGATGGAATTTTTTTTGTTTTATTTTAAAACCTTGGAACTTGCTTGCCAGATTCCATTGATTGCACTTCTTGGAATAGGTAGAGATGATGATGTTTTCCAGAACACAGACTTTGAATTGGTGCTTACAGGCTTCATTATGATCACCTCCCATGCATATATAATGGGAAGGAGGAGATTAACGGGCCCTGTAGATAAGAGTTGCAAGATTCTATTGAAGTATTTTATCTATTTGACTTTAATTCCTGCCTGTTTTGAATGCTCACCTCTTCTCAGCCTTTTCCCACTGCATGCCTGGAAATTTAAATTTAAATTTATGCAGTTGTTTGGTTTGTTCTGGTTGGTTGTTTTGTTTTGTTTTTTTTTTTTAGTCTGGTTTGGTTGGTTTGGTTTTTGGTTTTTTCCTGCAGTTGTTTGTTTGTTTGATTTGTTTAGATAAAGAGGTACATCATGGCATGCACAGTTGAGGGCTCTCTTTCCATCTTTGAAAATCAGTTTCTGTTCCAAAAGCAAAAAAGCAAATAGGTATTTTGTGTTTTTTGAAACTATATTTTACTGTTAAACAAACAAGGCTGCCCTGGAAGCCTGTGCCATTGCAGTGATCACTTACACAATGTGGAGCAATTGACAGCTGTGACTCTGCTTTTGTGATTCTTCCTTTGAAGGAACTTGAAGAGGGGGCTCATGATTCTGTTTTAACCATTTATTATGGCTGAATACTAATGCTTTATGGCCCCAGCTGTGCAGCTTGCAGATAGCTTTTCCTTTGGAGATACACTTTGCGTAGAACTGAGTATTAATAATGATAAAAAAAGTTATTGTTATAATTGGACTCAGCAGTTTATTTGGGAAAAATAAATGCTTTGTGTTGTAGGCTTCCCAATTTTACCCACAGGCTAAGTCTTGTATATATAATTATGTTTTAGGAGACATTTTAAGTGCTAGTTGAACCTTTAACCTGTGTTTCCTCTGGAATAATTACAGGATGTGAAAATGGCCAAATGAAACGCTTACTCATAGAGATTAATAGAATTAGTTAAGCTACTGTTACCTTATGCTTGATTTATATTGTATGTGTAGGTTGAAACAGGCTGTAATGGCATGTGGGTGTTTACCTATCTTTTTATACTTGCTAAAGTTTTGCCTTATGTTTATTACTTGCTATGTTATGTGAACTGCTTAAAAAGGCATTTTAGACCACTGGCAGGTAGTTGAATTTCAAAAGCTGGCTCTATTTAAAACAAAACAGTAGTGTTTGAACTTCTATCAATTTTTTTTTCTGAAAATAACAGTAATAGAATTGATTCCACCACCTTCCAAGGAAACAAGTTGAAAAAGAACTCTCTGTGGATTAGTAGTCCAGACATCAAATACAGTTTGCAGACGTTTGAAACCAAGCCTGAGTCAGCTACAATGGAAGCAGGGAAAACTAAGAAAAATCATTTCTGTCTGCATTGGCAAAATTGCTGGAAAAGGTAAAAATAAAAAGTCTGCAAACATGAAGAGTGGTATAGCAAAAGCAGAGCATTTAATCTTACTTAAAGATTCAAGATTGGTGGTAATTCTAATATATTTTCAAGTAAAATGTTCAGTTCAAAGTGATTTGCCTTTTAAAATTTGATCTGGTGTGTTTCTTTAAAAAGAGGGTGATGCATTGGCTTTGAGGCAACTTGAATTTTGATCTTTGAGGAAAGTGTTGAACAGTTGCCTGCTTAATTTTAGGAAGCTGAATCTTTAACAAAAAACTTAAATTCAGAATTAGAGAAAAGCTTGAAATCAGCTTATCTTATTAGATAATACTGTGGGAGTTACCAGGAAGGTTTATACCAGACTTCACTGCTGTTGAAGCACTTTTTGTTGGGCTGCTTTCAGTTAATGTTTTGCAGCACTCCTCTTGCAGCCTCTACCAGTTAAAACATTTGGGGCTTTCCCCCAGGTGAGGAGCAATTTGCAAAGGTGCTACCAAGGAGTAGGAGCTCACCATAGCTCATCGAAAAATCTCAGCAGGTGCCAGATTAATATACTCATTTTTGGTTTTTCAGTTGTTCAACAGAATCCTGTTTTAAGGCAGATGATGATACTCATCTTCTTTGAAGATCCTGGGAAGGCTTTGGGGAAGTAAAGCGAAACCTCTAAAAATCTGAGCTACAACTGGAAGAAACGTTTCTCATGGAAGTTTTTTTAGTCAGCAACTTCGTTTTGAATCAAAGAGCATTTGGGTGAACCCATTATACCACTCATGTAAGGTATCTTTAGCGAGCTATTTCACTGCTTTTAAATCCTGTTTTAATTTGGTTTAGAGTTAATGTTTGTTTCAGTGGTTACAGCAGGCAGTGATAATGAGATTTATTTTTTTTTTAAGGTCAGTGAAGTATAAATGCAAAGGAGATTAAAAATCAATTATTAAATCAAGATTTCCTTTATTCTCATTCTATTTATCTTTACCTCTCTTTGATGACTTCCCTTTAAAGTATTATACTAATGTAGGAAATGAAAGATTTTCCTTACGTATATTTCTGTATCATCTTGGATTATACAGGATTTTTCCTCTCTTTCCTGAAAAACATGCTCAGTCAGTTCACTTAGCATGTATGAAAGATGAGCATCCTCTCTGCATACAGACAAGTTATTTCTTTATAATAATGATTCTGTTATTAATTATATCAAATTTCTTTTACGGAGAAGTCTGTATTTTGCTTCTTGTGTAGAATGGATATAAAGTGAAGGAATTCCAGTATTTCACCAGAGATGCAAGCAGAAATCCTGGAAAAGGGTTGCTAAACATTGAATCTGAATGCAAATGTTCTGTGCTAAGTGTGGGTTATTTTGCTGAAGGGTGTATGTGCATGGATTGAGAAATAGTGTGATGTCATGAAGAGAGTGTATGGGCACAGCTGTGTGTGTTGAGGCGTGGCCCTTCAGCTGGAAAATGATATACTAGGATATCTTCACTTTTATCTTTGTGTTATTATGTCTTTTGTTACTGAAGTAGTTTTTAAGGAACTTTGAGAAACACAGAGTCTGTGGTTGATGGGAAATCAACTTAGCATATCATTAACATCAACAAATGAAATAGTAAGAGAAAGGAGAGACTGGAGTATCGAGCTATTGACTGTTCTGTGTGTTTAACAAAGGACGTTAGAATACCATGTTTAAAATAGTTGACTAAAATTTCAGAGGCATTACATTAGCATAGATTTTACTGCAGATACACAATTCATATTGAAATGGTGAGAAGGGACACACAAATCCTTGAATGTACAGTTATCAAAGGCTGTCCAGAGAGCTTCCAGCATTTATTGGAACGTCAGTGCCTTCTGAAATGTTTTGATATTTCTACTGTATTTTCTAAGATGATAGAATGATTAAATCTTAGCCAGTTGTTGTGCTTTTGGGAATCATGAATTTCTGGAAAATATCCCTCTGCTGTCAAAGAAATGAAGTTCTGTTCTGGGGAATTCATCTGGAAAGAGCATTTCTTCGGGGGCGATGGGGACCATCTGTGGAATTCCAGCTACGCGGAAAACCTGGAGCAGAGATGGGCAAAAATACACCAGGATGCAGGCAGCTCTGAGGAGGTCACTGTGGTAACCTTGTTTAGAGGAAAGGTCTGCATACGTGGGCTGACCTTCTGACCCTTAATAATTCAAGAGTAGTGTTATACATTCTTCATGCCTATGCACTACTTCTGTGGCATAAAGCTTCTAACCATTCCCAATCTTCATATAATTTTCAAATGCGTATTTACACATGTGCAATATATACACACAGAAACCCTGCCATTGTTATTTAGTATGCTGCCTATGTAGTTTAAAATCATTCAACTCCAAAGTAAACAAAAGCAAAAGGAACCACGCTCCAAGATTCAAATTGCTTTTCTAATGCAGTGAATTAATAACTTGCTTTGTTACCTCTCTGTAGTGAGGTGCATTTTTCTGTTTGAACCATTTGGTTCACAAATTACTTTGTACTCCAATCTTTTACTGCTGTTGTGAGATTTCGTCTAGCAAGCAGTGTTTGTTTTCACGTGTGTGTGTTTGGTTGGTTTTGGCCATCTAGTTTGAAATTCCATTATATGCCTTATTCCAAGTTACAATGGAAAGACCGCCCTCCCCTCCCCCCCCGCCCCCCCCTTCCCTCTTTCCTCTCCTTCCTTCAAGGCAATGAATTCTGTTCCTAAAGAGAAGATCTGGCTGTCGTTTGTCTTGTAGCTTAAGTAGCAGTGTGGTTGTGTCCTTTCAGAAAGGAGGTCTCTGTCATTTCCCCCTCCCCCCCAACTCACCACGTTTTATTTACTGTATGTGGCAGTCTCTTTAATGGAAAATGCAGAGATGTGTATGAAGTCTGAAAATAGGAGAGAAAGGTTGGTATTCCTTGTTTAAAAGTAATAGCACATTATGTTGTAAACAAGGAAGGATTTAGAATTTACTCTGATTTTTGTGCTGATATTTTGGCTTTCTTGTTTTTCACTGCATCAGCCTGTAATGAGCTGTAATTCTCACTTCTTTGGGTGTTTCTCACTATCTATTTACATCGTTAGCCTTCTTTAAAAAGGGAGAATAAACACAAAAGTTTTCAACTCTTTTTGGTAGACTTGTCCCATTATAGTTACTTCTTTCGCATTGCAGCAATCATATCCATGGATAATGTTAACCTATTTCACTATTTTCATAATCCTATTGTTTCAATGGAAGGTCTCAAATTTATGGAGAACACACCCAGAATTGGATAAATATTTTTCTGTTTTAATAGGCATTCCATGGTTGTGGCCTGCTGTATCGACACTGATTTAGAGATTAATCTGAGAAGATGGGTTAGGACACCACCTCTGTTTCTCCTGGAGGAGAAGGGGGTTGGGTTTACAGTTCCTCTTTGGACCACTGTCGTGGGGATCCTGCTTGCACAGCTGTGGGAGGTGGGGAACACGTGGCCCTTGGTGTCTCTGGGAGGACCCACCTGCAAGCTGCTTGTCTTTAGCCAGGTACATGAGTTGAGCAGTCACTCTTGCATAAGCACCCACTGCAGAAGAGTGCTGCTGACTAATGGAGACCTGCTATTCCTCTGTACTACCTCAGATCTGATTTTGTGTACTTCAGCTTTGTTAGTCCCCTCTGGGGACGTTACTGAGTAATGATATCAAGTATATCAAATGCCCTTCAAATATGCATATGTGCTTTTGTTACCAGCATCCTATAGTTTTGTGTTCTGTCTTCTCCAGCGTGCTTCAGGTAGGTATCAGTACAAATTTCAAGGAACACATCTCACTCTCCTTTAGAGACTGTAGCCTAGGGCTCCTTTCATCTCTAATGATAGTCCCTATCAGCTCCTTGTGGAAAATGTAGCTACACAGGCCCAGCCTTTTACCAATAGTGCCAGCCAGTTTGTGTGTAGAGAACAAAATAGGTCTTTGGACCCAGTCTAGGCTTGGGGGTGGAACTGAATTCCCAGTTGCTAAGGGAAGGTGGAAGCCACAGTTACATTCTTTATCTTAGTCCTTTGAAATGTATTTTCTGACTCTCCCTTTAAGCTTAGGTGCCTCAAAATAATAGTGGTAGCTACTTTAAAGCACGTACATAGATGACTCATAATGTCAACACACATGATTTTTGTAGTGCCTTTTCTCCTCTACTTTGGAGTTAAAAACAGCACTAGAATGTCCCAAGCATTAATTTCATGACTGGCTAGAATACAGCATTCTAATATTGACAACTCCGATAAAGTCTCAGTAGAGCCATGTAAACTTAAGAGATATTTATACTGTCACATTTTGTTTGTACTCAGACTTTGTTCAAAATCTTTAAAAGTTGACTTGGATTTAAGCGATTACATATGTTTAGTTGCTAGGTTTCTTTTCCATGGAGTAACTAGTAATGAGTACAATGTTGCTGCATTTCTGCTGATAGGGAGGCATTAAAATTCTCTGAAGTTGAGTAGATTATTAATTATATGTTGAAGGTGCTTATCAGACTTTTAAATATCAAAGATTTTTGCATTTGAAAAACAAAGAAAAGCAAAAACCCTGAACAAATCAAGAACCCTCTCCAAAACCTCAAAAACCCCAAACCCAGACTCTGTTACGATATCAAGCAATGTTGGTCCTTGTCTTGGTTGTTTATGATTGTGCCGTAGCTCATTAATCCTGGGATAACTCTGACCTAGTCACATGAATTATGAATTAGAGTTTACTCCTTGAGCATCTGATTTGTGGCACTTGTGTGCCATGGAAACAGCGGCAGCGAATACAGAAGCCAAGTTCACCATGTTTCTTATCTTTGCAGTGCCTTTGCAGGGACTTTTCCGACTGAAGAAACAGAGTTTACTCTTTTTGTACTAAGAAAATATTTGAATGTATTATTTCAGAAGTCAGTGTGAAGTGTCTTTTTTTGGTGGATTTCAGTTGAAAACACATGGATCATGTTTCATGCTCTCTGTTTAGATAGGTGCTTGTCATTCTAACAGTGAGCAAAGAAGGCTCAGTGTGTGAATGCCTGCATGGTGTGGAGCCATAGAGAGGGATAGGATGTTATTGGGGGATGCGGGAAAGCATGAGCAAGACAAGGGCTGCATTGCATGGGAGATGTTTTTTGTGCCTGCATCTTGGAGAGTCTCTCAGAATGCACTAATTTGCAGCACAATAAGTACAGAAAATAGGAAGTAGTAAGAAATGCATTGAAATAGATGAGCATTCAGTGGATAGCAAAACTGTATTCTGTAAGAATGTTGTAAGAAAGGGCCTTGTGTTTTTCCTGACAACCTAAATATTGGCAGCCCTAGGAAAGCTAGAAAACCTGTGGAGAAGAGTTTATCCGTATCTGTGAATTATGTTTAAGGTGGCAGATTGTCAGCATCTTACTGCTATGTGCTGCAGTTTCCTTTAGTGTTTGACTGTGTGTGGGGGATATAAGACTTCACAATTGTCACTGATTATAGTGGTCACTGATTACACCTTCCTGCTGGAATCTTGTCCTTCCAAGATTCAGTTCTCCAAAGATGAAGGTTAATATCAGTTCAGTGTTTTCCTGAATCTTCTGGTTTTTTGGGGTTTTATGAGAGCCTCTGCTTGCCTTACAAATATGCCACTAGAAAACTGTAAACTTCAAATTGCTCCAGTCTTAGTGAAAGCAGTATCTTATGTGATTCTGTTGTATGAAATCATGTAGTCTATTAGGAAGGAAGGAATTGATTTATATTCAGATTAATTTTTTTTTTGTCTACTTGTAATTAGATTGATGTGCCTACTCACTGTCTTGTCTGTACTGCAGTTCTAATTTTCCCTGATAAAACTGGTAGGTACAGACAACTGCAAATGCATTGAATTGATTTCTTTCTATCATAATGTTGGGTAATTTGAGAACTGAAGCCGCTGTTGAAAACTGTTGTCCAGAAGAATTATCTGTGTTTCTACAATCAAACCATGTATTTCTGTATGTTATACTCACACATACTACAAAAAAATACTCATGAACTCTTCTGTACATGGTTTTTGGTTTTTTGGGGTTTTTTTTGTGTCTCGTGGAGGCTGCATCAGATGAAATCTTGTATTCCTCATGCTGTAACACTTTTCTGTAATCTGTCTCCATTAGAAACTTTCTGATGGCACCTATTAATTTTCTCCATAGATTTTAAATACTATTGATGCTGAGTAATGTATTTAATTAGCCCCAAACTTTCTGTGTAATCATTCCAATCTGTGCTTCTCTCTCAGCTTTTGCCTGTAAGGTTGACAAATGGCAGGAGGGGGAAAGGGCACTTTCCTGTTAGTGGCTGTGGAGCCTTTGGTCCTTGGGTTGTGAGAGCAGTTGCTCCTTCTGAAAGAGCTGTGAAAGAACAATGAAAATACTATTTAGCTTCATTTAAGAAGTCAAAACAAATATAAGTTGTAGCAAAAAGCTTCCTTATCTTATGAAACAGGACATTTTTATGGTTCCTTTAGTGTTTCCCGTATTTTTATTTTAGTATTATCAGCTTATTTGTGAAATCCCGGATTGTATTGGTCAGAGCTAAGTTCAACTTTGTCTCTATTTGTGCAGGGTTGAAGAAGAAAGATAAATCAGCTTAAAATTATACAAGTGTTTTCTATGCAGTTTAGTTCAATGCTAATTGAATCCTTTTCACATTTTTATGGGCATTGACATCTTTGACTCTTGTATTGGTTATACACCAATTCCGAAGTCAGGCACATTAATGTCAAAATGCAGCTGTATTGGTCTGGTAAAGGACAGTGTAAACTGTACAGCTTAATTTTTTAGGGTTTTTTTTTTGTTGTTGTTTTTTTTGGGCTTTTTTACTCAGTCTTGTCTTTCCTGTGTTTCTGAGAATAAAATGAAGCAAGGTGTTTATATTTTTAACCCAGCCCACAGAAGTAACATATGGTCAAATGCCAGCTGAACCATTTGTTTGTTAGGCAGCTCCTCTGGGTCACAATTAGAAAAAATTAAGTCAGTTAAGGAAAAGAGTGGGAAACACTCTCAAATAGGACAACATGCTTTTTGGAAGCTGGGAGCTTACATGCAGTATTATGCATAAAGCAGAGAGACCAGTCTTGTCAGTCTATAGCGAAATATATCACCATTTGTGTATTTAGCATAAGCTTAGCATGGAAAAATTCCTCCTTTAAGGAATCCTTTAAAAATAAGAGAGTGAAATCATATGCTTGAAGGCTGTAAATGGAAATTGTTTCAAGCAGGAGAGGCTGTGCTGTGATTACCGGGGACATCCACTTGTGGAGTGCACCTACTTGAAACCAATCCCTGGTGTCTGTGGGATGGAGTTGAGAAAAAGAGTAAAAAGGACTAGGAAAATGGTTTCCAGAGATTTTAGAAAACAGGAAAATCATGTGAAAATATCCCTATGATGTTTTTGACTGTTGCTGAGCATGGCAAAATTGAGGAGGATATTTTTGTCCCTTTGTGGGAGCTGAAGGGAAGAAGCTGTCATTCTTTACTGCCAACCATCCTGTTTAAACTCCTTCAGAAAAAAGATCATGGAAATTTAACTGCTTGCATGAATTGTAAGCTCCCAATCAGGTCCTCATCCCTCTCTTAACTGTGTAGGAGGACACAGTCAAACAGATATGAATGACTTCAGATTGGACATGAGAAAAAGGCTGTTCACTGACAGGGCTGTCAGTCCCTGGTAGAGGCTGGATGCGAGGAGAATGCTGTGGCAACTCCAGAGTTGTGTGAATGCTCAGAACAGGCCAGGAGAGTTTGCTCATGGAGGTTTACTAATTTGGGAAAGTTTTTGATGCTGGTGAAAGCTGTTCTGTTAAATGCGAGCTGTTAAAATAGTTTGGTGATGGAATACTGATACAGAGGTGATTGTGAAAAGAAATTGTTACACCAAACCTTTTCTACCTGTAACTTTGTATAAACACCAGACAAACCTCTAGGATGTATAAGCACAATTTAAGGGAGTATTTCAGAACAGATGACCTTATCTGCACAAATTAATGCACGTGAAAAAGCAGAATCCCTCATATTTGTGCCCTTTTAAAAACATTCATAAATGAAAAAGGAAGCTTTCAAAGTCTCTCCAGTGAATCTTAGGGAGTAAAGGCAGTAATTTTTCTGAGTTCTAATGTGTGTTGTATATTACAGATGCATGAAAGCTTCCAAGATATCAAAGTTAGAGGTATTTTTGGGGTCACAGACTCACCATTAGCAGCTGGTCTCTGTTAATTAGAAGCAAAACCAAAAGATCACAACTCACTTGAGCAGGCTTTTTTGTACATGACTCTTCACAGAATACAAACAAAAGTAATGGAGATTTTCTTTTATTCAGTAAAAAGGGAAGTGTTAATGTATACTGTGAATTAACGATGTCATTACGAGCTAGTTGCATATTTAAAATGTAGCATCTGATTAGTGCCTCTTAATTACCTGGGTATTTTCTTTAATAACAAACATTCATTTTTCTTTTCAAACATCAGGTTATTGAAATTCCAGAATGACAAACCTGCTGTAGGAACAGGGACAGCTACTTGAATTGGCCCATTATCAGCAAGTCAGTTGTATTTATGCCCTTGTAAAATTTCTAGGTGTTCTTGCACTGTGAAGGAAATGATAAGTATTTGGCCACTGTTTGGGAGAGGAACGAGCTTGAACCATTCTGTAACTCTTGAATTGGTGTTGATATATGTAAAACTACTTCAGATAAGATAAGCAGTGACATTTATGGTTGGACTCGATGATCTTAAAGGTCTTTTACCAACCTAAATGATTCTATGATTGTAAAGATTTTGGGAAGCTGTCTAAATGAATAATTTCTGCTTCACATTCTAGTGTAATAATGGAGTAGTTAATTAAAGAGCAAATACAATAAGGCTCTGGTCCTCCTTTTCTCCTTCCCCCTCTGCTCTTGTGCCTTTCGTTCAACACATGAAATTTCTTTTCCTTGCAACACAAGCTTTAATATGCTCATTCTTCAGCAGCCTTTATCATCGTCCTTCTGCAGCTGTCGTTCTATCTTCTTTTGCTTCTAGCCTCTGTGATTAATTTTCCAGCCTTGTCTTCAGTCCTCTGTGGCTGACTGAAGCTGTGCTTGCTTAGGACTTCTAATGCTTTTATGGTTATACTGATATATATACATATATATCTATTTATATTTATTTATATATATATATAAATGAATCTCAATTTTTCTGCTGCTTATGAGACTGTTGCTCTTACCCTAACACTTCTAACTTCTGTTGCTGTAAAAAATCCCATCCTCCTTCCATGGAAGGGCTTGAGTTTGTGCATTTGTTACAACAAAGAGGAGTGATGATCCTCATTTTAGAGGATATGTAAATTATTAGGGGATCCAGAATTATTTTTAGTCATGTGTAACATGTAATCTCATTCTTCTGGGACCTCTGTTAAGATGAAAAGAAAACTATGGTCAAAGATTGTGTCATGGGTTGCAATATTGCTATTTTATCTTGGAAGTGGACCTTATACACAGAAGTGTAATTTTCCTCATAAACCAGTGTTGTTGAATATTTTGCTATCAGTGGGCTGCAGTTCATAAGAGTGTTTGCATGTTACTTCTTGAAATAAGGTAGTTAATATATAACTAATGTGCCATCAGTGGGTGTTTTTCCAGATAGCATTATATTTTTGCCTGAGTATCATACAAGAATTGGAAGGTCTGTATTATTTTGTAATGATTTAAACCTTCTTTCAGAATATCACTAATCAGTAAAAAAATGTTCTTTGCCTGCAGGGTGGAGTTCATTTCTTTTGTTCCTGAGAGCTGAATAGGAGAAAGGGACATTTCAACTTCTCTTGATAAAGGTAAGACAGCATCTGTTGATAAGGATAAGACACTGTTCATTATTATGAGCTCATAGAAAGTTTGTCAATGGAGGGTTTGTTTATTTTGGGCTATTTTTCTCCACTTCTGTGCTTTGTAGTAAGTGCAATATGTGATAATGTAACTTGTATTGGGAATGGAATGTGTTAACTCTACTGCAGGTATCAGTAAAGGGTCTGAAGATAAGCAGGTACCTGTAGATCAGCATGACAAAGTGGATAGCAATTTGTTCTGCTGCTGGTACTTGTGGTATTTTCCATGTGCCATTGAAGTGGCCTGCCTAAGTTCATTCCATCATGCTTCCACAAACTAAGCAAGGGCTCTTAAAACCAGTAGAGTTTTCTCCATGTTGCTTGTCAAAGAAATGTATAGGCTTGCCTGCTGCTACCTTCACTGCTCTGTATTGTCACATGAGAGTGCAGAGGTTGATGTGAAGAGAGAAGGACCTTGAGATCTATTTTAATTGAGATAACACCTTCAAATTAAGCAGCAAATACCTATCCTAACAGTGCTTGTCAGAAATAGGAGACAGAGAAGGGGATAAAACTCTGGAAGTCTTCTGAGAGACATGCCATCCTCAATGACTCTTCCTTCATGTTGTGCTAAAAGGTCTAACTTTTTATAGATTTGTGTGTTGAATTAAAGCTTGCAAGAAACATTTAGACGTAGAGCATGCGGCTTAGTGTTGAACTCTTAAATTCCAGTTTTTGATGCAGAAATCTACACAGCGCTGTCTTTCCTCATTTCCATTTGGCAAATTTTGAAAAGTGGGGTTAGGTTTGATGTGACAGCTGCTAATCATGGGGTTGGTCTGGTTTAACAGTGACCACACGTGCAGCAGATTGACCATCCATGTGCCCTTCATGCAATGCAGGTAGGGAGCATAAGCGTGGTTCAGTTTCTGTTCAGAGGGGCTGGAATTAATACACAGTCATTTCTAATTTGTCCTGTGACAGAGGCTGCAGTCTCCCAATGAAGGTGGTAACGTGTCTTAACCAAGCCAGTCACTGCCTATTCTGCGTCTGCATCTGCAGATCCATTTTTGACTTGTTCAGCATTGCATTTGACAGGATGGTATAATGAAGGCTCCAGTTGTATGTTGATGTTTAGACTATCAAGAGCAGCACAGCATAAGTCTACTTCTTGAAAGCTGAATAGTTTGGAAAAGAGGAAAAGACAACTCTAACAAAGCTGAAGAGAAATCAGAAGATTGACCAAAAATCAGTTTTGTGCGTGTGTGCTGATGTAGCTGATTTTGAGGTTTTCTCTGTAAGCATTACACAACTTTCTTGATCAGTAGTTCAAGGCAGCACTATCATGCCACTATGTATGGATGCAGTTTTTATGAATTTACAAGTGTTTACTGTACTATATATAATCTACTACTGTAGGGGACGAGAAAGCTTTAATCACCTTCATATCCTTATGATTGTATGGATATATAGACTTTAGGAGTTACGTTGCCTTCTTGCTTAGCAAAACACAGCTAAAATATTTTTGGTATAAAAACGTTCTTTCAAAGTTTTTGGTTTCGGAATTCAGGCTTTAGCTTTAATCTCTTATCCAATGATAAAAAAAAATGCTTTTGAGTTCTGTAAAATCCTTCTAATGTACCCTGGTGCTCCTGTCCTCCCTCCCTCTTGCAACTTGTGAATCCATTGCCCATCATTTCAATCACATTTTGTGATTTTTAAATATACTTAGCATGTATAATCTCAAAGGTTAAACTGTTGTTGGAAGAATTCTCAATCCGTCATGAAAGGAGAAAGAAATTGTCCTGCTGAAGTGATACATTTAGCGAAGGACTTGTGGACTCATAGTGAAGGAATGTGTTATGTTGCTAAAGATGCAGGGTGAAAAATTGCTATGCTAACATACATGAAAATGTATTAATAATAATTTACTGATAAATTAATATGGCCTGAGCTTAATCTCATTCTGGCAAAACCCATGTTGAAGGAAATGAGAATTTACTGTGTTAGGATCTAATTGAGTATAGTTTCTTTTTTCCTTTCTTTTTTTTTACCCACCCTTCTTTCCTGCACTGGAGAACTCATGTAAAGTAATAAATAAATTTTAAAAATAAAATAAACTTAAATATTTAAGAGTACCTACAGTGTTAACTTGCTGGTTACAGTCAAATACTTTTCTTCCCATCCTTGTGAGAATCGGTTGGCTGTAAAAAGCACAGTTCTCTGGTGAAACAGTGTACTCTTGTATTTTCTGAACCTTGAGCAGAAGTTATTCCTTCTTAGAGGTTGCTCCATGCTTCTTGTTCTTCCCATGGTTGCACAAACAAAACAGCAGCACATTGCCTGCTTTTTGTTACTTTGTGGGAGTGGAAGAGCTCAGAGTTCACACTTAAATTTACCAGTATCCAGCAGGATTTAAGGATTGCATTTAATGACACAAATTCCCAAACGTAATCGGCGGCAGATTCAGTTTCTGCCTGTGTGAATTGGTGATCGTGGGTAACTATGGGAGGAACTTGAGCTATACAGGCAGGCTCAGCTAACAGTGCCACTGAAAGTTTGTTGTAGTTGTAAAGCTCTCATTCTTCCCCATATCATAATAACTACTTCAGCTTAAATACTTCTGCAGTGGCTGCAGGCTTCATGAAGAAAAATGTTAGCTGTTCCCTGCCCCTACCTGCAGTCTGCTCCAAAAGCGATGCCCTTAAGTATTAATTTTGCTTTATTTTTAACATGATATGCATCTGTATTATACACAGAAAGTTCAGGTCTGTAAATTGGGTGTGAGTGTAGGATGAATATTTAGAAAACGTGCTTAAAAACATGCCAGTGGGCTGCCAGCTTAGGCTGGGAAAACTCAGGTCTTTGGGAGTGGAAGGCCAGACACTTCCCTTCAACTTTTCCTACATCTTCTCTCCCAGTTATGATGAGCAGTGTAATTTTTTTTTTTCACCACAACATAGTTCAAGTTCAAGCCAACAGTCCTCCCTATGTGTTTCTTAATTCTTTCTTCCTTGACCCTTAAATCAAGAACCCCTTGGGGCAGCAGCACTCTTCATACTTGTCTGGTTTATGATCAAGCACGTGTGTGTTCTGGTAAGTCTTCTCCCTGAACAGAGAGCTGCATCAGAAAGCAAATGCTGTCCCCAGAAATAATATTTGCCTCAAAGGAGCTTGACCTGCTTTGTGATGTTTTTGGAAACAAAAAGCAGGAATAAGCATTATATTGTAAACGAAGCGAGGAAAATAGGGTTGCTGTTTTCCTAAAATAAGAACAGAGCTTTAATCCTGCTGAAATGTTTGGTTTTCTGGAGAAGGTTAACTTTCCAGGAAGTTGGATGTTGTCTTGACTTGTTTATTTTGGATATTTCCACTAATTGATTGTAATCTAATTATCCACATACAAAGCCAGGCCTCTGAAGCAGCCAGTAACTACAGCTGGAAAGATTTATTGTTACTCTTCCATCGAAGGAGAATTGAGTGGTATTTATGTTTTCAGTAGTGTATAAATCTGGAAGTGGAGTCAGAGCCAGTGAAGTGTGTGATATTTTGTGTCTGGGAACTATCTTTCAGTAACTGTTCTCGTGACTCAGTTTATAGGTGCATGTTATAATTTTGAACAAATATCAACAGGGCAAGGCTGATTTGTGTAGAAAATTTTGCAAGGCGACATTTTGTTACCTTTCCTGTTTCATATTCTAACAAAATGGTCTGTTCTAGATTACTGGTAAGCTGTTTTCAGCTTGGGAAGGTGACTACTCTAAAACATTAATACTCAGGAATGTACCTCTTTCTCCTCACATAGTGGCTTATTTTCTTTTGTATCTAAAAGGTGATCAGTACAGAGGAGGGAGGTTGGGGGAGGAGTGGATGTTGCTGAATGGAGTGGAACGAGTTACTCATTCTTCAGAATAGCCAAAAGGTAAACTTGAGTGCACTTGAAAAACCACGCTGGTAAAATACCCCATGTGTAGTTCAGGCTGTTAAATACAATGTTTGCTATTGACTTTTTTATTGGGTTAGGGAAAGAATCAACCCCTGAGAATTCACTGGGAAAAATGTGCTGTGGAAGATGTTGAGAAGTGGCAGTGTAGGCTGTAGTGCTTTTCACCCTGCACAGCCACCTAAATGTGTGTGGTATGTCTGCTCTACATATAGAATATACACAAATATGGATATGTTCAATAGACACATATATAAATATTTGCTAAATAAATACACATGTGTTCATATATAGGCATATATATGTATATGCACACCCATGTATATGCAGACGTTTATATGTGTAAATACATGCGTGTATAATAAGGACGAGTACAGGTATTCTCAAACTGGGGATGTAGCAAGTATCATGGAAGGCAGGAAAATGTGCAGGAAGCTTTTTTTTTTTAGTAGGGGAGGAAAAGGGAGTTGAAGGGATTGATGGTATGATTTACTACCATCACAGGACTGAAGTTTGGGTCAGACTGGGAGTGGGATTCTGTTGAGATATATATTTATATTGCAGAGTGAGAAGAGGTAGAAAAAAAACTATTAAAAAGTCTCTAATATAGAGGAAGGAGAATTCACAGTGCTTAAGAAATGTGGAACACGTCTGAGACCACAGACTACTCATGGAAAGCTTGCTGGTTAAAGTATTAGCTATATGACGTGATAAAAAAAAGACTTGTTCAGGTATTTATGAAAAGATGAATATAAGGTAAAACAGGTTGTGGTGGCAAGGCCACGGTAATGTAACCTTTGCAGCCTTGAGGAATGAAAAGCAGGATGTAAACACAGAAACTAAACCCACCTTATCTTGGTACAGAAAGTACGATCTGCATCTCCCCTGGCCTTGGATAAGCAGGCAAACTGTGGGATGCCTAACAGAAGTTGTTCTAGCCACTGATAGTGAAAATAAATCTATGTCATTAAATGAAATGAATAATTTTCATCACAAATGTACATCTTGTGGATTCATGGAGCTGTAAATCTGCTGTTGAAAAGGTGTTGTGTGGCAAGTCCAGAGTAAAAGAGGAGGAAGCTGAATAAGATTTTATTTTGCCAAAATTGCCAGTTGCTGACTGAGACTATTTCAAGTGAATCCTGGCATATTAGTATGAAAATACTGACTGCGTCAACCAGTGTTTTCTACTAGAATAGCAGAAAACACTTTGGAAATAAGTTGGTTGTTGTAGTTGCCTGGAAATTATTATCTGCTGTTGTGACTACCTAATGCACAAAAGTGTAATGTGTTGTGCCAGGGTAGTACAATAGAAGCATTGTGATAATGTGATAATTTCTCTTCCTGGAAAAACATAATTTAGATCACTGAAATCAGTGGGACTGAGGGACACAGCTAAAATCTATCACGTGTTACTCCCCTGAATAGTGTTAATTGGACCTTAAGTACATTCCTAGGGAATGTGGTTGGAACTGTAGCGCATCTGTCCATCATATTTGGGACACTGAGATATTCAGCAACCAAAGTTCTGTTATCTGTTGTGGGTGAACAACATATTGCAAATTACTGAAACTGTGCGTGGAGATAGTACTTTCTGAAAATCACAGCTCTGTGCCTGGAATTGAATTACTTGTGTTATATATTGCACAGCCTATTGGCACGCTGAATTAATGTCTCTGGGGACCTACAAAAGGAATACTTATTTGGAGAATTAGAAGTCAAAACTAAAGGACTAAGCCTGCTGTAGAGATCAGACTGCTACACTGAGAAAATCAAAGTCCATGTGTGTGATTTAAACCGTGTTTGACATGCCAGGCTTTGGTTTCACCAGGAGACTCACTATGCTATTTGGCTGTGTTTTTAAAACCCGCAAGTGTAAATTAGAACGAGCTAATTTTATAATTATTCCCAACAGACACACAAGTAATTTAGTCTCAAACATGTTTATTTTATAAAGACACAATCATTCAAAAAAGAAGTGCTGAGAAACCACAAGTGGTTTGAGCAATAGAAGCTTAGAGCTTTGGCAAACATGCACATGTTTAAAATGTGGTAGCATTTGTTTAAAAGCCATTGAGTGTTCCGTCTCTTTCTTTGCAGCTTTATGACTGTCCTTAAAGAGTAGTACCAAAGAACTGGGGGGTGGAAGAGTTGTTTTGTTTATGGTGGTACTAGTCATTAATTTAATTTAAATTCCAGGAAAAACCTCCCTTGTTCAGCCTTGAGGAATGAAGAACAAAATCATGCTTGTTTCATATACTGCTAGAGGAGGGACTGATCCTGAGACTGAATAGAGAAGGGGATTTTAAAAAAAAATTTTTTTAATCCTAAAACTCGATGGATTGTTCGTTCTGAAGAGACAGGGATACCCCTTCAGTAGCTTAAAGAAGCGACTGCTCGCAGGGTATAAATATGCCATGGGGAAAGGGCACCATATACAAATATGTTAAAGTCCAGATTGTAATGTTGGCCTGTAAAAAAGTCCTTTAAAAAGTGGCTAGAAATAGTGAAGTTCTCAGCAGTTAATGAGCAAGCTCACTTATGTCACGACTCTCACCAGGTCTCTGATATTTTTTTTTGGTGCAACCCAGGAGGAAAAAAATACTTGACGATGAGAGAAGTGTCCCACAGTCTTTGGGCCTTATACAATGCATGATATGATGTTACAATTTTTTTAAAATAGTATGAATAATATCAATACTTTATTTAGGGATGGCAAACTGCTCTCAGACACACTGGACTTCCTGAGAGCAGTAGGCTTTATTGCACTAAGCTCACAAAGACTAGTTAGTCTTTTGGCTTCTTTTACTAGAAAGATTAAACAAATAACTTTAGAATGACTGCAATGTGCTGTCAAAGGTGAGTTGTAGCCTGCTTTGCTTCTTTAAGGTGTTGCTTAAATAAATCTGTATTTGCCACTTTCTAAGCAGTAATTTGTGTTCTGATTTTGACACAAGTATCAACTTTACAGGGGGGAAAGGGAGACATTTTATACAGTACAGATTTAAAGCTTTTACTAAACTTATGGTAAGATTTTTAAATACAGACTTTTTACGTTTCCTGTCCTAAATTGTTAGGATCACAAAACTAATCCTTCATCAGGCAATGTATCATGTTTTGGGTTCAGATTGTCTTGCTTCTGCAAGAATTTGCTTAGCTGCATCTGAAGCATAATGCTGCTGGAGTTAATGTATAAGTTTCTACTTTTGGATTTTCAAAAAGTGTTCAAAATTTAGGCACCGATTTTTCAATAAAGGTAATCAGACTTAGGACTATAACTTCTTCTAAGCTTTTAAAATTTCAAGCCCTGTGCAAAGTAGGATGGTATGGTTGGGAAGTCAAAGTGATGCGAATTACAAAAAAACCTGCAGTAAATGGTTCTTTTAGATGCCAGACCTTTCTGGCAATTTCCATAAAATTTCAATTATTAAGTAGATGTGAGTATTTTGTTAATGAATAAGAAGCTAGAATATTTATTTTAGTCTTTCAGTCTGGAGAAGTCACAGAGATTCAAGGAGTTTTTAGGCTTTATGGAATATCTTAAAATGCAGTTAGAATTTTTCATTGAATTCTAGATAACTTTTTTTAACAGCACATGGTTGTTGATTTCGTTAAATATACCCGACTCATAGCTTCAGTGAAAAATTAGATTTTTAACTTGAGTGAAGAAATATTGCCCTGGTGAGAAGAGATGTTAGTGGCTTGAGGAAAGGAATTGTTATGAGTATTTATGTCAGTTTTCTGCATGAACTCACTTGGCATATCTTCTGCAGTGTTTCAATACTGGTCATCAACTTTCCAGCACAGTCTAAAACTGTAAGTCCAAGCCTTTCTCTGTGGCCAGGGGACAAGGCATTGCTCTTGCTGCTTTCTGCTCTAATAGGTATGCCTTCATATTTACATTTCCCATCAGAAAATGTGTGTTTTCAATTGTTGAGTGCAGGTTTGAAGATTTGCCTCCAAAGCTGGGAAACTCTGTGCAGCAAGGGGTTACATGTGGTGCGTCCTCATCTACATCCAGCCAGCAGAAAAGGCACTGACTGATGGCACTGGGTGGTTGAGCACCACTGGTTGCATTCTCCCTTAGTATGTTACTGTATGGTTTTTCTGTTAGTTTACATAGTTGTGTGCTAGAAATGTGTTTTTGTAGTTTTAGTCATTAAAAAGTTCTGTCTTTCAGTTTTTGCAGCAATATGCATGACACACTGCTCTTCTGCAAAGTTTTTAATGTAAATGCACTATTTTGACACTTCCATCTAACAAACATTTTCTTTTTATACCCAGACATCAAAATCCTCAAATGCCTTCATCTTCAAACTGATATTTGATTTTAAATAGTTACTGAAGTTGAGTACTTCTATGTTTGCCTTCTCCGATTTTTAGTGCTGAAATATTTTATTTGCATATTTAATTTTCTGTACATTATTTGCAGCGTGTTTTCCTATTTAATTTTGATTTCCTTTTTTTATGCCTCTAAGTCGTGTTGCAATTTTTGAGGTTGGATGTTGGGCATCTCTTTTGGGAATATCGGTTTAGAGAATGGGAATGAACGTTCAATATGGTCTTTGTATCCCTTTGTTATGAAAAGCAGATGTAATGGGTGATTCCTACTTTTTTACTTTAATGGCTTTCAGCTGCATTTAGCTGGTTACATTTGTTATAAATATCATTCACCAGAAGAAAAAAGCTAAGCAATTAATACTGCAAAACTGCAACAACAGAAAGCGTCACTTATTTTCTCAAAGTTGAAAGAAACCGATTTCAGCCTCAAGGTTTCTGCAGCAATGTTATTTTTTATTTTGAAGTATACATATCTAAAACACCAACAAACATGTGAAACCTTTGAATACTGTTATTCCACATACACCTCTGGCATTTATATGCATGTGAAGAATTGCACTGAACGCTAGTGCTACAAAAGAAAAGAAAGGACCTTAGCGATGTGGCACTATGTGGAAAGAGCCTCGGGGCAGTAAGCAGACATTCCTTTTTTTTGTTTCGTACAGATGTGAATTGTAGGAATTCCACTTGCCTTTTTTGCATGCCTTTTTTGCATCCTTTTGTGCTTTTAAAACATTTTCACAGATCTAAATATTGTCAGTGAGGCTTTGCATATAAAGGGAACCCCTTTTATGAGGGTCACAGTACTGACTTGAAAAAAAGAAATTTTTTGATGCTTGAAAGCAAAATAAGTAAATAAAAACACCAGGTGGACCTGATGTTTTTATGTCCTGGTGGACATTTTCTAGCTCTGGGCATATAAATATATATATATGCACACACACTGTGGGAGTTTTTGAAAGAATGCAAAGAAAAAGAGATGGCAGATATGGAGATTTAAGAAAATTTTTGTATAACTCCGTGGATTGTGAAATTACATTTTAGTTTTAAATGCTTATATTCTGCAGATAAAGTTTAAAAAAATCCTCTGACATCCAGAAAGTTTAATTTAGAGGTGTTTTTTTCCTAGTTCCATTTAACTATGTTTATAGGTATCAAATTAATATAAAGTTCAGCAGTGAAAACCAAATTCACAGTAAAGTCCTTCCATCTGAATGTACACTCAAAGAACTTTATACCCAGTTTTCCTCCATTAGCGTACGTGTAGTTAAAAGCTACAATTAAAATGTCATCTGAGATAGGTGAGCAATGGATTTGTTTCAGACTGATCTGAGTCCAGCAGATTAAAAAAAGAAAGAGAAAAAAGGATCTTACAATACTTCAGACATGATGCCTGCTCCTTGTTGGCTTCCAAAATTACCCTTGAAGACCTCATTTCAAATGATGGAGATTTACAGCATTTATGTGCATAGTCAACGAAGGGAGATGAAAATGTAACTGCAAGCAGTCATCAAAAACTCAGTCTTTCAGTTAGTTTCAGTTAAGAAAAAACAGTTTATTGTTAAGTGACATGGTAAAGTTGGCAGGATTTTGTCAAGTCTAAGTTAGAGCTGAATCAGCTGCAGGTAGGAGATAAAAGGCCCAATCCATACCCCACTGAAGTGAATTGAAAGCTTCCCAACAGATCTAAGACTTCAAAATTTGCCAAAAGATTTTGATTGTGTGTGATAAGGTTTTATTTTTTAAAATTTCAATAGCTAGAAACATTTCAGTAGTTAGAAACATTATTCATTTACATATGTTTAAATAAGAAAAAATATGTCGTGGAAGTCCCTGTGTTGATCCCAGATATTGGTGCCTGAGTCCTGGGAGTTTTGGAGAGTCCTGCTTGTGAGGCTGTGCTCATCAATACTTGTCACTACATCTACACCCTGCAGCCCAGCCAAGCCCTGTGGATTTGAACCAGATCAGATGTGAGAACTTGCTCATGTATTTGTCAGCCTGGCAGAGCACACAATGATGTATTTATAGCTGCCTTGTACCAGCTGCAGGAAGAAGGATGATACCTGATCTGGCATAAAATCTACCAAGATAAATTTACTTTAAAAAAAAATTTAAAAATTTATGTCAGCAGAATGATTTGATACCTGTTCAGTGTTTGCTTTTCTTCTTTTGTCATGAGCTTTCACTGCTTTTTTAGGTACTGAGCATCCAGAAGCTGCAGTTACCATCTCATTGAACCACATACTACAATTAGTAATACTGCATATTAATCATTTAATAATATTAAATATTTGATCTGTACTGAAGTAAATTGGCTGTTTTCTGAAAGCTAGTAGTTGCCAGGGTATAATTTCTGGAGATTTTTTTTTCCCCTCTTACTGAGGGAGAATTTTCTATGACAGGATGTTTTCTCCTCTCCCTTCCCCCAATCTGCCCTCCCACACAAAACTCGTGGTTTTCCTTGCTGTGATGTAAACATTTTTCACAAGGAGGATTCACACTATTGAGATAGAATTATGTAATAGGAATTTATTCAGGCATGATATTTCTCCATTTTATTAGCATAACTGATAAAAACGGATGGTTTTATCAGCCATGGTGAGCCTGACTTGGGAATATGAGCAAAGTGAATGACAGAAATGCCATAAGACTTGCTACTGGACAGGGAATCATGGCCTTACTAGAGTAAATGCTTGTGGAACTGCACCATCAGAGCAGATGATGATGCACTAGTATTTCACATGGGGAAAATCTTATCAACAAAGGTTAAAAGTTGTCTCCTTGTAGGTATTTGTTAATATTTGCAAAGTTTGACCAACACGTGGGCTTTTGGTAGACATGAAGCTGTTAAAAGTTGGTTAAAGAGGAATGCAGGATAATAGAAACGTACAGTTCAGTTCCAAGAAATGGGATGATCACCTGGGAAATACGTTGGGAAAGGTAATTGGGGGGGGCGGGGGGGGAAGAAAATTGTGAGAGGAGATTGTTTCAATTGCAATGCATGCGCACACATGCGGGTCTTCCACGTATAATCCCATTACAGTCTGGGATAAAGTGAATAGAAAAGCCTATGCAGATTTCTGTAAGTGATCCCTGCAACACGAGATGTGGGATGTGAAGAGCTCTGGTGAATGCCAGTTGGGTTTTTCTGGGTTAAAGAAGAAATGACATTTTCACTTCTCGATTTTATAACACACTATCTACTTTGTTTATGTCAATAAATACAGTGAAAATAATCTGTCAGGAGCTAACATTTGCATGCAGCTGCAGAAGTGTCAGGAATTTCAGGATACCATCTTGTTTCACCTCTCAGCTTGCAGCTCTGACTCAGGTAACACATCACTTACATGTACAAATTTGGCAGCACCCAACAGCCACTGGTGACAATTTTCATCAAAGAAATACAGTGCAGATTTAAAACAATTTATAGAGCATATTTGTGTTGTGGGGGCATTTCAGTCATGTAGTAATTGCCCAAGAAGGGTTTTGCACAACTGCTTTCTTACAGTTTTACTGACTGCTGTCCATAAGCAGGAGTTGGGTTACTGGAGAGGTGCTTGCAGGGTCTGTTGACAGTATGGCCACAAGTAGGCAATAGCAGTGCTCAGGCAGGAGAATTTGATGAATAAGATAAACCCCTTATAAACTAACAAGTATATCCCTTGGCTGTATGAAAGAAGATGACGGCGTTAAGGTCACGTTAAAGCCCTGAATTGTTTAGGAAAGCTTATGTCTTCCAGCTGGGCAACATCACACAGACAGTTCAGAATACACCAAAGTTTTGGCTTAACAGAAACACAGAAAGTCAACTTAGGTAATTTTATCTGCTGTGTTCCCTTGGGCCAGGGCTTTGGAAAGGAGAGTAAGATGTGTCATTAGTCATCGTTGCCTCTTGTGAGCTATTAATTTATTATGCTCTTTTATGTCTGCATGTATTTTTGTAAATAGTGCTTAGATTAAACTCAAGTGTATGTATTTGTAAAAAAACAGATGGATTGGACTTTCTTTCTCCTCTGAGTAGGGCTGGTACCATTTGTACTCATGTTAAACATCTACACTTATCTGCTGTCTGTGAAAGGTTTGGTAAACTTAGAAGCAAGACTAATGGTTGGTGAGAAGAGCAAGTTGCAGAAACTCCGATTCCAGTTTTTCTCACTTTTATTAACAAAGTAACAGCCCATGTGTGCTGGACAACTTTAGAAACTTGGTAGAACTTCATATACCCACCTCTGTACTTGCAAAGGGATTTTGGGGATGCTTAAGTGCTCCTCCGTCCCAGGGCTGTGTGTACACAGTCATGAAAGGGTCGTGAGAGAGCTTTTTAAGAACTCCTGAAGGATCTTTCAAGGTGAAGTGTAAATTTGGCATTGTTGTTTTATTAAATAATCTTTCAGCTATTCCAGCTTTTGATCCTGTTACAGCAGTGCTTTGTGTTGAAGTAAATAGGAACCTTGGAAACGCGGTGTGATGCTGCACAATCAGGTTCTCCAAAATCCATGAGTGAAACTGTGCCCTCACTGGAGGGAACGGAGCTGGGATGCCACGCACAGGCACTGGTGAGAAGGCGAACTCAGCTCTTACAAATGACATTAAGCACAAGCTACATAACTGTTAAAGTCTCAGGCAAGTTTGACTTGTCTTTAGATGAATCAAATACATTCTGTGGCTGATACAGTTTGACAATGGGTATTTTCTGACTTCATTATGCCATAGGCAGTTGCTGTACTATTTTTAGAGTATTGGATTCAGTAAAAAATTAATTAAGAAGAAAAAGAACTGTGAGGATATCTTACTATGGATTTTGGTGTTCAGCAGCTCCAGGTAAGCAAGGCAATGACATAAAACTAGGATGCATGTTTAGTTTAGTGTTTTGGCAAGGTAAAAGGTAGGTTAACAGGGAAAAGATAGGATTAGATAAACTCCTGGTATAATTTCTCCTTTAGTTGCTCATTAGGTTTTGCCATTGGGTATAGTTAGCTGTGGCATGACTTTATGCTTTATGTTAAAAGCGGATGTTGTAATTTGTATTCAGGCTTTGGAGCGAACAAACTTCTGGCAGAGGGAGAGTTCTCTGGAGGGGATGGATCCTGAAAGGAGGGACCTCAGGAGAAATCAGACCTGCGGAAAACCTGGCCTGTTACTACAGCATGACCTTTTCCATGCTGTGTCTTGGTTCCTGACTGTAACCCTTGAGATGCAGCTTTTTTTGGAGCTTACTTTATGCCCTTTAAATGTCATTTTGTCCATCTTTTGCCTGTCAGAAGTGTACAATGGAGGCTTTGCAGCTCAGCAGGGTCCCACTTATTGCTGTGGTGGTTCCTTAAGCAGAAGGACAAGAGTTGCTGAGAAAGAAATGAAGCTTTGAGAAAGTGTCCCTGGAGATGAAAGGAAGGTGGGAACACAGGCAGGGGTGTTTTGGCACTGCTGGAAGTTGCCGTATGGGTTACCTGAGTCAAACTATGTACTGGTGTAACAGTTTTGGTGCCCTTCTATGAAAGATGAGATAATTCTGAATTAACAGAGGTTTTTTCACCCTTTCATAGCTAAAAGAAAAGCTCATTTCAGGCCTAGTTGTAACATTGCTATTAAGCATGATGCAGCTTCTTTATCCAGGACTCTGCTTTCTTCTGAGTGGGTTTTTGGGTACGTGAATTATCCCACTGTTGCCAGCAAGCTTGTTCCACGGCGCAATGAAGAGAGGAATGCAGTATGTGTACAATGGAGATAACTGTTTCCCCACTTACACTCCCTGTGGCATGCCTGCTTCCATGGTGTTTCTCCCAGCTCCCTCTTTGTCGTTGCAGCTGGATGAATGTTGGAAATGTGAGGGTTTTCCATTTGTATTGTCCATGAACAGATGTCCCAGTTGCCAGTGGTTGCTCTTGCTGCTGTTCTGTTCTTCTCAGGTGCCTCTCAGAGAGCATTCCCAGCTGAGAGCCAGCCTTATGTGCTGCTGTGAGGGTAGTGCTCCAAAGCTGGAGAAACCTGAGAAGGAGACACAGCCTTCCTACAAGTAACAGATGGTTACTGTTTTAAATACAGGCAAGGGAAAAGGAAAAAAAAAAAAGATTCCTATCAAGCATGCAGTGCTGGGAGAGAAGGGAGGGTTTTCCTGAGAGGGGAAGGTGTGTGTCTGTGTTGTCTGGAGGGAAAAGAGGTGAAAAGAGAGATGAAAAAGAGAAAAATGGTTTGGAGCTTTTTCATATCCTACTTAATCACAGTCATATGTCAGGCTGTTTGAGAAGAGGAGGGAGGGGATGGCTTGTTGAAAAGTGTAGCGTGCTGGAATTCTGCGAGTGAGTTGTGTGGTGAGTCCTGTGGCTTACTGCTGCCCTGATGAATAGAGCCTTTCCAGAGCTGCCAAGCCCGAAGCAAATGTGGTCAGGGATTTATTATGAAATGTACCAAACCTTGGCATGGGGCTAATTGCATATAACAAGAAGCGTGCTGGAAACTCAGACCTGAAAGGTGACAAATGCAGAAAGTATTCTATATCTGACGCTGCTGAAAGAGGTTTTGTGCAAGGGAATGTCTGTATGTCTGTGCTTTTTGCTAATGAGCTCCCAAACATGGCTGCATGTTTTTGTGTTATTAGTTTGGTTAACATAGATGTAGATTTCTTGTTTTGGTTATTTCTTTCACAGCCATCAAAGAAAGAATAATTGCTACATGGCTGTAATAGCTGAAGTTCTCAAAGCAAGTGCCTGGGTGCTGTCTACAAAGTATCTGATGCACACATCAAAAGAATAGAGTAGAAAGGTATGAGCTTGGACACTAACAAAATACTGAAGCTGAGAGTTTGAAGCTTGCTTATCAAAGTTTCAAGAGACAACCAAAAATAAACTGTCGGCCTTGAAGGGAATGCTCTGTTCAGTATTCTCAGTGGTCAAGTAACAAATTTGTACGGCAAGACTGGAGCCTCTTCAAGTTTGAAAGTTTTAGACCTGCTGAATCTGTGTCCTTGTATGTGCAATGTTCGTTATCATATTATACAGCATAGACCTGCACCACAGTGGCATTTAATCCAATAAAAAGCTTCTTGCTTCCTTTCAGTGCTTCTTCCTGTTCTTCATGTATATCCATAGCTGCACTTTGAAATCTTGTATTGGTCTTTAACATCAGACATAGTTAACCTTTTTCTGTGGCCATGATGAGACAGAGACTACTGCTTCTGTCTTTGAAAGCCATCACAATGTCCAAATGAGTATAATTAAAAATCAGAGGTACTTCAAGGAAGGGCAGGAGAAGAAAAACTGGGGAAAAAACCCACAAGCAATCAAGGAAACCACAAACAAAAAAACCTGTGGAATGGATTCAGAACTTGATTGACTTGGTGTTAACTGTTATGGAAGCTAATCAGTAGTGAAACATGTAAGAAATAGAAACAAATGCTACAAGATTTTATGCTAATACTCTTTTGTCAAATTGTAAAATTTCTTGACAATTTTTTTTGTGTGTGTGTGTGTTTTTAAGGAGAACAGCTTTTAGGTTGATGTTTTAGCCAGAAAACAAACATAAATCCATTCTGTCACTTTTCTTCATAGGACATCTGCTTCTCAGCATTTTAAAAACTTCCTCATCTAATTATAGGGTCTGAAAAAAACGTACTATCTCACTTAATTTTCTCCCTGGATGTGCAAGATTTGCTGTACAGTGAGGTCTTAGGGAGAGAAAGACATGCAAAGTACAAGATCCCTTGTATCTTGATCTTGAAGGCTTCTACAGCTTTCATCTCGTTTTCCTGTTATGTTGATGGTCAGGAAAGGAGAGATTTACAAATGTAGCAAAAGAAATACAAGCAAACAGAAAGTAAGCACCCTGCACACGTTCACCCTTGTTCCAACCAAAGATTTTATATGGAGTATGCAGTCTAAGGAGCTTGGTTCAGTGATTGTGTTAGCCCATAGTAACTTACTGTGCAAATACTATACAGGCTTGATATAGGGTGTGCAGAATAAAATGTTATTAAACTGTCCCAATGTAGAGACTTTTTTGAGTACTGGAGGGTTATAAGACCTACCAAATTTTTTATTATTTAAAACATGCAGTAGGTGTCCTGTAACCTAACTTGAGAGGAATAAATCTAACTTTGTTAGATGGCTTTAGCAGCATCACAGAAATGACATTTTCACTCAGCTGTTCTTGAACCATTTCCTGAATCTATGAAGCCCAAATAAGACTTGTTTTCTTTGGCATAGAACACATGCATGTTATATTTTACCTTCATTTTCCATGATAAATATCCAAGCTTTTTATAGAAAGCTAGAAATAGTTTTGATATCAAGATGCTGGTGTAAGTTTTGTAAAGATGCTACCAGTTAGATTTGAACACATAAAAGGTTGTATTTGAAACACATTGAGTAAAACAAAAGGAAGGGAAAGGATCACAGAGTCAGAGAATCTTTAGATATTTCTAGAGGGCTTCATCTTCCAGAGTAGAAGTTGTTGATGGCTACTATCATGCTTCCATCTGTGCGAGTTATAGTAGCTTTTGTACCCATTGCAACTGCTGTCCATTAATAGCCTGATCATCCTTCTGTTGAAGCTTAGCAGGAAATTATGCTGGATTCCAGCAGGGCTGAAGTATGCTGTAAATGAGGGATGGTGATGAAGAAAGAAGAACAAATGCAACCATAAATCATCTTCATTTGCCATAGGCATAATAGTTGCACATCAGACCATAAGTTCTTCTGATCTCTAAAGCGTTCCTTCTTGCTGGCTTTCTAGCAGTTGTTCAGAACAGACATGAGGGGATGCTAAGTCTCTCAGTCCCTCACCTATTTTCCCTAGAAGAACAGTGGAAATGGGATATCCAGTGGGATATGAACTGATTTTGAAATAAATTTTTAACTAAATGGTAGCCAAGTTCACTCCTCCCTTTCCCTTGCCTTAGCATAAGACTTGCACTTAACAAGGACTCAAAAAAGCTGAGGTTTTTACTCTGAGGACATTCTCTAATTTTGGAGGCTTCTGCTGAGGAAATTACTTTCCTCCTCAGTTCTTGAATCTAATAAGCACTAAAAAAAGAAGCATATACAAGTAATGCTGTGATCCAAGCCAAAAATAATACTGAGCAAGCATGTTGTCATAGACAAACTATATCAGAAGAGCAGTTAATAAGTTTATAACTTACAGAGAGCATAAAATGTGTGAGATTCTTTTTACATTTCATCCAACAACCTTCCAACAATGTCATGTGACAAATTAACGCCTATCAGGAACATGTAAAGGTGAATGAAAAGACTGTAGTGAAGGTAAAACAGGTATGTGAAGTAGATGGCTCTTGTGTTTGTGCATGAGGCAAAAGTAGGGGATGTTTTATGTCCTAGCACGAGCTCTGTTCCCTCGAAAAGGCTGGAACCATTACATCCCTTCCTGGGATGATACTGTTGCTGCAAGTTCATGGACAATACCAAGTACGTATGTGACAGTTTGCACCCAAGCCAGATATACTGGCCCAAAGCTTTTACCACCAACAGGTTAGAAGGAAAGGGTAGTGACTTAGGCAGTTTTGTGTGCAAGAATTCTGGATTTTTGCAGGTATAGCTATTATTATATTGCTTCATATCTTAATAATCTTAAACATTAATTTCAGATGAAAAGTTAATAGCTTTTAAATTAAACAACACAAGATTGTTCCTTGGCTCTATGTTAATGGACTAGAAGCATAAAAATAAACCTACTGTGAAGTTAAAAGCCCTGGAAAGGTGATTTCTGTTACAAATACCTCCTAAAACCATGTTTTAATCTAAGAGCAAATTACCAATGTCATCTGTGTGAATATTTAATATGTTCAGTAATAGACTTATATGTGGGACTGTGGTTAGAGTAGGCCCACAGGCTGGGCTTGGATAGTGGTCAGGAATTGTTTATGTCTGTAGTATCTACATGTAAAATGTGATGCTGATGAGAAATCTTCTAGCTGTGCAGCTGGATCCCAGGCTTCCAGTGAGTTTGACGCGAGCTGCTCAGGGACGAGAGACAGCCAGCTTTCTAAGTACTGCTGGGGAAAGTTGAATAAAAATAGCCTTGCAGATTTCATCTTATTCAACTATGAGGATGGGAAAAAAAGTTTTAAAAAACAAGTGAACAAACCAAAGACCACAATGCCAAACCCCACATGATTGCTGTTCTAGGAAATGAAAAAAGTACATTTGTTTTCTGAAGTTTGGGTTAAAAAATCAGGCGTTTATTTTCATGAGTTTAAATTTCTTTCAAGTGCATTCTCCTAATGATTTCTGCCACTTTAATATTGCATAAAATAGACAAAGCCAAGCTACAAAAGTCAAGGCACATGGAACATGGTGTTTTCCTTTGCTTCTCCCAGACGTAGAGGTGTTGTGCAGTTGTCACCTGAGGGGTCAAGGGCCACATGCAGTGGCCTTAAGACACACGGTGAAATTCCCTTGGGCTTCAGTCAGGCACACAAACAGTGCTTAAAACTGGCTTAAAACTTAAAACTAAAATCAGAATCATGTGCCTTATTGTTCAGCATGTTGTCATGCATACTTAGAAATGTCAAGTACATTGTTGTAAGTGGTATTTGAAAGAGCTTCTTTGCTCTGTGGGGCATGTGCTGAGTGATGAGCAGAAGCCGCAGCAGATCTCGTCAGTTGGCTGAAGTCTTTTTGTGTTGATTAAATCTGCACTTCTAGCTCTCCTGGCTGAGTATGCAGAGTTGTGACAGGGCATGTGGAAAGAGGGATTGCTTTGCATTTTCTTATTGTTGATCATTTGTGCTGATGCACTGCCTAGAGCAGCCGTCCAAGGACCTCCTTGCTGGACTGTTTGGGAGTCTTTACAATAAAAAATAAAACCATGGCCCCTGCCCTGAAGAGGTCCTAGGAATCACACTTCTTGGCTCTCTCTCTAGGGCTGTGAGTGGTGTGCAAGTAAGCAACTAACTGCAGACTGCCAGGTTGTACTTCTCTCTGTTTTATGATGAAAAGCTGGGTGAAGTTCAGTGACCTATGTTAGAATCAGATAAATACTGGCTAATTCACTACAAACATAACTTCAGCTAGAAATGGGGTTGTTGCCTGGTTTTGCCTAGATGCCAAGTGATGCTGTAGCAAAAACTGCCGTGCCAGTAGAGTTGAATTTAGATGCAATTAACCATTTCTGCCTTCCTTCTCCAGCTAGGATAAATAGTTAGGGCTTGAAGCGTGTGGCAATGGCAGTTTACAGCCAGATGTTTAACCACTGCTGCTGAGGAGAATGGCAGGTTGTTACCATGGGGGCTGGCTGGAGAGGGGCTCATGGGGGTGGGAAGGAGGCCAGGGGTTAGAAATAACCTGCTGGTGGGGATCATTAGAGCCTTTATGTAAACACGGCTGGAATGAAAACAAGGTGGGTTGTTTTTTTTGTCCTTTGGAGACCTGTATGGCATCCAAGCATAACATTGCAGGCTGAGCTGCATGCTGCCTTTCAGAAAGGCACCACAGTGCAGGAGATCAGGTCCATGAATCTGATTCAGTCCTGGCTTTGTGCACGGTGGCCACTCTCTACATCAGTTGTATTTTTGCACTGGGGCTATAAAGGGTGGAAAAAAAAAAAACAAACCAGAAAAAGGATAGTGATCATGGAGGGGGGGAAATACCTGGTATGATAGCAGTGAACTAGAGTGACAATATTTATTTTTAATTGGAAAGATAGGGCCTTAGGTGTACTGGAAAGTAATAATAAATATACTTAAGGTCATCTGTGCTTTTTGACTTCTAAAGAAAGTCCTCTTAAAATAGAACCATCCTCTCTTCTTTATCTGAAAAGAAATGAAATCACTATTGTTATCCTGCTTTTGTTTTAGCAAGAGTAATATTTATTCATCTCCATGTTAAGCAGGAATTTTCATGCTTATATGTCTCTTTAGAAAACTGTATAGCAGCATGTCATTTTAACAAATTTCAAGTTAAATGCAGTTCCTGCGTGAAGTATAAATGTTGTCATAGACTTTTTTGTTTGAGGATGTTCATTTCATCTTCATGGGCCAGCGCCTCCATAAGTGTGTGCCATATGTAGGAGGCTTGTTGCAGAAGTGCTGTATGGTGCCAGCACACCCTTATTTCCAGGAAGCCCTGCCCAGAAAGGCAGAAGCTCTTGCACTTCACTGTACAAGATGTCAATTCCCAGCACAGTGCAGGGTCAGACTGTACAGTCCTTTTTACCACTTGTTGTGGCATGTTGTTTGAGGCTATGGCAATCCTGGCCAGAGATTCTCTCTCTCACCTATTCCATTTTGAGTTGGGGGAGGTTGCTAGTGGCCCCGGTGCACAGCTTTGTAAGATGTTCATGTCCATGCATCTTCCACTGATCCTGCCATTGTTTCAGAGGGATATGACTGCTTATGCAAGTGCTCCACTGACCTGGGAAGCCCTCATTTCATTATCTTCATCTTTATGTGTTTTTTTTTCTCCTTTTTCCTTTTTTATTTTTTTTTTTGTGGGGGGTGAAGGTAGGTAGAAGAAAAAGCAGTGGTTTCAGCAGCCTGAGAATCTGAGTCCTTTCACAGGTAGTGGGGCAGGGGAGGGATGCCATGCCTTGCTTTGCCTCACCAAAAGAGGAAGTCCAAAGAGGTTTAAACATGGTGGGCTTTGGCCAGTTCCCTCATCAGCATTAAGACCTGAGGGGCACACGGCATGTTACACCTGCTGCTCAGCCAAGAGACACTGAAGGGCTTTTCCCCACTGGAGAGCTGGGAGCTAAAGCAGCCTTAAAAGTAGGGAAATGTGTTTTTAAAGGGAAGAATATATAACTCAGAAGGGTGAGGGGCCTTTGGTTTGAACACTGTATTTTCCTAGGCTGAGGGTAGATAGGGAGTGAGGATCACAGTGGTGGTCCATGCAAGAGAGGCTAAAAGGGACACCTTAATAAAGAGCCTGAACTGTGGAGCCAGAGGTATCCAAAGGGACCAAAGCCCCTGGCATTTTTGCCTGTGTATACAGGTGAATTATTAGTGTAGCTTCCTGAAGCATCTGCTCTAATACCTGTTCTAATGTTGCAACAAATACAATAACGCTGAGTATGTTTTACAGAAGGTTAAACAGGTTAGTGAAAAAAGAAGAAAATTTTTCTTCTGTTTTTCCCCACCGGTGAATCTAAGCGAATTATAACGATCAATGTCAGTTAGAGACAGACCTTACTCCATTTAGTGTTTAAATACTAAATGGAGAGTATCACACAGAATTGTGATGTACTAAGCATGTACAGAAATTACTTGGTAAATGAGATGGGATATACAGCCTGTATTTCAAAATACATGGGTTCACGAAATGCCACTGATGACACTGTTATACACTTGAACAACTTTATTGGGGATTAAGAAACATTGACCAGTTGAAAAAGGTGAAAAGACCCATTTTTGGTTACTGTCTTTTCTAAGCAGTTATTAACATATTGTTTTTGCTTATGTTTGGAGGAAACAAAATTTCAGCTGCTGTAACCACATTAGGTCAGTAACCAGTTTCTCAGCACTGCTGCTATTGGCATGTGCCCTTGAAAGCTTATTAAGAGATAAGAGAGCTTGATGCAATTATTACATCTAATGAACAAAATCTTCCTGGGCTTTTGTGCAAACAGTAGATTGTTGAAAACTATATGAAATCTGTGAGAGATGTGAGAAACAGGTCGTATGGCCTAAAATCAGAGCCACTCTTACAGAATTAGTTTGCTTTTCCTCCAGAGATTAACACTTAGCAATTCTGGGCTGAATTTCAAGAAGATTGAACTCTAACCTGTGCATTTTCCCTTCGCTTGTTTTTCTTAACCTGAAAACAGTTTTAAGAGTGTTTGCAATAAAATGCCAGGAAAAATAAAACGAAATTAAATAATCCATTTCCAAGCTTTGGGAACTACTCTTTTCAGTTTATAAAGAAAGCTAAAAATACCTCCTACACTCAGCAAGCATTTGAATGCTTGCTCAAGCTGAGCTTGTTCTCTGTCAGATGTGCCCAGGTATTTTCTGCTTCAGGTGCATGCTTCTGTAGAGCTGCCCTTGCCCTCCCCAATGAGTTTGTGCATGTGTAGCACTTGTGGAACCTGCTTCTGGGTTAGCAAATATGCTTTTGTTTGCTGTATAGGACCGGAGAGCTCCAGGCTTCTGCCCCTCTTTCCTTCCATCTCTGCCCAGGAAGAAGACTTGGTCCCAGTGCAAGTGTGATCCATATTTACCACCCAAAGTGTTATTTCTTTTCTTCTCAGATACAGAGCGTAAAACTTACAACACAAAGAATGTTACAGTAATAGCTACATGAGCAGAAAGTAAGGAAAGCCTCAGGAAGTGTACCTCGAGATGGTGCATTGTCAAAATTTAGGCATATTTGGACTCTCATTGAGCTGAAAGCTAGTGGTATGGTAGCTGGCTGTGGTTTTTTAGGGAGATATGTATGTGCATTTTAATATGAATATTGTTGGTTTGTGCTTTTAAAACTACTCAAACCGCTCCTAGGCCTGATAGGCTGGACCAGAAGTCATCCCCAGGTCCAGAGACATCCAGACTTGGATACTCAGGTGGTCGGGGGCTTTACTTGTATTTCAGCACACTTTTGCTACAGCTTTGATGCAGTTTTTGGTTGTTTTTTGGCAAAAGTAGCAACAAAGTGATTTAAAAGCTGTCAGTTGGCCGTACATTTGAAACAGTTGTTCTTGGTTCCCCATCCTTCTGTCTCTTGGCTGTTGTTGCGGCAGTGTGTACAATTTGTATCTGATATCAAGTGTTTTGAGATGCTGCATGTGCTGAGAAAAGGCATGTATCTTAACATACTGCTGTGCCCAAGGGCTAGGAAATACAGTAAACATACACATGCAGGTTTTCAAGTGGCTTATTTTAGTTGTTACTTGCAGAGAGATTCCTGTGGCTCTAAGTATTTACAGCTTCCTGTTCATTTCTGTTGTCTTCTCTTGTCAATGCTAAGCCTGATTTTTTTTTTTTCCCAAGGTGTGATTTTGTTCTTTAATCAGCTTAAAGTGTTTGTTTATTTTTCTACAATGCACAGTGCATAAGAACTTGAAAATGAAGTTGGGTAGAAGATCATATAAACTACCTTGAGGTTAATTTTTCTGCTTTTTATTACCCTCTCTGTGAGGACTCTGGTTCTGGCATCCTGGACATACGGGATAGATAAGCAAGCACAAAAATCACTTTAGATCTTTCCACTTATGTATGTAGCTTTCTTTCAGTTGACCTAATATAAAATTGATGTTTTATTTTTGTGTAGTTTCAAGATCAGTAAGGTCCCAGACGTAAAATGCATATAAAGGAAACTGCTACAGAACAAACTGATGTTCATATCTATGCTTTCGGAATACCTTTATCTCAGTCTTTCGTCTCTTGGGCTCAAAACTGAAATTCAGCTCCTAGCTTGGACTTGCCTGCCTCTTAGGTAACTTTCTTTTCACTGAAATGCCAGAACTGCAAAAGTTAGTGACTGATTCAGCAGGTTTCTGAGTATGTGAATACCAGCTTAGCATTGTAAAATAACAGTGCAATAATTATAGTGTTATACTGCTCATTTAGATTTTGCACTTGAAAAAGTAAAAATTTTGACCAAAATTTGCATTTGAAGAATGCTTTGCTCCCCCCCGCCCTGAGGCATTAACTACTGAAATAGCTGGATATACAGGTGTTCATCATGAAGCTGGAGATTCTTAAGGAACTGGAAGAATGAAAAATATAATCTGCTAATGTTTTCAGGGGACTGTGGAATTGAGAGCTTTCTAAGTTTTAATTTATCTGAATTAATTTTCTTAGATTTAGAGTTGATTTTTAAATCCAGAGAAAATCTAAATAAACCAAAGGCAAGTTAACAATACGTGTCTGAAAAGTGTCCTAATCTCATCTGGTTTAGTTGGAAAGCACTTTTGTGGCTCATTTGCCTTTAAGTCAGTAATACATACATGCATGTTAGCTGGATTTAGTAGCATTTTTCCTTTGGGCAATGAGACAAAAGAAATGTTTCATAAAAGTATGAGCAACTGAAAAAAGATGAATTGGATTGGGAGCTAGCATGTCTTCAATTAGAAGAATCTGCTTTCTTTTTCTCTCTGTCTTAGAATATTTAATTCTTTTTAACCTTCATTCTTAGTATGAATCATGCTGCACTCCATAGAGAATCCCGTTTGCTTCTTGATAATTACTTGTAGAAGCATGAAAAGTATCTTTAGACTTTAGAAAAGTATCATTAGGAGAACAGGGTTCCATGCCCAGCAGCAGTTTAGATACTGAGGATACCACTCCTGGATACTGGTCCACAGCCACTTTTTGGTGGTGAAGATTAGTTTCTGCCTCATTTCCTCCACTTGTGGGTGCTCATTCTTACTAATGAGCTGCTCCAGTAATGGAGGCAGCTCTGCCGGTGGCATGGAGCCGAGGTGATGGGCAGGAGGTGGGATGGGGCCGGATGCTCCTCAGTTCCATTTTCTCACTTCAAACCTAAGAAGTGTCTGAAATGTTGTCAATATGGATTGCTCACAGATGGATCTGAAAGCCTATTAGTGCACTTTTAGTTTAAAAGATAGCAATTCTTTTAAGTTGGAAAATGCACCATTTTGCAAGTGAGGTAAGGTTCTGTCTGAAATTTGCCTCCACCAGAGAATGGCAACTCAAGATCTCCCAGGCGTCATGCTCTCATTTTCCAGTGTTTTGAGTTAGTGACTTGTGCTGGAGCAGATACATGATTTCAAACACTTCAGGCGCTTTTCTTTCTGCCTTGGTGTGTTATCTGATCCTATGGATACATATTGGGCACGAGACTTCTCATCTGGAAAGGTCTGTGAGGAAGGTGTGTAGGGACAATATTTGCAAGTAGTTAGCACGGCTGGTACTGCACCAGCTTTCCTTAACTGGGTCTTGGGTGGGAGACAGCTGTTTTTAACTTAGGACAATTAGGATATGGTTGTAGCATTTTTACCAACTACCTTGACTCTCTCCCACTCCCAAATTTGGATTAAAAAAAGGAATTTATGTTAGAATTTAACCTCTTCTCTGTTAACACTATTTAATTGGTTATGTACAGGCAAAAATTTACTTGGAATCTTCTTCATTTTTAAACAATTATTTCATTGGGAAGTGTGGTGCTTGTAGGAGTGCTTCATGTGAGGTGACAGATGCTAAAAATGCAGTGGTTCTGAGACCCCTCTGTTCCAAAGAGGTTTTTTTTGTTTTCAAGGAGGAGCAGTTTTTTAACAGATGTTGTAGTAAGAGCAAGACTTCTTCAGCATTGTGGGCTTTTTTTGAGAAGGGTACTCATTTAATGAAGAAATAATTTCATGGATAGTTGCATCAATGAGCAGATGTTATACAACTCTAAAAGATAATCTCATATGCTTAGCACATCACAATTAATGTTGCAGGACTTAGACTATTATTGTCTCCCTAGAGGTAGTATTAATTAAGAAGCTAAACCCAAGAACAAGGTCAGACATTATTTCCACTTGGAGAACTTGTTAGAATAAATTGATTTTGTGCTAGAATTTGTCTTTTATTCATGTATCTTGGTAAGCATATTAAGTCAAAAGTGGCTTGTGAACAGCAAAGCATCTAAATCTCTTTTCTTATGTTTTTTGTGAGCAATGATTGTCTTTGAAGAACGTACTAAACACTTGGACTGCAGTAAAATTAAATGTAAAAGGACAGCGAGTTGTATTCTGTGTATTATTAGCAAGGTCAACTAGTGCTGGTACTTCTTTTTTTGCTGGTGTTACTACAAGAACTGTTTTGCCACTTTTGTGCTACTTCTTCCCTGTGCTTTCATTTCCCTGGACTTCACTGGTATTCATTCAGTATATTTGCTTAAGGGAAGGTAATTTTAGCAGCATGGCTTTCACCTGCCCTTGTCTTACAGCCCAGAATTTGGCCTTTGGAACCTAAATCAAATGGACTGTGTTCCCTAAAACTGGATAATTTCTGCTACCTTCTGAAGGATTCAATGGAAAAATAAATTCAAAGGCATTAGTAGAGTACAGTTCTGCCAAATGCTGAGCACATTTTGGGAGGAACTCTATGCCTTTAAATCTCTTGACATCTAGAACAATTACATTGGTTAAGTCTTTGCTGAGCAGCATGCCAGAAGAATATATTTATAATATATGTCGAAAGTGTATAGAGATTTCACTACTTGCAGATAAGCAGAAAACCTGGCTTCTTTTTTTTTTCATAGTGCTTTCCACTTGTAGCTAATTTTAAAAATTAGAAAAAAGAAATCTTGACTTTTTCTTTTTTTCTCAGAAATTAAGAATGAATGGTATTTTATTCAGGTTTTTCTGGATCATTTAGTCTTCACAGAATAAAGGTGCAAAAAGTTTAGTAATAGCAGGAAGACTTGTCCACAGAAAACAGACTTTGCAGATTTCTTGGTATTCACTTGTGGTGGCTGTAATTTTTTCATTGTTTTCAGATTTCCATAATATTTTATTTTCCTATAGAAACATCTGTCCCCATATTTCATAAGTATGGCAGCTTTTGCACTGGGAACCATTTATTTTGATGCAAACATCATAACCTAAGCATTTAAAATGACGAATTTTGTTAAAACAATATTTAGGAAGCAGTTGCTCAGGGCAGGAAGTCCTCTTTAATATGTAAATTATAAAGTGAGGGGTCTCTTTTCTGCTCCAGTTTTTTTTTCAAGCATATTTAATCCACAAGATTAGAAGGCGAAAATGATTTCTTTGTACATTGCTGAAACTTGAGAGCACTATCAAGGAGTGCAATTTTCCAGAGTTTTGTCAGTACCATGAATTCAATAATATTCAATAATACAAAAATGCTTTTTGTAAAGCATTTCTTCATCTTTAGTGTTTTCTCACAAGAGATTTTAGATTTGGATGTGTATTGTTTCTTATGATCTATGCCAAAGCGCAAAAACATTACTTGAAGTTTTGGACCAGGGAAATCCTGTAGTGCAGCTAAGCTGAACGTCAGTTCCCTTGTGTGCTCATCTGATGGAGCAACGCTGACAGAGTGGACAAGGTGGCTTTTGTAAGGCTCAGTTTGTGTGAGCTGCAGTGACAGTGAGTGAACAAACCTGGACACGGAGCACACTGAGACAACCAGTGAATGAGTTTCTAGGTTGGAACTTTTTTTTTATGAGATGATAAAGGACAAGCACAGCTGCCTTTCAGGTATGTAATGCTTGGGCTATCCTAGAGCTAATTGAGATGTTATTTGGCGGAGTGTAACCATAAATCAGAACTTTTGCTTGAGATCTTCAGTGCCAGTTTCATGTGTGTTCTGAATTTATCATCAATGCACACCATGATTTTTTTTCCCCTGGTTTTCCTTAGATTGATTCTCTTCCAGCATGACATTGTCCTGCTGCCAGTTCTGGCCAAAGTACTGTTATTATATGACACTTTATGCAGACTGTTAACCAAGTTCATACAGAAAACTTTGAGTATGCCTATAAAGAAACATATTGTCTGGGTTCTGTGTGAACCTTTAAGACTGCAAAGTAGTCTGTGTAAAAAAAAAAAAGCGGGTTATTACTGAATTCAGGAAGTGAAAAGAAATATTCCATCTGCTAAAAAGGCTAGTGTATGTATAAAGATGGTATTTTCACAAACGCAGTAATTTTGCTCTTCAGTGAATCAGGTCAGATGCTGATAGTAATTACAAGCTCCTCATGTGTAGTGAACTGTCATATACAGAGGTAAAAGTGGACCATGAAGAAATGGCTATATATTGCTTGCTCAGTAAAGGTTATGACATGAAGGACTGAAGTGACGTAGTTGTGGGCCACTCAAGTTATTCAAAATCAAAACCATTTTTCAAGATACCTGCACAGGCAACGTTTTCCTCCAGCACTGGGATACCAGCTCATCTGAGTTTATTTGGTTTTCAGAAATAATTTTCTCATTCTTCATGTTTTTATTCCTTATAGACTCTCTTCATTACTAGCTGTATCAGAGTTAGTAGTAGATTATGTCTGCATCACACCAGCTGGAAGGGATTTGGCATTTTACTTTGTGCAGGGCAAAGGTCCCACATTTAAGTGTGGCTTCATTGACACTACAGCTTTTCTGTATTTTTTGGCCGTTTTGCTTGTTTTTTGGCGTGATTTGTTTCAGTGGTTAGTGATGAGGGTGTTACTCTTGTCCTGGAAGATTAAATTTTTCTGGAATTTCTGAGAGCATTTCCAGCACCTGATGCAGGCGGTGCTGTTGAACAAAGAGAAGCACAGCAAGATTTGTTTTATTGAGACACTTGCCTGGCAAGCTGTTTATCCTGTATGTGATCCAAAAGGCATTGTACAAACTTTGACAAGCCCTGTGTGGTTTTGATCGAAGGGAAGGCAGTGAAGTGCCCTAGTAATTCTGCTCTGACCTTCCTACTTAATCTGGTTGAACAACTTGTTTCTACAGCTAAACTTTTTGAGCCATGCAATATTTTATTTCTGATCTTTTCCTATCCAGTACTGGCCTTTCTACCAGTTTACACTGCCACCTGTCTTCCTGTCTGGTTTTAAGGTCTTCCCCTGCTGTGTTTTTTTTCTTATCAATACTGCTCCTTTCCAAGCTGTATTTCCACAAGCTGTATTATTGTGAGTAGGTAAAGGAATTGAGTAAACTCTCATTTCAGTGCTTGCTCATTTGCAAAGGTAATCCACTTTGCCTGAGACTTGCTTGCTTTTGCTGGACATATGATTAAATTTGACTTGGATATCTTCCCTGAGATCAATTGCTCATTTTAGCTGTTGTTTTTTCCCTAAGTGTCTTGGGGATTTCTGTTGTGGCTGACTTTTTTTCCCTTTCCCCTGGCTTCATATCACTCATGTACTACCAAAGCAAACTTGACATTCAAGTAGGATAATGTTTTCAGTTTCATGTTGTACTGTACCGAGCACATCTAGTTCATTCTCCTCCGATCAGCAACAGCAAGTCAAGCAGTTGGTAAGTATTTGAGACATTGCTGTAAATGAAAGAGAAGAATGGTGTGCATTTTCCTCGTTTATTAGTATAAGTAAAACCTTTTCACTGTTGAGGCAACGTTAACGTTAGCTTTCTTTTTAAAGGTTAAAAATAGAGCTGTTGCCTAAAGTTCTTACTTTTTACCTTCAAGACCATTGGGTTTTTTCCTTCTTTTTTTCTTTTGTGTCATTTGTACAATCAAAGAAAGTAAGACAGAAGAGTTTGTTGAAAAAGTTGTTTGATTCTCCTTCATGTCACAGGCCATCACATTTCTTGCGCTTACCCTGTATTAAGACAATAAATTTTATGTGATTATTCCAAATTCACACTTTGCCATTATATGTATTCTGGGAAGGTTTTTGATACTTTATCTCTTGATATCAAGAGTTGAAGAATTCAACGTTCCTGGCCTTGGTAATTTAGACCAATGAATAATCATCCTTTCTGGAACATCTGTCCATAGCTGAGGGGTTTTTTTATACCTTCATCAGCTGAAATAAGATTGGTGTTTTCTTCCAAAGGAGGCACTTGGGAACTGCAATGAAATCTGTTTCTAGAACTTCTCTAAGTTAAATAAATTGGACTTTCAGTTGCTTACTATAAGTTTTTGTTGTGTTCTCTCTGACTTTAAGGTGTCATTTAAAGGTGGAACACAAATTTCTAAGTTGATTTTGATGTCAGCAGTGCTGTGCAGAGGGTCACTTGATACAGATATTACTGGTAGAGCCTGGATCTACATTGGTGATGAGTCTGAAATCATCCAGTCTTTTGAATGGTGCTTATTAGGTCTTTTTAGTATCAACTTTTTTGATCAGAATTTTGGATAGTGCAAAGTGAAATGGCACACAAATATTGATGTTCTCAATTTGTTAACCCTTATTTAATCTGATAGATTGGCTGTGCTCATCAGAGGATGAAACCAGCTTTGTTTCCCTAAATCTGTTTCACATAAATCCATGATGTCTAGCATTAATGTAAGAACTGTTGATTGCTTCTGTATCAGCTGAATCCCCTGAAAATATTTCCTGGATCAGTGTTATGCCACGTTCTGTCAGTGCCAAGCTATTCCCAGTGAGAAGTGACCAAATGGTACCTCATTTTCCTGTGGTAGCTATGTATTCTCTTGATCTTCTGGTACAGTGTGCAAGTCTATCAGTGTGTGATGAGAAAGGCCGCTTCTGTCTTTGTGTAACCTATGAGTTAGAAATTTAATGCCTTAATGTTGTTGTTAGATCATGTCTATCTTGTAATGTTGATAACCACTGTGCCCAATCCCCTTGAAAAAGAGTGTAGCATTACTAAGCATGTTCTTTTTCTTATCTTTAGCTTCACTATTTTTAGACTTGCTGTAACTCGTCTAAGCCCCACACAGAAATCAAGAGAATCAAGTGTTTGGTGTCCCTGCCCTGGATGTCTAACACTTGTCCCTGTGTTTCCTGCACGGGAATGAAATCAGACCCCTACATCCCAGCCTGTTTGTCCTCCTGGTCATTTGCATCTTGATCAGTTGGGGGAAGGAAGAAGCTGTAACTACCATGAAACACACTTCCTCCCTTCCACAGCCAACTGAGCTTCTCTCCAATTTGCACACTCCTTTTCCCCAAACATGCTGACTTTCCACACCGATAGCAGTCCTACAGAAGCTGGTGTATTTAGTGAAATTGATTCTCTCATTTTATTCTGTTCACTTTTAAAATCCTCTTTCATGTGACCTTCTGACAGTCCTAGCAGGTGACCCAAGCCCTCTGCCAGTAAACCATGTTGCCACAGGACCTTTTCTCTGTAAGGCTTCAGCTGTGTCTCTCTTTTGCCAGGTGCCAGCAGATCAAATTCCTGATTTGCAAGCACCCGGTAACACGGAGTAATTTAGAAGGGGGAGCAGTGGCTATCAAGGAGTATCTTAGGAAACAGAAATTTTTACCAGGTCACATGGGAACAAAGTTCATGTGGGTACAGGTTTTGCAATTACAGAAAATGGCAATAGTTGATTTCAAGAAAAATAAAGGTTTTGCATATTTGAACACTTCTCAGTGTGTTTTCCTTTTGACAGCATGACAGTTTGTCAGCCCCCTTTTCTTCAGTGCTAAAATTCTAGGCATAGAAATTTTGCCTTCTGATGTAGCTTAAGGAAATCTTTGAAGTAAGGTACATTAGCATATAAACTTTGGAACTCTTTGGTTGTTCTTGGGTTGGGATAATAAATGTTTGTTCAGGTGCCCTGTCTTAGGAAGTGAGTGTTTTCTGCCTTGTCACAATACATTAACTATTGTGCTGTATTTTCATTAAAACACTTCTTGTATTTTTCAGACCTGGGAAAATTTCTAATTTCTGTTCCTCCAAATTATAGATTTTGAATGTTCTTTTGATCTTGCCTGCTTCAAGTCAGAATGAAAGTGTTCCTTGCATGTATGTGAATGTCTCCCTTCTCTGGGGAATTCCTCCCTGCTTGGCAGAGAACATGGAACTGGATCAATCATCTGTCACTCAAGAGTGTTAAAGATTCCATGGCCTTTATCTCTTACCAATTCTGATAAAATGCTTGTTCCAGTTGCATGGCAAGCATCCATGTTTGATAGCTGGTGTCTAATGAGTCAAGTTTTTGTAGGGCTGACCATATGGCTTGTACCTGGGCAGTGAATCTGAAGCACTCTAAATATTGTGCATTTACTTTGTGTTGATGAACTGTGCACTTATTTGGTGTATATGCAATAGATTTGATATGTAGATTTTTTTTTTCATTAATTACACATACATATGCCATCTGTGTAGTGACTGTGCATTAAGTAAGGTGCGAGAGCTGTTCTCCAGGACAAATGGATATTTTATGTTGGAAGGAAAAAAAAAAAGGATTTTGAAAAATGAGAACATGCTTAAAATAGCTGGAATATATGATAACCTTGAATTTTGTAAGTAGAAAGGGTATGAGCTGAATGATACTGCATGCCACCAGAAGTTTTAAAAGTACATTTTCTTAGAGAATTTGCTAGGAAGAGATGATATTTCCTACTTAGTGTATGTGTGGTTTTATATAGGATTTAGTTTTGGGTTTTAGTAAGATTAAATCATTCTGGGAAAAATTATTGTAAGAATGGTCCACAATAGGAAATCTGTAGGATGTGTGCACAGGCCAGAGGGACTCATCATTTGCTTTTTTCGGTTCTTCTGCATTTAACTGCTCATTTGCAATATTGCATTAATGTAGGGGTTTGGAGTGAATTATAAAAGGAGTAGATAACAGCTTGCTTTGGTTGTAAAGCTGCACTCTCATTTTTTTGGCAGTAGGTAAAAGGGCTGATCAGGAGAATGTATTTCCTGTTTTTCCAAATATAAACCAGATACTTAGTCATGAAGAAGTCATTCACTGTTTTCCAAAGGCTTTATTTTTTTTTTTTTGCGCCATTGTGAAATTGTAGTTTGGGTAGAAAACTGGGAAATGTGTTAATCCTTATGCACAAAACAAGCACCAAGCAAAGGTGATTGTATTACTTTTTCCTCATCCTTCACCCCATCCCTGGATTCTGAGTGTTTCTGACTTTAAACAGATGAAATCCCCTAACGACCACATTAGTGCTTTTAATCCTTCAAATCAGGAGTGAGATGCAATTACTGTACATGAATATCAAAAATACTTCAGTTCAAGCAGTGTTTTTGATGGTCCAGATTTCATATAATTTTTAGAAATGAAGATGTAATGTACAGCTGTGAGTGGTCCATAGTCTGAGTTGGTGCTTGCAATTTTTAAGGTCATCCCTTAGAATGCCTCAAGTGTTGTTGCTATTTAGATGTGAAAGACCAGGGGTTTTCCAGATCCAGCATGTAAGGACTTCTTCCAGGTGATCTTCTTCTCTTTGAACCACTTAGAGCCACTGCTGTGTTTTCTTACAGTGGTTGCGGTGACTTTGAGGAATTTGGAGGAGCTGGGAAGAACTTCAGTAAACAGGCAAAACGTATATTCTGGTGACAGTCACATTCTACCAGTAAAGCTGTGTTGATGTGTTTTATAAGGGAGTTTTGGATGATGTGGTAGGTAAAGTGTCATAAGCAGAGGCCTACACATCCTCTGTTTTCTAATGAGGCTCCTTGAAGCAGAAGTGCCTTGATGTTCCCTGTGGTCCTGTAGCCTGTGTTCCAGGCTGGTATCCCGATTATCTAGTGTAGCTGGCCAGCACATCCCTGTACAGCAGAGCAGCTGCACCCCACATCACTGGGGTCCAGGAGCACAGGAGAAAAGCGAGAGTCAGAGGTGCTTGACAGGCAGAGCTGCTGGATTCATCCCCATTCACACCTCTGAAATGCTCTTCAGAATGGGGGTCCTGCCTTCCCTCTCTTTGGGAATGGCAAATACTTGGCACTGCAGGCAACGCTGGCAGAAATCTGCAAAGATTTTGCTTAAAAAGAAGGGTCATTGCATTTGTACATAGTGGAAGAAAGAAGAGATAGACCTTCGGTGTTACGCACCTCCTCAAGACAGCCTCAGACTGCCTTCCACCTAGAGGGAGTTGAAATTGATAGTGCTTTATCTAAGAATAACTCATCCCAGGGACATTAACTGGTACTGTCCCAGCAGCAGGCGTGTGTCCCTGTTAGATTCATGTTGCACACTTAGCACAGGCAGCTTGCTAGGCAGGCCTGTCTGCTGGCTTTTAGCTGGCTAACCATCTCACCTTGCCTCTGATGGTTTAATACAGCAGAGCAGCGGGGGAGAAAAGTGCTCTGTCATCATCATATCAATATTTGCTCTATGAACTGTGACTCAATGATGCAAACTTTCTTATAGAAAACTTCCCAAAACCTTGTAGTGAGGTCTGGGGCTACTGGAGCCTGTGCACTCGGGCCCTGGTGTCTTACGGGAGCTTAAATCTTTGTACTGGTGTACACGGCTCCTTGAAACTTTTTCCAACACAAGCCTGCTGTTTTCATTAAAGGATTTTATGGGACTCCCTGCACATCATATCTTGCACAGCTTACCATATTGGCTCTTAAAAGTGGCTTTGAATACAATGCCAAGGCCCCCCAGTAGCAGCTTTACAGGCTGCTGGCAAGCTGGGAAGCCGCAGTTGGCTGTCCCTGTGCTAGCGGAGCTGCCTTGCTGGCTTTTCCAGCTGAAATGATGAAGAATCTGTTCTGTCTAGTTTAATTAGACATGACTTCCTTCCTGAATAAAGCAGGGATCTCTGTGAAGTGCTGCAAGCCCTTGTTCCAGAAGTGCCTCCTTCGAAGGAAAAATGGGTTCTAATCTAATGCCAATGTCTAATCCCCCTTTGTACCCGCTCAGTGCCTGTGCAAAGGACTTCCATGTGGGCCCTAAAAATGAAAACAAAAGCTTAATCATCAAGGTATTTTCTGTTTCTTTCAGGAACCCTGGCAGAAAATTATTTTTTCTTGCTTTCAGTTTTGCAAAGTTGCTAAAAAGCATGAATCTAAATATTTTTGTGGGGAAATCTGACACTCATTGTCTACACATTGGCTTCTATATGAGTGCTGCTGAAGGCATCTCCTAAACCCATTAGTACTCCTGGATCATTAGATTTGGAATAACATGCTCAGAACATTTTTGCTGTTATTTTAAAGACCCAGGTAGATGCTGCAGCCTGTAGCAGGTGATGGCAGCTCAGAGGCAGGGTGCTCGAAGGCAGCAGCCTTAATTCCACTGTGCCTGCCTGCAGGGACAATCTGTATCCCAAGTTTTGTCCCAGGCACTTGCAGGATGCTGTTGAATTGTAGAGTGACCTCTTGTAGCCTTAGGACAAATCCAGCTCCTTTTAAGGTGGATATAAGGGCAAGGGTGTCCTGCTCAAATATTGCCACTTAGAAGAAACCTTTTGAGAGGCACATACTGACACATAGTGCAGCTTGGCCTGTTTTTCTGTGTAAGTTATTTCAGTGCATGGGGAAAACAAGTGTGTAAAACCTCAGCATCTTATTGCGTAATAATTTTAAAAGTGGTGAAAGGATATACCAACGACTGATGAATCAGGCACTTAATGCACAGCATAGCTTGGGGTTTTCTAGCAGTGATGGGGACTGAAAATTATGTATTTTTGTTCAGGAGGCTAAGTGTTAAAATAGGGAAATAGGACTGAATGACATACAAATACACATTATTTTTTTCCCCTCAAGAAACACAGAGCTAAAATTCATCTCCTTAGTAAACCTCATTTAAAGATTAGAGCACTGAAGAAATGAACATTAGGTAAGTTTTTAATATAACAACAACATTGTCTTGCTTTTTTTAAAGGAAGAAAGACACCTTAGAGATTCTGTGCAAGCAAGAAATGTATGAGAGAAACTTCCTAAATGAGAAGTTTGGTGCTCTGTTTAACTTAGGTCTGAAGATGCAAAGCTTCAAGGAGGCAGGAGAAGTCAAGTAGAAACAATTCTAGATCTAAACAAGCTTCATCACTAAAGAATATTTGAAAATTAATAGTAGAGTTTTGAAGACTCTGCCAAGGTAAATTCTTTGCAGTGTAATTAGCAAAGAAGGAAGGAAATGTTCAGTTGTTTGATGCTCACAATCTGCAAGTTTGTATTTCTATTTTATAAGAATTTTCTACTTTGCATTGCTGTGGTTAATACTTGGAGGGGGGAAAATACAGAACATAAAAGTCAGCATTGAATGGGAAGGAGTGAACTTAAGAATAGGGCTGGAATGCATGTGGATCCTTTCAAATGGAAAAAAGTGGGAAAAGCCAGGCAGGACTCCATGGTTTGATTCAGACCCAATGCTGTGTTTTGAGTAGTTTGCCCATCACAAACTGGTCCATAATGGTCTCTCTGCTTTTGGTTACTGCTTGTTCTCTAGAGCAGAAGAGCATGTCATAGCATGCTTCCAGATGTGACTTCCCAGGCTCAAAACACTTCAGTGAGTCATAAAGCAGGGTGTCAGTAGCCACATTTTTCAAGATTGTTATGTTCAGGCAAGAGCCCGGAGAGGAGGGCGTAAAAAGCTGCTCCATGGTTGGATTGCAAAACCGTTGGCTCCAGGTTCTTGTGAAGTCTGTGTATGAATATGGCTGGAGCCTGAAATCTTGCAGCTCTGTCATGTTGACGTGTTTTCCAACTTTTTTTACACAAAGACTACAGGGAACACCAGCCAACACGTGGCTTGTGTTATTTTTGAATTATTATTGTTAGGGTTTTGCATGTTGACTAATGTGTTATTGCTGTGGTGTATCACAGAAATAAAATGCGGCCTTATTTTGACAGGGAAATGTGTGTTACAATTTCCTTGTGATATATTGCACTGCCTTGTTAGTTTGATATTTTCCATTAATGTGAAAGAGCAGAGCAGAGTGGAATAAGGGAGCAGAAGAGATGTTCATCTGCCATGAATTTTCCCTCTCCTTGAAAGGCTCTCATGTCCTCTACCAATTAGTCACCTTCCCTGTGCTGCGTGATGTGCTGCCCACTCAGAGTTTAGCTGGCAGTTCACACGCAGTTTGGTCCCCTGCAAAATCCCTGCAAGCAAAGCAGCTCCACCAGTTTTCCCAGGCTGCCCTGTGGGTCTCTTGGTTGCCAGGCTTGAGAAACTGGAGTGTGTTCTTCTGGATTTAGTCAGAATATAAAGATCCAGGCATTTTCAAGTAAGTGTGATCCTGCCTGTTTTCAGATTAAGAAGTTTGTTTGAAACAGGTTATGTAGACTGTTTCAGATTGTTTTGGGGTGGTTTTTATCATGATTTTTGATGTGTAAGCACTCAAATTTTATGTTCACTGCCAGGTTTGCTGAGGTTTAATGATGCAGGTAATTTATGGGCTTTACTAGAGATGGAGATTTATGGAAGCAAAAACTTACACAATTGGATACATTAGTGTATTTCTATTTAACTTTTAGAGTAATTAACTTTATAAGTTATTTGAACAGTTGGTAAAAGTTTTATGATGATATGGCTGTATTATGATTTTCCAGTCAGTTTCACTTTAACTGCATTGTTTTGTTTGCTTGGCTGTTCACTTACTGGTCTGATTTTATTCAGTAGGAGCAGCAATGATTATAGACACTAATTTCCTATAAAGAGCTTATGTTACTCTGTTAAAAACAAAACCTAGCTCCTCAAAAATAGTCTTGTGAAAATTCCTCTTTGAATAGGAAGTTTGAACAGCTGATCTTGATAGGTCATAGAGAGCAAATGTATTACTTAGGGGACGGAGTGCCAACCTTTTACTTCTACGTCAGAGCAGTGTCTAATGCAGAATAATCCTCAAGATGTGACCGAGACTGCTCATGTCGTAGCATTAGACAAGCACACGCCATTGCCACTCTGAGGCTGAGGTTTTTAGATGGTATTTGGAGTTGTATTTCAGGGGACAGGTGGAAGCAATGATGACAATTAGAATGCCTTTGATGCCACATTTAGCAAGTGCTCTTTTACTAAAGTGGGCAGATCAAACAACAGGAAGCTGTTCTCTCACTTGTAATATGAAGCTTGGCTTTGCAGCCAGTCTGAAAATCTGCCTCTCTTTTGCAGGGAGCAACTAAACTGTTCCTTTCCCTGCTGCCCTCTTTCCCCTGGTTTCCCTACTGGGTTTGCTCCTCTGTGCAAGTTTAATGCAGGAGACACACACGGAACCAAGTCAGTTCTTTGTCACCTGAGGAACATCCTTACTATGCAGCTGGAAGGGCCTGAAAGGCTCCTGCCCCTCTTACAAAGCTTACACAGTGGCTGTGCTCTGGGCAAGCAAAGTGACTTCCCAAGTTAGGGAATTCTGGCTATGAATTGGGGGCTGTTGCATTTTTGTCCCCATGAGTGATTTGCTCCAAAACCCTGATGGTTCCTACTACAAATGTAACCAGGTGGCACCGGGTGGCCCCGAACTGCAGAATTTTGCCAGCACATCTGTCAGAGACAGCAGAAGTGTAACATATGTTCACACTGGTCTTTCAGTGGTGGCTTTCATTGTCTCAGCTGACATTTAACAAAGACCATTCTAATCCTCCATTTAGTTTGGTGGCTAATAAACACATCAACTTCACAAAAACTGTTTGCTTGTAGTCAGCCTTCTCTAAGACACTGAAAAGTAAGAACATGCTGCTGGTCCAACTGGTTGACTGTTGTCTAGTTAAGAACTACACTCCTGCAGTCGTCAAATACAGTAAATCTGCTATAGACCTGAGTCCCTCAGTTATATGTCCTTTAAAACAGGAACCCACATGGGAGGTGTCTGTTGCTTCCGCCGACTTGTCATTTGCTGTCTTTTGCCACATTCTGTGCTGTAAATCTGACTTCCAGAAAGAGAGATGAGAGATTCTGTAAACTGATTCTGTAAACTGAATGGAAAGATTGGTTCCACATGTAATACTTATTTCTTTTGTGTTTCGTGGTAGAGGACATAGGAAATGCACCTGAGTTGGGTACATGTGGATGAGCTGATGTTTGTAGTGGCTCGGAGTTGTGAACATAAGCTGGTATGTGCTATTCAAGTGCACGTCTAGCAGTTCTGTCTTTTTTTTCATGCTTTTAGTGTTGCATGTGTTTAGCATATCATGTTTTGAGGTTTCATGGTTGAGATGCAGCTTTGGAGTTCTGTAATGTGACTTGTTACGTATTCCGAACAACAAGGGTCAGGTTTTGCATTTTTATTTTTTTTTCTGACGTGGAAAAGCATCTGCCAATTAGTCTGAAACTTTCAGGGATCCCCTGCTGTTATTTCTCAGCCGTGAACACCTTGTTAAAGTTTATTCAAAGTCAGCACTCCATGTTGAGTTGCTGGAATACTGAATTGTTCTTTCCACTGGGACTTCCTTGATTTGAGTGAAAAGAGCAGAGCTCCCTGCCAGCATACCCAGTATACCAGTGACTTGTGGTTGTGTGAGGAATAGTGCAGGGGCTACCAGCAAGCAGTGACTTGGCACATCACACATCACACTATTCATGCATTTTCTAGTGGCCGCTTTTTTAAATCCTTCTGTCATCCAGGAGGATGTACACAGGCATCTCACAAATAGTAACATGTATAAACCTACCGAAGTGATTTTTAGGCAGTGCATATTTATGTGACTGCTATGAAGCTTTTAATGCAGGGAGGTTGGACTAAATGACCTTTAAAAGGTCTCTTCTTACTCAAACTGTTCTTTGATTCTGTAGTGTTAGGTGCATATATTTGTGGTATTTGAACAGTAGAAAATATATTCTCTGCATTTAAATAGCTTATTAGCTATTAAAATTCTCTGGTATTTTATATAGTGTATATATAATATACTATGGGTATATTTGTTCTATTTTCCATAGGCATGTGGGTAAACATACTGCATGGGTGTTCCTCTGGAAAGAGCAAATATAAAGAAATTCCTCTTTCATTTATGTAGATAAATCACTGTTTTCACATTAGTGGGTGGAAGGGAAAAGGCTACAAATATTTTTTTGCTCATAAATTTTATTTCAGTTAGCACAAGCACTATTGCGTGTGATCCCTTAATTTATGTGTGTGGCAAACTCAGAGGTGAGATTACCCAGATCTGATTGCAATCTTGTATCAGGGTAAAGCAGATGGACAGCAGCAGCTCCCCAGGCAGCAGCTCCCCAGGCAGCCACTGTGCTCTTGTTGGTGGAAGTCAGCCTGAGATCAGAATCTGAAGCATTTACATATTCTAGATAAGAGGGTGAAACTTTATATTTCGTGTTGCTAGTTTTGAAGGAACTGTAAAAGAAACCACGTCTCAGCTGAGTTTCTATTTGTTCTGTTTTCTACTGTCTCTCTTTCTTGTGCTGTGAAGTACAAGTTAAAACTAAGCTAAGACATTATTGTACAATAAAAGGCTATCTGGTACCTAGGAACAGAAAAGGGAACCTGTTCTGCACAGTCCATCTATTACTAGCGGGATGTACAGCTGGATCTCTGCAATAAGTTACCTCAGCTACTCTCTGAGCAAGAAAAAATTCTGAACTGAGCTGGTAACAGTGGTTTTTATGGTGGAGAGTTCCCCTCTGTGTTTGGGATAGACAAAAAGTAAATTAATGTGATGAAATGTTGTCCTTTTTGGCCTTTTCAGGATCCTGGTTTCTTGCAGTGGAGCACTGCAGAAACTCGTGCCACGTAGGCATTTTTTCAGATGTTGCTGAATAAAAATAGCTTGAAATTGCTGAGAAGTTGCTGCTGGGATATGAACATGAATTTCATAAATCTTTTTATTTAAGGTTAAATGAAAGCAAAACAAAGAGTAAAGCTGCCAAGGTCTTTGTTAAAACTAACAACAAACAAAATCACACAAAAAAGTGTGTTGTGAATGTTAGCCTGTTTAAAAAAAAAAAAAAAAATCCTTTACTTGGCTCTGGTGGCAACCTGAAGTCCAGAAGTACTAGATTTTCTTTCCAAACAGAAGGTGCCTTCTGAATGTGGATGAGGAATTGGGCAAATCAATTAGCCAGAATAAATAATAAAATGTTGCTTGGAGGCATAAGGCAAGGCTTCAGTCCAACAGTACTTTAAAGTTAGAGAAACTTTAAAAGGAAGATAAACTAATACAAAAGCACTGCAGCTGATTTAGACACCAGATTATAATTCTTGTATGGCTGCAAGCAAATAACTGAAACTTCTGTTTCCCATACATGAACACAATGAGATAGTTTTTCTTACTTTCAGGAGAGAAGTGAACATTGTTCCTCAAAAATGTCTCATGTGTCATTTATTCCTATTGTATGGGGTTTTTTGGGCATTGGGTGTGGGGGGGTTAAGCTATGTCATTTATAAGCATCTTTGTGGAATTGTTTTCCATGCCAGAGAAACAAAGGTCTTTGCTTGAGTCTCATATTGGAATTCTTGAATTGCACATTTGAGCAACTTTATCTGTCATTTAGTTTAATGCAAAGTTTGCATGGAAAATTTTAGTTATTTTCTAGAGGATACTGAAGAATTTTTTTTTTCTTTTTGTCATATAGGTTATTTCTACATTTAACTTCTGGCACTCCATTGCTGTGGATCTTATTAATATAGTGTTACGTGAATTTTTCAAATTTCTATATAAACGATATATTTTTTTATTGCAAATGGTTAGGTTTTGGTTTTGTATTGATGGACTGTACGAAATCTTCCAAATGTGGGAATGTGTGTTTGTAAAACATTACTGAACAAACTGTTGTAATCCCCCTGTCTCCTTCCTACAAACATCTTCCAGTTTTACCAGAGCTAACAAAAACATTGTGCTAAAGGAATTGGAGCTAGTTGAGACCACCTCCCATTTCTAGGTTTGTGTTTGATTTTGGTCATGTTGAATTAGAAGCAGAAACTTGCTCAGTGAAGGAATGCAGGGCAAGTGCCTGGGTCCAGATGTTATGCTTTCCTCCCATACCAACCTAGGCCTCTGAGACAGAGATCCCCCTCTCCGAAAATGAGACTCGGACAAAGTGCAAGCTCCTCATTTCCTGAAATCTCATTGTTTAGGCCAACAAACAGGCAGGTCAACGTGCACGTTGCAGACCTGAAACTGAACACCACCTCAGTTTCCCTGGATCAATGAAGTGTAATTTGAGGCTTGTGGTTGCCTGTCCAGCTTGGAGAACCAGCACAGAGAACAAAGGCTCAACACCGGGGCCTTCAGATATTTGAGCAGTGAAATAGTGTTGCCGCTGTTCTCTTCTGCTGGCTTTTGGCTCAGGGCTGTGCTGTTTAGGTAGGCTAGGCATAATTTCTTCATGATGGTTATGCCAGCAAATTCTCCTAGAACACAGGCAGCTCATGCTGACCCTAGGTAGGTTAGTTGAAGAGCAAAAACAAAAAAACAAAACCAAACCCCACACTCGGAAAGAAAAAATTATCTGAGTTCTGCAGATGTTCACTTAGACTGTTTCTTAAACAAAGCTTCTTGGTCTGTCAGTCTCTCTGTAAAATCAAGTCAGCAAATAGCCCTTAGTGAACAATAAATGAAAAACTTGGCCCAAGTCTGGCACTAGATGCAGATGAAAGAACAGTAGATTTAACTGGCTGTGATACCTAGCGGTATTTTCAGCAACTTGTATGAAAGGTTAGAGCCCATAGCTTCTGCCCTCAGTGAGAGATGGCGCATACAAGTGTGGGCTGTCTTGACTGGAATGGTTTTGCAGTGTGGCTGCCGCTTTTTGGACAGGGAGCCTTTTTTGGTCAGTAGAAACTCAGGCTCATAGTGTTTAGTTTAGCTGCAGTTCAGGGTGTTAATTTATAATTAGGCTTCCCTGAGTGTTCACTGGGATGTAATCAGATGCATACTTTTAGGGAGTATGGGGGTTTTTTTGCATGTTTTTACTGAAGAGCCCATTAGAAGTTAATGGGAGTTGAGTGCATCTTGGCCCAGTCATGCACCTCTTCCTAAAGCACCTAATTCAATTGATTGGGGTGTTTAGTGACAAGAAATACAGTGTCAGCAGGACCTTAACTATTTAATCTATCTAACTACAGCATGAGTGCTATGAGTAATGCGTGGAGGTAGATAAAACCTCTAACATCTCATGTCTGAGCAGGAACACTGAGAACGGAAAAAGGCATTCGTTATTAATATGAATATGCAATATTGTACAATTGCTGCTTGGTATGTGCCCCATAAAGTATGTGCCACACCATGAAAATAGTTAGAATTTCATCTGTCAGTTTGCTCAAGTGTGACTGAATTCTAAAACTTATGTTAAATATACAATATCATATGTAATTGATTTATTTTTCTGCTCTGTTGCAGATTATACCATCTTACTTAAACTGTGAGACAAGAATACTTTTGAAAATTAAGAGTTCTATAGGTAAGAACTGAGTTAAGTAATTTTCTTTTTATAAAGACCATTGTTATTAATAAGCACCATCATAAAGTAAACACAGAATTGTTTACTCTTCATGAACTACACTTTGAAAAGCTGAAGAAAAATCATTTGAGGTGCTCACAGTGATACAAGCTGTAGTAAGCAGGCTATTTGAGAAAGACAGATGTCTTTCTCAAGTTTGAATGATGTTAGTATTTTGACTGCTTAGTACCTAGGATGTCTATCAAGAAGGGATTTGTGAAGAATTGTCTTCTGACAGAAAAATGGGAGCCAGTTGAGAAAGTGGCTGGAAGTAATGGGGACACTGACACCAGGTGTTGGCAGCGTGACTCTGGTGCAGGCTGCTTGTCATTGTCTGTCTCATATTTTCAGATAAGCACTGGGAGACCTAAACTCTTGTTCAGGAAATGTCCCTAGTCCCCTTGGGGTTATCGCTAAATAATTGCGTGCCCAGCAAGTTAAGTTGTCATTCATTGACTGATGTCTCCCCTGCGGTAAACAAGAAGTAGATCTGCTGAGCAAAAAAATCAGCAGCTCTTTGTTTAAACAATCTGTTAAAACTCCTGCCTTGTGCTTAAGGAAAAAGGATTTGAGTCTTTTCAGGAGGATTGTTGAAAGATTAAATAATTACTTTGTTCATAATGGGAAATTCACTTTGGTGGGGGTGGTGTTGTAAAGCCTTATAGTCAGAGCTAATATAAAACCAAAATGTGAGCAGTGATACCTTATCACATTGGGGGGGGGGGAGGGGAATTGTGCATTTTTTTGCTTCTAATGCAAACTGATACAATGCAGGTAAGCAGTTCACTTGATCCCAAGTAAAGGAGAGAGGAATATTTGATAGATGCTTAAAAAATATATGAGGATGTCCTTTAAGTTACGAACGGTCAATCCACTTTTCCGGACCACTGATGAAAACTTTGTGATCTGTTTAACCTACAGAGCCCTTGCCATCCTTTCAATTTCTTCCTTTTGTATACATCTATTTCATCTTGGAGCTTATAAACACAATACCGGAAGTTGTTGAAACTGGAGAATTAAACATTTTTCCATACACAGATAGCGCTTCCTGACTGAACCATATTCTCTTACCTTGCCTCAGTGTCCTAAAGAGCCTGAAGTTGAGAAATTGGGTTGAAGTTCCTTTGGGTTTACATTCTTGGAACTTTTCCTAAAGCAATTTCACGACTTAATTTGCATTTGGTGTTAGAAAATTTATAAGACTCTGGTGCTTTGTTACTTATACCTAGATTTTGAAAGGAAAAAGAATGAATGCCTGTTAAGTTTAAAATAAAGTTGTAGCCTTTTCTTATAAAAATGGATGTGCTAACATTAAAATGCCAGTAAGTTGCATGGAGGTATTAAAAAAATAAAAAGCTGTGTTGTCTTCCAAACATTATAAACTAAACAAATTAATTAAGCATAATCTTTTCTATATTAATCTTAATTTATATAGGAACATGGTATATAAGTATTCTTAGGACCGTTAAAATGCTATTAATTTTCTGCGTTCTGTCCCAAAGCGTTGTCCTCCCGTTCTTGTAGAAAATGAATCTTTTTATTATTATCTGTTCAAGAATGTTTTAAGATGAATTTAGAAATATTTCCTTTAACAAAGAACTTCTTTTTAATGTTGTTTTGTTGAAACATTGTAGGATTAGTCATCTATTTACCATATTTAACTACATGATAGCAAATGCTGTTCCTGCTTCTACAGTATCCAAGTTAGTTATTTTTCTGCCTGAATCTGAAATGAGTACAAAGATAATAACAGAACCAATGTAATTGTGTGGATGTATACATCACTTTTGGTTGTATATCTGCATAGATGTAAATGGCTTTATTGCTTCACACTAAAGACCTTTTGAAGGGTTTTGGATTACTCTGTGCTTAAATGCCTCCCAGGAGGAAGGGGGTATCTTGAACATCTTACATGATGTTCCTAGTCAGTTCAATCATTTTGGGGGAAAAAAATTGCCTTAGTAAATTAAACACAGAAAAACCCCATGAGTGGGTCCATGCTTTCTGCATGTAATTCCTGTACTATTCCTTGTTTTTGGAATTGTATTTGTGTAATACAAAACATTTGAGCTGGCATGTGCTGCACTAGAGGCATCTGGCTGTAAAATGCTACAGAAGATTGTCCACTCTTTTAGCAGTAATTTTTTAACACTTGACCAATTCAAATTGAGCTTTGAAGTTTTAGGGACTATGTAAATTGTGAATGCCCTTCTTCATGTGATGGTTGAAGTAGCTCCAGTGAGTTGTTGTGGTTGTTTCTGCCACCGCTTTACCAATATAAGAAATTGTTGTAATTCAAAGGCTGTATAGAAATATCCAATTTGTGTACCTGCACTACCATTTATTACTGGAAAAAAATCGGTAATAAATGATAGAAAAAAAGCAATAATAATTCTGGTGCTTCATGCATTGCATACCTGAAAAACCCATTTAAGCTTGGTTTTGCTTTGAGAAGGACTTTTAGTTGTTGTTACTCCATGCGTATTTCTTCTATGGTAAGAAATAACAATAAGCCGTAACATCAAACCTAATGACTTAATCTGAAATAATTTTTTGTTAATGTTTCCCATGGAACCAATGCACCTGAGAAAAGGATATGGCAATATGCAGAAAATTGTTGCTCTATACCTTGGGCTTGAAACCACTCAGATTATTGAGCTGTCTCTTAGTTAGGCTTGTAGTGAGTTGTCTTAGGGAGCACAAAGCCACCTGAAACCTATTTCTTTTGGGAAGCAGGGACCAGAGAGAAAGAAGACCAAGGTAACTCTCAAGTGGTTTAGCTTTGTAAGCTGGTGTCACAGACAGGGTCATGAGAAGGGCAGTGATAGTCCAAGGGAAATACAAGGAGGGTGGGATGGGCAGAGGAGAGCAGAGCAGTGCCTCCACTGGCAATCTACTGTCCTCTGATCTCAGCTGTTTCATAAAACTTCTCTTTCAACTTGGTGAGGAATTGTCCAGTCTGATGAGCATGGCAGAATAAAGGGGTGAATGTCTTACTAGTGAGAGGCCCCATGAAACATCTCCATCCCACTAGCTCCTAAAGAAAATATGCCCCGAGCCTTCCTCCAACTCAGATCTCTTTTAAGACTTCTGTTCTTCCTCCTTCTGAATCCTTTTGGCAGATTCAATTTACGTCATGCTCTGGGGATTTGATTAATTTCCTATTATTGTCCAAGTCTTGCAAACCCCTGCACTCAAGGTTGGCAATGGTGCTGTTAAATCTTGGTATAGATGAGTTCTGCTCCTGCACATACAACCTGTGGCATCTTTACTGTCTGGGACCATCCACCCAAATTGTGTTTGTTTGATGAATAAGTGGCACCAGAATGTGAAATCTATCCTGTTAGCAGAGTGAGTAAATTTAGTCAGTATAGAACTTCTAAGCCGTTTTTACCATATGCCTTAGGATCATAATTTAAATTAAATTAGCTCAAAATGGAAATGTAGATTCAAACTGACATCATAACATATGACCTCCACTAGTAATGAAAATTGAAAACATGAGACAAGAGCATTAATCACTGAATAGTTTATAAGCTGCTCTGAATCTTCATCTGAAATGTTAATGCTATTTTATTATATCCAATAACAGCTTAAAGTAAAAATTTATGAACACTGTGGGGTACCTAAGATAAGGCATTCAGACTCATTTTATCGTACCCTAGCTCAAATCCTTTGAGCCTTTAGTGAAGGGCACAGAGCCACTTGCGTGCCAAACCTACTGCTTTTAGTGCATGCATCACCTCCCCCTTTTACTGGGACTGGAAATGTGAGCAGGATAGTGGGGATAAGGTCTGGCAGCTCAACTTACGTGAACCCAAATTTGTTCATACATACCCATTTGCAGCAGGAGGTGTTTAATGGCCTCAGCATCAAGTGTCTGTGAAGTTTGGGTCATTGTTTTCTGGGGGTTTTAATTCTGCTTAGAAGTTTGAATTTTGGACTGGAGTTCTGATAGTAAGTTTTAATTTTTTGTTTTGGTTTTGGTTTTTTTTTTTTAGAGATAACTGTAGTAATAATGTTGAATGTAGCTGAATGTGGAGTATCCTGAGAGCAGTATAGCTTACTTATGCAAAACTGACTAGGGCTGTCATCAAACAGATTTCTTCAGATGACTTGATGGAATTGCCACTTTAAACCAATTTGTAGTTTCATTAATTTTTTGAGTCTTGATGTATTTTCATTGATTTTGGTTTTTTGTACCTGGTGTTTTATAATTAGCAAGTACAAAATCTTTTTGATGGTTTGAAATGGAAAAAATTTAAGAATGTCTTTTTAACTTGATCTCAGATTTATAATGCTTTGTCTGTAATATATTCCCTTTTCATCATCAGAGTAACCCAGAATATTCAAAATTTGGTGTCATATTATAGTTGACTTAGTGGAGTCTGGAAAAACACAAGGTAAATTGGATCACTAGTTTTCAAACTATCCACTGCTGCTCTTTTGCTGGGAGAGCTTCTTTGTTCCTATGTAGCTTGAGCCAGTGATTTAAAAATAGGTTTAAATGCTTTTATAGGTGAAAGTGAACTTAATTGACAGTGAGCTGATTGTAGCTTTTGTATTTTGCTTTATTGGGTGGTTTCAGTAGTAAACTGAATTTATTGAAGTAAATCTATGAAATTACCTTAATTGCCTGATCTCAATATTTTTAAAGAACTCCACTATTTGCCTGTTTTTATTTTAATGTAAGGTATATAGTGCAGCTTGTATATGTGTATTGTTTGAAGGCTTTGAATGGCCTGCCTGTCTGATCCATTTTAATAGATTCCAGCCTTTTTCCATGACATCATTACTGTAACAGACTTCCTAGAAAATATGAACAGCTGCTGTGTATTTTTTTCCTGTGTTTGATATTAAAACTGTAGCAGCTATTCTGTTCTTTACAAATGACAGCAATAGGCTTGTCTGATGTAAAACAAAATGAAAAAAAGTCAAAGTAAGGAGCTGTGATACTGTTAACAGGCCAGTAATGTAACAGGTCCCCATGTATGAATCATTTCATAATGCAATAAGGGATTACTTATGCTGCTGTCATACTGGTCAAAGGTTGGTCCCATTTCCTTCCCCCCTCCTCATGAACTAAACTGTGCATCATTAAAGATGATGAAAACAGTATTGTGCTCAGCTTCCTGGCCCAGATGGCAATTTGCATGAAGAATTTTATTGTATTTTTTTCCCTAATATTCTTATGCAGACTGTACATAGAGGTTTTAAAGTTCTTTCCAGTTCAAGTCAAGCAGACTTATTCCTTGTTTCTCCGTGCATCTTGGCATTCAGGGATAGCTTAGAGGCCACTTAACATGGAGCCTGGAATATTAAATAGAACTAGGAATTCATCTATCTTGTTGGTACACGTAATTTTCTATCTTGCTCCATCTGTAAATACTGTAAATAGCTGAAAGGTGTCAAAGAGGGGTGTGGACCTTTAGATCATTATATTGTGTGCCATCTGGAATACCTCAGTTGGAGTTTTAGTATCTTTTAGACAACTTGTGCAAACCAACCATGACGTCTGCTATGTTTCATGCCTCAATAGCTGCATTTGACACAACAAAAACAGCAGGTATAAAGAAAACCTATCCTTTCCATGGCTCTGAATAGAAACACACAACACTGTGTGGCTGACTTAGAGGCCAGACAAGTCTTAGAGTGTAACATGGCCATGAGACAGCTCATCATCCATTAATGCTGTTATCTCAGTCCTGTGTCTGTTGGAGTGCCTTCTTCCTCCATTTGAAAATAAGTCACCTGTGTATTTTCTCCTGTGTGTGGGGAAAAAAAAAGCAGCAACTAAGAACCTTTCTTCTTTGTGAAGCAGGGAGGTGGTCTGTGCACCAGGTGTGTGGCTGTGAGCTGACTGAAAAGTGCTCAAAGAAAATCAATACTAACCTTGCAATGAGAAGTTAGATGAGGATGGGCTACATTGCTCCTGTCTGTGGTGTTCATCAAATGGTGCCTGCTCTGCAGAGCATGTAGAGAAATAACTTCATGAACAAAATAACTAATACCTTTTGGCAATTATCAGTTACAAGCCCTTTTTCATCTGTTAAAGACTTCATGAGGGGCTGCTTGACCTGCTCTCCATTCATGTCCTCAAGCAGTCTTGAAAGCACATAATACATAAATAATATTAATTCTAATATTACAATATTACAAGAATAATATTAAAAAATTATTAGCCCAGGTTTGATAGAACACATGAGAATTACCTTCTGTTTCATAACCATGGAAGGTCTAAACCAACACTGAGTATATAATGTGTGTTGCCTACAGAAAAAAATCTAAGGTTATTCCTTCGAATGTTTCATGCACCGTGGTACTGAGCAACTAATGGTTGATATCTGTGGCTTCTGGGCTGTACCACACCCTGGATGGGAAGACAGCTTCAAACCACACAAGCTCTTTTGAAGGTCAGCTCACACCAGGGTGGCATGGTTAACAAAAATGCGGTCTTATTCCAGTGTTAGACAGTTTCTGAAGCTCATTTTTTTGGTCATCTCCTTGTTTGCATTGAAATGAGTGTAAAAGTCTGATATTCAGTGGAGCAAAATGTGTGTCTCATTTTCAGTTACTTTGCAGGTAATTATAAAGCAAAGTGAAGAAACAGCACGTTATGTATAAAGTGTTTTGAGACTGTAGTTCTTGTCATACCGCTTCTGCTTTGAGGTAGAAGTCTTTCTCATTACCCTAAAATTCCCCAGTATGGGGAAAGCTGTAGGGACTTACTGGTACAGATTATATCTTACTGTTTTTCTTTTTTAAAGCATGCAGAAATTAATTTCTTCCTTCCCCTTCTCTCAACCCCTATATCGTTTCAAAATTACAGTCCTCTGGTATTGCATTTCTGGTCAGTCTGGCTTATTTCAGGTGTACAGTCAGGCTGTGGATTGTTTTATTAGTTCATTTCTGTAAATAAACTTCTTTAGAAAATCGTTTTTCCATTTCCTGCCCCCAAAAGAAGGTTCAAGAGAATAATTGATATTTGCATAAATATATATTAATAGGTTTTAAATATATGTCAGAGATAAATATTTGCCAGATCAGCTTATAAAAATTCTGCTTAAAAAATAAATCTATTTTGTAGCTGTTATTTTTATTTAAAAAATGCAAAGCATCAACCATCCTGTAGAAATGAAACACTTTGTGGTGAAAAATAATTTTGCAGTCATTGATATGTATGAACCACAATGTATAAAATCTCAAGGAATTTTATAATAATTACCACATCCATTCTGATTTGTGTGGCAAAGCAAAACTGGGGAGAAATTCCTCTGAAATTAATGTGGTTAATCTATAGTTACAGCACTGAGTCAAATAGTAATATGGATCATTCATTTGTAATTTGAATGCAAACAAATCTGTAAAATAAATTTGTGCCATTCTTCAGACATGTCATGGAAAATGTTTTACATTTTGCTTCATAGATGTCTGAAATGAAACTCGGAATATGTCTTAGTAATAGCATATGTCCAAAAAATGTAATTAACTGAAAAATTACTTAACTGTGGCTTTCTTATTGACACCCTTCTTTCAGTGAATATGCTCACCTGTGAGAGAGCATAGAGAGCAGTGAGGGGTATTTAAATATGGCCTGTTATATAATAAATAACAGTGTATTTTAAATTGAGGGCAAGAACTGATTTTTCTCATTTGCCGTACAAATGCTTTTCAGTTAGATTTGTGCTAAACTCAGTGGTGGACAATGGAAAGAAAAGTATGTCTTAATAAGCTGAATGTGATCTTTCAGGTATTTTTGCATCTCCCAGCAGAAGTGCCTGCCAATGCAGCAGGTCAGTCAGCTGCTTCACCTGTTCCACCAGAAGTACTCAGAACATCAAAGTGCGTAAGACACAAAGACCTTCCTTGAGGCCCGCAGTGCTTGAAAGGCTTTACTGGTTTCTGTGTTTTTCTTTCTGCTATGTTAATGTGTATCCTCATGATTAAACCCTTTAGGGTGTACGTCGCACGTGAAAGTGTCATTTCCAGAGATGATTGGTAATAACAGGACTTGGAACAATTTTTGGGGTGGGGATTTTTTTCAGCCTTCATCACCATCAGCTTGACACTGGCCCATGTTGGCAATGAGTATAATCTATAATGAGCTATTGCTTTTAAAAATGGCAGCCTTTTCTCTGCGATATCAGTTGATGCCTGTTAGACCAAATGCAGAAGTCTGTACTGCAAACCATCAGTACTAAAGTGATTGTAATAGTATTGCTGTTTCAGCCATGATATTCAAAGAGTGGTGAGGGCGGCAGAGTTTGCACAGAGAGGTAATATCTTTTATTAGATGAACCAATATAGTTGGAAAAAACAGATACTTCAGACAAACAAATCCTCCTTCAGGACAGTGCAGGAAAGGCTTTCCTGTGCCCAGAAGCTTGTCTGTTTTTTCCAACTGTATCAGTTGGTCTAATAAAAGATATTGCCTCTCCCTGTAAACTTTGCTCAATCAAAACATGAGCATTTCTGTCAGCCCTTTAACAGAAAAGCCTGCAGCAGCATGGGCACGGTGCTTTGCTGGATTTTTTATGTCCTACTTTTACTCCTGCTTTACCTGCCCTGCACTTCTTAGACATGGGGTAGAAAGGGAGAATACGTTCAATTAAAAAGATGACTTCTTAGTCACTGACTGACAAAGCCTATCAGAGTAGTTGGTTTATTCCTTTCCTTAGCTTTAGCTTTAATTTTTGGTGGAAAGGAAATTTTGCCCTCTATGGAGTCTGTTTCTTTCTCCTCACTTGAGAGATGTGGGTCCTGTAGCTCCTGTTGGTGCTGATCTTCCTGGTGTGGTCAGCCTCTGTGTTGGAACGCTTACAGAAGGGAAAATTTTTCCCTGGCCATTGCTCTGCTTTTCTGATGAGTCTGATTTTGTAATATGCTTAGATCTGTAATGATAATACTCACCCAATAGCTGGTCATAAGTCTCTTGCTTAGATTTCAGAAGGTTTCTAGGGCTCTCCTTGCAGAAAATAGAAGACAAAAATATTTGGTGGCTTGAGAGGAAGTGTGTCTAAAGGAATCTGCTGTAATGTAAAAACAAGAGGAGCAGTGTTTCCAGCTAGAGCACCAAACATCTTGGAGTCCACTGTGGAAAATGTTTATAGTGTTGTACAGTTTTATTAGCACAGATTGAAGGAAAACTGCTTATTGAATGACTTTTGGGGACTAGATCTTGTACCAGTGGACTGTCGAATAGTGGTCAAAGAAAACCCCTCTCTGCTGTGGGGTGGGAACAGGGAATCTGTAAGGAGTACTCAGCTTTCTTGTACAATATACAAGGACAAATGCTGCTTTCAGACTCACTGAGGGGAATTGGGTTGCAATCCCAGGAGGCTGTGCGGGTGCCCTTGGGCATGCAGATTATCAGGCTCAAGGTACTCCCAAGGCCTTCCACAGGGACACAGTGAAATCAGTGGAGCTGTTGCCTTTCCACTCCTCCGTTCCCAAGATGCCTTTGGAATAAACCCTTGTATACTTGGGCTGGTTTTTAGCTGACATCCTCTTAGTTGTGTTTTGCTCAGCGTCTCCTCACTGTGGTGGGCAGTAACATGTGCAGAGCAGTCTTTTGTCTCTGCACCAAACCATGTGTGATAACTGTAGTGCCTTTACCCTTCTTGGAAGGATTAATCTCTTCTCAAGCAATAAATATTATTAAAGCACCAAAGTTCAGTAGCAAGACCATCAATTTGTCTAATTGTCTTAGGCATCTTCGATGCCTTTATCGTGCTGTACCAATGCCAGCTGTTGCTGAAGGCTGTAGCTGCAGGGAGAGCCTTGGGCTGCCCTGGAGTCCCAAGACAGTTTGGCTTTTACGCCCCTGCAGCAAGAGAACAAATAGTTCTCTCTGCACATTGCAGAATGAGGTGTGAGTGAGCTGTCGTGTTGTCTCAAGGAACTGGACCAGAGAGTGAGGCTGAAGCCAGGGCTTGAAAAATGTAGCCTGTGCCTAAGCGCCAGAGCGAAAAATAGTTGGTCTGGCATTCTTCCTATTGTGTTCGGAAGCAGTGACTGATGAGGACTTGGATTTGAACATGAAAAAAAGGGATGCCTGGATGCCTCTGTGTTAAATCTACATGTAGACCAAAAATGAGAGAGGAAAGAAAGGTGTGAGGGAGAAAAAGAGAGAAGTGTGTTTTGTCAGATGCTGCCTTCATGCCATGTGTTGTGTCCCTTACTATTCTGCCTCCAGAAGAAAGGCATATGCCTTGTTTGGTCTCGGTGTGATGTGGTCCACTTCCTCTTGTAGATCACTAAGTAACTTCAAAGCCTTTAGCCTCAACAGCTTTTACCTCTGTCCCTCCAACAGACTGATTTTCTGAGTCCTTCTCAAGTTACATGTGCTGAATTTCTCCCTTCCCACCAGCAAGTACTAGGATTTTTCTGGCTGTACTGCCACAGGACTACAGTGAGTGCAATGAGTGTCAGGGTGGGATTATCCTTGACATCAGCATTCTGGTAGGATGTGACAAATTTTCCTGAAAAGAGCCTAAATCCTAATGTTCTGTAGCAAAGAGGAGGAAGACATCCTTCTGCTTTGAGTTCAGCAGTTTTCATTGCTGCTCCATCCTTGCAGGCAGCTGTTTCTTGATGCTCTTGATGCATGGTTCATATGAACAGCCATGAGCTGCTGCAGCTTGGCACACATCTCTGCAGCTGAGGAGGTATCAAAAAAACTGTTTACTTGCTTGCAAACATGAGAAACCAGCTATGATGTTTACTGCCCATTTGTGTTCGGAAGATCATTTTGCAGCGAAAGGAAAGCTGAAAATCTGGAGACACTTTGGCATTTGGCTAGCTGAGTTGGTGGATAGGTTGTTTTCAAGCCTTGATTAAAACACAATGTGTTGGTGCACAATGGTGGAGAAGCAAAACGATGTAATTATAGCGTGAAGTATTACTTAGGAGCTGAATACTGATAAATACGGTGACATGCCAAAATATAAGGTGAAAGTCTGATAAAAGCAAATGAATGGCACCTTCTGCCAAGAAAAGTCAAGGGGAGAAACAGAAGACATGACCTGAATCAGCAGACCAGAGACACTAACACAGGCAGGTACGTGTAAGGTCTGTGTATGTGGGACAAATCAGTGTCATCCAAATCTCTCTTTAAAAAGTAATGTAACACACAGCTACCACCATGAAAGCTTAATGTGCAAGGTCTGCTGTAAATTACACTGCAGTGTAATGTGTACAGGGACTCTGAATGCTGGAACTGGTGCCTCCCTGAACATAATTTGAGGCACGTGTGGTAGCAATTCAAAGATAGAATTTCTAATATATGCAACTTGTAGTGTAGTCTTGTTGACTTTTGCCAAATCTAGGCTAATAATAATAAATAATATTTAATTCTTTTGGTGATGTCATAGCTTGGAAGCCAACCTGTTGAATCTGAATGGCTTTATGATGATAAAATACCAGCATCAAAAATTAAGGGACCAGTGAGGTTGACATGGAATCTGCTTGGTTTACAACTACATGAATTTTCATGTAACTACTCTGAAGGTTGTGAAGACTGAAATAAAATCCACTGAATTCGCTCTCTTTGATAAATGAAAGGTAAATATAGCTTATAATATTTTAACTTTTTCCAAGAAGAGTCTTGCAAAATTTATCTCTTGTCCTTATCTGTATCCCCTTGACAAATGTTTCATTTCTAAGTTTTAGCAGTTAGCTTCATTTCTCTGCTGGAGCAATATTCCTTTCTTTTTTCTTCTCCACATAAGTTAGTAGATGGGACTTGCCTCTGGTTGCTGAGTTTTTTCACACATACATTAATCCTATTTTTTAATATTTGCCTCCTGCTAACTCTTCAAAGATTTTTGGTTTTTTTCTCCAGATAGCTTTTAAAATGTTTCCTCTTCTTCTTGAGGATTCTTCATCATGTATCCTCACATCACTTTTTACTATAGACACAGGAGCCTCACTCTTTTTCCACAGCTGAGCACACCTTGGGCTTTAAAGTATTTACCCATTCTTTATGCATGCTTCCTTTCTCTTGGATGGGAATTAAATGCTTTAAATCTCTCTTCTCCCATGTTAATTCTGGCTAAGTTGATTGGTGTTACTCTTTTCCCTTAGTAAATCCATTCATTCCAAATTCTTCATCTGCCTCTGAAGAATCTTAGAGCCTCTTCTTCTGGGCAGTTTGCTTCTCTTCCATCATGGGTGACTAAATCTTTCCCTTCTTTTTCTGGTGATAATCCAGGAGCTACCTCCTCTCTGTTCTTCTCTCATCTCTTTGTTTATTTTAGAGGAGATAGAAGTGCTTTTGTCTAATGTCAGTTCAGTTAGGCACATGTTATCTAATCAGTAACATTTTCTGAAGATTCGAAACCTGCTGGTTCCAGCTGTGTTAAGTATCTGGCATTTTTCCTTTGGGCTCCATATCTTTCTCTCATTGGAAGGGGACATAATAACCCCAAACACCTTTCTATCACAAGATATTGTGACTGAAATTGCTTTTCTTGTCTCAGCTTCTGGTTGCAGAAAAATGTAGTTGTAAATTTAAGAAATGCTATCTTATTTTAAAAACACATGACTCCTTACATACTGCATTTTTTCAAAATATTTTTTCCAGACAAAATAGTTAAACTATATGTCATTACCAGTATATTTTCATTCAGAATTTTGCTTATTTGTAGCTAATCTTTGAGCTGTTTTATTTTTAGTTTAATGATGAAAGCATTTTTCCTCAAGAAAAATAGTTCATAGTCAGAAAATAAACTAAAAATTTATCATGGTCACCCAGAAGTTAAAAAGCCTTGAAGTTAAGGCTTGAAGTTAAAAAGAAGGTGCTGCCGTTTTCATTCTCTATTCTTGTGTTTTGCAGTAGGTAAAATACCAGCTGAGTGTCAGGCTTGGTTAACTGTCTTAATGCTTTTGAAACACTCATGACTGCAAAGCAAAGTGTTCATTCTTAGAACAAAGAGTAAAAAGGCAAGATATTTCATACTCTTGAAAGATTTTAGTTTTATACCTCCAATTTTTTTCTGTCAAAAGATGCCACCTTTCTTCCTCCCAGCTGAATATTTTTGGGCTGACACCCTCTTGTCCACTTGAACCAAAGCTGCAAACTGCACATCTGGCTGAGCCATGTGTGTTTGCTGCAGGAGATGAGACACCCAGGTTTTTGTCAGAGGTTCTGTGAAGCTGATATGTGGCACAACAGATGAGGCAATTAGTTGTTTTGAGGTTTTTTGACTCGCTTTTGAGTGCCCAATTTCTTTTGACTCCTACAGCTTGAACATTTCTCAAATGCTATGTGAGATATTAATACAATATTCCTCTGAGACTGGTTTCCCACCAGGATTTTGTGACTGCTATGAACATCTGTAAGTCCATCCATTAGTAATGTTCAATTGCTATTGACCAATTCCAGCCCAGCTCCTGTGATGTTTGGAAGTACAAAGACAGTAAGTTTATGCAAGAAAGCTAGAAATTGTGTGAAAAAGAGATATAGAGGGTCAAAGTAGTATGCCCCTTGAATTTTTGATATGCATGTATTTGTATATATAACGATATATATATATATAGAAACTCTATCTCAAAATTCTGAATTCTCTTTACAATTACTAGTTGTGGCTTTTTAAGCGGCAAGAAAGCTACACAAACATACTTGCCTATGCTGCTGGCTTCACAGATACCTGGACAAAATTTGCTTGCTTGTGTTAACAAGCAAATACATACAGGTACACAGCTTTTAATCAGTTACATAATTAGAGGGAGAGAGAGATGTTCGATGGCTTCATTTTTTAACCCCATGGGCCATAATTGGCTTTCTTGCCACATGTTGTTTGCCCTTGCTGTGTAGTCATAAAATCACTTCCCAGCTACATGAAATGGGACTCAGAATAGTTTTCCCTCTTTTTTTGGCACTCTTTTCAGTTACTAATCAGTCAGTAAAGGTTTGGAAGTGATATAGGCATAATGCAGGGAAATTGTAAACAAAATTTTTTTTTTTAAAGGAAATAGCCAATGACTGCTCGAACTTGTAAGTCTCATTTTTAATAATTTAACAGAACACATGGATTTGTGTTCATTACATTTTATCCCTTTGCAAAAACATGTTGGGAAGAGTGATGGAGAATGAATCCAAGACTGTGAATAATTGTGGAAATATCCATACCTGACTGAATAAATTATGATCTGTGGTCAACCAAAAAATTGTGGTGCACAGTGAAAATTTTTCCATTCATTTCCTGTTTTTTCCTTCTGTCTGTTTGTCTAACCCATCATTTAGATCAGATGCATTTTAAATGTCTTTATATAGCTTATTTTGGAAGATTCTTTTGTTGTCAACCCACCTGCCCTTTTCCATAGCTTTTTTCTTCTTTTTTAAAAAAATCACCAAGCTTAAAAGATTCTTTGGATTGCTGAACTAAATGATTCTGTTAATGTTTGACTAATGAGAGGAATTTTCACTGGGATGAGGTAATTCTCAAATTAACAAAATCCATATAATCAGTACTGAAGAATGAGTGACATTCATGGAACACTAACTCAGAGAATAGAAGAGGTTGAGGAAGCAACGTAAATGTGAGCCATTAATGAGCCCTGGTGGCAAGGAGAGCCAACAGCTTCCTGGGCTGCACTGGGCAGTGTGCTGCCAGCAGGTTGGGGAGGGGATCCTGCACTTCTGTTCAGCACCGCTGAGCCACATCTGGAGCTCTTGGGCCAGTGCTGGGCTCCCTCATACGTGAGAGCTGTGGACATAGTGAAGCCAGTCCAATGAACGCCCCATGAACGTGTGTAGGGGACTGGAATAGCTGTCCTAGGAGAGGGGTTGAGAGCTGGGACCCTTCAGCCTGGAGACAAGGAGGCTCAGGGGGACCTCAGTGATGTGTACAAATATCTGAAAGGAGGATGCAGGGAGGATGTAGTCAGGCTCTTTGCAGTGGTGCACAGTGATGGGAGGAAAGACAGTGGGCTCAAGCTGAAATACAGGGAATTCTGCCTAAACATAAGGGAGAGGGGAGAAGTTTTTACTGTAAGGGTGCTCAAACTCTGGCAAAAGTTGCCCAGAGAGGGTGTGGAGTCTCCATCCCTGGAAATGTTCAAGATCCAACCAAAGCCCTCAGAAATCTGCTCTAGGTGGCCCTGCTCTGAGTAGGATGGCTGCATTAGATTCACTCCAAGATGCCTTAAATCCTCAGCTATTGTGTGGTTATATGAAATAATAAATACAGCTTGGAGTTTTGTCTTAAAGATAGCGATCTTATTTCTCAGCAGAGGTGACCAAACAATTTATTGGGCTGATCTGAAAATACTATAAGTAATTATCCTTTTCCACGATAAAGAAATATGTTACCATTTTCAGACTTGAACCACAACGATGCAAAGCATGGAAACTTAGTTTAAAAAAAGTAAGAGCAGCCTTTCATTAATTAAAACACTGTGCATTCCTAGATAATGTGAATACTTAAGAGTAATTGAGATGGTGCTAAAATTGTTTTTGTTGTTGCCAATGCAGCTTTTGGAATGTTTCATCAGTTGCTTTCTCATGTTGTGTAATTTTTTAAATTACTTTGCATTTATATAAATGGAAGTCATCTTTTGGTTAGAAGTCATTCTTCTTGTGGGAGGGTCTGAGAATGTAAAACAAGGAGCAGTAGTATAATATAAAGTTGATTTGAAGCCTATTTCAAAATGATGGTGGTACTTAATCTCTAATTTTCATGTGATCTCTGTAAGTGGATCAGTAATGAACTGTAGAGTGGGTCAAACAGTCTCAAGTGAGACTTCACATCTTGGACCTCACTCAGATTTCATGTCAAGGATAGACCCAGTGTACCCCATGTTGCTCCTGCGTTTGGAATCCTGGCTTTCCAGGGGAAAGAAGCTTGCCAGCATGGAAGGATCAAAACTTGTCATGAAGTCTTGGTGCTGTTAACATGATTTATCACAAGGTTATAGAAAAAGTTGCTGTTAGATTAGTGTAAACTCTGTGTGGTTCTATGGCTGTCAACAGCAGAGTCAGTGTGGGATTTTTTTTCTGGATAACATAACCAAGGATAACATCTGTCCCAGCAGCAATAAATCTTAAATCAGGGGACTGATACATCAGAATATCTTGCAATGATGTTTACATTACTACATTCATTGTGTGAAGAAAAGGAAGGTGCATGAGTTAAGTGTAGCTGGGGAAAGGAGGACATCCCGTCAGGACAATCAAATCATCAAAGCTTCCACACTACTTGAGGCATGCCAGACTGTGGTTACTACCTCTACTAGAAAATTAATTCTATTAGGACTGCAAGAAAGGAATCAATTGCATTTGTCTGAGAAGCACTTAGGTAGTTAGTTTGGCTTTCCCATGCATTTGGAGTAGTTCTTATTCTTTTATGTTATATTTCTCCTCCAATGAACTCATCTTCTGACTGTCACACATATGCCTGCAATATGTATTATAGAAAGAATTTGACTCTAATCCAAATATTTAGTCTGATTCAAACAAGCCCAATTCGCTGCATATCATTACCTCTGTTTTCCTTCTGCTATGAGTAGTGTAGCTGTCCAGCAGCTTGCATCCAGCTGTGAGGGCAGGCATGCAGCTGTACAGCAAAGACCAACACCAGAAATAAAATGAGGCACCTACGAGAGATGTGTTTGTAGATAAGTGGCATAATTTACTCTCACAGTAAATGAAAACAAACCATCAGCACCTTTGAGTTGGTGAGCTGCCCAATGGTGAAGTTCAAAAATAGCTGCATATGTTAAGTAATGCTGGCTGAAATGGATGCAGTCTCTTGACTTGTTTGCTGTTTGTTATGGCTGTGTGGTTTTTTTAACCAAAGTGATAAAGTGAAGACATGATGGACTGCAGAACCTAAGTAAACTCACTGTTGCTAACGTTCAGTTCGTTTGTGCTCACTTGTGCTACAGTGACACTGGCATACAATGCCATGAAGAAACAGGCACTATTAGACCTGTTCTCCCTTCACTATTCCTACAGGTGTTGTTTTACTGTGCTTGAGTACAAGCTCTGCACATAATATTTTTCAGAAGCGTTTTAGAAACTTTGGGATATCCTATTGTTTCAGGATTTTTTAATACTGAAATAGAAGGTTACTTATACATGATATAGTTGCTTTTATTATAGGAATGGATCACTTAATTATTAGCTCTATGTCAGTCTTTCAAATTAACTATAATTAACTGCTGAGTATGGCGGGTGCTTTTTTAAATTTAACTCTACAGTCATATGTTCTGAATATTTCTCTTTCTGTCTCTTCCTTCCCAGTTAATCTCTTCCTCCTGTACAATATGTTTCCAATCCACTTCTTAATTGTGTGGAATCCTTTTAAGCAATTTAAATTGTGATTGTTTTCCTTCTTGTAGCCATTAAGAGAGAGTTATCTAGCACAAAGTTTGTTAAGTATGGTCTTAAAAGCAGTGACTAATTAACAATGATTTAGGATGTAGCTGAAAATATTTATACAGACTGACTTAAGGCAAAAAACTTTAAATGTGAATATTTTCTTGTTCTAAATGAGATTAGGCTTGTTTTAAGAACAAAAAGGGAGAAGGGGGGGATGCTCAGTTGTATGGCTTTTGTGCTGACAACTTGCTGGTGGTTTGTGGCAAAGTGGGCTCTTCACCTCGTTTGTTGTCTTGTGCTTCAGGGCAACGTTTATTCTCTGGGAGAGCCAAGGCTGCTGTTTTTGCACAAAGAAGATGGAAATTATTAGACTGTGTTGTTATAAAGCTACACAAGTGTAGTTACAGTTCACCTCAATGCCTTGTTTCTTGAAAATCTCATTTTTAAGGGGTATGAGTAGCTTGCCCTACACAAAAATTTTATGGAGCAGCAGAAATTTTGATGCCGCATTTGTTGATTGTGCTGCAATGAACAGAAAACTGAAACCACATTCTGCAAATTACCTACTGCGTGATGTCTTTATATTTTTAATGGTCTTCTCTTCAAAAGTCCTCTTACAGTATTGCTTCAGTTGAAAAGAACAAATAGGCTATTTATTAAGTGTGCAGTCAGTAGCATTTCAGGTAATAATGAATAAGTGCTTACAATAATCTATCAACAGTAAAGGATTTTTTGGAGTCATGTATGATCTTCCTGTCTGCTCCCTGGAGTCCAAAATATTTATTACTTGGAAACAAAGACCCTTAGAGTCAAAGGTAGGCAATGGCATGCTGAAAGAGCAAGAGCACTCCTGTAAACAGGAATGTGGTGGAGAGTTAATAATGGACCTCTAGAAGGGCCCACTGTACATTCAGTGTTCTTTTCCCACCCCATCCCTTCTAAGCTCAGAGGCAGTTCCCTCTGGCCACTCTCATAAACTGAGTTCATGCATCATCATGTATTGTACACACATTCATTAATGTGCAAGGAGTGCAGTGCTCTTGCATATGTGTTTTCACCAAATAAATAGCATTTGGTTCTGCTGTTCAAGCGTATTGTTAATTACTCTGGGTGGATTCAATGTTCTGTGAGGTTGGACCCTTAAATGCTGCTTGGGTGAAACTGTTCTTGAACATGTGAAGCCCTTATGACAGCATGGCCCCCGTGTGGTAGAGCGGTCGTTGAGAGAGTCACCTTTTTCATACTGTAATTCCTCAGATGGGACAGACATCATGGACAGGCATATTTAAGAAAAGAACATAAAGTAAAAATTAAATTGGTCTGTTTTCCATCCACTTCATGAGCATGTCGTGGTTTAGGAGTGGTATTCTCCAATTTAGTAATCCCAGTAAAACCACAATGCCGCTCTCTCTCCCTCCTCCAGCTGAAAGCACAAAAGGCAAAGATCATGGGTTGAGGTAAGAGCGACTAACTGGAAACAGCAATGAGATATGAAAACGAACAGTAACAGTAACAATATTAATAACAAAGGGTATGATACAAGGAAATGATTTACACTTAAACAATAAGGGACCATTTTTCCCATCACGCTTCCTCCTGCCAGAAGGAACACCCTTCTCCCTGGAAGTGAGAGTCCCTTACTCCTGCCCCTGGCAATGAGGTGGTATCAAGTAACATCCAGGCTTTAGCCATGCCCCCCTCCTGGCTACCAGAAAAAATTAACCCTGTCTTGGCCAAAACTAGGACAGAGCAAAAGCTAACAATAGTTACAGTACAGGATTCACGAAGCTGCAGCCAACTTGAAAAATTCAAATTTTGATTTACTTTGAGTTGCCTACAGATAAATTCTTTAAAGCTGAATAGAATTCACTTTGATGAGTGAAGATTATTAGAGTGACTCATAATGCAAGGATGAATGAAATATGGTACAGATTCATTGTGGTGTTTGGCACTTGTGCAGAGTTTCAAAGAGGCATTCTGAAGGAGGAGAAAGAAAATTGGTTGGTTTGGTTTTTTTTTTTTACATTTTATTCCTTCTGGCACTTGCAATACTAATTTTTTTGATGTATGTTTTATTAAAACAATTTCACAGTCACCACTGACAACCCTGTAAGATTATCTCCCTTGTATACCTAAATAAAAGTGAAATCACTGCTGCTGTCAAACCTGAGAAGGAGGAGATGGTATGGTAGCTGAAGAGATCAGAGTGTATAATCAAGAACAGACTAATCACGTAGGTGTTGGGGGAGAAAAAACTAGAAACCCAGAATCACAGGAACTTGAAGTTCAGATTTCACAAAACTTGATTTAGATTTTCATTTTCCAGAAACAAAACAATGTGTGCAGCCGTGTGCGATTTACTGTCTGTAGACTGTTTTCCCCCAGATTACTTTGCTGGAATCATAAAACTTTGTTACTTGAAGGAATGTGGAGAATCCTGTGGTCTTCTTTATAAACGAAGGGACCTTTTGTGGTTTTAGTATTTCCTCTTCACTTTTGCAAGCCAGTTTTCTTCAGTGATAGTAATTCTGTTCGTTCTGTGTTTAATCAATATCTGAGGTGCTTGTTAAGGATGCTATAAACTTTGAAAGTAACTGGTGATATTTTACTTATGACTAAACTCATATTTTTGAACTTGGGAGGAAAATTTAAGGAAACATTTTTTTAAGGAAGATTACACTTTCATTACAGTTTGTAATTCAGGTGGAATTAAAACTTTTAAACATGTGCTGCACTGAATTTCTAGAAAGGAGCTTGCCTTTATGGAGTTCTATCTGTATTCTAACCAAATTTCTCACATTGCTTTGTATTAGGTATATATATATTCCACAGATGTGTGTATGTATGCATCTGAACAATTACAAGGGCAATTGTCTGCTTTCTTTTGCTGGTTAAGGGGAAGATGTGCAAAGACCAAGGACCTGCTCCAGAGTGCCCTTCCATGGCAGCAACTCCTTTTCTTCTGTTTGCATACATTCCTAAAGGAAGACATACAAAGGAATACACGTAATCCTAAAGGAATACGTGGAGGAATGTGTCATCTAAATTTAGAGTGTTGAAAATTATCTTTGCTAATTAATGATTTCACACATTTGCTTTCCCACTGAAGGTCTGCAACAGCTCATTCTGCCCTTCTGCCTTTTCTCCCCCACTTTCAGCATTTTCCAGGTGTTCGTTCATATGGACAACTTTTAAACCTGCATGAAACACTAGGAAACAGTGACATCTTTGAAAAATAAAAGTGAAATCATTAACATGATCAGTTTGCCTTCACTGCTCAGTCATTTAGTCCTATAAATCCTGGCATTATGGACTGGATTTGTTCAGTGAAAAAGAAATGCTACTTGATTTATTTTCACTATAAGAACTCACCATCCTGTGCATTATTGTGAAACCAGCTCTTTGTGATAACAGATTTCCTAATTTTACCAGACAGTCAAAGATGATTTGATGCAGAGAAGTATCAAAGTGGCAAGGTACTGGTAACAGTTTTTTTAACTCTGCAATAAATGTCATACTGATGCTTAGACTATGTGGTCCAAGTTGTTTACTGACCTTTTATATGAAATAATTCAACAAGAAGGCATTCCAAACAAGTCATCCAGAGGTGTGTCTCCTTTGTGTTAGCTGTCTTTGCCTATAGCTGTGTCTTCTGTTGCCTATGGCATTTCTGAATATTTCTGAAGCACAGTGATATAGCTGAAAGATTACGCTTGATTTACTCTCTGATTAAAGAACTAAACTAGTTTTAGATTTAAAAAATGAATACTACATATTTTGACTAACTTTGTTTTTAAAGATTGGTGTCTCAAATGAGTGTCAGCTGAGTGAAGAAATGAGAAACATTATTATAACTAAACAATCACTAGGGCATTGGCCTGCAGTTCATCAGTTTTAAGAGACGAGGATGGAATTTTTTTTAAGTGTAAATAGTTACCCTGCTATAAAGTGTGCTAAAAACTATTCCTTATGCTTGACCTCAGGCCATAAAAGCTCAGGTATGCACCAGCATCTTTTCCCACAGTTCACTAAAAAGGCTTTTGACTAGACCTACAGACAGCCTATCTTCTTTACTGAGAATCCGCCTCCTCTGACTTCAGCCTTCCAAGACTTTGCAAGTTGTTATTAGTGACCCAAGTGTTATCTCAACCCTGCTTTCCTTACTCACCAGTGAAGACCAAAATCCAATCCATCACAGCATTTGCATGCATGTAAGAATAACTCAATGTCTTTAAATTTCTTTCCTAAAAGCACACTGAAGCCATCTTCATTAGTGTCTGTAGCGCTGACAGACCTTCCTGCAGTGCAGAGCAGGCTGTGATGAAGACTGAAGACTCAAACTCAGAATGACCACAATTTCACATACATTGCATTTGAAAATGTGCTGGCCTAGATGACAGATGTTGCTATTCTTGTGTGGTTAATATAGGTTTGTCTAAGCTTTAGCTACATTATGAAAACTCTCAGAGGTGCTTATTTTCGTGTTTTTCTTGGCTGGATGAAAGGTAACACTACAGAATGTTATAGACTTTGGTCTTACTGCTTCAGTCATCTGCTCAGCTCACTCAAAGTTTCATTTATTAAGAAGAGACGAGAAGAAAATTTTCTGAAGGATTTCTGTCTCGCCTTTCCAGTTAAAAGGGAATGTAAGCCATTTTTTTACAGGGTGTGACACACAATAGCTAATTCCAATATATACATCTTCCTTCTTTAAACTAAGAAGCGTAAGTACTGCCTATGCAGATAAAACTTCTGTGATGTTTTTATAGGATGCCTTAAACTTCTAATTTTGGGTGAACTTCAGAAGTTAAGGAGAAAAAAAAAAAATCAGAGTCAGAAAATAGAAATAGACTCAAAATAATTCAAATTATCTATCTTTTACTGATTCATTTACATACAGTACAGGGATGTTGGATGCTGGCACTATGTTTCTGTAATGCAACAAGAACCTTCAGGTGAGTATTGACCGCTGAAAAATCGGAAGACAATTAGGGTCATGGTGTACTATATTATTGTACTTTACACTTCCTTGCCAGAGAGACTAAATTCTGGAACAAAACTTTCTTAAACAACTGAAGTCAAACTATTTAAGCTCTTTGTGACAAATACAGGAGGTATGCTGCATGAAAATGGTCAATAGAGAGGTAGAAAAACAAGTCTACTGTTAGTAGAACTTTTGGACAGCTTTAGGTCTGCAAGCCCCATGGGTTTCTTGAACTTACGGGATGAGCTCTTAATCTACATTTGGCTTTTAGCATCGACTTTTTTTCCTATGTGGCAGGAATAGCCAGGGAAGAAGTCTTCACTTAATTGAGGATAAAATTCACTCATTCATTATATGGAATAAAACCACAGTATGCATGAAGACACAGATGGAGATTTTCATCTAGTAATGAAATTTTATATAAGGTGTTTGAGTGTATGTTGAGGCACAATATGTTAAGGTAGTTTTCAGAAGATTTAAAAGTAATCTTGCAGACCTTTAAAGCTATTTTGTGGTTTCAGAACTTTTGGCTTGATTTACTGAATCATAACTGATGTAATGAAAGAAAACAGAATAAGATGCTTTTAAAAATACACAGAATATTTGAAATATTTTTCAGTATTTAAACTGGTTTATAGTTGCAGAAACCCAGGCTTCTGGGCACAATTTGGATTTTAGCGTCTGCTACAATCTTTCAGTTTTATAGCATTACTGGAAATAATTTTTCCTTGCTGCTGGATGCATACCTTTCTTTCTTTCCAAATAACTTGAATCTTTCACACTACTGGTTTTCTTTTTTCAAGTTACTCATTCAGCAGGTTTTTCCTTTCTTTAAGTCAGACTGGGTGATTATGAAACTTTGATATTATTTATCTTGCTAAAAGGTCGTTTTGGAACTGTGTTGGTCCATACTGTTCAGTTACTGTTCTGCGTCCCATGGGGATTAGCTTATGTAACTACAACAGCTTTGTAAAATTTATGGTAGTGTTGGCATATTTCAAAAGCCTGTTACCTCTGATTAACATTAGTGTTAGTTCTAGATTTAGGCTTAGCCAGATTGCATTTTAAGACTTCGCACTTAACTGATGTAGTAACAACTGTCTCATTATCAAATTGCAGTTGCTGGCTATGCAAAATGCAAGCAAAAAAGCAGCAGTAGTAATGCAGTAATAAATTCACTTTTTTCTTGAGCTATTCTTTTACAAACTGCAGGCTGTGATTGAGCTAAACCTTGCACATGTTTAATTTTGGATGTCATGGTTGGTGCCATTGACTTCAGTGATCAAAGTAGGAAAGGCACTACGAAAGGACCTAAAAATGCACAGTTGGCATTTACTCCAAAGCTCTCCTGTTCCTGAAAATTTTGTCGGATTTCGGAAACTTAGAAAACATAAGCAGACCTAAATTAGTGTCTAATTCTTCAGTATTATGCACACTTCAGCTGTGAGATTTTAATGAAAGTTGCTGTTTCCAACACTGGGAGGCTGCCTGTGAATTTTAAGAGGTTCTGTTGACATTTTGTTAAAAAAGCTAGGCTTCTTTTCTTCAACATGTGACTAGCACTGCACTTCCTCCTTTGCCCTTGTCCAGCAGTCATCCTCTGAGTGCTGTCAGACTTTTCCAGCATACTAAGTTCTTATTTTTTGTCAATACACTGTCCTTGTATCATTTGATATCAAGTGATGCTGGTCTTCTGTGCTGTCACCTGTGCTGTAACCCCTCTGCATGTACAATGCCAAATAAACATATGGTTATAAACCCAGCCTTTGCTAATAGCTGTAGTTGTGGTATCCTTCCTTCTCTCTTGTTTACATGTCTTTTGCTTCTTTTTGTGTGGCACAGTAGTGGTGGGGTATGGTAAAGTGATGCTGTATATTTATTTACAGAAGTACAGGAATGTGCATGTTTCATTAAAATTATAGGCTTCTCCTGAAAAATTTTAAAAATCTAAGATGCTTCCCTGTTTTACAGATGTAGGTGTCCAAGAATAAGTTTTTGACATTATACTACACATAATGCTGTGATAAATACTTCAATTTCTTGCTCAGTTTTATGAAACCACTCTGGTTTCTGTTTTTTGCAGGGATTTATTTGTGGCAGCTTAAAAGTTTGATGGAATGATATTATTAAACTGTCACGTACATGATTGAGGATGAGAGCTATGTGTAGGAACTTTATGACTGAGAAACTTGTAATGAGCAAATTACTTACACTTTGCATCTAGCACTTCACCAAGGCTTAGCAATTACCCATGTCATCCAAATGTATTTTCATTTAAATACAAAAGGTTTCTGTGGCATCAGTGACAAACTTCTAAACCAAGATTTTATAAAAAGTGTCCATTTAAACAAAGTCAGCTTCAGTAGTGGTGTATTAGTAATGATCATCTTAGTTTTTCAAGCTGCACAGTAAAGATAAATAAATCGTATGCAAGGAGAGCCTTAACTATGTGCATAAGGTACTAAAAGCACTTCCAAGAGCTGCTGTTGATGAAAGCAGTGGAAGTAAAGCAGTAAGACTTAATATATCTTTCAATATAGATGCAGGAGATGAAATTTCTGTTTTGTTCCAAAGTTACTGTTAAAACTTCTTCAACTTGACAGAGCTGCAAATGGATGGGTAAGCGCTGGCCGCAGCCTCAGTGGTAACCTCAAAGGTGTGCAGGGATGCTGGCCATGGGATTATGCCAGACTGTGCACTGTCTAATCACACAAACTTGATGGTCCTGTAAGCCTTGGAACAGACTGGGATTTATGTATAGATATTGTCCTGACAAGGAGAATTTCATGGTCATAAGCTGCCTTAAAAAGACACTGACTTTAAGATAAACTCCTTTAGCTCTTAGTGTTAATGGAGTTATGATACGGGGCAAACCTCCCAGTTACACCATCCGATGTATTGATGAAAGGCAGGACATTTATCTGCATTTGTGGTGCCTGCCCACAGTGTACACTGAGGGCATGCAGCAAATACGTATTTGTTTGTGCTGATCTTGCTGTCTTCTTTTCAATTTCCCTTAGTCTTCTGTTTCAAGGTACCCATCTCTTAACAGCCCAGTTTCTCACTGTGTTTACAGAGATGTAATTCAGTTTTATGTTTTTCTGATTTTTAAACTTTGAAACTTTTATTTATTCCAGAGCAGGATTGTGAGTTCCTGCCACCAGGGATGTCTCATGCTTACTGTCATACTGTGCATAATGATTAAATGTGAATTTGGATACCTAATACCTGACCACTGACAGAAATTTTGAGACACAGCGTTAATATTTATTCTTCATCCCTCTGTGAATACCTATACAATCTTAATGCTCTTGTATGAATTCTGTGACAGACACACACTTTATTCAATTTGAAGAACTTGTTTCATAGAAAACATTTTTGCAGAATTTTTTGACATCCACATTTCCTGGGAATGAAATTCTATAATCATAGCTGGATGTGCACTGTAAAGGGAGCTGAAACAAAAGTGGTTCCTCCTCCTTCTCCCTCCCCCCTTTTTCCACCTGTTTGCAAAAAGCTGAAAAATTTTTTCTTTTTTTTTTCTTTTTTTTTTTTTTTCATATGAAGGCTCATAATTACCCTGGGCCTGCAGGAAAGGCCCACAGCCTCTGTAAAGCTGGCAGCAGGAGGTATTTCCAGGCAGGAGGGGTGGGGAGCCCGTCCATGGCTTTGTCTGAGCAGCTGAGAACTTCGTCTGAGCCGTGCCGCAGTGTCCATTAACACCGACCTGTGCCATCGGCAAGGAAAGCACTGAGCAAGTGTTGGGGCCAGTATTTATAGACAGCTATGTAGCAGCCCTGGAGAGAGAGAGACAGAGAGGGAGTGCGAGAAAAATCTTGGCCGAACTGAGGACAATTTTATTTCAGGTTTCTGTTATTTAAGTAACATTAAATAAAACCCCCGTGCCGAGTTTAATCTCCTCTCTGAATTGTAGCAGTCCTGCTTCACATTATGACCAGGTGGAAGCAACAGATTTAAAACAAGACATTTGAGGGTAAGTAATTGATTTAGAGTCACTTTTACCTCCAGCATCCCAGCCAGCTCACTGCTCTTCAAGGACGCTGCATCAAGAGCTTGGTGTTGTGACTGAGGCATAGTGCTGCCTTTGTGTAAAGATGTTCTGCATGTGGGGAGTTCGTGTGCAGTTACAAAGGAATGTTGTGTAGTTTCTTAACTCAGCAACACGCTTGAAAAGTTCAGTCAGCATCAGAAACAAAATACACACAAGAAGTCTACTTCCCCTACTGAAAGTAGTGTGGGTCATTTAAAATACTGTCTCATAGTAATGTCTAGGTTGTGGCTTAAAGCATCTGTTTCTTGGTGTATAGCTGGTTGTACTTGCATGGCAAGACTGTTGCCCTATGTGCACTGCTTTTAGCAGCAGAAAATAAGAAAAAGAGTTTGACTCAAACTTCTGTCTTTTGTTGTATTAGCAATCAGAGTCAATGCTCAGTCTTTCTCTGAGGAGCAGGACAGTTCTTAATGGATGTTCTTACATACTTTGGTTTAAAAAATGAATCATTTTTAAAAAGGTGGGGAGCTGAGTAGGTTATTAGGAGTGAAAAATTCCCCTTGCTTCGTGAATTGGTCAAGGTGACATAGAACACACACCCCTGCAGGATATTCTGATAACAGAGGGGAAATGATTGTTTACAGCAAACTGTTATAAGCAAAGTGAAAGAGAGATTCTTCCTCGCCTACCTTCACACAGGCGGCTCCCTACAGCTTTTGAAAAATGAACCTTTTTCCATTACTCACAGTATCTTTTTCAACAGCCTCCTCAATACATACAGGCCGCTGAGTTCATTAGTCTTCTTTGTTTGCGTATTCTAGGGTGTAATTTTAAAAGCCAGGTTACCTAAAAAGGGGATAATTCTTCTAAAACTCTCTGCTGGCAGCAACATGTGAAATCTGTACAATTCAACATTGATGTTTACTATGGTTATTTCAGAGAAGATTAATGTGTTGCTTAAAGAACACAGCGTTTCCCTGAATGAAATTTATCAGTTGACAGCCCTGGAATTACTTATTTAAGTTAAGAAAATATAGACTTTGGCACTGGTTGAAGATTTTTGGGGTTGAGTGGGAGGGTGGCTTGCAACTTCAGAGGGTGTTAGACACATACTGAATATGTGTTGAAAACAAAAGTCTGTTGAAATAACTTTAAGCTTGAGGCTCAGACTAACAAATAAAAGGAAATGCAAGACAGAGCTCACGTTAGACCCTGAGCTGTACTTGTTAACACCAATGTTTTGCACGCATGGGGTGCATAACGTAAGCCTCTATCCACCCATTTAAGATTTAGCAAGTAAATGACAAGGAGAGTGGTGTTTTCCAGATAAGAAAAGCAGTCTATATGAGAACCTGTAGAAAACCGTGTCTGTGTTTAAAGATCATGATGATCATTATTTCCTGTGTGTATCACTTACTTCATATTTTGGTTAGACACTGTTATCACTAGAAACATTAAAAGACTACACTGAGAATTGCAACAGGGGAGACAGAAATGTACATTAAATGGACAATTAACACTAATAAAACTAATATGCTGGGAAATTCTCTCATTACAGAGCTATTCCGGTACATGGACATTGAAAAAAACGAAAAGAGATAAAGAATCAACTGCCTTATAACCAGTGAATTTCATAGAGGACAGCACTGTCACATCTCGTTGAGGTTTATAAATAAATGATAAATGCAAGGTGAAACCTCCTATTTTTTTCCTCTTCCTTACCCAAATTTCTCTGTGCTTCTGTTTGAAGGTTATATAGATTTTTGTCTCATACCTTGGCCAAAATGCAACTAATAAGGAATAAGAAAAAGTAAAGTTATTGAAAAGTGACTTAGCATAGTATATTTGAACACAGTAGATTATAAGGCATCAGTCCACATCCTCAGAGTTTCAGTGTTGTGACTGTACATCCCTAGACGATCACAGCCTGGACAGGTTTTACTGTTACTGTATTTTACTACTACTGTTACTTTTACTACTACAGGCGTAGGATTGATGCCCCATTGCTGAACCTGCATGGTGCTTACAGAGCATAAACTGTTCTTCAGTAGCTGGGATACTCTGTGTGCACATCATTACCCTGGGTAAATGTGTCCTTCCTGTTGGCAACAGGTAGAAAAAGATCTTATTTAAAACCAGGGACCATAAACTGCAAGTGTGAACAGTATTGCAGAGTAGCTAATGCAGCATGGTGTCCATCTGACCTTACAATGAGATAGGTTGTTTGCTTTCCCATATAATTTAGTAAAACATTTGCAAATTTAAGGGATATTGAAGGGAAGATGTGGAGAAAGTGCCAGGACTGTAGATATTGCTGGCCTTGCTCCAGGGAAGGGAATAACCTCTGAGCGGAATTTGACCTTTCATGAGGATCTTGATATAACCATGTATGAGCTCCGTTGGTATTTTTTGTTCTTTGTGATGGAGTTTTCTTGACCCTTCCTAAGCCCCACAGAGAGATGCTTTAATGGCATGTTAACCTACTGATCAGTGAACTCTGTGCTAATGGGTCACGCTGGAGGCAGACATTTTCTCTCTGATTGCTGGGATTATCCATGGAAAGTCCAATTACCTGCTGAGGCTGGGGTGAGAAAAGTCACATGCTGCCTCTTTAGCATTGTGTCTGCAGGAGTTTGAACAGCACTGGGTGTTGCAAGGGTTAATGTTGGGGCTTCTTGACTGTTGTGGACGTGCCTGGGAGGGCTGTCAGTGGTTACCTGCTAGGATGGGAGGAACTCCCAGGGTGAGTGATACTGCAATCATCTTCCAGAGGTTTTAAAAGACGGATGGCTAGGAAGGCTTCATGGGAAAGGACAGTAGGGTTAGCACTTTTTATTATGCCCCTTCCCCCATTAGTAATTGGAACAGGACCATAGACATAAAAATACAGTAGTGGCCGTGGCTATGTTTCTTTGCAACCAGTTTGTGTTTGGGGTTGGATGTGGCTTATCTTTGGTTTTTTGAATGTCAAAAGCCAGCCTGCCCCCTTTTTAAGTCATTCTGGATCTTGAAACTCATTGAACAATTTCAGCTTTTGGAAATGCATTTCCAGGGAGGATGGTATAGAGCAGGATGCTTTCTTTCATGTTGTGCTGTCCTGCTATTTATCTTGCTCTCACGTTCTATTTGAGGCGTCCCCATCAGAACGCAGTAATCAGGTTGACACAAAAGCTCTGCTTTCCTAGGGGGAAATGAGATTATGGCATAGTCAAAAGAAAAAAAAAAAGTCATGTATATATACACAGAAAGGTAACTTCATAAAAATAGGTGCATACCTTAGTTAAATGTAGTGCTTTGGAGTCCTTACACTGCGCAAATTATATAGGTAGTCCTTGGGGGATTTGGTGATTTATCAGAGCAGAGAGAGGGCTGAGCATGATTTCTGACATTATTCCTAATGATTGTGTGCCAATATGGGAACTTAGCTTGTAACACATCAGTTTCGAAGGAAATGTATTTTGGAAAGCTGTCTTGGATCTGGGAAATGTGTTTATAGTCTGGACCAAACCCACAAAGACCATTACATTAACCAGCCAATACCTGATGCAGAGAGCATATATGTGGGTTGTGAAGGGTTCAAGTCTATCTCATGAGTTTGTCTGATTCAGGTCAGGGATGTGGGGCTTCATTTCCCACGCTGTACCTGAGCACTTCAAGCCTCTCCACCTGTGGCTATTTCTCTTTGTATGTATGCTGAGATGCTTATGGAACTGGGAACTCAGACCTGGATCTCCCCTATTGGAACTGACTCTTCTAATGTCTGGACTATTGACTCCTTCTGCGTTTCATGATCTGTCTCAAGAAATACCAATTTCTGAGTGAAAGTTCTATAATTCAGAGCAGGGTATTGGGTATTCTTTCTTTCCCTCTGTGATTTTTGAAGAAATACTTTTGAAATATCTTGCTTTCAAGAGATTGAAGAGTAAAACGTATGTTTGGGTTTGGGGTTTTTTTGTTTATTTTGTAATATTCCTTTCCATTCAGACATCATCTGGGGCAAAGCCTTTCCTAGTAATAGACATGGAAGTATTTGTTTCCATCTTCAAGCTGGTATCCTCTGCACTGTTTTGGCCTTTTTTAAATATCTGTGTTCCCACGAAGAAATGGGAAAATCGGCATAAATTTACTTTTTATGCCAGTGTCAGCCTCAGTTGTGATACTTTTCAGTGTCAGAAGAGTTGCACTTTCCATTTATTCGGTACCATAAGAAGCTCATGATGACTTTGGGAGCTCTTCAGGTTTTGTAATAAACTTGAGAGCAAATTAAAAAAAAGCAAAAATGTGCTCATGCAACCAAGGAAGCCGTTTATGTTTTGGGAGTGAGTGCTCTTTCTCGCTTTAACAGAGCTCCTCTTTGGCTCCCATGTCTCACAGAAGTGATTTTGCACTTTCTATTCCTTACCACCTTTAAATTTATGAATGGCCATGTTATTTTCCTAACCTGAAAAACCTTCCTAATCAGAACTTTTGAACCCTGACTGCAGGTACCCTGTACAGCGATGTTACTGGCACACTGCCGTGAAAATTTAAAAATTCATCTGGCATCGGAATTTAGTCCTTGGATGGGTAATGAGTATTGGATTTTTCAGTTTGATTTGTGTTTGCAAATCACTACCAAGTGCTGCTTGGTATTGAATTTCACCTATCACTGAGAAAAACTTGGTTGAAGTGTTTTCGTCGACAATGTTATGTATGGATACCATGAGAGTATTTAACATCCAAGGGAAATGCTGCTTAGCCTGAGGGCAGGTGCACATTCAATAGCACGTACATTTACAGAACACTGTATTTGTGGGCACCAAGTCCCTTGATCACTGACCTTTATCTTTTTCCCTGCATAGAGGAAGTCCACTCTTATTTGAGCAAGACTTAGTTGCTTAACCGGTGCTCATTTAGGCAAACCAAGAATGCAAAGAATTACGTGTGGTTGCTCGTTAATACAGGTTTAGAAACAGCATTTGCTGTGTGAACAGTCCTTTCAAGTTTGTCTTAGCCTGTGACATGATATGAGAGTATTTACAGGATAAGAAAACTCAAGTTTTCATGCCATTTAAAATTTTTACTTTTCATTTGTGCTGTGTACTGCTGCAGCTTCCAATTTCTTTGAAGTCTTTAATGTTTGTGTAAAAAAAAATATAATGCCATTGCTAACATTTCTCCATGATTTATATTAAAACTACTGAATACTGGTAGTCCCAGACGTCTCGAAATCTGATCTACATTGACATTCTTGTACTTTGGGAGTTACAAATGCACGGAACCTCCTTGACTATAGAGAAAGAAGGATTTGGGAGAAGAACTGGAGCTTTTAATGTGCTTTTTAGTTAAGATGCTGTCTTTCATGTTGGAAAATAGAGGCAGACTTTAACATGGATGACCTCAACAACATAACGGTGCTTCAGACAGTGGCTATGAAGAGGAAGGAGCAGGCGACTACTGTGTTCTAAAGTGCAAATTGAAAGTCTTCAGCCTGTTGTTCCTGTGTCAAATCAGCACTCAAGAATGCATATCTTGCAGCAGAGAACAAAATACTCTGATTTTTCTTTATCCTTGTGGCTTACATTGTTACTTAGCCCACAGGCCATATGTTTGAAATCTCTCACTTAAGGTCAGAATACCCCTTACTTACACTTTGCACTATGTGCCAGGGCACTGAAGTGGGACCATGGTTTCTATAAAAATTGAAATAAGCCAGTGAATCATAGTTATTTACTGTGTTTCATCCCACCTCAGAAAGCATAAGTATAAAGTGTGATTTTTAATTAACAAGCACATTGTCCCAGTGCTTTCACTTGGAAAATTACATATCAGTATCTAGAGAGTTTAGCAGACCATTCATTTCTCCCTCCAAGCAATAAATAATATCCTTCAACTTCCCGGGAATGTTTTTCTGCTTACTTTTAGCAGCATAGGTACAAATGAAGTATTAATGATGAAGGTAAAATAAATGAAGAGTGATAATTGAATAAAACGATGCCATTTGCAAAGCAAAACAAAAACCCCAACCCTTTCCAACACCACATCTCCTTCATTTCATCACTACAATGTCTCATGATGACATCCGCGAAGAGTTTTGCCTTCTAACCTTGAAATGTATCTTTGTGTTTATTGTCAGGACCTTGTTGGCAAATTGAGCTTGACAATGAGATGGTGAAGGCAGGGGGAAGCAGGGTGACCTGGGACACACAGTTCTGCTAAAACCTTTCAAGGTCCGTAGAGTGCCTTTTCCTTTCCAACGAATCAAATTACCAACTGGGCAGCTCGTTCACTTAGCTAATCATTAATGTGGGACCCGTGAATTATGGGGCTTGTAACCCTTTCTCTTGCTAATTAATTTTTTGTGTGTGCTAAAATACTCTTTCTCCTGGTGCTGTGAGAGCCTTTAGCAGGGGCAAGTGCACTGAACCTGGTCTGGGTTGTCCCAGAGCTGGGTTGCCCCCCTTTCGCTCAGAGCCCTACTGTCGCCTGGGCTTGGAGGAAACCAATTCTGCTGGCACCTGCTCGTGGCCAGCAATCCTGAGAGCCGTCCGTGGTGGGTGCAGTTGGTGGGCAGCCCATTTCAGCCTCATCAGCTGTCCCAGGGTCCTGGCACCTGCAGAGGTGAGTGTGCGAGGTGAGATTCTAAGCTGTGCCCTTCACTTGGGATGACTTTCACTTCGAATAGCTCCTTTCTCCTTGTGCTGGAAAGTGCAGGTCTTATATGTCTGATGAATGTGTAGTGTTGTAGTTCTGGTTGCTTTAGTAGACCTGTGGCCTTCAGCTATCTTGTGCCAGTAAGAGTGAGGCCAGCTTAAGTTCCAGCTGAAGTTGATCTCTACTCCTTCTTCACACTGCTTGTCTCCTCCGCACGTTGTGCACAAGGTCACTGTGGGTTTGAGAGTAGCTTTTACATCACGTTCTCTCAGCATAACAGAATGCATTTGTAAGGGTTATTCTTGCATGTATGGTTTAAGAATTTTGCTTTATTTTATACCAGTTAGAAAAAAATATGTTTCTTATTTCCTTATAATAGCACAGGCATTAAATGGCAGGTGCTGGCTCCATTTCTGAGGCCACCGAGAGCAGCTGTGCATCTCTCACAAGGCAAAGAGTTTTTCTGCAGCCCTTTTCACCATTTTGAGGGAGGGAAATCTCATACTCACTGGCTGTGACTGGAAAAGGATTCTATTTCAAATTCAGTCATTTCCCCAGCTCTTAACAACTCCAGCTAGGACGGTTTGCAATAGGGGATTTATTTGTGAAGTGCATATATGGTCAGAAAATGACACAGTACAAATGCTATTATCCTTCTCCAGAGATCCAAAATCTGTCTGTCTTCCAAGATACTTCTGCTTTCCATAGTCCAAAGATAAATGGTGATGACTTTTTATTTTTTTTTTTTTGCTCTATAGTGGTATGAGAAAATGAGCTGGATTTCACTCTGGTTTGTTTATTGTCAACAAAATTGTTAATTGCTTTCTAATGTTAGCCAGAGAGCATGCAACATGACTTCAGGTTTGTAAAGCAGGCTGCTGGAAGAAAAACTTCTTGTTGTTTTGTTTGGTTTAAACTTGTAGATTAAGAAAATGTACTTTTTAAGACAAACAGCGATTTTTCCTTGCATCCCTTCTGTCAAACCACTTCTCATCCTGCACTTGCACTACCAGGTCTTATTTCTCTCATGGAGTTTTTTAATACTTCTGGCAGTTATCAGCATCCTTACTTTTTCTACCCTCAGAGCCCTTTAGAATTAAGTAACATCTAACACTTAAATAGCAATTTGCATCCTGAGAAGATTTTGAAAGTCTCCATTAATGCGTCTCTCCTGAGGCAAACAGCAATGTGCATGTTTTTAAGATGAAAGCTGAGAGTGTGCTAAGTAACTTATTCTAAGCATGCAAGGAATTGGTGCCATTTAATCTCAGAGTAAGTGACTTGAGCATGTAATTAACTTTCAGCTCAAAGGATGTGAATGATTGGAAATTAATTATAAAAAGGAAACATGAACTGTGGTGTCGTTAATCCACCTGCACTGAGTCAGTATTTTATAAAACATGCTGGGGAGGAGGGACTGACTCTTGGTCCTAAGGCTGGACTACACATCTAGGAGATGTCTCAATAATATAACATTGAAATAAGCAGGTGTATTTCCCATGAGCCATCTGCCTAGCTCTCTTACTCGAATGAAGCAAAAATTGCTATCTCTTTTCAGTGCAGGTTTTCCATGGAATGCAGGGCATGATGTAAATGGCAGAGAGGTTTGCTTTTGGCAGAGTCCACTATAGTCAGCTGTAAAACTAACAGCAAGACAGCAGATCAAGGGATGAGTGGTCATGATGCAGTTCAGTGTGAAGAAGCCACTGCCCTCATCGGTTGATTTCCGTAAGCAGTAATTTATTGGTTCAAAATGATGGAAGACATATCATGTCTTTGGTTTTTTTTTTAACAGACTTTTTCTTATCCAAGGTAGCTAGAAAGATGAATGGTTAAAAAAAAAAAAAAGCTCTATTTTCTTTTAAAATGCTGAATGAATTGAGAATGCAATTTAAATCAGGCTTGACAGCAAATCATGATGTGGACATAATTCTGAGAACCTTCTCTAAATAATCCTGATGAGGATGGGTGTGCATAATGCAGTTCATTAATGGTGAAAAAGGGGAGATTTTAGGATTAGGTACATTTCTGCCATGTTTGGTGTTTATCTACAAAGTAGTGTTAACCTGTATGCCCAGCTAGAGAATACTGTATGCACAGTCATACTCACAGAATATTGAAAACCCAACATCGAAACATGAGAGCTGTGTTTTATGCCTTCTTCTGAGCTGAAGCACAGGGACAGTGAAAGAATACAAACACTGGAAATCTTCCTCAAAGGAAAGGAAAAAAATTGTAATGAGACTAATCAAGTTAGTTAATCTAAATCATAATGAATGTCAACATCAGAGAAAGTTCATGCTTATTAAAAATAAATAAGTACACTCAACTATGTGCTGTCTGAAAATATTACCTGGTGTATTTGCTCACAGTTATATTTCTCTTTGTCAGTGGAGGTTCTACTCCATAGGAAAGGAGATATTGTAGGAATCAGGTTGTTTGGGGGATTTCAGTGGCATCGGTCATGGAGGAGGGTATTATTTCCTATTAGTATGACTGGTAAAATTTGAGGCCCTGGTGGCTAGCTTTTAAATACTGGGTTGCACAGGTCCTCAAAAGATTTATGAGAAATACTTACATTTCAGTTGTTGACAATATCATGCTTGCCTTATTTATTGGCCCTGTCATCTCTGTGCTTTTGAAACTATCACTTCTAATTGTTCTGAATAATTGCAGCAACACCTGCTGGCAAGCCCAGAGCTGATATACTGGAAGCTTTCCTGTTGTTGACGTCACCCAACAAACCATTTGTGCCTTTAGCAGATGTTTTTCATTTCTTTTTCACATGGGATTTACTTAGATCTATTCTCTTCCTCCAGTAAAGGCCAGCCACCTCTTTCAGGCTGTTTACCATCAGAAATTATATTGACTGGGTCACTGGCACCAAACTTACATAGATTCTGCTTAGCCACAACGTTGATGTGTTTTGTGTATGTGTTTCACTTCTTCTTCCCCCCTCTTCTTTTGTTTTGCAGAAGTTTCACACTTCATATTTTTAGCCTTCTAATTAAAAAATAAAGTCCTCTACTTTGTCTGCCTTTAGACTGTAGGTCAATCTGATGGTGTTGGCTGTTTTTTGGTCTTACTCTATTACCATGTTGAAAGAGTGACTTTTGCTTCCACTTGCTTTTAATACCTAGAGCGCTTTGTTCTTTGCTTGTTTACAGTCTGTATAATTTTACAAATTTCTGATTGCTTCCTCACTGGAACCCTTTCAGGGTTGTTTTTTAAAATTTAATTTTATACTATATGCTAAATACAACCAAAGGCTTTTGATTCTCATTGTAAAGCAGAACAAAACCAAAAAAGATTAATAAAAAATGAAATATATCCAGATGAATAGCAGTACAATGGAAAATAGTAACCCCATCACCCCCTGACTAAACATTGCTCATAATATGTACTTTAAATCTTTTTTTTCTTGGGGTGATGTGTCATGTAAGTAAGAGCAAATAGTATCAGTATCTTTTGACAAGATAGATCTGAATAAGTTAAAAATTTCTCTTTACATGGGACTTTATAAGTTGAACTTTTTGGTTCACTGTTCTTTGCTAGGGTAGCTACACTGGTGTGTTGTTAACAAATTGATATTTTGGCAGTGTACAACAAGGATGTATACATTCAAAGTGTTCCTAAAGGTTTCAGGCTGGACTGTGATATACAGCAGCAATATCTTCCCTCTCTCTTTCCCTCCTTCACCAAAAAATTACTCCCTCCTTCTACAAAAGATGCTAACTAGTGGACTTCAGCTATCACAGAATCCCTGAGGGGCCAAGCAAGCCATACTGCTTTATAAAGTGCAGCAAGTAAAATGGTGTGCATTTTCTCAGTCTTTCTGCAGTGGAGGAAGAGTACTAAAATCAGTGCACTGTCCTTCAGTCACAGGTTTTGCTGGACACCTTTATGAAATGCAAATCTACAAAGTCCTGGACATGGGCTCTTAATTGCCTGTCACTGTCTCTTCTGCTGTCAATGGGGCTCACAAAGTCTCTCTACATTCTTTCAAGGTATTAGCCTTACATACCCAATGCCAGAAATGCTTCTTGGCTCTTTCACCTAGGCTAGTTGTTACCATTTTGTGCCATATTGTGAATATTCTTTCTCTTAACGAAAAACCTCCTAAAGGTGTTCAGTTTTCATCTAGGAGAGCTTTGTTTGTGAGTTATATGTGCTTTATACAGGATCTTTTCTTTGCATAGAAGGTTAGTCTTCTGTCTTAGAATAAATAGAGAGGTGGATAAGTAAAGGAAGGCATTTCAGTGGCCAAAATTATATTACTAAATCTTAAATGATTATGCTCTACCAGCTTTCATACTGGATAACAGGCTTCCTCCTATTCTGTTTATTAACCTTAATTGTCCTAACCTGAAAGTTTTGTCCTGTGACTTTTAAAGCAGTGTGGCTGTTTGTTTCTTGACTCAAATTGAAAAAGTAACATCTTTCCACTCCTGTTATGCTCAGGTCCTAATATGCTCCTAATCAAGAGTCCAGACTCTCTGCATATGATGCCCTATACTGATATATTCCTTAATATGGTATAGTTTCAGTATCTACACATCAGGTTGTATCAGCTACAATTAAAGCTGTAAATTACACACTTCTCCCTCATCACTTGTTCCTCAGTGGTAAGTTACCAAGATGTTTGCATTGATACAGTTAACAGTTTACAGCCATTCTTTCTTTTGGAAGGCTCCAGATATAATCATCTCCAGGCTCCAATTTGTGCCGTACATGGCCATCTATGTGGGGTTTTGTACCCATTCCAACCACCTGGGTCCCATTACTCCCATTTGGTTCCCATTGCACTGACTTCCTGTCTGTATTATGGAATTTATTTTAATTTTTGAACATTTAACATAAATGGTCTTGTATGGTCTGTACGTGAAAAAAAAAATAAAATCACCACCCCATGTTCTAAAAGCATAATTTAATTTCTGCATATTTTTACTTACTCATTGTAATATCAGTCTTTAGGAAGACTATCAGTATACTATAGTATCAGAGTATAAGAGTGCCTCTTGACAGAGTTTCTCCACAGAGAAAAGAATGTTTTTAAAATACCAGTTTTTAAAATCCCCGTAACCATTTTTACAGAGTCATAGAAAAATGCTGAAAGAGATCTCCCAGAGTCATCTGTCTGTATCCCAAGGGAGGATCCTTATATATTTAAGCTGCTCTAGAGAGACAGTTTCCTGACCTTTTGTCAAGTGGATATTCTGTCAACTTTACTGGTGTCTCTAGACCGCATGGTATGCAACAAGAACTTTTTGTTGTGTAGTGATGCCTGATGCTGAGGCTGAATATCGCTATTCTCTTTCTCACTGGGAATTCTTAGGAATTAATGGGATGCTTTTTTCATTTCCTTATGCTTTTATTTTCATTTTTGAAGCATACATATATGTTTATGTATGTATATATATGTATATAAAATACATTAGAGCATCTTTCATAGCTTAAGTGTTTGCATCATACTGCCCTTCAGAGATTAATGGCAGGTAGGGAGGCACAGCTTATTACCTGTAAGCAAGGACAGTGATGGTGCTATGCAAAAACATGTAAAGAGCCTTAGACCTTTCTACATGAATGCATAGAAACAGAGGAGGATTTGGAGAAGAGAGTAAAGCTGTTTTTCTTTCCAATGAATTAGAAATTTCTTACTGCATTTTAGTCCTGCAGGTGAACAGAATCTTCCTCCCGTGGCAAAGCAGGTGGCAAATGGCATCAATGGCCAAGCTCCTCATTTCTCCTTTATTTTTCTTCCCAGGATAATGCCTTCTACCCCAGCCTCACTGGTATTTTCTTACCCCAAGTCTGATGCCAGAACCTACACATCAGATGCATGAAATACTCTGTGCATAGACCATCCAGTCCAAATTGGGGATTTTGTATTGCAGTTGTAGATGTCTTTTCCAGGTTCTTGGTCATTGAGACAGGAAAATAAGCTCATGAATGGGAAGACACAGCACCCCAGCAGAAATAGGGCCAAAACCCTACTCCATGCCACCTGCCCTGCCATTCCAAACAGCAATACCAAATGGCTCTGTACCTATCTCAGAAGATCATGGAGGGGATGCACAGTGACTGAGTAACTCCAGTACTTTTTGCTGGTTAAGAAAGCAGCTGAGAGCTAGAAAGGGGTTCATTTCCACAGTCACACTGTCTAGAGGCAAGTCCTTAAGCTGTTGGCATGTATTTCTTTTCTATTATGTGCCTGTTGGGGTCAAGAAAGCAAAGAAAAAATATAGGTCTTTCTGTCCTCAAACTGAAATGGCTTATATGTAGAAAGCTATGCCATAAATTCTAGAATTCTGTGAATTTTTAACTTGGTTGGAAGGTGAAAAGACAAAGGCACAGCTGAAAATGCTGGCTGGTTAGTCTTGTGTATAAAATCTATTTAAGGGGCAATAGCAAACTTCTGTATAAAAATTAATTAGAACATAGCACAGTCAGTTGAGATCAAAGAGCATACATTTATTGTGAAATATATGGTTGCTGGAGACAATTCATTTTTAATTTATTAGATTCCATAAATTGTTTTCTGATAGGTTAGGAACAGAGATCTATCAAGCTTATTCACATAATGCTGGCTCTGGCAACTAGCTAAGTGAATTATTGTCTTGAAGTATATGCCTACCCTTTAATGGTAGTAGACACAGCAATGAAACTGCATGGAAGTGTGTTTTCAGGGTTACAAAAGCACTTCTAGCACAGTAGAACATGTTGATACTAGCAGAATAAAACCCCACACTTCTGTAAGGAGTGATGGAAAAAGTGAGCGTTGGTTTCATCTTACTGGTGTGATGTTTGCTGTTTTTTCTGAGATGCATATTTGAAAAGATGGAATCTGAGGTGGCTACATCCAGGGTGCTTTCAGGTTCTTGAAATGTGGATATGAATTATTGTGGAATTCCTCTGCACTGCTATCTTCTACATTGTCCTTCGTTTTTTTGCCAGGGACAGAACCAATCTATCCCCTTCAAAGCATGACCACCCTTTCACCCACCTGGTTTAACTTTGCCTTCACATTGCCCACATGGGTAGAATTTGGCCTTATCCTGCTGCTCCAGCAGCTGCCCCTGGTAAGAGAGACCTGTAAGGCCTTGTTTATCTCTTGCTTTGTGGTGTTTCATAAACTGCTGGAAAAATGTGTAAAAGTCAGGTTTTTTGCTCACCTTTTTCCTTATTTATTTCTACTTTCATCCATAATAGGATACATGCTGTGCTGAAATCAAGGACGTTGTAGAAATTATGGTGTATATAGAATTAAAATTTCAGGATCTGTCTGATCAGCTTACTGGCATAGAGACTGCACGAGTATGGGAATGAGGAAAGGAAGGTGAGCAGCCTTCTCATGTTTGCAAACCCTTAACTGAACATTTCTCCGGCTGTTCTTTCAGTGTAACTAGACCTTTTAGTTGGACCCGTGCTCATTTTATCCCAGTGCAGGTCTGGATTCCTAAGAAATAATTATTCTCTGTGGCTGTGGAAAGCAATCTTATTTTTATGTATTACATAAAAAAAGCAACCTTCATGGTTTTTGGTTTTTTTCTTTTTCTGCATCCTGTTGTTTTCAAGTACAACTCTTTATGAATTTCAGAGGTGGTCTGATAAAGCAGGACAAGTTATTTTTGATTCAGAAGAATCCTAAAGCATCTGCTCTGTAAAGAGACCTGATGGCAGAAGGATGGAGAGTGCTTATATATTCTCAGAATTGCATTTGATTATCCAGTACAGGATGTATGCCAAATTCTTCAGGAAAGCAACAGGATATTTTTGTTTTAATATTGTTTTGATATCTTGGGTCTTTTTGATGTTGTCAAAATATCTGCTGGCAATTTAAATATAATATGCTCACTCCCCTCTCTTTAATTTACAGAAGGACTGAGATTCTCAAAAAGAAATTGTCTTTTAGGTATGTCCAGGTGTGCACATCTAAATCCTGTGGAAGGTTGAACAGCATCAGACCATTATTTTCTGAAAAAATAAGCTATTGCAAATCAGCAGGCATGAAGCCAAGTTATAATAGAATAATTTATTATAATTTGATGTAGATGGTGGATAGAATGGATAGATTGTAATTGAAGCTAAGTGAATAATTCCAGTAAATAATTTATTCAATGAATTTATCCTGTTTTCCTACTCAGAGATTGTTTTTACTCCCCCCTCTCCTTTCCCTCCTTACATTTTATAGTCCCTGGGGCTTTTTTTTGTCTAACTGGAGGGGTGAGGGCTCTCTTTGTTTCATTATGTGCTGGGCTGTGCTGGCCACTGTGGCAGTGCTGCCGTTTCACACCTCTGCATCCCCAGGTGTGCATGGCTGGAGCCTCGTACTCAGGGGAAGTCTGGTGGGGCTGTGGGTGGGACATGCCCATCACGGCAACAAGGCTTCCAGAGATGTGGGCATTCCTTCAGGGCAAGAATTAGTTATGTCATGGGCTTTGAGCTTCACACATGGGTAGGACCTTTCTAGCAAAGACAGACTCAAGACAGATAACAAGGGGCTTTCTAGAAGATGAGGATCATGTTTCACTTGGGCTGTCGACATCTTCAGGTTTTTTGTGTGTGTGCGGTGCGGGGGAGGTTTTCCAGGGCTTCCAGAAGAGACTAGAAATGTTTGTGCCATAAAAATTCCTTCCAAGAAAATGTCTCCAGTCCAAGGAATTTGTTTATTGGGCAGGAGCTGTGCTCCCAAAGACTTATGAGGTTTTGTTTCTATTACTGTATGTGCTAGCATCCTGCTGGTTGATCAGGCTGGCCAACATGCTGTGTCCTTATCCTGTCTTGTTCTCCCCTGTCTTCTAAGTTTTTTTCTAGCTTTTAAAACAGTGTTTCTGGGGTTTTGAGATTTTAATCAAGCTTTGTCTCTCCTCAGCAACCCATCCCTTCTTTGTCAGGAAATTGGACAAAGATTATTAGATGCATACACATTCATTTTTCTCCTGGTTCCCTCAAGGACCCAAGCTAAGTGCTCCACCTTTCATTTAACATTATATGCAGATTTTTGTAACATTTCCTCTCCTTATTGCTTTGAGTAGTGAAAGAATTTCATGTCACAAGGACTAATGTTTCTGATGGATATCTGAAGTTGTGCTGATTAAAACAAATTGAGCTATGGACATCTCAGACCTATTCTTATTCCAGATGGGTTGCAAACTTAAGTAAGCATCACTTCATCAGGACTATGATGATCACTGATTGTTTAGTGCTCAAATAAACAAAGCACAGGCTGAGACAAAATTCGGCAAAGAGCGTGAACTTGTGATGTTTGATTTTGGAGCCCTCAGCCACCAGACTGGGACATAGAATTAATGTAGCAGAACCTATGTACAATGGTGAGCATGTCCTACTGCGGTTTATGGATTTACCAAGTTCATCCTCACATTTACTAGGTCTGAAGATTTTAGCATTATCATTCTGTTCTGTATGTTATCTCTTTGCCCATCTTGTTTGTGTTTATCATGTTTTAACATAAAAATCCCCTAGACCACAGAATCTGCTCTTCCATGACCTGTTTTACTTTCTCCCATAGCTCTAAACACACCACCTGTACCTGTGGAAAAGGGCTTTAATCCTACTCTGCATCCTCAGCGCAGGTTTGGAGTGATATCGCACGAGATCGTTCACCTTCTCTGTGCTGCTGTGGGTCAGACTTTTTGTCATTGAGCAAAACATCAAGTAGCAGGTTTGATTCCTTAAGGAGGCTTGCATTTTTCTTTTGACAAAAGTGGAATTGTTTGGTTTTCTATATAAGTGACACTATTCCTCTTAAACAACTTCAAAACATTTGACTTTAATATTAATTTGTAAAAGTAAATTACTTTAATGATAGCATGTATGAACAATAGTCTAATCTGTTCAGCAGTTTGGTGTATTTTTTAATAGATTTCTATATTAATATTGGAGCAAAGACAGTAATTTTTTGGTGCTTTTACAGCTGTGAAAACATGCCTATTGCAAAAAGAGACTAAGCTGTACCAAAGGGCGCACTGTGCCAGCAATATTTAATACTTCATTGTAGGTCTGCTGTTTTAAACATCTGTCCCTCATTTAGTGTATTTTTAATACAGAAATTTTAGTGTGGGCAAAAATGTAACTTTTTAGTAAAGTTAGTAAAGTGCTTTCTCTGCTACTGAGAAAAAAGCAACTTAGGATTCTATGAGAAAAAATATTTTTAATGATTTATAGGATTTGGGTCATTGGCCTTCAACTTCCATAAAACAGTAAATCATTTTTATTGAAATGAACACGTTTCTGAGTACATGAATGTGGTTGATAAAGGAAGTTTCTGTGAAGTAAATATGGAAGCTGAAAAGGGAAGATTATCCTGTAGCCCCTGTGCTCTGCTGCACATTATGCGTAACAAGGAAATAATTGAGTTACTCAGGCTGAGGCAGGTGAGTGGAACAGACTCCTGCAGCAAAAAGGAAGAAATAGGAAATGAATTGTGTGTGAAAGATAGTGAGGTTATGGCCACCTGATGTGACTGGCAGTGTTCTGTGGGCATCGAAGAATGTTCAGGGTGGAAGGGACCTTGGGAAGTCATCTGATCCTGTCTAAGAGACATCTTCAAATGGAGAATGTTGGAGAGATGTCCTGGGGTCTTGCTATGAGTTAACAGTCCATCAGCTTGAGAAAGGACTTGGCACTGCTGAGGCTGCACCTTGAATCCTCTGTCCGGTTTAAGGCCCCTCACCACAAGAAAGACATTGAGGTGCTGGGGTGTGTCCAGAGAAGGGCAACTGACCTGGTGGAGGGTCTGGAGCACAAGTCTTATGTGGAGCAGCTGAGGGAGCTGGGGGTGTTTAGCTGGGAGAAGAGGAGGCTCAGGGGAGACCCCATTGCTCTCCACAACTACCCGAAAGGAGGCTGTACCTCCTGGTGGTCGGGCTCTTCTGCCAGGTGACAAGTGATAGGACAAGCTCCGCCAGGAGAGGTGTAGATTGGATGTGAAGAAAAATGTCTTCACTGAAAGGGTGGTCAAGCACTGGAACAGCCTGCCCAGGGAAGTGGTGGAATACACATCCCTGAAAGTGTTCAAAAAATGTGTAGGTATGTTACTTAGGGATGTAGTTTAGTGGGGGCTTTGACAGTGGTGAGCTAATGGCTGGACTCGATGATCTTAGAGGTCTTTTCCGAACTTAACGATTCTAGGACTGGCTACAGAAGAGACCACCCATGTGTACAGTGTAATTCTTCCACACTAGTGTGATTTCCACTATCATTTTCTAGAAGAAGACTTTAATGAGTGAATCTTCACAGTTTTTAATGCATTTTATGTAAAAATAAGAATATCCTTGTCCTTACAGTACATTAAAAAAGTCCACACAAAAGCAGAAGAAAACAAAGTGGCTGTCATGTACTAAATTAAATTTCCAAATATGTGGCAAGTGCCCATACCCATCCCTTTTAAATAGTTATCAAAAATACATCTTAGATTAACTCCTCCTTTTCACAGGTGTAAAACTGCTGAACTTATTTATGAAATGTTCATCTCAGCGCACAAATCTATGGTTTGTTTGTTTATTTGTTTGTCCTGCAGTAATGATGCTTGGATACCAATCAGTTTGTTCAGGTGACATTTTCCTAGATCAGCCTGCTGGAATTAGGTGGTGAACAGGGATGTTTTATCCTGCAATGTGGGAAAACAAACACTAGATTTGCTGTTTTGATCTGTAAAAGGAATAGTTCAGGAAGGGAACTCTGTACTGAGACTCAAGAGTTTAATGGTGAGATTCAATGACAACGTAGTTACCAGGAAAAGTTTATAGGTCTTGTGTGGGAAGAGCACTTGAAATGATATCCACAGATACGTTTAAGGCAGATTCCATTTTTTCCTGTCTTATATCTCAGTATAATTAATTGATGAAGATTTACAGTCTGTTTCTTATGTGAAGGGACTGTTTGAAAGAAGGAAAATCATTTGGCTCATATTAGCGTTGCCTCAGCTATTCCTTCCTTTACCCACTTTGTACAGGTACATTGCTACCTCTGAAAATGGACTAAGAAACAGGCTAAGCTGGGAACCTTCAGAAAACAGAAAAATGCTCTTTTTTTACCCAGAAAATGCTTCTTGGTTCTGTATGGTCTTGTTGCACTGACAGGGTTTTTTTCAACAAAATACAACAGCACAGAAAAAAAATCTTTCTGAATTTATATACAGGCACTAAATATTTCAAATTCTTTTTCTTCCTTTTTTTTTTTCTTTTAAAGAAAATGTGTCTTCCATTTATACAAGTATATGAGGTTAATGTGAACTATGGGAATTCAACGTCTTTTATGTTTTGGATTTTTTTCTTTTAAGCAGATCTATTCCTACAGTCTTCAGTGATTAGGTATGCAGATTAGAATTGTGCACTTTTTTAATGATGTCTCTGACTTCAAGACATGCAAGTTAAGAAATCGTTCAACAGTACATCTGATGCAGCTCATAATGGCACTAGAAAAGGAAGCCAGGATGTGTCCTTCTTAATTTTCCATGAAAGAAGGAAGTCCACAGGTGCAGTGTATTTTAGAAAACCCATTGTCAGCTAGATCACCAAACACTGGAAATGATAAAAAAAAAGGTATAGTTTACATAATTTGGGAAGACATGATATTAACTAAAAATATAAACCATCTATTTTTTTCTAATACAACAGGCATACCTTTGTCACTGTAGAGGCAGCAAACATACACAGGTGATAACGCTTAAAAATTTGTCAAAGACAGAAAAACACCAGTGTTCTTTTGAATTTTTGATTTATGTACACTCACTAGGGTCCAGTTTCATAAAACAGATGTAGAGAGAAGTATACATGTGTGTCTCTGAAGATGGCCGGTATGGGCAGTTTCTTCTTATAGGAAATCCTCAGGAAAAAATCCTGAGTCCGGAATCATCAGGATGTGGTCAAGAGCAAAATCCCAGTTCACAGAGGCATGGGCATATCTAGGGGATTGCTGAGGTAGGAACTGTCAGACAGGTCCTGTTATTGGCAATCTGGTTCCCTCTATCCTTGTAGGAACACCAGGATTAGGCCTGCAGCTGTACAGACTTAGTCACTAATTAAGAGAACCTGATTTTACTGGAGTTATATCCTGGGTTAAAGCTCAGAGTGAAGCCAGTCAAGACATTCAGAGGTACTGACTCAATTCTGGATGCCGTTAGGATCACCAAAAACTTGTCAATGGTGAGACTTGCATGTCCTTTCTTAAGGATATCTAAAACAAATAAAACCTCTCTGAATTTTCTTTTTGTGCAAAACTGAAAAATAAAAAAAGGTTTTCCCATCCCTTGCCACTGTATGCACAGATAACTGTGGTTCACATAACTTTTTAAAACATTTTAGGAACAAAATAACCCTAAAATATCTAAGTATTTAATAAGTATTAAAGGCTTCATTTATAACAGGCTCAGCAATGCTTTTCCATTTGACTGTATTGTGAGATAACGTCTGTAAGGCAGCTCCAATGTAATAAAAATTGCCGATTTCATAGGAGATTGTAAATGACAAGCTCTGCGTCAAATTTAGCTGCTCTTTGGAGATAAAAATGAAAGCGGAGAAAACTAAGAGCCAGTATAATTGAACAACTTTCTGAACTGTTGCGTTTTATATATAAAATGTTAGTTTTCAAAGGTGAGGGCCAAAATAAATGTTTAGAGTTCACTCTTGGTTCTGTGGTGCAGCAGAGATTGACGTGCGTTCACAGTTGCATCATGGACACTGGAAAAACCCCGCTCACCATTGGGAGGAATGTGCTTGGCACCGAGTCAAATGCACAGCGTGGAAGCATTCACCTAATTAGTGTTTTAACAGCTGCTTAAGGTTCGTTTCAATGGGAAGAAAATTATTGAGCACAATTTTATATAATTAGTAGAGCATAAAACACGTGGTGTGTCTAATTAAATGTTTAAAACTATTGACATTACGTAGCTACTGTTGAGGTAAATGAAGTGGAAAATCGTTATGATTTTTTCGGTTTATAAATTACTCCACAATACGCTCAAAGGCCCATTTGATAAGATGAACTCAATCCTAATGCAGAATGATGAGCACCGGGGCCTTTTCACACCCCACAGGTATGTGGAGGTCTCACCAATTTAACTGGAGGAACTGGCTGGTATTTCAGGGCTTTCAAGTCTTGCCAGCATGTGCTCCACTCTTCAGAGCACACTGTGTTAAATGCAAGTATGTTCTGCTGCTTTGGTTCACAGCTCTTTTATCCAAAGGGTGACAAACTGTGCATTGTAGAGCTGAAGTTCCTCGCTTTCTGATCCCAAAACAATAACACCATTGAGTAACGATCCAGCAAGCACTTAGAAAAGAAGAGGAGCTTGGCATTGCAAGCAAATTTGCTTATAAAACTTGTTGTATTTTCACAGGTTGCATTGTTGAAGTATTTGGACTTTGTTTCGCAGTTCTCAAGATAGATAGGGAAGTGTAATGTAACATCAGCTGTATGATTAATTTAAATCCAGTTGCACTACAGGTGCTTCAGTATATGCTTGGAGCACCCTGCTGTCATATGTATTTACAGGAGTATTGAACAATGTTGAAAGTAAAACCCAAACTTCTGAGACTCATTTTTTCCCCATTTGAGTCAATACCATTTTTGCCTAGCTGATACTTAACAACATGCTTTGCCAAGTAAACCACTTTTTTTTTTCTATTTCAAATGCAGTAGAGAAGAAATAGCACAAAAACAGGGAGTGGGGTTTAATTGCAGCTGTGCCACTCAAATCTAGCAAAGACAACAGAAAAACACTGAATTTACATTGGGCATACACCCTTTTTGCATCTACAATCTAAGTTTATCATTCTATATAATACTTATGGTAGCTGTCAATATAAACTATAAGATGAGCATATGCATAGTGTAAAGGTAAACATTCCCTAAAAGAAATTAGGGAAATATTATATATATCTATATATATCTATATATATCTATATATATATATCACAGAAAAAAAAAATTAAAAGAGAGTGGTTTCCTTTTTTGCTTCCATGGCTTTGCCTCTCATTGTTCATTTGTTTTTAATGGCCTCCAGGAAGCCTTGAAGTGAGGTTAAGCTGTGATTACAAGTTTGCGTAAGAATGTACCAGCACTGCCTGCCCCAGAAGGCAGCAGATCGCTCTTCTGAGGAGGTGAAGTCGAAGGTGTCATTCCTCAGTGTCTTTCCTCCAATGACTGGAAAAAATACAGAAGCCCCACATATGGGGTCCTTACTGATTCATCTTTATGACACAGCTGCAAGTCCACAGACTGAGGGCAGGTACAATTTTGAACCTTCTAGAAGGAGGAGGAAGTTCTGTTGAAAGTGATGCAGGATTTGTACCAGGGAAGGGCAAATGGCAGTAGTTCTTCCCTCTCCAGGGCCACCACTAGCCTGTTGTGGAAGTGCTGAGGCAGACTCCCCTTATGGACGCTGCAGTGCCTGTGGTAATGGGTCACACCGCATGGATCCAAAGCCCAAAGTTTCATTTCTGGGATACTCTGGTAGACTCTGGATTTCCCAGGGAAACAGATGGCAATTAGCTACTGCTGCTGAGCCTTCCTACTTGCATTCTTTTACTCCTGGAGGTATCCTACCCGAGAGCTTGAAAGAGAAGATTCTTATATGGGGAGGGAGAGAAGGAGTCAAGCACCTATGAGCAATACCTACTTCCTAGAAAATTAAAACTTATAACTGTTACCTGTCAGTAACTGGAATTCTACTCAGGGACTCACTGTCTTAAAACCTCTCTGGTATGCATGGGAAGCGATCTACCTTTTCCACATGTACCTCAAAACACAGTGAGAAGTCTGTCTTTTGTTTTGAGGAACCTTTTCAAACTTAAATGACTTTAACTGCTATTTAAATTCAGTGACAAAATTTTTAAAAGTGCCCTGGGGACTTCATGAGGAGCAGGAGTGGTCATACTTCACAAAACCATGGGAAAGAGGGGTCTGGAAAAGCCTGTTGGGTCTTTCCAGTGTGAGGCTTTTGGAGGTCTGTAGCAGCATCAGGGCTGTTTGTGAGGCTGGGGCTTCATCTCTGAGCTGAAAGAGTTAATTTTCAAGTTCATCATGAGCTGTGTTTACTGATCCTTTCTTACTCCTTTGTGATAATTGGCACCTCAGATTCTCTGCTAATTAATTGGGCTGCAAGGGGCAGGTGGCGCCATTCTATTTTGATAATCCCTGTCAGCAATGTCTGTATAATCTCTTTGTTTAATTAAAATGAATTTGGAATAGGGGTGCATGAACTTGCAACAGTTTGGGGTTTTTTTTCCTTCTCTTCCTTTCTCTCTCTCTCCCTCCCTCCGTCTTTGTCCCCCTCTCTGCCTCCCTCCCTCCTGGCTTTGCCTTGCTTCGCTTCAGTGGGCGTTCACTGCTGGGGGGCAGTTCTGCACTTGTGGAACCACCACAGTCCGTGTGCTATTGTCACTCTCCAGTCTCTTTGGATATGTCTTACCTCATTAACACTCCCCAAGACATAAGCCATTTATTTTGAAATGTCCTTTTTTCTTTCCCTTTAAAACGAAGAACAAATCTGTAAAGAGATTTCAAAACTTCTTCCTACTTAAAGTGAAAAACAGCTCAGAAGGTGCATTGAGGATTAAAATAATTTTAGTTAAAACCAAAATATTTAACCATTGAAAGACATTACTGTAATGTTTTATCAATTCATTGCTCATTTATCTCCATGGCCCTGACAAAAATTTCAAGCAAGCCAACAAAATCCATTGCCAAAAGCATTGTTTATCTTAAGTCAGTTCAGGCAATATGAGCAAGGGTCAACTTTTTAACACTCACTGAGGACAGATTTCAAAATGAAGAGCTGAAAGTTTAAATTTCTGCTAAGACATAGCTTGAATGTGTGTTTTATTATGATTATTGGAAGCATTTCATGCCAACTGCAAACACAGAAGTGGATTGCAAGCCTTGTCCTTGAGGAGGCTGCATGGCTTTGAAGGTCCCCTCCTTCTCCAAGTGCCTCCCTGATGTTTTGTCTAGTTTCTCTTCACATTCCACAGCAGAGGACAGAAAGTCACAGGAGCCGAACAGAACATGGGATTTGTTTTACAAACACTTTTAAGGGATAAGAAGGTGAAGGATAGATGACGAAGGTTTCTTGTGCCATGGAGGACATTTCACATCATGTGCTCTTCTTGTCCAGTGGCCTGACAGCTCACTTCTGCTGGCTGCTGTTCAAGGGGAAAACTATATACATCCCCCCCTGCTTTTTTTTTCTGTGCCTGGAGGCATGCTGGAGCCTAGCAGAAATAGGAATCCCAATTTTTGGCCAAAATTTAACAGCTAATAGGTTCCTGAAGGAGTCTGTCAAACTGTTGAAGTAATATGAATGTACACAATTCCCTAGAATCTAAAAGGAAAAAAAAAAAAACTATGTTGTGTAGTAGTTTAATTATATTATCTTCCCTTCTGTGTTCGAGATGAGGTCACTCAGGAACTGATGGCACTCATGGCTCCTTTATGTTTATTTGAAAAGGGTGGCACAAAAGATCACTTCTTCAGTGGCATCTGTCTCAGCATTTCCTCAGATCCCCAACACTCTCCTGTTGCAGATATTTTTTTCCCTGCTACTGTTGACATGTTTACTTGCATTGTCTGCTGAAACCACACATCCAGCTCATTTTCCTGTGGTGTGCTTACTAGTGCCATAGATAGGTGATAGTATCTCTGTTGTATATCCACAGAACTTGGAAACTGTGCAATGCCAGCAATGTAGGATGTGTTTCATCCTTTCCTACCCATTCCTTGTCTCCCTGAGGTCCTTCCTTTCCTCTTACTGAAAAAGCTGCTGATGGTTCAGTGTGAGTAATAAACATCATACAACTCTTGAGTCATTTGTCTGGGATTCTCACACCCAGGAAATCAGCTCACATGGAGGAGATGAGATGCTGAAATTATAGTGAAGAATGTTTTAGAAAGTTCCATGTGAAAGATTTTTTCTTTTTTTAATAGATGTCAGTGAATTAGCATTTTTAATAGGAGATTGAAGGATAAACTGGCAAACTTGTCAGCATTCCCCTGCAGTGCTCTGAATGGATGCCCAGAGCTGCCAGCATTTGTAACCTCATCATTAGCCTCCCAGTAACTGCTCTTTGTCAGCTATCCCTAGTGTCCACACTCAGAGGGTCACATGAAACTGTTTTAATGCACTAAAGCAAGATGAAGTTTCTAATTCTCATCAAATCAGGGAGAAGTTTGAAAACTCAAAGACTGGCAGGGGAAAAAAAAAGAAATCGAGAAATTCTTCTGTTCAAATCATCAGAGTTTTTATGAGATTATCTAAATCTATGGATCCTATTAAAACAGAATGAAAACATGAAAACAGTCATAAGCTGTCTTGCTGCTGTTTGCCCCTTTGCCATATGGGTGCTCTGCAATGCCTATGTGGTAAGGGAGAGGAAATTTCACTTGTGTTTCCTGGCATTTGATGAGCATCACACTAGATAGAACTTCTGCAACACAGCAAAAAGCAATCCCCAAACTTTTCAGGAACTGGAAATGCATCCAAAGATTTGCCTACATCACAGACATTCTTTGAATTTTCTGTTATAAAATTGTATCTTTAAGGTACAACACTGTGCAGATGTTTAAAGCAGGAAAATATCTCAATGTAAGTAGCAGGGGAAAAAAAAAAAAAAGCTGAAATCCTGGAAAGCTCAAGAGGTCCAAAGGAATCTTTCCTCTAACTTGTCATTGAGCACAACAGCTAGGGATCAGCTCAGCAGCACCTAGCCCTTACAGATGGTGTCTACTTCAAGTATGACTCCAGTGCATTTCCTTTTCCTGGTAATTAAGATGCTGTTGTGTAAAGGTGAGACTTCAAAGTTGTGTCTGGGCCCACTCTTCTGTCTTACTAGCACTTTTCCTGGAATAGTGATAGCTTCAACATTTTGCTGAGCTCTGTTTGTTTGTGAGTCCAAATGAAAACAATGGGGGAGTTGAAACAACTTCTGAGACATGTGAAGAGCTTTCTTACTTGGGGGGTTATTTGGATTTCTGTCTGCCTGGCTTTAGGTGACAGATTCCCAGGCAATTCCATGGTTTTTGTACAAATGTCTCCTGATTGTGACTATTAGGGATATGTGGTATTAATTAATAGACTCACAATTCAAATTATGTGGTGGAGTTTTAGAGAGAAGTATATAATATACACAAAATATAATAACTGATATGGCTCTGGAGGTACCTCTATTCCTCTGTTTTTGAGAGTCTCAGGTTTCAGGGTTTAGTTCAGGTCCTTTTGGTTCCAGACCTAGTTACTTCTAGATTGCCATAGGAAAGTATGAACACATCTGCTCCATATTGCTCTGTAGTCTAGAGGTAGAAACTCTTAAAATGCAGCATTTAATCTGTGGAAATCCAGCTCTGGATGTGAATCATCTCATATAGGAATTTCTGTCCAAGTTTTAGTATGGCAAGACCAGAGTATCTCCCAAAGTGATCCTTCTCCTCTGCTGAGCATCAGCAATAGCAGAATAGCAATTCAACTGCAGAGATTGTTTTGCAGTCTTCAAAAGGATTGCATGCTTGCTAGAAACTGAATAAAACTTACTCATGCCCCAGAGGATTAAATGCCTTCTGAGAACGTGGAATTCCAGATCTGAAACGTGATTCTGTTCTTGCTCAGATGCCTTGAAATGTTAAGTCCATTTCTTTGGTTTATAGGTACTTGCTGCAGAGAGTCCAGCTTTGCTGATGTGACAGCAAGGAGCTAATGCTATCAAATAGTCCCATTTAATTGCACTACTTATGTCTCCTGCGTAGATTTTGAATAATTATTTTTAAATTGAGGCTCATAACATACAAAGGGATGCTGTGAATCATCCAAAACTTTTTTAGGAAGCAATTTTTCCTCTTGCAGTCTAGAATGTGGGTATTAAGGAAATTCTGTTTTCTCCTACCTCATAAATTCAGCAGTTCAGAGGAAAAAATGTATCAGCTAGATATTATATAGGAGTTTGGTAGTTGAACAAGTAAGTGGTAGGGTAAAAAAGACTGAGCAGGAAAGAGTCATACAGTTGTATAGGGAATGAAGAAGCTGCACGAAAAATTCTACAAATCACTTTAGTACAATAAAAACTCATAACTTCTCCATTTACTGACAAAGTAATTTGTCACAGATGCTGGCCCCAACTGATGGACATTAAGGAGCCAGTAAATGTGACAAGTCACATTGTACATTATTAATTTAGATTATTTCTTTTCCACTTCTCAGTCAAAAGCTGGTTATTTGGAGCTGGCAAATACAGTGGCATTGTAGGTACTGTACTGTTGACAAGAAACAATCTTCTTAAGTGGTACTGTGATGAATCCATTTGGGTAACTGTTTACAGAGACTTCTACTGTAGAAACTCCACTCTTTCTTGCAAGATTATCTCTGACCATTTGAATGTTAACATTCCCTTATTCATGGTGTCCAGTGCCAATTTCTGAGTTATATTTTCAGGCAAGGCCAATATTGCATGTTGATTTTTGCTTGGAGTTGATTCTTGATAGGTCTTAGATGTGAAAGCCCATGCCTTTTTGATTATCTGTGAAGATATTGAGTTGAATCTCTAATACTACTAGCTATTGACTTTCATTTATTTGTTGCCTTTTTTCAGGTTTGAAGACCCTTTTTAAGGTCTCAGTGTCCTAAAGTCTTTCTGGAGATTTAAACTATTTAAGGTATTGTTAGGTGGTTTCCTTAAATTTAATATTACCTGCTTCAGTAGTACTTTTGGATAAAAAATATATTAAAAAATCAGAGTCATGAAGGCCTTTTTCAGTCCATTTATCAAGAATTAAGATCACGACTAACAGATTAATGAATTAATCAAGATGCTCAATTATGCAATATAGGAGCTTTTGAACAAGAGCTGCACATTTTGCATTTTGGAGTTGTTTGGCTCATGGAGGAACAAGTATCCTAAACTGCCAAGGTTTTGAATCCAAATTCTCAGTGTACATAATTGTTGTCCTACAACAATTTTATTTTATTTTGTATACTTTTTTTTTTTTTCTGCTATAGGCAGGCTGTCACCAGGATGTAACCTGAAAATTAAATATCCTTGTTTGCAGTAAAATTTTTAAACATTATGGTGACTATACTTTAATACTTTGACTCCTATTTTGAAGTGCTTCTTTTTAAAAGGTAAACAATTGCCTCTAAGGAAACATGGAAATAACATCTTGATTTGGTAGCAGTTCTGAGAAACAGCACTTCTTCAGTGTGCCTGGATTTAACAAGTTGAATATTTATTTATTTATTCATTCATTTAGTTAGTTATTTAAAAGCAAGACTAGTTACTTCTGGGAGCTTATTGTGTATATTAGTGTTTTTGTAGGATTATCCTCTGCAATATTTGGCCGGGATTTGAGGTCACGGGCACTCTGGCCACTGAGAGTGATCACATTTGGCCAATGAATGGCTCGTCTTTTGCACTGGCACACCACTGCAGAGCCTCTTATGTCGCTCTCTCCTAGCCAGCTCCTTCTGTTCCTTTGAGATAGCTCTCTGTTTGCCCCTATCTTTGAGACAATATTTGCATCCTGTGCACATGCATAAAGCACCATCTCAGTCTATTATTTTAATAAGTGTCACATATCAGCCCTAAAGCATAATACTGTCACTGGTTTCATGGCCTCCTGGAGAAGGACTTGGGATATTCAAATAGCTGCATCTCATTATTTCAGTTCTCAGCCTTATGTTCTAAACTTGTCCAAACGCAGAGCTGGGAAGGAAGCAGGTAGCACCACTTCCTCTGCAATAGCCTATGTCCTAGCAGGGTTAGAGGGCTTTTCAACCCAACACGAATGATAAACACCTCATTCAGATCCTCCTTTACAAAGGTATTTGTGAGCATGGCTGAATAGCTCTGGAGAACAAGAAAGAAAGGATGGGACTAACCTGTTCATGTCATGTTACTTCAGCCACTGCAGTGGCTTGTGGTTACTGCCCCATCTATCTGGGGAAAACCCCTTGGAGAGGTTTTAAAGAGACCATGATCAGCTGTAAGGTGATATGTTAAAAGGACTACCAAAACTACCCATAGAAACTTGAAGCACTAAAGAGGCAATAACTGGAGACAGAAAATGCAGACGGCACAGCCGCTGTATTGATTTGTTTTTCCTGGAATTACAAACTCATTCTTCAGTTAAAATTAGTGATCATCAGGGGCTGAGTCACTCCGTTTGTTATCTAGACCCTACTTTTCCCTCTCCTAAAAGAATGTGTGCTCACGGGTAGGCCAGATGTGCTGGTGGACAGTGGTCCCTTCCCTGCCACATTCTCTTCCGGCAGGCTCTCAGGGAGGTGTGCATCCATCCTCTTGCTAAAGACAGAATTTTTCCCCATCATGGTAGAGAGGAATCGAGTTGCAAGAATAACATGCCTTTTGGGTGTTTCTGCATGAAGGTGAGGCCTGTTGTGGCCAAAAAAAGTATTAGCATCTCTGGTTCAAGTTGGTCAGTGGCTGAAGCAGCTTTCTGGATCTGCACAGAAGCACCTCCTAACTGATCAGCAGAGAAAAAAAAAAAGCTGACATTGAAAAAAGCTGTCTTTCAGCATGATCAATCTGGCCAACACTTCCCCAAGCCAGGATTACACAGGAAATAAAGTTTTTATTACATGCCATGGTATTTATGTGTGAGCCCCTGGAGTATAGGTCAGACTACAGCAAATGTTTGTGGAGATTTGGTGATCATCCCCAATGAATATGTAAACTGAGCTCAAGATCAAAAGGGTCTGCTAACTTTAGTAGGCTGCTCACCTGATGTTAAGTATCAGAAAGCAAATTAGTAATAAAATTGTTTTTGTTGGCATCCTAGGTTATATTTGGGCCTTGCAGCACTGAAAATTATTGCCTGATAGACATCATAGATAATAACACTGAGCTCCCCTACAGTGATGAAGTGCAGGCCATGGATTGATGAAGTACAATACAGACAGAAGCTTGCTGCTGGAACAGATGTGCTGGTCTTAATACATTACTGCTTATCTGCTGGTGATTACTGCCTTTCTCCTGAAGAGAGGGGGCAAGAGCACTGAGTACTCCTCATCTGCTTTGGTATAAGCTCAGATGTCTTGCCTTAAGCTGCTGTTGAAGGCTGTTTAAACTAAGCCCAGCTGACTTGTCTGTGAAATAGATGGGGGTCTCAGGCAGTTCACTCTAGTTTTATAAGGAGTTTTGTAAGGAGTGATAACATTTCAGAAGAGAGAAATGGATGTTACAGCTTTCTGTGTCTTTAAAAGTAGTGAAATGCACCTTGAAGAAGTTTTCCACCAGATAAGATCAAGAAGATGGGAAGGGACATAGCTGTTACATTGTTTGTACATGGAAAACCACCATTGACTTAAACCCCATGTATCTTCCTAGCTTATAACTCTTTAAAGTAATTTCAATCAACCCCTTAGAGTTTCTAAAGCTTGGAGTTGCTTGAAAATATACTGTATTTTCAATATGCTTGCTTTTGCTAGTTGCATTTACCAAGTACACAGATCTGTATAGCATCTTCCTTTATTTGTGCCGCAGCTCCACACAGAAGTAGAAAAGCAGCATCTTGACAACTAAGAAAATAGTGGAGCTAAATAAAACCAATGATTTAAATGTATTCCCTAGATTTCAAACAGAGAGTGTTTTTTTAACACAGATCTGATTTTTGAGCTGGTAGCAGGGCATGTATTTCAAGAGATGCCAGAAATATCTGCTTATAGGAGGCTGTGTGGTACTGTGGGCAGTGTTTGTGAGAAGAAAATGTAAGCACTTTAAAGATAAAATATTATGTGATGCCTTAAAAAGCCCAGGGTGTTTAACTTGTAATGGTGTATGCTTAAGTTAATGGTGGTAAGAATACACTGCTAATTGGAGTGACAATTCAGTGGAACTGACCATCTTTACATAAAGTTCATGTTTCCTTCAGTTCTACTGTTTGATTGCACCCAGTGATATAAAAAACAATAAACACATGACCATTTTACAAACAAGGCTGGACTATTTCTAAATAGCTCTTGAACACACTGTTTCAGCTGTAAAAGTAGCTCAGAATTGCTTCTGCAGGTTTCTTGCTTGAAGGTTAGGGGCATTATGTTCTTGTATTGTGTAGACTGCGTGCATGAGTTGCTGCAAAGTTCATTATACTGCTAAGGCTGTCAGGGGTATTTATGGATATTCATGTGCAGTGAACCCTTGAACCTGAGCTAGTCATCTGAGCGTTGCTTGTCGTTAGAGTTGTGTTTATGCTTAACATTGGTAGCAGTATTTAATTGCTCCCTAGAAAAAATAATTGCAATTTGAACTCAGTTGTATAGTAGACAAGGGATTGCAAAAATGCCAGGCCCACAGGAAGGACTGTCCTTCTTACACAAGTATTAATTATTAGACTTCTGTTCTCAACTCCCGTTTCCAGAGTTTGGGAATGAACGTGGAACAAGTATATTATTCAAACTGTGCCATGTTCCACTCCCATTAAAATTAGTAATGGCAAAAATTGCGTGATGGAATTAATCATATTTCAAAAATATTTTCCAGGCATTTTTCATGTCAGCTGCAAATGGGAGAAAGGGTGATGATGCCATTTTGCAATGGAGAAGAGCGGAGCTCTCGCCTTATACTCATCTGAAGAGTTTCTAATTCAAAGTATTGCCATGTTATCCGTGCTAAAGTTTCAGTTCTCATAACCCAATATCAGATGGGAAAATCCTGCGTAACGCCTGGAATGCCAGCAGGGCTGTTATGGTCCTGAGGCGGGTGGTGCTCTACACGTCCTCAGAGCTGCGTTTTAGTGCTCTCCTCCCAGTGTGAAGGGAGTTTATATTTCTGTAACTCTAGTGGGGATTCCTTTGGCTTGACACAATCCTGGGAATGTCTTTCAAACCATGTACATACATAGAACAGATGGCTTTCATGGGAAGCAGGAACTACTGTTCAACATGTAAGAAATTTTTTTTTTTTCCATTTCTTGGTAGCTTTCTGACTTGAAAAAATCCTTCCACAGATACTGTGTAATGGGAACAGTATCTTGATTCTCTCCTCCATTCCTGCCTTATTTTCATTTTCCTGTCAAGCTCAAAAAAAACATTTTTTACATATTCTAAGGGTAGAGGTGGTTTTTTGAGCCTTAAATTCAATTGCTACTGAACTTTAGCATTTGCAATGAAAGCTGAATTACTGAAGCTTAGCCTTAGTGGAGAATTTAACAATACAGTTACTGTATTGTTCCTGTTCCTGTCCTCTCAGGCATCAGTGCCATCTGACCAAAACTCAGGAATGTAATTATTGACAGATATGTAGCTCCATATGGAAAATAATCTTTAGAATTTCATGCATTTTGCTTGCAATTTAATTAAATATTAACATTTTGTAGTAGCAGATAGCAGCATCAGTGAGTGATATGTTGTGACAGAATATAATATGAAGTGACCACATAAGATAATTAAAGATCATGCTGAATTTAATTTTCATGCTCTTGCACTTAGAAGCTTGTCGCCATAAATGGAGAGTTAATAAATGTTCTGCCCCCTGCAAACATTGCCTCACTAAATGGCTCTCCTTTCTTATAACCATGAGTTTGCTTTTCACATCGTGTGGCCTTATAGAACATGAACCTTTTTTGGGTACAGAGTAGCAATAAATAGACCGACTTTTGCTTTTGAGTGGGTACACTCCTCTGCACTCATCAGTCTGGCAGAGTTTCTCATAGATTTTGTTAATATTTCTCTAACTTGATAAAAAAAGTAAGAACGAGCAACCATCTAATAGAAAAGAAGAAAGCTTCAAAAATTTGGTGCGTGGGTATCTTTTTTAGTAAAAGTATTTGACCTTGAAAACATTTCCCAGTTACTACCACGACAAAGAACAGAAGCTGTAGGTTAATACTCAGCTGCCTGTACAACAATGAATTACAACCTACCATTAGAGAGGAAAAATAAGTGTAGTCTATTGTAATTCTTTAATTGAAAATGTATCATCATGGAATTGTTACTTGGATACCACTCAAATTCTTATGGAAATGTGTTTCCTTTCATTAGCAGGTCGATTTATTTGATGATATTACGGAATTGCAGGTTAATTTTCATCTACTATCCTTGTGTCATATTGATACTGTCCAGCTACATGTTTTAAATAAGCATGTGACTTCTAATGTCTAGTTTTTATTTTCCATCTGAATATTTGCCAGTGCTGGGATTAACATATTATCTACAGCCAGGGAACTAAATTAGCACGTTTTAAGGAGGTGCATCCAGAGAATATATCAAAAATAGATCAGCCAAAATGAATGAAAAACATGGTAAAACTGAATCTAGATATGAGAAACTTACTATGTCAGACCTGAGTGAATATAACAGGAATTGAGAGCATAAAACTGTAACATTTGTCTGAATCACTTCTCTTAAAGATAGTGGGGAATTGTTGAAGAAAAGCAGCTGCTGTCGTGTAAGATTTGGGAATCTCCCATCAATTTCTAGCTTTCATCAGAGTATGAGAATTACCACAGCTTGGTGATGGTTTAAGGTCATTGAGAGAGTGATGATACCAGAGTTGCCTCAGCACATGAGCTGACCATGTAGATGTTGCTGGATCATCCCAGCCAAACAAAAATTACCGGCATTACACTTCAGCCTCTGTCTTGGCTGGATGCTTTGGCAGAGGTGGATGGAGTTGCACCGGAGGCAGGAAAAAAGTCTGCAGTGTGTTAGCAGGTTTGTTCTATGGATGGAGCTGGAACCTGCAGGCCAAGGCAGTGCCCAGATGGTGCCCTGCAGCAGAGAAGGTGGTGGCGAGACTTGCACACTTTCAGTGCATGGGGATTTGCAACCAATTCTATTGTAAATAAGGTGTTGCAATTATGTAAAAAGTCTTAATCAGTGAATTCTCAGACACCAGAGGTTTCCTCAAGGGTCAGTACACAGGTTGCACTGTTAATATTTGCTCTCTTCCACACTGAGATGTAGGGAGAATTTTCAGCTAAAAAACTGTGAACTGCAGTAGCAACTCAGACTGCACACAGCCTATGCTGTGTGCTCTTAAGGGAGTAGGTTTATGCAAGAAAAAGTCTGTATAACCCTTAAAAACTGTATTTAATGCCTATTCAGAGTACTAGCAGGGCAATCATAAAAAGTGACACATTTATGGCTTAAATAAGATGAACTGTGCTTTGATCCTGCAAAGTTCTAGCATAATTCTCTGATGCTCAGCTTCATTCTTCCTGACAGCATGAGATATCCAGCATTCCCCCCTCAGTCCTTGCTCTTTCTGATGACCCTCAGCAAGGGAGCACTGGTGGCTGCTGCTTTGGGTGTGGAACGTGCCCACTAGGAGCCTGGTTTGTGATTACCAGCTAATTTTACATAGGCCACCCTAGAAGCTGTTGGAGAAATAAATCACTGCAGAGCTGTCCTGGATTTAAGCCACTGAAAGGCCTATAAAAATATTTGTTACCCAGATACCTGAGCTGGCCAGCCTTTTCTACAGACCTTAAACTGTCTTACACGTTTCGTGTTGCTCATTTTGGGTGGTTTTAGTCGGGCAGGTTGAAAAAGTATTTTTTGGCAGCTGGAGCAGGAAATGTGTATTTGCCATTTAAGTGCATGTAAATAGGGAAAAATCCTATTAAACTGCTATTGATGAGATGGCATGCAGTAAAATGAAAACTGACCATTTTGATACAAGTAGTTGATGCTACAGAGGTTTCTTTAATGCGGCCTAAAAATTGTTCCCATCTCAATCTCTTAGAGCAGTTTAGGACATCCCGGATTTTCTTTCTCTCAGTGCCTCATTTACATCTGCTTAGCACCCAAGGCTTCTCTGGGGAGGTCCCTTTCCTTGGAAATGCCTTCAGAACACCCACAGCACAGCTTGTAAGATCTGATAGAAGGCATATCTATAAAATAGGCCTCTTTTTGTCTCGCTTTTGTTTCACACTGTCCATTCTCCCTTGGGAGGTTTGTCTCCTCTCCTTAGGAATGGCAGTGATGTCTGAGCAGCCAACCTGGTTGTGGAGCCTCTCCCTGAGAACACAACTCCTTTGCAACGAGTACTTCCTAGGCTAGCAGAGAGAGGAACGTTCTACATTGAAACAGAATGGTTTACAGGTAGAGGAGCTTGCTTGGCACATGCTAAAGATATTGGGGATTGCACTTCTAATGTGGTTTCTCAGCTGTAGAGAGAAACAGCAAAGAGCTGCTGCATCTCTGGATTTGTTCCAGCCCCTTGGTTGGGGCTGAGCTTTGGTTCCCTTGCACCCTCCTCTGTGAGGAGGGGTTTGGGTGACTTTTTTTTTTTTTTTTGCACAGAGATTGCTTAAGCAGCCAATCCTTGTTCCACTTGCCCCAGTGAAGGAAATCCTGTATGAACTGGAAAGTGTTAGAAAGGATTTAATGAGATTATCATGAACTGTTACTTAAAATCTTAAACCCGCAAGAAGCTGTGCTCTGTAACTGGGGAGAGGTGAAGGAATGGGAAGGACTAAAGAAGCTGTCTACTTATTTAAAGAGGCAGAGCCAGAGGTGGTTTTTTTTAATGTCTTAATATGCATTTTAGCTAAAAAAAAAGACACAAACAAGGAAACAATATGCTCCTCCAAAAAGGAGGGATATTGTGGAAGTCTAGTGTCTTTGTGTCTTCAAATTTAGATTTATTTTTGATAATATTGTAGAAGTAAGTGATACTGAAATTACTATTTGAAAATTCATTTGCCCAGTGGACTATGCAAGCTCCTACTTGCCTTCAAGCTCATCATACCAGTCAGAAGTGCCTCAGAGAGATCATGTTGTATCCACATCACATTAGGGACTGCTTTGAGGTTTGACATGTCTTGCGTTGTAATACATAGAATTTAGTAGCAATGGAGTGAAATTGGTTGGTCTTGGGTATTTTTTCTTTGTTTTGTTTTTGTTTTGGGGGAGTTTTTTCCTATCATGTGCTTGCAATGAATCTGTAAATACAGCTAAGACTTATTTTTGCTGCCAAGTCCTGCTTGCTGGGCTCTTGATGACATTGAAGTCACAAAATGCATTTACTTTCCATGTGTTTGGTTGGCTTCTGTGGTCTTTGTGTACCTGTAATGATAGGAAAGTTATGAATAGTGGTTGTATGTTATGGAGTTAACCTCCCTGGAGACCTGGGTACCTAAAACTGGTGTGCCACTGTGGTTCCTCAGGGGGATCTGCTTGCAGTTAAACCTACGGAGCAATGTGATTGTAAACACAGGAACAAGTTTTGCTCAGAAAAAAAAGTTATTTCAACTGGAAATTGGTAATGAGTAAAGAGGTATGGGGTGAAAAGTACCTTCAACAAGCATTAGAGTAGGATTTATTTTGGCAGATGCCTATCTTGAATGCGTAGGATACTTTCCAAATCCATCAGACATGCTTTTGGGGTGGGAGTGGGGTGAATAAATCTATGTCTTTGTCCATTTATTCCTTGGGAGAATAGCTTGGAGGCTGAAATCCAAACTGTGCTGAAAGAAACTTCTGAAATATGAAATTATGTAGTGATAAGATACTGTATCAAGAGACTCTAGCATAACTTAATTGCTGAGAACACTTTATGGCATAGAAGTGTTGTTCATTGTTTTTATATACTCATTACTATAGTTTTCCTCAATTATAAAAGCCCTGAAAAAATAGTGTGAAATGATTAAAATAATTTTTTGAGGGTAGTCTTCATGCACTCTTCCCCTCTGTACCAAAATATCCCACCAAGCCATCCCATCTCTGTTAGGCTTCCTCTTCTGTCCTCTTTCAGCCTCATTCTTTGGCATATTGAGAGGGAAAGGAGAAATGGAGATTTGGGAGGCACGGTGCTCCTGCCACCAGGAAGGCAGCAATAAGATACCTCCAAAAGTGGTTTTGGGTACAGTAGGCTTTGGAGGAAAGAGTGGCTTCAGGGAAAGTAAAAATAATTATCTAAATTAGCTTAAATTAGAAAGAATTGAGCAAAACTCTTAGAGATTTGCTAAATATGATACAAGTGTGCAGGTTAAAATATTTTTGGCAAGTGCACATTGTCAAATACAAAATCCTGGTATATTTCCAGAATGTTAAAATAAATCTGAGTGCAATAAGTATCCTTCTTTCCCTCTTGAATGAGTCAAAGAAATCTTCTTTCCGCAGTGAGAAAAGTGAGTAAAACATTTGACTCCAAACAACAGAGAGAGCTGATTTCTGAAAGTGACTGTCAGTGAGTGTCACATCCCTCCAAGAACACTCCATTTGCATCAGGACACCTCAGCTGATAAAAAGGTGCAGCAGGAATAGGTGGGTGATAAAATATGAGATGAACCATCCCTGAGAGGAACAAGAAACTTAAAATTTGGGGGACTTCAATAAGAGGAGACAGAAAAAGGAAAATAAAATAATACATATAAAAAGAAGAAGCAAATTGAATTCTTCCATTTAGCCTTTTACATAATAAAAGACAGGAGACATCCCAATGAAATTAAAAAGCAATGCCTTTAAAAATTAATAAAAAGCAAATACCTTTTACTGGATACAGAAATATGGACAAACTGAGCTACTGCTCTGATCTGATGTGTCAGTGCAGAGATTGCGAAGTTATGTGGCCTTTTGAGGAAGTCTTTAGCTTCTGTAGCTGGGTACAGTTCTATTTTGCCACAGTCCGGGACATCTGGACAGAAGCCAGCCCTGGCTCAGCAGTTGGGTGGGTGCAGATGCTGTGGTCATGGTAGCTGTGGTAGATACATTGCTGTGAGGTGGCTCTGTGGCTCCCACTTTGTGGGGACAACTTCCAGTTGGAGAACCATTGCAAGATCAGGCAGAATATGACAAAACACTATAAATATTGGTTTCTGGTTTATTGGATCAAACACGTGTCCAAGGTTCTTTAATTTTATGATCTTGGTTCTTTACCCAAATACAGTCAGCCTAGCAAGGAGCTTTGGTAAAGCTAATGGTACAAAATTTCTTCCCACATTTAGATATTGATGCAGCTTGTCAGAGAAATGGATTTTTATTCATATCATTGAATAACCCATACTATAGGTAATGACATTTGAAACCAACAAATGAACATCTATGTGTGTATGTTTGTGTGTATAATTATACTGGTAAAAGAAAAATAATTTCTTTTGATCAAAATATTTCAAGTTTTAAAGGCTACTTTCTATCCAAGGGGGAAAAAAACCCATGGACTCAATCATATTAGGCTGAGTAGGCCCTCTTAGGAGGATGATTATTTTTTTGGAACTTGTGATCCAAATGCTGTGTAGCCAAAAACTGCCTAATGAACACGTCAGTTAAAACTGAACACAGCCTTCTAGACTGGACACTAAACCTCAGCCCTTCCTTAGCATACCATATCCTGATCCCCACATGCGATGAGATGGATGGTTTGCTGTTTGTATTTGAAAGAGAATATGGTGCAACATATGATGCACAGCCACAGAAGGTCCTCACTAAGCAACGTACTCCAGAAGACAGTGTCTATGTTACTGCTGTGAATGGCTTCAATTAAAACCCAGTAAAACTGGTAGTGGATTTCTTCATGCTATCATCTTGGATTATCATGCCTGAAAACCACATCCTTCTCAATATAGTTTTCCTGTGGTTTAGTCCAAAGGTCTTTTCACCTCTCTTGGCAGTGTGCTGCTCCTTTTTCTCAAGGATCAGTCACTTCTGATATATAACTAAGAAATAAATGGCCCTAAATTGGAAGAAAAAAACCTCAACCAACCAGCTCTGGAAAAGCAGCAGAACTTCCCCATGATGCATCATACTGTGAACTGATTTCCTAAACTGCAGCAACAAATCCTCCATCATCTAAAACTGAAAAGAGAAAACACACTGAACTCTCCATGGCATCCTGTCCAAGGGTTTTTTGATGAGTATTTGCATTTTTTACTTACTTACTTCCAGCCATATGAAAAAAATGCTTACTGTTAGCTTACTGTTTCTTGCTGGAGTCGCCAGCTGTGGAAGAAAGTAAGTTTACATAGCCTAAATAAGTTTTGGAGTTAAAAAGCATGATCTAGCAAAGCAAATCATACTTTGTTTTGAGACTAGTTTCATATATGGGGAATACTTTTGAGAGTAGTCCACATACATGGGGAATAAAAGGTGTTTGGGAGCTAGGTATGATGGCTTATTTGGGCAGTTTGTCTGTTTCCATGAAAGTCTGCAGTCTGTAGAGTCAGTTTCATCTGTAAGGATGATACTGGATGAGAATTTAGCTTTACAAATTAAGAAAAGCCCCACTGGTAAATACATTTCAGAGAAGCACCTGCATCACCTGCTCTGTGCTCTTATTTTCTCCCAACTCTCACAATTTCAAATGAACACGCAGACAAAAGCAGAAGGTTTATAAAACCAGTTGTAGTTCTTGTGAAACTGGGAAAGGTGCAACAGAGGTGTCAGTCATTACAACAGATGAAATGTTTTAGTCATCAGTGATGGTTATAGTATATTATTTATAAAAGCATGTGTTAATTTGTGGTAATGAGTAAAATTATTTGCATGTTGTAAACAAGAGATTCATGAGTTCTTAAGGAAGTGATTTGATTTAAGGTGTGTTTTGGAAAGACTCTGTTTTTAGGAATGATTTTGAGAACCCACTTTGTTTTTGTAAATATGGGGCAACTAAGAGCCAGAAGAGTTTTGGTTGTTTGGCTTTTATTTAATGGGCCTGGCAAGCCTTTTGTTCACTTCCCCTCCTCCCGACAGTCTGCACACAGTCCACCCCAATTTGTTAAAGACGAATTGTTGCCCGTGGTAACTGCAGAGAATTTGTTGAAAAGAACACTTTTAGAAGACAATGGGCCCCAAATATACTGTGGCACAGCTTTAAACTTTATTAAGTCTGTCTTGGACTACCCTCTCCTCTCCTGAGTTAAGGGAAGAAAAGTTTGGCAGCCTCCATGCTGTGAGCGTGATTGATGCCTAGAACATCTGAGGGACTTTTGTGTCCACATGCTCTCCATGAGTGCATAATGTGTGAATACTCAAATAAGGTCAGCCCTTATCAGATGTAATCTAGGCCTGAAAGCAGATCAACAGTGACAGTCATACCCCATAAGTGAGAACACAAATCATCCTTGCGTGCTTTGGACAAGTTATGGGATTTTCTCCCTTGCTCCCATTTTACCCTTTCCAAATGGGGTGTGTGTATGTCAGAGGGGAGGGGAAACTTTGGCAGATCTCTGGAAAAGAAAAAAAAGACAAAACCCAGAGGAATACGTGCCTGGAATACTAGATAGTCCCCTCAGCTGGGCCACAGGGGCAAGGGGGCTGTGCAAGGCAGGGGCTGGCCCTGTACAGGTCTGGGGGGTGCAGCTGCTCTCAGGCTGCTGGGGGAGCATCCCCACTGGTAGAGCAGGGCAAGAGAGAAGAAATTTGGGCAAAAGAGGTTCAATTCACATCTCCAGTGCCTTTTAAGAGTCTTTTCAGGGATTTCTAAGCACGTCACAGCTTTTGTTGTCTGCCTGTCCCTGGGTTTGAATGCCTCAATTTTTCAAAGCGGAGCGAAAGCATCTTTTTATTTTTTTTGAGTTTGTGCTCCATGGAGGGGGATGCTGTATTTCACCACAAAGTGAAAAAAAATATTAGAGAATAATGCCTTAAATGAATTCATTTCTGCCAGCTTTCCTGGAGAAAGCAGATGTAAGCAGGTTTTATCTGAAGGAAGAGCCTTCCATTTGTGACTATTACTTACTGTAGTTTAAGTACTGGATTGTTTTTTATCTAGGAAAACAAAGACAGCAGCAGTGAAATGTTGTTAATTTAGACTTTCTTGATTTGTGCTTCTGCTTAGAAAAGGATTTTAATGGGCAAAGAGCTTTTACAGAACACAAAATATATAGGGAAATAGCATAATTAGCAGGAAGAAAGAAAAGATACTGTTACGTCATTGACAACATTAACAACTATGGAAACAATGATGTCATCCTCTAAGATGTGAAATATTTTTTCCCCACACTTATGATAACTTGAAAAATTTCTTCTTGTTTTTAGAAATATAATGTCCCTATCAAGACAATAATTCACAATACTTTTGCTTGCTTCTGCACTCTTTATATGGAAGTGTATAACACTGGTGTATTCCCAAGGACTGACTGGAAGATCCACGAACACTGAGAGCCTGCCTACAACCCTTGTAATTACAACGTATTTTTGCTTGCTTCATTTATTTGTTTTGCTTTGTGCTTTAGTAACAAGAGGAGTGTCCAGCTGCTCCTTGAAAAGGCACAATAAAAAAGATTCCTTAGTTGCAGCTCACACCTTGAACTCTGAACAGAAACATGAGCAGGACAACCTCTCTCTTCCCTTTGCTGTGCTGTCACCTCTTTGCTCTGCTGAATGGGACAGTGTTTCTTGCGGTAAGGTGTGAAACTCTGGAATACAAGACAGGAGATGAAACCTCTTCTGTAATCAAATTCATGACAATGTGTCCTGAGCTACCATACTACATGTTTCCCCACCACCTCGTTTTTCTTCAAAAAGTGATCAAGGTGTGTGTTAAAGTAATTCATGCTTTCTTTCTGGCCACTGTCCCGAAGAAGAATATCCCCTGATGCCCATATACCCTGTATGGATGTGCAAAGAACCACCTAATTTACACAGAGTCTGAGTCTAAAAGTGTCCTCCTGCCACCCCCACCCTAACAAACACCTGTTGGGCACTGATTTTAAACACTTGCTTGCTTCAGTCTGCACAAGAAGCTCCTTTCCTTGATGTATTGATTCTGCTGGCATCCTAAAAGCATCTCAGATGGATTCCCCATATTTTCAAAGGCAATCTTTCAGACTCAGACATTTGCTGCTCTGAATTCGTCTAGTCCTTTAAGGTCACACAGCTGAGGCTTGTGGTGTCCATCCCAAGTGTCCAAAACAGTGATAATCTTCTGTCTTGCATTCAAAAAGGTCATAGGAATGCCATCCTGTGTTTGACATAGGAAGAATGGTCTGCTCTGTAGTATACAATGTGTGATATGTGGCAATTTGGGATTTTTAATTTTACTAACAAATATTTTAAATGGTGTCAGCAGATGACAAAGCATTACTTTAAGAGGGTTTTTTAATAAGAATTTGGGAAGGAAATGTCTATCATGCTTTTAGAAGACCACATGCAGGTTAAATAGGAGTTTTAAAACAAAGGTAATTTTTCCCATGAAAACTGATCTGCGTGGAGCAAATCTGCAATTAGAAGTCATATTAGAAAATAAATAGTTTAGATGCTACTGTGTTACTTTCTTGCTATATACTGCAATGAAAACATGTGAGAAAGACTGAAAAATTATATTGACATAATGATTATATTCACATAAATTATGCATTCCATTAATGTGCATGAAAATGGATGTCTGTGTTGCAGTTGCACTGTAAGTTGGTGTAGTAATCAAAGAGGTAATAAGAGTTTTAAACAAAACGATGAGGAAAAAATTAATTCCATTCATCACTAGAAAGACAAGAGTAATGCTCATCACATTTATGATACCTGGTCAAGGTCTGGTTTATGAATGCTGTGGCCAAATTGCTCTCAGTGACATAAATATGAATTCTATTCTGTTACTACTAATTGTTGTTTGGCAGCTGCTAGGCAGCCACTTCAAAGATTTCCATTCTGCTAGGCATCATCAGAGATGTGGATCTTCCCCAGAAAGTTTCAGGGGGATCACTTGTTTGAAGCCAAATACCATTTGAAGCGTAGTAGTGGAATTTACCCACTGAGATGCCAGGCTTCTGTAAGCTACAGCAGTCCAGTATCAGTGCCAAACTGAGCAAACATTGTCACAAGTGACCTGATGAATCACAAACCCTACTTTTCCCATTCTTATAGACAAAAATAATAGTGGTCATTAATTAATACTATATACTGATTAGGAGTTTAATTGAAAATACCTAGCTTACCCCTGCTCATTTTTTTGGGGGGGGGGAGTTTTGCTTAGTGGTAGTTGGGAGCCTCTTTTTATTATGGTACATCAGTTTGAAAATTTTCCCATTATATTGCTGCATTTTGAAGTGTTTTAAGGATCTCAGCTGTGTTTTGCTCGAGAACATGGACCACATACTTCTGCTGCTTGATGGCGTAAGACTCGCTTAAAACGTGTTCCTGTTATAAGGGGCGGATGTGTAGATTGTTCAAAAGCTGTGTGGATGTGGCGCTAGGGGATGTGGTTTAGTGGTGAACATGATGGTGCTGGGTTAACTGTTGGACTTGCTGATCTTAGAGGTCTCTTCAGAATTTATCTGATTCAATGATTCTGTGGGTTTGCATCCATTGATGACCTGCTGACGTAGAGGTCTATAAAACCTAGCCATAGATGAGGTGGCTTTGCTTTAGTGCGCGCAGCGGAGGAGTGACACAACTGCTGTGCATGTGTGCCCGTGAGGGGCGAGGTTAAATCCGTATGTGCGGCTGATTCACTAACAGGCTTATAGGGAAATCCTGCACTTCGCAAATATTCGAGCAGCTCATTTAGTCCTTGAATAATGACACCAGCTCAGAAGGTGTTCGTAGCAGTTGTGCGGTGACAAGCTGCAGGGAGGGTGCCCGTTCTGAAACCGCGCCGGGCAGGAGCGGCGGTGTCGGTTCCTCCTCGTTCCCGGCTGCCATCGGCTGCTGGCGAGGGCTTTCTGCGCGGGGCAGGGTCGCGGTCCGGAGCGCGTCTTCCCGGGCCGAGGAGGCGTTTGATGTGCGAAAGCCCGAAGGCGTTTGGCGGGATGGCTCCGGCTTCCTTGCGGGGCTGTGCCTGTGCCGGGGCAGGGCGAGCCCGGGCTACCTCTCCCGGCCGCGCCTCCCCCGCGCCGCCTCCGGCCCGGCTGCCCCGTGGTGTCCGGCGGCGGGGGCGCAGCCCGGCGGGAGGGCGCTGCCCCGCTGCCTCCCGCGGGCCCGCCGCCAGCGCTGCCCTGCCTGGCGGAGCCGGCCGGGGGCAGGAGCCGCCGGGGGCGGGGGCGCGGCGAGGAGGCGGCCGGGGCCGGCGGGCGGAGCGGGGCCGGAGCCGCGGCTCTCGCTGGGAGCCGGCGCGGCGCTGGCAGCACGCCCGAGGTGAGCGGGGAGGGACGCGCGGACCGAGGGGGGAGCGGGCGGCGGGAAGGTGCCCGCGGACGGGGCGAGGGGGGAAGGATTTTAGCTCCGGGCTGCCGCTCCGGTGCTGCTGCGTGCGGCGGTGCGGGTGATGCTCCGGAGGCGCACGGCGTGCGGGGACGGCCGGCGCGATGGGGCGGCGGGAGCTGCTGCTCTCGCTGCTGTTCGCTTTCTGGTAGTGCCACTTGGGGCAACTTGCACCGCTCAAAAGAAGTTTTAAAGAAGCTGAGTTATATTAGATCTTCCTTTAGAAATCTTGAGCGTTTCAGGCTTATGCTTTTTGTAACTTTCGTCTGGTTACCCCTTTTAAAAGCGAGGGGTTTTTTTATTAGTAGCTATGGACGTAGGAAACATTGTGCTGGTTTCATAGGAAGACCGAATTTGTTCATGTTTCAGTCTTAGAAGGAAAGCATCATGCTAATTGTAAGTGAAAATGCCGTCTTTACCCATCAAGAAGCAAAAATTTGACATAGCTAATAAGAAAAGGAGACACTAATTAGCAGTAAACAGAGATTGCTGTAAGGCAGAATTGTGATTGACAGCAGAATCATAGTAGTTTTATTCATTATAGAGATGAAAATAAGGAATGTGTATTAGAGGATTTGAAACATACAAAAATTGCATTTGAAAACAAGTTCTGGGCACAGTAAATGAGCTGACGTGTTTTCAGGAGGTTTTTTTGGGAATTTATAAATGTGCTTACAGTAGCACTTCATTCATGTATTGATCTTCTTTGGAAGAACTATGAAATTACTGTCATTGAAGACTTGTTTCTGTGTTAAGCTTGGTGTTTCTAGGAAACTGGTAAATAGTTTAATGAAGCACTCCTGGATGTTTTGGCTTGGATGTTTTCATTACCAAGCATTTAGCTAGCAAGCTGATAATCACATCTGAAAAGAGAAAAAAATATGCATAGCAAGGAAGTTTTTTTCTTTTTCCTCATAAATTAGTCAGTTGTGTTACCCAAACAGGTGAACTTTCTGTGACTTCACCTACAGCGCTTGAGCACCAACCATGAGTTTCCCTGATGCTTGAGATGGTTTTACTCTGGCTTCCTTAGTAAGATATGCTAAAGCTAAGGAGCAGAAGAAGCAGCAGTGCAACTCGTGCAGTCCGTTTGTCCTGAAAGCTTTCATGTGGTGGGAAGTGTCCATGGGAGCAGCTGGGCTTGGGGAGAGCGTGGTAGATGGCAGAGCAGCAGCTGGTCTGCAGCAGTCCTAACCAAGTGTAACAGTGTGTGCAGTTCAGATTCAAGCTTGCAGTCCTTGGTCAGCATTTTCTCCTTGAATCACAAAACTGCGGTAGTGATGGTTTTTACCTAATGCTTGACTTCATTTTCAGGCATCACTGCAGAAGCTGTGTATGAGGCGTAGGAGTGAGAATGCCATACAGTTTGGCATGGGATTGACAAATTTTATGGATTTTGGATGATACTGAAAAACGAGTTTGAAACCATTAACTGGTGCTGTTCTTCCTAAGTGATACTTGTGTGACATGGAGACTCTGGACGAACTGCAGTCACACCTGACTGACCAGTCCTGAATATCTTTGCAGGGGCCCTCAGTATTCTGGCAGCACCCTCTGCTGCCGAAGTGGAGAGTGCAGCTGGGGCTGCATCAATTTCCCTGAAACCAGGAGTCAGAAATGTACCTGAGTCTTATTAGGTTCTCTGCTCCCTTTTAAAATTTTGATGAGTAAATGCTTTGACACTTTGTGCATGATCCCTGGAAATCAAGGGGGGTCCTAGATTATCCTCAGAGTTATCCATACCAAAATAATGTGCTCCTAAAGATCCTGACAATCTTGGTGCAATGACCTCCAAGGAAATCATATGTGTTCTGACTTAGGAACATCTGCAAGGGGGATTAGCAGATCTGTGGAAGAAATGCAGTAGGCTGCTGAGTGATGTGCACAGAAAACCTGGGTTGTCCAGAAGAGACCAGGATTTTTCCCTCTCTGCAGAATTCCAGGCACAAATATGAGCATGCAAAAACTGTCAGAAGAAAAGATCCTCAGATACAGTGTCTTATCAACAGTGTAATTACTAGTGTCAGTAGGAGATTCCCAGTAATTTGAAACCTAGCTGCTTTTGAGTTCACTGTTTGCATTTGAAGTACATTACCAACTTCCCTGCCAGTTGGGAGTCAAATCTTTTCTCGGTTTTTGAGCACTTGTCCAAGCTTTTTTATGAAATGCAACTAGTGTCTTGTGCAGCACAGGGTTTTTTCCCTCCCAAGGACTGTGTATTTCTTGTTTGCCAGCACTGCTCAGAGGGTGAGAGGCTTGTGCTGGGGAATCTTTGCCATGGAGTGACCAGTGGTTTCCCACAGGTGCTTTCAGCAGCTGCAGCCCAAAATCTTTCAGCAAATAAAGAAAGACAAAGTGATTGCAATTAAAGCTGAGTGCTTGAGGATAATTTTAGGAGCTAAATCTGTGGGGAAAAAAACCTTGGTAAGCTATGCATTATATAATTGTATTCTTTATGTATTTCTTTCTTTTTCATAACATCACCGTAACACTTTCTTTCTCCTACTCTTTGGGTTGTGGGTCAGTTTCAAGGCCAGAAATTGTTATGAAAAGAGAGTTTAAAATGAAATTAAGAGGTCTTTTAAGTAATTCAGTCCATGCCTCAGGCTGAGAGCAAGATCTTGTAAAGCTTTAATAATTCTAGCTTAAATTTGCTTAGTAGATACATCTATTCTTTATTCCCTCAAAGCTTCTGTTTCCTTGCAGGATGATCACAGTGAGGACATGAATTACTCACCTGTGGAGTTTGCCTTTTGGCTGTACATATACTTGGGGAGATCCTGATGGTTCCACATGGTTACTAATATCAAATATAGTTAGATCTTTAATGTGATGGCTGATTTGCACTAGATGCTAGGAATTTAGTCAATCCCTCTGAAACACACATGTATTTTTACCAAGATTTGGCTTCCCTTCAGTGATGAGGAGACCACAGGTTTCCAGGCAATCGGTTCCAGTGTCTCCTTATTTTCACCTCTAGAAAAATTAGTCTTAAGTGTTGTCTTTGTGCTAGCTCAAGCCCAATTCTATTTGTCTGGTCTTGAGTACCTCCAGTTACTTTTGCTGAACTTTGCTGTGCATTTTTCAGTCTCTCTGTATGTTCCTCAAAATGCAGGACTCAGACCTGAGCATTTCTTTATTTATGCAATTGCTTTTGTGCATGCATTGTTATAGCAGCTGAATATTGTGTTATGGTGTCTGAATAGCACCCCAGCTTCTCCCAAACATTTCTTCAACTTCTTAAGAATGTTTTTGAGTGTTAGCCTCATCCTCCAGTTCACATGGGATCTTACTTGTCTTACGTTCGCAAGGCCTATATTTTATCCTAGAGGGAATTGAAATGTTTTTGACGTGGTTTGTTTATGACCAATGTTGGCTGTTGCTCATGTCTGTTTGTTGGAGCATTTTTGGCTGAATTTAATCTTCTCTAAACTTGAGATCAAAGTGTAAGGAAGAAAAGCAGAGCAGTTCACTCAGACTGAACTGTGGGTCTTGTGTTCGGGCTTTTGGACCGAGCACTATTTTCTGGTTCTATCTTGCATTGCAAAATTAGGGTAATTTTCCAGGCTGGAATTCAAACTCAAGGAGATTCTTTCTGAAGAAAATATTCAAAAATTAAGTCAGAAAAGATAATGTTTGTTTGAAAACTGAATCATAAATAATGTAGGCCAAAAGCTAATTTAACTGAATGATTAGAAAAAATGCTTACTTGAGCTCAATGATGCAACTTAGAGAGTTGTACTGTCAAGGAAACTGGTGGAAAAAGCTGTTCTTACCAAACCTGCCGCTTTGTTTTAAAAACCCTTTTATCCCATAATCTGAGCAAAGTTCAGCTCAAAAAAACCCAAACAAACAACAAAATCCCCCAAAAATGTATGTTTCATAAGAGGCTGAGCTTTGGGGCAAAATTGTAGGTTTGGCCCAATTTCTTTGCATCTGTCACTGTGTAGCTGTGTCAGTCCTATACGTGGAATGAAGTGTAAGCCATAACTTACTGTAAAAATGGAGCTTTACGAAAACCTTGAGATTTTCCTTCCCATCTTAGTCATATGGGGTGGAGGCAGGATATTGATTTGGCAGATCTTTCCATCTTCTCATATTACCACCGGTGGCATCCCGAGTGGTGCTACAAATGAGCATCTTTTGAGTAGTCAGAAAGCTGACTGTGTTGCAGCCTTGTCCTCAAGTCATGTGTGGAAATCACAGAGAAGTCTTTCTGAATGAAAGAGTGTAGCACTTGTGAAAAATGTGGGGGAGAAAGTATGAGAAAATTGAGCAGGAACCAGTTGTATCTTCGAGGAGAAGCTTATGCCTATTTGCTCTCTGTTGTTGTACCCCAACTTCACACAGTGGAGTGACATACCAGCCTTTATGATTAATGGATCCAAAGCTGCAGAGACTTTGAGGAGAGGTAATTGTCAATTGTTGTTGCAATCTGGTGAATATATAAACCCGATGCAACGACATTTTTGGTCTAATTATTTGTCAGTTCACTGCTTAAGGGATTTAGCAGGCAATACTGTACTTTGGTATAATCCAAAAGAATTTCACGTTGACTTGCTGGTCTGGTTGTTGTCTGGAGAAGTGCCACCTCCACCTCTGACATTTGTTGCTCCTTCATGCATTTTAACACTTAGAGACTTAAAGGTAAAAAAATTGTGGGAATTAGGAGATAGGAGCTGACACAGTTTGGCTTGTTGAGTTGAAGGATGATTCAGGAAGCATGAGGATAGGTAACCCTTGGGCTGTGTTACTTCAGAGATAGCAGTGTGGTGTAGTTGTACAGCACTCATTTAAAGTAATAATGTTTCAACTGTAAACTGATCCTAGTAACCACAGGAAAATCCACTTAAAGTTTGAGCCCAGCTGTGAAATGCACAACCATGTCTGTGTTCACGGGGTTCAGACTGCAGCTGCTATGTGGTGTCCCCGGATATTAATCTCTCACTATTAATCAGCAATGAAAGTAGCTTATGGTGAGCATTACAGATGTTCGAAATGTCATCTCTTCAGCATCATACCTGGAGGGAAGATAGCAATACTTGGGTCTTTCCTTCTTTCATGCCCTCCCTGCTTGTTTTTCTAGGAGATACGGTTCAACTCAGGACGTAAGAAACGTACTTTGCACCACTTGTTTTGAACTGGAGTTTATCACCCGTCCTCACCTGCCTGGCCTTGACAGAGATACTGAGTTTGAAGGCCTGACTTGTTTTGCAGTGCGGCAAATACTTCACTTTTGTGATTTTTGAATGCCTGTTGTTCCAGATTCATTACTAGAAAGAATACTTGAAGTGGACTGAAACTAGATGTGCTATGTGTTAGCCAAAATAACCATGAAGCGTTTACTGAGCCGGTTACTTCAAAGACCTGAGTGATTTTAAACTTAATGGTTCTTTTGAGACTCACAGGACTATTCTTTTCCTTGAGTAATTTGCAGAAGTGGAGACTTTGCTCCTTTAGAAAATGAACAGGGCTAGTGAGTGTGTCAGTTTAGTTATCCAGACCAAAGACAGTCTTGTCTTTTTATTAACCTCTATTTGCAGCTCTTCTGTTTTTTAGCATTTGACACTGGAAACTGACTGTAGGGAACTTACTTTCTAATGCTACTGATGTTTATGATGTTTTTCTGTGGAGTTATGGTGATAGTGCAATGGCACTGATCATCTATCAGCAGATTTTGGGCTGTTGCTTCAGACACAATGTATTCTCGTAACAAATTGAAATGTGCACACTAAGCAAGTGTATTGTTCTTCCTGTGCTGAAATGTGGCTTTGCATTGGCTTGGCAGCGTAAAAGGTACTCAAGCTGTAGCATATAAACATTCCATGAAAAGGAAATAGGATATTCGTTGCTCCTCTTTTGAAAGAGAGTTTGGGAAATGTTGCTTGCTGGGCTTCTTCAAATAAACTCCTGGTCTCCTTTGGGACAGCTCTGCTGTCCTGGCTCATCCGGTGGCCCTGTAATGCACTCAGGAGGTGTTTAAGGAGCACAAGGGTGATGGGAAGTGTCAGATTTGTCTCTGTTCCTGCTTTGCTGAAGTTAATGACCTTTTGGTTTCTGTTTTAAAAACATTCAGTGAGCTGCACAGAGAAGTGCAGCCCCTTTATTACTAATCCACAGTATAAATATTAGCCTTTTGTACTCATTTTGCTTTGCTAAGAAGATCACATCTGTGTGTGTTAAGTCATAGTTCTGTATTCGAAAGGATATTTCTATCAAGCAGGATTTCAAAGTAACAGAGTGCCAAATGATCACAAAGATTAACTTCTAAAAATTTTTTCTGGGTTTCTCAATTCCCCAAAGGAGAGAAAAGAGCATCTGGAAAGGGAGTGCTACCCTTTCCAAGGCAGTTGTTTGCAGAGGGATGAAACGTAGAAGTGCTGGGAAAGGAAAACCTGGTCATGTTCTGTAGTAGAGCTTATCACAGTGATAACAGATCTACTGGGATGGGCAAGACCTGGACTGTGGAGAGCCAGAGATGTTATCTATCTTTGGAGATTTTTATTCAAGACATTTACCATGGGAAAAATTGAGGTATTTAGTATTTCCATGGCTTCACTTAATGGTAAATGTTATCTTAATTTATGCTTTCTGTTCTCTTTTACCACTCCTTTTTTCCCCCACTGCTCTTTTGAGGAAGCCAATACAAGTATGAAGTTTTGGGGAACAAATAGCCTGATGATGTGTCAGGATGTATGAAATTGCTTAAGTGTCCGATAGCATTCCCTTGAGTGTGTAAGAGGGCTTGTTTGTTTGTTCCAGCAGTATTTGGTGTCCAGTACACATTATCATTACCCAGAGTGCTCAGTGGGATTTGAGCTTCTTCCCAGCCTTCGAAATACTGAACTTTTGATGGCTAAGGAGTAAAACATAGTAATTTGTTTGAGCATGTTGTTTATAAATGTTTGATCCGCTGGTGTCACAGGCAGTATCTGCGGTCCCTGTTTCTGGAGTAAGTGGTGTGAATAAAAGCTAAGCAGCCTGCATGCAACATAAGCACCTTAGGAGCTCCGTGAATACCACCACTATATCCTAACCTAAGCCGATTGGGTGAAAAATGTGGTTTCCTGTCTTTGCTTGAAAAAAATATTTTTCAGGATTACTGACATGCATACTGCAAATGTAATTTTCATAAATATTTCATCTCTTTCTTATGCTCAATTTAATGTATCAAAGCCACACAGTGCAGGAGACATCTGGGATTGTGCTTAAGCAGCTGGGTTTCATTTGCAGGAGGTTTCTAGCAAATTTCTCTTTCTTCCCAAACACAGAATATCTTGGTGACTGTGCAGAGCACTGGGAAAATCAGCATGAGTGACATAGCTTCAGAAACAGATGGGTTTAGTTTCTTCCTTTACCTGGGTTAGGTACCATCTACGGTTTTTCATTTGAGGCTTTGTTTTGTTACTGGTCAGCCTAAGCAGCAAGAGAACTTTTATTTTTTTTCTAACCATGGCAACTTGTATACAGAATGAACTTTAACAGCAGCCAGCTACATTTTCCTTTAGTAGTAAAAAGGATAGAAATGCTAGTCTGAAATGTCTGTAATTGACTATCTAATTCTATATTGACATATGCTGCAATCAAGCAACATATATATTAAATAAATTAATTATTAATTGAATACCTCTTCTAAAATCTGAATGCATATTAATTAGGCAAATGTGACATTATATTAACCTCTTTTCTATTGTGACTGAGTAACAAGTGAAAACTCAGTATTTTGTTTAAATTGTTAAATGTATTCTGTTTGATTAAGGGCCACCAAGTAGATTTTGTTGAATGAATGATGGCTGCCTATGGGAAGTCACCAGCTGAAAATACAGCTACAGATGAAGAAATAACATTTCCGCCTTCTGAATCTGTCATTACCGATTTCAGTTTTGCAAATAAATTTAGACTTTGGGAGCATTTTTTCAGATCAGTCTTCAAAGAGCTGGAACATCTCATAAGCTTTATTATTTTTTAAATGTAGTTTTCTGTATGTTCTCTTAGCAGTTCAGTTGTTAGTAGCTTCCTGAAGATGTACTTTATTTATTGTTTTTGCTGCCTTATAAACTGGAAAATAAGTAAATGTTTACCAGAGGTCATCAGTAAAAAAAGGGACGGTAAAAGATTTTCTGAAGTTACTATGGGGTTTGTAAAACTTTATATCTGGTTCCGTCCAGATCGGTTGTTACTAACATGTCTTCCCTTCAAAAAAGGAGAGATAAAAATTCCAGCTATAGCTGTAAAGAAGAAAATTTGAGAAGGTTTTTGCTGCAAATAGGGATAGCACAGCTGCAGTAGGCATTTTAGCTGGACAGTGAGGATTAAACTGTCTAGGGAGAGTCTTGTTCATGTGGGAAAATTGGGGCATGGAATTGCTGCCCTGTATGAAATAGAGATGCTGGTATGTGTAATGGTTTCTCCTTGCTAGTGGCTGTGTTATATGTGCAGAAATTCTCTTAGATTACAATTCCCATGCAAACCCAGATACCGAAGTGTAGTGATATTCTGACATTTTTACCGGTCCATTCTCTTTAAAATGGAGTTCTCCAAAATGTTTGTGATTGATCAGTATCTTTAGTAGCAGCCAGTGATAGCTGACACTATCATTGGGGGTGGTTTTTAACAGTACTCCGCAGTGCTTTGGTTTTTGAAGGGTTTTACTGCTTGTCTTAGGCTGGCTGTTCTCTGTGACAGAGGAAGATGCTGTGCTTTCTACAACCTGAGAAGGATTCAGTCTGGAATATCTGCTGTCATTGTACTTCGTTAATTTTTTTAAGTTAAGCACTCTATTATAACTTTGACATAAATCCCTCAGAAATTCTTTTTTTTGGGGCCAAAAAAGAGTCCTAGACACTTTCTGCGTCTGTGGACATGGATGACAATCATGTACATGTTTTGTGTAATAATAAAATAGTAAAACCGCAGAAAAGCAGACTAAATCTCCTAAACAAATAAAATGGAATGCCACTAAGTTATGGAAGTACATCAACTGCCTGGGCAGTTTTTGTGTAGAAACCTAACCTTTTTAACCAAGCTTCTTTCCCTTGGAACATGTTTGTGCAGTCAGCTAGCATCCAGCCATCAAAGAGTGCTAAAATAAACCTAGTGTTACAGCCTTCCTTTTGTAACAACTATCTTACGGTTATTTTAGGTAACAAAGAGAAGTGAAGCCTAGCTGGTGTAAAAATAAGGGAAAATAAATTCTGTCTCTAAAACACATGGGTTTTTATAGGTGAAAAAGTTCTTGTCTTTCTGCCACGTCTATAAGCAACGTGATTGCAGAGTCCTGTGAACGTTAAGAGAGCAAGGAGGGAGTTCAGTCTGGGGCTTTACAGCCATGGGTGACAGCATCTACTGACAACAAACTCTGCCACTTGCATGCTTTCATGTCCTGGCACTAAGATGACATTGTTGGTTCTGGGAAGCACCTTCCTGCTCTCAGTGAGCAGTGCTTAGATGGGTGTTACATTGGAGAAGGGCTGCAGCCCTGCCACGGACATGCTGGGAAGTGGAGGACAAATAGCAAAGATGAGAACTGCTGCAAAAAATTTTCATGAATGGTGCACTGCTCCCACTTCTCTCCAAGCAAACTGTTTGTACTAGTGGGCAAACACCTTCCACACTTGGATTGAAGAGCTAGAGGAATGCTGTGGTCCTGTGGTTAGGTTTGCACTTACACTAGTTTAGGTTTAACACTTACGTCTACACTAGAAGGATTTTCCAGAGCTAAGTAAAGTTTGTGGTGTTAATCTTTGTCACATTTTTATATAAATATAAAAAATGTATAGAAATCTGTGCTTTTGAAATAGTTGGCTAGAATGACAAGGTTTTTCTTGCTGTGTGACAGCATTAATGATTTTCATATTTTCGGTGTGCATTGGCATGCTATTTTTTCTATTTATACAGTAAATAGACAGTATTAGGGGAAATTTCAGTTACGAGCAGTGTGAAAAAGAGCTATTAAACCCATCATTGCAAGCATTTGGTATAACCCTACCACTCCTGCTCCAGTTTCTCTTGTGTGTTTAATATTTTAGTGGTAGTAAGCAACCCTTTACAGAAGGAAATTATAAAGCTAAATTTTCTGAAAAAATTTGTGTTTAGTTCACTAATGACCTTTCAAAGATATAAAGCTTTGTAGAATAATCCCACCTAGATGCTCATTTGATTTGTGGATCCAGATCCACAGAAGTTCTGCAGTTGAACCAAGTTTGGCTCATTTCAGTGGGAGTTAGTCACAAAGATACCCTTGTGAATCTGGTCTGTTCTTTTGTTTTCCCTTCTCTCCTGCAGAATGGAAACAATAATGCAGTCTGACTCCACAGAGCTGTTTAGGACAGATATTAATTGGGAGTAGCTGTCTCCACTGGCGACAAAGGCCATAGAAATATTTGTAGATACATTATAAACAGTAACAGACTGCTGCTATTTCGTATGATGGACGAAATGGCTTTCAAAATCCGAGTGGTCCTGTGGCAGCCCACTTAGGCTGTGAGGTACTGCCATGTTACATTCCTGTTGTTTTTCTTGGGGCAGCTTAATCTAAAATGATGGAGAATAAATCTCCCTTGCAGAATGGCAGAGAGTTTGCCTGACTCTCAGACAGGATCTTCAGTTGTGAAGGCATCCGTGTTTTGACCTCCTTGCAAGAAACATAGAAGGGATGTGGCAGAGAAAGGGTGTGTGTTCAGCACTCCATGACTGAATCTGTTAATCTGATCTCCTGCCTGATCTGGACCAAAGAATTTAACCAAGTCCTTAATGCACTCAAAGTAATACATTTTAAGGAGAGTAACATGGCATTGAGAAAGAAAATTTATAGACCTTAAATGATGTCAACTATTAAGTTTCATATACCAATTAAGTCACGCTACACAAGCCCAAACCAGATGAAAAGACCTTTCCTACTGCTACATTCAAATTATCTGCATTTATGTTGTATACGCAACCTTTGTTTGACCTCTGTGCATATGCATTGCTGTGCAGTCTTCAGTTGCATGATAACAGATTAACTTTTCCATTGGACCCCTCTTTCTTCAGTGTAAAGGATGAGCAGCCCTCACTTAATGAGTCCCTATTTGTTATTTTACTTTGTGTGAGCAGCACCTTATTTACCACATGCTATTAAAATCCTGCTGAGGCCATAATTATTCATTTCCTCACATTTTTTTTCCTGAGACACCCATCATTATAATATCATGAATGTAACTTCAGTTCAGTTTTACAAATCACCAAGGTTAGACAAAGGGATATCTGTCCCCCCATTTACCAGGCAGAGGATGGCTCAGGCTAGAAGAAGACACCCCAGGCTGTGGTTTCATATTTGGGTAAAACCAGCCTAATTTATCATGTGAGCAGCAGTGTACAGCTCCTTGCTGTTGATTCCTCTTTCTGCTGGTCCCTGGGACTTAGACAGCTGCGTGGTGGAGCAGATCAATGATGTGCCTGCAAAATAACGTCACCAAAACAGAAGGAAATTGGACTTTTGCCTGGACTGTCTCTTTCAATGGAACCATGTTCTGACATGGATAAATCCACTTGTGACATCATCATTTTGCTACGTACTTGGTTTTGAGGCACTCTGGGCTCCAGCCTTTGGCATGCACTTACTTGAGGTGAAGCATGGCCTTTCTGGCATCAGAGAGGCCTGTGAGTGCTCAGTGTGCTGGGTGATCAGAACTGAGGTTTTCAGGTTGAGCACATGGAGGAGTGGAGCAAAGAATTGGGCACCACTTGAAAAGAGAGTGGCTTAGATGTTTGTTCTGGCTTCCCCCCCAGATATTGCTGGGGGAAACATGTCACAGCAAAGCATCAAGGGGCATTGCTTGCAGATCATTCCTTCTCTTTTTCCTTTTTTAGTAGGTTTTTTTCTGCTCATGGTTATTTACCTCACCTAGTTTTTAAGTTTCTGGCAATAATTAAAAAAGGGTTTTACACACAGTAATAAAATATCCTTTATTAAACTTGCAGAAGTAACACTAATTCAGCCATCTCCTAAGTAGGCAGGTGGGTAGGTGAGTTGATGATTTTTTTAAAAGTATGCTTTTAACATATTGTGGTTTTATGGGTTATTGTTTAGACTTTGAAAAAAATCAAGTGGAAAACAGAAATCCTCTCATGTAGCACACCCCCTCATTGTGCCAAAGCATGATGCAGCACAATGACCATGCACATCCATGTCACAAAACTTTTCCCTTGAGTGAACAAAGTGGCACAAATAATAGGTTGCAAATGTCCATGTGTCTGGCACTTGGAAGGGACAGGATGTTTTCCTAGGGCCTTGCAGAAAGGTTTTTCCACAGAGGAATGATAAGATTCAACAAATCAAAGTGCAATTCGAAGCTGCAGGGAAACATCCAGAGCCTCTTCTTTTCACTTGACTCAATTTTCCCCAGCACATTCCCCTCCTTACATGAGTTTTTATAGTTCCCAGATTTCTCAGCTCACTTCTGCTGCTTACCAGTTTTGTGTCTGATGCTTTTTCTCAGCTTTCCAGTCCAGCGTGGTCTGTCAACCCATTTGGTTTCCTCATCAGTTTCCAAACACTGGGATGAACAACGCCATCCCCTGTGCTGTTGCACGCCTGCCATAGCCTCTCACAGGCAGGAACTGAGGCTGCTGGAAAAGTCCTGCTGAGCTGTCATATTCCTTTGGAGGTGACATTGTCAGGAAATTAACTCTTCTGATTCTTGGGGTCCGAATTAGTACAGCCAGGGAGGGTTACTGATTTATTATTGGGCCAGGCTGGGTCAGATCTTTGAAGGAGCTGCAACAAATACACACCTTGTTCAAACTATTCTGCTCATGGGTAAAGATTTCATTTAAGAAAAGCTTAACAGAGCTGCTTCCTGGAATGTACTGTAATGCTTCAAATTATATTTACTACAAGCCTGTCATATTTAAATATCACAGAATCACGGAATGGTTTGGTTTGGAAGGGACTTAAAGATCATCTAGTTCCAACTGCTGCCTCTGCCATGGGCAGGGACACCTTTCACTGGACCAGGTGGCTCAAACCCCAGCCTGGCCTTGAACACCTCCAGCAACGGGGCATCCACAGCTGCTGTGGCAACCTGTTTCCAGTGCCTCACCACCCATATTGCTTCCCAGTACATTTGGAAGTCTCTAGGTGTGTGTGCCACTGATAAAAATAAAGGTCTTAGGAGAAAAAAAGAAAAAAATCAATCGGTAAACACTTTGAACAATTTTTTCTTTGGACTCACATTATCAGTATTTTAGGAGTAATGGAAATCTCATGGCAATGTGTGCATCCAGTTTAAATCAATGGTTTTTAATTTTTTTTGGAAATATTTCCAATAATGCTCAGTGTAGCACTGGAATGGCTTATGCTTTGTAGCCTTTGGCATGTGATTCATCGCTCAGGTTACATTGGTAGCACCCTCCACACCATTCATTTCAACAGGAGGGAGGAACTTGGAATCTCACAGGATCAGGTTGTTATTTGGATGATTTTTGTATCCCTATAATCCCTAATGCCACCTGGCAGAGATTTTTTTCTTTGATATATGTTATCAAAGTGAAAAGGGATGTTTCTGCTGCTGTTAACAGTCAGCTGTAGGGGATGTTAACTCTGCTGTTTGCGGGGGGGGGGTGGTGTTTGCCCTTCTCTGCCACTTTCATCTCTTGATTCTAAGAAAGGAATTTTTTACTTAAGCAAAACATAACCTTTCCCTGTTGGCAGCTGGGAGAATAAGGATTAAGTTCGCTAAACAAAGCTCAGTGCCCTTGTCAGGTCTCTCTTTTCAGAAGGTCTCCAAAGCCATAGTAATCAAAAGGCAGGTTTCAGGCAGAGCATTCCTTCGAGGTACCTGTTGGATGCAGCTGAGCACAGTATCCATGAGGTGAATTGTGCTCTAGCAGTGCATACTCTTTGGAGATTTCCCCTGAAACTTACTGGACACAGACCATAAGAAGATACAAGACATTTCTGCAACATTGCAAGCACTTGGTATCTGTTTCCTTAACCCCCCTGAGAAGACACATGAAGAAATTTTTTGCAATAGCATTTTTCCTCCCTGTTTTCAAATATTCTTTTCCCTGTTAGGGATCCAGGCTGTAAGGAAAATGTTCTTCCTGCTAATAAAGAACTGGTATTGCCTGGCAGCTTCAGTCCAGCTGAGTTGACTGGTGGCTCTTGATCTCCTTTCTTGTGCATGACCCGTGTTGGCTTGACTATTTATCATCATCTTTCACACTACACTGCAAATACCACTTTTCACCTTCCCCTATAAATTAACAATTCAGTTGCATATATACACATGGCAATTCTCTGCTAAATACCAAGTTCTCCAGCTGTGCATAAAGAACATAAAGCTTTGGAAGGCAAAATTTTACTGCTCTGACAACCAAAACCCCAACTGACAGAAGCTGCTATTCACAAGAGAACTCATACATTGAATAGGGGAAGATATGGTAAATTGTGTTGTTTGTTACAGCTTCAGTTTGACTCATTTGAAAAATCAAGGCAGTTTATAAAGTAGCTTTATATTTCAAAATATTGATTAGCCGTTTGGAAAAGAAAAAAAAAATGATTGTGTAGATGAAACTGAACGTCTTCCAAGGGAAATAGCATTAAACAATTAAAGGTCTGGAGACAAATGTGATATGGATTTTCTTATGTGAAAGAGATGTTTTCTTGCCTGCATTAAAAATAATCTCAGAGGAGATTAGGAAACATGGGTAGAGTCACAGTGCGGTTTTTAATGTTGCTTTGTTCTTCTGAGATTAAACTCTTTTATGATCGAAGAAACACACTGCAATGTTCAATGTGTAATAAAAATATGTTTTAATTTAGCTTAAGGCTTGCTACAACTTCGGAGTCTCCAGAGCTAAGAAAAACCAAAATACTGTAGTCTCCTTATTTCCAAAGCTTCAGTTTCTCTTCAAAACAATTTTACCCTGAGATCCTTAGCAATTCTTCAGCTGTTGTTTTCCATTTTTTTTTTAAACTTCTTGGAGATAACAGTCTGGGACAGGGGGTTGGACCCATATGACCTGTAAGATCTTTAAGGTCCCTTACAATTCAAACCATTTTATGATTCTAGGATTCCAGACTGTCACCAAGATTGATGCTACAACTGATCTAACCTCTATTCATATTCTGATGTGAATACTGTAAGGGGAACAGTATTGTTGGAATCTTGGAATTCCTATGTCGGAATGATCTTGATAAGAGCTCTGAAGAGGATAGGTCTTTTGGCTTGGTAACAGTAATACAGTCACCATAATACCATAATACATGTTTTATGAGCATTACTTTGAAACGTTTTGGGTTTAGGTTATTTTCTTTATTGTTCATTAGGCCAAGTTAGAATTTCAATGTTATGCAATTAAAAAGTGAGAGTACATTAAAAGAATTTTGATGTACTAAAAATTAGGAGGTTTAGATTCAGTTTTTGAATGAGTTGAATTTGGATTTTGAGGTAAATTTGTAAAGAGTGACAGTAAGTCTGCAGAGAAGTTTGAATTGTCTAGGCTCTCCCTCCCTGAAGGCACTGTACCTAAACAATATCTGACACCCATTTGTCTAATGATTTTTTAAACCTTTGAGAGGAAATGTTTATTCTTGCACCTCTGTAGACAGTCTGTTTCCATTCTTCGTCAGGCTTTCAAAGAAAACTTGATCTTCTGGATGTCTGAGATCTCAGTGTTCAAATTTCATCCTTTGTTTCTCATCGTGTGCAAGTGCACATGGAGCAGGGGTACATTTCATCTGTCTTTGCAGAGGCCTTTTACTTATTTCAGAGCTGTTACCATGTGGGTCTTGTCTCTAGACTGAACAAATCTCATAAGTGTAATCTGTCCTCATAACTAATTGTTTTAAAATTGGTGAAGGTACTTTTTGTGATGTTCTGGATTTGTTTTTCACAAGTTTTTGTCCCCTAGGAGCGATGCTGTCCAAAGCACAACACTGCTCTTAAAGTGAATTTCGTGCCCTGAGCAGGAGGCTTGTTTATCCTTTCTTACACAGAATAGTCTTTTGATATCTCCTGATACTGTAACTGCTTTCTCATAAATTATTACACTAATGACTTACATTAAGTCAGTGACCTCCTGTCTGATGCTGCAGATTATTGACTAACCAGTTGTTCTCATGTTGCATTTGTGCACCAAATTATGACATTTCATTCTCTGGACTTGTCCTGACTTGAATTTGTGGTGTGTCAGAAACGTCTCATATGGATTTGTCATCAGTGCACGTTGTTCCTGTTGTTAGTAATTGCTATTTTTACAGATGGTTTGTGAGCAGGTTGAAATTACAGACTATAGTAGTACCGGCAGCTGTACATGAAAATACATCCTCAGTGCTGCCAGGGGAGGGAGCTGGAGCTGCAGGTGGCAGGTGGGAGTGGGGATGGGGAGAAACTGTCCCACTGTGTCTTCTGCTAGGGGATTAGGAAAAATATGTATGGGAGGCTGGGACCACTGCTGCTCTTGCTCTGGTTGGTTTCTCTGCCCCCATTCCCATGTGAATAGTTCCAGCAAGCCTGGATTTCTGTGGCTCACATGTAGGCTTTCATGCAAGGGGGCTAGTGACTGACTGCTTGCCCCATCAGTGGGCTGCTTCACTCCTGAAGAAGTTCCCTGCAGACCTCTATTGCTGAAAGAGCAGTCCCCTTGCGGGGGAAACATGAGTGAATGGTTTTGTAAAAGGCAGGGTGTGCTTGGCTGGGGAAGGAAAACTATTGATTGGCAAGGAGACTTGGTGGTTTATCCAAACCTCAACTTCAACTAAAACTGCTCAAAACATGGAACAAGTGTTAACTGCTGCAGTGATGCCTCCCCATCCTCACGGTAAGCATAAAGTGATGCATTATTTGCTGTCTCATTTACAGCTAGTTCAGTTGCTGGAGGTGGGAGCTTGAACTATAAAACCCTGTGATGAGTGTGAAGGACACCTTTGCATCAAGACAGTCCATCCTAAATATTTGATAAGGTTATTTTTCATTTATCTGTGAACTATGCAGTGCTCAGCTGTGGGCAGAGAACAGCTCCACTTGCAGAGGCTGATGTTGCACCCCTGCAGCAGCGGCAGCTGCTCTTCGCTGTGCATTCCTGGAGTCAGGTGCTGCTGCCACATCCGTGTTATGCTCAGGGAGGTACTTCCCCACCGGCATGGAGGCAGCCTAGCTATCTTACAGGATGTGGAGGGAGATCAGTGCTGTGGCTGCTTCCTGTCATCTGCAATTCCCCATGTCAGTATTCTTGCTAACCTTTTCAAATAATACCAAGAATATATGATTGACATCTGAAACAACACATTTGTTCTTAGCAGCAAAGACTAGACCCAGAGTAACTTATTGTAAAGCTCTGTTTCCACCAGACAGCGATCTATATTGAAGCTTATTAAAGTCATGTGTTCAATTTTTTCATAATTGCCCCCATTCAAACTACGGCAGGCAGCCAATAAAGCACTAAGTGGAAGTTTCTGTCAGTCCACCTGTCTTTGTGTAGCTAACGAAGTGTGCCGGTTTTTGTCTTGTAGACGCTACACAATTCACTGTCAGAGGAACTTGTTATATATAGACTTAAAATAAATTAGTTCTAGACAAGGCCAAAGCCATTCAACTAGACCTCTTTGTATAGCAAGTCATGTATTTATTATACAGAGTGACACATTAATACTTTGTTTGGGTGGAGAGCTTATTCTTAAACAAGAGCAGGCAATTCTGGTTCTTGGCCATATCCATCTGTTACGTGTCATAATTAAAGAGGACAACATCCTGTGTAGCATGGGTTTCATCAAGGGCACCCACCAATCTGGATTATGGGCTCTGCTACTTTCATTGATGGGTTAGTTGGAAGCTCTTTAGGGGAAGAGCAAGGGTGGCCATGTTTTCAGGCCCTTGTCATCTGCTAAAGCCCAATTTTCTGGTTTCCTTTTGCTACACTTTAGACCATAGGAAAACATCAACAATTGCCTCACATCAGCCTCCTTGGAGAAGTGAGAAATTAATTTTACAGTCTTCTAGGAAGTAAAAGGGAGGTTTAAGTTTTCCACTCCTGATCGCTACGAACAACAGCTATGCAGCTTATCAAACCTGTAATTAATTCACAGTTAGAAGAGCCTCTAGGATAGAAACTTGACTGCAGGAGAAGCAACATTAACAAAGCAAAGGGAAAAAATAAATCTCCTGTTTTCTATCAGAGCAATTAATCTTGAAAATTTTCTTTGCCTGTGAGGAGATTGGCAAAGACAGCTGTTGCTTCATCCTGGAAAATGGCCCAAAAAAGGTCTGCATAAAAAGATCTTGCAGTGATTTCATTATAAGCAGTAAGTTTAGCAGCAGCTCTCTGGATTTTCCTTTATTCTGCTGTAAAATTCAGGTGTGCTGGCGCATGTTCATAGAAGGAAATGAGCAAGCCAGCAACTTGGCTTGCTGGCCATTAGCAGTGAAATGCTTCTGGATGAGCTAAGACGATTGTTCCGGTTGAGTGATCTCAGAGTAAGGCTGACACCTTCATTTTGGTGATATCCAAACTGTCAGCACATGTTTTCCTTGTCCAGCCAGTTTGTGAGCAGCAACGTACGGTGTCTGGTCAAGCCTGAAGGGGAATAAAACGTAGCCTGCCTTGGATAAACTTTAGCCTGCCCCGATTGCTCTTACAGAGAACCTCTTTTATGAACTGCTCTCCTGGAGGCCTTTTTCTGATTCGTTTTCCCTGTTCACCTTCCTCAGAAAGATTATGTTAACACAAGCTTCTCCCTGCAGACTCTTGCCTCTTTTAGACCTTTTGATTAAGAAACTTCAGCAAATCTCAAATTTTTAAAGAATTCATATACCAGGATGCAACTCATTTTCCTTTTATGTATTGCTAGCTCTATTTTTGTTGCTGGGAAACTTGGGAAAGAGAAGAGAGGGAAGGAAGGAAGTTGAGGAGGTTGCCAGTGGTTATATTTTTGCAGTGGGTTAATTCTTGCTAGGACGGGGGTGTATGGCTCATGTCAGGTGACTGGGCATCTGCCTGATGGGTTTTCTGGTTCTAGATGTTTTTGCAGGCTGGATTAACTTCTGTGACCTGTCTTTTCAGGGTGAACATAAATGTGATTCAGACAATGCTAGACCTAATCAGGATTAGCTCCTTTGTTATTTTGCCTACAAGGATGACTGAGGTGACAGTTTACTGTTTGATAGATAGGACAAAACACTGCAGGGTAAATTTACACACAATTAAATCCAGCTGCTTTTCTGAGCAATGCAGAAACTTGTCTTTTATTCCGGTCTGCAGTGTGCACATTCATGCAGCATGCAGAAGAGAATGGGATATAATCTCCCATCTTTGCCCATGCAAAGACATTCATGCTCCTGTGGAATATCTGGGTCTCAATATATGCACGTTAATTGCGTTGAATGGTTGGAAAAATCCTAATATCTTGATGACCTGTTAAATAGTAGAGTCTTCTAAAATTAAACACTAGTATTTCTTCAGTCTCTCCAGGACCCGGAGAATGGGCTTCCCTACAAAACAGTGTAAAAGGGCCTTAGCAATGTATCTCATTGTAATTGGACAAGCATTATTTGTCTAGGGTTTTTCATACAGCTGTACTATTGGGCTCTTTCATCACAATAATGCTTCCTAAGATCGCTGTGTTGTTTTATACCTTCTGAAGGAAATGCCAGAGCTTTTGAGTTTCATTTTCAGCACCTCCCACAATATCTCTCACTCTTTTCTATACACTGAATGTGTCTGCTCTCAAATATGTCCATCAGCATCTATTCAGTATATGAGAAACAGCACTGGACTTGAAGGCTGCACTTCTGTCAGCACTTAGAAGACTGAGATGAGAACTGGAGTATCATTTTAAAAGATACAGTGGAGACATGCAGAGCAGTTTAAAGCCCAAGTGGTTAGACTCAGAAGTTTCTCACCCCAAATTGTCATTGGTTCAAACATTTTTAAAATCATTAAATAATAGATGGTATTTGTTGGACAAAATCCCAGCAAAGGGCAGCATTCTGTCTTCATATGAAAGTAATCCCAGTGTATTGTGAGAAACAAAAGGCAGTGTTTTGACTGAGAGGATTTCAGCCCTCCATCTCTTCCTTCTGTTAATGAATAAAGGCAAACTTCTGGGAGACAGAAAGGTGGTATTGGAGAAAGAATTAAATAGGTGGTTTACCTCTGCTCTGTAGAGCGTGGAAGTAAATCCCATTGTGAAACACTTGAAACTAACCCCCAACATAAAAATTTGAATCAGTTTTCAGGTTATAACTTCAATTTAAAGTTGTGTGAATGAAGATTAATATCTGAGCTGGTGAATAAAGAGGGGTTTTCTTTGTAGGTGTTTTTTGGCAAAGTTTAACTCTGATTCTAGTAAGATTTTCTTCAGCCTTCTCATATTATTCTGTGGGGAACAACATTCATACTGTCTTATCCTAGCAGCATATACTACTGCAAAGTACAGATCTCTATGGAGAATGAGGCCCGTTGCATGAGTTGGTCCCACTTTCAGGGGCAAATATTTATGAAAAATAATATATTACACCACTCAAAGTATACCTGTAGATTCCCTTGGCAGCACTACTCACTGCGGTCGGTAGCAATTACTTAAGATTTGCTCTGTAGATTTTATGTGTTCTCTACCTAAATATTTGTTCTGTTCTAACAGCAAAATATCCTACAGAATGTTGCTCATGACTGACATTTTGACCACTAAGTGTTGAAAGACAGGGTAAAAAAGGCTGGGCATCTGATACATTCTGATCTTAAAAAGGTATTTAATACCCTGAAAATGTTACTGAAAAATGTATTTCTGTTGGTTTAAGTAATGACCCTGCCAGGTGGGCTGAAAGCAGAGGAGACAGAGAAGGAGTGACGAGTGGTTGTTAACAGTAGTGTGCTATGTGAAGCATGCTGAAGTTACCCTTAAAAGTCCAAACTGGGGATGAGGCTTGCTGCCAGAACTGGAGAGCTTTTCTTAAGGCTGCCCTGTAGCCTAGTAGAGACTTATGCATCAGGACTGCCATTTAATTCGTGCTAAATTTGTCTAATATTTGATGCTGAAGCTTACAGTTGTTTTACTAGCAAGTGCAATTTGTAGCCATATTGTACAGAGAGCCACGCAGGGTTTGAAAGGCATCTTTAAACCTTCTTCAATACTAAACTCAAGCAGCCCTGTGCTAATAGAAGTGGAGCTGTGGTGGAAATGAAAATGAGCTGCCCTAAGAAGTTTGCATGGTGTATGAAACAGTGCACGCTGCAACACAGTGGTGGGAGAGGAGACTCGGTCCTTAGCCAGCCTTGTTCCTTCATCCCACCTGTATTTTGTGTTAGTTATTTCCTTCTCTCTTCCTTACTGTCTCTTAATAAATAAATGGAAAGACACACTATCAGCCTTCACACAGTAGAACGTTTTGAAAAGGTTTGAGTGATTGACTGTGAGGTTTGCTACTGAAGAAGAGCTACTAGACAATTCCCTTCCTCTCAAAATGCCACTTTTCTGTGATTCCGTGGGAAATATGCGGTGTGTCCTGCATACTTTTTGTCTGGCAGGGCTGGCCCCAGCTGTGGCTGAAACCCTTGTTTCACCTCTGGGATTTAATCATCAGTGTGAAACTGCAGCCTCCTTACATATTAAAAAAAGAAACAGAGTGTGGTTTGCATTAAGCCCTATTAAAACCTGGAATTACTTCTAAATGAATCATTGATATCCTTGTGAGACCAAACCTCTGAGGTAAATTTGTGGAATGGGTATTTCCCGAACTTCTGCTGCCTACTGTGACAGTCTTGAATACCGAGAGGATGGTGGAATGCTGACTTGTGTTGGCTAGGACCCAGCAGATCACTTTATTTACACACCTAAATAGGGCTTTTGTGAATTTTTATCGTAAGTGTAGATATTTGACTGTCTCAATATGTCACATGACTTCCTGTAAATTTTCTCAATGCTAACTCTCCAGCATTTCCAGTTTTGGGAGAAAATACACTTTACTTGGCTTTTTCTTGCATTTCTTTTCAGTCTAATATGTGACCTTAGCATCCTATTAAAATGTGTAGATAGAATAGGAAATTCCCAATATTTGTTTTCATCATTATTCTTAATTTTTCTCCTAGAAAACTGGAAATTGATATGATGGATAGAGCTGATTGAAAAGCTAAGACAATTAAAAAGCATAAGAAAATAAACACTGGCAGAAAAATGTTTGGATTTAGGCCCAAAATACTCACAAATTTGAGTTACACTTGACTAATAGTTTCAACTAAATAAGAGCAGGATTTTTGAAAATGTGAATACGACTTGTTCTCAGTAAAATGTAAATACTTTTCTTTCAAAATAACATTTCCATGTAAACATTGACCTAGCTCTAAGCAACAAACCCCAAAATACAATGATTTCAAGCAGGAGTAAATAATCTAGAAAAGAAACTAAATCCTGTGGTCTGAACAATATGCATTCAAAATGACATTTACAGGTTGGCTGGAACTGGAGGAAGTTTCCATAACTCATTTAAGCTTATTTCCAGTTTTTATTTTTAGTAGTCTCCAAACGTGGAAATTCCTTACACAATCATTCTGAAGATTTGGCACCTCTGTTTTACTAAAAAAAAAACCCAAAAAAACCCAAACAAAAAACCCCCCAAAATACTGACACAGAGAAAGAACATCCAGGGAGAATTATTACAGAGGTGAGAGTGAAAGCGAGAGAGAGAAAGTACACAGCCTGCATGTGAAACCAGATCCACCCACATTTTAACTGAGAGATTTTCAAGGTTCATTCATACTTCCATACAAGCTTTTCCTCAGGAATATCTTCTCCTCTCACTCGTATGGTGGCATTATTGGTGACACTGGGCTCTTCAGGGGTAATGCACTTGCTGTGCTGCTTTTTGAAGCTGTTTTCAAGTTAAACAAAGCATCTCCCATGCCAGAAATGCAGATCACTCAGTGGCTTTCCTCAAACAGAAACTCCCAGGCGTCTCCTTCCATGAGCGCCCTGCAGGAGCGGGAAACACTTGCCTTATAAACAAACATGGCCCAGGGAGGCTGGCCTGCCGGCTTGCAAAAATAACGTACGCCGAGGCAGGGTAAATAGTTTACATCTCCTTCAGCCTCTGGGTTGTGTCACAGAGCTGCTGGTTGAAAGGAGAAAATCTACTGCAGCCTGAAACACGTGTCTTTGGAAAGGGAGGTTGGAGAAGTTGTGCTTTAGATAGCTTTTTGTGGAGAAAAAAAGATTTTCACCGATGTCCTGGCAAAAGAGCATCACTGCGTCTGATTTTGGAGTGAGGCATCAAAACAGTACTCGGGGTTGAAGTGTTTCAGACACTGTGTCCTGTTTTTCTTTGCAAGGCAGGAAAATATTTGCTTCTAATTTGTATCTGTAATTAACAGGAAGTGCAAAAAATGAAGAGTGTATGCAAACCCTGGGAGTACAGTGTGTCACCTCTCCTTTACTGCCTAAATGTAGGCTGTCTGCCCATAGGCAAAGAAGAGCAAAAGGTGTGTTGGAGATGTTTAGATATTTTGGAAGGATGGGTCCAGAAAATGATTCTTTATCATTGTGTCCATGTCATGTGGGAGGAAACTTTGGTGGCTGGGTTTGGACGGCTTAAATAGGAGAGAACACCTGCCCTAATTCCACCAGCTGCCAGTTTTTCTTTCTTTACAACTTAAATCGGATCTGCAAGGATTATTTAGGTTCCAATTTCCATAATTTGTTTTTATTTAACAATAATATCTACACCTTAGGGAGGTCCCAGCACATGTGATTTGGGACTAGAAGATGAAGAGATCCCTCAACCAATGGGCTACAAAATTAGGAGTGGAGAAACACCTGCACATCCCTGCTGGCAGAGGAATTTTGATAGGAGTGTTTCTTTTGGCAAGAACTGCTCCCTAGCTGGTGTTCCAGTGGAAGTGGAGTCCTTCGCCGATACCCTAATTGCTGCAGGGTGGGTTGAGAAGTTCATAAGCAGGGCTAATAGCTTGAGCACATTGTCCTCGATCTCTTCTCCTTGGATGAACCCCTGGACACCTTTTGTTGAGATGAAGCTGAGTGTCAGCCTGTTGAAATCTTAAGTCTGGCTTTACTGAGGAAAGGTTGGCCCCCACCTGTCAGACAGCCCTGTGATGTCATCTGGAGGAATTTGGCGATCCTCTGCTGAGGGAAGTGGGCAGGGGTATTGAGCTGGCTTTATCCTGGAAAAGGGTGGAAGTGACAGAAAGGAGACACCAGTGGGATGATCTGTGTCTGCTGTAGGGCAAATAAAACAACAGTCGACATACAGGAAAACTGAAATTCTTTGAGGATGGGGAGAAGATATTTCTAATACAAATTTTCTAATGCCTCTGCTCTATAACAGATTCTTCCCCATTCCCTCCTCATCTCTGAAATGGGTGGTTTTTTGGTTATTTTTCAGTGTAGTGTGCTTTTTTCCCCTTGTTCACATATTTTTGTTTGAAAGCTCTCTAAAAGAAGTGTACAAAAGAATTAGAATCTGTTTTACTGAACTTTTTTGAACTTCTGTAAGTAATGCAACATACAGATGGAGTAACATGATTATGCTGGTTTCTTGTAAGCACGTCTGAAAAGCATGGGTTTTTTCACCTTTAATTTGGCAGTATTTTGAACTATTCTAATACAATGATCTATATAAAGTACATCTGTTCCTTGCTAGAAGTGTGCTGAGCCTCATTTTGCCATGATTGTTATGGGCAGAAACTGAATTTACCTTTGGCAGAAGCAAATACTCCTGAGAGTGCTAAGGAGGAGAAACTTTGCAGGGAAAGGAAAAAGTGGTCTTAAAACACTTGATTAATATTATTGCTGAATCTGAAGCCATTTTATATTAGTGAAGGGAAACAGAAATATGATGCTAGAATACTGTTGTTCCTTTCTGAATGGGTGTGAGGTTTTTAAGTCAAGGGTTTTGACTTCTTCCCAAGGTTCCCTAGTATTTCATGGGTTACAGAACAATGAATGTGAAATCCAGAAGGGATCCTGTTAATCTATTACAGCGCATGCTGGTCTTTGTTTCACCTTAGTTTTTCATATCACAACTCAATTTATTTTCAGTGGGAACCAACATATAGGCAAGAAGCAGGGGAATTACTTCACTACATAAAATTTTTAATTGACTTTCTCTAACTGACAGAGAAAGGAAGAGGAATTCTCTGCAGGTGACAGCTTGCCTTGAAATGCTAAACCCATTGCAGGTGACAGCAAAACTAAAAATGCTTGCAGTAAAGCTGGAATTTCATTCTATAGCTTCAGGATTTTTAAAGTGCTGAAAATTTTAGATTTTGCCCTGTACTAAAGGTGTACAAACAGTCTGGAGAAATCACTGATTCTTTTCTGAAATGCAGCGAGCTTTGAATGGATTTGAGTCTTCTCAATTTGATAACTCACATTGACAGTGCTGTTGAGAATAGAACCGAAGAAATAGGGTTGTTTCTATCCTGAGTGCATCACCAGCTGAAACTGCAGCCAGCAGGATGTAAAATAAATTATAAAGTTCTAATTCTGTTGTTTTGGTATTTAACTCTTCCTCTTTTCGATACTTTTTCACCTTCTTTAAATGTAGCTTCTTAGGTTTGTTGATTTATTACAATTATTTTTATATAAGAAATTCTGTTGCTGAGTAAGAAAAGTATGTAGTTGATGGTACAAGAAAACGTTCTTTTTTTCCTCCTAGAGCATATTCTGGACTTTTCTGAACATAAATTTATTAACCTTATTCTTTCAAGTAGCAAATCAAAGGTTCACTGTTGCTTGTTTTCAGATTAGGTGGCTGACATTTAGTGAAGAAGTCATGTAGAGCCTACCAACACTTCATCTCTAGGCTTGATGTGAGCTTCATGTTTTTCTCATGTATGGAGTCGAGGTTTTAAACTCCAGTTCTAAGCCAACCTCCAAGAATATGCTAGCAGAGAATACCCATGACATTTCCTCCCCAGTAATACTCCCTCTGACTTCTCTTGGTACAACCCAGCAGCTGGAATGCGCGCCTTGGGCTCAGCTCCTGAAGAGGCTCCTACAGCCGTGTCTCACTATCAATTTGGCAAACATTAGTCATAGCTGCAGCTCAATTTCCGATCGGCATTCCTGGGTTTGTGCCATGTGTGTTCCATGTCACTTCTGTCGGTGAAAAAAGTAGGTATTTGCAATGTGGGGACCTGCAGTATTCCAAAGAACTGGTTTTTGGGTAAGATTAGTTAACTTTGGTGTATTTTATAGAAGAAAATGGCTAAGTCTGACATATTTTCTGATGTCACGCATATTTAAGTGTTTACGTTGATTTTCTGCTGAATGTATTGCTAAATTTTTAAAATGTGTTTCCTTGAGCATGGTGGTAAGTTAGGGAGGAAAATGTGAATTCTGTGTTGGTATAAATCAACTGCCCTTTTTGGAAGGGTTTTTCTACTGTCTGGACATACAGATCAGTCTGGTTCTTTAACTCACCGAGACTGAACTTCTGTCCACCAGCTTCAGTCCAAGGGGAAGCTACTTTGGAAAGGAAGGTAGTGTAGAAATAGAAATTATTGCATGTAGAAAAGCGTGAATGTCTATAACCATCACATTCACCCTTAAAAACTGTCTTTACCCTTTTCCTTCTTCCTCTGACTGTAGCTCAGTGATAATGGTTGTTTTATCTGGTATGGTCCCTACCCAGGAAAGACTTCAGAAAATCATTCCTCTACTGAAAAGTTGGGTAGGGAATTGATTTAGCAGTGGTGCATTAAAATAACAGCAATAAGAAATACAAGCTGAGGGGGAGTAATTTCAGATGACTGTATGGGTAAATAATAATCCCTGTGCTTATTTACAGAATATCCTAATACTTTTCCTTATTTCTTAGTTAAGGTTAATCGAACCAGTAGTCAGGATGTGTAGCGTGGAAACAACCTCTTATTTGTCAGACGTGACCACCAACACATTCTTGAAGAATTCTGCTATTTTATGGAAGAAAGCTGACTTTTTGTATTCTTTTACCCTATATTTGGCATCTATTTCCTTACATATTCTGATGGAAAATGTTGCACAATTCATGCATTTAGGTATGTTAACAGTATTTATAGTGAGTTACAGTGCATTACACTAATGAAGAAGTTTAATTTTACATCTTTACCTAGCTGTAAAATAAACTATTTTATACAAATGAAAAGTTGAAAGCTTGGGAAAATATTTTTCTTTCTCTGTGAAACTACACAGCATCTCAGCTTGAAACACATATTTGCTGTAGGCCCCTGTTCTTATGACTTGGAGTATTTTTAGAGATTGACTGGAGCTGAAAGAAATGAAACTTAGCTGGATGACAGTTTCCATCTCTTTAAAATAGATAAAAGAAGAAAAGGGAAAGAAAAATTTATATTTTAAATTCATATTGGTGAGCATAGCCACCTTCTTTTCCGTGAGGCCTCTACAAGACCCACACTGTTGTACTTTGTTGGCATTAGTTGTAACTTCTGTTTGACTTTTGCTGAAGTCAGGGTTTCTAATTCAATTTTAATGGTTAATTGAAAAAATAAATAAATACATTAAAAAAAAAAAAAACCTGAGAAAGATTAAAGGTTTAAAACACTGTGGAGGAAGTAGGTTGAGAAAAAAATGAGAAAAAAGGGTTATTTGAAGTACAGAATAATAAAATATGGGAAACATTGTTTTATTGTCATTATTTTATGATTATGATTATGGCTTATTTTATAATTAAATATGTGTGACCAAAATGTTACACCATGGCCTTGTGTTCATTGTGCACATGAGAAGAATGGTTACGAGCACCACAACTTTCATACTTACATTGCTTATATTGACATTATCATATTGAATAAGTAGCACTATTTTCTGTTTTCAAATGATTTCATTTCCACAGGATTTGTTCAGTGCAGCTAAGTCTGTGTTCCCTCAATTTAGAGCCCTAACTGGTTAATTATTTATTAATACATGTTGTGTTTAGATAGAATATGTATCTTATATACATAATATATAAGCAGGATACTGGTTTGTTTCTATTTTTCGAAATATCCCAGCTAGATGGAATTAAACTGGTAGAAAGACCATGGAGGCACGGCTTCCCTTCCCCCAGTGCTTTTGCCTGCATTTTCTTTTCGTGGTGTCCATATTTCTGGCTATCTCTCTTGGGTGTTTGTACTTTGAACAGCAGGCAAAAGAATCACTGGAAAGTACAGCACTGTTTGGTCTGCTGTTATTCCTGTGAACTAACAACTCACAGTACAACTGGTTTTATCATTTCAGGATTGTTATTAGTGTGTGGGGTTAGGATAGGCAGATATCCTCTGGCTGCACTTCTGTTCTGTATTGTGTTATCCTCTGCTGTATTTCAAGTCTCAGGCCATTCAGGATACTCTCGATGGAGCTGGGGACAGAGGAATGTCTGCAGATGGCATTCTTCTGTCAGTCTTTTACTAAAAATTACCATCTGCAAACCAGAAATGCTTCTAAAAGAATGTAGTTGTTCACATCAGTGATTTGCATATGGGCAAGGTGCATCATGGAGCATCTGGGATAAGGTGCCATAGGTATTCATCACTTTGGGAAGAGGACACACTTTTGGTTTCAGCATGCCACAGCCTCACTCTTGTGTTATGCTACTTTGCAGGGTGCTTGAATGCAGCCTAGCTCTTTTCTTGGCTCCACAATGAAGCTAGGTGATGGCATGTTCAAATTTTTTAATTATTGTAGTGGCAAAGGCTTTCATGTTAACAGAGTATGTGTGATGTTGCTGAAGGCAAAATGATTTGTCTAGGGAACAGTAAAAGGCCATTTAAGGAGTGTGAAGAATTGCAGGTCCTGGAAAACACCTGCTTTAGGAGTACTGTCCTCTTAATTCACTTGGGCTTGCCTGATTGCTGGGAGGAGTCACTCACAGAAATCTATGAAATCCTGTTGGGAGAGTGATCTCTTTATTTATTGGAACAGACCCTCTCTCTTAATCCATGTCATAGTCTTTAGGACATTACTACCATATGATGAAACTGAATATTTTTATTGAATCTATTGTGTAGTGCCAGTGGACCTGAGAAGGAGAAATGATACTGGAGAGAACATAAAAGGAGTTTCTTTTCTTTTTAGATGGGCGTAGGAGAGCTCAATATTACCAGAAAAACTGCTTTGAACAATGCTGATAAAGAGGAGGTTTAATGAGGCTGGGGCTGTTTGCGGAAAATTAGTCCGCATTAGGGTATTATTCCTTCAGGGAGCGTTTATAATGCCAGCAGGAATGTGGGGAGGGGGGGTGGATCAGATTCCGGCACAACCTTGCAAGCTTTCAGCTGCCGATGCACGGTGCACCTGCGTGTTCCCCGTCTGACCTCAGAGCTGGCTCGAAAATCTCTGGCATCTGGAAGTGTGAGGAAAGATCAGGTTTTTCATTTTTTTTTGGGGGAGGGGGGGGGGATGAAAAATCCATCTTTTTTTTTAATGCTTAGAAGGCCTTGTATTTTATATCTTTTTAAAGGATGCTGGAAACTATTTTGTGGGTATGCTTTTTAGTGGTTTGAGGTTGGGTTTTTTCTTTTAGTTTTTTTAAGCTAGTATCTTAAAGATCTCATAGTGATATGTCCAAATAGATGAATAATATTCAGTTAAAAAAGCTGGTTAGTTGGCAAGACTCAAGAAATTAATTTCATTCTCTTTTGCTTATCTCAGGAAGAATGTTCTCCTTAGCAAGTGCAGATTCGAACATGACAGCTTAGGCATTTATCTCATTTGGGGAGGTCTGGAGTAGCATCTCATTTTCAAACTGTAGTGATGTGGAGATAAAATGTAAATACTGCTGTACGAAAATTGCCACTTCATAACCTTGTACTTCATCACTGGTGGCTGCGGTAGGAACTTGAAAATTGTAAGTGCATGTAATTTACATGGCTTGGATTTAACTGTTTTGTAATTACACTTTGATTTATATTTTTTTATCAGACATGGTGGGGTGGTTAAGCTGTGCTGCTTATGAACTTCCCTGTGAGTAATTTCATGTTTTAATGTTGTGCTTATTAAATGCACAGATTTTCTCTTTTGGAGTTTAAAAGTTGTTCGATTTGGCATCTGTAGCTTATTTCTTGCAGTCTACTTAATTGAATAGCTTCTCTGTTTATCTTAAAATGCAGATAAATGGCTTTCAGCGCAGTGTTTATAGCTTAATAGTTCCTGAAATGAGAGTCAACATTATCTCCTAGACTCTACTAGTCATAACTAATGATCCCTCTGCTTACACTGTTGAGCAAGCCAGGAGACACTGAACTCTGCAGAGAGCAAGGGCCCTGTGCAGTGGGAGGATAGTTTGTATGTGATGGCGCCTGGTAGACAAGGCTTTCATGGCTCAGTAGTGTTAATTGGGAACCAAAATTTGTCCTTGGCCACCTCTAACCTCCAGCCTCCTATTACTGAACTGTTCTACGAGAATGGATACAAACCTGAGAGGGAGTTGACAGCGCACAGTGTTCTCGCTTCCCTCGTCATTTAAGGTAAATAATATCAGATTGCTCTTATATTTGCTTCAGTTTTGCCCATCAGAGCACATTGTGCAACACAAAGTCTTCGCAGAAATGGGCTATATTTTAATGTTCCAAACATCACTGGCAGGCAGCCTAAAAAAGGCATTGTGTTGAGGCCTGGAAGAGAACGAGAAAATAATTAGGCAGCTGGCAATTACTGTATTTTGTTCTAGGCCTTTTTATATTACATTTGAATTTATTAATGAAAGAAAGATGATTTTTTGTATCTTCCTGACCTTTGGCTTAGTTGTGAATGGAGAGTGGTAGGCTTTCCTTTGTAATAGGGTTAAGTGCATGCTCTGGGAAGAGAGAAGGGAAAGAAAGAAAAGTGAAGTAGATTTACCACCCATCAGTAATGCTCTATTATTATTATTACCTTGGGAACAAAAGTTCCTTGTTTATCCATCAAATTTAAATAATATGGGGAGCAACAATGCCTCATGGTGTTAAGGGTTAATATTCTTCTATATTCTGTCAGCTTGTCAATATGACTTTTTCCTGAGTTTTTTTAACTTGCAGGAAGAGTATTTATTGGAAATTGCAGATGTAGGTCTTGTGAGGTAGATATCACCCTTGAACTATTTCAGCCAGCACAGTGTTCTGTTTTCAAACAGGCAATCTAGCAGGAAGCTATTGCTGGTTTTTGGTGAAGTTCAGCTAGTGATATACAAAACAGTCTGTGTCCCTAATTCCTATGTCTCCACAGCCATCTAGTCCACTGTTTTGAGAGCTAATTAAATGTAAACATTTAGGTGGGTGACTGGTTGTAAAAAGAACTCTATGTGAAAGTTGCTGCTACTTAAAGACACTTATATCAGTCTTGTTTATGCTCCAGCTTCCATGTTTTTCATTGTTTTTCTGAGTTTTCACGTTCTCTTAGAAGTAGGTTTTGAGCTTTGTGTTGGCAGGGGAACAGCAGACTGGTACAGAGCACAGTCTGGGTAGCACCGCATGTGGTGCAAAGGGCACAGTGTACAAAGAAAGCAAATTCAAAACACTACTTACAACTCTGGAGATGTTTTTGTTGGACATTGCCATGAATGAGCTCCAGGAGACACAAGGCAGAATGAGCAGGATGCCCTCAGTGGGTTGAAGAGGAGGAACGTGATTGCTGCCAGGAGCACTAAGCAGTTTCTAGCAGGACCATGGTTCAGCATTGTGTTGGCAGAAATTTAGACATCCTCTATCTTTTTCACGTGGTACATGTGGTCTTGATAGAGTTACAGGCAGTTCTGTAAAGTAGGGTGCATCAGGAACAGACCAAAGAGTATGGAGGAGGAAAAATTTAGCCTTTGCCTCTGCTAGTATCAAATAGCTTTAAAAATGTGTGTGTAAGGCTCAAAAAAAGGAGTTAAGTATTTGAAAAGAAAAGACATGCAAATTTTTTGAAAGAGGAAATTGAAAGCAGCTTTTTTACTTTGTTGTTATGTTGTATAAAGTTTTGTTTCCTGCTTTTTACTCTGTGATATAATCAAATATCTAGATATCCTTGTTTCACTCAGCATCCTGAAGAGTTAGCTCTTCTATAAGAAACCAGTTAAAAGTTCGTATAGTTCCAGATTCGTTATGAGCATTTTCTCATAGGAATAAAGCTCCTATTTCTTTGGAAATAATCCCATTGGTAAACAGCAGCTGCAATAAACCTTCCACCAAGAAATTCGATATGTAATTCTGAATGTGCAGATATCTCTTTTTTTCATTACCAGTTTCCAAATGTGGAATTAGATTAGGGAATGATGGAGCAGAAACTGAAGTATCATTTTGTAGAGAAGAGCATTTCAGTACCAATGCCATTGAGCATGTTGTGACTGCAGTATCTGATGTTTGCAGCTTAATATGAGGAAGAAACATTAGTAACAGCATCTATTGGTCGTCTCTGACAGTTCCATGCTACCATGGAAATGATAGATGTTATGGGAAGGAGGTGTGGTGTATTATGACAATGTTACCTGGAATAAATCCCAATTACTGGATTACGTTTCCTTGCATTAAAGTTAAAAATTAACTAAATTATTTCAAGTATCTGAAATAATAATCTGTGTGGTTTTGTTTTTAAATAATACTGGTTTGTTTTATTTAAATATACGCAGGTCATAATTACAGAGAATTTTTAACAGTGGTTAGTCAACTTGTACAGCAAATACCAGGATCATAAATTACTCTCAGTGGTTACGTACTCTACCTTGGAATGAAATTCTTGCTATTCTTCCATGATGGGACCAAATTTTAATGCTGTTTGATGCTGTTTTATCAAGTTTCCTATCCTTTTTTTGCTTTGTTTGGGTTTGTTTTTTCCTGTTTGTTTATTTTTGTTTGTTTGTGTTTTGTTGGGTTTTTTGTTGTTGTTGTTTCTTGGTTTTGTTTTTTGTTTGTTTTAGTTTTGTGGGGGTGTTTTGTGTTTTTTTTGTGATGTGCTATGATAAAGCCAATGTATCCTGGTAGCAATGTCATGACCTCTTTGCTGTCTTTTTCTCTGAAAAAAAAAATCCCAAATTGCTGGTTTCATGCCATTTCTTTTCATAGTCTGTTCTCAATTGGCATTTTTTGTACCAGGGGAAGCCTAAAACCCATTGAAACCTCCTTGTGATTGCTCTTATTGGCAAATACCTATTGAATTGGGTAAATGAGGGCCAGGCCATTGTGGTTTATCCTGTATCACAAGTAGTCACACTTTAAAGGGAGGTGAGGAGCAGAAGGCTCCAACTTCAGCGTGCATTTTATATACTGACCTTGGAAGGCATTGCCAACCATCTGGAAAGAGTTAGAAATTCTGTTTTGCTCAGGATCTTTGTTTGATTTGCAATTCCAGGATTTTCTTTTTCTTTCACCTTTTTACTGTCACATCCTATGTAGCCTGAATACTCCTTTGCGCCTGGCTGAAATAATATTGTTTGCCAGCTTACAATCAAAGCGAGCACGGAGGAAAACAGCTGAGCCGTATTAAGCAGAGGCAGTCTGGACTACATTTCTTCACTGCTGAATAACACGCCACAGGTGCAGGATTAGCCTGGCCTACGGTGCTGTGTTTGCTTAGCAGAGCCACCCTCTGCCTCCTCACATGACTCTCATCCTCGGGGAATCTGGCAGCGATGTAGCGAGCGCGCGGAAACTCGGTGTAAGTAGAAGGCTTTAGCTTTTCAGCTCACAAAGCACTTGTGCTTTCCCCCCCTCATCCTTCCCTTTTTCTTCTTTTTACTTTCTTTTATTTTCTTTTTATTTTTTTTTTTTTTTTTAAAGCCTGGTTTGAGCAGAGCACTAAAGAGACTGGGAAAAAAAAGTAAAACAGTGAAGTTCAGTGGGTTCTTCAGAAAGGTCAGAGAGGGACTGAAGGAAAAGCAGTGTTACTGGTGTGCTGGCAAGATGTGGGGCAGCAGGGAGCCAGCTGCTCGTGATGCACAGGGTCTTGTGTTTGCAGCTTTGGTTCCTGCAGGGACACACACACACACACACACTGGAGATTTCCTATTCATTTGCTCAGACTGGGGGTCAGAGTTTGTACGGTGTCAGGAGACTGATGCAAACCTTTAGGTGCACTTTAGTTGGTTTAGATTTAAGGAGAAGGGTGGTAGATTATCGAGAAAATACTGCAGATAAAAGATTTCCTGTTTTCCTTTTTGGTGAGAATTGAGGTAAAAAGAGATTTTTGGAAGAGCTAGTACCTGGAAATCAGCCTGATATTAAACTTAAAAAGATGTTTCACTTTTTCTCTTTTATATGAACCTTTGGATTTGAAGTTAATTTAAAAATAAATGTTTTGGCAGTACTAGGCTAATTTTGGTGCCAGGTTTACATTGTGGGCATAAATTTCAGAGGTGGGACTGGTTTTAGCCTTAGTGATAGTCACCCTTTTGTCTAACTTTAGAGGTAGTTTGGTGACATATAGTGCATGTGTATGTCAGTAACGCTTATTAAAATGCTGCATCTGTTCTGTACCTTTCAAATACTAGTTAATTGGAAAAGTAGCCAAATAATAAAAAAAAAATGTACTTTTTCTCCTACTCATTGCTGTTCATATCTGGCTGGGCGCTGGAAAAAAAAAACATTTTACATTTGACCAGAATTGTAGAGAAATCTGTAGAGAATGAAAGAAAGGTGGTCATGAATCTCTTGAAAACTTCTGGACAAGGAGAAAAGCACATGGGATACAAGTTTGCGAGGGTGTTTGCAGTTCACATTTCTTAGGCTTCGAGGTTGTGTATGAAGTGTAGTTGTGAGGATATATCTGTATGACGTTGGAAAAAAGCAAAGCAAGTAAAGCCAGTGGGGCTGAGGACTGGTTCCTCCTCTTCCAGAGGCCTGAGTGGGCAGGCAGGCATGGAAGCCTGTCAGTGGGCACTGGTTGATGGGCTGGGGGCAGTGGCAGTGGCATGGGCAGCATACAGCCCCTTCCTGCCCAGACACAAACTCTGGAGCATTCAGACAGGGAAATGCTTTTAGGCTTCTGGAAAACCATAGCGCTTATGTCTGTGGTCAAAATTCATTGCTGTTGTTCCGTGCATGCAATTAATTTTGGTTTGCAGTAGAGATGCTTTCCTCCCCCTCTAAATGGATTTGTTTGTTTTCTGTCAAAGTGAGTAAGTCAATGACACTTTCTGTTGCATTCGGCCGTGTTTGCAGAAGATAAGGTTTGTCCCTCAGCCCTCGTTTATGAACACAAAGATCTTCTTCATCGCTTATGGTTTCCACACATGCATTTCAAATCCCTGCACAGCGTGTGTGGTGAGGCCAACAGTAGCAGCGGTCAGTTCAATGCAGTCCCTGCCTTGGCAGCCTAACAGGGCAGGAATTTATACTGTCACTTGTTCAGTTTCATAAAACTCTGCCGGTGACCTGTCAGGGTGGCATTTGCCTCCAGGCAGAAAAAATTCTTGCAGATCCTTTGAGCACTTCTTTCAGCAACAGTTAGTTACTGAGAGTGTCGTAAACACGTGGGATTTTGGGAAGCAGATGGCATTAATCCATGAACATTACCAAAATATACTAGTTATTTTTTCAGACACCAAATAATCTGTCCTCTTGGAAGATAGACAGGCACTTGAGGAAAAGTTGGAATGAGAACTGATAGGAAGCATCATCATCGCCATGATTTGGGAAGCAAGATAAGCTAATCAATAAACCGAGTTTAAAGGAAGTTATATATGTATGGGCACGGAATTTTGAAAAAAAAAACCATTAAAAATATAGCATGCTTATACCATAACAACTATATGACAGGTCTCTTTTTGTGCATATCTACACTATTTAATTTATTCTTACGAGAAGAAAAAAGGGAATAATACCAATGTAGCAGACATTAGAAAGGAGTTGGTAATTTATGAAGTAGGTTGCTCTTTAGGCTGAGCTGGGGTTATGTCACGTTTACTCCTGAACAGACAAACCCAGTCAGTCTGAAGGGCACTAGCACCTCTGAATAGCATTGGCATTGGTTTCTGCAAGCATGGCATGTGCACATGCTAATTATATTTTAAAATCTAGGTGCAGTCTTTGATCTTGGGGTGAGAATGGGTGGCTGATATTTTTATCTTCCAGGCACTATTTTTGTCTCAACTGCATGGTGCTCTTGTGTTTCGTCTCTTTTGGAAAGGGAGCAGGAGTGACAGTGATTTATTAAACATATCTAAGAGAGCCATGAGGTCAAAGCTGTCTCTTGCTCTTCCTTTTAAAGTCCATTGTCTGAATGCCTCAATCTCAATATCATCTGAAATGATAATAAGTAAAAATCTGCAGCTTGCCCAGTGCAATCTTTGCTGCCTTCCTAAAGATCAGATAGCAAAGCATGGATTAGTAGCAATGGTATCACACTGCATTGCTTCCCATCTGTGTGTTCTTTCCCCTGTTTCTGCTGTTCAGGAGAGTTTTCAAGATCACTTGTAGTGACATTTGTATAATCTCCTAGTGGTCACATTCGGTGTTTGCTGCTTGGAACTGCAAATGTGTGTGGTGATTTGCAGCTTAGAAACAGAAATAACTACCTTAGGACCTTAACAGCAATCTTCCTGTATTTTTTAAAAATAAATATTTTTTAAATGTAGAGTGTGGCACAGACTCTACTGTTTGTTAATATCCAAATTGCCTGTTTGACATCTTTGTACCTTAACTTTCATCCTCTGTTTTGAGCACAATTTAACTTTAGTGAGTCTATGTTGACTACTCCTGATGACTTTTTTGTCGTCCGTCCATGCTGACAGAGATGGCCTCCAGAATGAGGTGCTCCATCATTCTCCTTTCACAAAATATTCTGACGTGGAAGGGATCCTCAAGGATCACCAAGTCCAACTCCTGAATGAATGGCCCATATGGGGACCAAACCCACCACCTTGGTGTTATTACTGTACTCTAACCAAGTGAGCTGATCTCAGCGATTAAGGTCAGGCTGACTGGCCAGTAGGTCCCTGGGTCCTCCTTCCTGCCCTGTTTGAAAACTGGAGTGAGATTTGCTTTTTTCTGGTTCTCATGCACCTCTCTGGATTGCCACAACCTTTCAAAGATAGTAATGAGTAGACTCATTCTGGTGTGTGCCAGCTCTCTCAGCACTCATGGATGCATCCTATTAGGGCCCATGGACTTAGGGATGTCACATTTGCCTAGGTGTTTTCTAACCCAATTCCATTTAGGGAATATCTTCCTTAAAGCATTCCTTCTGGGTCAGAGATTCCTGAGGGATAGTCTTGACACTAAAGACAGGTGCGAAGAAGGCATTCAGTATCTCTGCCTTCTCTGTGTCCAGAAGAATCAGTCATTCTCCCACTGGACTTTGGATCTTACCTTAGTATTTATGAAGTATTTGCATTTAATTGTTCAATTTGATTACCTGCAATACTAACACATGCACCAAGCAGTAGTGCTTTTACACAAATACTTGCAGAATGTTTGTTCCTTTTGAATTGTACAACAACACACTATTCGGAATAGTGGTAGCTCCAACACATTTACCTTTGCTGTGTAAAATATGGCTCTTGAAAAGGGATTAAAAATAAAGAAAGAAAGTTAATACCTTGATGAGAATTATGTGAACTACCTGCTCATTCATCTTTGTAAATACTAAAAGCTCACATTTTAAAAGCTTTTATTTTGTCATAGAACATTTACAGATTGAGCCAAAGGATTGTAGAAGGTAGAATTAAGCGAGATATTTGACATAGCTGGGAAAACTATTTATTAACAGGGAATTACAGTGGATAGGGGTAGACTTTCCTGAGTCCAAACTGACAGGATAAAACACTTTGCATGCACTTTCCTTTGGAAATTTTAAAGTTGCCTTTCTTTTCTGCTTTTTTTACATTGTGTTGGTATGTTGTCTCATGCTATGAAAAATGTGCCAACCAATTCCCATTTTCTTCCAAATGAAAAATATGTCAAAGATGAACTGTGGACATCAGAAATGAGAGGAAAATGGAGACAGCAAATTACATGTGCATTTTCCATGGGCTATGATGCCAAAGAAGCCTTTGTGATTTAAAGTTGTGAGTGGTATGGAATGGGTGTTAGTTTGGCGGGTCTTTTCTCAGTGGCTTTGTCACAGCTTTACATTACATGTTGAACTTTTTAGCTAATAATTCTGAAAAATAAAGACATAGTTTGAAGTGTTGCTGGGTGCATGTAGCTATGTTGGCACTCAGTGGCTATTCTGTGAATATGAACAGGAACAGTTTTTAAGAAAACTGCCTCGACGGGTTGTTTAAATGTACATTTTATTTTAAATCTTATTTTCATCATGAATAGAAGCAAAAGTGCCCCAAATTTTGAAATATACAGATGAGAAGGAGCAACTTGCAGATTCTCTGTATTTTGGTGTACAGAAAATCCAGGGCAGGTGGGAAATGGTGCAAATCATACATAGGCCCCACAATGTTACAGTTGTTTTGGTATTTCAGTTTATTGCAGTGGATGTATATCAAGGTACAGCTATTTTCAAACACAGATTGATACCAGTCTCAGTTTGGGCTCACTAGTGCAATGTAGTCACACACTGAATAGCAAAGCATGTTGTTTTCGTTTTTTCTGGTGTATTAATGCCAGATTTTGTTTACTGTGGTTTTGGATCAAAAATATGAAGGTCTCAGCATCTGATACTTCCTTGAGCTTTATGGTAGCCTTGAATATCCAGCAGAGGGAAACTGTCATGGTCCAGTTTTCCTTCTCTGTTACATAATTATCACCACTAAAGAAGTGTTTTACTGTTACCTCTTGACTATTTTATACAGTAGATCAGGCTGAGTTAAGAGGTGTAATTTATTTCAAGTCCTTTAACCGTGCTGTATTTTCACTGCTGACTATTTGCCAAGAAATATCGCATGGAAATTCTTTTATCTGATGACTGTAAAGTACAGCGAGTTAGCAGTTTCTTACTTCCCCTTCTCCTAAAACAATCATGTCGATGGTATAACCCTGGCCTGGTGGGAAGTCATCAGGCTGTGGTTTATGATATGGCATAGGAAACTCCAGCAGGGTGTTGCAAGTTAGTTTTGTATTTTAATAAAAGTCTGTTTTGAGGAAAGGCACACTATGTAGATCAGTGCAGGGCATAGATGGAGTCACCTTGTGGTTTAAAATTTCCATCTAACTATTTTATCACGTTGACTGATTTTCTTCTCAGGCTTGCGTTGTTTTGGTTTGTTTTCAGTTACTGTTAAGACACTTTTGTATGACTATCCTTAATTTCCTGTCTAAAGGAGCATTGAAACAGCTATTCCATAATGTGTAAAGCTTCCCAGGTGTGTGCCTTCTGTGAAGCAGTAAGCCTTGCTCCCAGTCAGTGGCCAGATGTTGTTATTGGACTGGGAAAATGTGAATGGATGGCATTGGACCAATCTGAGGCTTCAAATACCCTGTGTAGAAAGAGGAGTAAGCACAAAACTCCGATACTTTTTTTTTTTTAATTGGTCCTTAGCATCTGTCTGGGGAAGGAGGAAATCTGACTTTTACTCCTGACAAACCCATGCAAGGTCATGAGAGATCTGCTTTTGTCACTGCATAGGCAGCACGTAAATCACACAGCTGTGGCACAGAAATCAATCTGTTAAGATAACTATTGCTGATTCTCCATCCTCCAGGAACAGAACGGCTTCAAATTCAAACAACAGAATACAGAGAAACAGAATAAAGAGCTTTTCACCTTCTGCATTACCAGACTTGTTGAATTAGAGTGGTGCCCAAAAGTCATTACCATCCCATGGCTGTGGGCCAGTGTGAAATGAGTTACTGGGCTTTATCCAGATTCTAGTGGAGAGATTTCTGTCCAAATCACATAACTATGGCTGCAGTTGGCAGTGGCTGAAGTACTTATTGGCAGCCATGGCAGAGAGCTTGAGGACTGAGTGTACACTGAGAGACTGGCTCTCTAGATCAGATGTTTTTTCTGCACCTATGTGAGTAAATGTAAAGCTTAAATAGGTGATTTTCCCTTTGTGTGCGAGGTCCCACTGTCTGCAGACCTGTCAAACTGTCAAGCAGCAACATTGTTTGAAACCAAGTTAGAATTTATCCTCATAGTTACTTCTTTGTCATTGTGGAGTGGGGATCTGTGATCGCTTCTCACACATTTAAAAAAAGGATAGCAGAACTAGCTGAAATACCATGAAAGGGTTTGCCACATGGCAAAGTATTTACTGCAAGTCTTAGTGCTCACAGATGGAAGAATATATCCAAGAAGTATTATTTGTTGACAATGGAGGTTAGTAGGGGTTTAAGCTAGACATTAACATTACCCTGGATGACCATGAGAATGACTTTCATTTTACAGCACTTCATTTTCCTTGTTTTCCTTCTCCTGGATTCAGGATCTTTGTAGATTTACCTTTCCATAAAGGAGCTCAAAGCATGGAGGGAGAGACACACTAACACATACGGAAAATACAAAGCAGTAACATGCTCCACACAGTCCCCATTCTCAGGCAGAGATTCATACAGAGACCATCACATCACAGTTTTCAGTGGTCCCAGTCCTAGAGAGGAAAATATTTCCCAAGAGCAGCACTCCAAAGAGACATCAAAGCCCTGGCGGCTGACTGCCAATCCTTGTACATGCTGGTGAATTTTAGTGGAAAAAGAGAGTTAAGCTGAGAAAATCAACTAAACTTGATGAAGGTGTACCAGTCTGATGGTGAACTTCAGGCTCTCAACTGCTTTGGTGAATTCCCTGATGCAGTCAGTAAGTTTCTCAGCAGACTAAAATAACCTCATTTTTGATACCTGTGGTTTTCTGCAGTTCTCCCAAGCTGTACTCAGTGCATCAGGGATGGGAAGCTGACCATAAGCAGACTGCAACAGAACAGGCTACAGCAAAAAAGCATCCAAAGAAGCAGCCAAACTTAAATAGCCTGCAATCCCTTGCTTTCAAGGCTCTAGGAGAGCTTTCAAAACCCAAAGGGCTTCTAAACCCTAGACAGAGTCAGGGCTGCATGACCAACATGTGCTTGTTACAGAACAGCAGCAAATGCAAGATGAACAAGCTGTTCACCATCCCAAACTGTGCTTTTCACACCTGAAATCAGGAGGAACTTGTTGCCAAGCTGGAAAGCTCTTGTGAGTTCCTTCCTACACGTTTCATTTTGGGGAAGGGACTGCTGGAAAATCTTTGTGAGCTGAAGTCAAGCAGACACAGAAGTCAAGAGACCTTGTTGAAACTCAGCTCAGAGTAGGAGAAGAGTTCTTACATGCTTCATGGTTATCTGTTAGGTGAGACACCTGAATTTCAGAAGCAAAAGTTCTGCCCATCAATTTAGCTAGCAGCCAGGAAATGAAGGCATGAAAGGAGCAAGAGAATAGAGTGAGGAGAGTTTTACATTTTAGAAGACAGAAAAGAGCTTGATTTAAAATATCTTATTCCTGCATCTTAGTTTTATCTGATTTAAATTTGACGCTGAACTGCAATGATTTTGCACTAATTTTAACCCTGGGCATTAGATGAAAGCACAATCCTAGGCTACATTCCTAATTACAGCTCTTGGAGAGTGTAAATTTGAATGAGAGCCTATCTGTACTGTATTTTCTAAAAAAGTAAGCTACATCTCTAAATAGCCACCTGTGGTGCTTTGATGGTACTTCAGAGTTTTGATTCTAATTCAGCAACTTCCACCTGTCTTACTCTATCTGGGAGTACAGCCGGGTCTCTGGGTGTAAGCTGTTGTTGTTTAGGGCAGGTTTTGCAGAAGCTGTTCATGATCACATCCCTGAGTGATGTGGCACAGTCTGAATTGGGATATGACTGACTTATATGCTTGTTGGAAAAAGGAATGATCTATGATTGTATATACTACTAGGATGGTATTTAGCAGTCTAAATTTAGCATATTCAGGCACCATCAAATGTGTAATTAAACCTTTCCCCTTTTTTTTGTGCTAGGTGCAAGATGCTGTTGTCTTTACACTCCTTGTTGGGGAAAGATCGCTGCTGAAACTGCAAATAGCTTGTAAAAAGAGCCATGGACATGATGTACAGAGCAAATTATTACTCTCATGAGTTAGAAGTTCACTTGGTTGCCTCATGAGCTTGAAGTCTGAAAATTCTAGACAGGAACATTAATAGCTGAACATTCCCCATTCAATGGTAACAAAGTAATACAGACAAGAATTGCAAAAATTGCTGATTGAAAGAGAATTTACGTAATCCCTAATCCTGTGACCCAGGGAGCAAACATCTGTTGATATTACTTTGTTATACACAGGCTGTGTAATCATATTAGGAGAAATAAACAAGATTTCCTTTTTTTCCCCTTAATTTAAGCATCTACTGTACTAAGGTACAGCTGCAAGTACATAGCCACACATACACACAATGCATCTTGAATGAACTCGTGCATTTAGTTCTAATTTTGCCAAATGTTAGTAGAAACAGTATGGGACTGACAGCCAGTTGTGTCATGAATCCAGTTTGTATCTTAATGCTGGGCACAAGGGTTACAAGCCCATAGTTTGTACATGTTTTGTAACTGGTGTTCTGGTTTGACTTTGGAAAGAGGTGAGCTAATCAAAAAGCCAGTCAGTTTCAGTGGGATACAGAGGTACTGAGCAAAGGTCAAGCTGTATGAGTTTTGTGTTTGATAGGAGTATTAGTCTGGCATGGTGAATGATTCTCTTTCATGTGTGTCACCTTAATATTATTAATACACCTCTTGTGCAAGGAATGTGCAAGGAGTGGAAGGGCTATGATGCGAAAAAAGCTAGCACTTCTCTAAATGCAGTGTTCTTATGTGTAAAGCCCCACTTCTCCCAGAGCTAACAAGTTACGCCTTTTTCCTGCCTTTGCTGGGGGTAAGCTTGCATACCCTCATGTTACACGGAAGAAAACTAAAGCCTGTCTGCGAGTTGTTCCCAGTGCCTGTCCGTGCCTATCCTGTGCTACCAGAGCTGGCACAGGCCAGGAGGAGTATGCAGCTGGAGGCATGATGTGCCCTGGTGGGTCCCATGAACCCAGGAGCCCAGACTGGGCTTTCTCAGTCCTCTTAAAGGCAAGGACTGGTAGAACAGCCCAGTGCTTCCTCCAGCCTTACTGCTTCAGAGTCGTTCAGCCTCACTCTCACCTCAGTTGTTGATTGCCATCCAAGCCCTGAAGTGTAGCTACTTGTCCCCATCCCCTCTGCCTGTTGGCCCACCTTATCTCTTTGTAGGGAGCTAAAAAGGATAATTTTTTTTTGTCAGCTCCACAATATATGAGTCCTAATGATGGAGATTTGGGTAAATTTTAGAGTAAAGGGCAATCAAAATAATTATAATACCAATTGTTTCTAAAGACTTACCAGTAAATCAAGAACTTCAAGCCTGCTCTTCAACTACTCTGTTGGAGAAAGCTGCTTGTAAATGACTCTTTGGTAAGATTTCTTACAGGGAACCAAAAGGGAAATGGGGAACTGCCAGTTGAAGCTTTTCATGCTAATCTCATTTTTGTCTTTGAGGCTTAAAACATTCACAAGGACTGAAAGCTGGTATTTATGAGTAGAGCTGGGGGGAGGAGGTTGCTTAAACAACTCCTAGCCTATCACCAGCATGTCCAGCTGTACTCCGCCAGCTCCATGGAGATTCAGTACTCTGATATTTTTAGAAATAGTCATCTCTATATATTTCAGCATTGTTCATTCTAAACCACATTCTTGTCCTTTACTTTGTTTATAGACTTTTCTTTTACAGAAATTAGCTCTTTCCCTTGTTTTCCAAGCAGTGCTTTTGCAATTCAGTGACAGAACGTGCTGCTGAACTTGAAAGAACATCACTTTCTGTTAAGTCTTTGTTAAATTGTATGCCCATGTTCTGTTCTGCCTGGAGTACCATAAATCCCATTGATTTTAATGGGGTTCAGTGGCTACAGATCTGTGCCAAGTGCTGTAGAGATAAAGAAAGCTCAGAGGTGTAACCAAGGATTTGACCTGTGTAATGCAACAGAAGAAAAGCTGTGAGTACTGTGCAATATATAATAATAAAAGCAAAATATATCTCTTGGCAGTGGCAGAACTTGAACATCAGCACCTTTGATCTAGTACCACCGAGGTCCAATGAGCCTCAAACATGGCGACCATTTCAAACTACAGAAAAGGACTCTGTAGTGAACACTCAACTCAAATAACTTTCTTAAATTTTGATGGGTAGAAGTAGTTTAAACCCTTCATTTCAAGTCTTGCAATGCAGCCTAGAACTGCTTTTTTTTTCTTCCTCTCTTACAGCCAATTTTCTAGACAAAATGCCCTTGCGAAGTTCTGGCAAGCTGAGCATGGAGAGCAGAAAAGATGGTGAGAGTACGGCCCCTGCTCCTCCCCAGAAGAAGCTGTCCTGCCAGTGCCACCACCACTGCCCCGAGGACTCAGTCAACAGTACCTGCAGGTTTGTGGGATATCTGGTGATGAAACATGGGAAAATGTATTTGTGGTAGCTCAGCAATCCCAAGCTGGGTGTCGCAGGTTTTGTTTAAGCAGTAATATGTAAGTGAGTTGGTTTTCACTGTGTCTGAAAATCAGAAGTAAATTTTACCTAGATATCAGCTACATGGTTGTTTGTTGGGGTTTTTTTGTTTGGTTGTTTTTGTTAGGGTATATACATATTTATTATTTTAGATAATACTTGTTTTAATGCATTGCATATGAAATATTCTGAAGGTCGAACTTTGTTTTTAAAGGTGCATGCATTTAATGAGAGGACACTTAATGGAGATATATTGAAATGTCAGTAAATGCTTATAAATTTATAATCAGTCTCAATAGAACACTATTTATAAGAACCCTGGTCTGTCTTTGTGTCTGCAACAGCTGTATCTGTAGGTTCTGAAGGCTCTGGGTTTTTTTTTTTTTTTGTTTCTGTGCCGAAAGGAAAACTATCTTGAGGTGAACTGTTGAGTGTTTTAATCTACTCGCTCTAGCCTTCTGTTTGATTTCATTCTTAGAGTACTACAGATTTCTCATTTGGGTTGGATTCTGCTTCCTCAGGACCTTTTGGCTCCCTGGGGGAGAGGCAGGTTCAGATGTGCACAAGCTCTTTGAAGGCTCTGCACTGGCTGAAGCAAGCTGAGGTGACTGAGGGTACCTGTGGTGGGACCAAGCTGCTGTTGCCCTACCCAAAAGCAGCTCCTGCTGGACACAAACGACTGCTGTTGAATGAAGGTTGAATGGAGGTTCAGTGAACCTCTGTCTTGGCTTGAGATGCAGGTAGAGTTTGTTTTAGCTGCAGCAAAGTTGGGCTGAGCTCTTCGTGCTCCATATGAGGAATTTAAACTTCTCTGCTTAGCTGGAGCAGGTGTGATACTGGAGATACCAACTATCAGCTCATAGCCTGGTGGAGCTGTGAGAGTCAGAGAAGCATCAAAGCAGGGCACAGATTGAGCCCAGCTGGAGATGCAGAGCTGTTTGAGGTGAGATAGTCAAACACTGTGTCAGCTCTTCAAGGCAGCATATTTAAAAGATAAATGGGGAGGTCTAAGGTTGCTGAAGATACCGACTGCTTTGTTGGATTTTTGAGTGTAGTTTTACAGCCTGACTTAATTCTTCTCAGCCTGCAGTTTCCTACTAAAATGTATCAGAGTTTTGGTGACAGCTGTAAATACCATTTCCCCTTTCTAACCTCTTCCTACAAACCCATGCTCCAGCCAGGAGTTAGACCTAACTGCTCTCACACGGCAGTCAGTTTGAAAGCTATAAAACCCCACTCTGATATCAATTTGCAGATCCCCCACGGTGTAAATCAGTTGTTTCCTCTTCCTGCCCAGCAAGAGCCACAGCTTTCATGTGCTGTCTCACACACGCAGCAACAGGGAAGTTGCAGATGACTTTTAAATCTATGAATTAGGAAGCACAAAGGGATCAATGTTAAGGAACCAACTGAACAAGGTTTATACCCCAGCTGGGTTGGCCTGCTGTTGCACATCGCTTTGTAGGCATCCTTGACATTAAGTATTTTTCATGGAACTAAGAGTAAATGTCCTGTTAGAATGGATTTGTGCATTTTCCCTCACTGCAGTACTTTAAGGAAGCTCTCTTCAGAGTCCCCCTTGTGGTGTCAAATGTCAAACTTTTTTTTAGGTGTTAATGCCCAAGGATGGGCAGTTAAGTGGCAATAAAGCACAAAATTGTAACTCCTTTTGTCTTCAAATCTTTGAAGACTTCAGGCTTGAATGTTCTTCTTTGGTGACAGAATTATTTTTTCCAATTTAGACATCAAAATAATAGTTAAAGCTGGAATTTACCCCAAATATTAATCCCTTTTCTGTGCAGTCAGAAGTTTCCTGGAACAGTCAGGAGACTTGCTTTAGATCAACTCCTCTTTCCTGCCCTGTGCTCTCACCTGAGCAGTACCCACCTTGCCACTTGCCCAGTGAGCAACAGCATAAATTAAAAATTGCTGAGGAGTTTGGAGTAATATAAAACAAATTAAATTAGTTTAAATGCATTGCCTTCATGGCTTGTCAGCAGTAATCCTGTTCATGATGGTGATCATTGCTATGGCTCCCACTGCCTTGGCGTGAGAGCTGCAGTGAGGTGTGAAGGACCCCTTGTTTTCCCTGCATCTGTTTAACTGTTAGGGTAACCATTCCTTTCTTAAATTCCCTTCTACCCAGCTGGAATTATGGATGACAGAGAAAATAGGATCCTGAGTTTACTGTTGGGAAAGAGTGGTTATTAGGTGTCTGGCTAGCTGCTTATTACATATCTGGTTAGTTGGCTGGGTAGAGACCAAGTTTCAAAAGATTTGAGCACAACCAACCAGGCTGGGAGGGATTATTCACTTCCCCTGAGTTTTGGGATCATCCTACTAGTCAGGCAGTAACTTTCGTATTTTATCCTGTGTGAATGACTGTCGGCACAATTTTAAAGCACTTGGAGAATCACTGAGCCTCACTATAAAGGAAGTTTCTTCATTTTGAAGTTCAAGAAGTATTAATTGCAGTGTTTGTCTGAAGAATAAATTGACTGCTTCAGATTAAAAGTTATTGCATTAATTATCTGCTTGCCTCAAATGTAGCCACTAAAAGCCTTTTGCATTTTATATTTCTAAGAAAAATTTAAAAATCAAACCTCTTGTCAATCTGTTGTGCTTTGGGCTGTGCTTGGACCTTCAAAGTTTGGCCTGCCGGCCCAACAGGAATAAGCCAGTGTGTTTTAGGGCACCCAAGGGCCTGTCAAAGCTCTGACACCCAGGAAATTCACTGAGTACATCCACAGCCAGGGCTTGGGCTCTGGAGAGCATCAGCCACTGTACTTACCAGGGTTCTTACTAAAGCAGTGAAGTATTTTATGAGCCCAGGAGCAAGAACCTCTGAAAGTTCAATGGAAAAGCATTTCCAGCTGTGTTTAAATTAATGCTCTCAAAATAGAATAGCTAGTCCTATTGCAGTCACCATTAAAATTTTCTCATAAAAAGCAGTCTATCATCTCACATGAAGATTTTTATCTGCTACCACAGGTATTCATCTTTAAAGTATAGATCCTGCCCATAGTACCAGTGGTCTGAATGTTTATATAAAAATGGGGACATCTGGTGGCCATTTAAAATCCTCTCCATAACTGTATTTGTAGAAATTTAAAAGCCGATATTCTTTAATCACATGTATATCAAATCCTCTGACAGCCTGCTGTGTTCCTATACAGAATTTCCCTTTCTTTATAGTTCTGCACTTTAAATCCAACAATACTTTAGAGAGCTAAGGATAACACTGCAGCTTAAAAGACAGAATGGTTTTCTATCTCAGCAGAAAAGCAGTAGCTCTAGTTAGAGTGTGCTTTTAAAAATGGGGCAGTCTGTGAGCACAGTGAGTTCTGGAAGACCCATTACAGGGTGAGCTCATCAAGGGAGGGTTAACGCCAGGGTGAAGCAAAAGGGGGCCAAGCCAGGAGCTGAGGCTGATGCCAAGGCTGGCCATGTCCTCACTCAACAGGACCGCGTTTCCCCACGGATATCTGAACACAGCGGGCAGAGACAGCTCCTTCAATAGCCCTTCCCATGGCTGGAGACAGGCACCCCTGTACCACTGCTCAGGGGTTCTGTGTAGAGGGGAAGAGGGATCACAAATGGGGCCACTCTGGCCAATTGAAAAATGTTAGTGCACTCAAGGCCCTGACAGTTAAAACCTTTGGAGAAGGCTCACAATCCTCTGCTTGTAAAGGGTGTGTTAAACTGCTGCATGTTGAAACTTAATTTTTCTTTCTGAACATCCGTGTGGTTCATAAAAGGCTTTCAGTAAAGAAGGTCAAAGCTGCTTTGAACATAACCAGGGCCTTGTTTTACTGTTCCATTTCAAGTTTTGTGTGTTCAAAGTGAATGCATGGACAGTTGTGTCTAATCATAATTAATTGCATATTTTAAAATGTGGTGTTACGTCTAATTGGCTTTGACTGTAATGGAATTGCAGTAAAGGCAGAAGCTAATTAGGTGCCTTGTCACACTCTATTTTCTTGCACAAATAAATGCTGACAGTTTTAAAGATTGGGCTGATAAAGTTTAAGTTCCTATGTGTTGCCTACCGGATCGTATTTCTGCCCAACTGTGTCTTTGGTTATCTAAGGCAATAAAATAAAAAGGTAGCTTTTGCAGTGTTACCAGAGGTGATAATTCACTTGAGTGGTGTTATTTTCATTCTTCTGTTCTCCAGATGATATGATTGAATTTTCTTTGTACTTTGGTATGTAGAAGAAGGAAGACTTTGACAGTAGCCAAAGCACTGAGTTCAGGCAACTTTTGTTTTAAGCAACTTAGATTTTTAGGGAAAAGCTGAATGTTTTCTGATAAAGGAGCTATGGTGAGATCTTAGATGTTAGCCTTTCAATTTTTTAATGTTTATGTTTATTTTTGAATTTAGTCCTTCATGCAGGGAATTTTTTGATCATTTAAAAAAGAGCACAAGGACTTGTCATGTTGCTTTGGATGGAAGTGAAAAGATGATCTTGCTCTTTCTGGTAACAAAATTGGAAATTATATATAGAGGAGGAGTGGACAAAAGTAATACCACTTGTATGGACTCATTTGAAATAAAGATATGGGGTCTTTTCATCAAGTTATGAAAGTTACCTGTCTCTTTGTGATAGGCATTGAATGAGGGAAAGATGCTGCTGTTTAAAGTTGTATATTGTCATCCTTGGCTGTGTCACGCACAGAGCTGGATGGGAAACCTTCAGCAGGCAAGTTTTGGTAGCTGAGGAATCACATCTCCTGTGAGAAATGGCTGCTGGCCAGTGAGGACATCTGTGTGAGCATCTGCAAAGCTGTTGGCCTTGGTTCCTCTCTTCTGACATTTAGGAAAGGTCTGAGTTAAGGTCCCTGCTTTCTTTGTGGTAATGTGTAATTGTAGCAGTACCTTCTCTATCAGTGTCTGTCAGTGTTCCTCTGTTAACTCCCTTTATTTTCCTGGTATTTGGCTCAGCTGTAAAAATTCACTCTTGGCAAATATGTAACACAGCAAATCTGTGCTTATTAGCAATCATGTCCAAGTGAATTTAATCACTCTCCTGCACTATACTCTTATAAGATGGTGCTTCAGTGGAGGAGGTTGCTGGATGTGTACCCAGATGTATCCAGTAACATCACATTGAATTCCTTCTTTACACACCATTTGCAGGATCAAATTACACAAAATTAGAATTCAAATTGCAGATTTTAAGAAAATACCAGTTCTGTACTGCAGATTTTTTTCCTAGGAAACGAAGAATAAGTTTTTCATACTGCTTTACTTGTACCAGTGACGTACAGATGTTTCTTTGTGTAGTCACCATAATAAACACAAAATTTGAGGCTGTGCACACATCTCTGACTTGTTACTTGCTATCTTAGTAAGAACAGTTCCATTTCTACCATAGGCAGGTATGAGGTGGGGTAATCAATAAAGCTGCAGGGGTGTGCCCTGCCCTTTACTTGCAGTGTGTGGTCCATCTGACATCCTGTGAACCGGGAGAACAGGTCAGGGGCAGGAGGGAGAAGGCAGGTAGGAGATCCTTCTTTCTTTTCAGAAGAGTCACTCCTCCCTCTCACCCAAACACCTCAGAAATTTTCAAAAAGATAATGAGTTCTTATTGCATGAAAACTTTTTGTTGTTTGGATTTGTTTTTGTTTTTCTTAGAGGTAGGAGCAAGCTCTACCAGTGTTTATTCTGCTTAGCAATGCTATTTTTTCTCTCACTTTTCCTTCATTATTCTAATGTCTGTAAAGAACATGATTTATTCTTATTGTTGGAGCTTTATAACTTCTTCATTCCAATCTGATTTTTTCTTTTTAAATTTGGAGTAAAATTTCTAGAGGGAGTAAAATTTCTAGAGGGAGTAAAGTGCATGAGGAGCCTAAATTTAATTTTCAGAAGTGAGCTAAGAATCAGAATCCCATATGACAAGTCAGAAAAACAGAATTAAAGCTGCTGACTTTCTGTTTCTTTTTTTCCCTTTTGCAAACAATTTGACTTTTCCTCCCTCTGCTTTTCTTTGATAAACCAAGAGTTTTGGGTTTTTTCCTGAGGACTGTTAGCTGTGGAGTCCATTTTTGTATTTCATTTGATGGCAATTTATTGTTTTGTTGCTCTGTCCCCTGGGTTAAACTTACTCATTACTTCGAATCAAAGGCACCATGCAAACAAATAAAACCTAATCTAATATAATATTCTACTCTAATGGATTCCTTACAGTCTCTCCTGGCAATCCTATTGTTCCTATCTTTTCAGCTTAAGCAATGAAATCAAGGTGGTTGCTGCCCAGAAGGGTCACTGTCTCCTTTGCCTCGCTCGTATGTACAATGTCAAAGGAGGGTAGAAGTCATCGCTGGCTTCTCCAAGAAAGTCATTTATAACCTGCAGCTGGTTACTTTTCAGATCCAGAAGTCAGTAACCCATGATAGATTATTTTTTAAAGTAATAAGCTTACCGTGGCTAGGCCCTGCCCCACTAATATCAAAGTATGCCACGGAAGATGTTTGACGTGAGTGATCCTATGCAGCATCTCTCTGTTGTGTAGCTAATACTTACAAATTGTGTTTGTCTCTTAAATGTGTAACCGTGCCTCTCGTTTCCTACATCTTCATTGCCTTTGCTGCTGGTGCTCTTTAGACTCTTGTTTCATTCAAGTAAGGAGCAAATCATCTGAAATTTTGCTGTATTTAAGTTTTCTAATCTTTTTTTCTTTTTATTTCCTTGTTTTAACTGAGTTTGTTTCTTCTCTTCTGAAAAATACTCATTGCACGTAATAGCCAGTGTTATTTTCCTGGGGAAATAACAGAGTATTTTATTCTTCTGTGCCTTGAATATCTTATATTAAAGAGTTTTTTCTTTCTTTTTGGATCTTCTTCCTGCAAATCAGTCAGTTTTGTTTCCTACATGTTATGTATCTCCTTGAGAGTGCTGAGAAGTTAATGTACAGCAGTCTCAATAAAATGCAGCCACCCTTTCCATGCCTTCCAGCCCCTCTTTCCATAGCATTCAGGCGTTTGACCTTCATCAAGGAAGGACATTTATCACCAGCACCATCTAGCCATCTGTTAGTATATTTGCCCTCCCTGGTGCACGTTCTTGTAAACGGAAGCATTATGGATCACTTCAGGCTTATGACCCGAGTAAACATCTATGAAGGGTGTTGATGATAACTCAAGGACTCATACACAAGAGTGTTGCAGTTCATAATATGGTTAAAACAGGAATCACGAATCACTCTTGATAATATTTTATACTTAGTATCTCCAAAGTGTTTCTTCAGGTCTCTACCGTGGTGCAAATACCGGTGCCTTGTTCCTGCACTCAAGGCAGACCTTGTGTAGCACTGAAGCTTGCTTTTTATAGGTCTCCAAAATCTTAACACACTAATGACCACAGGCAGAGAACTGGGGTGCTTGCTAGTCGGGCGTGGGCTGTGAAATGCTGCAAAGGTAAGTGCACAGCTCCAAGGCAGAGCCTCCTCTGTGTGTGCAGGAGCTGGTCCGCAGCAGCCCCTGCGTGTCAATTTGTGAATGGCAGATTTGCCTGGCAGGGAGAAAAGTTTAAGACAATATTCAACAGCACATTTTTCACTTCTGTGCCTTTTCCTGATTCATTCTTTCCAATCCACAGCACCGATGGCTACTGCTTCACCATAATAGAAGAAGATGAGTCCGGTGGACATTTAGTCACCAAGGGATGTCTTGGATTAGAGGGCTCAGACTTCCAGTGTCGGGTGAGGAAGCATTTTCTGCCAGAGGGTCACTTGAATTTTTGATAGTTTTCAATTAAAGTGCAGTCAACAGACATTGCTGTGTCCATGTTTTTCACTTCTGTTCATTTGGCAGATAGTTGATCTGTATCAATTGCTGAGGGGAGTGCATTTCTATCCCCAAAAGATGACACTGTAGCTGCTCCTAATAATAACTCATCTTTTTGGTTTTGGCACTGCTGTTACTAGTAACATTCCTACTCAGAGGACCTTTGAATTTAGAGAATTGCAGTCTTAACTCCTCAAATCTCCATGCTAGCTAAAGTTAGTTAGGATATTATTTGATGGACTGCAGCAATGTCTATGTTTTACATGCACTTGCACTTTGGTTTGGGATTTTTTGGTGCCAGATATTCCCTTCAAGTACAGTGATCACCTGATGGAAAACAAGTATCACTGCAGGAATGGAAGGGGTACGGACAATGAAGCATGGTGGTTTTAAGGTGGTTGCCTTTCCTCATGTTAAACTTAAATGGTTTTAGATGAGTATAGGAATGGTCTAATTAAGGCTAATGGAAGGTATTTTATTCTCACAAGACCAGAAGCTGCAGCTAAATTAGTCCACGCAGCAATTCTTGTATTATCCTGGCTAACCTGTTTTGGATACCCATATTAACTCATTTTTGGTCTAACTGATGGATGTATGTGACTTTCATAGTTCTGACTTGCACCATTAGAGAAAGTCAGTCCCTTCTGCAGCATTAAGGCACTAACAGGAGAAAGTTAGGAGTGAATTAATGTCTTAATTATCTAGATGAAATATTGCTGGATATGCTGGTTGGCAGAAATCCTTACTCCACAGATCCTAGAAATCTGTAGCAGATTGCAGTCCAGCTAGCAGGCACATCTTTCAAGTGCCAGAATGGTCATGTATATTTACAACACAGGGAATGACTTGCTTTCTATTAAATTGCTTATTGCAGGACACTCCTATTCCACACCAAAGAAGATCTATTGAATGTTGCACAGGCCAAGATTACTGTAACAAGCACCTTCATCCTACGTTGCCACCACTGAAGAATCGAGGTAAGGGGAACAAAATCCAGTCCTAAACTGATCTTTTCCTGCTGTTGGTCCTTGTGCCTTAGGGAAAAACAGAGCCCAGACTGAAGCACCCCTATCCAAATGCATGTGATTAGAGACGTAAATGGCACTAAACAGTGTCCCTCCATTCCTGTAGGTTGTGTGTGGAGTGGTGCTGATGCTTGCTGTTACTTCTGTTGCACACATGCAGCAAACATGAGATGCATTAGAGTTGCATGATACTGTCCTAGTGCAGACCTGCTGAGCTACCAGAGATCATCTCGAAGACCTAGGCTGGTCATGCCACAGGATGACTCTTGCTGTGTATTTTTTTAGCCTGATAATAAAATGGAATCCTCTCTCCAGTCCCTGCAACATGCATTACCATCCTTCATAACACCGCATACAAATTGGTCAGCTCAAGTTGACTCAAGTCTATTAAGTTTTTATTCTTTGAAAGACCTGATCGTCCAGCACTATGACAATAATGACTCACTGAAGTGTATTTTTTATGTGAAAAATGTAGGTGAAAATAGAATGTAAGAACTCACACACTTTTTTTAAAAAAATTTTTTTCTAGAGCAAATGGACGTGTATTAACTTAGTAGATGCTGAGGCAAGGTTTTAGCATTTTTGCTTGTTTGTTTAAACACCACTTTCTGAAAGCTGGTAAAACTATTTTTGTCTGGATGTTCAGAATACATTTTACAGAAGTGTATTCCTAAGAAAGTGTAAATACATCCATAACAAACTCTTGGCATTGGCAGAAGTTGTGGTAGTCTGCATTGAGTGAGTTCGGAGTTACAGGAGAATTTATAATCCTGGCATTCGGTGTTGGAGATCCAGATTGGTGTGCAGATGCACTCTTAATTTCACAAACAGCAGATACTTACACGAATGCATGCTCAGAGAGAGCCTTCACTCATGTAAGCTGTTCCCTTCAGACCTGTGAAATCCTGCACAGATGGGCTGCAGAGTCAGGCCCTTGGAGAGTGCTATGTAAATACCACACTGTTTACTAGCAAGGCATTAAGGCAGCAAAACCTCATAAAATTCTGACTTCCAGCAGAAGAGTTATGTACTACTTTGTTGGTTTATTTAATTTTAAAAAGTTCTTTGGACTGAGAGAAAAGCTCCATAAAGCCATCAATATTTGTTCACACTTCCTTAGTCTTTCATTAAATATCAGTTTGGAAAACACTGCCATGATTTCTTCATGCTACTGGCTGAGTTTATTCTACATTAGGTCTACTTTAAATACTGAATCAGTGCCTAACACTAAGCATCCATCTTATTAAGATTTTAGTTATTTGGCAATACTATCTGCTTATACAGAAAGCAATAAACCAAACTTCTGGTAGTGGCAGAGGTTGTTTGGATCGATGCTGGGTTTGTTCTCTGTGTATATAGGGTAAATAAAGTATCACTTGGGAACCATGGTGGCAGACCCATTAAACAGCAGAGAGAATATTTTTTAAAAGAAAAAATTCAGAGAGTTGGCACAGGGTTCTAGCTGTTCCGTGTTGCAAAGATGAGTATTTTAGCATGACAGATGAAAGGTGATGCAGTCACTCAACACGCTCTGAAGATTTTTTTTTTTTAAATAAGCTCTCACATTACCCCCATCCTGACAGTGTTTTGTAGAAATGCATTTCAAGAACTGCTTCAATAAATGTGTCTGAACAGGGCTGAAGTCATCACCTTTACTGAAGCCTTAGGTAAATATGTCATTCTTGGTGCCAGGCCTGTTTTAATTTGTTGCTGCTGTATCCTAGTGTGAAACCTCAGAAAAAAAAGCCATAGTGAGCCATAGGCCCTCACTGCAAATAGGTACAAATACTGTGTGTTAATACATGCTACTGCCAGTGCCCAGTACTGTGACTGTGATCATTATTTCTACTGGAAACATTTAGGTTAGGCTGTGATTGTCTGAGTAGTGTTAGAATTGTATATCAAGTTTAACATAAACTGTAAGTACAAAGAAAGAGAGGTGAACTTAAAAACAAGCTTCTTGGAATAACCTTCTAGCCTTTGGGTTCCATGAAGGATACGTATGCTCCTCAGCATCTAAAAAACAGAAATTTGGCTCCTGATGAACTCACCTCTGAGGTGATACCTCATAGGAAACAAAGTCTAGGGAAAGCATGCAGTTGCAGGTCAGAGGTTGTTGAACTGCAAATTGACCTGTGCACCGAGGTAACAGCTACAAAGGCGAGTGACTTGTGTGTTCTCTAAGTGCTTTTCCAGGCCTGGCATGTGCTGCAAGGCAAGATTTATGCCACACCCTATCCTCCTCTCCCCCCTGAAAGGAAAGGAGGACCACATACATGAAAGTGAGAGCCAGAAAAATTAGCACTGGTCAAAGCACATCTTGTTAAATAAGATGGAAGAAACAACAGCTAAGCCTAAGTTTTGAGCTCATCTTGGTACAGAGCTAGCAGTATAAAATATCCCAGAGAAACCATTAAGTTCTTGTGCCAGCTATACATCTGTCTTATTAAGGAAATGAAAATCATAATTGGGTCTGATATAACACCTCTGCTTTAAACAATAAAAGATATTCCTGGAAATCCCAGCGAAAGCACAGGCTGAGACCAGTCAAAAGGAGAAATACGTCTTTACTGATTTAGAGCCTGTATAAGCAGAAGTGGTGGTGCCACCGTGTCTGGCTCCCTGCCTGTATAGCTAGTGATGAATGGGCAAGGGAATGATTGGAGGAATGATGGGGTTTGATGTGTGCACACAGTCTCCACGCCTCAGATTTCACTGCCGTTTTTACTTGGATAACTGTAACATTCTGAACTGGAGGGACCTGGGGTGAGAGGAGAACCTCCTCTCCCTTTGATAATGCTGACTTCTGAACCTGCTGGGTGGCATTTTCAATGCGCTCCTCAGCATGGTCCCGTGGATGACAGCGAGGGAAACGAGTGGTGGAGGAGGGGGGAAATCGCGGGAGAGTAACTGAGAGGCAGCTTGGTCTCACCGAGCTCCCCGCTGACACCAGCCTGCACCACTGTTTTCCTACAACATGACGCTGTTAACGTGCTGTTTGCTGGGCTTCCCTGTTATCAGCCAGCCGAGGTATGTGAAGAAGCTTCCCAAACCCACCATGTGTTTGTTTTGCACTTCCCACACCATGCTCCCGGTAATCACTCACTGCTGCCTCTGTGGAAGCTGCTGCTTATTCTCATAACCCTGCTGCTTGGCACCTTGCAGTTACCAAGTAACACAACCGTAAAAAGCACAGCACTGGACTTCCTAAAGGACAGAGTACCTCCATCACATAAACTGGCACTGACCAGGACCTACCACAGTGTTCGCCACAGAGCCCACAGCCAAGTCACAGCCGAGCTGCCCCATCCCTCCTCCTGGTCAGATAGAGCAGGGAAAGGGAGGTTTGTCCTGCTGCTCTGTGGGGAACAGCATGGGCTGGAGGAGCGGGAGAAGAGATTCAGCCTGACTCAGTGCAGCAGAACAAACAGACATTGCTGGTGTAAGGATGGGGGCTTGCATTTAATCTTGTGTTGTCCACGCACCAGCAGGTTTATGAAGTCCTCAGGTGAGCAAGCAAATGAAATTCTGCCAAAGTGCTTTAAAAATGCAGGAAGTGTTTGAAAGGTGGGACAATAGCTCACCATCAGTACTGCCTCTCATCATACATAGACAAAGAAATATAAAGGCATATGGAACTTACTCTCCCCTCCTGTGAGAGCCAGTTGCATGCCTGTGCTGTGCACAGTGAACCACTGCTAAGGCTGTGCCGCTGTCGGCGTGGGGGACATCACCCACCACAAGAGGGTCAGCTCTGCATCTGGTCAAATTCTTTATCAACTGCTCCCAGCAAGGAGTTCAGGACACATTCCTCTATGTCTTTCATGCTTTCCTTGCCCTTGCTTGCTTCACATAATTGCATTTGGGTACCCAAAGATTTTTGCTGTGTTGGAGCCTGAAGTTCATCTGAGAGCTACACAGCACTTCCAAAATGCCTTCTAGGCTCTGGGAAAACCAAACTGCATTTATTTACTTTTCTGAAAGGGAGAAGCCCATTAGAAACATTGAGCATAAGGTCTGGATCACTTAAACCCTAAAAATTATGGGAATTTGATTCAAGATTTCCGCATGTTTATCATCCCTCTCTAAATATACGTACTCATACATGCACAGACAGCGTGAACAAGTTCATGGGCAACACTTTGTGTCTGCAAAAATGCCCAGATTTCCATGGCTTTAACATCTAGCAGACACAAGTATAAGATCTGAATTGTTGTCTCTGCGTCTGACATCAGCTTTAGTTACTGCCAAGCACAAAAGCCCAGCTTCCATCATGTACTCTGTGAAGTGAGAGAACCCTTGCTGTGGACAGTTACCCAGGTTTCTCCCAGGTATAAAATGCTGCTCTGTGGTCTCTGTGCTCTGCTTATTCATCTGATGGGCTGTGACATCTGAAACTGTTAGAACCCACACATTTTAGAGGGAGATGGTGGCTGACACAGGCTGCTTACAAAGCACAAACCAGAGCCCTCAGCCCTGCCGAGCCTTCACCAGAGAGCTCTGCGTTCCCCGGCGGGCTCTCAGTTTCAACCCACAGCCTGCTTCGAGTGGCAGGCCAGGGATAAATCTGCTGAGGCAGGCAGAAGGATGGGCTCGAGTGTTTTCCTAATAGACACCATGTCAGTGTCCCCTTCCAAAGGCATCAGCCACGGCCTGCATGTTTACATGGTCAGTGCTCCCGGAGCAGGTAATGGCAGGTTAAAACATGACCAGTGTGATCACAAGGTGTGTTGGTAGTTAATCTCTGTTTGTAGTGGAAAGGGGAAGGAAAGAAATTGTTTGGGAGCAAAAAAAAAAAAGGAGAAGCTGGATCTTTAATATAAAAGAGTCTCTGACAGTAAGCTAAGAGTCCCTTAGGAATCTCCTGGTCTCATTACCCTTGTAAATCTGAAACATAATAACATCGTTCCAGGACGAGTCAATAAGGATAGATTTCTCGCATTCTACAATGTGTCAGGCATGGAGTGAAGGATGCAAGACAGCAAGGCTGGAAGAGTTTCAGAAAACACAGCCCTCATTTGCATTATCCCATTATTGGAAGGGTGGTTTGTGTATGTACATGCTGAAATACTATAATTTTGAGAGTTTGGGCAGCAGGGGAGGTTAAAAAAGAATAGGGCTGCATGTCTTTGTTTTTCAGCAGGGAAGCATGCATGAAGGTCAGACTCGCTTGCCTGAGCTGAGAATACAAATTTGGAGATTAATGTTATTCTTTAAAGGAGAATATGACTCTCCCATACAAAGGTTGACTGAAACATTTTAATAGTTTTTATGTAACAGCATTTTCTACAAGTTACTTGACACGTTTTATTCCCAAAGGGCTTCACAGAAAAGCTGCTGGAAGGATAGTTTTGCCCACCAGCATAGAAAGGACTTGCTGGCACGCAGGGCTGCCGTAGAGCAAATGGAGAAGAAAATTCCTGCTCAGGTGTTTAAATCAGGATCTGGGAGACAAATTGTTCTGTAATGATGGAAATACACTTTGAAGGCCTCTCATGGCCTGCCTTCTTGGAGGTTGAATGGTCTCCTCTGTCTTCCCTTATAAGATAAATGCAGTTTGGTGGGTTTTCTCTTTTTTGGGGTGTTTTTATATTAACTACTCAATAGGATGCTACTTAATATGAGTGTTTAAAAAAGGCAGAGATTTTTGCATGTCCTGGCTGATCACTCAGCTTAAGACCCAGAGCTACAGGTCTTGATTGATTTTTCATTCAGGGCCAAACAGGGAATTGCAAATCAAGGTGATGTTTTGCCTGAGTGAGGGCTGAAAAAACAAACAGTCTTTTGGAGATGTCAGTTCTGTCCTGGTCAGTGAGGGTCAAAGAGGAAGTGCGTAAAATGCCTGGGGAATCCAGGGGTATTGCACGGGAATTCATTAGGAAAAAAGCGGAGATTATCTTGTGCTCAGTGTACTTCTGACACTGACTTTGTACCACCTCCCTTTCTAAATTTTCCACCTTTCTTGTTTTCTAACCCCAGATTTTGCTGAAGGAAACATTCACCACAAGGCCCTGCTGATCTCAGTGACTGTTTGCAGCATCCTTCTGGTGCTTATCATCATATTCTGCTACTTCAGGTAAATAAGGACTACTTTGGTAGCTTGTTAATGTTCCTCCCAACATTTATCTTTTTATAGATTTAGGAATTCGAAAAAAATAGAAGTGTGGACCTTAAAGAAAAGAAATGAGAAACCGTAATTTTATAATGAGAAAAAAAATGTGTATTTTTTTTGTGCTATTCACAAGTATACCTGTGTGATGTATTCCATACAGAATCTTTCACTCAACATCCTAAAAAGCCATTCAGGTAGAAGCACAGATTATTCTTTACTGAGAAGGCCAAAGGACAAATTTTATAGGGAAGTTTTTATAAGGGAAATATATCTAAGACTTCTAAATTGGTTTATTTGATGAAGAACTGATCATAAAAAAAAAGAAGACAATACAGCAATGTCAGTAAATATGTTTAGAATGTTATCATAAACTACATACATTATGTTTTAATAATTTGACACATTTTTAACATATTCCCAAATTCCATGACCTTACCTCCTCTGGCTCCTAAAGATCCACTGCAGACAGTAAAATAAAGTTATTTACTTGATCAGTGTTTTAGACATATTTAAGTTTCTGAAAGGAAGGCATTTGATTGCTTTGCAAACTTAACCCAGACTGCATGGCCTTTGAGTGTTATACTTAGAGTTTTGATGCTGAAAACAGTTGCTAAAAATAAAATAGAAAAATTTTGGCCAGCGAGTCCAGTGTATTCCTCAGGGAAGCAGAGAAAGCTGTTAGTCTATAAATGAAGGAAATATGAAGGACAGTGTGCATTATTCATTGCACATGTGTCCATTGTATTCAAAACTCATTTTGCTTTCATGTAAAATGTCAGATACAAACGCCAAGAGACGAGGCCCCACTACAGCATCGGGCTGGAGCAGGATGAGACCTACATTCCCCCCGGAGAGTCCCTGAAGGATTTGATCGAGCAGTCCCAGAGCTCAGGGAGTGGTTCCGGGCTCCCTCTCCTGGTAAGGAAGCAATACTATTTTAATGTACATTTCAAAGGCAAAAAGTGAGTAGAGGGAGAAGAGGCACAAAAAATTATATTTACATGTCCTCAGTTGTTTTTTTAGGTTTTTGAGGTTTTTTTCTCTGCCAGAAATGACAAGGATTTAAGCTGGAGAACAGCTGCTTGAGAAGCAGGGGAGTTTTTTTCATGTGAGCTAAGCCAAAAAAGCTTAGGGTTATTTTTCTACCTCAGCTCATTTCTTATTTTAGATAGTGTAGGGTAAGTACAGGCTTAGAGAGCTCGTGGAAGGACATCAGATTTACTCCAGGGTACAGGACAGCACCTGGCCCACTGATCTTCTTTTCTTTCTTTGTATGTGCAACACACAATAGGGTTTCAAACACTGACACATCGTCTTTTTCTAAAGGGAACTGTAACTTGTCAAACTTGGAACCTTTTTATTTGTAGGCTTCATTTTGCATTCAGAAGTCAAGGGGGATTTTTTTTCCTTGTAGTATGGCAGTCTCAAAGGTTAAAGGCACAGGGATGGAGTTTGTGATTATTTCTGAGCAGACTCCAGGATTACGAAGCCTGCTGAAAAGGCAAAACCTTCTGTGGCAAAATAGTTCTGTTCACCAGGGGGTTTTGTTTCTGGGGATCATGACTGGTAAAAAATAACTGGTAAAAAAGCTAGGTTACTTATTTAAAATAAGTGCCTCTGAGAAAATGGATTAGATTTAATTTTCATTTGTCAGAGCAGATATGTCCCTCCTGTCTCCCAAACCTATTAGTTTGTAGTGATGCTACTACTTTAGGTTGTCCAGTTTCCAAGTACTATGTACTATCTGTCTGGTTTTTTCCCTCACAACTTTTTAAAACACCCTAAAGAAGAAATTAAATGGGAAGTTTTATATTTCCTTAAAAATTAAGCAAGAGGCTGTGTTTGTTCTAGGCATTAAGAAAGCTCTGTTATGTCCCATACCAGTGTCCTTCTAGCACCCGTGGAAAGGGAGAGATCCTGTGTGCAGTTCAGGACCATTCCTAACAAGTGCTTCCAATTTATTTAATTGTGAGGAATTCTTCCTTTTTTGCTTTGGGGTTTTTGGGTTGGTTTTTTTTTGCATAGCACCTGCCACATCAAGGTCTTAGTCTGCACGTGGTGCTCCTACCTGTTACAATGACAGAAAAAATGTAATAATGTAGAGCAAATACAAGGAACTTGGTTGTACTTCTCTGAAAGGAAATGTTTCCAGCAGCCCATGTGGGTAGCAGGTACCCTGGGGCATCTTATAGCGGTGCATGACTCAGTGCATGACTTGGGATCCTTCTTCCCAGGATCCCAAAAAAGCTGGAACAATGCTGGTTATAGCTGCTTGCTCTTTATGCCTTCCTCTGTCCCAGTGAGCAGTTTGAAGGAGGGATCTGTGGTCTCAGTGGTGTCGCCGGGTCTGCTCTTGTAGTGGACGGGAAAGCCAATTCCTGCTGCTTAGCCAGCTGACATCCCAGCTGGGGCATTGCTCAGCAGCTCTCAGAGCTGTGCCGCTGCTCCGTGAGGCAGAAACCATCCAGTCTTCTGTCAGTCCACTCCTCTCAAGCCTGGAGACTTTGCAGCCACTGGACCCAGTGTTTTTCCTCAAGGAACTCTTCCCCCCAACCCCCATCTCCCCTTACTCACAAAAAAACGTGTACAATTTTTCTTTAAGTAGTGATTTTGGGTGGAAGAGAAGAAAATGGATCTTGCACTTGGCAAGAGATGTTTGCTGCATTTCCCAGACAGCTACAACCACTATGAGTTCACCAGAAACGCACAGAGTGATGCCCATGCCTGAAACAAATGTATAGAAAGTGCCCATGCAAGGGCTTATTTGCTTATTTTTAACTTTGTTTCTTATGCAAAGACTGAAACATCCAGGGTTATAATTTCAGGAAAGTAAGATGCAAATTTAATGCAAAATGTCACCTTGTGCTAACCAGTAATGTTTTTCTTCTGTGTAGAACATTTATTCTAATGGGTACAAATATTACACCCCAAACAAGTATTAGCCAAGAATTTGTCAATATGATGACATTCAGCAAGCATTCTGTCTCCTGACCTGTCTGTACCTCTGACAGAACAGTTTGCTGCAGGTCAAATGCTGCAAAATGGTCTGTCTGAAGAGTTTGCTGAACTACACGTTGGTCTCTACCTTCTCATACATTTTTTTTTCCCAATTTCCTTTCCAATGAACTTTGCTTTTCAAGGGACTGCATCCCAGCCATAGGTATGAATTTTCTGCTCAAAATATTAAATTTACAAAAGGTTGGTCTGTCTAAATTTTCATCTGCAGTAGCTGAACACATTTAGCTGAATGGCAGGAAAGTAGAAATAGTTCATAATTGGATTGTTTCCACTCAGGGAGACAAAAGAAAAGGCCATGTAACCTTACCTACAGAGCTCAAGCAGCAAAATACAGATTTCAAAAGAAATGAAAAACCCCCAGCCCCACTCAGTGTAAATAACTCACAAGAACACATCATTCAGCATGCTTATGAAATCAGTTCAGCCAACAATTTTGATTAACCTATTTGTTTTAGAAATAATAATTGGTTTATGATTCAAGAAGGAGCTGAATTCCTTAAAATAAAATAAATTGTTCATAGGAAATCATTTGACCAGTTCTAGCAAGACGAAACCAGGTTAAGGCCTTCCACATAGTATTCTGCCGCCTGAAAACCCATAACAGAAATGTGTTTTTCATTTTCTTAATGTAATTTAATAAGGAACTTTTCATCATTAAGTATTGTAATTGCATGTACTTTATGATGCCATTACATATATTTACACAAATTAAGTTATTTGATATAACTACATTATTGTTCAGGATGCATTTTTAAAATGGGCAAAATAGAAAGCAACAATGCTAAAATGACATTACAAAATGTTACAGCAAAATTCCAATGTAATATAACTATTGTTCAATCACTATATGAGAGTATAAAAGATAATAAATCAATTTTTTAAATTAAGGCTAATCTCTGTTGTTGGCTTTCACTGATGTTAATCAAAAATAATGGCACTAAAGCGACCATCTTGGAAGTCTAATAATAATACAGTGCAGGGCTGGAAAAATGGAATTCTGTTTAAATGACAGAAGAAGAAAACTGGGATATTTGAAATAGCTTTGCTTAAATACCACTGTATGTTATGCTTCTTAAAATTGTCTCATATGAAAACCAGTGATTTACTTACAAAATGAATGATGATAGGCCTGACCTAATAGGTTTTGAGTTTGTCTTTGGATGCACATTCATGCTGCAGTGGGGTTGTGGCAGTCCTGCTTGGCATTACCAAACTGGTGGTTTCCGCTGGACCTCCCAAGCATAACAAAGGAAGCAAATGTTGTAAAAAATCAAGTTTCACTCATTTCTGTCAGTCAAGATTGCAAAAATATTTTGGATTGCATGAAATGAATATGATTTCAGAGGGATTCAGTTAGTGCAGTTAGATTCACTTGCTGCAGTAAACTGCAGGAGATTTGTGTCTGGATGGTGGCAAAACCCGACCAGAGACCATGAATTTGAACCTGTTCAGATTTTGCCAATTGCTTGGCCCAGATGAAAATCTCCTTGTGTTGAAGGAAATATTCTTTCAATATCTTACCAAGTCTTACCAAACAAAAACTCATTAGCTGTGGATTGAACTGGCAGTGCTGTACCTCAACAGTGTGACATTTTCATCTCCCGTTACATTGGGGTGAGGCAGCGTCAGCCACGAATACCAGCGAGTTGTGCTGCAGCATCCACTCACATTAGTGAACTTTCAGGTATACATGTTCTGCAGGCATGCTCCAATCTGATGAGATTATGAGTCTCCATTTGCCTGAGATTTTTCGTGGCTGTAAAAGCTTGTTAAATTTAGAGGCAGTCCATCTGCTGCATGGGGTCTGTCATCTTGTGAAGAGTATCTCTGCAATGCTGCCATGGGCATTGATCTTGTAATACCCATGATGTTAGCATTAGCTCACAGTACAGACACTGACAAAGCTGGCACAGACACTGGAAAGCTGTTCTTTCAAATATTTTGGGGAGGGAATTGCTTTTTATTAATACGTAATTATTAAAATTAATGTAGGCATGTGTGTTATAACTCTGTAAGTAGTGGTTGAGATTCCTAACACCAAATGTATATTTTGAAATAATCAGGCATGGCCATTTCAAGGAAGGTGATAGGAAGTATTGTCCTTAAAAAAAAAAAGTAATTTTGTGGTTTTGCTAGTTTTGGACCTCTGATAGGCTTATGACTCTTGTGAGGCCTAGCCTTGAGTCTCAGCAGTGTTGAGTATGTAACAAACATCCCTATTTTAATTCAAATGTGTTACGTACCCCTTTGGAATTTGGACTGCATTGAGGTGACCAGGAGTGTTTTCTGTCAAAACTTTTCCAAAAGTAACAAAAAAAATTCCACCAAACTCTACATCCCACAGGAAAATAAAAATTTCAAGGTTCATAGTAAAATGTTTCCTTTAAAAAGACTGATTAATTTTCAAAGGTTCAAAGGACCATCGCAAAGCAGATTCAAATGGTGAAGCAGATTGGAAAAGGTCGCTATGGAGAAGTCTGGATGGGAAAGTGGCGTGGTGAAAAGGTAGCAGTGAAAGTGTTCTTTACTACAGAGGAGGCCAGCTGGTTCAGAGAAACAGAAATCTACCAGACTGTCCTGATGAGACATGAAAATATTCTTGGTGAGTGAAGTGAAAGAGAATTATTTGATGGTGAACAGGTTTTTTAAGCACAGCAATTTTATATTTGGCTGTTATCTGATGTCCTTTCCTATCTGCTTTGTTTCCCACTGTGCTCTCCAATTAGCCCCAGTGCTTTTCAAAGGAAAGTTGTTTCAAGGATTACTGAAACATAAATAAAAGTTAAAAAATAGTGGGACTTGGGGGTTGTTACTCCAAACACAACGTGTCTGTTTCAGGCACTGGTGTTTCCGTATCTGGGCTTTCTGAAAGTACGTGAAAGGCCAGAGGTGAGGCACAGTAGCATGGAAGTAAGATGAAAGGAATTAAATACGGTAATGAAATAAAACTACTGAAATGGATGAGAGTCCAGAGTTCTGAGCAGTCAAAAAAAACCCCGTGAGAAGTATTAATTTGAAAATATCTTCTTTTTTTTTTTGAAGGATTCATTGCTGCAGATATTAAAGGTACAGGATCTTGGACCCAGCTGTATCTTATCACTGACTACCATGAGAATGGCTCACTTTACGATTATCTAAAATCTACTACCTTGGACACAAAAGCTATGCTGAAACTGGCTTACTCCTCTGTCAGTGGCTTGTGCCACCTGCACACTGAGATCTTCAGTACTCAGGGCAAACCTGCTATTGCCCACCGTGACCTAAAGAGTAAGAATATCCTGGTGAAAAAGAATGGCACCTGCTGTATAGCAGATTTGGGCTTGGCTGTTAAGTTTATCAGGTGAGTTGGAGTGAGGGGGCTGAGGAGAAGTTAATAAATCAGGTGCAAAAGCTGCCTTTGTTGTTGGCTGAGTGTGCACGTGTGAGTAAGCACCTATAGGGCACGTGCACACCTTCTGGGCTCTGCTCAGCTGTGTGTGAGGTTACCTGTTGGGGAGTGAATGTCATGTAAACACCTCATGCAGGTGTACAAACAGTTGCTTTTTAATTATTCGAGCACGTTAGCTGCATCTGCATAAAGGTTTATTTTCATCCCTCCGTCCTCCATAGCTGCCCCACTATTGCTGGCACACGGTGAAAGGACGTAGCACAGACAGGTTGAAGTCACGTCAGTGAGCTTGTCACTGAAGCTTGTCTGATCCCGTGAAAACTCACTCTCAGCTTAGAGAGAAAAATACTAATAATTTGCACAAGTTACTAACTAGGATTTATTGAAAAGGAGCCCATTTGGGCTGCCTTTTGTTCCATTTCCTACAAATCAAATTGCCGAAGAACAGATTTGATTTTTGAAATGGCTTTTAAATTTGATTTTAAAAAATGGTTGTGTGTTTAAACAACTTAGAAAGAGCAGACAAGTAGAACTTACTCACTCCTGGGATTCATAAGGAGACACTGCTCTCTGACAGCTCTGTTCAAAAGGAACTTGAGCTCTCAGCGGTGGTCCTGGTGGTGGAGACGTGTGTTCCAAAGTCTCTGATTTTTCTGTATACAGAAATGTGTCTAGAATACATAGACTGAAAGTTTCCGTTTTGGAGGTCAGCTTTGAAACCATGCACTCCCTGGAGTATTAAAAAAATTAAAGAATTCTGTACAAATCTTGAACTGAAATTATTCAGAGTGAAAGGAAAGGCAGTTTTTAAGTGTGCTCTTCTTACCGTTCACTTACCTACCACGTTTCTTGGTGAGGCATTTCCTTTATGAGCCTGACCTTTCTTTAGGAGACAAGAAAGGAATATTTTTACTTTGAGGAACAGAAGCCTAGAAAACCACAACTTGAAAATACACTACTAAAAATTTCGGGGAAGAAATTCACCCTTTGCAGGTGTACTTTGCCTGGCAAATACAGAGCAGCACACTGCTTAGCTGTGAACGAAGGGAGCTAGGAATTATCAAGTGCTGTTACAAAAGAAGGTGAAATATGGATTTTTCCCACTCCAGATGGAATTTACAGTATGTACTTGGCTTGTTTTCATACTGAACCCTTCCTCAGACAGCATTTCTCAGGCAACAACAGGGAAGTGAAAATAGTGGGAAGGGGTGTGCTCTGCTGAAGCTAATGATTCTAGTAAAATTCCTTGTGTTTCCATTTCATTTGAAATACTGGAAGACAGTGCAGGTCACTGGATTTGTGTTACATTCTTGGAGGTGTACAGAAGTGCCACCAGCATATGTATGATTTAATGACTGTGTAGGTAACTGGTTGTCCCACAGACTCAGAAAAAGCTGACTTTTCTTCATATCAGTAGGTAAAAAAAAAAATGTTGTACATGAAGAAATAATAATATTTCTACAGAAATAGAATTATTCTGTGAGCTTTTGTTGCATCCATCATATTTAAAATACATACATTTGAAGGTGAGGGAAGGAAAACAGACCTTTTTAAGCAAACCATATATGCCATATAAAGCTTATATAAAACATACAACCTTTTAAAAACATTTCAACTGATGTAGCTGAATCTGAGTTAATAAGAAAAACAAGAATCCATCCACATAATTAATGGGAATTTGCTTGCCACATCTTGTGTCTTCTGGTCAATGTGTGAGGTGTGACACATTTGCTTAGATGTTTTTATGCATTTATCCCTCTGTGTCTACATATCTTGATGTGTTAAGGTTGGGAGAGATCAAACATAATGCATGCAAAAAATAATAGTTAGATTCATCTTCCTTGCAGATCTGATTTGCTACAGCTAAGAGATACTGCCCCAGCTACTTAGCATTAATTGCTAAGACTGAAGCATTAGGTGGTGGAGTATGTTAAGAAAACAGCGTTTAATGAAGATTTGATTGTTATCACTAACATTAGAGCTCCGGCTAATGCTAATGAAGTCTCACAAATGTTACAGCATCCCTGTTGAGTCTTATCTTCATTTTGATTCTGCATTTGAATGCTTAACATAGCCTCAGGCAGGTCAGCCTTTTAAGGAGGGTTGCCTTCACACTAAGAGGCTTTTCTTGCAAGAATTGTTCCATTAAGATTATGCATTACTTTTGACCTTGTTTGAGAGTGGATGTGGTGTGAATTTACTACTTTTTCCATCTAAATTACTTTCTTTTCAAGCCACTTTACTGCATGTTTGATGCCCTTTTTTTTCTTCATTTTCTTTTAGTGATACAAATGAGGTAGACATCCCTCCAAACACCCGTGTAGGAACAAAACGTTATATGCCTCCTGAGGTGCTGGATGAAAGCTTGAATAGAAATCACTTTCAGTCCTACATCATGGCTGATATGTACAGTTTTGGACTCATCCTTTGGGAGATAGCAAGGAGATGTGTTTCAGGAGGTAAAGAGCTGGGAGATCACTTTTAATTGTGTCAGTGAACCTCATATCTTCCCTTACATCTTTTTCTCTGGGTGATTGTTTTTACAGTAATAAACCAATGTGGGTAAACCATACAGGTAACTCTCTTAATATCTGTTCTCTTGTTAAAACTTATTTTAAAGCATGAGTCAGTGCTATTTCAACAGCAGAGGTTTAGACTATATTTTAATGGCATGTTTGAAGGCAGCGGATGCCTGCACTGAGGAAGTAGGGAACTCATTTGGGGGCCTTTTCCAAAGGCATCACATTTCTGCTGAACTGGAGGTGTTCAGCTAATTTAACAGAAAGGAAATAGTGATTTCTTTGTTTAGTTAGAGTTAAATGAAAGGAGGAGGGCAAACAATTTGGAGTTTGCTATGCTACTATTTGAAATAATCTGTTTACAAGACAAGTAGCAAAACAGCAGAGGGAAGTAGCACTTACTACATCACTATCATACCAGTGATGTGCTTCATTTCCCTCTTTCTGCATGTAGAGTTCAGTGTAGTGCACAAATGATGGGTGTTACTACCTCTGTTTTGCCATGGAGAAAATTAATGCATGGAAGTAACTTGGTAACCGTTCCGTGCCAGTTTGGTGGCAAGAGTAGAGCATGTCTCTCTTGGGTCTCTGCTACCTTCACCATACTTCATGGGTCTTTAAATCTGCAGTGTTGTGCTGAATGCTCACCCTAGAGGAGCTGAATGTTGCCTATGAGTAGCAGGATCCCTGTGTTTAAAAGCTGGTGATGTGTATTGTGATGTTTTGAGGCTAAATCTGTAATATTTTTATTGTTTCATTGTTGCTATGTACAAAGAATGGTGCCTTGCCATGTTCTGAAAAGGCACAGAAATGCCCTTTGGTATATTCCAGGTCCACTGATAAGAAGGAGACCTAACTCAAGGTTAATTCTCTCTCAGATTAGTCTGATACAGTCCCTATGTGAATAGCTCTTTCTGGGAGAACTTACTGGAGATTGCTGGACTGGAAAGCAGAGGTAGAAACTGCCTCACTTGGCAAGTAATTACGTTTTTGGATTAAGATACGTGGCCAGTCTTTACATGGCAATGGTTACATTGGAACTTGACGGTGGAATTAACTTCTAGGGCAGGGAAGTCCTTTTCAGAAGTACACCCAACTGTTGAACAGTATGTATTGTATGGCCAATCTGTTACAAACTGAGAGGGGAGGAGGGGAGTGGAAGTTGTTTTCTGCAAGTGACAGACAACTAATTGCTTCTTTCAGGAATAGTTGAGGAATACCAGCTTCCATACCATGACCTCGTGCCCAGCGACCCCTCGTACGAGGACATGCGGGAGATCGTGTGCATCAAGAGACTGCGCCCCTCGTTTCCCAACAGATGGAGCAGTGATGAGGTATCTGTCGTCCCTCTTGACATGCTGTCAGTGCTTTTAATCGGAGCTAGTGAGTGAGACTGACCCAAGTCTGCAGCATTTTGAGGGAGGAGGACATTTTCCACTGCTGCTGCCACATTTTGGAATAGCAGCATGTAGATGAATATTCTGCAGGGAGATGAAAGATTTAGGTGGCATGAGATTTGTGAATGTGAGGGAAAAAGAAAACAACCTCCCTGGGCTCCTTGAGGTCTCATGCAACAGCCAGTGTGAGAAGATGTAACCACAACTCGCCTGCCTCATCCTCTTCCTAGCCAAATCCCTCTGGGCATTCAGACTGGGGCTGAAAACACTGGAGGAAGGACTATCAGCTCCGGAAAGGGCTTTTGTGTGATGACACTCAGTGTGTGTTTACTCTGCTACCACATGTGTCCAGGACTGGTGAGGCTCATTGAAATAGCTGCTCTTGATTAACTGGTTGGGATCCTCAGTAATCCCACCTCAGGCATTCTAGCAATAAGAGGTCAATTTGTTAGTAGCTAGTGCCTGTGTATTACCAAAAATGCATTACAAAAATCTGCATTAATCTGAAACACGTTTGGCTGGTCAGGGCAGCGCTGGTGGTATTTATGCATAATGCCTGTCAGGGTCTGCACTGCCCTTAGGAAAGGCCTTTTCCCTTCAGTTTTTCAGCATTGCCAACAACTGCAGTCTCCTCTTTCACTGACCCGGGTGGGGCTTTCTCTCCCGCTTCTCTCCGCAGTGCCTACGGCAGATGGGGAAGCTGATGATGGAGTGCTGGGCTCACAACCCTGCCTCCCGGCTCACAGCCCTGCGCGTCAAGAAAACACTCGCCAAAATGTCAGAGTCCCAGGACATTAAACTCTGACTCTGCCAGAGGGAGCTCTGGTGGAGGCCCCTGGAAATGGACTTTCTTGTGCAGGCAGAAGTCCTGAAGATGTATCAAAAGTCTTTGCTAAGTACCTTGAATGGAGTCATGCTTAAGAGCAGCAGTGAGTTTTTGAGGAGACTATCCATTGCAAAAATCACCTGAATTTTGAGATACAAGATCGAAGAGGCTTGTCTGCTCTTGTTTACATGGGAAAATACAGTTTTAGTAACTGGTTTAAGATTATGCATGTTGCTTTCCATGAAAGCCACTTATTATTTTATTATTATTATTGTTATTATTATTATTTTGATTGTTTAAAAAGATACTGCTTTAAATTTTATGAAAATAAAACTTTTGGGTTAGAAGTAAAAAAGATGTATATTGTTACATTAAAAAAATTCGGAGGAAACTGCTGAAAATGAAAGCAAACCAACTTTTTCATTTCCAAAACGACTATTGCACTCCAGCATTTAAGAAAAAAGGTGAGTGGGTCTGTGTAGCTCAGAGGAGCTGTGATGGAGACCACCTTAAAAGCCACCTATTTGTGGAGATAACTTTCCAAACCCTGAATGTGCAAGTGATTCTCACAGTGCAGAGATGGAGCCCAATTGCATCCCTGCCATCCCTGTTGGTGTGGGTGGCCTGATTCCTGTGGGTGGCCTGTCCCAGGGAAGGTCATGCTTCACTTAAGGTAGCTGGGAACTGTTTGAATATGGTTTGGTGCGACTTGTTTAAAGAAGCTCTTCATGTTTCCAGGAAAACTGATGGGGATAGTACCACAGTGATAAACAAGTGCCCTTTTTCTTGGCTTTTTTTTTTTTTCCTTTCTTTTCCCCCACTGCAAAATAAAGTATTTTGTGTGTGAGTGGAAATGAAATACGCATTTGAGTCCACTGGGTAATTTGAAACTGCTAGGACCCTCAACCAACCACTGGGTAAGAGGAAGTTCCTTGTGAGAAGGAATTACTAACTTGCTCTTTCATCTGCATAAAAGTGAGGGGTCCATCTACAACCACAGCTAGGAAAAAGAAATTAACATCTGTGTTCCCTTTTTTAAGGGAAAGTGAAAAACCTCAACAATGCCCATTTCTGGGGTGGCAGTCATTCTTCCTTGAGTGTAAGGAGACCTGGTGCCTTGTCTGTAATAGGAAGTGACAGGGAGAGGGAGCATGGGACACATTAGATGGGTGGTGAGAGCTGGGAACTGTGGCCAGCAGTGGGTACCTGCCTCCTGCACTTCTTCTGCTGTAGTGAGAGACACTACAAACAATTGGCTCAAGCTTTATCTGCTTTACTGTTTTGGGTGGCCTTCCAGCAGCCTCCACAGCTCTGGCAGCCACTGCACAGCAGTGACAGGCTCAGCTGCTGGGCTGGGGCTGTGTAGCATTTTGGTTCCCAGCAAGAGGAGCTGTCAGGGGAGAAGAGCAATGGGAAATGTATTTACTGTCTTTCCCTGTTCCTCCTTCCTAGGGTTGCAGCAGTTGTAGCAATGCTAATGCTACAGAAGGGGAAATGAGAGGTGAAATATACCCCGGGAGGTGTTTTCTTTGGAAAGGTTCTGTTCTTTGTCAGATTACCAAAACTGAGCTGCATGGGACTTACTGGTTTACCCTTTTTTACCCTTCATTTATTTTTTAAAATTTTCCTGGCTGCCTATGTTGTTTTACTAGATGGTGTTCAGCTTAATTTTGAAATAAGTCCTTACAAATGCTGCTTTGATTATGCTAAGCCTATTTCAGAACTTAAATAATTGCCATGCAGGATTTAGCGTCAGCACTTCTGTAATGCTTCTTTTTTTTTTTCCCCTTTTTGGAGAAAACTGATTTATTTGTGGTAGGTAGGTGTATAATTGGGGTTTAGCTTAACAGCTCCCTGAAGGTATTTCTAGCTGGAAAAATTACCATTTTATACTTTCAAGCTAACAGAGAAAAATGCACGAGTTCAAGAGAACCAGCAAGCCCTCCATGATGATAGGTGTTAAAAAGCTTAATCGAAAGTTTTTTTGTTAATTAGGGTGCTTTTTCTGCAGTGCCGTTTCCCTGCCTGTACCCAAATTTACCAAGCAATACAAAAAGAAAATCTCTGAGATTTAATACACCAAACACTGATCCCAGTGACGGTTTCCCCATCCTTAAAACACGTTTGTGAGGCTGAGAGCAGAGTTTGCCCCTCTCCTTGGCTGCCTTGGCTTTGAGATTTATGGGCCAAAATGGGGACAACCCAGCCTCTCTTCACCTTTTTGTCTTAGTGAATGGAGCCATGGGTTTCTAGTCTCGTTTCTTTCCATAAAAGCCAGCGCACCCTGTGGAACTGAGGTTTCTCAGCCCCCAAGAAGCAGAGGGGACCTGCAGGTCCCAGGTTGCACAACAGGAATGCTTCTTTCCTGCCTGTTTAGGTGCATTTCACCTCTGCCTTCCTCAAATAGATTTTTTTTTTTTTTTAATAGCAAAGCTCTCCCCAGGAGTGTTTTGGAGGGTGCTTTGCTGGCTGGCAGACACGAGGCATACTATGAATGCCCCTGGCACCTGCCATCAGCATGTTGCAAGAGAAAGGGCCAGTCACTGGTTTCCTGAGCAAATCTCACCTTTTTTTTTGGTCCAGAAGAAAATGGTCTAAGATACTGGTTGATAGAGTACATAAAGTGTGTATGTTAAATGTTCATGTGTTTTTATATATATATAAAATATATATATATATATTCAGTTGCGAGTCTGGGATAGCTCCAGTATGTGGATTAAGAGTAAACTATTATGGATGAAAAAGCACTAATTAAAACATAATATTTATTTATGAAAATGCATAAATGACAAATCACTGCAACGGTGCTGTATAGGAAAATAGATAAATATATATATATATATATTTGAGGAGACACACACTGAGAAAGCAAACAGTCTGCGGTTGTGTAACTAGTGCCTGCCTATTTTCTCCCAAGACCAGATTTTGCCCTCAAATCTCCTACCCACTGTAATCGATGCTATTGTGAAGGGCTATTCCTAAGGCCAAAAAACAGCCTAAGGCAAGCGTGGAGGTCTTTTGTTCCAGCACTGTGATGTTCGAGTTACTGCCTGCATGGGTGACTTTCTGTGACACTCAGCGTGTCGTAATTAAGGTGTCAGCACTGCAGTGACTACAGGCTAGTATGCTTATTTTGCCAGGTGTGGCCTTTTAATGTCACTTCCATATTTTGGTAGTTTCAAAGGGCACATTGATGAGGGCTTGGAAGTCAGAGGTAAAGATAATTGTGGCTTCAGTGCCCACGGGTCTAGAAATCCACTTTTCAAATGTAAATCATTCAAGGAAGTGTAGTTTAGTTTCTTTCTGTCGTAGGTGAGATGGCATAGGTAAGTGGGAGAAGAAAAAAAAAGAGAGATGCCATCTAGCAACTGCTATCCTTTCTCTAGCACAAAGTCATTTCTATTAAAGAAAAGGTTGTCAATGTAGAGACTAAGAAACTAATTTGTGTTCTTTTTTGAGAACCAGTGCCTTATTAAACCTGTAAATACTGTAATTAGAAAACCTGGGGAACAAACTGTGTTATGTTGTATTTGTTCAAATTGTATATGGTTGTTTTAACATTCCCCCCCCCCCAATAAAATTGTTTCAATCTCCCCATGACAGAGATTGCTATTTCCTTTTTATGTGCTTGAAAAGCACCATCTTTGCATTTCATTTCTCCAGCTAGATTATTTTGACCATGCCTCATTTTATTTATTTTATTTTTATGAGATTTTTTTTTTCCTCTGAGCAAACAAGTAAACAGCAATATGTTGCATATGTTTCCACTGGCATAAAAAAGCATCACTTCTTTCACAACTCAGTGAAGAGAAAAATAGTAATTAAAATAGTGTTATCACTAATAGAGCAGTCAGTCGTGTTTTGTGGCTGATTATGTAAATCTATAGAAACTTGGTATTAGCATAATATTTTTTTGAGACACCCACCCCCCTTCATTCTGCCACATGTTTATGAATATTTTTGACTACTATTTTTAATAGCACAAGAGCCACAGGAGTCACCTGTGCACAAACTGAAGCTAGAATTCCCGCCCCAAGCATCAGGTGAAAACGTTTCAGCCTAAATACCCAGCATCAGCTGAAACACGGCATTGCTGAGTGCTGAGACATGGGTTACCTACCTCTACATCTAGTGAGGTGTTTCTGTGCATTTGTACCTAAAGCTGGAGCACTCCTCTCGTTCTGCAGGGCTGCGTTGCAGATTCAGCTCCGTGTTTCCTAATGTTTAATTGCCTTGCTATTATTTTCAGAGAAGTGTGTAAATAATAGCAATTTTCCCTTGAGCTGCACAGCCCCTGCAGCTCTCCTGTTTTGCCCCAGACTGTCGGTGCTCAGTGGCATTGCAGTTACTCTCCAGCAGCATTTCTACAGCCCCTTGACCTGGCCACATCTAGGTGACAAAGCCCCATGCTTGCTGCACATTGCCCCTGGCACGCCTCTGAATCCCACAGTTCTCAGGTGCAGAAAAATTTCTTCTGAGGAGATATTTTCTCTTTTTGTAAAAAGAAACTAAAGACTCCACTTCTGAGCTTCCAGGAACTAAACAATTGAACACAAAGTAGGGTGTGGTTTTTTTCCAGTTGCTTATAAATATAATTTATTACCTGTTTAAAAATTCTTTCTTACACTTTGTACATGTCAGGCTGACAGAATAAATGCAGGCATTTACAAACAGAGGGAAGGAGAAAAAGGGAGGGGGGTAAGAGGCACACTCAGAACTAGTAAACCACACCTCCACTGTACAGCAATACAAATAATGCAATGGCTAGCACTTCTCCTGTAGTAAGTCAGTCTTTAGAAAAGGAATTGCATAGAAGATACAGCAATAGGGAAATCAAAACCAAAAGAGTTCTCCAGATCTGAATAGCAAAGAAAACAAATCCCATGAACCCCGGTAGAGCTGTGACATGGGAAGAGAAGGGAGAAACGTGATACACCTGGGTCACACAGATGTTTCATTTCCTGCAGGCCCTCCTTTGCTTTGGAAAGGTACTGAAGATACTCCTTTTTTTTTTTTTCTTTCTCTTTTTTTTCCTCTTCAACAATAACAGAACATGTGTTAGCAAAAAGAGTCTACCACACAGATGTGAAAAGAGTAATGCCACAACTTCTCTCTCTCAGCTGTGTCACACTCCGTGTTTCAAAGTAGGTTATTGGCTCTCGGCTCAGGTGTTTTTGCAAGGTACCTTGAAAAATCTGTGGGGAGAAGAGTGTTTTGCCTCTCCTTCCTGATTTTATTTGCTTTCCAGCCCAATTTTGCTTTTTATTTGTATTCTGCTAGCTCCCAAATTTACTGGCCAGAGCCAGCTGGCAGCAGCCAAAGAAGCTCTAGGGCCCATGCAAGCTTTTCTCACCTTGGGGCTCTTGTCCCATCACTGCTGCAGGAGGACCCTCCCCAATTACATCCTGCTTCCTCACAGGCATCCCAGAGCTACTGACATGGCATGCCATGACATGGGATGCTTTGGGAGTGGAGGACAGGCCCAGGGTGAAGCACATGTAGCAATTAATCTCTTTGTAAGCAGTTGAGGAGACTGAACCACTAATAAGTGCATTTAACCAGCACCACAGAAAATGTGAAATACCTATTTGGGATAGATGTTTGTGGGAACTCTGGATTATTATTATTATTTGCTTTTTTTACTGACAGAGTTTATCAAAGGACTTTCAGAGAAGGGATTTTCAGATTTCAGGGAGCGGGTGTCAAGTTTAAACAACAAGTAAGTAAATCAACAAAATGCTTCTATTCAAGCAAGGAGCCTGACCTGCCAAATGTGAGGCCTCATTTCTGTGGCCTTAGTTCAAGTCCAGTTCCAGTTACTTGCCAGTTTTTACTCTGTTGGCTTTTGACATACTGCATATTTGACGTTGCAGTGATGGTACACTGAATTTTGACCTTGACCTTGACCTTCTCATTCAAAAGTTGGTATACTAAGAGGATGCCCATACCTAATGTGAGAGCTAAAAGCCCCCAGCAGCAGTGTCCTTTGTTTTCTCCTCTTTATGTACACACACACTTACTTTACCTGTCTGTTGAAGTCCCACTTCAAAGGATGTCTGAGATACGTGCTTCAGCATTTAAAAATCGGCAGTGCAGCTTGTTTTATGAACTCAAGGTTTCACACACAAGCTAGGGATCAATTGCAGTGGTGACCCCAAAGTCAGTAACTCACTGGAGTCCTTGTGGGAGAAGGCCCAAAGGTTTGGTTTCCATTCTCAAACCACTCTTTGCACTACTTGATATCAAGCAAACCAGCCTGCAAACAGTGGGTTACTTCATGGCCAGACGGGAGCCAGGGTAGTACCTGAAAAGACTTCTGAACACTCAGTAAGATTGTTTACAAAGTGCCCTGGACACAAGATTACAAAAACCCCAAGCCAACCTCAACAATATAGTTGTGTTCAGAAATGAACCTCAGAGCTCTGGTAACTACTTGGTAGAGCATACAATGGTCTCAGGGCCCCCCCACCCCTCCCTTCCCCATGCCCCCTGCCCCCAAAAGAAGGAGAAAAGGAGAACCCAAAAGAAACTATTGTAGGTAGCAATACAAGACATTAGGACACTGTCCACAATGACAGGCTTACAGCATGTAGATACATTTATTCTATATGTAAGCAACAGAAATAGCAGGAAACCCAAGGAATGGACATGTTTTGCTCTGTGGGTATTGCAGACTCCAACGTCTCATGAGTGTCTGCATTTCTGCCAGCGAGACGGAAAAAAGTCTTGGTCTCCCAATAAAGCAAATCTTGACTGGAGAGACTTCACTGCTGCAAAATTTTCAAGATCCACTAAAACAGCACTTAGGTCTTGCACTGTTTAACAAGACACAGTGGATCAGTTGTGATCATAAATTTTGAAAAAAAGAAAAACCCCAACCGAACCCCAAACTTACCCTATACACTGACAGTCACCTTTACAAGAACACAACACAAAGAAGAAGAAAAAAAAAAATAAGGTGAAAAGGACTGCCTCTGATAAATGTTTCTTACTTGGAAATGAAAGGTTTTCCTTGAAGTCAGTAGATATTTTATATATATTTATATAATATATATACTATTTATAGCGCTAGCAATCAACATGTAATGAAGAGATGGTGTGAAGAGCAGCTAAGCTGCTCCAGTACAAAGCCAAAGGTGAACAACTAAAAGGAAAAGCATTTTAAAAAATAGTAATAACTGGAGGGTAGGAAGCCTGCAGCCTTTTTTTTTTTTCTTTTAAAGCAGATGTGCTTACCTGACATAAAATCTTACAACCACTTTTAAAGAGTCAGTTCTGCCAGTCTTAGTCAGAGCCACCCCACAGGAAGCCTTTTCCCGTGCGACGTTGCTGTGGCAGCAGCGACACAGTGGAGTGGGGGCTCAGCCCCACGAGATGGCACTATGTCCATGCAATCCAGGCGGAGGAACTGCTGCTGGGTTTTCTCCCACCAAAAATAATATCCTGAGCTGATCTGGCTGCCCTTGCTTCCTGCCTGCTCTCCTGGGGCCAGCAGGATGGGGATGCTGAGTGGTGAACACCACCAGCCAGAGCCCTCTCCCACAGTGCATGCCCTGCCACTGCCATTCCCCCTAGAAAAAAAAGAAAAAACTGAGCACAATTAATGCAGGGAAGTGTGAGGTGAGGTGGGAGCTGCTGCTAGCAGCAGTGGCAAAGAACGGGTGCAGAGCTGCTGGGATGAGCTGTGGCTCTGAGGAGGAACCTTCCCGTGCTTCTTACTGCCCTGTCAGGGCTGAGGCAGCCCCAGGGGCTGTGCTGGGACCCTGTAAAGGCCTTTGGAGCAGATGCTGGGGAAACCATCCAGCCTGTGATTGCAGCAGGGGATTGCAGGTGGTTTCTGAGCAGTCAGGGTGGAAGAAGAGTAGCTTCACCACCCAGTAGCAGTCATGCTGCTGCCCTAGTCATGTTCAGTGATGAAGGGTTATGTTCTTGACCTCCAGCCACCTCTGTGGATGCTCCTCTTAATCAGAGAGTGCATTTTTCCTCTCAATAAATCCCCTTCACTGTGATGCTGGGAAAGGAAAATGCCCCAGAACACTGCAAGAAAGTTGTTCACCTGCCTCTTGCAGAAGGCATCAGAACACAGGTCAGAGAGCTGGCCAAAGGAACATCAGCTCACAGCAATACTGATAACTGTGAGACACTTTGAGGCCTGATCCTGGTGAGAAGGGTGCACGTGCTGGCCACCTGGAAAAAGCTGAGAGCTGGGGAGCACCACTGAGCCTGGGGATCAGCCAACAAAGACTGAGCCAAAAAGGCCAAAGGGACAAAGGGCAGTTCAACTCCTGCAGCCGCCTTGGAAGGAGAGTCACGCAGGAGGGATACGTGAGAAAGGTGAAGAAGAACAAACTAAACACAACTGGTTGCACCTAAAGGTGGCACAGGAGGGAGAAAAGCTGAGACCTATCCTTAAGAGCCATTTTAGTGCTCTGAGTAAAAGATGTGGAGAAGGGAGCCCCAGTCCGATCCTCCTGATGCTGAAAGCAAAATTTCCATTAGCATTGCAGTAGGCTGCATCTGATGCCAAAGGCGAAAAAGAAGATGGTTGTTGAAAGGATGCCCATGGAATCTCCATATTAAGAGAAGGCGGGGCTTATACAAGCAAAATGCACACAGATGTTGAAAGTTACAATGCATGTGTTCTGGTCTCCAGTTTTTACTGAAATGCTGGTTTGCAAGCTGCCCGGTTACCTCTTACAAGGAAGGGAACTTTTTGTGCTCGCTACCTGGCGGTCAATCTAAACCTGGTCAGGGACCTGAGAAGTTATAAGCAAAAAGTGCCAAGCCTATGGAAATGTCAAATTGAAAAAGAGGCCAGATGAAATTTTCTTTTCATTTTGAGCAATGACATTTTCAAAATTACCTTCAAAGGCGCGATCTGGAGAGCCTTGGGGAGAGCAAAATCAAAACCACAGAAGAGAACAAGCTAACTCCAGTCTCAGGAAGCGTATGGCATGGTAATGCACACGTGGGCAGGGGCATGCATGTGTGCACAACAGCAATAACCAGGGCCTGGCTGGAAACCTGGAGTGGATGGATTGGGGCAGAAAACATTTCTGTGCCAGACGTAGAGGACAGCTTAGTCTGGCAGTAAAACTACTGCAATCCTATGCGCTGTCATGTAGCAAAGAGAATTTTCACTGAGCAGAACAAAATACATTTGCAGGGACAACCACTTCTGGTTTGCTCCTTTTGCAAAGTTTCCACTTCACCTGTTTTCTGGTGGCCAAGAGGGCCATGGCTGTAGAGGGACAAGTGTTCCCTCGCCAGCCATCGAGGACTGCAAACATTACGGGAGGTGGTGGGTTTCAGTGAGACCTGCAGCTCTGTGGGGAACTAGCAGGAGCTGCTGGCTCTTAGAATGCTACAAAACAAAACAAAAACTATGGAAGCCCACCTTGGATGCACAAATCAGGTGGTGGATGTCTGTGCCTCCACATGCTTGCACCTGTTGGTCAGAAACCAGTGGTCTTTGTGTATTTGCACTGGGAGGCCATCTCTGGTTCACAGCCACCTCTGGACAGGGCTGCTTCTTGGAGCAACCTGGGGCACCAGGGTGGTGCAAAACATGCCAGGGTCCAACACTTGGTGGGTGAAGATCAGCAGAGTGTCCTCAGTTCATGCTGCCTTGGCTCTGGGCGTGGAGCACAGCAATGCTAACACAAAGTGAGCAGCCTGTGGGGGCTGGCAGAGGACTTTTGGAGGAGGAGTACAATGACAAAGGGAAGGACAGACGGCATAGAGAGGGAAACGTCTTAAAAGACCTTCAGGGAGGGGACAACAGGTTCCATAAAACCAGAAGTTATTCATTCTGCTGCTGACAAAATCAGAAATAAAGTAATAATGGTAATAATAATAGTCATTATAATCCTTGCCCTAAATAACTATCATAGCAACTTCTCTTTTTTATTTTTTTCTGGGTTTCTCCCTCTCCCCTCCAACCACTCCAAACTGCATATCTGGCCCCTCATATAGCCAAGGGGTGGAAAGGGTGTGAATTGAAAATTAACTCAGATCCTTCATTCCCCACTGTCTTAGAGCTATTCTCCACACAGGCTCAGTGGGACTGTCTTGGGGAAGGAAGGGAACGTTTTGTGTGTTCCTGCTTATCAGCCAGAGTACCTGCTTTCCAGATGCACACCCTGATTTTCTTAGTTTGTTTTTTGTTTGTTTTTTTTTTTTACAGGTAGGTCTAGGAAACAGAACAATGACAGGAGGATCATTGCAAGACAATCAATGTGCGAATTGTATCCAAAATCTGAATTCACCAGAAACCAATAAGCTGAAATAGCCACAACCAACTGTCCATAGCCTTGTCTAGAATGGCTTTAAACAAAAAATATAAAGAGCCATGGACAGCCTCCTTACCCCTGTCCAGAATTTGATGTAAACAACATCCATAGAAACTGGGATTGTTAAGAAAGTTTATCCATATATCTGGATAGCAATAAAAAGCGTTTCCTAGGAAACTGTAAAAACCTGTACCAAGCAGTGTACAGCCAAGCCGAGAGGAACATTAGGTTGATTTATATTTCCAAGGTACAACTTTGCATGATCTCTTTCTGATCCTGTGATAATGTACAAGGAGAGCACGTGTGAAGGTCAGGGCTGGTTTTTCTTGTTTGCTTGCTTTCTTCTCTGAAATGTCTCTTGTGTAACTCATTGGTCTGGGTTTTCATTTCAATTCTTGTTTGCAATAACAGGGCATTACCGCTCCCTGCGTCTGTCCTTCCTGGTCATGCCAAGGCTGCATTAGTAATTTCCTTCTGCTGCCAAAGAAACAACCGTTTCGTGTCTTCCCATTTCTTCAAGAACTGCTGCCAGCATGCTCAGGTTGCCATCAGGGAAATTCTGGGCTTCCCAGAGATCCAGGATCACCCCAGTGGGGCTTGATTTTGTAGCAAAATAATTTAAGTACCTGCAATGAGCCAAAAGGAAACTCAGTTTTTTTGAGCTGCATGGAAACTATCTGAATTCATATGATTTCAACCCATCCCTGCTGCTGGTGCTGTCAAGGTGCTCATCCCCTGTGCAGTCAGCCTGACCAGCCTGTACATCTGCTTTCAGTGGGACTTTCACCAGGATGTTCTTGCACATACCTTCCTCCCTAGGAGCTTCCCTGCCTGATCACATACAGGCAACCCTGCTCACCTGTCCAGTTTCAGCTTGTGGGCCAGCATCCGCCAGTCATGGCCCCTGGTCTGGGGAGCATCCAGGCTGCTGCACAGCTTCTGCCTTATCGGGAGCGGGATGCTGAAAGCACTGGGCCCTACGATGGTGGTGATGGTGCCTGCTGTGTCCATGGGAGGATAATCGATGCCAGTAGGTTCCTGAGATTGGAAAGGCAGAAAAAAACCCATCAGTTTTGTTAATGGGTAAAGAGACAATTGTAGAACTACATCCTCTGAACCTCAGGGCTTTTACTTGCAGCCCTCTGCTACTCCAGTAAACGCTAACATAAACATGCTAGTCTGCTGGAAAAGAGAAATATTTATAATCAGCTATGGGTAGACAAAAGATTGTTTTTCCCTCCTCTTGTTTTGGAGGGTGAATTTTACTATAACTGGACAAAAAGGCCAGCTTAATTAATCACTTACTGGAAATAACAAAAGATCAGACACTTAGACAAATTCTGGAGCAAGTTGCTACTACTAGAGCAGAACTGGGCTTTCCTGGCATGATTGAAAAGACCCCCTTCCCAGCATATTCCCAAGTGTCCCACCAAGCCAGCACCAGGCTCACACCACTGACATCCCTCTGGGAGCACCCAAGCCCTCTGAAGCCTCTGATGCTGTGCAGACCACAGACAGACAGTCAATACCACCCCAGGCACAAGCTGAGCCCTCATCCTCATGTAGCTTTGACTCTGGAAATAGATGGAGAGCATGCAGAGCTCAGGGCAGGGCTGGGGGTGGTGGGCGGCAGTCATTGCCCCCTCTCCCCAGGACAAAGGGGGCAGTGTGTTCAAAGGCAGTGTGGCAGCAAGGATTTCAAGGGAAAAGTCAGATCCAAAGCCAGCTTGTCCCCTGCAGGTGTGGTTTTGATGCTCTTTGATGTGGTCCTCCCAGCTGGAGGGGTCCCCCTGACACTGCTGGTAACACTACTGGGAATAACAGCAGTTGGCTCTTCTGGGCAAGGATTTTGCCTTCTCATTGGCCTGGATGGATTTAGTGCCTACAGCTGGTAGCTGGTAGGACAATGGTAGCTGGTCAATTTGTGTGGCCGGGTTTGTTTAGGAACAGCGAGGTCCTGCTGGGACCATGATGGAAAAAGCAGCAAACGTGGCTGGGTCTGCCCTTGTGCTTCTCAGTCTATTTCTCAATTTGGTCTTCTTTTCTAGTAAAAATGGGGAGCTGCTTCTCCTCCCCCACTGCCAAATCACAGCCCCAGGCAGCCAGAAACACTCATGCTAAAGACTTGTCATTAAATGTCGATTTGTTTTCTCCTCTGTGGACTGTCTTGTTGCTTAGTGTCAAACTGGCTGTTGGGAAGGAGCTGTAATACCTGAAACTGTCTTAATGCCAGGCAGCTCCTGGCTTAAGTCGCAATCACAAACCCCCCAAGGAGTTCGCTGGGGATGCTCACAGTCCTGTGCAATCCCTGGTTTATCCCCCAAAAACGTATTCAGAGATGGAAAGGGGGGAGCCAATGTCCACGAGCAATGCACAGAATTAAAACTTTTGCCTCCACTCTTTTATCTGCACCAATTAATTCTCTTCCACTGTATAAATATGATTTTTTTTGCCTTTTTTTTTTCAAAGACATGGCATTTTAGGCAATCAGTGAAATTTCTAACCAAGGAAGGTTTATGCCACACTGTAATGCCCTCAATTAACATGTCGAATGTGGCATCTGTACTTGGGTGCCAAGGCTCTGCGTCACAGACTGCCTGCCCCAACCCCACTGCCCCACTGCTGCTGGGCAGCAGGCACTGCCCAGGAGCCAGGAAAAGGACATGCCTGACACTGGTGCTGCATGCAGGCTCACCTTCACTGGGAGATCAGAAGCAGCAGTAGTGTGGTGACAGTGCCATTGCAGGCAGAGAACCTTTTCTTTATATTCTGGGCCAAAGGACACAGGTGCTGTCCTGGCCCTCAAGGTGGCCTGCAGCCCCAGGGGCTTCAGGTTGCTGCAGAAGGGGCCCAGGTATCTGTGGCATTGCCCTGTGGCTCTTCTGGGTGAGTATCAAGAGCACAAGATAAAAAGAGGGCTTCAAAAATGAAGCATGGGAGACCCTTATCAATATTTTCCTCCTGCTTTGCAAATGTGTGTGTTTTGGCACTCACTGCATTTGTATTTTTGAAGTCCCAGTGGTAGACACTGTATAAAGCCAGTATAAGACAGTTTAATCTGCAGAAGTTTTACATCCTTTGCAGGGGACTAAAAAGAAAGCCCATCAAGGGAGGATGCAGGAAACTGTGTTTCTAAATTTTTATCTCAGTGTGACAGAGGCAGAGAAACAGATCCAGCAATAAAGAAAGATGCCAGCACAGTCCTGCAATGCCTAACCACTAGCTAGATACCACTAGCCTAACCTCAGAAGAAAATGTGAGGAATCACAGCTATGGTTTCCTGATGCCTGGTCTGATGTTTTTATCATGCTTCTAGAGGCATACATTGGTGTCCAAGTTGCAGTTATTACCCCAGACTTATCATCAAATCTCTGAGTTTTAGGATTTTTTTCTTAGCTGACCCTATACTCCAGCTCTTAGCAGCCCAAGGTCCTCCTGTTCCTTGCTGGAGTTTGGGAATATCACAAGGTGTCAAAAACAAGGGGCAATTTTGCAGGAGGCAGCCTTGATCGCAGTGGTATTATTCACTCCCTCTATTCATCCTTGATGGATAGGATCACAGCACAAGACAAGAATATTGTCCTGTTCCTTCTGAATCTATTACCAGGCCCTATTACATACAATCAGCTGAAGATGATTATAGTGTATACTCGCATTTCATTAAAGTTACTTTCAGTTCTTTCTCTTCTCTGTGAGGTTAAATTAGTGATTACCTCAATGCAGTACTTATTACAATAATTGTTTATGATGCTTGTTTTACCATCTGTCCTTAATGCTGTGTAGTCCCCAGATGAATCTGTAACTTTACACCCACTAACCAAGCAGATGTTAGGGGTAATGGTGCTCACTGTCAGAGCCCTACAGCACAAGAAACTTTTGTCTCTGCTCTTGCAGCCCTTCCCCAAGCCAGCCAGCAGTAATTGCTGCCCAAGAGTCTGCTCCTTGTAGCTGCCAAGGATAGCAGGGATAAAATGCACCAGCACATTTGCTGGAGTCAGTGCCACTTCACACCTGAATATGTTGCTGCATCTCAGTCCCGAGCTTGACTGCCCCAAGGAACAAAAATTCTCCAGGTGCTACATAGCACTGGCAAAGATGTCCCCAAACTTATGATAATATTTCTTCTGGAAAATGTCAGACATCAAAAGAAAAATTGCCAAAGACAACAGTCAGGATTTGTAGCAGTAGCAAAATATGAGGAGAAGACTTTACTGCAACCAGCCCATCTGATATTCCCTATTGCACAGCAGCTATTATGTGGGATCAGAGGGGAGTGGCTCACGGAACATACAGCACTGACAGGGAACTCTCTCTCCAGGGAACTGTCAGGCATGATGGGTCTTGTGGACTGCCAAGGAAACAGCACCATGTAAGCTTCATGAGATGTGCTAGGGAGTAGTAGGCAAAGAGCTCCTCCATATAGACAAAGAAAGGCAGCACTAGTAGAGAGATCAAAGCTGCTCTCCTCTGCCTTGAAGGAGGGATGCTTCCTTCCAGATGAGAGAAACTAAGGAAAAATGCAACTGGAGATACAAAGCAATGACTTAATCCATTCTTTAGGTCCATGCCAACAGTCAGGAGGAAACTGGAAAGCACTAAAGCGGTAGCAATGGGAAAGGTCATACCTCCTTGGCCTTCCCACATTCCTGCAGTTGGACAGAAAAGTACACAAATATCATTTACCTCTGAGACAGAACAGTTGAGCTGGAAGATCTGTCCTTCTCCTTCGACCTGCCGCACACAGAGCTTGCACACCAGCTCCTGGGTATTCAGACTGAACCTTTCCAGTGTGAAGGTGCAGTGCAGGTTCCTCTGACATCCACTCCAGATGTGGTAAAAGGGAATCTCCTGCAGGAGGAAAGCAAAAATGCATAGTTAGGGAGGGATGTGGGGCCAAGGCATGGATGCTGTATGAGCAGAGACTGCAGGCTCCATGCTAAATGTGACTGCAAATGGTCCAGGGAAAAAAAATGTTCATGGAACTATAGCCCGATTCCTGGTGTTTTTTAAACACACCTGTGTGTGACAGTATTTCTTTAAGCCTCACTGCTAACATGCAATGTGAATGTTTTGTTATGCTCACCTGGTATTTAGCCAGCAGTTTGCTCTTCCAGAGAGAATGGGCAATGTCATGAATGGAGAGACGGAGGTTGTGGGTGCTTCCCTTAAAATGCAAAGCTTTGGGCTCCTCCAAAAGCTGCCCGCCCATCTGCTGCTCAAGTTGGAGGACCTCCTGCAGTATTGCAATAAAAAGAAGAAAGTGGTCAGGTTCCACCAAGACAGCACACTGCTCTTCTGAGTCCTCACGATTGTCTGCTGTAGATGCTGTAACTTGTGTAACACAGATTAAGAGAATACACAGGCACTGTGAAGAATTGTGTGTCCGTGTGAACTGCATTAGTGGATCTGATAATAACCCTCTCGCCTCCTTCATCCAGAAGCAGCCCAGCAGTGATGCAGGCACCTCTCCCCTGGGCAACACAGTGTTCACTCACGTGTCCTGTAAGCAGAAGCTCGGTTCTGTGCTGTTATATGGAATGCAAAGACTTTGCATGCAGTCACTGTTTGAGCACAGAAATAGATCAATCTTCCCCATTGCTCATCAAACTGGACAACTAATGGTAGCTTTACTATCTTGTTTTTGGAAACTCTAATTTGTGTAGGTCCTGCTGACATGGGACCTGTGTATACCACTGGTCTTTCAGCTCGTGGCCTCCTGACAAAGCACCCCATGACAGAGCAGTACAGGAGATAACAGACAGCTGCACCGACACTGTCCAGCAGGATGGCATGGGAACAGTGCAAAACACTGCGATGGAGCATTTTGTGCAAACAAATACACAGGTTCAGGGCTACTGAAATATTGATCACATGATTAAAAGTCAGCAAGCCAAGGGTCTGGTCATTTTCTGAAGCTAAATATAAGCTTGTAATTGACCACAGTGGAATGTTGCCTACAAACAACCTAGTTGTAGACCACATGGAAGAAGCCAAGTACAAAGGCAACTCCATGAGACCCATTAGAAACCAACACAGCCAATCTCAGTCACATTTAATTAAAAGAGTCAACCAACTAACCAGTCTCCTGTGGCCAAAGACAATCACACACAGTGGGGGTGCTCAAGGAACACAGGGGCACGCAAAACCGGGATACCGCCCCAGGCCAACTAAAGGAGCCCCCATTTCAGCTAGCCTACTCCTGACCACTTTCAGGGAGGTAGTAAGCATATAACAAAAGCATCTGGCAGATCCTGAAGCTAAAACTATGTTCTTTTATTGGCCATTAGAGGAAAAGAAACAAAATCAGAAAACCTTTCAGATTAAGGTTATGCCAATGAACCAGTTACAGCTTCTTTCCAGTGCCACCTAATTACTTCATCAAGATGTCTAAAGAGCAATCGATAGTAATTATCTGATTACCATAGATCTTCATTATGTTCCAATTACCTCCCTGGAAGGTCCAGAAGATGACTGGTGGAACTGTGTGAGCTAATTGCAGATGCCAGCTCTCAGGCATGCAGAGCCTGGGTGCTGAGGAACTGCTCCTGCCCGTGCTGCACCAGCTCTGGGAGTTGCACTACTGTGGGGGGAAACTGCAGCATGATGCTGCACCATCCCACCCACCAGATCTGGGTGTCTAGTTTTAACATCCCACTTCTGGTAGCTGCCCTGGGCCACAGTAGCCCTTCCACATGCTCTAACTGGTGGATGCCAAGCAGCCCGTGCTTCTCCCATGCCACTTAGCTAATTAACTCAGAATTAATTTGGAGCCATGGCTTGCACAGCCCTTCAAATGCTCTGGCTGGTTCCTGCCATACAGCATTTTTTTAGAGCAGTGCTTATCCTGCTGGCTGGCATCTCTGTGTCCTCCTGAGCCAAAACCTGAGCTGCATATTGCTCGACCCATGCTGAGGTGGCTGTGGTCACCCTGCCCATTGTCTCTGATCACCCTGTGAGGCAGGAGTTACTTCCTAGGAGAGGGAGCTGTGTAAGGCATCACTCCATCACCCGTGACACCAGAACAGCTGCAGCCAGGACGCCCTCATTAAAGGGGCACAAGCAAACAACGGTGTTCAGTCCAAGCTGTGCCTGTCTTCAATAAAAGGAAAAATAAGCATTAAATAACAGAGAGAAGATCACAGGTCTATTGTGCCCACTTTTGGGTGGTTTTTTGAAGAGAGTTACTGTGCAGCACAAGACAGCTCGGGGGATGTCACCCTGCTACAGCCTGAAGTCCTTCACATGCCCCCAGGGAGGCAGCTGTTTCCATGTGTCTGGCTGCTCAGCCCTCACCAGGCTGCCACACAAAGGTCACATACCTCAATCTCAAAGATATACATCAACAAAGAGAGAAAAGCAGCTGGATTTCTTTATAGTTATCATATTAATACTTCTTTTCTTTTCTTTTCTTTTCTTTTCTTTTCTTTTCTTTTTTTTAACCTTGGACATCCCCTTTAAAGTGCAAAAAATTAGCCTTAAAAAAAGAGGCCAATGCTCAAGGTCACAACTCCCCTCACCCTTGCCCAAAAAGCATTTTTGTGAGCACCCCATCCAGGTGGCTCGGGACCCTGCAGGGCAGAGGAAGGTGCACGTGTGATCAGCACCGAGCCCATGCTGCTCCATGGCCACCAGGAACCTCACTAAGCTGCTCCCACAATAACTGAGCCCTTATTGATGGCAAATCATTACACTTCCCTACTGTACTGCGGGTGCCGGCAGCTCAGCTGCGAGTGCTTACTCTGCATGATGAGAGGGAAAAGCCTGCTGGATAAACACCGCACTGTGTTTTATACTGCAACTACTTGTCTTCCTTTGGTGACTGTTAAAACACATTCAGCATATGGCACACTCATTCCTAGTTGTAAATAATAACAGAATGCATTCGGTTGTCTATTAAAAAATGCACACAATCCCCTACAAAGGCTCTTTCAAAGCTCAGACAATTCAATATGGGAATATTGCTCTTCCCTACCCTTGCTGTGCTTTGCCCAGAGCAGCCAGCCTCAAGACACCGAGACATTGCAGCTGGTGCTTCACCTGCTGCTTACAACTTTTCTTTCCTCTCTGAAATACTTCTAACCTCAGGATCTGCTGGCCCAGCCCTGTCTGCACGCCTTGTCCACACACCCAGTGGTAACTGCCTGGTGAATGCCTTCCCTTTGGCAATAGGGCAGTGCCAAGGATGCCCTCCCAGCATGGCAGGGGCTGCTGCAGTACCAGCTGCTGTGAAAGCATGTGCCAGACACCCCAACCTTTTTTTCTTCTTTCTAAATACTCATAGATTGAGTCTACACAACACTGTCACACAGGGATGTTCAGTACACACTGGTTTCATTTACCAGTTCATATACGCCTGCTTATACAAACTGCTCCGTAGTCAGCCCTTCCATCTACATCTCTTTTACTCATCTACAGCTGGTTTACTACGCTTCTTTCTCCTCAATCTTCTCCTTCCCCAGACCTTACGCATCCAAAAAGGTGCAACTCATGCATTCATAAGAGTCTGTGGCCAGCAAGTACATGCGCTTGTCCTCCTGCAAACCACCAGCTAGCTGGGTCTTGAACCCCATGGGTGCCCCTCCAGTCTTGGGGTAGACATGCCAAAGAGAAAGAAAATTAAAATGCATGAACTTGACGTAAAAAAGCAGTAGGTACTGGGATGATGGCCTCCTGACTTTGCTCACCTTTCCTCACTGAATTGCAATCTCACTTTGGGGTCTAACTGCAGCAGGATCCCAAGGACTGACCTGTTGCCCTCCCAGATTTTGACTGCAGCTTCTCAGGTGAAGGATAGTCCCCCCGTGTGGCTCTGTGCCTTTCCTGATCCCTTCTGCTGTCGCACTGAATTGGATTAACTTTACCACACAACTCTCCCCACAGTCTATTAGAAACAGACCAACAGCTCCTGAGTAATATTTAATTAGATTCCTCAGCTCTGACTGCATTAGCTGGCTGGAGAAGGCCCCTCCGACTCACTTATTATTACCCCAGGCCTTGTCAAACCCATGGAAAATTGTATTATGCAGCACAGGCATAAAATCACCAGGACCTTTGAAGTCTGATTGCTATGAAAGATCCTTTTCACTTTTTTTTTGTTTTTTTTTTTTTAATAGGAAAAACAAAAGGGAAATCGGACCAGGGAAAAGAATTTTTTCTAAAAGGCTGGTAACACCAATGCAGTGACAGAGGCCTAGTTCCCAGAGGACAAAATCATGCTGAAGTCACCAGGGGCCTGCTTCAACGCTTATACTTTGTTGCCTTTCTTACATACAAGAGTATCACCTCAGCAGAGCCTAGGCAGGCAAAACTTGATATCAGATAGTATCAGGGAGAACAACCAAGCGTGCTGCCCTCAGTGATGGAAGTCACTGTTCTGAAAAACACAAACAACTCCCAGCCAGTGCATGTGAGTTTAAATCCCAATAATTCCCATGCAGACGTGGGTAAACAAAAGCTTGTACAGCAGCGGGATGACTCTGCTTATTCAGGCTTTGAAATAATTTTGCTGCAAAGAGGCATTTGTGAAGTTGCACTAATTACAACTAAAGGAAAAAACCCACCTTCTAATAAACTCTGTTGTGCAGTTGGAGCTACATATTTCATGAGTGCATCTATTATAGATACCGTCTGTATAAATACAGGTGTTTATAAAGAGAAATAGCAAGTCTTGTTACCTCTCCGCTCATCTGTATGTAGTGAGTGTGTGTTTGTGCGCATGCCAGAATTACGCAGGGAGAGTAAGGTTATCCAGTCAGGGATAGCAGCAGCTTTGGTTTATTCCAGTTGCGAATTCCCAACACAAAAAGCTGCACACGAAGCGGTGTAATAAAGCAGTATGAAAGCAGGCAGTGATTAACAGGCCAGAAGCTTCTTTTATCATTATCAACTATCTACAAAGAAGCAATTATATGTTTCTCCATCTCTAGGGAGCTGGCACTTAGCATTAAAAATACATGAATAACGAATGAAGCCCTGTGTACCTTATGGCCTTTTAATAATGCAAAAACCTCAGGATTCAGGATATGATACAGGTAAACAAAGGAAAAAAGACTGGTGGGCGGAAAATAGTGTGAGATCCTTATGCAAAGAACAATTTATAGTGTGGGGGTTCAACTGTAAAACAGAACCTTGCTGTCAAGCTCTTACTCTAATCAGAAGAATAACCCAGGGAGCATGAATACTTGAAGCAGAGGGTCTAGTCACTTCTATGACTGCAGTCCTGTGACGGCTGGGGAGGGAGAGGGAGAGCAAGCAAGAGATCAAGAACCACCTTAAGAGCATCCTGCGTGTCATCGAGGCAGTAGACCCGGATGCTGTACTCCAGCGAAGAGCAGGACAGCGGTCCAAAGATGGCCAGTTTGAGACGTTTGGCTGCTGCCTTGGTGATTGACTGTCCCACCAAGGCATAGGTGCTGAGGGTTTCTGTCAGGATATGGCAGGCCTCTGGGTCCAGCTGGATATAGCATGGGGTGGTGAAGTTTTCCTCTCCGACCACCACCACATCCTAAGAGAGAAAGACGCCAAGTTACAGCATGTGATCCCTCAGAGCTGCTCTCCTTTTAGGCAGCAATGCCCCTTTTCAAGCTTGGATGATGCAAAAAGTCCTTGCTCTTTGCCCCTTAGATTAATCAAGATCTGTAAGTCCTGCTTTCAGCTTTTCTCCTGTGTAGGCACAGAGAGCAGATTTCTCTGGGGTGCTGGTGGCACTGTTGGGGGTCAAAAACTCCCGCTGTCCTCACTCCTGCTTTTAAAGCCCTGGCCAGAGTTAGGCAAATAATGAAAATATCACCAAGATTTTATTGAAAGAGATATTGCACAACTAACCAGTTGGTGACCATGACTTCGCATCAGTAGTCTCAGGCATGCTGAATAAGTAACTGCCCTTCACTTCCTAAGCGTGACAATAAAGAGTTATAAAAACTCAAGGAAGGAAAGTAATCTCTGCGATGGCCAAATACCACATCTACATGAAATATCACCTGCTGCTTCCTCAGAATAATCCTCCGTGATGAGAGTGCAAGGTGAAGAAAAAAAATGCATACTGCCTGAATGCAGATGACCTCCCCACCCTGGGCATACAGGAAAACAGCTCCCCTGCTAATTTCTCCATTCAACCCTGCATGTAATATCCTGCACGCAACACAAGGTGCTCTGAGTGGCTTTGAGAGGGAGCAGAAATGAAATGTAAGCAGCGGGTGACAGCCGCCTCTTGCAAAGCCACTAAGTGCCACAGGACGCTCAGCACAACTTGCCCACTTCATCCCTGCTGCCGGCAGCTCTGCAGCACAACGTACACATCTGGCAGCTGAGAAGAGTGGGCTCAGCTGGCATTAGGCATTAAGCTTGGCTGCCTTAGTCTCAGGGAAGGCAAGCCTGCTGTGTTCGTAGTGGTGGCACAATCTTTTTGGAGGGCAAGGTGCTGCAGCACAGGCTGCACCTCCTCCATGGTCATGCTAGCACCTGGCTCTGTCAGGAGGTGCTGCCCCGAGTGATGCTGAAGGGGTGTGCAGGAATGTGTGTGCACACGTGTGTGTGAGGCTCAGCTTGGAGGAGCTGCTCCAGAACTGACAGGAGGAAGAGGGTTGCTGTGTGATGGCCAGGGACCCCACGGATGCTGCACTCACACCAGGGTGTGTGCACAGCTGGCAGAGCAACCTCTGTCAAGGGCAGGAGGAGGATGGGGTGAGATGAAGAGGTGCCAGTAACATACGGACACACATAAGGAACACACGTGTGGTGCCAAGAGTCGGGCTGTAGGGTGCAGATTAGCTGGCGAGACTGAGCTGTGTTTGCTGCACGCTCCCTCCCAGCAGGAGGAAGAGCCGGTGCCACAGGCAGGAGGGCAAACACAAGAGGCTTTTGAAGACAATGCTGGACATGGCACTTTCGCTGCTGTCAGCCCAACTGCCTTCAGAAGCCACCCTGACCTTATTAAACTTGCCAGTAGGAGAAAGTGTCCTCGGCCAAATTAATTATGAGACCAAACTGGTGGCAGCAGGGACCTAGGAGCACAGGGCTGGAGAGGAGGGCTCTATCAGGATGGCCCAGCCTTGCTGAAAGCATCAATTCATGCTCCAGTTACAGTGGGAAGACTGTTTTGCCACACTGCCTTGGGACATTCTCCTGCTATGCTACTGGCAAGGAACCACCTCAGGCTCCCACCATGGAAAACTGCTAGTACTAGGAGGTGCCAAAGTGCCCCAAGGACTGATCTCTGCATGGGCACTGGGCAGCCTAGACATCTAGTGTGGAAGGGCACTCCTGCCTCCATGTAGCAGCTGTGTGCCTTACATGGAAACCCCAAAATACAGGCATCCAGGTTCAGAAAGGCAAATAAAGGACCAGCAGAGAGCCCTGCATGCCGTCAGCACACAGGCTGGAGCTCTGGAGCCTCACCTCCCACGGTCCCTGGGCAGCCTGGTGCTTCAGCTGGATCTGCCAGTCCTCTGTGTTTGGCTCTGCGCAGTGGTGCATGGTTAAAATGACGGGCCGGGTCAGCAGGGCTCCTGGTGGGCCACAGCTCACCACTGGTGTCAGCAGGGTTTGGCTGTCTTCTACAGGAGGCCTGATGAGGAGACAGAAAGATGGACACATTAAGTGAGTTGAAAAAGACAAAAAGTTTCATTTGGGTGGTGAAAATAAAAAATCCTTCTATTAAAATAAAAAAGATTGTGCAAGCAAAATAGGTGGTTTTGGTTTTCCCTTTATTTTTTCTAAATCCATATTTATTTCCATTTTTGGTTTGTTTTTGTGCCAGATAACTCTCATGTGTCAAAATGCAGGTTTAGGAGTCAGAAAATTATAGGCCACATTTGCTGAGCATCCTCCACTCTGAAGGATCCTTGCAAATGGTATGCAGAGGCTTCATTTCACCCACTGCCAAAATGCGGTCACTGCTGCATTTGGCAGTTGTTCAGTAACACACAAAAATGAATGGTGGCTCTTGTAGGCATCACTTGTGAGAATTATTTACTGTCAGGACAGAGAAAACTGAAGAAGAGAGGAAGACACTGAACTAATAAGCATGTGAACATGACTGAAAGTGGCACACAGCACATCTGAGATGTGCAGTTTGAGTTCTGAGTCATCACCAAACCCACTGACACTCCATTTTACTTAAAAGGCATTCAGATTCACTAGAGTGGCTATTGCAAATATGCCTGCAGGGAACAGGTGTCACTGCTGGTGAGGAAGAAAGGGTGAAGGGATGGTAAGGAATAGTGGAAGGGTAAAACACACTTGCAAAGCGCAAGATTTCTAGTGATTACGCCAAGCTGTTCAGCTAAAACCACAGATTTTATCCAGTGTGCTTGCTGCCAGTCACTAGGAATGGGTGTTCTGGAAAATCATATGAATATTTAGGATACACAACATACACTGAAGTTTGAAAATAATAGAGTGTGTGGGTATGTGTGTATGCACATGTGTGCAAGTGCAAACCATCCCAGACCAACCGCTGAGGAGCTTAAAACAAGAGGAAGCATGAGTGACTGTAACTATCCCCACATCTGGTATATGACAAATACAGCTGAATGTGCCTCATCAACTGCCTCCCTAAATAATAGAGGACAAATTCATGATCCAGAAACCAGCAAGAGGGAGATTAAAAGCGTTCAATGTGATCTGCACTTAAAATCCTGATCTGCCCATAGGACCTCACATGCTCTGCTCTGGCTAAGGGTTCAATCCCATCCTGCATTTACAAATACAGGTATTCTGCATTAGACTAAGGGAAATTATTTGAGACAACATTGTCATTTTTTTCTGCAAGTCTTCGCCTTTACCAAGAGAAAAAAAAAATAGCTGTAATCACAGAATCATAGAATATCCTAAGTTGGAAGGGACCCACAAGGATTATCAAGTCCAGCTCCTGGCCCTGCACAGGATTATCCCCAAGAGTGACACCAACAGCCTGAGAGCATTGTCCAAACTCTTCCCGAACTCTACTGGCTGGTGCTGTGACCACTGCCCTGGGGAGCCTGTTCCAGTGCCCAACACCCTTTGGGTGAAGAACCTCTTCCTGATATCCACCCTAAACCTCGTCTGACACAGCTTCAGGCCATTCCCTCAGTCTTATCACTGGTCACCACAGAGAAGAGATCAGTGCCTGCCCCTCCTCTTCCCCTCAGGAGGAAATTGTAACAGCAGTGAGGTCTCCCCTCTGTCTCCTGTTCTCCAGGCTGAACAAAGTGACCTCAGCCACTCCTCACACAGCTTCCCCTCAAGACCCTTCACCATCTTTATTGCCCTCCTTTGGATGTTCTCTAATAGTTTTATATATTTCTTATATTGCAGTGGCGAAAAATGCACACAATATTCAAGATGAGGCCACACCAATGCAGAACAGAGCAGGTAATCTTAGATATAACATTTTCAAGGAGGCCAAATCAGGACAGAAGCTATTTTTGATACCAAATTTATCATACCTATTTTGGCTATTGCAAATATATGTCCGTAGGACTAATCTAATTTTGTCCACCTTAATTCTCCCTGCCTATCCCATTAATCTCACAGAAAATGAAAGACAAACTTTTGAGAAATCCTTTTGCAAAATGGGATGAAGGCACTTTTGAAAATCATCCCTTGTTGCTACAAATGTTGTGGAGGTTTTTGTAACATTTGAGAAAAAAAAGGGTCTGGCATTGAAAAATTTAAATCTATGCAAATCAGTAAATGCAGATGATATGCATCTGTGGAAATTAACTGATGAGTTTACTAAATGACTTAACAATGGTTTCTGAAAATCCATGGACTGGAAACAAACAGCTGTGATATAGATGTCTTTCAAAAAAGATGTAAAGTATAACAATCTGGACAGCTATCACGTATTGTGCCAGCTATTTTAGCCTAACAAACAGTACACAAAATAAATGAAACACTAGCAGATAGAGTACCTAGTCCAGCTCCTCTTGCATACTGCAGGGAATCTCTGGATTCAGATTAAAAAGATGAGGTATTACTATTTTTCAAGACCAGACTGAATAAATAATTTGACAGTTTTTCACTAGAACATTCCTTCTTTTTCTGACTCATTTACATTGGGTTTTTTTTTTTTTCATAAGAAGCAACAAGAAGCCTAAAAAACACTCAGAGTGTGTCAGTGGTTTTTAGTGGTCATCAGCCTTGGGAATTGGTGGATATTTGAACACTCTCCTACAGTCTAATTAAAGAAATTTCAAGAAACATAGTATCTTATGAGAAAGATCTCTCAAAATTACAGTATTTGTATGGACAGATATGACCAGGTATAGACTTAATCATCTAGTAAACCTAACTTCATCTAAAAGTACTGACCCATGAAAAAGAAAAGAAAGAAAATACAAGTTATCATAGTTTTTTGGACTGAATTACAAAACAAGCAGTCAGAAAGAACGTAGGAGTGAATATATCATGATTGTCTTAAAAAAAATTAATATGGTGCCTTTTAGGTGAAAAATGAGTTAAAATTGACAAGCACTGATGCATGAAGTCAAAAAAACCCAAAAGGTCATTAAAAGAATATGGTACTGATAAATCATACAGCCTGAAGTTGTCTCCAAGTAAAGTTCAGTCACTGCTTTGTGTCAAAATTTTTTTAACTGTCAGATTTTAGGACTCTGATGAAGGGCATGATTCTGAGCTGCAACATTTTATAGCTGATTAGCACAAGTATAAAAAAATTACGCAAAACTCCAAGTCAGGATGTGTTGCAGACTGAACAGTGAGAAACTGAAATGGGAGGTGGATACAAGCATACAAAGGACATGTTAAAAATATCAAGGCTTAATATTTTCTCCCCATGTTCATAAGCGTCTTTGTCACCAGACTTTGATGATTTATTGCCAAGTGGATGAGCTATGCATGGTCCTGACCTGGGTATTTATGATACAGGACAGTCTGATTAGTGAAGAGCAGAAAAATGGGCCATAAGGGTGGGGGTGCTTGACTTTACAGTCCCAAATTCCCAACCAGGCACACATCAGAGACTGGCACCTACAAAATTACTGAACACCTGCTGGTCCTAGTGACTCTCCAACATTCACCTCATGCAGATAAACCTTTAAAAACTGAGATATAACAAGTTGCAGAGAAGTTCTCCAGTGATGCAAAGTGGGTCACTGTCACTGCTGAGGTGAAATCCCAGCTCTGTTAAAGTCTATGCTAAACCTCTCTCTGACTGTTGTGAGGCCAGGATTTCTACTCATGACGTGGAAAACACAATCATTAAATTTATAGGTAACAATTAATAAGGAATTGCTGCAAGTAACAGCGAGAGCTAGAAAACAATGCTGAAACTCTAGAGAGGGTAAAAATATGAGTAGGAAATAAAGCCCTATTACTTGTACAGTAGCTGATGCTGGAGCAAAACAAATTCCAAAGAGTTATTTAGTAACAAAGAAAGCAATAAAAGTGAACAAGATTTCAGGTGAGCTTGCTGCAACACAGCAGGAGTCAACATGTAACGTGACACAGTGACAAAAAGCAAATCTGATTTCTGGCGTTGTATGGGACAAGACATGTCAGAGCACATCACGGTGATACTCCCTTTCCTCTCCAGCTCTAACATCACTGCAGGTAGCAGGGTGTTTAGGGACTACCACAAGATCTCAGAAATAAACACCTGAAACCCAGAGGAATGAGGCTAAACAATGCAATGGCACAGACAGCAGAGAGGTGCCCAATGACAAGGGACAGGAAAAACAAACAAAAATCTCTTGGCAAATATTTTCTTGCTTCTCACTCTTTCTGATTTCCATTTTAAAACAAAAGGATTATGCCTTATTGTAGCTAATGAGAACAGAAACAGATGCAGTAGACAAGATAGATTATACAAGGGATATTAATTGTTCTTCCTCAAAGCATAAACCAACACTAATTCATGGAATTAGTAAACAACAAATTTCCCTGAAGACAAGTTATTCTGTAGTCACTCATTACAGGCAATTTTATTCCTTCTCCTGAAACAGGTGATGCAGCACCAGCAAAGCCAGGATCCCAGCCTAGAGGAGCATGTGTTGTGACCAACACTGATATTTATGTGTTACAGATTGCGGGAGATCCAGCACAAACAGAGACACAGGGGACCATACAGAACAAGGAAGTTAGCTCCTCTAAACCAGAAAGACCTATGAGCAGACATCACCAAAACTGTGGGCTATCTTATAGGCTGCTAAGAAGAACGAAAAAAGAACCCCAAACCCAACCCCCTACAAAAACCCCATCAACATCGGCTTCACTTTAGGCTTCCAGCAGTCTCGGGACAACTTATTAGTGGAGACAGGGCACTCAGCTGTATTACTCCAAAAACAGAGAGATGTTTTTGTTTTACAAAGATCTGAGACTAAAATTCAACTCACTGTTTAGCATTTCTATTAAAAGGCACTAACAGTAACTGAAAGGTCTTCAGATATTTTTAGATGTTTTTCCATCCCTCAGAGATTATCAAGAACAGTCAACTTATATTTAAAAGCACACAAACTTTTCTTCACCATCTCTGGTCCCTTCACAATCAAATTTGTGTTTTTAATGGGATTACTCATTGGAAACCGCCTCCCTGTAATATGCCAGACCATATTCATTAAGGTAGCTGTCAGACAGCAGATGTGAGCACAACAAGATAAATCTCTGCTCCTCAGTGGGACTACACTGTGTTCCCTGCCACCATGCTCCAGGCAATCCCAGCAGCTCAGGAAGCACGGGACAGAGCAGGGAGAGAGGAATGGCTATCGCATAGCAACAGATGGCAACCCTTCTACACAGCTTAGCCAGAAGTTAGAGGGAAGATATTTTATTCCTCCTTTCATTGCTGGGGCTTTATTTTTTAGTATGTGTTCTTTTTAAGTTTCAAACTTAATATTCTAGACAAAGCCTGGTTCTTCTGACAGTCTATCTTCAGAAGAAAAATACAGTGAAAAGTTTGCCTTCTACTTTTGCTCATGCTCTGATCTTTTTCATGTTGAATTTTTCAATTATAGTGAGTGGCACTTCATGAAATTGTCTTCTGGAGTTGCAAAGTAATTTTGTTTATGCAACTGAGATAAAGAAGGAAGGTGGAGAAATGAAATGTGCAAGACTTCAATTTCTTTTACTTCACATCGCTAAGCTTAAGGTTTACTGGTGAAAAAGTCAACACTGCTCCTTGGATCATGCTCATTGATCAGATGCTTGACTTTATATTAAAGTCTATGCATACATTATGAAGCTGTTGATACCAATCCTGGCAAGGCTCACCTTTTCTCTTTTAAGGTAGCTAATTTGAAATTTGCACATTTATGTGTGTCTTCCATCAAGACCTTCAGGAGTGTTGCTTGCTCTGTTCTTCAGGGCTGTCAAATTTTGTGGGCACAGCGACATCCACTCTCATTTGGAACACCTCCTGTGTGATGGATTATGCAGAAGTGTCCTTCACAGTGCTGTATCTGTTTTGTGCAGTTCCTGCCTCTGATTAGAGTATGCAAGAGTAGCTCCACCTAAAGCTGTGCAAGCTCAGCAGGGGTTCACAGAGAACACGGGAACTGCCACAAAAGATAAAACCAGTGGTCCATCAAGACCCAGACCCCATCTAGCACTGACCACTGCCAGATGTTTCTTAAGGAAACACAGCTTCGCTAATTTAGCTCACAGCGAGATTTGTTTTTTAACCTGAGGCAGTCCAGCAAATCTTGGACGTTGGAGGTTTATATTCCTATTATTTAACCCTTAGGATTAAATTACAGATTAATTATATAAATTACTCAATCTGTAAGACCCAGGCTCTCATAGATGCTCATGGGGACAGGCTCTTGCCAGGTACCGGCCAACATAATGTGCTGATTTTACAGATGAAACCACTACTCAGCAAGGAACTCCTTCTTGCAAATCTCAAGGTTGGTGACACTTCCCCAGACAAAGGGAGAGAGCATCTGCTCACCACTGAAAAAGACACTGATCTTCAAGACAGAAACCTGTCTGATAGCTGTGAAATAGGGTTGTCATTTTTTCAGGTACGCATATATATATATATATGTGTGTGTGTGTGTATAAACATATACACACACATATATGTGTGCAAACACACACGCATCTATAAATAGATATCCTTTTCCTCACAGTAGCTGCTTCATAAAGCCCTTAGATCTTTTCATGAGGTCAACACACCAGCCAGGGATCAGAAGCTGGGAGTTGCCTGGCACCCATCCTGCCCCAAATGACAGGAAGAATGAGGGTGAGCTTGCAGGACAGGAGCAGGAATAACACTCTCCTGGAGTATCAGTCCAGTAAAAGAGAAACCCCACTGTGCCACGAGTACACTGACACACTTAGAGAAAACAATTGCCTCCAAGTGGTGTTTACTGCAAGCTATCAGAACCCCAACTCACTGCAGAAGGATAATGCTTTTAGGGTGACCTTCCTGCTCTCACACGCTTTGATGGATATGAAATGGAATAAATAGCCTGTCTCAGAAAGCTCTCCTAACCAATCTGCAAGGCAACACAAAGAGTGATATTACTGGGTTGTGACATCTCCCAAATTTCTGTACTACAGCTTTCAGAGACTAACTGGGGAAATGTATTATGAAAACAAAGGAAGGAAAAGAAAAGGGGAATGTGCAGGAGTCTGAGAGATAACATATTTTCTGTTTCAGCTGGACTGTTCAGAAGTAGTGTCATATTTCTACAAAGTGTAAGCTAGATCTTAAGTTGCCAGAGGTATGTGAGCTGTGGTGGTGACCCCTCTCTGTTGCTGCTCTGGCTCTATTAGGGTGGCACTATGGAGACCACATTCTCGCCTCATTGGTAGTTGTAGTATCAAGGAAAACACCGCCTTCATTTCTGATTATAACACACATTTTAAAATTTCCTGTGTGTCCCCTTCCAAATAACATCAACACATAACAGGACTTTTCAACCCATACACATTTGCACAGTGCTCATGAAAATAAATATAGGGTCTCACAGGGTTTGTTAAACACACTGCAGTTACTGCCTGGCCACAAAAGCAAATGTCTGCAGCTAGTCCTTGCTGGGGACTCTCTGCTAGAGTGCTGCAAGATTGCAGTAGCTGACTTAAAAAATAATTACGCCACACAGCAACTTGTGGTACCCATATGACTCCAATTGTATGAAGCAACATCTGTGTCCCATGCTGTCAGAAAAAGAAGCTTTGACTGAGCTGTAGCTCTGCTACAGAAGTGAAGTGTCTGGTAACCAGTCCTGCAGCAGGAGACCATTGCAGCTGGGTGCCACCCACCCCACTTCTGCTCCTTGGCGCCTGGGGAAAGGGGGCAGGTAACAGGGGAAGATGCTCCACTTCTGCAGTGTTTAAGCCCTTTATAGAGAGTATTCAGGTCTGAGTGATCTAGACAACACCCAATGAGCTCCATCTTAAATGTGCCAGAGAAGCTGCTTTCCAAGAGCATGAAGAGCCTGGTGTGCTTTCTGAAAAACAGCCACAGATCAAATAAGCAGCTGGACTCTGGGCACTCAGAAAGTGACTGTAACCACAATATGATGAGCCCTGCTGCTCCAAGGCAGACTGCTCTGCTCTCCTCTCCTAGGAAAAGAAATCACTTCCAAAATCTTCATTGTAAGTGAGGATTCACACCATTCTATTTACTTCTGCATGTGTCCTTTGGCATACCTGCTCAGTTTAGCAGGCAGCACATCTCCAGCCATGCTTTTCCCAACACAGGTTAACCTATCCTTCTATCCTCTGCGTGACTTGCTGAGTTACAGCTATCACAAAGCATGCAGAGACAGCTTTATGATCCTTGAAGAAAATAAATTAGACAAGTATGTGACATTAGTTGTCCACAGCTCCATGAATAAAGTAACAGGGATTCCCTCCATAACTGGCTGCAAAGAAAATAATTACACATACAGCACCTTCTAGAAATCAAATAATTTTTTTAAAGAATTAGGTATTTTAGAAAGAGAGATTTAGAGGCAAGCTAAATAACAGGGGATGCCATCTGATTTTTTTTTCCTTCTTAAGGAAAGAGTCTTTGTTCAATACTGTTTGGAAACGTCTTTAAAACACAGCCCAAAGTAATAGGAATATAATCAATACTAGCTATGAACAGAGACATTTTTTCTGTAGCTGCAATTAGCCATTTTCAAAGAGCAGCTGATGAATAATGTATGCAAAAGGGTGGGTGGAAGGATTACTTAATTTTTCTTTAAGCAGATTATTTTAGCTTGGGTGAAAGACTACCAAGCTAAAGAATAGTGTTCAATATCACACAGTGTATAAACAGCTGTGGCTTAGCACATAATAAAAGCTATTAAGAGGCTGAGCCAAAAAACCTATCTAGCTACGAGGAGGAGAAAGAGGCAAAGCACCGTGTAATGACTGCCTTAGCTTCACATTTGCCATTCTGCCTTTGCGCACACGAGTCCATTCTGCAACTAAGATCTCACCTTTCTCTTCATTAGGGTTTTCTAAATGGCTCCAAATGGTATCTTGGCCTTTTTGTAAACAATTTTTTTTCAATTTCAAGGCTGCCAGATCACATGCCAGTAGACATTAGGAGCTATAATATGAGCTGGCCACACACTCAGGTAACAGGAGACAACAACGGCGGTCACCCCAGCATTGGCTCTGGGTGCCCTTGGTGTGCAGTGTCAGGGGCTAAGCAGCAGAGAGGTAGAGGACACCAAAAGCTTTGGCTCCATCCTCTTCACTGCATGGACTAGCCAAGCCCATGAAGAAATTCACCTTCACTCTAAAAGGAGAGAAGATTTTCCAAGTCAGCTGCTCAGGCACCTGTCCCTCCACTGAGCTGATTTGTCACCTTTCTCCTCTGCTTCCTTATCCTTTGCAGCACAGGTCTTTATCAAGAGGTTACTTCACACCTTCTCTGCTGCACAAACTCACGCTGGCACATTGTCCTTGCTCCTCTACAATTCAGCATCCCCCCGGCCTGAGGGCTTGCTGCAGAGTGCAACACTTGGTTAGAAAAGCAAATGTCTGAGCTGATTTTGTGGCAAAGTTTATCCTTGGCTTTGCTTGCATTTACCTCCAAGTCAGCAAAGGGCTTCAATGCAGCAGGCTTTGCATAAGCATTATTACCACAGGTCCTTAGTTACTACATTTCCCCCCTCTATTAATGCACAAGGAAATAAAGGCAGTTTTTTACCTCATGTTCTCCTTCCTGTGAACTGTCAGATACATTTCATAGACTCTTCCTTGTGGAACAGCTCCTGCTGGGATCAGCAAGCTTACTCCTGCCGAACAGAAGAGACACAAAAGATAAGATGGAGAAAAAAGAGGTGAGTGGGTCTGTGAAGAGGAGTGACAGGAGAGGCAGAAGATGAAGCCTGCACTGCCAGATTTTCAGCCAGCCTCACCAGCAGACTGTACATGACCTCAGCAAGATGGGAGAAAAAGCATTTACTGTAACCCTGGTGTCTCCAGTCTCCAGCAGCCTGTTCTTATTCCTCTGCACTGAAATATGGGAGCGGAAAAGAGGATTTTCTTCCATTTCATTTTATTTAAAGAGCAGACAGATGGTTACCCTGTTGCTTACCTAGTAAAATGATGGAAAAACAAACAGCTCTGACTAAAATTTCCAACAGCTGTAATGAGACATCTCTCCCATGGCAATTCTTACTTAATTAAGATCAGGAGAGAAAAGCAGTGGAGCACTGTCCAGGAAGCAACAAGAACTAGTTGTTTCCTGAAAGATGGCTTATGTTTCTGGCATCCTGTCTTTTAATGCACTCAGTTCCTAGACTGCCAGGGAGACAAAACTGGGCTTCCTACTTTTGAATGTGCCTAGTCCTGTAAAGTGGCTCAAAACTGGGGTATCCAACCTTGAAAAAAACGTGGGCAAATATGCTCAGTGTCCTTTTCAATAATGATTTGCTGCACACTTGATTAAAAACCACTGCTCTTACATTACTTCCATTTAATAGATGTCTTGTCTCCACAGAACAAACACGGCCCACCAACTGACTATTTCACTCTGCTGGACACATCTCAGCCAGCTCTCTTTGAAGATGTAGATTAGCTGGAAATCAGTGGCAAGGATTTGCATACAGTTATTACTACATAGCTGAAAACAAACCTAGAGGAAGATTATTTACATATAGATGTGTCTACACTAGAGGGACTTTATAGACACTTTGCATGGCCCTGGCATACAAGGTTTGGTTACACTGGAGACCTCCAGTGTGCTGGTGTACAGGGCCTCAGTCCCACATCAGTTTTGAAGGAGAGGGGTCAGCTAGGAAAGCATTTTCCACAAATGCCTTCTGGCACTTGTGTCTTTACAGGCCTGTTACAACCTAACCTGTGCATGCTTGCAGCTGTAATAGGGCAGGTGTACTGCAAATGAACGACTTTGATCATACCCTGAGGAGTACAGACATACATCTAGAAGCAGCACAGAGGCATACAAGGTAGCAGCAGACAGATTATTTTATTTTACAAAATCATTACTTTAATAATTTTGAAGGGATTACAGCCTCAAATGTTTTTTTCTTTACAAATTTATATTAATATACGTGAATTAACTGTGACTAATAGACTTTGCTGATAATGTGTACCACTGTGGCATAAGAAAACTGAGTATCAATATCTGTCTTCAGCTGCTACTTAGAAAAATGTGAAATCCAAGATTGTATAGCATGAATTTTCAACATTGCTCATCAGTCAGCACCAGATTTATTGAAGCAGTTCAGCTTTCACTTAAATTGAATAGATATTTTCACTTCCCGTTAGAAGAGCAGGATTATGGCTCCCACCACTTTTGGCTGCCTCATGGGCAGTGTGGGACTCCATCCTGGAAGGACCAAACCACCCAGGTCCTGGGCCACCTAGGCATTTTGCTTTATCTATAACATCCACAAATAAGAAATGATCCAGCAAAGGTGCACGGGACAAGGGTAGGCACTATCTGCTTGGTGAGGGCACTTGCTGTAAAATGGCCAAGCTGTGAGCTGCAGCCTCACATGTACTGTGGTCCTACCTGAATTCAGAGTGAAACTGGGCAAGTGTGTTCCTGACCACTCTGCAGTGGTCCCATATGTCCCACATCAAATGCTTTACATATTTGATTCAATTTCACTTTAGATATTAATGCTGCTCTTCAGCACCATGCCAAACCCACAGGAACCATCTAGGTGCTGAACTTCCTTAGAAAGAACATCAAAACTTCATGTAAGAACCAAGCAGCAGCACGGCTCTGATAAAAAAAATCTGTCTGAAAGACCTGAGCTCTTTCAAGGCTGCCCAAGAGCTCCTTGGATGCTCTAAAATTGCCTGCTGGTGCCAGGGTGGCCTGAAGGGGCCTGGAAGCCTGACTTTGTGCTGTGTGAGAAAGATTGAGCAGCACGCTGCATTACATCAACAGGCCCTCAATGCTCAGTCCCTCTCTTTCCTAGTTGTAAAGGAAGTCAACAATAAATACAGGTAAAAAGCCTCCCAAAAATAGTATTCTGCTGTCCTATTACAACTGCACATAGTCTGCAATGAATTGGAAGTGGAGCAACCAATTTGTTTTTAAATTAATTTGTCCTCTTTTATGTGCAGTGACAAAATAGAGGCTTACTGTATTGCAGTCCCTTTTCTAGAACCACATGAGAGGAAAAGGCGATGCTAAATTGCACTTCACACAGGGGAGCTCTGAAGCCTTGTATGTCTCAGAAAGTGGCTAAGAGCCCTGCAATATTCTGTTTAGAATCACGGAATCATTTAGGTTGGAAGAGACCTCTAAGATCCTTGAGTCCAATCATTAACCTAATACCATCCTGTTCACCACTGGATCACATCCCTAAGTATGACTTGGGAGAAGAGACCAACCCCCACCTTGTTGCAGCCTCCTTTCAGGTAGTTTTAGAAAGTGATAAGGTCGTCTCTCAGCCTCCTTTTTTCCAGGCTCCATAACCCCAGACCCTTCAGCTGCTACTCCTAAGACTTGTGCTCTTATAGTGAGGGGCCAAAGTCTTCCTCAAGCCTGCAGTATTTAAAAGGTGGCCAGGACTTTGGGTGGAAAATATTTTGAAGTAGTTTGGTAGATGCAAATGAAGGGGGGGAAACCCTATCTGTTTTGATCAAAGAAAAGGCAGAGTCCCACATACAGACTTTCTTTCCCCACATAAAAGCAAGCTAACACCATTTAAACCCACAAAACAACTGCACCTTTAAGCCAGCATGGCTTACCTGAATTGGGAATTACTAGGTGGCCTCCTAAGGAGTTGAAGGTCCCAAATGCGGTGCATGATGGGTCAGTTTGCCGAGCAAGGCTCTGGTTCTTCATGTTCAGGGTCTCACTCTCCAGCAGAGACTGCGTAATCTGTGGGGACAGCTTGGAGGAGAAGTCAGAGAGGTCATCCTGGGGAGTGACTGCACCAGAGGTGTTATAAACCTTGATCTTCAAGTTGGGGAGTGGGTCCAAGATTGGAGAGTTGGTCATTGGGATTTTATCAGAGACATCGTGCAGGGCGTACACAGGACCCCTGTACATGGCTGCAGCAGAAGTGAGGTCTGGTGGCACTGCCAGGAGGTCTGCAGTGGACATGAGAAGGAAGAACCATATTATTTCTCTGTTTTGATGACTTTATTCTGAGCAACAATTTGGGTTTGCATTCTGCATTTTGCCTTTCATTCCAAATGCTCAGATATGCAAAGTCCCTGAACCTTCATCTCCATTTCCATGAATCTCTCCAGCAAACTCCCAGGGCTCATATTGCCCCAGCTGCTATGGAATCCAATTGCCATACAAAATTACAGCACGTTTCTGCTCTGAAGAGTTTTCACTGGGATTGTTTTTCCAGGCTGCACTCAGATTTCAAATATGACATGCTTAGCTTCAGGGCAAGATGTTTTCATTGCTCAGTAGATCTACTTTTAACTAAGAACCCCTCCCTAAATGCTATGTGACAATCACTAACCAATTTATCTAACTGGCCTAAAGACAACATTCTTGAAATAAAAGACACAACAAGCCTATGAAGCCATCATACCCACGACTCCCTGCAGTGAGGGATTAGTACCTGCATCATACTTTTTTCAGATTTGTTTTAGAAGTTTCTCCAGCAAAGAAAACACTTCTGCTAACCTTACATGTGACAACTCTCTCGTCATCTTAACTCTCACTTTGATTTATTCTTCTGGTGCAGATATTGGGAAAAAAGAGGAACATTTCAGCCTAAATAAGTATCTTGATAAAGGCACTACCTTTAGAGTGTTTTTTCCTGGCCAGTGAAGTGAGGAAAAATACCAAGCTGTTACGCACCAGTGATAAAAATATTCGTTATTAAATGATGTTCTACCACAACTTTTTCTACATTTTCTATTCAAAGCACAGTACTTCTCAAACTACTATTTATACCTGTGGAGACAGGGCATAGGAAAAAAAGCTATTAGTGAAATAAAGGGGAGGGAGATGTGATAGAATTACTGTAGTATCACTCCTGTGATGCATCCTGCCTCGGTTGTTTCTGTCAGAGCTTTGCCTTTGATTTAGATTTGAGCTGGACCTGTACTTCCATAAATGTGTCTGAGTTTCACTCTCACACTCATGTTTTCTCTTCAGAAGTTAAATTCATCTGCTTTATACTCTTGAGCACAGCTGACAAATGCCACCACGGCTTTCGAGCACTTGACAATCAGAAACAAATGAACACGACCTTTCTCCCCTTTATCAAGTGTCAACAGGCATCCAGTGATACCATTCATGCAGCCCCAGAAACCCTAACCTGATAGCATCTCCTTGAGTTGGTCAAAATGGAGTGAAATGCCAACTGACCTTGCCTGGCAGCCTTGATGTTGACAGGCTGGAATCCCCCGTTTAGTGCCGAGGAGTCAATAATATCCGACTCAAAGTCACGGTGGTTCTTGCGATAGACAAACAGGGCCACGACCACAGAAATAGCCAGGCACACGATCACGGCGATGACAATCCCGACATAGAGAGCAACATCATCCGAGTCAGGAGCAGCTGCAGGGAGAGAGGCCAGGAACCTTCAAGAAATGTCCTCCTCACAGGGACTTTCAAGAAAACACGTCCTTATTATTCTCGTTTCCTGCAGATATTTACTGCCTTTTTTATAGGCCAATTTAAAATCCATTTCCAACACCATATAGCAGGTCTATGCCCTTTTGATGGAAAACAATCTTTGATTTCTCTCTAACTTGTATTCTAACTCTTTCCCTACTCACTTGTTTATTCATCTAATACTCAGGCTGTGAACTGCTATGTGAAACATGTTACAGACTTAGTCTCATGAAACAAATTCACCCTATGAAATTAGATAGTATGTCTTAGTGACATAATGTCATAATATTGGTATTTAGAAGTTCATCTGATACGAAACCAAGTTGGTTTTTAAAATTCAGAAGCCTTATTTTTACTTTAAAAGAAGTAAAGAACCCAAAATTTCCATTTTCTATGGAATACCTGGCATATCAGGACACATCTTTGGTTGGTTTGGGTTTTTTTTTTTGAACTGTAATCTGTCATTACTCCCTTCCATCCATTTGCCTTTAAAAATATAAACTAGTAAATTAGTAAAGCAGAGAATCAAACATTGAATTCTCATCAGTGGCATTAACATACATACATATTTAGATAAAAGCTGAAGCAAGCACAAGAAAAAATGTGGTAATTTACCAAAAGGAACCAAAATTTATTAGAGCTGTCTTGTGAGGAAATGGCTATGATATTTCTACTAGCTGCTTATACCATATCTTCAGCACCAATTCCAAGCTAATCTCTAGCATCATTATCCACCAGACATTTTTTTCCAAAAGGCCTGAATATGTGTTCAAAAATTGATGTATTTCTATACAAGGAAGAATCCCATTTTTAGAAATAGCCTAATGAAAAAAGGAAGTGGAAAAACAAATCAGACTCTTTTAGTACCTCATTTTTGTTAGTTTGAAATGTGTGAAATCACTTTTATTTTATCTCTTTTAGCCATTTAAGCCAAGCTGCCCTGCAGCTGCAGAGGTGAGAGCTGGCAGGTGCAGAAAGGGACGATCAATCTCCAACAGCTCTGGGCTACCAGACCTTCGATTTACCAACCTTGAAACATCCCACTTTTAACTCAGCAGTTCAGAAAGCAGAACTCTGAGTTCCAGCTCAAAGAAAAGTTACCCTTCCACCACACTTCTTCCAGTTGCTAAGGGAATTTTAATGAGAAGATGGCTCATTCTCTCCAGTTTCTGTCTCTGAGGCATCATCTTCTCCTGTTTCCCTTGCGCACATGGGCCCTTATAATTCTGTGTCTGCTGCAAAGCACTGTGCCCGCTGTCAAGCAAGCAGAATGTCACTTACCCTGCTGAATAGGTCCCTTTTTTGCCTAGTCACACTGAGCTGGCCCAACAGTAAAGCCTGACCCAAGGAACAGCACCAAATTAGCATCCAGGAACATAAAATCAAACATTAAACTTACAAGAAAATCCATATTCATTCTGGGTTCTCTGTTCAGTTGAAATAGGATAAATGAAACCTTAAAAAGAAAGAAATTAAACAAAAATGGGAACAAAATCAAATGAGGAGAACAAAAAAATGAAGCATGAAAAATAGTTTAATTAAAAAAAAAAGGAAGGAAAAGAAATGGATGGCACTTTAAAATTCTGATACAGCACAGAATTATGATTTTGCATCCCCTGTCTCCTCCAGAGCCGTACTAAGAATTAATAAGCAGGCAGATTGAAATTCTAAGCCAAAATCAGTCTCGAGTCACTAACTTTGGAGTGCTTAAAGTCTTTCTTTTATTGAGCATAAACTGTAATGGATCTAATTTATTTCAGACATCTAGGGTCATTAGCATATGGAAAGTCTTTTTATCCTTATCCCTGCCATATGCTTTAATTCCCAGGACATGTTCGGTGAGGCTCTAAACAGTTTTTATATTTAATTATAATAGCTTGCTGTTGATCTAATAGAGCTAAAGGAGACCTGTTGTCACTGGTCAGAGGTTAAATACTGTTTCGTGGAGCAGTCTATGCACAGAGCCCCTTCTCTGTATTTCCTTGGAATTATTTTATCCTGTCTTTAACATGTGTTCAACAGGAATTCCTTAGGGAGCAAAGAATTTGTCAGCAAACAGTAAACTGAGTGGTTTCTCTTTGAAATTATTACAAAATCAATAAGGCCCCCAGGGTCAGAACATTACTTATTTGAAATCTTTGCAAGCACCATATATCGACAAAATCATAACACAATTGACAGCTTTATTTTGGGATGGATAAGGAAGAGATAGCATTTCCTTTGTCTTTTCCTTCTGCTGCCCCTCCGGCACAGCACACTGGAGCTGCTTAGCTCACATATGAGTCCTGTGAACTCACTAAGCATCTCCCATGCAGCAAATGAGTGAAATGCTCCAAGTCCCATCCTGCTGGAAAGGTACATGACAAATCCAAACCGAGCAGGGGAGTCACTGTCTGGGATGGGATTAGAGTCAGTGTAAGAAAGAGTACCTCTCCTCCACCACCTCCCCGTAAGTTCTTCTGAAGGGAATTTCACCCCCTCCCCTTTGATCGTGCTGCAAGGAGCTCACACAGCTGGGGATTCCCTTCAGTGAGACAAAACCGGAAAATGCACTCCTGGTGTGTGCCTAATGCACAGGCAGACCACAGTAATAATCCTCAGCTCCCAGAACTGCTGAGCTTGGGTGCTCAGCATCTGTTGTGCTCTACACATCCCTTGCTGCTTGGCTGTATTTTTTGTTAATGAAGACACAGTCTATCCCAATCACTGACATAGACATACCTCCCTCCAAAATTTCCAGACGTTAACTGTTGCATAAATTTTGCCTTACCTGAAATACCAGAGCAAAACCAGCTTATTTTTGATGATGATTTTTTTTTTTTCTGGGACATCATGGGACAAACTATACTGCCTGTAATCTCTGTTTAAAGCTTTACTTCACAGCAAGGATTCCAGCCATACAATTGCTTTTAGAAATATTATGTACTTACGTTCTCTCCCTTGTTCTTTGAGGCAAGTTCACCTATGTGTACTCTCAACATGCATACTCAATTTTTTGTTAATAACTGCTTTCTCCTTCTACCAGTGTACTTGAGGTATTGGCCATGAAAACTCTGGTGAGTAAATTCTGAGGGCTTGAGTGAGTGTTCAGCAAGTCTGGGAAAGAATTTACAGTACCCTTGTTACTCCCAATTACTCCCCAGACAAGTGCTGAGGCCCATAATTTGGTAAACCTAAATTTTAGCTATAGCCTTATGCCCAGTATTTCCTTTGGCAAGATGTCTCTGGAGAAACCAAGAGGCAGGCAGAAGGAACTAAAGGGCCCAGGGACAAAGTGGAATTTAGGCTGGATGCGTCTCTGAATGACTTTTGCCTTCTACTCAAATCCAGTGGGAAAGCTGAGGATGTCTCCCTGCACTTCATGTGCCCCAGCAGGTTCTTGGGGGAGCTAGAAGGGAGCAGCACACATCCCCTGGCTCTACATCACCCATGGAGCTTGAGCTCACCTGTGCAGAGCTGAAGAGGCTATTCCTCTCTCCTCCCACTGCATCTGAGGTGGTACGTTTTGTGTTCAAGGTTGTGCATCATTCCTGCCATGTCTGAAGGGATCCAGCAGCTGCCACTCAACAGGCACAAAAGATGGCACCACCTGGATTAGCTGTGATGTTACTGAAAGCATTCTTTCCTCACAGGATAATGGAAACTCAGATTCAAGCTTTTTCAGCAAGGTAAGCAAGCGTGGGCCTCAAATATTCTAAAAGAAACCTACCTCATTGCAACCTCTCCACAGACCCTGTTAGTCACAAATACATGCTCATGGCTTACAAGTTTCCACAGATTCTCTTACTGCTAACTACAGAGAGAATCCTTGCAGCTACGTAAGAGTGATGCCAGTTACCTCTACAGAAATGTTTTGTGCACGTAGTCAAAGGCACATCTATTGAAAAAGGAGGAAGAGGCAAGGATACTACAGCCTGCTTCTGCCATTTGGGCAGGACGTTTTGCAACAAAATTAGTTTTAAGCACTCCTTTGTCACTCTTCCAAAAGGGAGTGGGCATTGCAGGAGCTAAGAGAAGGCCTGCAGCCATGCACTGGTGATGGGCAGGAGGCAGGGCTACTGCCATGATCCCAGCACAAGAGAACAGGGATTTCTATAGGAAGTTGGCTGTCACACTGGTCCCTCTGACTATGCCTTCAAACAATAAAAAAAGAACATTTTCATCAGATAATGACACAAACCTCCTGGGATTAGTAACTGAAATAATGAAGAATGACTTTCCTCCTCTCTTCAAAGTAATTGCAGTGAAGAGAAATCTTTTCCATGTTTTATTTTTTTCTTCCTCCTTGTATTAACAGCACTGCCTGGCAAACACCTAAGGGACTTCTACCAGGGTGATGAACATTTTTAATGAGTGTGAATTTAGAAAGGTGCTGGAGGGTTTGACTCTAGGAAGGCTGCCGACTCATACTTAGAACAGCTGGTTTCACAGTGAGCTATGCTGAGAAAAGTAATTTAAGCTTCTTCCTACAGCTTGTTGGGAAATACATGTTTTCAAGAGCGCTTTTGCTATTTTGTTGTGTAACGTACTGTTGAATGAGTAAAGTAGCAATAATCATACTTTATGCTTGCATAGTGCCTGCTGTTTGAGGTTCTCAAAGGCTTACCAAAATGGGTATTTGTTTCCCTCATTGTACAAGTACCTCACCCTATGTCAAACCTGGAGAATCAGTGGGAGGCTCGGGTTAACACATGGAAATTGAACCACTGTAATTGCATGGTAAAGGCATTCAGTAAAAAGCCTTTAGTTAAGTCAATGTTTCTCCATGTATTCTAATTTATATTCCAATTTAGGTTTGTAAATATACTTTTTGTCCCTGTGGAAGTGTTTCTATCAAGTGTCAAAGGTGGCTCTTTTTTAACTAAACTAATTACACTGGCACAAATCCTTTGTACAAATGCAGATGTATTGTTAAAAAGGTGCTTTAAGTAGACATTGCCTATTTTGTTTCTAGAAAGCATGAGAAGAGCAATTTATTCACCTTTATAATGATGCAACACACTGAGAAAAGTGAAGGGTGAATATGTCAGAATGTACTTGAAAAATTAACCAATCCAATGCTTACATACAGAAAAGACTACAGCAGGCTTTTTATCAATTTACTTTAACTCAATTCAAGAATCAGTCACACTTGGCACTGATTTGGGAAATTGTGACCATTTAACTGAATAGCTTGTGAAGCTCATTTAATTAGTTTGGTGCAGTTTCTGAAGGCAGATGATCCCCAAACACTGGAAGTCTAGCCTGAGCATTCTGGTCCCACACATCTTGCTCTGACCTTCCGGGAACACGTTTGTGCCAGAGGCCCCGGGAGACACAGAGGCTGCTCTGTGTCACTGAGCAGCCCTCAGCGTATCTGCATGTGTGGGTTCATCTGCCTTCGGGGTCAGCTTTGACAAACAGCCAGGCTGACCCCTTCCACAGCACCAACTCATCTGCTGCAGTTTGCCTTGGGAGGAGTAGATACACCTTCTGCCAAGCTGAGGTAAAATAAAGCATTTGGGAATGGAGAATCTCAGACCTATGAAAGATAACTGTGCAGAGATTATTGCAATGACTCCCTTCAGACTGACATTTAACAGACTGTCACCAAAGAGCCACTAAAACAACTTTTCTGAGCTCTTTTTCTTCCACTGGGAAAGAATCTACTCCTCAGCATATTCATGGGCATATACACACACATGGTGCTTAGCCTGGGAACTCAGTGTCGTGACATGGGCTTTCTGAAATCCTGTGTTTGATTTTACCTAGAAAGCCATGGGAATATACTGCCTTGGCCTGTGAACTAGCTTATTTTAAAGAGAACTTTTATCCCTGTGGTATAAAACACTAGGTCACGGCTTCATGCAGAGGGAACTTTGTAACTGGCTCCACTTTTTGGTCCTTAATTGGTTTTGCTAGCTTTCTAGTCATGCTGAATTTGTATTAATGGATATCAATTTTAGAGTGAATTGATCAGATTATGAAAATATTTTACTCTGCTGCTTGCAGAAATTAAAATACTTACATAAGAGAGAAAGAAAAATACCCAGTTTTCAATTAGTATTTTTCCTACCTACTTTCCCTCTTTCCAGCAACTACCTAGGTAAGACAGGTGAAGTAGCTGAAGATGATCTTTCTGGCAACTTATCTTCTAGGGCTTATACAGTTTGCATCACATTTATGAAAATATTTACCTTTATCCTGCAAAGAAATAGGTTTATAGCATTAGCTGCTGAGGTCACAGTTAATCATACATATTTTGAGACTGTATCAAGATCGTTGAGAACGGGAGACATGCACTCCCATTTAATAAAGTGAAGATTGCATAAAGCACACCATAACTGCTAGTTCCTTCAATGAATCATACTTTAATCTGGCACCACTTGATTCTAATTTATAAACTCTCTTTACTCTCTCTGTAGCAGTTTCAAGAAGAGCTGAGGTCAAGTAATTCCATGGTCCTTCTGAAAGCCTAGCCACATGAAGTGTGCCTCAATAACATCCTGTTGCAAAGAACTCAACATTTGAAGCATAGCATATTGTAACAGCACTTTTCCCCCTTTTGGCTCCAAAATCAATGTCCTTAATTCATCTCTGAGAAAAGAAGGCACCACACATTCAACTGCTGCCTTCCTTTCTCAGGAAACAGATAAACAGAGACTAGTTATTACATGTAGAAGCTTAACATTTGAAGGAAACAGTTCTTAGATGATTTAAAGTAGGTGTGTGGTAAATAAGACGTGACATGGGTTTACTGAAACGACCCTTTGTTTTGCTGTGATGCATACACATCAGATGAATTGCAGTATCTGATAACTCAAAGCCAGCAAGCTGGTAATTATTTTTCGTACCAGACCCAAACAACATGCACCCAATTGCTTCTGTTCTTAATTCCCAAGATGAGATCTTCTTTCAGCATTGAGTCATATTACCCTCCTCTTTGGTCCAGCTCCAGTTAGCTCAGAATTTAATTTTAAATCTTTGGGTTTTGCTGAAATTTTCCATAATGAGTCTCAGAAATTATCCTGGGAAGTTTGAATAAAATTGGTTTAGGAGCCCTAGTGACTTTTCGTCTTGTTGTTAATTTCTAGTTCACTGGATCTCAATGCATAAAAAAATCCTCAACTCCCTCCAAGTATATACTGCTGTTTCCAGATTTCAAGTTCTAGAAATTCAGCCTATCTCCCTTTCCCTGTAAAATGCCATTCTCAATTCAATGTTAGCGTGATTTCAGGCTTTTTTGCACTCATGGGAAGAGACATTCATCAATTCTACATTCTGAATTCCATTATACAGAGAGGGTTTTGAGACAAAGAAGAAAGAAAGTCATGTCCTTGCAGTGTTTGCAGTGCTGTGACTGTGGCTGTGACCTTGCATTACTAGTCCTGTTTCCTTCTGCCTTACCTCATTCACCATCATTCCTACGGCTATCAGCAGCTTGCTTGAGTCTCTTCATTATTTTTAAAGGAAATTCTACATGATCAGTACAGTGTGCAAAGGCTCAAAGCATTCAGAAAAGACTTTCAAGGGCTTTCAAAATATTAATTCAGATGCATTGCAATGCTATTGGCTTCCATCTTAGTCCATCTAGGTTTCTGTTTATGATGGACAAGCAGTCACATATTCCCAGCTTATGAGAAGGAATTTAGGAGATTTAATTTGACATTCAGGAGTTTTAAATTGCTTTGTGCAAGTTCCACTGTCCAGAGGCTGCACATACTTCCAGTATTTTCTTTTCTACAAGGGGCAGAGTTAATGGTACAAAAGCAATCTTAGAGTAAACCCCATATTCTGACTGGTTTTAGTGTCAAGGTTTCCTGTTCACTTAACATGTTGCTAATGCAGATTTACCATAGGAAAAGTATTAACAATAATATTTGAACTCTAATTGCTGTTAATTGCTTCTCTCCCTTGCTGATTCCCAGGAAATGTATCACAAAACCGAGAAGATGTGATATGTTATACCTTACTTGTGATGGTTAAAAATTAAAAAAAACCTCAAAAATAAAACCAACAGCAGAGTCCCTGGCGCAGCAAAAATCTTTCAGACAGAATGTGCCCAGCTTCTTCCTACATTTTCTATTCTAAAGAAAGACCTTCATGTCTGTAGTAATGATGATCTGAAGGTCAGATATGATATCAGGCATCCCAGAGATAATGCACAGCAATTTATTTTCATTCTGAAGCACTAATTATTGGCATATTCAGGGTGGGCTATTAAACCGAGAGCTTGAGGTTTTGTGACTGATTATTTACTTGGGTATTATCTCAGATCTTTCCTGAGTGAGTGAGTTAAACGGGGACACTCTCTTGTTCTCTCCTTGAACAGGAGTTCATGATATTCTATAATTAAGACTGCAATTATGTTTTCATTTTAAATTAGATCCTGACGTTTTGTTAACATTGATAGAAAGGTCTTGCCTGAGTTTAAACATGCATGACATCTATAGGGGAATAAGGGAAGATGGAAGGCAAGGATAACTTGCTGCTAAAATTTGGTGTGGATTAGAATATCCAAGTTTGACATTATGCAGTCTTTTGCAGTTAAGGACTGTGACCTTTTGGTTAAATCTTATGTCAATCTTTAGTAGAACCTCAGCTTTGGGTTTGTTATGCATGTTTGACAGCAAAAGTAAACAGATGCCTGGCACTGCAACTCACTAGATCGTGTATTTGCAAATTCCACTCTTGCAATGACTGAACGCTAGATAGACTTCCTGGGGCTCACTTTGTTGTAGTGGGACAAGAGAGCTGAAATGAGGACAAGGGACACTGCTAAAGAGAGGATACATGGCAGACAGCTAGATGAAGGTAGGGACAGTTGGAAGAGGATCTAGGACAGGGGACCAAAGCTGTTAAGAATGGTGGACAGAAAGGGTCATGAAAAGCATACGTTACTCACATGGAATAGGCCTAAAAATCTTTGGCAGGTTTGGAAGCTCGCACATAACGTAACTTGTATTCTTCAGTTTATAACCTCAAAAATCCCACAGACTCCAGAACCAGCTCAGCCGATCAGTTCAAAGTTTGTTTCCCAAATTCTAGAAACTTCCTTCCCCAACATGAGTTTTCATCTAAGCATGCTGCCAATAATTTTGTTAGTCCTGATTTAGAAATAGCACTGAGTTTTACTTATTATTTCACTTACTCCTTGATGAGCCTTCAGATGCTCATGTAACTTTGCCCTGCCTGATACCCTGACAAGAAAGCAAAAATCATGAAATATATCCACCTTTGTATATGACAAGGAAAATATAAACGTATATTATTGTCACTGTATGGGGTGGTTTTCTTCTACAATTAAATCAGTACATCAGTTAGACTTCATACGATTTGAATTCTTCTTTCATCTACCTGAGTAACTTTTTTGAGTTTTTTAATGTGTAGAGGAATAGGCGAGAATAAAAGAAAACCTAAGAGAAAAAAGAAGAATGAAAAGTATAGATGGACAAGGCTGTCTTTTTTTCTCCTCTCCACGTGGCTATAATATTTTTTTAATTAGTGCAGATTTTTGAAAACATCCTAGAGATCTTACAGCACTTGCTGTCTTTAAAAATAACGTGGAGGTGGCTCTTTCTGAACTGACTGAGGTTAAGACACAGGGATTTCAGTGCCCTGCGTTTTGCCTGTGGCTCTGCACTTTTGTTTTCTCCCAACACTTTTATCTGCTTCAAGCAGTTTGTTTTCTAGGCAAGAGCTCTCAGCTGCATAGGGCCCATTGGAGCGTGGATGCTTCTCAGCTGGGCATTTTTCATGTCGCTACAGTAAAATAGAGATGAGTCATAACTCTGAGATGTGTGCATAAACTCCCTTGGCTGCCACACCATTATGTAGTAGCTGGGTAGAAAACAGAGTAACACATCCCTTTACTCATATCAAATAACAGTATTATGGAAAACTTCCTCTAGGAACAGATGAGATGCCTTCTTCAAATGAATGTACTCCTCCTGTAGGCCAAAACAGGCCAGGTGGCTGTATCATTATGCTGACAGACTGAATGTATTAGAAGTTCTCTCTTGACCCACATGCTCTTAATAAAAGGTTTTATTTTATTCCTCTGCACACACAGGCTTCTGTTGCAGTCTCCCTTGAGAGAGTTCTGCTTACCTTCTGGAGTCTGGAAAATATTCCCCTGCTCTTTGCACACTGATCTGCTCTGGTGGACCTGTGGTCCTCATCAAGCTGCTCTGCCCTGTCATTCTTCCCTGAATGCCTGCTTTCAAATCAAGCCAAAAAGGGAAACGAATACTTAATCTATCAGAGGTTCTGACATGTTACATTAACCAAGCAGGGCACGTGCAGAATATGTATGTTTTGAGAAGAAAGAGATGCTAGTATCAGGGTAACCTTGTTTTCTGCTCAGGACCTGTGTATAAACAGAGACGACACTGGAAAAAGGCAGCAGTTTGCCATTTCATGCCCAAGCAGGATAAACTGCATCTTTTTCACTCGCTCAGGCACTATCATTGCAAGAGGGAACCTTATGAACTTCATATTGCCTTTCAGACGAGGATTTCAGAGCACTCAGCAAATACAGATTTGCTGTCACCATTTCACATCAATTCACTCTTGACTAGAGCCAGCCTTTTCTAAGAAGGAACGGAATTACCAGTCTGGCAATAACATCTTCACCATGGTATGACGTCTTTTCCTCCAGTGGTGCACCTGCTATTTGATTTTCCAAGTACCTAAGCTGCATGCAGGGAGAGGACCAGAGTGACCTGCGAGTTAGTCCAGATCATTGTCTGTAGCAACCGATGAAGCTGTTTTGAATCTCTTCTTCCATTTTTTAAAATGACAGTAGCGCATCTCAGTCATGCTCAAGAAACAAAGGGAAAATCCACACTGGATCTGATGACACTTGGCAGTGCTTCAAAGGTGGAAATTTCCTTTTGTTCCTATTCAATGATAGATTTTTATTCCATATTGTGAGACTGTATAAAGTAAACAATTTTACTGAACAGAGCAACAGTATTATTTGTGTAACTATATAACCCACAGTCTTCAAGCAACAACATGTGTTTCTGTATTACCTTGCTTGCTGCTGTAAGACAGCCCTGTGTTTTGAAAAAAAATTAAAGCACAACTTAGCCAGCCTTTTATGAAAAGCCACAGTGGTCAACTAAAGCCAAGAGTGAGTAGAAAAAGGGGCACTGGTTTTCTCCCTCTGAGTGTGCTAGTGCCAACCCTGCACGTCCCAGGCATGACTTCAGAAAAGCCCAAAAGACCTGCAGGTGTCAACCTCATGCCTAGGGACTTGCTGTATGTACTCATTCAGGACAGGGACAATACAGATCTGAACACTGTGTCACTTCAGATCCTCAACAGAAAGGATGTACATGACGTGCTGTGAGCATGACAGCTGCATGTCACAACTCAGGTAATAAGCCTTCAAACAAGTCAGGTAATAAGCCTTCAACATAACCACACAGTACAGCTAACTGTCCTCACAGGTTGTCCACTCTTCCGATCAGCAGAATTTTACACATCATGCAAAGCAGAAGCATCTCTTTTGTACCACACAAGCAATCTCGCACTCATTCCAGACTGTGTCCAGCAAAACACTTCCCCTTGTACGTTGTTTTAAAAATGTTTGTGACTTAGTGAAGGGAACTACTTGTACTGAAGTTTGGGCCAGCAGGAGAGTGCTTTGCTTTCTTATTCCCTGCACAGAACACCCACCAAAGTCATTACGTGGTACGAGTGAAGGGCTAATTGCCATGCTTCAGTTTACAGCAATCTCCTGTGAGATGCAGTGCCTGCCTTTAAAAGTGTTGCTCCTTGCACTGAAGTATTTTCCACAGTACTCTTACATCAAATGGGAAATAATGCAACTACGGAGGCAATAATGCAACTAGTGTGGGTGGTAACCAGCCAATTCTTCTTACACCTACAGCAGATTTTGTTCCAGAAGATCGTATTATTGCTATTACGGGAATTATGAAATTGTTATAATGGGAACCCCTACACAATATTGTGTACTTGAAAACTTAAAATAGCAATGACTGCCCTAAATTTTCACTACATCTGCTTTTCCTCTTCAATTCAGCCTGCTGTCTCTCTGTGGGCTCTCTAGTTTAATGACTGTTCATCCCTTCATGTTAATGAAAAATACTAACTAGTGGATACAGGAGAGTGTGTGTGTACTAGCAAGATTATTAGTCTGAATAAATGCAATAGCAGAGTTGCATGAGGAATGCCACAGTTAGTGGTAAGCACAAACTACAGCTTTGGGTGTAAAATACTGTAATTACAAGGGATGGAGAAAGCTCCACTGTTTTTATCCCCACAGAAATCGACAGTGATGCAGACTTGTGCTCTTTGCTGGAGCAGGGGCAGTCTGATGAAAAAGCTTATTGATTTATCCAGCTGATGCTACTGAAGTGAATAACAGACTGGAAGAGAAAGGGCTTGTAAATCAGACTCATTCAATCCAGCATTTTCCAGGATATGTTTTACATGCAGCTACATAGAGATATATATTTACAAGTGAGTTTTTGTCAGAGCAACAGGCTAGTGACTCCTGGCAAGAGAGTCTGCCTACTAATTCTTTGACCTCAACTACACCCATGGTGTCAACCTTCAAGCTCTCACTAAAGACTGACAGTAAGGAGGCAGCACCAGGGCACCTAGGAACAGGATTTGGCTGTGGAGCAGGTGAGAAGCTGGCCAACAGATCTCCCAGAGCGCTATGGCCACAGAGAAAAGGTGGCTGTAGCTTCCTCCACGCCGCATGTGCCATGCCAGACCCAATGGCATAAAACCACTGGAAAAGACTGCCGTGAATCTACAGATGCCCAGGCCAGGAGAATTGTCAGTTCCAGACCCCCAAAGCCTCAAATACTGTGGAAAGAAGCATGTTGTTTTGGGAATCAAAGGAGTGCTGTGTGTCTTCCTGGCTCAGCAGGCAGATTTTTTATGAATCTAAATCCACATGGGCAAAAATATAAGTGTGTTCAGATTGATTTTGCATAAACTGAGAAAGAGAAATAAAGAAAAAGAGAGGGAAGGAGAGAGAGAGAGAGCAGCAGGCACACTGCCATGAAGTACAGCAAATCAATCTCAGCAGTGATGGATCAGGGAGCAGGACTGTAAGTTTTACAGGTATATGAAACCCCACGAGTAAAGACACCATTAAAACACTGCCATTAAACTCCAACACTGAAGGATTATCATGGCCCCTGGAGCTAAGCAGGTCCTTATAGTGACTGCATATTTTTCGTTACCATTTTTTATATACATATATATGAAGCAGAATAGGATTCACAACAGTTTCACCCTCTCTCCTGCTGAAGATCTCTGCTTTATACTCAGCATCCACTTTCACAAATAAAATGCAATATACCATCAACAGATAAATGAGATCCCTACAGGGCTTTTATTCTGCTGTACTATTATATCTACTTTTCCACAAGATTTCTGCTTAAATGGCTCTCTTTATGCACATACACAGAGATGACATACACCTGTCTAAATATAATCTGATAGTGAAGAGCTCTTCTGTGTGAGGAAATGCATCTTTTCCTCCTAATTTGCCATAATGACTTATTAACACTGCTGGAACTAGGGGTGCATTAGCTTCCCTACAATAAAAGTCACCAAGGTGTTATACAGTAAGACGTGGCTGGATGTTTTCCCCCTATCTTTAGAAATCAAAAAGAGAAGAGTTCTGAATTCTACTTTTCCAATTTCACCATAAAAATAAGTGTTTTGAGGGATTACAACTTTATAGACCGCTGACATTGACTAATAGCTTTTAACATGATGGAAATGCTTGTGTGAGCCACATTGAGGAAGATATTTGTAAATCTGGGAAACCTCAAAGTAAATGGCCGTGCTATGCCATAGAGTAGCTCAGAGCTCACTACCAACAGAGTAGCTATCCTATATAGCACTTATTCAAAGAGCAGACCAATTTATTAGCTGGTAGTGTCATTTTTTGTCATTTTGACTATTTCAGTCAAAAGTAACCTGCCTCATAGAATAAAAATTCTTCACTCCTTTTTTATGACAGAACTCAAAGCATTTTATGATCTGGACAAAGCAGTACTGGATGGGTACAGGCACAACTCTTTGGACAACAGAAATCTGAGGCTTAACAGAGAAGTACTGCAGAGAGATGGGCTGAAGGAATAGGAAAGAGGTGTGTGTGAGGATTTGAGCTCAGGTTATTATTCTAATGAAATGTGAAAGGGACTTTTGATGCATCAGCAGAACAAAGAAGACCTCATTTTTGAGAAGGGACGGAGTGTAGAGCTGACTAATTTTTCATCAGTGTTTGTCAGAATCACACTTAAAACCTGCTTTTCTTTGCTTCTCTCTCTATTAGTCAGAAAGGCAGGACCACGGCATGAATAGGCACAGGTGGAATAGACTTCAGCACTAGAGCTGATGTCATGGGGCTGCAGCATGCTGATGACTGGATATGAAGTTTGCATCAGCACTGCATTGATGCAGCGTACCTCTTTCTATCACAGGTCATCCGAAATTCAAAAAGGAGCATAAAAATTACAAATAGAAACACATACACCCACCATTCCTGACAGTGAGAAGCCAGAAGCTGATCTGCCTGGCCAAGTTTACTCTTTTGAAAGTGCTGGCTTTGCCCTACATGCTCTATTTTTCCATTTTCAGTTCTGTAAGAGCCACTGCCAAGTTTCTCTGGACAGATGCTGAGCCAGGATAGAGAGGAGGGCCATTTGGTGGGGAAGGCCAGCAGGAGAAGGCTCTGTTATGACTCTTTGTAATTCTTCACTGTTTCACATTCCAGGAAAGAGGAGTGGGGTGTCCAGACTGGTTGAGAACTGGATTAACTCATTTCTCCTACAAATGGTTCTGTGACTTTAGGTCATTGATGCTGAACTGCAGCTATCTCAGGGTTTGCCACACATGCCCCACATCCTGGAGAGAGTACTTACCCTGCATGCAGAGCCCATCCGTGCAGTTCTTGGACTGCAGCACCAGCCCCTCGCAGTCCTTCCCCCCATTCTTGGGTGCTGGGGCCGTGCACTCTCTCCGGCGCCAGTGGGTGCACTCCGTGCCACAGGTGGACCACTTGCTCCAGGATGTCCACTTGCCATCCACTGAGACAAGGAAAGGAGACAACTTGTTAGGGGTGCACAAAAGTGAGACCAAGACAGAACGATGCACATGTTGGCACAAGCCAGCCTTCAACTCCCAGCCATTCCGAGCAAGGCAAAAGGACCACCAGCCTACTCTTCTCTAAATTCTGCTTCTGGCCTGTAAATGTACATTCACCCCCACATCTCCTTTCTCTCTGCCCGGGCCCCATTTCTGGTCTTTCTTCTCCTTTACATAAACTTTTAACCAGTTTATCTGTGCTCAAAGTATACAAGCAACAAGTCAGGAATCTGTGATTTAATTTTTTGGCATGGGGGTGACATTTTTTAACACAGAAGGTAGACTTGTCCAGAAATTCTTCTTTAGTAGGAACATATTTAATGTTAAATATTCTCTATTAAAAAGAAATATCTAGAAGCACCAATCTATTTCACATGAGCAGAACCACGAATGTGTTTAGCACCTTTCAAAATCCTGAAAATGATTTTCAAAAGCACTAAACTAAACAGCTAAAGAAAAAAATATGAAATTGTTCCAGTGACAGAGCTGGATTACCAAACTTCACAAGCTAAAGATGACCTTACTGCCATTGAATTGCATGGATCAGTAGTAGGAGAGCACTGGACAGTAGGACAGATGGCATAATTTTATCACAGAGAAGTCACCAACTATATTGCATGTCCTGAAACAATTTTGTGTTTTTCAGGAGTTTACATTTAAACAATTTCTAGAAGTATGGATACACATCTCTTTCCAATAAAAATGCCTTTGTATTTGACGATTGTATATGTCAGGTAAACATCTGCCTCAAATTTAATATCCACATCCCAGATGCTTTACTTGCTGAGACAGCTGGACTGAACAGACATTGCAAATATATTTGCATCACAGTTGCTTTCTGTATTCAAATCCCAATTCTTTTACAGAGCTTTCAACCTTTATCTTCTACATTTTGAAGCTCTGAATGTTCCCTAAATCCCCTGAATTTTAAGAGCTGAGACCACAGTGCAAGCAGTGTGCAAAAGAAGGGCTGGAACCCATGCTGCCTGATGTGTTCACTACTTTATCTACTTAAGCAATACAATTGCATATTAATTCCCTGAAATGCTGGATTTATTAATAATGACAAGGAGGCTTTTGCAACTAATAGTGTTCTCCTCAAAAGACTGATGAGAGACAAAGTCTTTATGTGTGCTGTGTGCTCTTCATACTGAACCTGGACACAGAGTGGTGCAGGCTATTTTCTGGACGCTCTGGCCCTCGCAGAAGGCACCGCCATTGAGCGGGGCAGGGTTGGTGCAGGTCCTCGTGCGCTTCTGGAAGCCTCTCCCGCAGCGGCTGTTGCACACGGACCACTCGGTCCAGGTGGACCAGCCTCCGTTCACTGCAAAGCGAGAGAGAAAGAGCATGGTCACACAAACAGCCTGGCTTGGGCAGCCCCAAGGTGCTTCTGGCTCTGTGTCACATGGCCTCCAACAGTGGCCACAAGAGATGGTACGAGAAGCAACACTGAACGGGCACAAAGCCACGTCTCCAACACACCAAGTGTATGCCAGAAGTCATTGCACAAGCTGACGGAATGCTGATGCTGAATGAAAACCATCATTTGATGACTATTAGGGTTGGCAGGTGACCTGCCTTAGCCTGAAAATCAACCTGACCCAGCCTTAAGTGCCTGGTGGAGTGTGTATGATCAAGATGCCTGCAGCTCAGCCAGCCAGAAGCCTGTGCTCTGAGAGCTGCACCGTTTTCCAAAGGGAAACCTGCACTCCCACTTATTCTCAGATGCACCCATCACCTATGCATGCTGAGAGACCCCCATGCTTTGATTAGATTTTGAGAATTTTCTTTTCCTTTTTTTCAAGAAGGTGACTTCAGGATGTCAGGACAACTTCACTTACCCCTCTGTGGACATAGCTGGTGCATATATGAATGTCCCAGCACTTCCCTAACAGATATTTAAGCTGTTAGGAATGAGCAAACACTACATGCATTTCTTTCTGTTGGACTTTGGGAACATATTTATCTCTAGGAAGATATTGATGATGACCCTCCTTTTCACCCACCTCAGTTTCTGGGATAGATGGAGAGATGAAGAAGGAGTTGTGCTGCTCTACATAATAATGTCATTGTCAGGGTATGGGTAATAACATACTAACTGCTCGGATTCCCTGAACCCAAATGTTTGTGATATGACACCACCCTTAAGCATCTCTGGCAGCAAACCCCATAAAAATGCCTGCTCCCTACACATGTCTCTTGAATACACTTTTGAAAAAAATTCTGTGTATGTATGAGGAAGGGTTGTAGTACGCCTACATCTTTATGTTTCTGCATTCATCTCAGTTACAAAACATGGTGCTCTTGCATGGTCCATCCCTCAATATCAAAAGCACTGCTAATCAACTCAATTCAGCCAGTTTTCTATAAAAACTGAAGTAAAAAGCCCTCATTGTAACTTCAGAGAAGCAACTGCTTACAATTAAATCTAACTGCTACCCTGAATATGAAATGAATATTAGAGATAATCATAGGGATTTTTTCCTACTTGTCTATCCTATAATTAAGCTGATTGTAAGAAACGCCAGTTCAGTCAGCTGGCACATAATCAGAGCAGGTTTTGTTCTGGTGGATACCCCCACCTGGAAAGCATTTGGGGCAGTAATTCTGCAGGGGCAAAGGCTTGGACTGGTGGGGAAGAGCTGCAAAGCAACACAGGCTGGAAGAGACCCTAGAAGGGCATCTCATCCTTTCCAAGCCAAAGCATGGCCAGCCTCACTCATATCAGGACTGTGGGTGCTGACACAGAATAATGCTATCCCATGCTTTACATTCCCCTGATGTTTAGCTGTAAGCTAGGCTGTGTGCCTATGAACTGCAGTCCCAGAACACTTTGCTATTTTGCTCTTGATGAGGGTATGTTTTGGAAGTAGGCACCAAAAATAAGCTTATTTAAAGAGATATAAAAGGATGGTGGATTCTGACGAGCTCTGACACTCTTACCAGCCTCTGGAAGCACAAACTACCTATCAGTTTCACTCTTATTTCTGAAAAGGGTCACTAAGAACATGAACTGTGTCAGTAGTAAGCCAAGCCTTGGACACTCCTGCTGGAGGATGTGCCCTGGTGGCTCCCTGCTGTATCCAGCTGATGTGTGTTACAGCAAGGGGAACAGCCGCCTTCTCTCCAGTGAGGCTGTTCCTCCTTTAACACCATTGCCTGTCACCAAGAAGCCCAACCATTGGACTGCTGAGGGATTTCAGCAGTGCCCCTGACTGCAGTCCCTGTGTGTGGCTGCAAGTCACCAGGCAGTGCCGACAGCCCAGCCTGGACACTGCAGCCAGAGTTGCACATGGGCACTGTGCATCCGCCTCCTGCTTGGAGTGTGTGTCCATCCCCGTGTAACAGTACAAGGCATCACTTACCATAGACTATCACAGTTGCTGTGGTGCTTTTCCTCTTGGCCACAATGTTTTTTGCAACGCAGGTGTAATTGGCTGTGTCAGAAAGCCGGGCTTGCTTGATGATCAGGTTGTGATCAATAGTGATGTAAAAATTTCGGTCTTCCACAGGATCAATCACCTCTTCATTCTTCAGCCACTCCACCTGGGGGTTTCAAAGGGCCAGAGGGGAGGCAGTGAGTCAGCACCAAGTCACACCAATATGGGCAGACACAGCATCCGTGATTACATTGCTCATCCCAGAAAACACTACGAGCCAAGGCACACGACGAAGGACTCACCTGATGAACGTCACCAACTGAAACAAAACACCAGGGCAGAAACACAGGAGAACACCCTTCATGCCTACCCTCTCTTTCAAGTCCCCTTCTGTCCCACTCATCCATACAACAGCTGTCTCCCCTTGCCTTGAAAACATCAATGCATTTTCAAAGGCTGCCAGGTACTGTACAGAGAAATGCTGATCTGTGCTTTCAGAGTTGGAGGCAAGGCAAAAGGAAAGGGTGATACCTTAGGAGTGTATCTACAAACAGAAAATTCTCTTACAACCTCAGAAACTCTAAATCAGCACAGATCTCACCCATCCTTTTCCATATCTTGTCTAATTAGGCAGTTAATTATGCAGTAGCCTTGTACCTACCTGCCCTGAGTCTAAAACAATGAAACCCTATAGTGGGTCACACTAACAAATTACAAACTCTAATGTTTTTAAGTACACTTGCACTCACATGCACATGCATGTCATTGTCTTGCTTCAATCAGAATGAAACAAAATAGAGTCAGTTGCCAAGGAAATGGGAAATCACAAGCACATCAGTGCTTACTTTTCCTTTTTATTTGTGTAAGTTATATTTTATTTTATTAAAGCATAATTTGCTTGGTTGCATAGAAAAATATTTTCCTATGTGGTTTTTAATCTAGACAATATTCTATTTATTGACTTCCTAGGAAAACACCCTGTTATATCCCAGCTGACTGCTGTGAGCCACTTCAGTATAATTTGGCTGCAAATCTAGTAGCTCATTTTCACTTGAACTGAGTGCACTGAAGGACAGGACTGCGGCCCCGGATAGATCAAAGCTGGGCCTTCATGTCACTGGGTCATTTCAGCCTGTGCCCAGGATTTAATTAAAGGAAGAAAAACATAAATACAGTCAACCCACTGGACTTGTGAGGTGCTACCTGCCAAGTCCTTCTCTCACAAACCCCACTTTTCTAAAGACATTTGAGGAACTACCCAAGCCTTGACATACCCCAAAAGCAATAGAGGACCTGCTTACCACCTGAGACAGCTGTACAGACTGCCCCAAACCGTGGTGAGAAAAACCAAAGATTTCTCCTGGTCTTCAACACAGAGGGCTCAGTTCAACCCCAGAAGAAGCCAATCAATGCTGCAAGAGCAGTGCTGGCACATGTGAGCTTGGATTATAGGTGCCCACCACCCACTCTCCACCTTTAGCCCTGCCTTACACAGCTCCTGCTCCCCTATTCCAGTTTGGGTGAATGCACTTCAGGGATAAGCTGCTTACAAAGATTTACACCTTAGTGAATGTAGAGCCACTGCTCCAAGGAAGGCTTGATTTAAACCCCTCTCTTTCACAGCAGATCACTGTGGGATGTGGCAACCTCACAGCTGTTGATACTGCAGAGCCTAAAGCTGGTGGTGTAAGAAGGGCTCTGGAAATGGGTATGTGTGTCTGCGAGGAGCTGGGGAGGAAGAAAAAGGCATAAAACTTTGAAGGCTGTATTTCTGTCACTATCACAATCATCACCAAGGAAGATACAAGCTCTTAGTCAATAATCTGTTTTTCCTTGACAGAATGACTAAACTTGTTTTTCTGTCTTTCTGGAATCCTAATAGGTTTCAGGTATAATCAAGACAGACAGATTCCTGTTCAGTCAATGGCAAAATTTAGCTCCTTCCTCACCTGCAGGCCAAGTCTGCATGCATTCTAGACCAAAAAACAAGCCAGGAGTTTATTTCCACCAGTGATAGGCTGCCATTTAACTGGTGCCTCACACAAAAAAAAAAGTCTTTCTTTGGTTCTAATGTCATTATTTATTTATGGGATGGAGTACAGACTTATGCTAGGGCTCTAAAAGATGCTACACCCACTACCAGAGCTGTGTACATCCCACTCTCAAATCTGCCTGTATTCCTCTGTGCTCTGCACATTGAGGACACCAGAACAACAGTAAGGACAGGACTACAGTTTACATGGTCTAAGGCTCAGTTTAAAGTTTTTCTGGTATGCCCATCCAAGAATATACTCTAGCAGCCTTTGGCACCCTGAAGGCCCCATGCCCAAGCACATGGTTCTTTTCTCTACTACGCTGCAACATTTTCTCTCTCTGCAAAAACACATACATATTCAGTCTGGGTCTCAAATGAGTAGACAAAATTAAAGCTGTAAGCATTGAATTCCCTATCATCCCTGCAAAACCACCAAAGATAATATGAAAAGAGAAGTTGCCAATACAAAAAAAAAAAAAAAAACAAACCAAAAAAACCTAACCCCAAAACAAAATAAAGCAGCCCTGTATAATTCAGTATACTGCCTCTGGCTCTACACCAAACCTCTTAGGATAAAGATCCTTTTCACCTAATGTCTCACAGAATTTGCTAACAGTAAAAGTTTGAAGAACAACAGGATGTCTTTTATTCTGACAGTACACCGGTACTGTGTGTGCATGTCTAAATGCCATCTCTTTTACAAGATAAGTCTTTAATACATCTAATTCAGTCTTCTGGCATCCTTGTTTTTATAGTGTCTGTTAATGTTGCAAACTCTAATGTCAAATCTGAAGGAAGGAAACTGATGATGATTTGACAAGCAGTGGGAGTCTCCTTTCACACATATTTTAGCCATCAGTAGAACAACACATAAAAGAGAACATCCCTCTAGTGATTGTGTTCGCTCCCTCAGTCCTTACAGAAACGGGAACTAATTAAACACACAACAACATGTGAGACTGGTGTTGGTACTTATTTTCAGTTACTGCTGGCCCCATTTTCTATGGTGCAGGTGACTGCAGTGCTCAGCATCTCCAAACATCAGGATATTTTTTTTTGAGGCAACCAGAGTAGGTGGGAGTAAGGCTGTTCTGTCACGTAAGTAGGAAGAGATCAGGTGACAAATACAGGAGAAAGAGCAGAACAAGACGGTGTGATTTATGAGTGACAGGTATGCAAACTGTTAGCACAGAAGTTAAAAGCAACGATCTCTTTTGACGCCATGTCATTCCCCAAGGTGCAGCCCCCTTGCTGAAATAGGCTGTTAATCCAATCAACGCAGACACTTACCCTGAATTTAATTCTGCAGCCTGAATAATACTGGCAGCTAAAGCACTGGACGCTTCTGTGCCAGAGACCCGTACACCTGCAAGCCAATGGACAGAGGGGCAGCAGGGTATCCACAGGCACTTCTAAGTGCACAAAGGCCTGACTTCAAGGTAATAACAAATCACACCCCTATGCCTCCATTTTTCATCTCTCTGGAGATGTTCTAGAGTAGATGTTTGCTTTTGCCTAAATATTAAGGGTGTATATTTACTGGCTATGATCAGAACAATTCTTGAACATGTACCTAGCTCTCAGTATTCAATTAAATCAGGCACATCCCTCCAACTGTTATTGATAAATGTACTGATGGTCATGCATATATGTAGAAAAAGCATGGGATCAGTTTTCCCTTATCATAAAAGCAATCATTTAATTGGCAACAATTATGCCATGAAGGGCGGTGTAATTGTGCCCTCTGGGGGATGACAGCTATAGGAAATTACAACAACATACATATGTTTTTTTTCTCATATACTAAACCCCCGGAACAAAGCAGACAAAATCCCTTTTCTTCTTGTCGGTTTTCTACTCAATAAGGTATTTTTCTTACATGTTTGCAAACTGACTAGCAAGAGAAGGCCACTCAGCTGAGGTGGGAGAGTGGTGAATGAAATCCTGACCAACAGAATCTACAGACTGGAGCACACCTGGAGCCAGCTACCTTTTGGTCAGAGCTCCTTAGTGCTCTGGATGCAACTTGCAGAGCCATGAGGCACACAGCTCCTGCCAGCTGCACTGGATCTGCACATCCAGGGCTGCTAATGGGCTGGCAAGCGAGGCTGCAGGAGACTGAGCCATCCCTGCGGCCAGCAGGGGAAGGCACGATCCAAAGTGGCTGTAATTTAGAACAACATACCTTGTAGCGTCTTTTCTGTCACCCTGCTCCCTGGTGAGAGACAGATGTGCTTTCTCTAATCATTCACTGATTGGTATCGGGAGATACATTAACATAATTGGCACATTTGTTCTAATTAACAGAAGGAACCTGCCACATGCCACCCAACATGAAAAGCAAGACCATCGGCAAGAACAGAAAACTGCAATAACCACCTCAGCTCTACCTGGGAGCTGCAGCCAGACCTGTGCTGCCATAGGGTGTTTCCAGCAGCACACACAGACACTAAGACTTGCAAAGCTAGGCCAGGCTTCTGTGCAGACTAAATGAACACAGGGAACATAAATCACACAAGCGATTACACACGCAGGAAAACCTATTACAGAAGCTAATTGCTGATACAAATTTAGCCATACCAAGTTACTAGCATTCCTAGGCACTTAAATCTCTTGGCACACTTGCGTATGCGTGACTGTTTTAGAAACTGGTGGAGCAGAAACACATCTACTCTGAAAGAAACCTGAGGATGGAACAGGAATATGATCTCCTCTAGATGCTGCCCTCTTGATTGTACAAGTTGTTCCCTACACATCTGACAGTCTTAAGAACAAATTCAGCAGGGTCTCAGTTCTGGATCCCAGTCACTCATTGCCTCCTCTGCACCAACTTGCCCTAGAGTCATCTTCAGAGGGAAGAGCACCTGCTGAAAACAGCAAGTCTTCCACCCTCCAGACATGGGCAAAGCCTGCCAGTGCAATTTTCCACAAGAAACAAGATGCAAACATCTGGGAGCAGCAAGAGACCTGCCTTGATGAAAGGCAATTTGTAATTTTGGAAGGCGAGAACATTGCACCCGTGCCTTCCCCATGCCTGGTTGACACAGCAGGATTGCTTTGCATCTGGTCCCCTATCCAGGCTGGATTGTGGTTGGTGTTCGCTGCAGCTGTGCCAACTGGTCCCAGTGGCACTGCTCGCCTTGCAGCAGTCCCTGCTGAGCTGGCACCACCTCCAACAGCCACAGGGAAATCCCAGATCCCCAGCTTCACCTGAATTGTAACACACACGTGCCAAGCCATACTGATAGTAAGGGTTCACTCACACACACACACACATATTCCAGTAGGAATAAAGCATTTGTGAAACTAACTAGCTAACTACTGATTTGGACACAGTAAAAGATGTCTAAGTGAGACTGAGAAAACTCTAGCAGTTTTCATATGAGCCAGCAGCAGTTTCAGGCACCTTGAGACTTGAGTGCCTCTGTGAAGAATGTTATTTGATTTTGTATCTGGTTTCATCCCAGCAACTGTCTGCTGAAGAGGATGCTGTCCTCTGTGTACTGTTTACTGGAAAGATATTTCATACACATTTAAGATTGAAAATAAAAGGAAAAAGAAGTGATCTCCAAAGAGACGGAAATTACAGCTATGAGAGACTGCAAAACACACTGAGAATGAGACAGCAAATGCAAACCACCACAGCATTTTGTTCAGTTGCTCTTATTGTGCTTCTGCTGCCAATAAGGAGAATTGTTGTTCCTGCTGTGGAAACACTTCCTTAATTACACATATATCCAGCTTTCTGCTTGCAGGGTGTATGTACAGATGCTGGTTGTCTCCAGCCCCAATACAGCTTTGCTTTATGCACAACTGGGAAGTTAAGCCTCAGAACAAGCTTCTGAGGTGGACTGGTAGCAGCAGACAGACAACTTTATTCCACAGAGTCTCAAATTCAAACACAGATCATGGAATTACTAAATGAAAACCACAGCATCTGCTATGTGGCCATCAGAAGTTGCTGGGCTGCCTTATCCCACCTGAAAGAGGAGTTTCAGCTGCACATGTTGACTGGCACTTTTGGCACCGTGTGGACTCCCCGGTCCCTGAAGCATCTGGGAGGGGTCTGCTGAGGAGCAGCTTTAAACAAGCTACCAAAGTGACATCTGTGGTTCTTTGGTTGGATGCATAGGTGGATGGATCTTAGTCTTCACAGCACAGAGCTACATGATTTTTGGGATCATGAAACTCAGTAAGGGGATGGGATTTGGGGGGTGGTTGAAGTCCCCAGGGACAACCCCTTTCCCACTCTACTTCAAAATTGCATAGTGCCTGTCGTCATACACACAGCTCCTCCTACCAGTTTCAAAAGGCTGTAAATACTATATGGTTACACATTTTAGTGATGCAAAAGCACGAGGTGTAGAAACACCTGAAAATTGGTGAAATGAAAATTCCCGAGTAAAACCCAGCAAAACCTGATCAAACAACTCTTGAGTGACAGCTGATGTGTGCTCTGCAGGCTGTATTTTGGAAGTACCTCCATGAAAACGTGGGAGCATCATAATTCTTCATGCCTAAGGAACTGAGCAAGGCAGACACTAGGAGCTCTGCAAAGCCCTGACAGAGGTAATTCTCACACCTCAGACACTACGAGTCCTGTCATTTGTAGTGAGCAAGAATCATCATGTCAAAGTAGGACCTGATGGACTAATCTTGTAGGAGTACAGAATAGTGGATGAGGAGCTGTCTTCTCTAAGAGGAGAATTGGGAGGTATGCTCATCTACCTCATCAAAAAAATTGCAGCCAAAAGCTCTGTCCCACACTGTGTTATCTTCCAAAACTAAAAATATAAAATGCTGCTCTGAGTGCAGCCTGAATAGGACAGGTAGGTTGTGCTACCTAGTCCCAGAGCTGTCTTTGCCACAGAAAGCAAGCTGTAGAGCGGAGGATAAGCTAGCAGGGTTCACGTCAGTGCTCTTGTAGAAAATCTCCCACTGTAATATTTCATGAAGGAGCTAGAAGTCTGACTGTTCTCCAGTCCCACAGATCACCTTTGCCTGAACTGAATCATACAGCAACTGGATTCACTTTGGAGCATGGTCTGCCCTCACCTACATTGGCAACAATGGAACTGCACTGGAAAGGAAAAGCATGGGGGCAGATCCCATAGAAAATTCAGGTCTCAAAAAAATAGTCCTGCAAGAAGACCTGTGCACTTTGCCATGGCTTTCTGCTCTGTGGAAATGTAAAATTAAGGCCACTAATAATCTAGTAGTCAGTGTACTTCCCAGGAAAGCACAAACCCAAATGCAAACCCGTCCTTCAAGCAAGACAGGGTAACCTATGTCTCATGCTTCACAAGAGTGACTCAACCACCCATCAGCAGGCTGGGGGGTAAAAAGTGCGTAAAAGGGGCAGAAATGTAGGGGACCAGGAGCTGACAATTGCAGGGTGCTTTATCCTGTACTTTTGGAGAAGACAGGCCTGCATGGCCAGACCTTACCCAATGGTTCTCCATAGCCAAAGATGAGCAGCCCTCATTCATTTTGGGCTGTGCTCCTTCTGCCTCCCCCTCCCCACTCTTCCTCCCACTGACACCCAAAGGCAGCTCTGCTGTATGTCACAAGGCACCGCAAAGGACAGTGTCATTTTTCAGCCATTAGCATTTCCAGCCACAAACTCCTCTACTTGTCTCTCGTAGAGCTCACTTTCCTGCTGTGAATATAAAACACTGCCTCAGTGACACACACCTGCATGGAAATGCACATACATGAACTCCCAATTAAGAGATAACTGCTGGAAAACATAAGAGGCTCTCAGGAAACAATGCAAGCAGCAGTCATATTAATAATCAATTAGAAGGAGCTGCCTATTTGGAGAAGTCCCTAGCTTTCACCAGCCTTTGCCTGTGCAAGAGCAGCTGAATAAAGTTTGTGTCACACTCATCTTGACTCGGCAAAACACTCTCTTTTCCTCTTGACTCGGCGATCCTTTTCCCCTTGCTCTAGCTCCTAATCAAGCCATGAATGTGGATAAATATCACATCCAGTTTTAAACCGAACCGGGTCACCAAACCATACACTACACCCTGTTCTGTAATTAAATTACTCTGTGTAACACCTCAATTAAAATTAAAGAAGCAATTACTCCCCTGTTAAAGGCACCACAAATCATACATTTCAATGCAAAAGTTCATCTGGCAGCTTACGGCATATTAACCAATCTCACATCTCATTTGTGTTTTGATCTATAACCTACCCAAATGAGCTCATTTGATGTGACTCAGTGTCTCTAACTATATTTTATCATGTGCAACATGACGCTGGCGTCTTTCAAAGAACAAGTTAAATGAGCTAAGGGGTTAATTGCTAACAACTCAGCTATTACTGTTGGAGCGTCACAGAATGGGATCCTTCCTGCCTTCTCAGATTAGGTTTAAAAAATCACACACACAGAGCAGAGTGGAATTGAAATGGATGTTTCTGTTCATGTTGGGGAGCTGCAACTGTCTGATTCCCAGTGAGCGTGAGGCTGGTGGGTCAGACTGCTGATCCAACCACCTTATCCTACTTCTCCCCATTGGGGAAAAGCAGAAGGCAGAGAAGCACAGAGCTCAGGCAGGGTGCTGTTTGTTTCTATGTCCACTCTTTTTTTTCCTCTTTTTGTCACAGCAGGAATATGTGAGCTTGGCCCTTCCCCCCTCAGGTACGTGTGGAAACCCCAGTGTAACAGCACCTGTGCTGGTCCTTCTGCTGGTTGCCTGGGCCATGCATTGGAACAGCCCAAACATTTACCTGGGTGGTTCAGAACCTGTAGGTTTGTTCAGCTTGATATTGGCTATAAACCTGGGAGTGGGAAGGGATGCCATGGTGCAGCTGACACCCACGCTGGTTGGGGCTGGTGGGAAGCGGTATATGACAGCAGAGAAGCTGATCTGGTTTTCCCAGAGACCACAGAAACTCTCCTTTCCTTACTTTGTCCCAAGTGAACAAGGACATGTACTTTGATTTGACCTCCGGCCATGAGGCTGTTTGTATTTGGATTTTAGCTTTTTCTTCTCCTCACATCCGTGATCTGAGCCTGCTTTAATGCTTGTCATGTACTAGTGGATCTGAGGGACTGGTAAGCGTTGCTTTAAAAGCTTTGCCTGCCCCGCTCTGTCTTTGTCCTTCTTGCCCTCTGGAGAAGCAGTATGCTGCTGTGTGTTTCAGCTTTTCAGTAGTCCTAAGATCTGCTCTAGGATTGATCCATAAGAGCTTGACACAGTTAATTGCAATTAAATATGCTGGGAATGATAAGACTGAATTCCCCAGATACTGAAAAGAAGACTGAATTTATCCCTGAGCATGCTTGTTCTCACCACTTTGAAACACCAGGAAAAAACAAACCAAACACCCAACAGAGAATGAAGGGGGAAAATAGAATCAAAGAGAAAAAGCAAGCAAAAGATGTTGGGACTCTGGACTCCAGCACTGCACCACAATACACTGAAGGTGCATTTTGTACGGTTTCACAGTGTAAGCTTTTCTTCATCTGTTTTGGTGTTAAAGCCAGTGACTACTTCAGAAGCCAGTAAGTGAAAAAAAAACCTAAACAAAACACAGTTTCCAGAGTGTGAAGAGTCTGAGGCACATGCTCACCAAAGCATTTGGAAATGCCGCTCACATCTGCAGCATATGCATTACCCTACTCGGAGTCAAAGCAGTCTTTCAACAAGATGGAAAACAGTCTCAGTCTGCTGCCTGCCCTGTCCCAAGCCCTTCTTACAGTTACCTGTACCACCATATCAGAAACTTCTCCAAACAAATAAATTAAGCCTTAAACAAAGAACTCATTCATCTCTAAAATAATCATGTAATCCTTCAACCCACCAAGTTATCTTTCATCTTTCCTTTTTTTTTTTGTTTAATTTATCTTACTAGCTTAGCAAGTGACTGTAATAAAGTGTCACATTAAGGTATTCATATTCATTAGTGTTCAGGTCTTTGTTCTTTTAATAATGTTCGAAAGAATCTACAAAGAGGCTGTATTAGGCGGCTGTCCAATCTGGCTGTTTGATCTCCTTCTGACTTCAAAAGTCAGAAGAGGGAAAAAACCCACATTGAGAATGGTTCTTTTGAATGTCAGATAGGGAGTATAAGATTTCTGAGCCTGCCAAGTGTTAATTGGTGTCTGCCCTGACCACTGTACAAATAAGATTCCGAGCAGTCAGTGCACCGTCATGAAGAGCTTACTGACAGAGTGAGCAGGATAATGGAAGGCAGGAAAAAGCACAACTGTTATGGCAGCAGTTCACAGAGGATTTTTTTCAGAGATCACTTTCCACAAATCATGTTAAATTATGCTGTTTGGGTCTCAGCCACGCGACTGGGTATAACAGATCCTTCCGAGGGAACAACTGGACTGGCTGCTGAAATTCCAGAGGTGCTCGTAACACTGCATAAAAATGAACTACCCGTCAGCGTTAATCTCTGCTTCTAGCACAGGTAATGAAGTTCCCCAGTAGTACCCTGCACTGCCCAAACAACATATCCCAGTGCAAAAACTCCTGTCATGGTACAACGAGAAGTTGATTTGATGCAAAAGAAGCATCAGAAAGGAAAATAAAAGCATGCTACTAAGTTCCTGATGAAACCCAACTGATTAATATTACAGTTGTCAGCAAGCTGGCTCAGCAGACCTAAACACTCTTTACAGTTTTGGAGATCTTAATGGGGAAAGAAAACAGCCTATGGAACAAGAAAATGGGAAAACTCTTCTATGCTAATTATCTTTCTCATGTTTGTGGACACGTTTCTACAATTCTGATTAAATCTAAACTTGGGTTAGATGGGGAGGTAACACTTTAAGCTTCATCTCCTGAGAAATCAGCCATCAGCACTGAGTGACAACCACTTTGCTACTTAGCCATGACAGTCTGACTTATCCTAATGCAAATTTGCAACAGTTTCTTCTGTGCGTGGTAGAGGAAACCCAAAGAGAATTCAGATAGGGAGGGGAATTACTAGTCATTAGCAATCAATTTTTCTCTTAACAGCCACAGTGGACTTTAGGATTTCAGAGGCCCCTCTGTGACTCAGAGACCCCCCCCCCTTCCATAAGCTGTGAGTCTGAAGCTGGAGCCACTGCTTGCACTTACGGAAGCTGCCTGCTCACTGCTGTTGTCAGGCAACAGATTCTGCTGAAGGGCAAGCTGGCTCCTGCAGGTGGAGGGCAGGCTACCTACTCTGAGTTTGCTTAAAAGTCAGTAAAAGAAACAGCTAAGTCCCTGAAGACGGCTTCTTAGGCAGACACATTCTCTATTTTCCCAAATGTCGTGCTGCTTTACCTGGGAGCCCATACTGAACCATGGTACGTCCTCTCATGCCAAGTTGGCAGAGTGGTGCACACACACACGAGTGAAATAATCTGGCAAACTAAAAATTAAAATATCTTTATACCATGTTTGAAAGGTGCCCCTCAGAATAACCGAAATGGTTTTTTTTCTTCAAAAGCAAAAGGAAAGATATTAGGCTGGTATTAATATATTCCCCCAGCTATGTGTCCTTTGGATGCCAGATACAGTTGTGATTTTTCAAAGGGAAGAAAAAAACTGAAACCAAATCGCCTGCAGCTCTGCCCAGCAAGGCACCACAACCCCAAAGCTGTTAATCAGGTCCCAATCAATCTTGTCCATGAGCAGCAGTCAGTCAGCTCTCCATTACCACCCATTCATCATGCCCTGCTGTAAGTCACTGCACCATTAGCCACCCATCAGGCCTTACTCAGGATGTCCAGTGCCAGACACTGCTGCTGTCACTCACCTCTGCTACTGGGATGCCTTCAGGGGGACGGCATTGGAGCAGGACCTCTTGCTCCAGGGACACTTCTTTCCCCAAGGGCTCCTGCTCAAAAGTCTTCCGGAGATCTGGGGAGGGAGAAGAAAAAGAAATCTTTAGCATTATTATCAGCTGGTCATTCAAATTACATTTGCTTGCGAAACTGGATAAATGCAAGAGACAGAGAAAACAGCAGTTCTGCTCCCTGTAAAATAAAACACTTTAAAAAGTCTGGGTCATGTTTTCACTTCATTCCAACATTAAGCAAAGATTTCATAGTGGATTTATTACTTATATTGTGGTACAGCATGTGAACCCAGTGAGGAACCAAGGCTTCCTGTGGAAGATCATGTCCAGACACAGAACAAAAAGTGAAACAAGTCCCTTCTTCAGATAATTTACATTTGGTGAACTATACCAGTGAAGTACTAAAGAAAGTTATGGAAAATTAAATAAATTTGTAACACTACAGCATATAAACTGAGTTGCCTTAAATGCACAGATGAAAGTGCTCATGCTGTGATTTAATGTACTTTTAGCTCATAAGCATTAACTTCACAGCTTTAGCTAATTTGTCTACACCTTATCATTATCCCTGTAGCACTAAGTTGTTATTATTATTAATAATAATAATGATCATAATAAAAAGTCACTTTGAGGAGCTGAACCATGCTTGGATCCCTCCACAGCACCACAGAAATGTGGCAGACTGACAGGGCACCGAATGCACCTCCAAAGATAGGACCAGTTCCTTGTACTGGACAGCTGGGAAGTCTGGCTTTTTTGTACACTTCTGTAATGTCTTTGCACTGATGGTAAAATGGACTTGAGAAGTTCTCTCCTTACCACTATCTCTGTGTTTCTGCCATGGACTGGCACCCTCTCCACTGTGCCAGGGAGGACGTGGCTTTGGAGAACTGCACATTCATCCCCAGCAGCTACTAGGGATATTTCTCCCTGCTGCCGGTTCCTTCCGCAAATGGATGTGAAGCCATGCTCAAAGTCACATCAAAGAGCTGGCCTGACTTCAAAAACTTTACAACCCAGTTATTTTTGTTTTATTTCTTGTTCTGAAGTCAAACCATTTCTGTACATCAGCTCACAGTGAGGTTGCACAAACACTTGTGTCATATTGGACAAGACATAGTCATATGGGAACAATTTAAAAGCCAGATATTTCATATTTTGGAGCCATAACCTGTGACTGGGCTGGAAAATTGAACCAGTCTACAAATAAAGCATGTAAAGGGTTATTTTTCATTTAGATTACCCCCAAGATCTGTTTTAGAGCTGACCCCACAAGAAACTGCATCAGTGCTACCAAAAGGCAAAGTCTGGGGCTGGCAAATGCAAAGGTGGAAAAGGAGATGGGGTGGCTGCCACCAAAATCAGCTCCTCTGATACCCTGAAACTCTGAAACTTTGAATATCATGAGACCTCTCTCTCTTAGCCTAAATTGGGAAAATGTGGTTGTCAATTACTTGGAATTAAGTATCAGTCTAATGGTACCATGAAAAAGCTCTGTCATAGCTGGAGATGCTCATTTTAACTTGATATCACAGTAAACTTCTGACATCCACGCATTTCCCCAGTGAAAGTGAGGCATCTCAGTTGTTCCTCTGCACCACAGGCATGAGAGAAGCAGCCCCACACCTCATTGCTTTCCCACCAGGGGCATTCCTGCTCCCTCTGGAACACAAGGCAGGGATACTGAGAGTCCCTCTGATGGGACAAGATTTATGGCCACAGTTTAAGGCACCAAAAGATAAGCTTTGATACATTGCACTGCAGCAATGTAAGAAATTGTGGTCTCCAGCTCTCTGCTTGTTTGGGGTTACCTTCTGTCAAATGGAAGTGCATGCCAATGTCACAGCTACCTCACCACAAACCCCACCATTCGAACCTCAGCTGTTGCTGAAGGGGGCTTTACCCTACAACACCGGATAGCAGGGCAAAGAGGAGAAGCAAAAATCTGGCCATGAACATCTCTTAGGATGACATGTCAAGTTTCACCAGGCTGTGCCTGTCAGCATCCCTGTGACACTGGAGCTACTCCAGGCCAGTGAGGCTTGTTCATGTGACAACAGCCACAGCAAGTCTCTGATGTCTGCACAGAGCTCCGAACACATTGCCAGCTCCAGCACCATCAGCTTCATCACCCTCTCTGACAGACTACCCAGCTGACATTTGGGTTCTACTGCTCCATTTGAGTAAACCTTAAACCCTCCAGGTGCCCATGGGCAGGAGTCATTCCAAGGACAAAATGCTGAGCTTTGGCTTGCTGAAATTCTGCATGTTAAACATGGAAATGAGCAGCTCTTTCAAGAGCTGGTAGGTTTCTTGGGAAGTTATATTCTTTCTTTGGCCCAGGCTCCTCACCCATTCTGTGGGCTTGACAGGTATCCTGGGCATATGTAATGTCAGGATAACGCAGTGTGCTTTAAATTAGCAAACAGCTGGGGTTATATTGCTAGCAGTACCCATAAGATCACATTATTGCTAGTTCCACTGTATCTTCAGAAGAAAAGAATTACCTCTACATCAGGCACACCTTAGTGCATTTAGCAGGCACACACACGTGCACAATGAAGACAATTATTGTGCTCTAGTATCATGGCTGAGGGAAAATGAGAAAGTTACTGTAATAGTAAAAGAAGCATATAAGCACAGTATTAAATAGCATATTAATAATAGCTTTCAAGTGTTCAGATACAGAGGGCTGAAGACAGTAGAGGGAGATTGGATAATTGAATATTTTTCTTGACATGTTGATTTACTGTCCTGCCTACCTTCCTGAAACATTTAACAGGGCTCTGATGTTCTATATTGCCTCACATGCACAATAATCACCTCTCACAAAACACTTGCGTTTAAAACATCCCGAAGTTTTAGTGCATACGAAAGTAAATAGCATTAATCTAGAAAGCTCTAATAAGAGTTAAAAAGTCCCCCTTTAACCTCTTTATCATCAACAGCTGGAATTGCTGTGTATGAACAGCCCCTTTTCCCTAGGAACAGTTGCAGTGGTGCTGCCGCAGGTGAGATGAACTTTGTGGGACCCTAGCTCTCCCGGCTGCCCCCACCCACAGGGCCTTGCTGTGGGAGGATGCTCTAAAGGCACCATGGGATTCAAGCATTTCAATGATCCACAAACTAAAAATACACTAAGTAGGGCCTTTGACATAATAGGCAGTAATGTTCTCAAAGGAGCCATTAGATACTCTTGAGTAAATTATACTAATTTGGCAGGGGGAAAGGTACATAATTGTGTATTTACAAGACTGGGAGCTCTTCTATCCTGTTGGCTCCCTCCTATGTGTTCACAGCTTTATTCTACCACCTCCCACTGCAGCCATGTCACCTACAAATAGCTCCCCAGATGGCAACAGTGCAGGGCACTTGTGGTTAGTTGGCCTAACCAAGCATAAGGTTGGCTGGTTGTGACACACACAAGATGAGTTTTTAACTGATGGAGAAGCAGAGGGCCTGAACAAACATCTTCATCATCTGCTGTAACCATCATGAAACACCCCATTTAGACAGCTCTGGTTTTTGAAATGACTGCTTTTTCTCTATGGCCCTTGCTATGATTTCTGTGGACAACAAGGACATCCTTCTAGTTCTTCAATCCTCAACTTCCTTTGCCATTTAACAATTATAGTCATCATGGAAACCTCACACAGTCAGCTGGGAGTGGGTGAGCTTGCTAATGTACTGAGGGACTTTGGATCTTTCCCAAGTAGAGTATTTTCAATAACACTTTTCAATTTCTCAAAGTGTCATATAAGCTACAATTGCTTGTGAGCAAGGACAGAAGGGATTCATTTTCCCAGAGAATGGTAAGAGACTAATAAAATACATCCCAGTTAAAAAAAGAGAAAAAGAAGAAGCTTTAACAATCTTCAGAAAATATGCCTGGAAAAGCAAATCAATAAAACATTTGATCCATTCTGGATCAGGACCTCTCTGTCTGTGAAGAGGCAATGTGCATTATTAAAGCCTGGGGTTGGCAGCAGCCCTGTTACTGAGACGCTGAGAGAGCACCTTCTCTACCCTCACCTTCCGTAGGGGGGGCACGAGAGAAAGGCAGCTGCACTTTCCATTATTAGTTTGGCAATGTAGAATAATCCTATACTGTCTGTGTTAGCAATACTCTTCCTTCCCTTACGCAGGTAATATTCTCCATAGTGGAGCGAGCTGGGGGGGACAGTGGTGCTGAAGGGTGCACCTTGTCTTTCAGCAGCTCTCTGACAGATCTCACCCAGCTGCAGGTAGGGATCACTGCCAGGCTCAGGTAACAGCCTGCAACCCCACCAGGAGCTTTACCCCACCTCTACCTTCCCTTCAAGGCTGCCTTCATAAAAGAAACCAAAGACACCAATTAAAATTCTGGTCTGCCACCTTGAGCCGGGCCATTTTCCTTATTAAAGCACAGTCCTACTAAATTCAGGGGGGGCTCTTGTGGCATATATTGCAGCACGTTTACAGCATACTTGTGGTGAGACTTCCCTCCAAGACTCCTGAAATACTCCTGCACAACCCTCTCTGGTAAGGACATATGGCTGCATAAGAGCTGCATTGAAATAAGAGAATTTTCATAAGCATAAAACTGAAATAAAGTAATGGGAAATCAGACTCTCAGTGTACACCAGATTGTTAACTTTACTTCTGAATTGCTATGCTTTTTGGGCAAAGGGGCATTAGATCTAATTTTTGGTGCACTGCTAAATTACTTCATTATATGTTTAGTGCATTTTTATCTTACAAAACACTCAGAAGTGGCATTTTTGCCTGCCAAAGGTAATAGATTATACACTAAGTCATGTCATTTCCCCACTTCCTTTTCTACCTGTCAGCTTCTAACAAAGAGCGAAGAATGACCCTATTATTTTTTTTTTTAATCAAATATATTTTATCTCTTTGTTGTTCTGAGTTTTACTCTGATGTGTGGGTGGGTAAAACTATAAGGATATCTTTTATCATTTCTGAGAAATGTGATAAGAGGCAGACCAGGCACTTCAACATGGTGCTAATGCAAGGGTGACTAATGAATGAGCATGAAAAACAGACAGTTGTCAGCCAGGCATTAGATGCAAACCAGACGAACAGAACAATGCAGCATTACTGTCAGGGAAAGATGGATTTCTGCCCTTGGAAGACCTTTAAGACTCTCTGCGCCTTCTAGTAACTCCAATGTCAACTTTCCTCCTATAACAAACAACCTATAAAGTATGAGCAAGCTTGAAGAGCACAAAAAGAAAAAACCCACATTTTTTTTCTATACAACTGTCATATTAACTATGGGCATTGAGAGAAATACGTGCAGTGTGAGCTTTCAGAGAAACAACAGTTTAGGAATGTGAAAAGACCTCCACAAAATATATTTCCTTACAGAAGATAGCTTGCTTTATGTAGGTAAGTATATACAGACATCCATATAAAACCAAATGTGTCATAAGCAAAAAATACAATTAAAACACTAGAGAAAAAGTGAATAGTGAATATAATTTTAGCTGGTTTTAGATATGCGATATGTAGGCAAGATTTCAAGTCTACCTCTTTCCCTTGAGAGTGTTCTCAAGAGTCAAGGTTCATGTCTTTTAATTTTACCTAAACTAGTAAGAACACCCAAACAAAAAAATAGTTGTGGGAAAAGAGTGGTAAAATGCCACTGATGTTCTACAAAGAGAATCCACATGCTTATGAAAACACATCTCAGTGCGTTCCCAAACTTGGATGACTGATTCTTAGTTTGAGAAACATGACTAATACTGTAAAACTGGTCTCTTCCTCTTCCATCAATTCCCACAACATGGATGGAGTTAAGAGACACCTTTTTTGCTTCCCAAAAAGCCATTAAAGACTGAATGGCAAATACAAATGTAGGAAAACCATGCCCTGTCAGGCACACTTTGGCCTTGCATTTCTGTTCACAGTTGAGTCTATGACCTTGGCGCGGAGATCAATTGCACTGGTGGGTAAACAATGGAAAGGTTAGGTTCAAAAACCTCTTATTTTCCATTTTGTTCTTGTGTGGTTCCATCTCTGTGTTAATAATTAGATCAAACCAGATTTCCAGTGAGACAGTCACAGGAGTATCATCAGTCAGTAACCCAGGGGATTCCTCTGCAACCTCTATCAATGGCTTTTTAAGTGTGGTGTCTTGCTCTGCTGTATCAGCTGCACGCTGGGAGTCGATCAAAGCCTCCTGCCCTCCTCCAGAGCACCGCTGCTCATGGAATGGAATTGCAGCTGGACAGGGCTGTGCTCTCAGCTGGCCCATGCACAGCAGCTGGAGCTGAGGACTGAGGAAATAAGTTAACACCTCAAAACTCTGTCTTAATGCTCAATACACAACTCTGTGCTACTCTTTCCTTCTCTGGAGGGGCTATTTCACTTCTGGCCAGTCCTAAAGACAAATGTTGCAGCACCATGAGGCTGACACAGCCACCTTCTCAGTCTGGAGAAGAACATCAAGGATGGTGGAACTTCCACCTTTCCAAAGATCCTGGCAGCTCATGGCTTGGGCTGAGCTTGTCTGTAGCCCTCTGTTGGCCCAGGCAGTAAGGCTGACACCCCACAGAGCCAGGAAGCAGCATAAGCTTTCACGGCCAAGCAGCTGAGGGGAACTGAGGCAGCTTCTTGGAAGTGCACACCTTGTTTTGGGGATGCAGGCTGCTCTATCCACTGACCTGAGCAACAGAAGGAGGTGAGGAACACCCTTTGCTTGCCAGGCTTCAATCTGCAAGACACTCTGCAGGAGCTCAGGACCTTCTCTCCGCTTTTATTTCCTTTGTATTTTCAGCCTGAACCAATGGGAGGTGCAGACTGGCCAGCCTTCATTCTGTCAATGGTATCTTTAGCCAGCTGGGGTACCCTGAAGACTTTCTAGAGACTCACTGTCTACAGATCTGCAAAAAACCCATTCTTTTCCCCTCCTCTCTTCAGCTCTAAGCTAGTTCAGCTGGGTGCTCATAAGACTAAACACTCTTTTGCAACACAGCTTCCTTGAGGGCTGTACTTATAACGAAGAATGATCCACTCAACACATTTGGTATTGAAACAACTGTAAAAGATACAAGCAAACAAATTTTATCAAGAATCCACTGAGCAGATAGGTTCCTGGGTGCACACTGATCGTACTGTTCTCCTCCTCTTCTAACTTGATACCTCAATATTTTGTTATAAGTTTAACCTGAAAACCAACTTATAAACTTAATTCTATTCATTATTTTATTTGGTGATTGAAGATGGACTCCTAAGTTCTTGCTTTTCAAATAAATCTAAATGTAATGTTCAAATGATCTAACCTTTACAGGTGCCTTTTTACATGACAGATGTGCTAAAGGTACTAAAGATGGACATTAGAAACATCAGGTGTACATTACAATTGATATGTAGAATTGAATTTACAAGACACTGAAACACTAAAAATGAAAAATATTTATATAAATGGTATTTTGTTGTTGCACTTCTGGTATAATAACCTAACTCACACAGCTGTCTGCTCACTACTAAAATACAAGCAAAATTTTGTTAACTTCCTGGCTGGATCCATCAGCACTAAGGTCCTAAGCAGACTCTACTGAAAGATGATAATTTCTTAGGCAGGACAGTGTAGGTAGGATATTCTCAAGGCTCCTACAGAGAGATTACATTAAATTCAGTAAAGGTGTTTTCTTTTGTTTTTTAAGCAATGCTAACATCAAGTCCACCCTAGATAGAGTCTTGGCTCTTCAATGAAATGTAATTTGTATTTATTACTGTTGTAAAAGCATTCTTAAATTCGGGAGTGGTCATGCCTGTTAACTTGGGAAGTGGTACAGAAACATGCTGATCAGGAGCACAAGCAGAGTGGTAGGTAGGATTGAATATGCTAAATGCACAGTTAACCTCTTTGCTGCCCTTTCTGTAATCTGTTGTTCGTCAGTAATCTCAAGACCACGTGCCTCAGTCATCCCTTTATTCACTACAAGCAGCAGATATTGATTAGTAGCAACTTAAATGGTACACAAGGAAGGAAGGAAGGAATTAAGGTCCTATCTTTGCTAACTCTCATACACACTTACCAAAGTACACGAACCACATTTTTATGATATTTTTTAATACTGGATTTTAATACTGGATTACCTGAACATACCTTCCTATCAAAAATTTTTAAGTGTTGGCCTTCCTAGCTCCCTCTGCTTATCTCAACATCCACCCAACCTTGTACCTATTGCAAAGAGCTCTAATGCTTTTGTGGCTGCACGTGTCCTCACAGCTCTGCTTGGATCAGGTATGTGAAGGAAGAAAGAAAGGCACTGCAGACATGTGACACAGAGTGTGGGCCCCAGCACTAAAAGGTGAGATAAACAAGTATCAGTAAAGAATATGTGATTGTTTTTCATATCTGCTTCTTTGCATAACTGCATACCCCTTGTAAGCAGCAATAAACCATCAGATGAACCAATCTATTTTTCTGTACTGCATTTATCTTATCAGTATACAGTATCTGACATGCATATATTAACTGCATGCCTTTGAAAAAATGTCTGGGGGAATAAAGGCTTTCAGATAAGTACATCGGAAACTAGTACAAAATTATAAAAAAGATTAACAAGCACAGTTCCTTAATATACCAGGGGCTTTTAAATTTTTTTTTTCTTTTTGTTCTTCAAATTCTGATTTTAAGATAATGAATAAAGGAAAAGAAAAAACTACTCACATCCATTACACCAAAGAAAGATCAGGTAATAGAAATTACAGAAAAAGCTTCTATTTTTTCATAGATGTTCAACAAATCCAAAACCTGGGAGCAGATTTAGGGCTTGAATTTTTACTATATTTTCTCAAGGAGGGCATGGGTTAACATCATGAAGTCAGTGAAGCTACAGCAACACCAAACTGGTGCAAATGGAAAGTGAGGTTGCTCTATGCACAGGGGCTCAAAGCAATTTGTCTTAGCCACCCCCTTATTATCTGATCTAAAAATTAGGTCAAACCCTGCAGCTACTGTTTAGTCTTTATCAGATGTATTTTCCAGTGGGTTTAATTCTACTTTTGGTTACACAGGCTCAGATCTCATTCACTGTTTTAACAGGAATTTTGCCCTGTTCGGTTTTATCTGCTCAATGACATAAGCTCTGTTACAGAAAATTCACATTAAAACTTTATATTTGGTTGCATTTTTCACAGTCAAAGGTAAAGTTGCCCAATCCCTCTCCTTTCTCCCTCCCTCCATAACAGGAAAATTTTTAATTAAGCAGGAAAACTGTATCAAAACATATTAGTGACTCCTAAGGCTCCTGATAGGATTTGCCTAGAATAAATCAGAAATGTGCGAATAAATAGGAAATGTGTTTTAGCACTTTCCTAGGCAAATACCTCAGAAAATTTATTGTATCTTTCCAGCTCCACCAACATGCATACATTAGGTGTCACTACTTTGTTGGTTTCTGATATATCTAAAATGGCAAAGTGAAAATTAATCTCCACAAATCTGCTGGTTTAACAGGATGAAATGCTCAGCTCTGCTCTCATGGGGAGACCAATGCTCCGGGATGATGAATTCCATGAAACAGGAAAAACATGCCTTTGCACAAACAGCCTGCACAGAAGGGAGTAATTTCCCAGCATACTCATGATCCAGGAGTGCAACAGTGATTTGCTCTTAAATGCCCTGAACACTTAGGGAAGCTGGAATGTTGTCTTTAGACTCAGACTCTTTTCCTGTCTATATTGCCAGCATGGGCAACCTTTGAAAACCAGCAGCATCTTTACTCCATATTTATTGATCACTCTTTTCCTGAATAACTGAAGCTCTTGGTCAAAGCAATGTTGCAATTGATTTTCACAGAGCACTTCCATTGACCAGGTTGTTATGTACTTTCTGACACATGCCTGACCCTGTATTAAACAAACACAAGCTGCTTTTCCAGGATGCACATTTTTCACACTTTCAAATTACTTTTCAGTTAATTCTATTACACGCTCAGTGAACAGTGATGCTGGGTGCTATTTTTCTGTTTGTTTGTTTTAATGGAGTGCAGCTCCAGCCCTTGAGAGGACACAATAATTCCAGAATAAGACATAAGGGCATAAGGGAGAAAAGACTGAAAGGGGATGAGGAGAAAAGGAGGAGATGAATAGGCAGAGGGAGAGGGAGAAAGAGGGAGAGGGAGAGAAAAGGAGAGGGAGAGGAGGAGAGAGAGAGAGAGAAAGAGGAGAGAAGCTTTTCTTAATGTGCTAGATATGGCTAGCTATGTTACATTTGTACCTGCCAAGACAAAATCACCAGGTTCGGGTATTAAGACAAATAATTCCACTTAAGTAGTTTACACACTTCATTGGCCCCTCACCTTTCCTAAAGGTGTCCGTGCTCACTCTTGTGCCAATTAAGAGGGAAGACCACATTGGTGACAAATAAGCAGCTATAGCTACAGACTGATGTGGAGAGATGGACTCTTCTGTCCCTTTTTGGACATCCTTGACTGCCTGGATTAATAAATACTGCATAGAACCTACGTCGTACCCCAGCCTCATGTGTAACCATCAGAGTACTTAACCAGCTGTGTTGGAAGTTTATTGTGACACAACTATTATATTGCCAGTGCAGATTCAGTCCTAAGAAGTCAAAGCTGTGAATACAGATGAGTGTTGGTGTAACTGAGTTTAAAACATGGAGTTTAAAACAGTCATCTCGCAGATCAAATAAAGTCAGAAAGTAAGGCATATTCCCCACATCAGCTGTCTGAGTTCCTAAAAAATAGGCCTGAGTTACCTGAGAAATTTCTAGACATCTGTGCATGGACAATTTTGCAGAGAATGTGCTTTTGCTGCTGGTTTAAAGTCTGCAGATGGAAGGACTAATACTTCAACCCTTAACCCCAAGGACTCTAAGTGACTTGCCTGTGCCACAGCTGTCCAAGAACCCCAAATTCAGGGACAAGAGGTTAAAAAAACTTCAGTAAAATACAAAGCCACATTTGAGTTACAGGCCTATAAAACTTCCTGGTGTTTATTTAATTAGACTTTTCTGCAGGGGGAAAAAAAAAAAAAAAGCCACTGAGACTCTGGAAAAATCACTGAACCGATTGTTCCCCTCTTTCCAAAATATAGTAAGAAAAATAAGCAAGCTCTGTAGTATGAGCACCTTCAATAGAAATGTGGACACCTGGGAATGTCAGTTGATATAAAATAACTTGCATTCACGCATAATGATTGTGTGTTTTATAGAAATTAGGTGCACAGGTATGCCAGCACACTAAAATTACTTAAATATCAAGTAAAATACACTTAAGTATATATAAAATACTTCCAAACTGTGTTAATTTAATGGTCATCTGTTAAGGGCTACCTGGCAGGACATGAAAATCTACTGAATGAGTTAACTGCAGAGTCCTAATCTAAAAAACCTGTTCAAACATTGCTAAGCCTCTCTGAAATGCTGACTGTTTGGAAGAAAAAAAGAATTGAAATCACTCTCTTTTGTTTCAGTACAAAAAAGGAAAATCCTCAAAGTTTTGAAAAGCTTCCTGCCACGGGAAAGCAATATGCACACATGTAATGGTATTTCTGCTTTTGCATTTTGGATATTTTTGTACAATAATTTTAATTCCCCTTAGCCCTGGGGAAATTCTTCTCTGAAGGTAGTCCTGTACTCAAAAGCACAGGTCCCTTTTTCCAGTCAGTTACTTGGACTAAAAGCATTCAAAAATGGGTATTCAAATGGCACCTCTGAGATTTGTATCTGGATGTTTATAAGAAGGTACCTCCTCTTTGAGGATTTAACCGAGTAGTACTTTCTCAAGAACAGAAAGAGAATCAAGCCCTTAATGGAGAGTTATAATGACAGAGAGTCCTTCCTCTAACGTGTCTGTGAAAAGGTTTATTTGGCTGGAAGAATTCTCTTATCCCATTATAAATTGTTAGGCACAGTACAGGAAATATGTTGCAAATACAGCTTCTAATGACCTTTTCTCACAAAATGTGTTTTTGCTGAGGTGAAAGCAGTGGAAGAGAGGCAATTCTAGATGATATATTTTATTCCTATTATACAGAACAGTGTTTCATCATGTGAAAGAGAAGTGGGAGTCCCCAGTGTGACTACTCTATTACAAAGAAAAGAACCTCTTTGAAAATTAATGAACATTAAATATTTGTACAGTCAAATGAAGATCTGTTTTCAGGGAACTGGTTGCCCTGTGTTCTTGGGGTCTAAGCTGGGAATGGTTCCAAATAAATACTGAGGTTAGTAGCCATGAATAACAATGATGAAATACTAGGGTTGAGATGACCACTTTCAAACTCATATTCCCAATCTGATCACATGATATGCTAAACACACACTTTTTTCTTTGCTAAGGAACAGCAGCTTTATTGTCTGACTGCAGTGACATATATTTTCAGCTTTACAGAAAAGACCCTGGGTGTTCTGGTGGACACCAAGCCAATAATGAGTCAGAAACGTGGCAAACATGAGCAAATATGGCTAATGCTGTCCTGGGCTGTGTTAGAGAAAAAGTATTGACAACAGGTGAGGGAGCTCATCCTTTCCCTCCATTCAGCCCTTGTGAGGCCACACCTGGAGTGCTGGAACCAGTTCTGGGCTCCCCAGTTCAAGAGACACATGGCTATATGGAGGCAGTCCAGCAAAGGGCCACAAAGATGACAGCAGCATCTCTCCAACAAGAAAAAGCTGACAGAGATGGCACTGTTCATCCTGGAGAGGAGAAGGCTCAGGGGGATCCCATCCATGTGTATAAACACCAGATAGGGGAGCACAACAAAGACATAGCAGGCTCTTTTCAGTGGAGGCCAGTGATGGGACCAGAGGCAATGGAAAGAAGATGAAACACAGAAAGTTCACTCTGAACATCAGGCAACACTTTCTCATTGTGAGGGTGACTGAGCAGTGGCATAGGTTGCCCAGACAGCTGGTGCGGTCTCCTTTGTTGGAGATACTCAAAAGCCATTTGGAGATGGTCATGGGTAATTGGCTCTAAGTGGCCCTGCTTGAGCCAAGGGTTAGATCAGATAACCTCAAAAGGTGCCTTCCAGACTCAAACACTCTGTGGGTCTGTGAAAAAAACAGCTATCGCCTCTTTTCATAGCTTGCTTTGTTAAGGTTTCTTCTTGTTAGTACCACACACTTTTATTGAAACATAAAACTGCTGTACCCAATAAATACTGGTTTTGATGCCACATATAGGAGAAGAATGAGGTTCAGCTCTTAAGAAGAGAATAAGCTGAAACTCTTGTGACTATTTCTGAAGGCCTCCGTTTCAGTATGCATCAATAACTGCACAAAACACAGAGCCTAAGTGGCTGGAAACTAAGTATCTCCCTCAAACGGCAGGGATTGCACTTCTCCTCAAGGAAACACCACCAGACCCAAGCTGCACACCAAAGCACTCACATGCAATGCGGACGTAGGCTTTCCGGCTCTTGGTGGTGCCTGCGGAGCTCCAGGCAACACACTGGCACCAGTAATCCTCCGGCCCGAAGAGCTCCTCCACTTGCTGGCGGGAAATCTCGATGCTGACCTCCCGGACAATCAGACCTGTCAGGGTGCAAGGAACACTGATCAGTGTTGGGCTTACTGATGTGATGCCATAAAGATTTTTTGCCTTTTCTTTCATACCCCTGTTACACCTTTTTACAACTTCTGTATTCCTAGTGCTTTTTGCCTACATTCTTGGACTTGTTTGTCAAGCTAAGAGACATTTTAGAAGCTTCATAGCTAGGGATCAGTGTGCCCCAGACCCCAAGGTCCTCTCCAGAACACATTCTGTAAACCAAGATAGAACCATCCAGGGGAAGGCTCCTTGGGGAGGGGGGCTCACTTGAGCCTCTCATTGGGGAATCTTTGATAGATATGCTATACCCGATCTTTGGGGATATAGACTCGGCGGGGTGCATCTCGATGCATATGACCTGGACGTGTGCACCTAAGGATCCTTAAAATAAATCCCAAGGTAAAATCCCTTTTCCCCTTCTAACCGTGTATGACTCTTGATTTTAAGACCAGGAAAAGGCATCAGATGGACAGAAAGAGTGTAGTTACAGAAGTCTGCTTGCAGATCTGCTGGGAGTCCTTCCAGCTCTCTACAAATATCCACTCAGCAACACAGATTGTCATAAGGATGGGGAGGGGAAAAAACCTTCCACTCTATCTGCATAATGAGAGATGTGGGTGAGTGAAAAACTAATTGCTGAGATTTTGACTTTTATCACATACAGCATGTATTTTAGACAAATCAGGGGAACAGCACCTCAGCTAATATAAATTGTACCACATCTCTAGGACAATTTACATCAAGAGATATTGCAGCGCAGTTTTATTTTGATATATCATAAAACCACATAGTCGTTCAATTTATACAACTTCCTTAGCCCTTTTGATAAAGTACTTCATCTCTTTATCCTAGACAGACACAGCACAGTAAGAAGTTCTTTTACTGTGACACTGAACTGCCCAGGAAAATGGATTTTAGGACGGCAGAAAATGATACTTTGTAATGATGAGCACATGTGCTGCAGTATGGTCATTGCAAGCTGCAAGATGGGCACTACTACTGTCATATATGCTGCAGATACTGGAATATTTTTAAAGAGATTTTATAACACAGTGAAACACAATTCAGTGCCTCACAGCCTCTCTGGCCCTGGCCTCTATAACCCATCTCAGCACAACCCTCCCCCAAACCCACAGTTGCACCCACGAGGACAGTGACCCACTTGCCATCCTTCCAAGCAGACCGATATTTGCCCACATTTCCCACACACTGCTCTCTCTGGGGAAGCTGTTTTGCTTCTTCCAAGTGCAAGGAAATTTTGCGGTGTCTCAGACACCACTGCGAGAATTGCTGGCAAAATGTGCAGATCCTCTAATGACAACCACTGTGGGTTTCATACTGACACAACCCCTTTCTCTGCTTCAAAATGGACTGCCTGGTCAAAAGACTCTTAATTACAGGGTGGGGGTGGGAGAGAGCACTCACACCTCTTCTCAGCATGTTTGGTCTTTGCTGATGATGCCCAAGTATCGACAAATTTCTAATGCCTGTCTGCCTGTAGAGAACACCACTGCCATTTCAAAAACATAATCTTGCAAAGAGCCTAGAATATATAAATTCACATGCAAATCTTTTGTGTAGTGAGATTGATTTTCTTTTTCTTTCCAGAATTGCCAGGAAACCGAACTGAATTATCCTTGGATCAGAGCATGCACAGTTTGTCCCCATCACCAAACACCAAAGGGCAGGTCCTTCTGCTGAGCACAGACTTGAGCCTGTGGAGGCTGGCTACCCTCAGCCTCCTGCCACACGGCTTACAAGGGGATATTCATAATGTGAATGTTCCCAGTTGTACTGCATGGCGTGTTCCTCAAGCGCTGGAAACCAGGCCAGCCCTTTGATTTGCCTCCAGCCTCACAGAGGCTCCATTCAGGGAGCCAGCGATTAATTACTGTTTGCACACAGTTGTGCGCTGTCACTGTGGCTGCATGCTGCCTGCATCCCAAACTTGGGCAACAACCTAGCAGCAGAAAGGAGTTAAGGCATGGAACACCACAGACTTCACTGGTGGGAATGCCTTCTAATGAGATGCATCTTCCTGCTAGAGACTATCACAGCCCAGCTCCTTTTTTATTTCATTATCCTTGACATCTTTAGCCATTGAATAATCAGCTACTTTGGGGGAAACACTTAATAGCTCTTCTCCTTGAAATGAAATCCTCAAAATATGGCAACAGCTCTCCGAAGAATGAAAATCAAAGCAGTGCATGGGCATTTGATATGCAGGGAATACTGTATTATAAACTTACTCTGCTTTGTTGAGCTAATTTGGCTCCAAAAAGGGTTTGAGGGATAGCTTTTGTCCTGGTGAGAAGAGCATGAAGTGGGTGGGGAGGGAGCATGTACACTACATGCATAGAAATTGTTATATTTTCCCAGTGCAACTGCTGTTAGCCTAAAGATTCCTTCAGTTTGTTCCCACAGTTTTTATTGCACTAGCCCAGGGAGCTTTTGAAGGTTACAATATTATGTTTTTATAATAAGGCTGATTATGACAGAGTTTGATGGAGCAGTGAACTTTGTTACCCAAGGGCCAAAACAAGCAGGCTCATAATGACCATACTGGTTAATAATGATTATGAAATAGTTTTAACATTCAAGACACAAATGCCATTTTCTGATTGTCTGTGGAAGATAGAAAACTATACAGCAAATAGCTGCTCCCTCTGAATGCACCAGCAGAACTTTTTATCTCTGACCTCCTGAGATGCTTTCTAATTCAAAATAACAGGCTACTCCAGGTAATGTCTTTTGGGACAGCTGTGAAGCATGGACAGGTTTCAGGTTATTCAAAGTAATTTGGTCTTTGAGTAATATCAACAGTTGTGCCATGACCAAAAAGACACACACCTTCTTTCCATAGCAAATAAATTCTACCTCTTTCTGCTTACAAGCAAAAATGTCATTGTGTCTTTATCTCTGAGGTAAACTATCTGTCCTAGAGTTGAAAATGTATCAAACCAGTTGGTACTGCCACAAGATCATCTGGGATATAAGGACCCATGGCCAGAACTCGGAGCTGATTGCACCACTGCTTCCCAGCATTGCCCACTGGCACCTTATTGCACAAACAGCCACATTGATTTAGGAGAAAACCCTCACCAGCTGAAATGCACCCACCCTCAGACCCTGGGGAGAGCACAAAGGGACATGTTTCCCTTGTTGTACCAACTTGCAATCTTACTCCTTCTGCTAGCACACTCCGACATCACCCCTAACAGAAAATCCTTTTCTAGGCCACATTGCAAAAACTACAATTTGCTGACATATCTCAGATAGCAATTGCCTTGTTACCAGCTGACACACTGCTGTACATGAGATTTCACTGAGGAGCTAGCACACTCTCTCTGCTTTCATTCAGGAGTGTATTGCTTATCCATCTCATGTGGGCAGCAAGTGCAGGAAAACCCTTGCATGATGACTTCAGAGATCTTCATCTTATCTCTGTTGGACCTGCTTCTGCTTCTACACCAAAAAACATTAGCTAGAGGGATGAAAAAGTAAAAAAAAAAATAAAGGAAAAAGGAGAAAAAAGCTGAACAACCCCTGTCTCAGTATTTCCAGACAAGGTGACATGCTGCACCTCTTATTCAGGTAACTGTTTATCAAATTGCTTGATTATAGGTGAGTGCACGATCTTTGAGAGCAAAATTAGAAGTTGCTTTATAAAATGAGTTCCTATATTGTGCCCGAATATACTTAGGACAAGATAGACTAGGAGATTAGCAATAATTTATGCATCATATAATCTACCTGGTACTGGCCTATTCTACTTTGTCACTGTGCTAAGTAACAAAGTGTCATCTTCTCACAGAGAGTAAATCCTCTACCTTACCTTCTTCTTTAGAAATATATTGAATTTTTCAGTCTAGTTCTTCATATGGCTAAGCTATACAGCAGGTGAAGATACACAGCATAAATGTGGGGGGGGTTTTTAACTCTTAAGTAAGCTGCACATTTCCACAATTACAAAATAATCACTTAGATGGTGCAACAACCCACAAGAAGTCAGGATCTTCCTATTTCGAGCAATGCAATAACAAACATAGCTGAAGGGAAATAACAGCAATGTGGGCAGCTAGAATGCTTGATTCCTTCTATAAATCCAGAAAGAGCAGACCAACGGGATATCCCTGACCATATGATGACATGCTCAGCATATAAAGCTGAGAGAAGGATAAGGAAGATGCTCAGAGTGGTGGTATTTGTCTTTCCAAGTCACCTGTGATGGAGCCATGCCTTCCTGAGAACCAAGGAGCCTGCCCACCAAGTGTTGAATAAATTCTTTGTTTCGCTTGTGTGGTTTCTGCTTTACTTATTAAACTGCCTTTATCTCAATCCATGAGTTGTCTCACTTTTACCTGTTGGATTCTCAGCCTCATCCCACCAGGGGAGTGATTGAGAGGCTGTGTGGGGCTCAGTTACCAGCTGCACCTAAAGCACAACAACCAGTCTAAGACATTCTTTTGCCCCAGTAGTTTACTGTCCAGTTCAGGGAGAAAGACAGCAACAAAGAAAGCTCGTCACATTTGTCGTAACTGGTCTGCAATTATGTCCCAGTCCAGTGAATTAAGTAGGTTGTCCATAAGTCACAATTTTTGCCTACTTACTAGCACAGCTTATTCAACCATTCATTTCAATAAAATAAATGTATTTCTGGGACTAATACAACTTAGGCTCTGAAAAGGGGTAAAACTTTACTTATTTCTGCACATTATGAGGGATTGACGGGCAGAGAGAGGCAGAGGGAGGCAGAGGGTGGAAAGAACCTTGCTCAGTCTGCCTACTGCTAATGTGTGCAGCTCAATAAGCACGGGGAGAGGCACCGGTTCATGGTGTATATCAAAATCCAAGTTAATACCCCTCATGGAGCAAAAGGAAGTGTGAAGATGGAATCATGCCTTATATGCATGGCCTTTTATTATAACTGTATCCTAGAAACACAATCAAGCAAAGACACACTTCACACACACGGTCCCCAAGTGCTTAGCTTAGCTGGCTATACAAACTGTGAGGTAGATTACCTGGTCTTCAGAGGCACAAATGTTATCTTTTTTAATGTATGCAAATGTAATGTAATTGTAGATATTATGGCAGATTATTGATAACCGCAATTATAACTCATGGGTTCCATATTGCATCCACCAAAGTAATTGGCAAATTTCCCAATGATTTTAAAAGAAACAGATTTGCTGATGAGACTCATTTCTTTCTAGGGAAGCAAAAATATCTCAAGGTTCTGTGACTATTTAAGACTGCGCAAGAAAATAAATGATCACCATAAACATCAGAAAAAAGAAAATTATTATCAATTAATCAAATGTAATTATTCAGCCTCGAGCCAGCCTGGGTCAGAGAGTTAATATCTACACCTGACTGGCCACCATTCTGCCAAGAAGCTGTTTTGATGTATTTTGGCTGTCATAACTGCTCGGCATTTGATATTAATACCCAAGATGTGTGAAAATACTCCTCAGGACTTTGATAGAGCAATTTTGGTGCAAGTGCTACATTGGTATGTGTTTGAACCCTCTGGCAGAACAGTAAACAGGAACTATTTAGTCGCAAGACTAAACTGCACTTACAAACTCTTAAGAAACTGCATGGATACTTCATTTTCTCTGTAAGTAGAAGTTCAAACAGTTTCGGTGCTTTTGTGCTTTCATTTGCCCAAAAGGTATTTCATTAATTAGTAATCACATACGCCAAAGAACACATTTCTCAAGGAGATGGAACTTTATGACCTACTGGTCTGGAAAAAGACATTACAGTAATACCTGCATATAGATTGCAGGTATCTCACAGCCACTGCAAATAAGTATGGAAATACAGCCCATTTTCACAAAGGTAACTTGCAACCCTTTACACATTCAATTTTTTGAAGTCAGTTCTCAGAGCATCCTCACAAACCTGGTATTCAGTGCTGCTGGTTCCCTCCCTGCTCAGACAGGCAGAGGTTCCCCCAAATGCTTGATACCCCAAATCTCCCTTCCCACTGCTGGGTGGGGACACAGAGGGCAGGGACAGTGTTTCTGTTTGATGGAAGAGGCTTTGGGGAGCCAGCAGCAAAACATCTCTGGAGTAGGGAGATTCCTCTGCACACCCACGGAACGCATACTGCTATAGAATCAAATTATACAGCACGTCACTTAGAAAACCACGGTCTGTCCCCACTCAGGTCCTCAACTTAGACACAGCAAGAAGTATGGTGGCTTGTGCAGCCTTGAAATAAATCAGCACCAGTCTGAAATAGGCCATGCTTTCTGATTCACAGTCCCTTTTCCCAGCTATCAGCAGGAGGAGAGGGGTGGGAAGGGATACTTTATGAATGCTGCTCAGTCAGGACAGATTCGAAGGATGTGAGTATACACACTTTTATAGTGCAAGATGAGGGTGGAAGGAGAATCCTGATACCAAAAAAGGAAGTCAGACCTTTGCAATCATTTCAGGAGGGGATGGATTATCTCCACAGTGTTTGGCAAAAAGAATGAAAGCATTTTCAGTTCTCATATTCCTCACCTCTCTTAAGATTTCAAACAAAGCATCACCCCAAAAATACCTAAAACGCATAGTTTTTGTTTCATGAAAGTGGCCAAGACCACAAGTCAAAGTGGTATGACTGTAAACAGATTTAATAAAAGGGAACTAGATTGGTTTCTTTTCACACAGTCCTTTGTCCTTTTACCTTTAATAGCAAAATTTAAGTGATCAAAGCCAAGAATTATGATCTTTTTACTTATGGATAGTCTGGAATGACGTATCCAATTTATTTAGTTGCTCATCACAGGTGCTACAAACAACCTGTGTCTGTTCACTTTGCTTGGTGAAATAAATTTTTTACAAAGGTAAAAAAAAATATCAGCGCTATGCAGGAATTTAAATTTATTTACCCTCTTGCAGAGATGGATCCCTCACAGTCAGAGAGTTATTCCACTCGAATATATCAGAGTACTTAAACTATAGAATTTGATGTTTAAAAATGAATAAATAGGCTATGCATAAGAAGAACAGCTTCAAATATTAAAGTTCTTGCTGAGAAAAATGTATTCTGTGCACCATAATGGGACTGAGATGATTGCAGAATGGCACACTTTGCCTATAGCTTATTTTCTATATGGAGTACCTGTAATCTTAACAAAAGACAGATAGACAGATAGATATCCAGATACAGTTTAAAAGAGTAAACAGCTTTTACACCCAGTAATCCTTCACACTGTGACTGCCTACACCTGGTTTTGTCTCAATATACTGCTTTTCTGTAAAATGAGGCTGGCTGGAGATACGAAATGACAGCATGAAGATTACAAACAATTTTCCACAAATATTAGCTTAAATATTTGAATTAAGAGGCTTCCAGCTATTTTTGGCCTCTTCATAACTTTCTCTTTAGGAAATAGATATATTCTTAACTCAAATTAACACAGGTGAAGACCGCAATGCAATAAAGTCAAGATTGCTTTAAAGCCCATGTCAAGTTTGCATAGCTCTGCATCACCAACCTATGTTTTCTAATTACCACCTAATGGTATTGAGTTAAGCTAAAATCCCAGCTCCCCTAATATTTTTTAACTGGCTGACTTAAACAAAAATTACAAAGGACTGTCTTCAGAGAGATTTTACTTTGAACTGGAATTAAAGAACATGGATTCTGTTTGGGTTTTGTTTTCTTTTAGTGAAAACAAGGCGTTTTTGTTCTTTTCCCATTAACAACTGAAGGACCAAGTTGCGTAAGATGCAGGGAAGATTTCGAAGATTTCGAAACAGAGTTCTTGGATGCTGGTGGAAAACAAACCATGTGCCCTGGTCCCTGCCAGCATGGTGGGGGTGGGCAGTACAGCCCTGTAGGTTTGTTCCCTTGAAGAAGGTAAAATAGCCCCTCTATCTCCTCCCCTGGCCAACCTTGGTGTAAAGCTGATTGCTTTACATCACCCTTGAACTACTGCTGCTTAATACCTTAGAACAGCATTGTTCTCAGCCTACAAACCATTCAGAGATAAAAGAAAAACACCTCCCAATTTGTTTCTTAATGAAGGCTATTTTCTGGTTGACAGCAGCTTTTGCAAATATGCACAAATTGCTCCAAAATTCATTGCTCTCTTCCACATACAACAGTGTGTGTTACAGTCACCACATTCTTTTTTCCTTTTTCCTGGAAAAAAAGCAATGAGCTCCAGTGTAGCAGGACTCCAAAGAAAACCTCCCTACAAATATATATTTACATTTAACAATGGGCATTGTCATTTCTGAACTCACAGAGGCTGAAGTCTAGGAGCAGAAACAAATGTGACTCAAAGCATCTTGACCCAAAAGCTATCCTGACACTAAGAAGCCCCAGGTGGCAATACCCAAACAATTCCTTGCCTGGCTGGTGCTACTTACTGGGAGTGGAAAGAAGACAGGTTGTCCACAGAGAAAAGCATCTGAGTATGAGCTCTTAGCAGCTCCAGCTTTTGGGTCATAGCCCAATCTTCCCTTCTTTTGATTGAGGAACATGCAGCTGAGAAAAGATGTTGGTTTAGTTTTTTTCAAGGGCCAGGAAAAAAACATGCCAATGGTTTGTGTTTTACTTAAAGCAGCAGTTGAGACTTCACAAAGAAAATCTGTGCACTTCTTATTTCTGGTTCAGAGGATTTACATGCTCTTTTTAATGATCTAGGCCTTCAGCAGTGGGGAATGCTTCCCAGTCCCCAGCTTAGTGCTCATGCAAAATTGAAGCACTTTTGAGGCAGTCTAGAGCCTACAGATGAATCTCAATGTGCAGGCAAAAAGAAATAATGGTTGTTCAGCACTTCACAAGAAGAAGAAGGGGAAATTATGGAAAAAAAAAAAAAAAAAGAAATCTATTGAAGTTCAAACATCTGGGAAGCCAACCGAGAGCGTCTGAATTTTGAACAGCATGTTTACATTCCCTTTGCATAGTGGAGGGGGGCAGGGAAATGAACAATAAATGGGTTTGTGTATAAATTTATATATAAAAATATACATCAAGTTGTTTATTTTACTGACTTACAGACTTATACGTGTTATAGATCTAAAATATGTATCTGCACATGTACATATGTACCACATCCACTTTGCATGGCTTTGAGTAGCAGAGAAAACATGAAAATGCCTTATTTCTGTGAACTTGATGCGATGACACAGTTCAGTGGCTGGTGCAGCTATTGTGGGAGCAAGGACAGTCTGAATGTGACACAAGGGGTCACTCGGGAGCCTCCTCAGCAGTGGTTTTCCTATTTTTTTAGTCTGCAATGTGCAAGAACAGCAGGTTGGGGAAGAAGTTTAAGACCCCCATCATTTTTTGCCACTGCTGTTCTGCATGCTGGGGATGGCATTTCACAGCTGACCTGGGTACCTTGAAAAGAAAGAGAAAACTAAAAAGAAAAGAAGAAAAAGGCTAGCAGCTGCTTTCAAAGCAGCTTTGTCCAGTGCGCTGTCAAGTGAAGTGACTTTCTCCAGACAGAGATGAAGCTCTGGGAATTTAATGTCTGCTCCCCCACCCATCATGTTTTCAGGGTTGTGCCAGGGCAGCAGTCAAAACACCAGCTCCTGAACACCAGGAGGTTTTTCTTAGTTCGTAGTGAACAAAGGAATCACAGCAGGAAGGCGTGCAAAGGGGCAGCCCGGTGGTCACAGAAGTCCTTTGGTGTGTACACGTTTCTAGGTACAGCACAGTTCATGATACTCGTCACCTAGAGGGGGGTACCAGGGATGCAAGCAAGTTCCTCTGCAGATCCATGTGACTTGAAAAAAAGACCTTTTAAAATATGTAAGTAAATGCCATCTATAGTATCCCTGTAAGTCTAGCTGCCTCCTTTTACACTTTTTTTCCTAGGTACCCACCGCTCTGAATTCCAATACTAGTTTCCACCTTAGTTGAAAACAAAAGCACTAAATCTAACCCCCAAAACAAACCTGATCCATTTCTAGGCATTGCTGTTCCTCAGGGCTGGCAGTCTTTACTCCTCTTCAGAGGAGAGTGCAGCAACCAACCCAGGTGCAGCATCAGCCTCATTACAAAAACATAATTATACAAGTCACTGGGAACCCAGAAACTGCAATCAACCAACCGAGAGCCTCTCTGAATCAAAACCTGGGAGCAAAAAATAGAAGAGGCTGCAAGGGCTTAAAGACTTGTATTCAGGGGGTAGGAGAGACAGAAGAGTCTGACAGAAGACTCACTTTCTACTCTTACAATCAAAACATGAAGGGCATGAGCAGTTACGAGGAATTGTGAAAGACATTCCAACAAAACCTGAGGAGAAAGAGCTGCAGGTAACCTTGCAGGTGAATGGCAACGCTGCTGCTACTTACCACATCATGCTGCTCATTTATGTACAAATTGGGAATGCAAGGGAATGACAAAATGAATACAGGCAGTGAACCTCTAAAGGCAGCACAAAATTAGATCCTGGACGGGTCACAGCAGCGTGTGATAGGCACCTCGCTTCCCCTTCAGTATTAGCGGTGATTTGGCACCCTACCTGCACAGCAAAAATAGCCTCACTAAATCTGATCTATGTGCACGGCTTTGCTCCATACAAATGCGCTTTTTTTCCTAAAAAAACATTAAAAATATAAAAAAAGGAAAGGATTTCTCCAATGTAGTTTTAAAGAATAAGAATTCTTCTTCGGATGATGATTTCTCTGCCTAATGAGCTAATAGAGGAAAACACAGAAGATAGCACTCAGGTAACTGAGATAACAAGCTTAGACAGATATCAAGGGAGTCTGGAAAGCACTTGAATGTTTAGCACAGTCACTAAGACCTCAATGTCTCTAAACGGTGTTAGACCACAGCCACATACCCTGGCTGCATCAGACTGTAACTTGTTTGCCCAGAAGAAAAAGTAAGGTATCATTTTGACCTTCCATTTTCCTGAGTGTTTTCAGGTATTTTTGCGAAGAAACTACAGATCTACTAGTCCTACACATTCTCATACTTAATTAACTGAAGAAACTACACTTACAGGATGCAGATGTTCCTGCCAGGGTGCTACTTGAGGTGCAGCACTTTTGTTTGACAGCCCACAAGACCTTGGATGTGCTCTTCTTTTCCACCCTGCTCTTCTTTTCTGCCATTACTGTATCCAAGAAACAGCTGTTTTCCATTTAGGCCAGTAGGTGCAGGATGGAGACTAAGCTTTGGGACTCACTTCCAAATCAAGATCACATTTATGAGCCTTTCAGGCATCAGACCACCCTCGCCGCAAGGGCTCCAGATCCCACACAAAGGGCTCAAAAGGAGCTGGGGAACATGGATGGAAAAAAGAAGCATTGCTGTGCAAAGTTGTGGCTAGTCTGAAGCTGTGGTGGGTGGACTGATGTCAAAAGACGTCTTTTGGAGAATTAATGGGATTATGAGTGTGTAACAAAGGGTTTAATGAAGGAAAAACTTGAGGAGATAGATGTAGACTGGAAATATTCAAGGGGCTATCTTCAAAAGCTTCAGATGCACTAGGCATCCATATTCCTCTTCTAATTATTTTAAATAACTTTATTTCCGGTCTCAGATTTGTTTTTCTACAAGCCTACAGGAAACCTCCAGGACAATCAGGCAAACAGCTGCAGATAGGAAGTTAATGCTGCCATAAGAAATGAATAAATATCCTAAAGCTTTTATCTTTTGGTCCCAAAGCACTTTGCAGAGGTAAATAACAGAGACACTGAGTGATTTGCACAGATATGTGGTGAATACACAGAAAATCTGGAATGGGCAAATGACCCTTCCCATGGGCCCATCATTACTCAGAGGAGGAGCGTGACAGGGATTAACTTACAGGAAGAGTAGCTCCCTCTGTTAGCATGCCTGAGTACCCTGAAGGATAGAGCAAGGCTGGGAGAACATGCCCCAGTCAGATTAGCACCAGGAGCGTTTTTAAGGTCCACTGCTGCTGTATGCAAAAGTGGCTGGGCACACACACCCACAAGAAAAAGATCTGCTGGAAAGGGCAGCAGTAGCAGGAGGACAGGCAGGTCTCAATGGCTATGAACACAAAAAGAAGGTGTCTTGGTCTAAGAGCTGGATGCAGCCTTCCGCAAAGGCTTAGAGGGACAAAACCCCCTCATACAACAGTTTGATTAAATAATAAATTATTGTTATGTTAAAGCATATATTTTAAGTGAATACTATACTCAGTTGAGTCTAAACACAAAAACCATCAAGTCTTTTGCAGGCCTTTAAAGAAAAAAATAATTTCCCTGGGCTTGGGGCATGGCTTGGTATTGCCTGTAAGATTTGCTTCCAGAAGCAAATATCTAGTCCAGTGGTCTTATTCTGTTTACAGAAGTTTATTTCCCTTCTTCAGGTATGGCCTGACCTTAGCAATTTCTCCACTTACTTCAACGAAAAACCCCCACTGTTTTAAATGTACGTCCTAGAAAATGGTGGTTCTCTACCTCTCTGTGTGTTTCCTCTGATGCTTCCAAAATGGCTACTTTTTCTGTCCAAATATACTAATTGCTCAAGATAAAAGTGCAAACTTTGTCTTCTTGAAAACACTGTCTGCAGCAGCTTTGTTGATGGGTATTCCCTTGATCTGGGTGAGGGGAAACCACATTCCCAGCAGCTGATTTTGAAGATGCTCTTGCAGCAGTAATGGGCACAGGGCTCCTCTTCCCCAGGAGAGCTGCCTGTCAGGACACAGGGAGCGACAGGCAGAAAGAAGATGGCCCAAGTGACAGCAAAAAATGTCTGCAACTTAAATTTCAAGTAGGAAAAAACCCCTGGGTTTCTCCATATATTTTATGGAAGTAAAGAGCCTGTATTTCCCCAGAGAGTTCCAGTTCTTTGGAGAAACAGAGTTATGTGCTTCATTCTGCACCACCCGCAGCCTTTCAGACCATATGTATATAAGCATGTTTCACTTGCAGCAACCTTCCAAAGAGGGAACAGACTTCAAATTATGGAAGAAAACAGATTGTAGTATCAATTCTAACCCACATCTCAAAACTATTAATAGGAGCATTTGGGAAGAGATACTCAGGCACATTTTTAAATTTCCTTGAAACGAGCTGGATTAGAGCAGAGTATTGAAGGAGCAGAGCTGAAAATTGGCAATACGTTGCTGAGAAATAATTATTTTGTATATGGGTGCTTGATGTCTGTAATGGATTTGATCCAATGATAAATGGAAAATAAAATGACTTCTGACAATGGCAGAATGAAAGCAATCCTTATTTATGATGTGTGGCTACCCTTACTAACATAACCCCAAGGTATTCTACCTCAGAGAATGAAAATATTGCAGGCTAGGTCTAACTGCAGCATTCAGCATCACTTGTTATCTGTGTAGTGAAGTTCATAGGGACACTGGTCACATTTGCTCGGAAAAATAGCTTTTTCCTTATCTTATGGATTCTTCAAAAATAATACAGAAAATTAGGAGGCTACAACATGTCAAGAAGCAAAAGAGATTAAGTAAAAAAGATGGCCAGAGAAAGAAAATAGCTGTAAGGAAAGGAAGATCTAGGGGTAAAAGAAATGAGTAAAACATTATCCCTCCACATCTCTCCCTGAGCTGTGCTTACTTGGGGATTGGAGGCACTGGAATTTTGTATTTGGGCTGCCAAATTAAGTTCTTCAACGCTGTTATTCAAAGACATGCAATACTAAGAAATAACGGCTTTTCTTTTTTATAAAAAATACTAAGACAAACAAATATGACTTCTCAAAATGAGAGGCTGTATAATGATCTTTGCTGTACAATCAGAAGTCCCAGCTTAAACAACGTCTGTGACTTTTGTCATTAGGGCAATGCAGCCTTCTAATATGTGGTGTGACAAACACCAAAATAAATGGCTTTCATGAGATGTACACACAGAGAGGAAGATGAAGCCACAGAGCCTTTTGTGCTGGGAGTGATTTTCCTGCTTCTGTACATGGTGCCAGAAGAGCACAGTGACTGTGAAGCTTTCCCCCCTTGGCTGCCTTGGCTGCAGGATCTTGTAAGAGCTCTTTTGAAGGCAAAAGGGCAGATGTCAATCCTTGATCTTTCTGGGGAGAGGGTGATCTATTAAAGACTTGGCTAGCTGGGTATCTACTCCCTCGACAGGCTGCCAAACCCATTGCTTAAGATAACAAACTCCTATTTGCCAGATCAATGCTGACCCTACGGCAAAAGCTCAGTCTCCTTTCGTTGAATCTGCAAATCATCCAAAAATACTTTATTAATTGGGAATGGTAATGGTGGGAAGTAAGTGTCAGAATCTCAGTGGCTGTGTAAAGAAACTGAAAAAAAAGAAGTCAGGTTTCTCTCTGAAAAGAAGTGTGTATTTGTCCACTCCAAGTGCAGTTTGATAAACCCTTGTAATCAGACAAAAGGGGGGGGGGGGGGCAGGGTGGTCATCAGCAAACTCCCCAGGCCCTCCTCTCCCTATACATCCCAGCAGAGGAAGACAGACAGTGTAGGCAAACAATAATGCTGGCTGAATTGCCCAATATGTCTATTTAATTAGCACTTTACGAATCACAAAAGTTTTCTCCTTGCTTGAAGGAGAGAGAAGAACATGTCCCTGGCATTGCAGAGGGCAAGAGGGGGTTTATAGACCATTTCACCTTAATAGTTAAGGAGGAAATGTTGCAATGCATATCCAAACTGGAAAGACAAAAAACCCCTCCAGATCTTTTTCTGCTTTTCTCTTGTACATCACTGGGATGTGGGGTCTGATATAGCAGTATGTAATCCCTCTGTCCAAATGAAAGGGGTGCAAGACACTGATTTTCTATACATGCACAATTCTCTCACCACTGCAGAACCAGCATGCATGTTTTGGAAAATATTTCTCCATAAAAGCACACATGCAAAGCAAAGTAACAGAATCACAGAATGGTGTGGGTTCAAAGGGACCTTTAAGGTCATCTAGTTCAAATGCCCTGCAATGAACAGGGGCATCTTCAGCTAGATCAGGTTGCTCAGAGCCCCATCCAGCCCGGCCATGAACATTTCCAGGGATGGGGCATCTACCACCTCTCTGAGCAACCTGCTTCAGTGTTTTGCCATTCTCATTGCAAAAAAATCTCTTGCCATAGTCATTTTCAGAGGTACAATAATGTGGAAAATGTGCACAAATTGCTCTAACAATTATTGATGCTACTGAACTTCCTGCCCTGTAACAATGGAATTTTCTTGCCCACAAAAGCACCAGTTCTGCAGGGCTCCTTTTATTTTTGTTGCTGTTATCTTTCATGACAGTCAGCCATAAAATCAAATGTTCCCTCAACAGAACTCTCATATTTGTTTTTTAAAACCAGTGTTCTTATTCTTTCCTACATTAATGGGAAAATATTCCAGAGACATAAAGGCATAAAAAAGACGATGACCTGCCTTGTATTTCACATACATAGGAAATGAAAGAGTCAAAGATGTGCACCAGACGTTTCCAAAGCCCCCATTTGACTTCTTTATGAAAACGCTTAGCTTTTTCCATAAAGAAGAAAAATTCCAGTGAGTCTGAGGATTTAAAAACAGAGTGTAATGATCTTCTCTGTAAAGCCTCTGGTTTCTCAGACTCGATCAGTGTAAAATATTTTGCAAGGCTCTCTCTTCAGGCTAATTTAATTAAATAAAGTGGTACTAGAACACCCTGTCACTATTACGGTTCTCATCCTCTCCAGCCAGACGGCAACAACTCCCACAGAGTCCCCATGCATGTTCTTTACAGCAAAGCTTTACCCACTGTTTAAAAATACCCCACAGTGCAAAGTATATATAACTATTACTCTTATTTTTTGCCTTCTCTCTTTCACAAAGAAAAAAAAAAAACAGAGAAAAATTATATAAATATTTTCCTCTCTAAAAAATTAACCTTCTTAATACATACAACATTTCTATCTAGCATCTCTCTTCAATGAGAGCCTGGCTGCACACTAATTCCATCTTGTGTGCCATTGCTATTGCTGTGCTGTTTTCTCTGGTCTCATCAATGACAGAAACAAATTTGCCTTATGAGAAGAGTTAATCATCTCTACATAGATTTCATTCCTGGGCACAGGCTCAAAGTCCATGAACACATAATCTTTTGCAAATCAAAACCTATTTCTGTCTTTCATGCATCATTTACAATCCCAAGATGATGTACTGCTAGCATCACACCTGTATTTTAGTTCGCTTTCTTCCTGATTACTTGTCCTTTAGAAAAGAAAGCACAAGTGACCTTTACTCCTTTCCTCTCATATTTTATTGTCTGTTTGCCTTGTTTTCCTTTGCTCTGCTTGTCTGTGTAAAGAATTGAAAGCCTGGTTCCAACCCAGCAGCAGAATATCTCCTCAGCACGATCCTCTTTTCATAAGGAGGCAGAACAGAACTGAAGAACAATAAAATACCAGGAAAGAAGAAAGCACAGAGTTTTCCCACAGTTGCTGGATTACACGACTGACCCTGCAGAAACACTGTGTGAGTGAGATCCCTTTGAGCCCCAGGTTACCCATGTGAAGTCTAGACCTAATCTGGTTTGTGGGCAATTTCTCCTGCCTCTCTAACCACAAGCCTGCAGGCAGCAGCAGCAGCAGCGTAGGCTTGGACTGCCATCCTTACATCACCCTCTGAGCAGCTCAGTCATTACTGCTGTGCCCTAGGTTACAACTGTACTAGCTAGTCAAAAACAGCGAAAGAAACCAAAATAGTATCAAAAGTGATAGAGTCCAAGGGCTCTGCCAGCCTGACTGGTGCAAGCTGCCAAGCTGGTATCTCCTTCTTCGGGCACCAGAATGAACCCTCACAGTCACTGTCTCCTGCAATTTTTTTCTACAGCTTCATCTTCAGCGAATATATTTTCCTGAGCTTCCGTTGCTTTAAAGAAAACACTATTTTACCACAACCTGAATTAAATTCTTTACCCATTTCTATACCAATTATGTTGCTATGAGCCCTACATTCCAAATCTGCCTACAGGAAGGTGCACAAACGCTGTGACATGCATTAACCAATATTCTGGCAACAACCAGGCTGACTGACATACTTGGGTTTTGATGACAGTTTCGTTTTAACAAGCTATTGGTATGACTAAGTTTGTGGCTCTTGTGCTAATAACCTGATGTGCACAGCTTTGACACCCTCTTCCCCCCACCCAACTCCAGTAGATTATATTAATCTTTAATTGGATATGGTTCTCATTTGCATATAATTGTTGTTGTTTGTTATGCAAAGTATTTGTCCTCTAAAATATTTTGATGTATCTCTTTTAGAGATTGGCCTTTTACACTTGTAGAATGCAGTTTGCTTTATGGCGTCACCAAGTTTTCCCACAATGAGATTTTTGAGAAAAAAAGAATGAATATTTCACCTGTAGTGAAAAATTTTCGTGTTTCTAAATGCTGATGTTCACAAAAGCTTAAAAAATCAACCCAGTCATAGCTCTCCTTCTGTTTGCCCTTCATTCCCTTGGGCCCCCATGGAGTAAAAATCCCTGAAGATGTATTAAGCAACATGAATTTTTTTTTTTTTAGTGTTTCCCCAGCAGTCAACTTGTGGAAAAGCCAATTTTAACAAATGAATATGCAGGCCCCAAGTCTAATACAGACTTGTTTTCTACAGCCTTTCTTCCTACACCCACCTTCTCTTTTTCAAGTGAGAGTACCAAGAAAAGCTTATGCTTTTGATCTCTGTGCAAATAAATGAGCTGAAACAAATAAAACCTGGTTCACAAGAGACTTCCAAGACATCTGGTGGAGTTATTTTTCTAAGTAATTAGACCAAGTGGTGGGGTAATTCCCAAATGGAAAGCACCTTCTTGCTTGGTATCCAGTTATTTCTCAGAGCCATCAAAACAGCCGTAAGTCCTGCTTCTCTCCTTGCATGTGTCTCAGACTCTATTGATTACCAGTCTTCCCAAACACTGCTTTATTACTCAAGTTTTTAAAACCTCCCCCATTTTTTTTTTTTTATGCTATGAGGATCCTGTTTTACTTCCATGACTGCTGGTGGGATTTCTGGTATTGACTGAGGAGGGATGCTAACCTACTGTAGTTCTCCATCTAACAGGCTCTATGGAGCAGGCAGAGAAGCGCAATGAATAACAGCCAGGTGCTTGCTCTGGATCAATACACTGCTCTAAAGTGTGCCCAGGTGTCCTTTCTCCTTCTTTCTTGATGAAAACTGATTAAAGTTCTCCTTTTTTTCTCATATCTCCCTAAGAAAACATCATTCTAGTAACAACCCAATTGCTCTTTGACACTTTGGGGAGAATGTGGTTCTTGGGCTGTGACAACAACACAGTGCAACCACTGTGAATTTGTGACACTGGAGAAGTGAACTGGGAGTAGACCTGTCTTAAGAAAGGAATTTCATTTTGTTTGTGCATAGTTCTGGTTTTTTGGTTTCAGACGTGGTCAGGGTGCTCTACACTTCTGTTTCACCAACTGCCCTGGATGCAGACATCACCTCTGTGCTGTGACAGGAACATGTTGTAATGCCAGATATAGAATTCACAGATGTAACGGGAGTAAAGAAAAGCAGCTGCCATATGAAACAGCTGCTTGATTACAACAGTGGGCTTGACATTAATGGTGTTAATTCCCATCCCTTCATGACGTAACACAAACTCACCAGAGGTTTCATCTACTCTCTCGTCCACCACATGGTCCTTCTGATGAACCCACTCGCTGTTGCACTTAAAATAGATCTGTGTGGCTGGGCTTGCTTTGCAGTACAGATTCACGGGCTTGTTCTTCACAATGTAAGCCTCTTCGGGTTCGATGAGGAAGTGGGGCAATGGCTCTGGAGGATCAGATGGAAAAGTTTCTGGAAGCTCATGAAAAAAGTCGTCATCTGTAAAGGGAAAATGAAAGAACCAAAATTCAGCTGGCAGACACTTGAAAAAACTTTGTGTAAATCAAAAAAGGTGCATACTTTTTGAATAAAATGTTTTCTTAGGAGCATCCCTAAACTGAAACTTAGATGCACTATTGTTTCCAGACTTCTTCCAAAGAAGAAAATTGTTCTTTACATCCTGAGCTTTCTTTCCTCTCTGTGATGTGACAGGGATGTGCACATTCACAGTCTGGGATCAGTCCTTTTTTACCATCATTGGCAATACCAGCAATAAAGCTTTGTGTTAAAGCTTGGGAGAGTTGCCTGCAAAGCCATAAAGAGAAATAATAGAAACTTTCGGAGGCTTCAAGGTCACATTTTCAATAGTGACTTATCGCACTGCGTAATCAGGTGCGTGCAATAGCTGCTGGCAGCTGAGGCTGGTCCAAATAGGAAATAGCACCTTTTGTTTCAGATGAGCAATTTGAAATCTGCTCTAAGGGCAAAAGACTAAATGCAAGTCCAGTCTGCACCTGTTTGTTCATACTCTGACTCTCCTGCTAAGACTGCTGATGAAGGTGCCAAGCTATGCTTTATTTACTCTGTCTGTAGTACATTGGCCTGGGCAGTCTTGCTATGGAGAGGACAGAGGACGTGGGAGCTGGGACATGGGGCAGGGCAGCTGTGACATGGTGACATTTTGGGCCAACACGGACACATGCTATTGAGATAAGGAACCTCAGCACCTCTCTGGTGCTGCTGGTAAAGAATAAAGTCAATGAACGAAATCTGGAGAAAGAGGAAAACAATCCATCGTGTGGGAGGCAAGACTGAAAACACTGAATGTGTCTACCTTCCTTTCTCCCTCTCTCTTCACAAATCCTCTTTTACAGCCTCTTTTACATCCCAAAGGGGCAGAGGAAGTCTTCCATATCAGACAGCACCAAACTCATCGGAGAATAACCCTCTCACCATTTCTCTCCCCACCTTCCATCAGAGCTCAAGAACACCCAAGAGGCTCTGAGCAGCAAAGCAGTGGGCGGGGGGAGGGGGGGCAACTCCTGACAGATCCACCAGCATCAAGCTGGCAGTTCTGAAAGCCTCATTCAATCTCCCCTTTCTACCTCTGACGCAGTTATCCTTATACCTAGTGATGGATGCTGATGCTGATCAATAAAACACCTCGGAACATCCAACTGAAAATACTGGCAGGCTATCTCCTCCCTGCCAGTCTTCATGAAGATGAAATGCTAGACGGCTCCCTCCCCGAACCTGAGACTTCCCTGTGCAGGCCGTGTCCAGAATTACAAGGGGCATGACTCTCCTTCCAGATACTGCTTTTCAGAAAGACAAGAAGGAGCAGGGACACATGAAGGAGAGAGGGGAAGAAGGTAATATTGTACCCATCCATGCTGTATGAAGGTAAACTGCATGTCTTTATCAGTGATGGGAATACCTTACAGAGTAAATCATTTTGTGAATCTCCCAAACTGTTTATGAAGAGAACACATGTTCACCTTTTTTTTTTTCATTTTTATTTCCTACCCTCCCCTCCCCCCCATATTAATTTAAAAATACTCCAGTCCTTCTCAGTGTCTCATTTTATAAGGGAGTATCAGGCCCTGACTCACTAATGCATCACTCCCTGAGAGTTAATAGAAGGGAACTGGCTCAAAGATAGAAAAAAGGGCCAATAAATAAGGCCTGACATTTTTCTAGCAAAAGGAAAATCTCTGACCAACTATAACACTTCAATTTCCATCTCCAATTAATCATTTCCAGAGACTCAAATTAAATTTAATTTTTTTATCATTTTTCCATACTTCCTTTTATTTCTGCAGTTTCCTTTTCACTCTGACCACACCAGCCTCCTTCTTCTGCTATCCTATTTCCTCTCATCATTAGGTATTTCTTCCTTGCTCCATTTTACTCCCCATTTTTTTCCAAAAACAAAGACGAGTTACAGTAAGTTAGCAGGAGTCCTCATGTGATTTCATGACCACGGGACATGTCTGAACTGAATCAAGAGGAATTTTGGCATTCCTCATCCCCTTCCATGCACACGTCCCCTCTTCCCCTCTCCCACATGCTGCTCTGTAGACATCCACAACACAGAAACATTAGAGATGAATCATTTCCCCTGAATTGCCACAGGACGTATCTTTTTCTTCTGGTCATTTAATTGCAAATCAGCAAGCAGACAGATGGAAACTAACAAAGCACACATATGTTTTATAATTAAACAAGTACTGCTTCACTAATTTCTGGTGACTGGAAGAACAAATGTACTTATTTTCAGCACTAAATTTCTGCACATTATCAAAGGCAATAATGACAATGCCTGACCAATTAACTGCACCTTATCAAAGACAACTAGCAAGTCTAAAAGGAGGGATCAGCAAGCTGCAAAAAAGAAACAAGGTTGTTTTCAAAATTATTTCTTTAATCAGCCTGGAAAACCTGTGTGGGTTTTGGCTTTTCCTTCTGAAGGTAACTACTTCTAAAGTTTAGATATTATTTGTATGTATTCAAAGTACTGCCCAGCACATTACAATCTAGTCTCCCATTTTGGTTGTGGTGATAGCTGCTTCTCTCCACCAACCTGGCATCCTGCAGTCAGGTACAAGCCTGTTTTCTTACTGTCTTCTTGCTGTGATTCCTCCTTACTCTTTTTGAGCAATAATAAAGCTCAGCTTTATTTTTCCACACTCTTTCTCATTTCTATCAAGAGGCATCTGAACCACTCTTAAATGTTAGGGATATAGATGGAAACCATTCACAAACTGTCGCACAAATAGTGCTCAAAGGCTGCCATGTCCCTGGAAACTGGCATTTAAAACTGTCAGTTTCAGAAAAAAATTTAAGATAGTAGCTAAGGGGTTTTTTTCTTTTTAAACCTGAGAATGCTCGTTCAATCCTTGCCCTCATAATGCTGCTGTTAATAGCAACAATAGTGTTTTTTTATAGAGCAGTTTCTCAAGAGGAACATAAAGATTATCACCACGACTGGGTTTGGCAGAAAAAAAAATAACAATCCCACTGTAAAGCTAGTCCTCCCTCCACTAGCACTGAGGGACCCTTGCTCCTGCTTTTCACTGCTGAAAGGTAACAGGTGGCTTAATCAGCCTGTGTGAACCACAGCAGGAAGTCATTGGTGTTCCCAAAGAGATGGGGTCAGGTGCTGCAGGGAGAAAAAGCACCCCTCCCCTCTCATGAAGGCACACCAGCTGCCGCCAGCTGAAGTGGCAGGATGGTGGTTGACAGGTAGAGAGGGTGTGCAGCCCCAGTTCCCCTGTGCCAGGCTGTGACTTGCTTCTCAGGATGAGAATCTTTTGAGGAGGAAGAACCTTAAATCCCCTCATGATGGCTTGCACATCACACCAGGCACAGCTGTGTCACAGCTTGGACAGCCAGCCAATCCAGCTGCTGATCTGGGACAGGGTTTTAAGCCATCAACCTTAACACACATCTTGGAGCCCAGTCTTGCATTTCATTTTTTGAATTACAGTGATATGCTGTTGTGCTTTCATTGTAATGCTCACAGCAACATGCAAGAATAATTATAACATTAGTGTAATTATATAGCAAAATATTCCTAAAAATCCAACACAGAGAATGTCAATATAGGACATTTGACTGTGCTGGGATTTTTTGCAGTTCTTTAGAGAACAAGATCTGGTAACACCAAAGCAGTCTAACAAAATTATGTTTCCATGAGGACACAGTTTCTGACAACTGAATAAACACTTCCATTAGTTTCTCCTGACCAGCTCTACTTAAACACAGGACATTCCTCTCTCCATACAAAAACCAAACTCTGATTTAGATTTTTCAGGGGTGATTTTGTTATAACCGTGAAGCCTCTTGAGCCAGTTTCTGTAATTTGGATGGGGGTTGCCTCTCACTGTGTGCTCCATTGCTATATGAGGGGATAAATCTTGCCTGAGACTTTGATCTGCGTCCTCCTGACAGTTATCGCTGGTTATTTAAAATGTTCATCTCCCAATGGTGCAACAAAGCAGCAAACTTTATAACTCTCTTATTTAACTCTCCTAAGTAGTTGGACATTTTTTTTCTTTTGTCTGGAGGAAAAAAGCTAATTAAACCATTTGGGAGTGATCTGGGAGTGTAGATACAAACAAACACTAAAAATTCACATACTTGATTTCCAGTCATTATGACAATGTCATGTGCAGCAAGTTCCCCTTACAACCTTGATCAAACACAAACACAAGACACACATTGTTCTCCCCTGTCGTAACAAATCCCCTTCTGTGCTCAGTAACTTTGAGCTGCAAATTTACTTCTGCAGTATGCCACATTCATCTTTATTTTCACATAATAAAGTGTACAGCCCATCTGTTGTTATTGACTGATTTATATTAGCAAGACAAAAGATCTGATTAATGGTACTGCTAAACTGGTTCCAGTCATGCAATTCATTCATATTAAGAAAATAATTTTTTTTAAAACCACTTTAATATATAAACTTCGTTTGGAATTTTTATTTTAGTTGCTGGCCCAAATACAGATACACTTTTTTATTTGCCTTCTGTAGTATCTGGCAACTCTGCTTTTTAAAAGGAAGGTCAAATTCCAATCTATAGGAACGGGGGAAATGCCACTGAAATCAGCATTAAGACAATCTGGCATGGGCTGTCACATATAGGAGTTTTAGCTTAATTTTAGTTCAGTTTTCTTTTAAGGTAAAACAAATCTTTGCCTAAGTCAGGAACCTTTTGATGTTAGGAAAGGTGTTTATTCTTTTCATGCATTTGCCTCTAAAACTGTACATGTTATATCTCTCCATGCATAACAAGTGAAAAGAGACTTAATGGTATATTTCCCCTTTTATGGATTAGTATCCCTGCTCTAATCTGTGGCAGGAAAATATTGTGCTCCGTACACCAATCTATTCATCTCTAGATCACTAGTTTTATTACTATATATGAAGCTTTAATTCCCATCAACCCAGCATATAACTCAGTACGTATCTGAACTGCGAGACTTGAACTATTATTGCTTAGATGATAATATATTGGACCATTATCTCTTCATGTGAGACCTGAAGCAAATTCTTCTCAAATGGAATTTACTTCAGAATGATTCAAGAGCAATTTAAAATGAATGGCTGCAAAGTTAATTCTATTTGCATTTGGATGCCCATCACTTGGCATGATCATTCCCTGAGTGTTGCAAGAAAGGCAGCTGGAGTTCACTGTATGGATGGGATTTCTGTTCAGGTTTTAATGTTATGATTAAAAAGCTTTCTAGAGCAACAAGTACTGTTTACTGTGAAATTAACAGCAGGTGCTAGCTCAGCCAGACAGCTTATCAGGATGGGTTTGGATTACAGCGCACACTCTTTCAGGAAAGGAAAATTGCTCGGCTGGAAGCCCTTTAGTTGCAGGGTTTTCTATCCTCCTAGGAAGGGCATGCAGTGCCACCAAATGGGAAGCAAGGAAGCAAAAAATACTGTATGCCACAGAGCCTGCCTCCACCTTACAGGACCGTAACACCATGGAGCTGTGAATCCAACATAAGGCCAAGCCGAATAAAAATTGGGAGAAAACAGGACTTTTTCTAAGAATCATTTATGAATAGTTTCCATACCAAAAGGCCCTCTCAACCCTGCCTCAGCCCTGGAGACCACACAAGGACAGAGAATGGGCACAGCAAAGTGTAGCCTGTGCCCTGAAAGAGAAAGCACATTTTCCTGCCTTGACCTGGGGAGAAGGAGAGTGGCTTTCTCAGCCCTTACCTTCTGTCAGCCCTGCCTGTGGGTGACTGCAAGGTGAGCATGCAATAAGGCATTCACTCCTTATTCTTCAGCACTTCAAAAGGGGAAGGTATCCCCAAACAGCTCAGGAAGACCGTAATTTTGCAACAGCAAAATATTTTGGCCAGCCTCAGAGGCTGGCATCCGCTTGCTTGTAGCAGTATTCACTTGCAGGCCTTTATGTGCCTAAAGATGAGGCTTGGTTTTGCAGCAGCCCACAAACCAGATGCTTGCTGAACTTTGCTGGACCCTCCTGGGAGCAAGGCCAAGGGAATTTCTGACTCAAATTTACTGAGCACCCACAAAATTAAATGCTCTTTTTGTCAGGGAAGGCAGAGTGCAGGCACAGTCTGGGAGAAGTGACAGAGAAATCGATGGGGCATGCAATGTTCATCTTTTTTGGGTGACTTCAGTCCAGAAACAGAATAAATAAAGACCACAAAGAGGAATTAACTTTCCCTGCACCTGCAGTAGCTCAGTGAAGACGCTCCTAGCACATCTCAGCGTAACAACACATCCCCAGGAGGTCAAACCCAAGCTTTGCATGCACTTAAAGAATGAAGAACATATCCACTGAGTGGCTACACATCAGAAGGCTACTGGGCAAAAGTCTCCCCCTCAAACACAGGAACATCAAAGAAAAGCCAAATGCATCCTTTCCTATCCTTCTGTACCCCTAGCAAAAAAGGAACTTTCACAGCAGCACAGGAATCAATACTTGATCCATGGTCAGCCACAGGCACCAACCTGGAGGCCTTTCAAAAACCCAGGAAATGGGCATCTCAGACATCGGAAATACTGGATTATTGGCTCAACTAAAGAGCCCAGGAAGGAGGTTTCTGTTATTTGGAGACAGGCCTACTATACAGACCATCCTAAATGAGTAAGCCTAGCAATACCTAATACAGTAAACGTGCTTGCTATGTCCACCATACCCCAACCAGCCTTTCTCAGAAAGCTGTGAAGAGCTGAAGGGGAGAAGAAAGCACCATGCTTTCCCTTTTAACAGCAGTGCACAGTCTGCCATTAGACTGGGGGACTGGGAAAAAGCTCAAAGGCAGGGAGGTTTCACAAAGAATGCAGCCAACTGAGTGGCTGCTGGTGCACCCCCTTGGGAGCCCTGTGAGTAGTGGAGCCCTCTCCGGTTGTGTCCTTCTCTTTGTGCTCCTATCTTATGTGAATGCTGCATGCTCAGATATAAAGCCAAGGGCAGAGGAAGATGAAAGAATAAATGGTTATCACTCAGCCACAGGCAATGTGGACACTGTGCAACCACGCTGCCTATAGCACTCAGTGTGCTCTCCATCACCCCTGCTTTGACGGCACCATCTCCTCTCAGCCCGGTGCTCGGAGTACATCTTGCCTGGCTTACCCTGGTAAACTGCACTGCTGTTACCCAACAACTAATTCCAGTGGAGTTTAATCTGATTTGCACCAGCGTAAGGAAAAGGAGAATCACACTTAGATGAGGGAAACACTGACTGTACCACCTTTATAAAGAGTTTTGCAAGTTACATCTTACTGTTGGGGGAAAAAGGCATCTTCCCCCAGTTTGTTTAATTCATAATTATAATTAAAGTTTCTGCTTCTCTTGAAAATTTAACATCAACCAAATGAGAGGAAAATCGAAAACAAAACTCCTAGTGCTCTGTAACACAGAGAAATTTTTTATACATCCCACTGCTAGTTCAAGACAAAACCTGCAGGTATATATGTAGACATGACATTTAAGGTTCTGTATCCAGAATGTTACCATTGCCCTGAGACAAACTCTGTCAGACTACCAGCTGCTGCCTAAACATGCAAGAGATGGTTCAGGTACTCATCAGCATTGGACTCAGCGTAGGAAAATGTCAGAACATGGTAAGATTTCATGCAAGGCAATTGAAAATACTTTCTGTTGGTGCACATGAATAGCACCAAGCTGTTCTTTGAGCAACAAGGTTTATGAGACTTGTTCTCAATATAAGAAACTTAATGCAATAATCTGCAAGCACTACTTCCTGTGAGTCGGCCTAACCATATAAATAGATAAAAAAGGCTGGAGGCAAATCATCAGGGGGTGAGGCTGACTTATGAGCACTGAGAGCGTGAAATGTAAAGTGAAGAGGCAAAGGCTCTGTTTCTTTGCTGAGTCACATCCCTCTTTGCAAAATATTCATTACTTCTGATGCAAACTCCTTGGGCTTGTACAGAGCTACTGGATAAGGTTGGCTCAGTTACTGTGCCATGGCTCTCAAAAGGACAGCACTTGAAAATAAAGTGCTTGACAAGCAGCAGATGACATCAGTGACATGTCATGGTGATTATCCTGTGGAAGATTGCTCGCTCCTTCTACTTCCAGGGTTGCCAAGCACAGAGAATTGGTTGAGTCACCATCCCTGGAGATATTTAAAAGACATGTAGATGTGGCACTTAGCAACATGGTTTAGTGGTGGATTTGGCAGTGGTGGCTTAACAGCTGGACTCTATGATCTTAGAGGTCTTTCTCACCTAAACTAGTCTGTTAATGTATGATTTGTTCAAAAATAATAAAATATTCATGCTTTAAAAAAAAAAGTGGGTTACAGACTATCTCCACAACTTTGTCCACAACTCCATCTCCTTACTCCATCATGTAACGAACTCACAGAGAATAACATGCAAGTGTTACTTAGCCGAGCACACACACCGTATTCTGCAAGTGGGAGCTACAGGTGTTTAATCTGCTTGGAAAATTAACACAGCTCCTGTTAGATATGGTTGTGCTTGTAGAGTTCAAGCCTATTGTTGCTAGTTGTGTCTTCTCTGATACAGATGCAACATATGAACAGCAGAGAAACTTCAGTGTCAGCCCATGAGGTTTGGTGTTGTCCGTCTTAAGCATTTTTCATTTGGGATTCTAGCTTGTGATGGGTCTGTGTGATGGCATGGGATCCCCTCCTAACCACCTGCAAAGCAAAGTCTAACTTGAAACATTTCTGCCCCAGCTGCCATTAGTGGTCGTAATGGTTGACACAAGGTCAGAAATTATGAAACCTCTGAGGAGCATCATTTCCTCTTCAGTGTTAGGCTTCACTTCCCTTTGACACATTAGTCCTGAAGCACCTCCAGGCTCTTGACCCCTCCTTTAACCCTGATAACTAATTAAAGATGGACAAGGCTTAGGCTAAAATACTTTTTGTTAAACCTATTCATTCTCAAGTTCCCTTCAGGCACTCTTTGTCACACAGGACAGAGCCTGCCATATTTACATGAACATGAAAGAAAGTGCCTGTTACAATAATACAAAAAAATCTCCTTTTACAAGACATGACAACCTTTGTAGTTAGATGGTAGAATGCATTTTACAGGACATAAAATATATTCTCAACACATACTGGAAACAAGTTTCCTGGGTATAGTCCAAAGCATACAATTCAGGGAAAATCCAAGGATAATTGACTCTGTACACATTTTTAGAATTAGAAGTTCAGACTCAGATCCTTTATCTGACTGCTATGTCAACAGTCCGAACATGGTGTCCCAAACATGATAATCAAATGAAAAACTGATCCCACCTTTTCTCACGCTCTTAAGTCTCTATCATGTACTGGAAACAACGACAGAGCTCAGGCTAGAGCCATCAGCCGCAGTCAGATGGATTTATGGCCAGTGGCAAATCATATTACACAGCACAAGTTTGTTTAATAGAAAGAAATCTGTGTGCAATGCATTTGGCACAACAAAGGAGCTCTATACTGCTACCTTGAGTGAGGATCTGTAAATGAACATGGCACTTTACATATACTTTCTCTGCCTTTTATGTTGTTTCATATTAATAATTAAGCTTGCTTCTTGCATCAGTATGTTAGGGTCAAAATGTCAACCCTTTGTTTCTAGCAAGAATGGTTATTTTTATCCTTACTTTTCCCATTTTTAAAACTGCAGGAGAGCTTTGCTCCCAGTTTTGTAGCGCTTTCAATGAAAGCATTTTTGTTTCATCAAAAAGAGATGATCCAGAATCACATGATTAATAAACTGAGATCTAGTGGGATGTTATGGATCCTGATTTCATGAGCTATCTGAAGTGTATAGTTAATCTAGTTAGCAGGATCACTCCATCTCAGAAAAACACAGGACACTTGACCACACCTAATAATAGCTCAGTCGCACGGCCACCTGGTTAAGGTGTTGAGCTGAGACCCAGGGGATATATTCTTGTGTAACCTTGGGGAAATCTGATTTGTCAGGTTCAGGGTCCCCTCTGCAAAATGGATGTAGGAGCTTAATAGGTAGCACTCTTTGTTCACTACCTTCAAACTGAGCAAACAGCTCTGGACTCAGATGCTTCCTTCAAAATTTCTCTGAAATACCTGCCAGCACGATTTGCTAAAGAGCCAACAGTTACACAAAGGATCACAAACAAATCTGTGTTTATAAAATGACCAGGGAACAAAGTCTGCCTATCCTAAAGCTGATGCAAAGTTTGCCACTGGTCTCCCTTTGCATCGATGGATTGGGTGCTGGCCTTGGGTGCTCTGAAGGGCTCTCTCTGGGGGCTAGGGGAATCCTGCTGTCCTGAGACTAACATTAGTCCTCATGAATATCTACATACTCGCTACTTCTTTTCATGGATCTTAATGAAATTAGTATTTGCCTGGTGCTGGTTACCTAATTTCATCCCCAGCAAATTTTTCAAGAACCATAAATGATTTCGTATGAGGCTGATTTATCCCAGCAGAAGTCCAAATTGAATTAGAAATCCATTAGCTAGATTCTACGCATGAGCTTCTGGGGAGAAGGGGAAAGGAAGGGGGGGAACTTGGGAATCTGAACACCAGATGTGGAAAAGGGGAAAAATCCTTAAAAGAAGTAGAGAAAGAATAGAAAAGATAAAATATCTTCCTACTGAATTAAGCACCCAGGTATTTACAGAGCCAGATGGAAAAACACAGATTATTGCCTAGCATCAGAAATACGACTCAGACATTTATTTATTTATTTTGACTAGCAATTGATTTTGTAAATACATGAGACTTTGTAAGCAGATGAAAAACTCTGGTTCACTTGAATATTATAGTTTCCATCATGAAAACACCAACAGATTGTGTGTACTACATATACTAATAAAGCTAATAATGAGCTGTTCAACCAAATCTTAATACAAAATAATCAAAGGCATTCCTCCCTCTGAGGGAAAATGAAAGCAAAAAAGGTTTATTTACTTTGGAAACATACAGGACAATTTAATCAGCTATCGTCCTCCATTCAGAGCCTGTGGATGGTGTATCTCATTGAGCACATGTTTATTTGCACGTGAACATATCCTCTCCTCTTGCCACTCTACCCTTGCTGAGTAGACTCAGCAAAGGAAGGATGACAGAAAGAGAATGCTGCAAGTTCATTGGGATTAACATCCAGCCTATCATTTTCTAAAGCTGGAAGCTATGATGGACAGGGCCCACGAGGAGAAACTGCACTACAGTCCCTCTCATTTGAGTTACAGAAACAGTCTGCATCCACACAGTTCTTTCAGAAATTGGTTACAGACTGGAAATTTTCCCCTGCAGTGGCTAATTTCATTCACACTCGTTTCTTAAGTCCTGCTGATTTCTTACTCACAAGCTCTCTAGCAATTACAAACCAATAAAATCTTAACATTCAAAGAGAAGCCTGACACAGCAGTCTTCTGGCTTTGGTGTGCTTCCAACTCAAACTTTAGCTTAAGCGTCTGTGAACTATCACCCTTTCCAACATCAGGAGCACCCAGGACAGCTCAAACAGAAGTTGTTGTGACCAGAGAGCAAACGTGCAGTGCCTATGGGAAGCTCTGACACGTGCCATCAGACTTCTGAATCCCAGCTGGTAAAACTCCTGTACCTGCAAAGTGCATGGTCACCCTTCCCAGGCAGCACCCTACCCTTTGCCTCCAAATATTTTCAAGCTCTCTCCATGGACACTATCAAGAAAAAGGAGGGGGAAAAAAAAGGAAAGGAAGTCTTCTGAATACTCAGTGATCAAAGTTATGACTGGAAACGACAGCTGAAGTTGAGAAATCCCCAGAAAGTGCTGAGAACAGATCCCGCACTGAAGTTTTATGGAAAGACAGTGTAAATGTTTGGAGACCAGCAGCTGAAGTTTAACCCCTGAATCTATGGATCACACACTGACTTGCTTCCCTCCCTTATCTCTGTTTAGTTCCTTGTCTGCTACATCCGTTTTTAATGTAAGCATCCTAGAGGAACTGCTACCTTCTGATAACATGATGTCAACAGAAAATGCCACTGGAACTGGGGCTTCAGATCCTGTAAAACAAAAGCTACCAAGTTACATTGCTGTTTCTCAACGGTGCTGTGAATTGGTTTGGACAAAATCAGGAGCACTCTGAAACTCGCCCCACAGGTCAGATAATAACAGTACTGTGTTTCAGTAGCTGAAAGTACACAGCAGAAACGGAGGGAAAGGGCGGCTTGGAGTGTCTCTGGCTCAACAGCCTCTAGCAGCAGGGATAACAAACACTGAGACACATCCACCTCTGTCTTGCAGATGCCACAGGAGATAACACACTGCACAGCATGCAGGATAACAGCATTTAGCCAAACTGTCTCTTTAATCTGCACTGCCTGGATTGGGACACAGGGGCATTTATACCTTTGTTGACTCCCTTGTGCCTAAGAAAGTGGTATCATTCAGCAATGGTGCAGATTATTCCAAGAAATTGCATTTTTCTGTATCTCAGTCTAGTCCAAAAACTGTAAATCTCTGAGGTTTCAACTCCCTCAGCACAAGCAAGTGTTCTGCCTGTGCTACAGCCTTGGCCCCAACAAGAAGCAAATAGATTCTTTTGGTTTTGATTTTTAAAATACAGATCTGCATTGAAAAAGACAGAACAGCAGTGTTAATGAATGAATCCAAAACATAAAGAAACACTGGAGAGGAAGAATGGAAATGCAATTAAGTTGTAGGCTTTACTGGGCATGTTTTGTGCTGCTGTATCATATTTATTTATTCAGCACTCCTCAGCAAGTCAGCTCAAAGCTAGGGAGCAATGAATCAGTGCTCTAATCTCCCTCTCCATCATCCCCCGCCTTTGTGAGGAAACTGATATCCAGCCCCAGATGAAACTGTTGAGTTCTAATCACAAACACCATCACTACAGAAACACACACCTAAGCTATCTCTCTGATTTTAGCATAAGACATACGTATTTAAATTCCACTTCAGTTTTCTCATTTCTTTCTTCATCCCTTTTCTTAAGTTTTCTGTCATGTCTTTTCTCCCCCCATTTTTATCTACTTTCTTGCCTCTAGGCTCTCTATGCTTTTTAATTTTTTTTTTTTAAAACCACATCCCTCCCATTCTTTTTTTTTTTTTTTTTCAAGTACAGCAAACCTGACTGGTCCGGAATCTCCTTATGTTGTTACAAATGGATAAAGATTAATGGCCAGTAAGTGGAGACAGAATGACTGGGGACAGAGGCCTCACAAAAGCCAACATCAAAACTAAAAAGCTGGATCTACTTTTAAACTCTCAGAATAATTAACAACAGATCTAATTTATCCACATTCAAGCAAAATCCTCTTGTCCGTGCAATAGTAATAACATTCTACAATAAAGCAAGAGGTGGTCCTGCTTTGTTTTGGTGTCTAACCAAAGACAATAGTTTAAAGTGGTTCTCCAGTTAGTTTAAACAGCTTTTTCTGCTCTTCATTTGGCAAAACTGGATTAGGTAGTAGTTAGGTAGCCTCATTCAGCAGGTTATCAATTTGTGACCAGGAAACCACAGTAATATTAAATCAAACATATCTAAATATATAGTAGAAGGTCACATTCTGTGATTGCACTAGGGTTGGGGCATAAGGGAGATAAAACACATAAAATTAATTTCTAGCCACAGTAAGTGGAGGTTTTCACCAAAAAGGTCATTTGCAATGGTTCCATTTAATTCTCCAAGCCACATTTCCTTTTAAGTGGCAAAATCACAGCACATAAGCAAATTAATATCTAAAATAAAACAGCAGCTGTGCATTTGGGTAGCAATTGTATGGAAGAAACCTCAGAAGCTTGTTAGTAATACTTAAAGCGAGGGGTGTGTTTTGGTTGGATTCCCACTGTACCCGGTGCTGATGCCAAAACACATTATAGCACAGCTGAAAACACGTACTGTGTGAGCAAGACTATCAGCATTTTGCTCTCTCACACAAAATGCTCACTCACACACAGTTACACTCTCACACACAGCTGAAAGCAGGCATCATCTGAGCACGACTGTGAGCATTTTGCCTCAGGAATCTGGGCTGTAGCTTTCTGTTAATGAACAAGATATCTATAGGCTGAGTTGCTTCTTTCCCAAGCCTACTTCTGCTGTAACTACTCCTGGAAAACATGTAGTACACTGTCACCCTACTGACACTAAACTGAGCACAGTACTTTCCACCACTGTAATTTGCCTGAATTTGCCTCCCCCCTTCAAAAAATGCCCAACTGTTCCATTAATCTCTGCCAATATGCTGAACTTACAGTGCTCTGCAAAATTTACTCACAGCAGGGCCTGGTTTTTAAGTGACTTGTTCTCTTCCAGGATCCTCCTTCCCATATAAGACAGTTTAAGCTCTGTCCAGGTGAGCAGAAACTCAAACAGATTGGAAGTCAACTAGGAAAAGACTCTTTTACACAAAAGCCAGGGAGCAAATGGGCCAAGGTACTGGGGATGCACTCTAATGCTTCAGAGAGAGCAAATCACCAGTCTGTTTCTCCATCACCCCACACATGTCAGCTTCCTTCAACTCCTGAGGATCTCCAGCACAGCATCCCTCAAACCTGTGACCTGCAGGCTTGGAAAGCAGATATCCTGTGCCATCCCCAGCACCTCTGTACTTGCTACAACCATCACACCACTGCCTGGCCCTGCAGACTGCAGCACCTCCTGGCTTCATATTGCCCCAGTCTACTGCTCCTAGGAGGAAAACTGCCATTATTCCAAGAACTTGCTTAATGTATGCAAAGGTGATCTTGGGTGCAGAAGGAGAGGGGACAGGGTAACAGCAAGAGCAGAGAACAAGTTGCTGTACATGACAGTTCATTTCTGGATAGCTGAGGAGATTAATGCCTTCGCCTGCTGCTCGTGCATTACTGTCCCCAGCCATACAGAGATGAAATGCTGTCATGTACAGCAACTTGCTCTTCACTGCTCGAGCAGAGAGAGCTCATGCAGTGACTGCTCTCCTGAACCCCAAACCACAGAGCAGAATGCTTAATTAAGGGAAGCATAAATATGAAGCATGCATTGTATTTAAATAATGTACTGTAAATGCTACATCCCTGAACAACTCAAGGAAAAGAGTGAAAACTGATGATGCCGTGAACTATCTTAGCACAGATCACAGGAGTCATCTATGAAACAAGTCTTCTCTTTGTTAAATGAATAACAGTAAAGAATATTGTTCAAATCTTTCTTCATATTTGTCCACTTTCCCTGGTTGTATTACTGCTCTTATCATTTGCCATTTGTAATATCTCCTACAAACCTGAAAATAACTGTTGCCCAGGTACTTTTTTTGAAATTTGTATTTGTAGCATGAAGTAAGTACTAGAGAAATTGCTAGGCAGGTTGCTTCAACACCCCAAAAGGCACACAATCAAGGACTTTCTGCAAGTGCGCAGTAAACCTGCACACCTGGCAGAAAATCTATCCACTTCCTTGTCAGCAGTGGTCTCCTGCATCTTGAAGACAAAATCTTCCTTCTTTTCTTTATTTTTTTTTTTACAGCATGAAGACCCTGTCAGACTCAGAACTGATTGAACCAGGCGTCAAGCCCACCCTTCTGAAATCTCAGTCTAGTCTTCACTCTTCTAAATTAGCCCTAGTCATCACTTAGACAAACTTTTCTGGGGATAGGGGTTGTCACTTTGAGTTGAGATTTTTCTCATAGGCTAGAGAATTTAGAGTCAATTATTCCTTGAAAGCAGTTTGTCTAGCTTTACTAGACTGCTTTGAAAGACCAAACCTTATGTGTGAAGCAATCTAACTTCTGGGCTCTCTGCTGAGGCCACAAATGGTGACCAATCTGGATGCTGAAATTCATGCAACAGAAAACAGTTCATTAGAAAGCCAGCACGAGCACAAATTAAGGTCAAAACTCTCAGGTATCATTCAATTTCACAATAAGCAATGTCAGACCAAAAAATAAACCATACTGCTGTCTGTACCTCTTCCAAACAGCTAATTTCCAGTTGGTTGTTTTCACCTACACTCTCCAGGTCAGACTATACCTCGGACTGTAACTCTGAACTTAATGAATGTCTGTCAACTAAGTTCATAAAACTACCTGAACATCTAGATCCCAGTGCATATACACTGACTTTATCGACAAAATACTGCAGGGTACACAAAATTTTGATTTGCACATCAGCATCATTATAGTACCCAGTTCAGAAGGGCTTCCATCTGTTCCTGCAGCCAGAACAACTCACATTACAGCTGACACCTTAGAGACTTTGGGGGGGTCTAAATACATATGGGCAGTATAGATATATTCACCCATACATAGATAAAGAGATGCTTTTCTTTAGAAAAAAATAACTGAATGTTCTCTTAAAAATAAGAACTTGCACTAAAGTGGGCATTCTTGAGCTTGTATTTATAAGTCTTGCAGCTGCTTCCACTAATGTCACGTGAAAACTATTGCCTTCATCAAGCTTAGCATTGATCCCATTATTTGGTCCAATTTTCTCAAATTATTTACTTCTAGCCTTATTGTCTCATCAGCTATATTCACTCATTTCTCTGCTACAGGGCTCCCTTATCTTATTTCTGGGATGACTCAGGTTTCCACTGCTCAGATACATATAACAATAAGTGTTACACACTCTGTAAATACCCCTGCTTAGGTACACTAGCAATTTAACTGAGGCAGTGCAAAAGGCAAAGCATTTTAATTCAGGAACACCCACATAGATCTAGGTAGGTTGTGAACCAAGCAAATAAAGTCCTTTTCATCTGTTGTGGGTTTTGCCATTTCTGTGAACAGAATTTGCAGCATCTTCTGTTTCCTCTAGAGGGATGATGCAGGTGCAACCATATCTCAGAACCTTTGAAGGCACAGGCTAAGAGATTTTATGTTTTTCAGGCCAGCCCATTTACATTCTCCTTTGCCTAAAAACTCAAAGTACCACAACAGGGTAAATGTAAACTGAAAAAGCCATCAGATAGCCAACAGCTCTTCTGCCAAATCCATCTGCCTGAACTTGATCCTTGTTGGGAATAACACATCATTGTAATTATTCATTGTATAGAATTCCTCCCCATATTCAATTTTCTGACCACGATTCTCCACAGAAGTGACCCAATTGAATTAAAAAAAAAAAAAAAAAGAGAGAGAGGGAACACGAAAGCTGGAGAAAATTAGCATGCAATAAGCCATTTCTTCCTGTCAATTTTATCGTCTCCTTTTATTAACAGATTTGTTTTTGAAGCAATTATACACGTGCAATCCATTTGTGGCATCTCTTTACTTGCCTCCTGACATAACCATTATTAGGGCTGTCACAGCTGATCAGCTGACAGCTAGAGAAAGGCAGTTCTGCAGCGTCCTGGTACTGCCAGTCAATACCAGCTGAATAATAACAACACAGCCTGTGAGCTGCCTATTATTTTTCTTTCCAGTAGCCGTGTTGAGAACAGCTCCTGCAGAATTTGACAGAAGCAGGGAACACTAAGGATGGTCTTCATGCGCTCCCCAAATCACATGCCAGCCGCAGATGCTGCTATTTCACACATCCTCACAGGCAGGTGCCCACTGTGAGTGGTGCTGAGCTCTCAGCACGCCCCATTACAGCCTGACCAGTGCATGGTGTGCTTCAGAAATGATTCAGGCAAATTCCCACAAATGTATGGCGCTGCTGGTCCTGTCGCTCCAGAGCAAGCTGAGTATGCCCTGAGGTTTGCAAAACTAAATGCAGCCCAGCTGCCTGGATGGATTTCCCCCCTGATGAAGAGGGAAAATTGGTAAAGCTGTCTATTAATATGAAGAACCTGTGAGAGCGGGGCCAGGAGTGCCAGCACTATTTTTTCAATCGTACATCACTATGGAACATTTGATTAGCATTGCTGTAAAGCATACTGTGTGCTGACTGTACCAATTTTGTCAGGAAATCTGCAGGCATGCTGTATTACAGCTACCAACAGCTGTGTCCCACACTGCAGTGACAACTCAATTCTCTGTGCAAGACGAGCCAGTCACACGGGAGAGCAAGACTTTGCACTGTACTGGCTTTCCCTGTGCTCTCAACATCCTAGGTGAGGACAACACAAAGTATGCTCCTGCCAGGTGTGGAAAGGAAGATTTAACATCTCAGATGGGAAATAAGTTCAGCCCAAAACAACATAAACCCAGTGGCAAAGTCCTGAGAAGGAAGCTGTGTGACAAATGTGTACGCAGGGCTTAAAGGGTCAGTCCCAGCTGTCCTACAGAAAACATGCACGGGCAAGCCGTTCAGTCCGTATGATCATAGCAATAATCTTTATTCTTTCCACCCTCATTTTACCCTTTAATATTTTCAAGTCCTGAAGGGACAAAGACGACTTTTCACTGCATTCATGCTGCATCTAGAACAGCTCCACCTTAAAGCCATGGCTACATATCCACAAGATGTCTTCCCAAAACCACATGTAGGCACAGGTACAAAAAACTATTTACACTTCCAGCAGGAAGACACTTGACCTTCCATTGATTATGCCTTTGATCAAAGAACCATTTTTCTCTGAGACAATGCAAATAAACTGGTTAATATATGGGTTTATTTTAAAATGAACCCTTCAAGAAATTTGGCCTGTGGGTGTCAGAGCATTTCTTTCTCGTTATTGAATAAAATGGGTGCATTATGCTTCCCTTTGAGTTTAATCTGGGTCTACGACACAATTTGAATTGTATTTGCAGGCACTGAGCCACTTTAATCTTCATGGCTTGGATAATAAAAGTGATGAAAAAGTGACAGGTTTGCCTTCAGTACATTTTGTGCCAGTCCACCTGGGACCCTGGATATTTAGCTTCCATTGCAATCTGCAGTACGGGATCTCCAAGAGTATTCATACCAGTGGTACTCAAGATAAATACAAGCTGTGGTTTGCCTAGATACTCTGCAGTCAGGAATAGCCAGAGGCTCACAGAAATAGCACACAGAAGATGGGCACAAGGGAAGGGAGGAAACCTTTTAGTATTTTTCCAGTGATTCTTTTTAACTTTGAGCTTTTATTTTCCAGCATGAGCACATGCTTGTACCATAGAGAATTTAATGTAGAATTGCCATCTTACCAAATGCCCATAATTGCTCTGAAAGGGACAAAACTAATAATTTACTCACTGTTAGGTAGCGATTTTGAGAGTATTTATCTCCCATTATTTACAACAGAACTAAGACTACAGCTAGTTCCTGAAAAAGACAAATTCATTTTTTTGAAAATAATGAAGGAAATGGTCACGTAGAGAAAGGGCACCATAGCACAGCTCTGTCACTGGTCTGATACCAAGGGAGGATGTCAGACGTATTGAAAAAAGGGGGGGCAGGTGTTTACAGCTGTGAGGTGGGAGGCACTGGCAGAAGAAGGGGATACCACAGAGAGAGAGCATAGATGCACATTGGAACTTGTGTTTTTCCAGGGGAAGCCTAGAGGCATGGGAACGCAACATAATCACACAGTCACAGAAGACAAGAACCTAGAACTGCCCTTCAAGATCAGCTTAATTTAATCCAGGACCAGGAAGGTTAAATGTTTCACTTGTAATAATAGGGTTGTTAACCGAAGGTGAGTGTTAAGCTTGTTTGGATAGTGAGCACTTCCCTACCTTGACAAGCATGGATGTCTGAACTGAAATCTACATACCCTGCATTTATAAACCTTGATTAGGCATAATTGTACTGGTTTTCAATCCAAATGAGAGACATCTACATGTGCCATTGCCATTGTGCAATTTTAAAGCAGCCTTTTCCTCCTACAAGTTGTATTTCATGAAAAATAATACAAGTCCTGTTCCAAAATATTGTTACACAATATGAAGCATCCTTACTGACTTCCTCTGGTGCTCTCAAAGGGCTTATCTCCTATTCCTCCAGCAGAAAAAGGCCAACAACCCAACTCCTGGCTCCTGAAACCACTGCCTTGTACAAACTGATGAGCTGTTCCAGCGTGTCAGAATCATCTGTCCTTCAGTCTGCTGGGACTGAGGGATTTGGGCATGTACCCTGAGTGTATATGCACATGACAGGGTTCCGTACTTATGTACCCAGGCACACAATTCATCTTCCCAGTAGAAGACAACCTTCATGTCCTTTGCCTGTGCAACCTTATGCAGACCTGGCACAACCAGTTGGGATTTCCAGTAAAACTGTCATTTCAATAATAACAAATAACAGTGGGCTTGCAAATCCTGTTATTGAAGGAGCCTGGGCTCAAGAAGACACAAATGCCAGTCTTCTCTTTGCTTTAGGCGTCTCTGGGCTCTAGACTAAAGAGCAACTGCAGACTGCTAGCAATAAGGATGTTGATCACGGGGTTGCATGGAAGCATGAGAGCCTGGAAGTCAAAACACCACTTTCTGTCCTACACCTGTGGCACGAGCACCATTTCAGTTCTGCCTGAGCCAGGCTGCCACTGCAACACAGCCTGGGTAAACAAGAAGAGTCATTCCCTGCCTGGTTATTCATGAAGTCGTGACTGACCAAGAGCAAAGCTTCCTCTAATGGGCAGTGTGTATCTCTGCAGCACAGTCTTTGTGTAACAGCAGAGAATGGGACTAAATATGCAATAAAGTTATGCTTTTTGGAAAGGGAACTGCCGAATGAAGCAGGCAGAAGAAAAATTTATCCTAACCATTTCCTTTGCTGGACAAATTGGTAGTCTATCAAGATTAAAATCAAAACTTCAATAAACTATCCATGCCTGAAATTTCTCTATCAAACAATACCTCTGAAAGTATATAATATGAGCACTAAGCTACTTTTCTCATCAAAGAAACAAGTACATGAAAGTGTGAGTCTTTGAAACGAAGGAAAAGTGACTGCTCGCTGTGCCTCCATACAAAAATACTTGAGTTTTTCTCCTGCCACTCAAAAAGTATTTTTGCTTGTTATATTAATTTTATTCTAAGAGTTAGATTTTATCAAAATGTTAAGAGATGAAACACTAGTTTTTCAAAGCCAACACATTAAACAGGCATTACCCTCACAAACCCTCACAGCCTACAGCATTGGACAACATTAAGGAGACTTGTTTCTAAGATCTTGCTATTCTCCCTTGTTTTGGTCAGTCTCTCTGTCTCTCTTGCTGTTATTTAGATGCAATAAGGTATTGCTTTGGAATCAGGATTAATAAAGGGCCCGTGGCAGAACCTCGTCTGAGCCATATTAAAAATGCTCCTTCATTCCTCAGTCTGCCAATAGTTGAGTTCCTCACCTGTCCCAAATCAATACTACGATATAGATTGTACAAACTTAGCTATCGACCCTGTGAGACTTCTATTTTACAGTGAAAAATTGAGCAGAGCTTTAGAACAACCACATTAAAAAAAGAGAAGTTAAAAATAAACAGATGACAAACCAAGCCTCCCAGGCTATAAACATTCCCTACATATATTAATAAAATCTGTTGAATTCCCATCTCTTACATCTTAGAGCCTACATGTGACTGAGTCATAAGTCAAAAGATAATTTGATATCAAGAATAAACAGGAGTAAGCACAGGCTAGAGGTGTTCACTGTTTCTCAGGTTACTTATTTTTACACGTATTTATGAAACGTGCTAGATATAAGTCAGCCTTTTTCTATTTAGAAAATTGCTAGACACTCTTTGGCTCATATTTTTTTAGACTAAAAATAGAATGTGTTTGAGATAGTCAACTACTTTCCATCAGAGCCTCTGTCATTACTTGTACCTGCACAAACATCCCTCTCTGCTTCCTCTCATGGTTAGATCCCAGTGCCTGCAGCCAATGGAGGGACATATCTGCAGGATTTTGATCTGAGACTTGCAGAACACTGTTAATTTCATATAGGAAAACAGCCTCAGTTAATGCTATAAATTCCATCATTTCCATGTTATGCTATTCCAAGGCTAAGGAAAGGGACAAGTATTCAGCAGTTTCAAGGGACACTTCAGTCACTATCAGGAGAGCAAAACTTCTCAATACCAGCTGAAGATCTTGTCCCATGAGGAGTATGGGTAAAACACATGCAATCTTACCACAGTAATGAGACAAGAAATCACATATTTTTAGGATGAGGACGGTATTTGTGAAGGAACAGTGACAAGAAATCATTTCAACTTTTGTTCTGTAGCAAAACATCTGCTTAGTTCCACATCTTAAGATAAATGCATAAAATAAACTCTGTAGAAAACGTGCCTGCGTTTGCACACACAGACACAAGTATTTGTACTTTTGTTGCCAACTTGCTTAGACACTTTTTTAATCAATCTATTTTCTGCCAACCTCTGCTTGCTATCTATTGAGCAGTAGTACGCTAGCTGCTACAGCTATTTCCTAAATCCTGGAGCAGTCCAACCAAATAATCAGATAAAACTTTCGCCACTTTGTACCTTTTGTTTAGTGTTAATTTCTTTGTGCTTACTAAGAGAAATTGCTATTGACTGCTTTCATTAGGAAACTATTGACCCTTATCCACTGGCACATCCTGGAGAAGAAATTCACTAAATGTGCCCATATTTCATTCTCTGAACATCAAGGTAGGAGAGTCATGCTGAAGGATACGGTTTATTTAATCCAAAATTAAAATTTTATAGGCTACATTACCTAAAGTAAATTGCTTAATACATTCAGTTGAACAGCTGCTTTCTAAGTGTTTGGCTTCCATGTTTTCAAAGCCTAAATTAAGCTAAACAATAGAACTCCACTGCTAGCACTGTACACTTCCAGGAGATGAGCTATGCTATACCTACATTTAAGAGGCAGAATTTAGATTCAGCAAAGCAGTGATTTTCAATGCATTGCTTTAAAGCAGCACAAGATTACCACAGTCTTCTGAACTTAATTTTGCTTCAGTAATTGCATTAACAATATATATTTTACATACTTATGAACTCTGCAGCAAATAAAAGTGTAATGACTTAGCTGCACTCACATTTGCCATTTGCCAGCAATTCTATAGAAAACCACCAGAGTACAGGGATCCAGTGTACCCACAAGACTTTTGAAATTGGAGCCGACATCAGTTCATTCACTTTTGCTTCCCAGACAAATAGATCTTGCCATTGCAAACCATTTGGCCACAGTGAGGCAATCCAGCCAGATTTCTCTGTGCCCATTGTCCTACTTGAACACAGAGCAGCTTGGAACATGTGCTGTGTGGAAAGCATGAAGGGAAAAGCCCTGACCAGGCTCTTTATTTTATGGGACATAAATGGGACCGGGAGACAAGTCCAACCCCTGAAGGGCACCACTGGAAAGTTACAATTCTGGGCTTTGTATGGTAGTTCAGGCTTCATTTTGGCAAATGCAGAGTACCACTTCAGGACATAGCAACACTGCCATAAAAACCACCAGGCTCATTTTCATCCCTGCCATCAACAACCTCTGCAAAATCCCTTAAAGTCAAGGGAGTCCTTCAAGCCAATAATGAAGGATGCAACATCAAATTCACTAATAAATGCCATTGGCACATGACATCTGATAAACCTTCACAACCAAACCCAAACGTAACTTCCAGAACTGTGTCAAAGATTTATCTGTCATAATTTTGACAATTTACCTCCTTTCTGCTATCCCTGAACACAAGCCAAGAATGCCCACTCTAAGATGCTGAGCCACTTCCATTAGCTGATCTGGTAAGTCAATTTATTCCTCTTTTAAACAAATATAGAAGTGAAGAGTAGGAGAACACTATGTGTGAAGTAGAAAGCCATGCCATAAAACCTGAGAGGAATGGAGAATTTATCACACCTTTCATGAACTTCTTTGGAATCTGTCTCCTACTACCTCCATCCCCTTAAGAATTCTAATATTACCAAACATGCCAAGGGTTGCAAATAATCAAGTCAGGGTTTTATTAATTCACTTGCAATTGTGAAGTTCTTTTGTCAAAGTTACAGCAATCTGTAGCACAAACCAGTCCATTTTCACACTGCACTGATATAGGCATAGGTATGGAAAAATGTGTACAGCAAAGTTATTTTATGTGCCAGAAATTATGTGCAAGAGAAATTTTGATGTGATCACCAGAGGCTCATATCAGAAAACCAGTGAAATTTACCATAAGCCTGATTATATACCTTACCCACAAATTTATCTCATTGAGATTTATTTCAGTATTCCAAACTTCTATACATGTGTCTGTGTGGCTCTATTATTGATATAATTATTGTTTATTAGTACTGTTCTGATAGTGTTCAAATACTACAATTAAAATAAAGCCCAAACATGCTGTACAAACACCTATTAAATCCTTCTGCACTGGCAAGCACAGGGTCTAGAAAAACGCAAAGGAAGATGGGAGAAAAAGAGAACAAAACAATGGAAAAAAACAGTGATTGCTGCCTCTTCTTCTTTCCAAACTGTTGTGCCATTTCCTTTGGCATGAAATCTTTGAAAGTTTAAGTACAACACTTCAAACAATAAAATAAACCACTGCCTTTCACTATCGCATCATTATTCTTGACTTTTTCTCGTCACTACCATTATTTAACGGCACAAAGCCTTCTGGGATTGTGAAAATGAGCATTAGTGATCTCTGTACCAATTCACCCACACTACAATCTTTATTAATCACACCTCTCTTCCCAACATTCATTACCTAAAGGCCCTTAGCTCTGCCTCTGCACTCCTGGAGTCAATAATGACACAGTGCTGCAGGTTTGGACCTGCCCCCAAATGTCCCCAGCTAGAGCCCGCCGTGCCAACACACTGCTCACACCACAGGTCAAGGGCCCTTGCCAGGGAAGGTGTGAATCCCCAAGCTCCACATAGCTTGGGCATTGCAGGAGTAAGCAATAAGCAGACTAACTTACTAATTGCTTTCCCAAAACTCAAAGGGACAAAACCATGTGAAGTTCAAATTCCCAAACGGCCAGGCAGCAGCCTGAAAAGTGCTGACTGAGCTAGAGGGGCTGTGGGACTGCATCAGGCTTTCCGAAAGGAGAGAGATGAGTACAGGGCACAGCCATTTATTAAGCTGGTTCCACCCATTTATTAATCTGCCTCCTTTTCCTTGCAACCTTTCCTTGAAAAATGGTCATAATACATTTTTACACTCACCAAACTGTGCTGGCAGGAGAGCAGTGAGGATTAAGCAATTAATGGTTATGTGTTTCTTTGAGACCCTTCTAGGAAAGCTACTAGTGGCAATCAGAAGAATGATTACTGGCATGTTACTTGCAATACTGATTTGTAAAAACCCCTATAGATTTAAACAGACCAAGAGGAAGAGGTCCAGCCCTTGTGTAACTTCTGATAAGGGATTTGCAAGCTCCTGGCAACTGATTTAGAAAACCTTCACAGTGTACTCCACATTCACTGCTTTGTAAGATAAGATACCAAGAAAAAGATTTATTTTCACTTTTCCAGGCATCTTTTAAAAACGCCTCACGCTGTAAAGGGAGTAATCTGTACCTACATTTACACATTTCCAAGGCTTGTCAGAAAGTTACATTTGCTTACACCATTTCTGCACTTTCTGCAAAACACACCGTCACTCTGGACATAATGACACTACAAGGGCAAACAAGATCAAACAACAGCAGATGTTGTTTCTGTGCCCCTCTGCAAGAATTCCTGCCAGCTTGCTTTTCCTCCTCAAAATCTGCAGAAAAAGTTGGGGCTCTGATGTCACCTTGTCTGAACAGCTCTGGGCTTTTTATGCTGTCTGGTGTTATTATCAGCAATACAATACGCACAGCTACATTGTCATCTAATGCTATTCACTGCATGTACTTAGTGTCTGCCTGTATTATGCCATTATAAGTGGTGGTGGAAGAAAAGAGTAAGCAAGAGGAATAACAAACAGGATTTTCTTGGAATAATGTTTTGCAGCCTTAGACTGATAATGGGCTGCAGTCAAATATATTCCTGTCATCACTGGCACACAAAGCTGCCTAGCTTTGTCACATTTGTTTTACTAATTGAACAATCAATTATTAACATAGATTAGTTTCACAGTCATAAACAGCACCACATACAGACACCTGCTTAATATGAGAGAGTCTCTGGTCCTATTTATACTTCCTCAAGCAATAGCCCCTGGTTTCCATTAATGCTCCTCTCTTGCATGATTTCAGCTCCTTGGACTTTGTCACCAAAAACACACACTTTGACTCCAAACCCAGTGTTTCTCAGCGGGTGCATGCTGCAAACCGCAGCAGAGAATCCTTCTGACAGATGAGAATGGCACACCCCTGAGCTTCATCAATGATCAACATCAAATTTGACTTTACACCCATTAATTACACGGCAGCCACCAGCAAATCTTCCTGAATTTCCCTCCTGCAGTGGCAGTCCCTCTGCCTGTCCTGGGGGAGGACAAGCCCCTGCTCCTTGTGAGCAGAGAGTCCATGGACCCTGAGCTCCAGCTGCTCAAGCAGGGTTGAAGGTCAAGCCTGGGGCAGTATTTCTGCCAAAGTGTAAAACCTCACCTCAAAGCTGAGCCCACAGGCCGTGTACATGTAAGCAGGCATCAGCCAACAAGGATAATGATTTTCAAAGCAAGACCCTTCTGTTATCAGGACATACTTTCTGAAAGACAAACCCCACTTTTTAGTAACCTTACTGCAGTTTTGGTCCCACATGGGATGTGTGCAAGCAGGCAGGCAGGGAGGCAGGCATCCCTCCCAGTGTGCCCCAGGCACTTTCAGAGGTGCCTCAACAGAGGGACTTTCATTGGTGGAAAATGAAAGAAGGAGAGCTGGGTTGGGAATAAGTAAATCCAGAGGCAAGTTCTCCCACAGAACTGCCAAAGGCCATAAATATGAAGAATACAAACCCTATGCTGGGTTTGATATGTTTGAGGCAGCTTGGCTTGGCAGTCTACACTGAATGCAGCTCTCCTATGTGAACCCCATTTCCAAACTTCTGAGCAGCTCTCATAAAAATAAGGCTCAGATGCACAAAGTGCAGAAGGGCACTGAATATGCTGGAAAAATATTAGGACTCCGGGCCCAATCCAGCAGTTTAATCCATTAAAGTGCAGGACATCAGCCCAATGAAACAGCACTTCATCTCACTTAGACTGGGCTTTAAGAGACCGAAAGTAGTTAATCACTGCTTTGAGCATTCAAGCACTCATGCTAAGTGAGCTCTCAAAAAACTGAAATACCTCCTCCAAGTAGTCTACTTCCATACCTAGGTGAACATGCCTGGCTTCTCACCAGTGCAATCCAAATAAGTAACAGATGGTTAAATGCAGGATCAGCAAAACGTGCAACAAGTTACAAATTTATTTTGCCTCATACTTCTACAAATTAGTACAGGAATTTTTCACTCAAAGTAACCTCCAGTACCTTTTTTTCCCCCTGACACTTGTATATGTGATCCACTGAAACTGAGAATGAGACAAATGAAATCAACCATTTTTTTCTACATCTGCATAAAAATATTGATTGCCAAAACAAGTAAGATAGAGCATTATAGAAAAGCACACCACTTTCATTTGAATGATAAGAGCAGTTGTCTACAGTGTGGGGAAAATGAATTTTAACTGATTTAAAATAACTTTCTGTTTCACTTTTCCAAACCCTGACTCGTACAGAGGAATTCAAGTGTTCACCATGCTTAAGCAGCTTTTGGTAACATGATTAGCAATATTCCTGGGGTTTTTTAGCCATATATACTTTGGGCATGATTAAGTGTTCTAGAGTCTTAAATGATTAAGGAGACAAAAAGACAGACAGTGACAAGCAGGAAAAAAAAAGATAAGAAATGGATTACTCTCTAAGAAACTGAAAACTCCTCTAGAGGCCCTGGGCCTTCAAGTTCATTTAAACATTAACGAACTTTACATTTCAAATCATATCTAGGAGGACAAGTGATAGGATTACACAGCTAAATCTGTAAGAATTGATTTTGTCTCAGTCACAGATGCACACTGTGCAGCATTGGAAAATCTGCTAAGAAGATAAGGTTATGACACAAATAGCATGCAGCCTTGGTTTAGATAAAACTTCCTGTGTCTTTAAAAACCACATCCTCTCTCCCAAAAAAATCCCCCAAGTGCCACATTGTCTGAAAAATTAAATTATTCTAGAAGCAAGTGCACACCCTCCCCAATACTGGCATTTCATTTAGAGGTTGATGAACAACCTGTGTGAGCCACTGTTGCCAGAAAACACATATTTTGATTGTAAAAACCACACTTTAAAATCACCATATTGTTTTCTAAAAAACAAAAGATTTGTGTTGCCTATTTCAAGACACTCCTGTTATGTTCCCAGCTCAAGCAATCCTATGAGTCATCAGTGCACCATTAGTTTTAAAACAGCATGTTTCTATCACATAGATTTTTAGCTACTATGGAAAATAATATGCAGTTTCTTGATGGAGTAATGAACACTAAGCAGCTCAAGAGATACCATAACTCCATTTCATTCTCCATACCTATCCCCAGAAAAAGTCCTGAAGAGTCCTCAGTGAGAATGATAAACATGGGAAGTGGACAATGTTGCATCATTCCTACTCAATTCCTTCCTTCCAGTCTCTGAGAGCTCCTTCAGCATAACCAAGAATTGCCGTAGGCACTGCAGTAAGGGAGTAGAGCAGGGAAGATGCTTCCCTAAAGATTTAGAGCTGCAAAATTGGAACTGATTCTGAAAACCTCCAAAACTATCTGGCAGATGACTCCAATTTTAAAAAGTCCTGTTTTGATTCGAGCTGCAAAGTCAAAGGCAGTGAGATGTAACTCCTACCACATCCACTTTTGCCCTGTAACTGTACTAGAAAGGTGCACAATTAGGCAATTTGATGCAGTTTAGGGTTTTTTTCATTCTGTAAGGACCTATGTGCAATATGGTCACATATCATTATGCTACATAACCTCCCTGTAGCAGAGAAGTGTTACCAGAACAGAATTCCCCCTGTTTTATTTGGCTCTCTAGTGCTTGCCACTAACACAAGCAGTACCTATAGGACTCATGTAGTATGAACTTCTGCTATGTTACACAACCATGGTTTGCCCAGCCCTGCTGAGAAAAGGTTGATACTATTTAATCACCAAACAATCTTCTATCTGCTGGTGATGCTTTTTCCTGGTCTTAAAATCAAGAGTCAAACACAGTTAGAAGGGCAAAAGGGATTTTACCTTGGTATTTATTTTAAGGATCCTTAGGTGCACCACGTCCACATTGAATGTGCCAAAATGCACACCACAGTGCACACCCACAATAGATCTGGTCTAACATTATAGGTCTTACTAATCAGCATATCTATCAAAGGTTCTCCAATGAGAGGCTCAAGTGAGCCCCCCTTCCTCAAGGAACCTTCCCCTGGATGGTTCTATCTTAGTTTACAGAATGTGTTCTGGAGAGGACCTTGGGGTCTGGGGCATTCTGATCCCTAACTACAAGGCTTCTAAAATGTTTAGTCTCCTACCTTAACAAAATAAGTCTAAGAATGTAGGCTAAAAAATGCTAAGAATAAAGCTATAAAAAGGTATATAAAAGGGGTATAAAAGAAAAGGCAAAAAATCATCATGGTATCACTGGTACAAAGCAAATTTAAGAAAACTACTTTTTTACAGAAAATACTGGGATACATTAGGAAGAGCTTAGGATCAAATATTTTAGCTGTGAGTCTCCAACAGTACATGTTTTGTGTCACCTGTGCAGAGGGTTGCTAAGTGAGAGGACACTTGGACAGCAGATAGAATGTGGCCTGATCTTTTTATGGCAAACTCGCTGCTACAATCACAACCAGTTTGTATAATGCTGTTGTGACATTTCCCCTGACCCTTCCTCCCTCTTCTCTTCCATAGTGGTTTGCACCTGGAGGTCTGCCTCTCCCAGCTCTTTACTCCTGTCCCACCCATGCGTCCCTTGGCTTCTGACCTTGAAACAAAGTGGTATTGAGGGGACAGACACTTATCAGTGCAAAGCCATGGAGGAGCAACCGTCACATCCAGATGCTGCAAGCCATCCAGTGCCCAAATTTACTGACTTGCAAACAGGAATTCAAAACCAAGAGATCAAACCCAGCACTGGACTAGGAAAAGCTAGATTTTTATCTAGCCCTTTAGAGCCCACACCTGATCCATGGTGTCAGGTGTGTGACATAAACCAAACACAATCTTTAGGTCTCGCTTGTGGAAAACACAGAACCAAACCAAGTGGAACATAGCCTTATTTATAAACTCAGAAATGCGTCATCTTTGCTAAGGAAGCAGGTGCCTGTTAACATGCAGGCATATTTTCAGGGGTGTGTGGGAAGACAGGACTTAGGGTTTACATTTTTCAACCTAAGTTTAGAGGGAAGGGTTATTTTCAGTGTCTTTACATACTTTGAACTGAAATTTTAAGCACCAAATTCAAGGATCTTACAGAATGCCATAAGGTCTGACAGACATATGTTGCATGTGATGTGATTGTATATCATCTTTGATAATCTACAGTTATTTTAGTAAAATGTGAGTTCTCTGTAGTATTGGACTAAGCATGGTGATGTCAAAGTATCCAATGTCTGAGATACATGAGCTGATTCAAGTAATAACTCAATGAAAATGACATAGATTTCCAAATTTTACTTGGAAAGATCTCTCATAATTTTTTCTGAACTTCTGATACACTGATACAAACATCCAAGTGGGAATGGGTGGAAAGTAAGAGGGAATTTTAAGATATGCACTGATTCTGCACACAGGCAATAACCCACATTTGAGTAAAGAATTAAATTAAAAACACTTTGCACACTTGAACCTGGACACCTTCCTAGAAGTTACAGCTCTGGCTGCAGTGATCCAAGATGGACACGAGTGAACAAAAGCTGCATTAAAGCATAAGAAATCAATACCCAGGAGAAAAGCTAGATGATAAAGGAGTTAAGAGTATTCCCAAAAGTCACTGGATCAGCAAACCAGAGTGGTCAGGACATCTGAGCTCACTGTCTCAGAAATGTAATATATAGCAATACATAGCTTCATAATGAGAGATTTAAAAAATAAGTGTGTGCATATGTACAGGCATAACAAGATAAATTCTGATTTCAATTTGCCCAGGTATAAATCTAAACCAGACCTATCAACTTCTGTAGAAAGATATTGAATTTTATCAATGCAAAGATTTTTTTTTTTAAACACAACTAATCCAAAAGATTTGTGCTTGGTAAAGAAAATCAGGAATAGGCAAAAAAGTATCTGTCTTTGGGACTTAGAGAAAAATTTCAAATGTCTGCAAAAAGTTGCTGTTGAACAGTGGGGAAAGATGAGTTCATCTCCAACCACTGAAAGTTCCTAAAATGCCACTTTTCAAAATGTGTATTATCTCTATTCTTTAAGAAATACCTTTTAGAAAAAACCTCAGCAGCTAAAACCCACACAATTCCAGTGGCAGAGCACTAAATTTAAGGTACGAGGAAAAGCTACATGATCCATACAAAGACATGTGAAATAATTCAGGGAATGCTATTGTATGAAAACTGCATTTTCCCCCTCACCTCCCTCTGTTTCAGATAATAATGTTTGAGTTTGTCTTTGCTTGTAGGATTTTCCCAGTAGTTTTAGGAGGTAAGTGTTTCTGTACTGAATAGAGATCATGTGCTTTATAAAAAAGAAATAGCTATATTAAGACCTGGATAATCCCAATCCCCATCCTTTGTAAAATCATAGTTCTACTTTGTATTTTAAATCCCTCAGGAAGTTCAGATTAATGCCTTAACAGTACATGCATAACACTGTTTACTCTGCTTACAGGTCACTCTTTAAGCTACTCGAATATTCCAACATCTGGACAAGCCAAGCACCGATTAACCAGGTCAGGCCTTGTACACACACTCTGTCTCATCATTCTTTCTTTTACTAAACCTTGGCAAGATCCCCTCTGCATGGCTGCACAGACCCTGCAGAGTTTTCCCAATATCTGTCATCCTGCCACCTTGCATTAATGAATATGTTGAGACCATAAATCAGCAAAGTATTTTACCTGTTTCCTTATCTCCTCAGCCTCTCCTCGTTAAAAAAAAAAAAAAAGCCTACAACTTCCAGTGCATGAAGAAAAGCCAGCCAAGCACAGGTTTCCTTGAATAAACACGCCAAGCGACTGTCCTGCTGGCAGCAGTGTTTGATAGACCCTGTCGGCAGTGGGATAAGTAGCCAGGCTGCTGCTTGATGGGGAAATGATTCTCCCATTTAGCCCCTGCTTCAGCAGCGCTTGGGTGATGCCAAACCAAGGGTGAGCAGCTCCTGCAGGGTGTGCTGCGTGTGACAGGTTAGCTGTCAAATGCTCCCTTGTCCAAATGATGCTGGCCCCACACACTTTCCACAAAGAAGAAACAATTTAATGTGGTGTCGTGTGGTGTCTTCCAGCCCCAAGTACAGTTACTTTGCAGATACCAAAAACTGATTGGCTTACTAGGGCTGTCTAAATGCTGCCTTGAATTGCTTGTCACATATTCTCCAAAATTCCTATTCACTTTCTTGCCAGCAGGGCATGATAATGGGGTATAAACAATGAGTGCAACGTGCACGAAAGAACAGAGTGCAGCATCCAACCTGGCCTGCAGGCAATTTGATAATTAGACAATAAAAAGAAACCTAATGTAAAAACCTACTACTTTGTCTGGTTCTTCCTCTGGAGATAAAAGGTGCAGATACAACATCATGACTTACAAAAGAAGCACCTTTCAATTGCTAGACGTACTTATCACAAGCAGCAACCAAATCAGGGTACAGATCGGCCAAAAATGTGTGCTGGGTCCCAGGCCATAGACCCCATGTGTAGGGGCAATACAAGGGGGGATGAGCTCAGCAGCAGCCAGCTGCAGCCTTGGCCAACATCCAGTGAATAAGAGAATCAGACTGGTTTAGGTTGGAAAAGACCCCTAAGATCATCAAATCCAGCTGTTAACTCGACACTGTCAAAGCCACCAATAAACTATGTCCCCAGGCACCACATCTACACATCTTCCAAGGATGTTAACTCCACTTTTCCCTGGGCAGCATGTTACAATGCTTGACCACCCTTTCAGAGAAGAAATTTTTCCTCATATCCAGTTTAAACCTCCTCTGGTGTAACTCTTGCCCTATTGTTTGTTACTTGGGAGAAAAGACCGACCCCACCTGTCTACAACCTCATTTTAGGTACTTGTAGAAGACCCTGAGAGCCAACAGGCAGCTGATAGATAGAAGAGATATTTTCTTATATAGAAAAAATGTGTGAAGTTATTATCTATACAGCTAGGTTTATTACATCCATTTGAAATTATTCCATTAACTTCCATTAACTATTCTGTTCATTTATTAGCTTAATGTATTTACATAAAATGCTATGATAATGTCTTTGTTACCAACTTGAATTTTGATTACTTTTAATCACAACGAATATTAGATTAAAACAGAAGAAAAAATCTCTCTTCAATTGCAAACTGTTTTGCCTCTTTTTGCACAGCTACCTTTGCACAGCTTGGGCAGACAGCTACAAAAGTTCTCACCGTGTCGTGTAGGTGAAAAAAGCCCCATCAAAGAAGACTTAAAAGTAATAACTCGGAGTGTGCCACTGACACAATGGCTTCATCTCTAGCTGACCTAGCTGGAAACCTTACCCTGCTCATGAAGCCCATGGGCTTCCAGTCACAGCCCTTGTCTGGCAGTGCTCTGTGGCTCAGAATGAGTGCCAGTGGTGCAAGGATGATAAAGGGGTTGGCTTTGCTAGCATGCCCTCAAACCACCTTTTTTTCTACTGTATTGTGTTCATTTGTGGTTTAGTTATTTTAACCGTTCATTAGCTAAACCTCTTGTAAAACTTCAGACTTTCTAAGATCAATGGTTGACTTCTACCAAATAAATATGAAATCTGCCAACGATTGTGAGGTAGTTCAACAGCTCAACAAAACTCACGAGAGCCCTGCTTCAGTCTACAGTGAAAAATAGTGTCAATACTCAATATCCAGTAAGCAAACATGAATACTTTTCGAGGAAGACTGCATACTGCTGGGTGACCTATTTTTAAATAAACATGGCAGCCTTACCCGTGATGTTACCTAAAAGCATGCTCTGAGAAACAAGCAGACTGATAAACAGCAGATTTAAAAGGAGGAAAATAATAAGATAGCAAAAGCCATCAGTGCTGAACCCTTGGGTTTGGGTTTTTTTAAATGTGCAATTGTATTACATAATACTATTGTGCACTGAGTTTGTAGCTATAAAGACCACTACTTGATTAAAAGCTCAATGCACTCTTTATTATAGTATTTTAGTGGATTAGTTATATAAACCCAGGTTTCAAACAGACTTCTGCTGTATAACACTCTGGCAATCTCAGCAAACCACAGAGTACACCAGTGCAGACTAGACATGTGTAAAGTGGTCGTTCTGCTTATCTGCAGCTGCCTTTGTGTCCTCGCCAGAAGCACCAGTCACTCAAGATGGGCTTTGGCAATTCCTGGCTTCCAGCTCCATCCTTTCCAGCAAGCAGGGAAACCATTTCCCAGCCCAAGACTAGTGCACACTTCACCTGCTCAGATGCACTGTTTTCCCCTCCTCCTGGTGGTTAAACTGATCCTTTTGACTGGGGCATGGTGTTGGACAGACAGACAGACAGCAGAAAAGACAAAAAAATAAGTCTGGCCTGGGACTGGAGCAAGAAAAAACTCAGTGATTCCTAAAGAAGGGAGATAAGGAATATTAACAGGCAATGTGAGGAGGTTTGTACTGCTGGTACACTGGTTTAGGACCCTGGTGACAAAGAAAGGTCTTCCCTCTCCTCTGCTTGTCCATCTGTCAGCTTTTACAAGCACTTAAAATTCATGCCCAATTTTTTTAATGTATTAATTCCCTTTAGTTATTAAATTACATCTTATAATGCAACATATGGGGAGCAATCTGTAGATGGGAAGGTGAGGAGAGCACAGTATTTTACTTGGTACATGCACTTGATGGAGTTCAAAAAGAGAGCGTATTTTGCATCTGGGGAAGGAGGACACGAGAACAAGCTGTATTTTAGACCTGTCACTTTAGGATGCATCAACACAGGAGTTGATAAATTTCAAAATAACAGCAACAGAGAAATTTAATGCTGTGCTACTCAAGCTGCTGAGCTGGAGGACACTTTATCACACTGAAATATACACAAATAGAAATACAAAGCAGATATGCCACTACCCCATCAGATTTTAATTTTGTCAGGGCTGGTAGTTCCAACTCACTTTGTGGGCAGCGGAGCGGCTTTACTTCTTCTTAGTGGTCCATCACCAATCCCACCAAGAGTCACAAAAAACCACCCCAAGAAAGTGATCCATAACTGATGGATCAGCTACTAGAACAAACCTATTAACAAATGCTTGCCCTGCTTGAGCAGTGGCATTGGAAAAGCAGGGTTTTAAGATGAAGGAAACCACAATATGTGTTTGAGTTGGTGTCAGGAGTCAGCAAAAGAAAAGCAATATGTCACCACTCTTACAATGTGAAAATCAGAGTTTAGATATGAAACAATTTTGAATGACATCTTTGACATGAGCTCTGCTCCCCTTCCACATCTTCTGCGCACTCTCCGTACCAGGGAGGTTTAATTACAAAGCTGAGCAAGTCCTGTGCAAAGGCACAGGATGCTCCACAAAAGCGCATTCCACTGGCAGCTGTTGATAACAGAAACTTCATTTCCAGCAGACCAAAGTCTTCCAATTTTGCAGGAAAGTAGTTAATAAACTGAAACAGATGTTGCATAGCCTGATAAGGGAGGAAGGCTGCTGTTTTTCCCTTGAGCAAAGACAAACTGACAGCCGAGTTTTAGGGTGTGTGAGAGCAAAAAATATGTGGTACTTTGACACTGTCAGCTCTCACTGGGCCAGGGGAGTGTAAATCCCACCCTGAAAAGTTGAGCCATATCCTGTGTTGCACTGTGTTGGAACCAGGGCAGTGTGGGCAAGAATCAACATTCCTGTCACTCACCTCCTTTGCAGTGGCCATCCCTAGACACCAGTGGGTATTTATGGCTGGCCTTCTGGGGCCATCTCAGGTTCTCCACCTTGTGACACTCCAGCATGCCACCAAGCCAACAGGCCCTGGCCAACTTTAAACTGCACAGACTTTGCTCAAGTACTCAGCCTTTTCCCTCAAAGACTCTCTGCTCTGAAGGCCTCTGTATTGAGGCTTACACTACTTTTTCCACCAATGTTATTAAATAAGTGGAATTTGCATGAGACTCAGCTTATTTGGTTCAGCTGCTGAGAGGACAAAAAAGTACAGATCTGAAATGCCTAATTTGAAGGACACAAAAATGGCAGATGGATATATTGATTGCTTGAATTCAACAAAATAAAAACAAGATACTGTGAATATTACTGGTCTAGAAAAAGCAGCAACTTAGCACCACCTCTTACATGCCACAGGAGAGTTGTAACCATGAGCACAGCAACAGCTCAGTACCAGGATAATGCTGCAGAACAGGTGCAGGGGTGGCATTCTCCAAAATCTGCCCAGTTTGAAAGAACAAAAATTGAGCAACTGTGATGGTTTTTATAAAACAGCAATTAAATCCTTAAAACCTCAAGCTGATAGTCCTGAATCGCTTTATCAGTATGAGGGACTAGTTGCAACTGGAAGCTGTATTCTTTTCAACCTTCTCTTTCTGCCTGTATTTATCAAGAACAGACAGCCAAAAACATCCTGGAAGTCAAGGAGAGTTGCTGCACTTCTTCAATAGCCAAACCCACTGTTGGGCCCCTCTTCCCAAGCCTGACATAATCTTTCCTGGCAGAACCATCTTTAGGGATATCCTTTCACACACAAGGACACAAAATGCATCTGTTGCTCCGGAGAGATTCGATGTACCCTTTCCCAACCTCTGTGTTTTCCCCATCACACATTATTTTTTCCCATTAGTTTCCTTCCCCAAGCCAATAATCTATTACTCTTTTAAGGAAGTAACAACTTGATTTATCATTATTACAAAGGTGAGAATTTAAGGTCAGATAATACTGGGAAAACAATAATGAGAAATACTAACAGAAAGGGAAGGCAATTGGAAAAATTACACGTTGAAGTTATTTAGTTGGCAAAGCATAAACACGTGGGGTGTTTGTTGCATGAACTATCTTTTGTTCACATTCTCTTTGTTTTACCTTAACTCCTGTGGCTTGTGACATTCCTTCCTTTTGTGCTCCCATTTTGTACTCATTCCTTTCCATTCCTGCCTTTCATACTGCCACTCACTAGTGTGGGACATATACCAGCACCTTGGACTAAGAAAGTGATTGCAGGAAGCTGATGTAAATGATGTGCTGAGCTTCTTTTTCTTTTTTCCCCTTTTTTTTCCTTTTTTTTCTTTTCTTTTCTTTTTTTTTTTTTATTCCCTTAACTTAGAATGAAAAGCTTCCTGCTCTACAGTCCATTTGCTCAATTCAGTCTTTGCTCATACTATAGTACCTCTGGTCAGAACACAAATGCATTCTCAGTATCACTGTTTTGATAACAGTGCTACAGGGTCTTGAACAGAGAATCTGTAAAACATTAGCTTGAAATCTGTCCTCAATAAGTCATCTTCTCGTTGCTTTACAAATGAAGCACTTGCTGTAGTTTGTAATATGATTAAACAGATTTTTTTCAACTATTTAGGCACACACACCTCCCACCTTGCAGAAGGCCAAGCCTTTTCAGGGCAACAATGCTCAACAAGTGCTGAGGAAACTAAGGGATCCCTAAAAAATCCACTATGTTTTCCTGTCACCTGTTTATTGACACTGGACAGAAGAAACAATCTCTGTCTCTGCCCCTTATATGAGGACAAAGCCATTTTCTCTCGTCCTCGTTTGATGAGACAGAAGCAAGACAAGATAGTTTAAGTAACCCGGTGTTTTACATAAAGGCCATCACAGGTTGCAAATTATATACGTCACATCACCAGGTGTCCAAACCTATTGCAATGCACATTATAGTCACTGTGATGTCAGCAGTCAGTCACTAATAACAGAAAAGAAGTACAAGCCTGCAGAAGGCATAAAAATGAGGAGGGCTGAAACTGTTTTGCCACCAAAACCTAGCTGACTGATTTTTCCTTCCCAAGAACCATGGTGCAGGGTTTCTGCTGAGTCCACGTTGCTGTGCTTAAATCCAAACTGCCCATTTGCTTTTCAAAAAGGGATTTTTTTACCACAGCTGCTACTCCAGTTGCAGTGATTTTTAATTTTTTTTTTTTTTTTGAGCCACAATAAATATGAGCTAGTGTCCTTAGAGAACTTAGGAAAAATATGGAAAACAGAAGTCCACTCTGGAGAACCGCAGAAAGAGCATTAGAAGGAGCAACTTTGTTCCCAGTGGAGGTAAATGCTCTTCTCTAAAAAAAAAAAATCTGTCTTCAGATCCATTATTATTTTATTTCCCATCCTGCCACGTCCTAGACTCTTGTCAGTAAATTATGGATGGGTCTGTGATATCAAAGTAAGTTTAAGGTCTTGAAGGAACAAAGGTGCTAGAGAAGAAGACATCAATATTGTTTTAACTGGCACCTGACTTATGGGAAATTTCATTTTAAAAAAGCTTATCTGTAAGTTATAGAGACATTTACGTGGGATCAGTATCATAAATGCTATTTTTCTAAACAGCCATGGAATGAAAAGGCTCCATTTGTCCTCTTCATGGCCAACATATGCTAAGTGAACACCTATTACATTGAAATGTTACAGTAACTCCTCTCTTAACCTTGAAAAGATCCTAGAACTGGTTTGTAAGAACAGCAAAAAGAAGAATAACTTAAAAATTTGAAGGTCAATGTTTTAATAAAACCTGCATTTAGAAACATTTTTTCCATCTCAAATTCATTAGAGGTCACTTGTTTTTCTTCCTAGAAGCTCCAGTGGGTGATCTTTGAATATTTTGAGGGTCCTCCATGTATTTTTATTGGCTATTATTTCATCTGACAACCTTTTCTAACCCATTACCTTAAGACTTCTTAGAAGTAAATAGGTGAAAGGCTTAGAGCTGGCACATCCACCTTTCTAAACGTGTTCCACGTATTTGTATTTTTTCTATGTCATGTTTATTTCAGTTTTAGGACTCAAAATAGAGCTTTTCTGATGTTTTATTATGGACAGCTGTTCTCCAAATTACAAAGGATTTTATGGACTATAAGAAGTGATTCACAGGCAATCTGCTTTCTTAAGATAACTTAGTAAAGGTCTTTCCTCTAGGCCTTGAGGCTTGCAGGAAGACTTTTGAATTTAAACAAGATTAAAGTTATGATAATAGTGTCCCATTATGAAACCTGTTCCTGGCAAGTTATACTGAGAAGGAGGACTAAAGCTGTATGTCTTTGTTCAAAATAAGGGTTTCTTGGGGTTTTTTGCCTTTCAACTTATATGTCACATAGCAAATCACAGTGATATGATACAATAAATAACAATACGTTATTCCTCTCTAGAAGCATTATTTATTTCTTTGTTGAAAAATAGTTACTGGCATTTGGTCAATTTTTCTTTTAAGTCAGAAATCGATATTTGAAACTGTTATCAATGTGAGTTGTCTAAGAAGCATTCACTTAACAAACTGAAAGCCTTTTTATTTAACATTCAGTTGTTTAGAATGAACATTTTTCATGTTTCTTTCATAGCCAGAAAATTACGTTCTTAAAGACGGGAAAAAAATCCAAACCTCAAAAAGAACCGTTTCAAAAAAATATTTCTTTTAACCTCCATGCATTCTGCCCTTTACCCCTGCCCTGCAAAACAAAAGCTGATACTGTCAGCAACAGGGAATGGCACAACACAACAGTCTCTCAGACTGCCACAAGGAAATCTCCTTTGTATCATTTTGTACAGCAAAACCAAACCTTATGTCTTTTAATTTGACAAAATGTGGCAGCTTTTGATTGCTAACAAACCCCCAAAGTCGATGTTTACCTGCCACTTCAGAGCCAAAGCAATACCTCCAAAAGGCAATCAGCCCTGGATCTGCAGGCAGTAAGTCATTAGTCATCCCTGGAACTTCTTTCATTGTACAACAAAATCTCCAGAGTGGTGGAGAGTGAGTGCAATTCTTGTGAAGGTAAACTCCCAAATATGCAGACACCTCAGGATCTTGCCATTTGGAACCTCATCTGCAGTATAACAGACTTGGTGGGAGAATGTCAAGTGTTGTGATGAGAGAGATGCTGCACTTTCCTCAGACAGAGAACAAGATGGAACAGTGATCTCATCCAGGATGGCAAGTCCTTTGTATCTGACCTAAGCACAGAGTGTAAATTAATAGCTATTTTTCACAGTTACTTCAGTGCATCCCATCCTACCTACATTCTGTGTCTAAAGGCTCAAACAGCAATGCTTCAGAGAAGTTTTAAGACAGAGCAAGACACTCCTCAAGTCTACTTGCACATGACTTGAAAGGAAAGACAAAAATACTCGGTTTATGACTCCTGTAAGAGACATCTTTTATTCAATCAATGACTGCATCTTTACACTATTTTTATCTGCTGTGAAAATAAACCTGCTGAGCTGAGAGCGAGGAACCAGGAGTGCACTGCGCGCACGTGGTTAAAAGCAACTGTGTGGCGCTGGGAACCCTGAAGAAACAAAAAATAGAATACGAACCAAAGAATAACCTCGCTCTCCTCCATTCGCAACACCTAAAACAACAGGCTGTGAAAATGGTTTCATTAAAAAATAACAAGCACATGCTCACCAGGGGATAGATCAGGGCAAACTGAATAAAAAGTTCTTCAATCATTGCTGAAGTAGGTCAACCAGAATTAATTCAAAGGGCAAACATTCAAACTGAGCCTGCCACCCTCTCACCTCACCCCACCTCCCTGCAGCATGTCTTTCTGCCTGCCCTTTGACAAGGCCAAGTGGAGACCCAGACTGACTTATTACTTCATTTTGTACAATGCACTCGCCCCAGTGGGTCTCTCTTTCTCTCCTCGGTGTAAACTGATAGGCCACAGATTTCCTCCAGATTTACACCAGTGCAAAACAGAACAGAGCAGAACCTAGTGTTATGTAGGAACATAAAACACTGAGCAGCGTTGCTCCCCAGACCAGTACTTAGGATACTTACCTTGTGGAAATTTTTGCCCAAGAGACATTCATGCCGGCCAAGAAGCCAGAAAAACATGCAGAAAGTAAATGCCCTGGAGACAGGAGTCAGATAAAGAAGTCTATGCAGTAGCCAGCTGCAAAACACAAAAACCTGAGCTGTCCAGCCAACATCCACATCTTGCCCTGTGCTGCCAGGACAGTGCCCTGTGCTGTGATGTCTTAGGAGAGCACATCAGCTGAATCAGGGCATTGCTCTCTTGAGCTGACCTTCTGTTGGCACAAAGTAGCTCTGATGTGTTGTATGGTATTAATTGACTAAATGGCTTTCAGCTATAAGGGTTTCGCATACAGCAAAGCTTGTCTAGCACTACATGTTCTTTACAACTTATCTTGCAGCAATGGATTTTTAGGAACCATTATTTGGCTTTAAATCCCCTCTCTCTTCTCCCAGGTGAGCTGTCATTTCATTTACAGTAGGAGAGAACGAACGATTCAGGTCATCATGAAAGAAAAGCTTTTTTTCCCCCTTAGTTTCCTTAGTTAATAAAATACATTAACCTCCCCTTCTCCACCCCATCAGCCTTTTCAAACCTAACCTCATGACTGAGCTTTGAAATGCAGGCAGGAAAGGTTAACTCTGGGGGGGTGCAGTCCCTTAACTCTTTTATTCAACATCCCATCTAATGAAACAGCTGTCACACTTTCCCTCTTTTCCCTCCCACCATCCTAAAAAGCCAATTAACCCTATCCCTAGAAGATAGCATAGATGGCATAACGAAGATTCATCACTTTTCCTTCACTGCCAGTGATGACACAGCCAGATCAGGGGCAACAGCGCTGGGCTGTGCCTGGATTCCCAGCCTGAGGAGGGCACTGCCCCAGGTGGAAAGGAATCGCAGCAGTTTGGGCAACTACCAGGCTCCCCCCAGGCATGAAAGGGAGATGCTGCTCTGCTATCTCTGCAAATATCAGTCAGCCCTTCTAGTCAGGAGGCAAGAGAAATAACACAAAGCTTTGGTGCACTTGGCGCTTCCCCCAGAAAGCACTTAAGGGAACTGGGATGCTTACAATACCTGTTTCAGATCGCCTGTAAGATGAATCCAACCAAGCTTAAAAAAGTTAGAGGCTTTCTTCTTCGGGCCAGAGATCCCTCCTTATATACCCGACTTAAACCACAAAAGCTGGAATCTACTTCCCCTGGTATCAATAGGGATTTTGTCCTTGGTTTTAGTGAGAGCTTTATCTGCTCCTAAGAGAAAATCAATGCCCTATAAAGCAGTGCAGACATGAGATTGGGTTGCTAGTGGCCCCCTGCCGGGAGACACATTGGGGTCGTAGTTTCTGCCGTACTCTTTCGTGAAGCCAACATCAACAGATAAGGGAGCAATTCCGCGCCGTCTCCAGCACTGTGGCTCCGTGCAATCCTTCCAGTGTACAACTTCCAAGAGACGCATTTGCAAACCTTACTGAATTACTCAAAACACAAGGCTGAAAGAAGCCTGCCAGTGTTCTCCTTATGAACAGACCCCTCACAACGAGCTTTTTCCTCCTGCTCCTGCCAAGAGCACTGCCTGCCCCGCAGCGGGTGTGCCAAGGCCTGGTGTGTGTCCCACCCGTGCAACACACCGCGCTCCTCTGCCCTGTCCTGCCTGGGGAAGCAGGACCACAGCGGCCACACCATTTCCATCTCAGACATCCTTGTGCATTACAGTTTCAGTCATTCCAGAGCAACACAGAGCTTGCAGAGCCTCCAGTGAAATCCAGCACTTAGGAAAAACAGAGCCAAACTTTGTCAATGTGCTGGGGAAATAACGTCTGACATTACGGTGTGCGTCAAATATCCAAGCCTGGTCTTGAGGGAATAGAGCACATATTTAAATGAGTTCATCTGTACAAGGCAGCGAGTGAGGATCCCTTTATTGTGCTATTACAAAAAGATTATTATCAAAAACATTATCCTAAACTCTCATTTATATTTAAGAGCAATTTTACTATTAATTGTCTGTGCTCCCCTTAGTCCATAATTCAGCATGTCCAAGCCTGTTTCAGTTTCATGAAACTGGCATCTTTATTACAGCCTTGGGCTATAATTTTCCAACGAGGATTGTCTAAATGCAGGATTTTTTCCTCTTCCTGTGTAAAATGCTGCTCTCTATTACCTGTGATCAAGCTCCCAGGAGGCAGGAGAGGAATTTGTATTGCAGAGTATCTGTATATTCAGACAAAGTCGTCCAGGTCCACCATCAACTTTTCCCACAAAGGCTTTCAGACAGCCTAACTGGGGGAGGGTTTTCCCCTCCCCTTCCCATGGACAGAAATGCTCTCCTTCTAAAGGCCTAAAACAACATTTATCTCCCCTCTGAAAATAATGAAGGTGACTATTTGACATTATTTCTTTTATTTCTGGCATCTTGACTTCTTTGCTACACTGCTGTCTTCATAGCATCTCCTACCAGAGAATCCTTTCCTTTTGTTCCTGCAACTTAAGCCCACAAGCTCATTTTGGCATTCCATATAATCCATGTCCTTGTTCAGATATCTATTGGGAAATGAGACAACACACCACTAGTTGTTAATTTAAAACAAAAGAGTGAAACCATTACCCTTTTGTCCTCTGCTTTCTCTTGCCAGTTACATGTGTCTCAAAGACTTCACTGCACCAGTTTAAAAACACACAAAAATGGAGCATCTGAACTTGTCTTAATGAGAAAATGTTTCTTCTACATTTTCTCAATGGAATTATCTGTATAATTGGTAGCAATGATTTCAGAAGTAAGTCCTTGTTCTGCCAACAGCACATTCCATGAGGAAATGAGGGAGCTGGGGAAGGAGGCTTTCCTTCTGACAAAAAGTTGGCTTTTGTCTAATTAGAAGAAAAATCACAGCGGAAGAAAGTCCTGTTCTGCTGACCTCTCAAATTCTCCAAACACTGTGTATTAAAACACATCCTCTTTTGAAACTCCGGACTGTGAGGTATTTGTATTTAGAGATGAGCTCTGCCATGTCAGGCACGAAGCCCTCCTTCCTGCTCCTCTAGGATGGCTTGATACAAAATTCTTGGCAAACACTAGAAGCTCGTACTTACCCCACTGCGCTGAATTATCAATCCAACTCTTACAACAGGCAGACTTCCTATTCAGGAATGCTAAATGCTGAGAATTTGGAAGAGATACCCATAAATCTTTTGTGAAAAGTCCAGCCTTTCCTTTCGATTCCCGCTGAGAAAACCACATCTCAGCCTGCTTTTAAGAAACAGTCTCTAGATGTTTTCTTTGCAAAGCAGGGCTTGAGAATGTCAGTAAAGCGGACCCCGTGCTGGAACTGAAAGGAGTACGAGTAGGACTTTATTGCTACCCTGAGCAGAGAAGATAAAGTAGACTTTTCCCTTATCGCATACTTTGAAGTGAAATGGATCAATTAGTTTGAGGTTTATAGCAAGCACCTCCTTCAGAAACATTTTCCAAACCATTAGTTACAGCCTGTGCATAGAAAGGGAGACAAATCGATTTCCTAGCATTGCTTCAAGTCTTCATTGCTGAAGCTCTTTCCACACTTCTAAACTACCATCCACTTTGGTGAGCCTTCCCATCTCTTTTCTTTGCTATCTTTTCCCTTTTTTTGTCACAATAAAATGAGCAAAAGTAAATCAGTTAAAGAAGGTGAGAAGGTATAATAGACAACATTATCTCCTCCCTAACAAAGTGCAACATTTTGGTAATCCACTCATCATCTTTCTCTGCCACACTGACAGCTTTAGCCATCCCTATCTTAAGTGATGCTTGGCTCTGTGAGGTTAATTTTGCTCATTACACATTTTTTCTGGGATGGGAAAGGGCAGCTGCCTGGATGTCTGAACTAAGGTAAGTGATGTGTTCCATAAACACTCCAGGAGGCACAGTCACAGCTACCATTACTGTACAGGCAGTGAAAAGTCAGGCAGTGCTTGACTGCCTGCTGTGAATGCCATGCACCCCAGACACCCACGGGACACCTGATGTTCACCTCCGTTCCAGCCACAGGACTGAATTTATTCTAGAAGACCTTTGGTGGGCCCTTCTGTAGAAGGGACAGGTTAACTCCCATCTCTATCTCCTCTAGGGGTGGCTTGATTTAGTCCAAAAGGAGTGCTTATCAAGTTGATATTTTCATGCATTCCATTGCACCTGCCCTTCCTGAAGTACACTGCCCAGGTTTCTAGCTTTCTTAGGAACTTTGAATGTACTGCAGAGCTGCACAAACAAGTTCCTGTTGTGCTAGCAGTCACCCCCTTCCTCACAATCTCAATGTGTTTAACGACACTCACTCTAGGTCTGAACCCTGTGGCTACATCATCGTAACAACTCCCCCTGTGCTGAGGCATAGATATCAGTCCTCGTATTCTTTTTTTCCTATCTGTAATGTAGGTAATCAAATTTCTTCTCCTAATCTCTGAACAGATCTAACTTTACTCTCACCCTCTTGTTAACAAATTTCATTAACAGACTGCAAAGAAAGAACAATACCAAGACATTTGGAAAAAAAAAAAATTAGTTATATCTATGTTCTAACAACACATGGTTTTTTTTATGCATTGTTTTAAATATTTTTGTCAAACCAGTCAAAGATGGGTAGGGTATCAAAAGAAATAGTATGTTAATTTATTAAAACAGAGCACATTTATTTTCCTACCATGGAAGATTAAATTCACTGGTCACAATATAATTCTTGCTGCTATTCTTGTCTTTAAAAAAATCTTTTCAATTGGCAACTATTTTCATTTGATAGATGAGGTTGTTTTCAGTGACAATCTATACATATTTTTATAGTAATTCTGCTCTGCATTTTTTTTTGAAATCTCAGATGAATACCATCTGGTCCCAAAGATTTATTGACATTTAATTTCCTGAGTTTTTCCATTTCACACACATGATTACATATATATGGATATATAGAGAGGCAATTTTTTTGGAAATATCTGTCAAAGGGAGCACTGCACCTTTACTTTCTGGAATTCCCCCATTCCAAAGTTATCCATCATTCTCAGTAGCAAAGACCAAAGAAAAGAAAATATTGAAAAGCATATGCAACATTCTTATCTTCTCTGATTAGTGCCTAATATCTTGAGGGACCTGCAGATTTCTGTGGCTCCATGTTTCTGATGCAGTTCAGCTTGTTATTTCCCTTTGGCTACACAGATCTTCCCAATTCTCATTAAATGGGTGCTGATGAGCGTACCATAAGCTTACAAATTGATCTTAAGATGAATTCCGTCTTTAACACAGCTTTCAAGTCTGATGTCAACTACATATGTAGTGCAAATTTGCTTCTTTTGCTTTAGATGATATGCCCAATGCAACAAGAAGTTTAAAATATTTTTAGATATCCTGCAATGTGTGAACACATAGTAGGAAATCTTGCAGTCTTTTTCAATATCATGTCTTTCTACTAACACTACACCACAAGAAAGTCACTTTCATTACAGTATGAATTACTTATGCATATTTTATTACATAGTATGAATTAATTATGCTGCCATCACCATACAAAGGGCTTAAATCAGTTGCCTAAATGTAGATATCTAATGTAATTTGAGATGCACTCTCTTACAACTCATGCCTGCACTGGGTTGGCAACAGTTAATAAATTAGGGAGAAAATACTTTGAGTTTGTTCTACATCATATTTTGAATGCCTTTTTTTAAGCAGTAGGATTTACCCATTAAGAGAGAGATGGTTATAAAGGAAATGTTGTGGATGTATTCAACAGACCAAAGTAGCATCTTAGTTTTTTGTTGGTTTTGTTTCCTCTGTTACCAATGCATGGGATAAATGGTCCTCACTGGAAGAACCTTTAAGTTCAAAAAAAAGCTGATTTTTTTTCTGTCTCTGGGATTTATTCCATAAAATGTGATTCTCACCACCATCACTGCTGTATGTTATAGTAAATCTGAACTAGACAATGAAACTAGACCTTCACTGAGGTACCGGCTCTAGACATACTTGTGAGACCCTTCAAAAAGGCAGGTAAGAAAAGTATTTTTAAAAGCAACTTTGAAATTAGTACACTTTCATCTCACACAAATTCACTTGTCATTCTGATATAAATATCACACCCCTATCTTTAGGAAAATGACACTGGAGCATGACCTAATTCCAGTAATATTTTAGCACTAATAGGGATTTTTCATGTGTCTATCAAACCCTCACAACTCACCTTGATGTAGGTAGGTATTTTATCTTACTCAAGGCTAGAATTCTCTAGATCTTTAGGTCTTTTCAATTTGATTCATTTCCCATTCCGTGACTCTGGTGATGCCACAAGACACAGACATGTGCACGGGCATTTTGAGGACAGGAGTCTTGATAAAAGTTGTAATTAGTGCCCCAAGCCAAGAAGTGGATTTATGGAAGGAAAGGCTGCAGCAAAAGACCAAAATTAAACCTTCAGAATGACTCTGCTGTGAAAGTCATATTGTAGACAGTTTTTTAATGAGATTGCTGGGTTGAATTAATTTTCAACTCTTATCTGACTTTGATCTCAAATAACAAGAGGTCATCAAGATAAATGCTGCTCATGCTTTAAATGACATAATGATGCTATTAGGAAAACCTGAGGGATTAAAAACTAGCCTATTTATTCCCACAAACAGTCCCATTGAGGTTCATGAGACCAACTGGATGCACAAATTAACCAACATTATATGAGAAAAAAAAATTAAGAGGTCGCTCTCCGTCATAGCTGCTGTTTCTATCATTTTGTTTTATTCCCCTGAACCACTAAGCAGTAAGAAACACTATCTTCTACTTATACTTTCTATTAGGATCAAGATCTTAACTCACAGGGGCTGTACGAACATCCGTGTAAGGTTAAAGCATTGCTAAACCAGCTCTCAGAAGTGTAAGTCTTAGTGTTTGCTCAAAAAGTCCCTTTTATCTTCCGCTATCATGGGGGTCCTGTGAACTGGCAACTCAGGGTTGCTTCATCTCTGCCTGCACAGGAGCTTCCACGAGGACCTAGTGTTTGCTGCTGGCTTACAGCTCTTGCTGTGCCCCCATGAACTCAGGTTTTATACGAAGGAAGGTTGGGGATGCCGTCAAGGAGCCTCCCAAATCTCAGAACTGACCCATACTTCTAAGGCTTAGCTGCATCCAATTAAACCTACCCAGAAACCAGCAAAGCAAATTCAAAGCTCACATAATTTAGAGTGCAATGTGGCTTCTTTAGAAGAGCAGTAACTTTAAATGGTGCACTTCGCCAACAAATTATCCCTAAACCCCAGTGTTAATAAGACAGCATTTATTTTTAGGCATGCTAAAACAAAGGTCCCTGTTTTGCTCTGTTCAGTAAAACAGTACATGAGGTCTGAGCACTGCCACCAAAGCCAGCACTCCTCCTGTGAACAGGAGATCTCCGCAAGTAAAGCCAGCCAGAATGCAGCAGCGCTAGCCATGGCTGTGGTCCCTGAAAGGAATATTTTGGAAATTCAGTGCCTGCACTGTTAACAGCAGTGGGGACTCTGCAGATGGCTGCCAACCACTGCCCTACCAAGCACAGCAGCATCCCTGATCCCACAGTTCAGGACGGTGCTTAACGCCGCTGTGTCGGCTGTGCAGTTCTGCTAGCGCGCCTCATCTGGGCTCCCAGCGGAGATAAACTATGGTATCCAGCTGCAGTAATTCTTCTGGTGTAGACAGAGGCTGATTATCTGCAGTGATCATTACTGCAAGGTACTGAGATTCCCAGGAAAGCATCTGTATAAAGCAGCACATTGTCTGCAGCAGAGGTAGAAAGAGAACTCAAAGAACTAATCTTGCTACACGTAAACTCTTTAACCACTTTGATTCATTTGCTTCCACCTAGACTCTACATAAATTCTAACAGCAGAAATTTGCACAAGATTGGTGTGCTAGCATATCCATTTTGTCCACAGCAAATGCAAATACTAAAAACAAATACCAACAAAATCTAAAAATTCCTAGAGAGCAAAAGCATCGAGCAAATTGCCTGCCTCACGGGGAGAGCAAAGCATCTGTTTTCCAATGGTAACAATTACCAATACAGCTGTGCTCAGAGGTCTAGATGCTAAGCTGAAGTAGGGAGCAAGTTAAATCAGCCTGTCACTAAAATGCAGTGCCATATGAAGGTGACACACACGAAGGGAGTACCATGTACTTGCTGTTTCTGGGGTGAAGATTTCTAAGGAAAGAAAGCAGACAGGAAGGACTTTACAAGTGATAAAACACCAGCTTTCTCCAGTGTTTGTAATCTGAGCGAAGACCAGAGACTCATGTGTTTACCTCTCAAAGCACTGCCATCACCCCACATTTCTCCCAAGCAGGTTATTTAAGGTTAACAGAAATATCTACATATTAGGAAAAAAACAGAGAGAAATGAAGATGCATCATATGTCAAAAAGTGAATTGGGAACATCCATATTAGAAAAGAAATGCATACATTAACAAGGTTTAAGCAGGACACCTGGAGACCCACATTACCCCTGGGATGCGTAAACACAGCTGGCTGCATAAAGGCAGGTGAGAATTACAAACCAGCCTCTTTGGGATTTTGCAGCTGGCTGTTTGGTATCACAAACAGAACAGGGGAAGAATTTCAAGTCAAGATAAGGCTTTAGTTATTTGTGTCTTAATACCTTCCTGTCCCCATCCTGTTAGTTTCTCAAAGAGAGAACTACCACCTAACACAGAGCCATTAAATGTAACGAGCAGCAGCAAGGATGGATTTGCTCACTCAGCCTCAGGGATGTCCCACACTGACAGCGCCTGACTGCTGCTTGTGCAATGCCTGACACGAGGCCGAAAAGCTCTGGCTGTTTTTCACTCTGCAGACCTCAAAACTCCAGCTACACCATGACATCTGCTGTCCTTATCGGCTGTGTTGCCAGGGAAGCCAAAGCCTGGAACTAAACCAAATAGCAAGCTGAAAAAAACCCGAAACCAATAAGAGGGTATTTTATCAAAATGGTGTGATTTCCAGGTATTGCTGATGTTTAGGTGACTGCACATTGCCAGTTGCTTCAGCAGAGAGAGAAGCTCATGGAAAAGACCCCCTCCCTCATGAGAGAAAATATAGGGAGGGCAGTGGGTGCAGCACTGCAAAGCTAAGACAGGAGCAAGCCCCAGGCAGGGCAGGGGTATCAAGCACAGCGAGCACAACGTAGCTGGCAGCTCCGAGGTACAACAGAGTATCCAAATGGGCTCTTCTGACCTTCCTCTGCTCACCCCCTCTCGGACTGTCTCTGCCCAGGGGCAAGTTGCCAGCTGCCATCCCCTCCTGGCTCCCCTGGGTCCGCTAATGGTCCTCAGCCATGGGAATAATGTGATTTGTCAGGAAAGGGACAAATGCTGCAATAACAATGACCACTGAAACTCCAGCAGTGGTGCAGGGTAATTGTCCCTGCAAGACACCCTTGGCAGAGCTAAGCTGGGGAAAGCCTAGTAGCGAAAGACATTATTTGCCTGTCCTTTATTGAAAATTTCAAGAAAACCAAATGTTGCTGTCCCTAGAGACTTCAGCAAGGAAACTAAGTGACAGAGAAGATAAATGCTTCCTACTGCCAGTGACAAACCCCACGCAGAAACATAGAGAATATTTCCATAACTTTGTGCTTTAAATGCCTTTATTAGAGAAACAAGATTTATTCTTCTCGCTCTGAAGTAGAGAAAGAGAAACTTAAACTGTACAAGTAGTTGTGTACACACAGATGCCTGTATGTACATATCACATCAGGCAAAAGGAAGGGAAGGGGATTAAAGATTATCTGCCTCTGAATAGAAAGGCCCACCCTGCTGTTCTAAATTTTCTTCACTTTTGTTCTTGTTAGAGCCTCTAAAGTAAAGTTCAATGCAATATCCTATGATCAAAGTCATAGCCTTAAAGAGGAACCAGCCTAGGTTTTTTTTTTATATAGTTCTATCATAAATAAAGTCAGTGGAAGACACAAAAAGTAGGTATGATGCTTCAAGTAGTTGTGTGTATGTGTATTGTAAGCAAAAGCCTAAAATCACTGTCTGTATTAAAAGAAACAAAGGATCATTTTCAACAGGAGTAAGCTTTTGATGCCAACTTCAGATCAACAAAACCACTTTAACTTCACAGTTACTCTTGGACTGGTAAAGAGAAAGGAGTAAGGGTCAATGACATTCACTCTGCCTATTAGTTTGGGCATTAATGTTAAGTATCATCACTGCCAAGGAAATGACTTAAAATAATGAAAAGGAAAAGCACTATTCAAATCCAGTATTCCATAATAAACACTCCTGAAATGTGCAGACCATGCAAAGATGAATGCAGGGAGAGGAATAATTTTATAGAAGGAAGCACTTTTAAATCCCTACTTTAAGATGTTTTATAGAATCAGTAAAAACACAATAAGGATGAAGCGAACTACTTATCTTTCTAAAAGCTTGCATATACCTCATGTCTGCCTTTAAATCCTATGGGGTTTCAAGTCTGTCTATACCTTTAGAGGTGTTTTTTATATCCTTGCAGGCACACAGGCAGAAATAGCTGGGTTTCTCTCCTCCCAACAGCTTGATAAATGAGCATTTGTTAAATGAAAAAACCTACCTGTAATACAGGGCAGGCTCTCTGTCCTATATTCCAAGAGGCTTCCCACCCATGTTGTGACAAATACACACTTACTGTATGGTTATCAGGCCAGACTGCAGAAGTTGCTGCAATCTTCAAAAACAAGCCCTTGAGGCAGACTTGCCTGTACTTCAGTGATCTGCTGGGAGAAAGGGACAAGGGGAAGTGGGGCTGTGTGGGCAGCAAACTGGAGAATAAACAGTGCTCCAGATCAGGTCTCAACTCCCTCTTGGTTCTCATCTGAATATGAAGGAGCCATTAAAATACCCAGTCAGTCAAAGTTGCAGCACTTTCTCCTTTTCTAAGGCCATTTACTTTTTCCACATTCAAATGCAGGTGGTTCTCCCACCTACTGAATGTCAAATGGTCACACTATGGACTTTCTCCCAAAGGTGACCTGATTTCAGCTTGGTCCCTGGATTCAGCAAACTCAATTCAGTGAATATTACAAGACTAATTTTCGTGCTTTTACTTTACAGGAGATAAACAAGTTTTACACTGTGATTTATATTCAGATGAAACAACAACGCTGGGTTCTCTGGGTATTGAAATACAATGTAGGCCCATATACCAACGTCAGCATTTGGAGTGCCCTGAAAATTTGGCTGTATATGGCTGTGGCTCCTCTCTGCATCATCCCATAGGCAGAAAAAGAACTGTAAACAAGTTGCTGATTTCTCTGTACCATATGCATGAAATTATACACTAATCCAGATTTACCCAGCCTCTTGTATAGAGCTGAATTTGGCACAAGATTACCCCAAACTGCACCAAAGCTTTCTGAAAGACTTGTAAATCAGAGAAAACTATTCTTCAAACAAGGGCTGTCTTCTGAGCAGACAATGAAACCAGAAAATGAGGCGGTTTCACATTTAATTATGAAATCAATCTACCCTCTTCATAGTTTCATCCTCCCTCTTCACAGTTTCTGGAGAACAAATCTCAGCGCACCCACTTGCCTACTTGTCAATTACATTCTGTTGCCATAAGCAAATTCCAGTCAATGGTGTTTTTTCCCTCTCCAGCACCCTTGTAGGTCAAAACATTCAGCTCAGGCTTACTGAGCAGCCTGTAACATTTACTACAGGATAAACTGAAGACTGATGAAAATGCGAGGACTTACTGGCTCTAGTTCTGCAAAGGAACCAAGGTACCTATTCCTAAAACTGGAGGGCAACTTGACTTTCCCATCCTGTATTTCTGCAGAGAAGTTTCAGAAAACTTCTGTGATTGCTCACTGCTCAAATGAACCAGCATTTCCTTTGAGGGTCTTGGGCAAATCCCCTGTTGCTGTTTTCCAGTTGTAGAAACTAAAAGTGAGTCTGTCTTAAGGAATTGTAGAAACGGATTTGGTTCCCTGTAACTATGCATGGAATTAGGGTTTCATTTGATAGAGTTAGCACTCCTTCCATTTGAAAACTGTAAGGACACTGATCTCTTGCACTTCTTGGTTTCAATATACCAAGTTAGAAGAGATTATGCCTTTAAACACAATCACAAATTACATTCACACAGTATGTGCTCCTCTATTTAGACACATATCTCTGTTTGATGCAAATATGTGTTCTCTTTAAGGTTTCTTCCAGAACTTCTCAGGTTGATATTACTTACACTTTTTACCTGCTAAGATTTGGAACTGTTCACAGACAGATCAATCCATAGATAAAGAGAAAAGAGATTAAATGTGATTTCTTTCACCAAGGAGTAAAGTCTGTATGAAAAATGTAATGTACCTCAGACATTTGGGTGACCAAAAGAATTACACAGATTGTATAGCAGCATGAAGATAAAATTAATTGGGTCTCTTTGCATGGTATCTGTTATGAAAGCAGTTAAAATAGTTTTGTATATTTTGTATGAGTTGAAGAAATGTCACTTTCATGATTCTTTTTTTCCCTCTGCTTTCAATCAGTGTCTTTTTATTTTCGTTTTCATACACCTGCTAAGTGTATCCTGCTGTATTCACAGTTCAGCATGATGGGTTTCATATTTAGTGGAAAATGAACAATTCGTACCCTGAAGATTCCAATTATTTGGCTCCCTCAGAGATTCATCTTTGGAGTATCAATGAGGAGAAAAAAAAGTGAAGCCAGGAAAAAAAGAGGAAGTATTGGGGCTTTTTCTCCAATAAAGTGTTGTTCCAGGGGAAGGGGTTACTTGAACTCAGCAGCTTGACAACCGAAAAGAAACAGACTAAGAGCAAAAGGTTGTTGAAGGAGATCTGTAATTTCATACATTTGCATCATTATCAGGACAGATTTATTGCAGTTCTAATTCTGCCAGATATGCTTGAAGAGAAAAAATAATATTGAAAGGAGGTTGTGCTTCTCCTCCACACTGAACAGATGACTGTGTTCTTTCAGAAGAATATGAGGAAACCTGCAATGTCACCCTTCTTTGTCCTTGTGATCTTTTGGTGAGGAACATATATTTAACTCTGTCTACAAGGGAAGGATTACTCCAGCAACTGCATCCAACTCCTAATCTTATGGGAATTTTTAAATCTTAAGTGCATTTGTTAAATCACAGTCAGCTGCAAACCTGGCTACAGGGAGTGCCCAGAACCTATGGGACACTTAATTCCCACTCACAGATCTAGAGACTTTGAAATGTTAATTGTAGGGCAGTTTGAGGCTCTGCCTTCCTGGGCTTTCTGCTAGTGGTTCATCAGAAGTGAAGTATCAGATGTTCAGATTTACTGCATAAAGAGTTAAGGGCAGAGTGCTCTTATTTGGGAAGTTTGGACTCAGAGTTTGATGAACCGATCGATCTCTCCAAGGTTCAAATAATTCACAATTTCCTTTCCTCTTTCAAATACATTCTCCTCCTGGATTCTGATGTTTTCAGATTCAGGATGGACCTGACTCCAAGGTACAACCCAGTGCCACCTGTATGGCAGGTATGTACAGAGTACTCTCTATTCTCAGTTACACCACACTAGCACTTCCAGACGAGCAGACTGGCAGCTTTGGGTTACGGGGGAAGCAAAAGAGAGGAAACAAAGCAGTTGACATGAGATAATAATGACCATGCAATATCCCAGACAAGGAAAGGTTAGGTCCTACAGAAGTCCCACTGGTGTATTTTCCAGGCCTTGCACTAAATCCCCACCTCTAACCACTACAGTCTGAAACAGAACCAGAAACCAAATGGTCAAGACACCACGGGACAAGCTATTTTTATAATTACATCTGCATATGTAAAACACAGAACAAGGTGAACTCTTACATGGGAGATACAGGTTGACAAAAATTTGTTCCCCAAAGCCAATTTTTCCTATTCAAATGAATGTCTGGTGAGCTTTGGGATCCTGGTGACAGTCTACTGATCCTGTAAATTACCTAAAATTCCTCTACATCTTTAAGAACAACATCATGGGAGTAAAATGAGAAGAGACAGACTGGAAAGAGTGAGCTGTTAAAGTTCTCATCTGGCCACTCATCTGATAACAAAATCCCATGTACTCTCTAACCAAGAGAGTTTCCTTTCTAACCCTCCACGGTGCGGACATGCAGTCAACTTCAGAAAATAGATGATTTATTGCAATTCACAATTTCTCATGCAGGTAGGTAGATAGGAGAATTTTGGGGTAATGGTATACACTAAATACATATTAATTGTTGTCTGTCACATTATTCAAGTTACAGGGGAACATCAATCGTTGGCAAACAACAACAGATAAGATTACAATGACAAGCGTTGTACAGAGAAAATTCTGCTTCTTTCTTAAAGGATTATTGACCTGAATTACTTGGATTGGTCTTATTTCAGTGTAATAACCTGGTGGGAGAGAAGCAGGGGGAAATGTAATGAAGAAGAAAGAAATTTTTGAGAGCAAACAGCTAAAGGTCTGAAATGTACATTTGGACAAAGGCATCATGCAAGGGAACAGAGTGTACTTACAGCCCACTGAGGCCTGTCTTTTACTACAATAACAGGGACATCATTTACTAAACAAACACCAGCTGCCTATAGATCTCTGACACCTGACCGTTTAGGCGGTTCAAAAACCTTCATCAAACACAGCCATCTCTTGCCATTAAGGGTAAAAGCAGAGCTTTCAACTCTAGGAATCAAGAGAAAAAAATAATACAGCTTGTTCCTCTCAAAGATACGGGAAATAATTTTTGGACAAGCATTTATTTTCTTCCTGAGCATGCATCATCAATCAGTCAGAGCTGTGTGCAGCAGGGAAGGGAATGCATCTCTTCTTTCACCTGGGAAAGAGGATGGCTGTTTTTAAAATAAGCACACACATGGGCACACTCCCTCAGTTTCCTCAATTGACAATCCAACACTGACTCTCCAGGAAGCTTTCCTTTGGATGAAAAAATGGATGGAAAAACCATAAAACGTTTGAAAACATATTTTTGCTTGCTTGGTTGTCCATTCTTATCCACCCATATTCATTTCCTATGCAGCGTGGATCAGTGGCCAGTTCTGTAGCCCAACTGAAAGCAAGTAATCACTCAGAGCAGTTCAGTGTGCAGGCTCACAGGATGGCACTGCTGCATTTGGGCTGCAGGAAATTCTTCCTACCAGCCAGATGGGCCATTGGTGATTATCAGCATTTGTCCCAAAGCACTCTTAGCAAAAGCACCAGAACCACATCTTCAATATTTCAAAGTGAAATAGATAATCAGAGCAAGTCAAAAGAACTAGAAATTACCTCCTTCTCTCCTTCTCTTTCCAGAGCTGCCTTGATGGCAACATCTACTGGGAGAAGAACTGCCAGAGTTCTGTAATTCCCTCCACCCATCATTGAAACATGCCATCCATGATAGAAGTTGATTGCTTTCTAAAGAAACTTCGTGCCGAGGGGATGGAAGAGTTGTGAGCCACACGGCTTGATCTTGGAGCACACTCTATACCCCCCCCCAACAGTGCAAATGGAGTGCCAACGTCTCTGCAGTCACTCATCACCACCCTGTAAATCTGCACCTGATTTCCAGAGCTGTTATTTATTTGGGAAGGGGGTCCTAAAGTTTCTGTTTGCAACTGCTTAAGGTTCAACTGTAGAGCAACCTTGAAGAGAAGAGCATCACCGTTTAAACAATATCAGGAGGGCATTTGCCCACTGATTTATTCTCTTTGGCTTTGCTAAATTTGACTACTTTTGTTTGCCAAAAACTTACTCCCTTTTAGACCACTTAACTCCCACTTAACTCCCAATAAGGTTATTGACCTTTCTTTGCAATTATGTCACATTTCTGAACTACTGTATTGCCACAAATGCAGCAATGTTTTGGGTGCTTACAGACCTTTAATGCTACAACCCAGCCTGCACAAAGAGAGGTAAATCCAGGCAGAACACTAGAACTGGTGCAAGACCTGCATTCTTTCTTCCCTGAATCTTAGGAATCACTGAAAACAGTCAGTCATAGTCCTTCAGTCTGCAGGCAAGTTCCACTCAACTTGAATCATGCTTATACCATGTACCCACTGAGTTTTTAAAGCTCCTTAGTGCAGACCTGACTACTTCTCTAGGCAACTTACCCTGTGCTTAATTATTTATCACATTTGAAAGATTTTCTGGAGATCTACCTGAATCTCCTCTCCTTTAATCTCAGCCCACTCAGCCTTGTCCTGTGAGAACACAGAAAGATGTTTGATCCCTTTTTGTATTAATTTTTTTCATCTGTTCAAACACAAGTATCTTACATCAGCATTGGCTTGAAAATTAATGAAAGTGGTTGAATTTTAAAAATCTGCTAAATAAAAGCAGTTCCTCATGATAAAATGCCATAGTTGTAAGTATAAAATTATATGCTATTTGAGCAAAAATGTTATGTCCAAAGATAACTGCTTAAGGTATGAGACCCATGGGACCACACCACCCCCATCATCTTATCATCTTTTCATTTCAGACTCACATTGCAAGGGACAGAAATATACAGGACATGCTGAGGTTTAAGAGCAGTCAAGTGCAAGTGCCATAAGCTATACACCAACATAAGGTAAGCAGAAAAAAGCAGGATGATTCCTCGCTTTAGACAGCCATCTGTAATACAGACACAACTCACATTTTGAGAGAATGGCCAAGTGAACCATCAAATAGAAGATTAAAAATCCACAAACTGTTGTTTGGAGGTGATGGTGGCATTTTTTTTTGGAGCACAGCTCCAATAGCACAGCTACAATAACTGGCAATATATTTGTTTCATAAACAACTACCATGGGAGATAGTAGCTCCTTTTAATATTACACTCTGAGCTTACATACAGCATCCCTGTCTCAGACTGTGTTCTCCAGTGCAAATAATGTTTCCTGTAGGTTATTCTACACAGCCAGTCATAAGCACAACTATGGTCTTGACAGCAGCTCCTGAAATATTAAAATACCTCCTGTGAACCTTACTTTTCTCTGTAACCTGAACTCGAGACTCAGCTTGAACTGCAGACAGATGTAACAATTTCCCTTTGTGCATTTCCCTTTCCCTAGTTCATTTTGTCAGGTTAAAAACTTGATGAGCCTCAGATTCTGAAGCTGTGTGGCAGTGAAAGGCCATGCACCTTCGAAGAAGCAGCTCTGCTGCACAGGCTCATTTATAGCCTGCTTGTTCTCCAGCTATTCTTTCACTCAGCTCTCAGTTGGGATGTTCAAAGTAAAAGCAAAGCCAGGACTCTAAGCTATTTTATAAGTTCTCAGGCCAAAAGCTTGACATATCTCTGTGTCATCTTGTGACTGAGCAGAATTCTCTAATTTCATGTGCCTGGAGGTCTAATAGACTTGACATCACATGGTTGTCTGTCTTCTGCAAAATTCTTTTAAAACTGGACTTTCTTTTACTGACTTCTTTCTGGCTGCAATCCCCATCAACAGTCAAATTCCTCTCTTTGTGCTTGGAAATCTTTCCTCACAAAACTGTGCCGGAGATGTGGTTGAAAATGACAGTCATTTATCTGATGTCACTTCACCTGGGAGTTCTTTCTGTACCTTCACCTGTCAAAACGAAGCCTCTTTACGATGGTCCCTTCAGAAACTTTCTGATGCTGTTCTGAGCCACGAGGCTCTCCTTTCACTCCCATCGCCTCCAGGGACAGCTGAGATCTGTGGGCACAGGCAGCCCACCAGCCCCTCGGTACCTGCTCTCCCGTAACGATGCTGGACACAGCCCAGCAGCACTCAGGGATGCTGAGCGTATTCCAGTCTGCTGTTACTTGCTTCTGCAGTGCACATACACACAGAAGAGAAGTCCTTTTATCTACCTTCAAGCATTTCATCTTCTCCCCAGACCCACAGCAGCCTTTACCCCTCAGCTCACTCACCAGCACTTTCTTTTAAAATAAACTTCACAGACTCATCCTCACTCCCCCATGACCCCTGTCTCTGCCAGCTTTTCCATCTGGCACCTTTCTGGCTGTCCAGTCCCATCAAGAAACCCTTGCTCATATACATTCACTGGGCAAAAGATGAAGGAGTGAGTGAATAAATAAATGATTTAAAGAAATTTGGGCAGTCAGAAAACTGTCCCCTGCCCTCTGATGTTTGCCAGCATGCACTTAACTGTTCCTTCCAGTAAAATGGCCTGGGGTAAAACAGGGCAGTTTTAAGAATAGAGAAGATGCTGAAGGGACAAGGTGTGAGTTTACCAGTAACAGAGAAAGTAAATATTTCCTTTTCATCAGGACTAATTTCTATAACCAAGGATTGCAGAAGAATAATTCTCTAATGGCAGGGATAGAAATGATGTGAATGCTAGAGACTTTGGCAGAGATATTTTGCCTTAATTTTTTTAGAAGTATAAAAAAATCAGAAAGCCAGTCACTGGAGGTTAGTGATGCAGACACATTGAAAGGAAAGTAATCATGGCGGGGGAATTCTGTCATGTCTGTTTTCCCTAAATTACTCATTTGAGGCGTTTTAGTTTGTTTATTTTATAAAGTGCAGGTGGATCAAGAACACATGTAGTCAGAAATGAAACCGAAAAGAAAAAAAATTCTTTTACAAGTTCCTATTGAAAGCCACTCATATGATCCCCATCCAGAAGGCAGGGCAGACCTCTATGTAAGGAGTTAACATGATGGGAGGGCTGACAAAAATTGGAATACAGCCTAAGCAATTAGTAGACCATCAGTAATTGGAATTAAGTAATCAACTTCAGCCACTACAGAAATGTACTGCGGGGAACACTCTTCCATTGCCAAGGAGAAGAATGGGATAACTGTACAGCTTTTCCATCTCTAGCTGCTATGATTCAATGGCAGAATAATCCAGAGGCAATCGAATGCCTGCAATTCAACAATGAAATACCAGGATCAATATTTAATTCACAACTCTCTTACCTTTTCTTTAAATCCACTTTAAGCATATTAATACTGTGAAGACATTAAGAGGCTTTTACTCCTGGGTGAGTGCATCTGAAGCAGAAGGCTGCCTGCATGGTCTCAGGTTGTGGTATATTGACTCATGCTTTTGGTTTTGCATACGTATTGTGATAAGCAGTCATTAAAATCACACTAAGAAAAAGAACAAGTGACCACTTGCTCCTGAGACCCATCCTAAACTTCACTACGGAGTCCTACGTCACTTTGGCTGATCCACACGCGAACTGCCTGCCTGCTGAACGAATGGTACAGCAACACTTGCCCACCTTGCAGGCACGCTGTGAGGCTGAGTGAAGGTGAAACTGCAGCTGCTCCTGGCAAAGTGGCTGAGGCAGAGAGAAGAGGGGCAAGACCCAGCCATGAACTGGTATTCCCCAGCTTGTGAGGCTTTTTGGGCAGCATGCATGGCAGTAGGCCAGCCTCAGCCTAAGGGACCACAGCACACTGCACTGCAGATGCAGTTTTGTCCATTGGCAGGTGCTGCAGAACCACATGCTGTGTCTCTCAAAGGTAGGTCCAAAGATTGCCAGTGCCCTTGGGGGAATCTGAGGAAACCTGCATCTTCACCTGTGCCAAGCAGTCGTGCTCTGCTACAACCACTCTCAGGAGCATCCCAGCACCGTGTCCCTGCCTGCATCAGTCAGTGCTGTGCAAACAGTGGGGTTATCACACCGAACAGCAGCTTGTCCTTCTCACATCTTGGCTGTACATCTGTCTGTAGCACTGCCTACCTACCTGCTAGGGATGTGCAGAGAAAACTATTTCACTTCTGTAGTTGTTGCTTCCCAAGCTTACTTCCTGGTAAGAATGTGCAACACAGCTTTATGGGTGTGGGGAGCGGCACTCAGTGCTGTGCATACCCACATGCTCAGCTCCTCTCATGGCAGTGCCAAGACAGCCTCTGGGGCAGCCTGCCCAACACAACACAGCCAAGGCCCCTGACTCATTCCCAGATAACAGCCAGCAAGAAACAAAAATAAGTTCATGACCTTGCTTAAGACAACAGAGCTCAAAGCCAGGCGCCAAGCTGAGGCACCAGGAGCCCGTAATCGAAACATGCCTTGTGAAGAGAGGCACACATGAAATACTAATTTCTACAATGCCTGCACTAGCAGAGTAATAAAAAGTTCATCCTCATGGCCTGCTCTGGCCCCTTTCAATGTTTGTATCACTGTTCCTGAGGTTTGGGGGAGGAACAGAGAGTAACAGACAGGAAAAAGCCTCCTTTGGAAATGACAGCCTTAATGGAGCTTATCGCTACCAAGAGTAATTCTATCCAAAATGCTGAAGGGGAGGGTTGGAGCACTCTGTTAAGAAAACATTCTCTAAAATAAAATCCCTTCTAACTTCAGTTAGACCTTCACCTTCTTTTTCTCCCCTTTCTTTCTCCCTTTTTTAACGTTCTCTGCCACTCACCCTCACTTCTGAAGTGAAAGGCCTTGCAGCAAGGCCAGGATTTTGTCTGAAGAAAGCCATCTCATCCACCAGTGGTGGATTTCACAATGGAGATGTATCTGACCGTGTTAACTGATGCACAGCTTATGACATTTCAATTAGCCCACATGAAGGCCCCGTGTTCCTGTGATAAAGCCCTAGTATCTCTCTGTCCCCCAGGGTCTCAGCAGAGAATGCAATCTGCCTTCACTTTCTGCATGTTAATGCAGCAAGTTCCCTAATTACTTTCATAGCAAGGATGAGTGGCAGTTTTCAGCATTTGCAGTTCTTCCCCAGTGCTGCAGAAAGAGGAACAACTCCTGTCATTAGGAGAAGTGTAGGCAGAAAGATGATACAGGTGATCAAAGTCCCATGATTAGGGTGGACAGTTTTTAAGAAATTCAGCTCTTTAAGTTACTGCCGGCAAAAGGAGCTGATCCCCTTGGCTGGGAGGCACCAAAGTAAAGCCCTATCTGCTCACTGCACATTTCCAAGGACCTAGAAGTACTGCAGGAAACTACAAAGAATTGCAGTTTTTCATTTTTAAGATGCTAAAAGCAGCTGCTGCTGAGCATCACAGATGAGGCAGATCACACGTACAGCATGACACCCTACAGATTTTGAGTAACTGGGTATTTCTGGTAGCAGTTGGCCGAAATTTATCTTCCTGCTTCAGTAACTTCTCTGGTTGGAATTTGTGTTGGCACAGCCAAGAAAACCAGTAAGAAACACTATATCTATATCTAAATATAGAAGCATTATTGATTTCTTGGAGGGCAGGTTCCTTTTGGGATAAACTCACACAAAAAAGAAACAAGCAGTCTCAGCACATACCTTGAAGTGTTCAGCAAAGGGCACCCTCTGTGCCCAGCTGCTCTCCTGAGATAAGGCATTTGCATAAGTGACAGCCAGGTACTTGTTACTACAAGAGGATTCATAATGGAGTTTCAGGGGATTATAAACTGTAATAACCTCGTAACTGAGAATTTCAGTGTAATCTGTATAAAACAAAGCATCACATAATGTTGGAGGAATGGCCTTGTTTTCATTAAAAGACAGGGAGCACTGAAAGAAATACGGTTTGCTTGACACCATCCGGTTAAGGCACTCAGGGAAAATCTCTCATGTACTAGCAGGATTCAAGAGCTAAAGGTACTGGCACATCACTCTTGCTGAGTGAGAGGCTCATGAAGCCAACAAGCACATGTGTGGGAGCAGGATGGGACAGGAAAATGTCAAAAAGAAGCTGCAAAAAGCTTGGCCTCCCTGAAGGATGCTCTGGAGTGCTTTTGCTTCAAAGTGTCATCCCACCTCCTTCCTGGCAAGCATCCCAAGGGAGCAGGACAGCCCTGGGGGATGTAGAGTGCATTCCTCCTTCTGACTTACCACTTAACTACCTTTTCCTTCTACCTGTACCAGACACAGCAATGCCAAGAGAAGCAAACCAACTGAACCTTCTAACTTTGGTCACTTAAGACAGTGAAAGATGGAAAAAGAAACAGGAAATTAAAAAACTATTTCTGTTCTAGCTCCTCTGCAGTTTTTATGAGATGGTCCTGACTTGCCTAAGTCACAGTTTTAGGCTGCCTAAAGCACTAGAGCACTGCAGGTTAGAAATCACAAATACCAGCTGCACCCCAGTAGCTGTGGGTCTAAGAGGATCCCAAAATGCTGCAAAATCTGTGAGCTCCCTGGAAAAGCCAGCCATGTTCCAGGCTCTCTTTTACCCCACAAATCCCATTCCCTTCCCATAGGAACTACCCTCACATCCCATGTCTATGTGAGAGCAAATGAATTGCAGGAAAGGGCTGACTGCCTCAGGTAGCTCAGGGATGCTTTTGTCCCAGTGGTAGCAGCATGGAAAGTCTCTCCATTTACAAGACAGTTAGGAAACAGGGGGATTAAAAGCACATAATTGTTATCATTATCATTCAGATATGCCCTACATCTGTGAGTTTTTCAACATTTTCTCCATCAAAGGAAAATCAGGAACTTATTCTTCAGTGTGAAAGTGAAATTTTAGAGGGCAGCTGCTCCAGTTACTAGTGGGACATGACAACCTGGCATCTTCCCAGCATCTATGTTTTCACCAAGAAATAAACCCAAAATGGCTTCCTTCTAAATAAACCCAAATTCTCTTCAAAGAGAAAAATCATTAAATAAGTCTACTTAATTGTTTGTCTGCATAAACATACAGACATAAAGGCATGTGTAAGGGCAGAAAATATTTGGAAACTTAATAGTAACTGACTTGCAGAAAAGAAAAAAAAATTAGTAGCTTGAAAAAAGGACCATTCTTGAACTGAGAACACTGAATGAAGTCACCATTCTGTCATGTCACTCGTCCAAAGGCTCTTACTGCTCTTAGGTTTTCAGCTCCACAGAGTGGCAAACGCAGAACCAAAGCCTGATCTCGAAACAAAGCCTCTCACCAGCACACATGGGAATCTGCAGCTTTGCACTGGGGTTCCTGGAGTTTTGTTACTGCCACAGTATTTGTTACCTGCATTTATCTGTTCATATAGGAAATCTTTGGCATTATTAAGCACAAGAGAGCCTAGGCCTGCAGCCTTTATGTTAACCCAAATACTCCACAACAGATTCCTGTAGCCAGTCCACAGGATCACATCTAAAGATTTACAAATTCAAGGTCTACATCCGTATTCCTAAAGCCACTTTACTAGTTACTTGAAACAACTTCATATTCCTCAGTGGGAAACAAGCTCAGCAAATGCAGGAACACAGAACTTTCTTTCTCTTCACATTAAACTGTAGGGGTTTAAAAAAATACATTTACACAAGACTTCATTTAGCAGGATTTCAAAGACTCTCTGAAGGCAAATAAACAGAGGGGCCCAGAGGAGACAGCAGCCACTGGCCTCTGAGCCCCAGCACAGACCTGTGAGCACCAGGAGAGCAGACAGATTCTCTGCAAAGCTCTTTGTGGAGCCCCCGAAGCTCAAAGACTCCCACCAGAGGTCAAGTGGGAGAGCCCAGCAATTCTTCCCCCTGTGACAAGTCTGCTCCAGTATTCCTCTCCCACGATGCCATCTCTTAGGCAGCCAGGAGTCAGGCTGCATGTAGATCTTTAGCCCCAAACCAGCTCTCCTTTTCACCAGCCTCCCTGTCAGTTCCTTGTAACAGCTTCTGAAAACACAACTAAAAGCTCTGATCCCCCTTGCTCTGCTTACTTAAAGCAGCACAAGTGAAGTGGCTGTAGCTGGGGGGATGAGCAAGCTCCTTCCAGGTGATGGAGACTGACAGCAACTGCCTGGCTTCCCTGATTCATGGAGTGCTGCACCCTGTCTGCTCCCCCAGCCTTGCTTCCAAGGTGCCCCAGGGACAGCGCTCTCCCCATGGAGTAGCCCAGCCTTATCTTGCCCTGCATTCCTCCACACCGATGCTCGACTTCCCCCGAGCTGTTCTTTGCATTTTATTTGAGTCTGCCAAGAGCTTGATGATTTCCAGTGCAGGCTGCCAACCTCAGGAAGAGATTAAGTCTTTCCATGTCTTAAGCCTAGCCTATAAGCACATCACCAGTTGTCTTTTGTTATCAAACTCCCAGACATCTTCAAATGAAGGGGAGCAAACAATACACACAGAGAGATGCCTACAAGTGAAAGCAAAAAGAAACATTTTCAGGTAAAAATGTGGTGCACAAAGCTGGGAGAGAATGGAAGAAAGCAGAGTCCATCCTACTGGGATTGTGAGATATACTTAAGGAATGTAAATAAATGCAGTTATTCCCCCCAAAATTAGATTCAAATGAAGACAGCTTAAAAATGGCAAAGACCCTTGAGGTTAGTTTTGCAATCTGTACTTGCACTTCCTCTACTATTTTTTATTCTTTTTTTTTTTCCCTTGGATTTAATTAGCTGCAGTGCACCCTAAAAAGAGTCTCAGAAATTCCTAACATACTCTGGACTCTTTCCAGTCATTAAACGAGCCTGCCTTCATTATGAATTGATCTGAGTATGACTGTGAATATCAACAGCATTGGAACTGCACCCCAAGTCCACAGCTAGTCAGAAAGATGAAAGAAAATTCTCCCTTTTACAAACTGCTGGTTTATCCCAAAGAAACATGCACATTCCTTCTGCTGAAAACTCTCAGTTCACATGGTTTTTTCCCCACAATATTAAGCACACGTATATACAGTTATGTTGTTTTAGTATGTAATATATTACATTTGGCCTTTTGCCTGCAGCAGAACAGAATGGGCCATTTGTAATTAGAAAAGGCATTCTCTGTTTGACTGTATCTTATCTCTACTCTCTCTTCTGTCTCCTGCATGGAAAAACAGACATCACAGTGGTTGGTCAAAGCAACATTTTTTCCACTGGAACATGACCAAACCCATACTGAAACTGCAGAAGCCAACTAAATGTCTCAGATTTACAGATTAATAAGGGAACCCTGCCTCCTGACTAAGAAGGGTCAGCAAAAACAAGCATCAGAAAAGGGAAAATGTTTACACAGAAAATATAAGGGGATTGTAAATGACCAAATGCTGGGAACACACTACAGTTACCTGCTATTCTTCTCAACTGAACACCACAACTGTGTTGGTTCTACCGAGAAGTAATGCCTCAAAAGACCAAACAGCCTCTGCCTCTGCTCACAATCAATTTGATGTTAGTATAAGCACTTTATAAACTAAGTTATAAAATTAGCATAGAGCCTTTAACAGGCTCTCAGTAAAACTGTCTTCATTTTGTATAATCCAATCTGCCATTCACTGTGATACCTTGAGGACTATCAAATTGATAAAACAGAATTTTTTAGCCTAAATTGTAGCATAAAAACTTTAATGGGGTTGATGGAGAAGGGCCAACTGTGGAATCAGACACCAAACTCCAGCATGTCCAGTTAATACCTGACCTATCTGCAAATCACTGGGAAAATGCAACTGTGCTGCAGAAGAAAAACTGGTGCCCGAATAAATGGATGAAGCAAGTCCTCAGGCTGGATCAGCCTTTGCTGGAGAGAAGGTGTATTTTGATGGAAATAATGGGAGCTGTGGTAAAAAACAACTGTGTACATAGGCTCCATCAGGAAGAAAACCAGTGCTTATCCATCATCTAGGAGGCCCTGTTAGAGCCCTAGGGACAGTAGAGGTCTTCTCCAGGAGGACTTCCCACAAGGATTCCTCTCTCCAGGGAAATCTAGCAGAAGGCAAAGGGAGGAAATACACTAAAACCCTTCCTATTTTCTTTATTTCTGGCCTGAGTTTAATTTCGTAACAAAGCAACTGCAGTTCTGTCATTTTGTCCATTGCAGCCAGGCAGGCATAGGTAATTTACTGCTTGGTTTAACTTGGTAAATAAGTGCTAAACCACCAGGACAAGAGGCGCTTAGTAAATCCACAGAAGAAATTAAAATAATTCATAATGAGGATGCAAAGGCAGGCAAAAAGAGTTATGGTTCCTTGTGTGAACACCACTGCTCTACAGTGCTGGTCTCACTGGCATCCCACCACGCTGAGTATTCCTCACTGTCTCCACAACATCACAACCCTGCCCCTGCCTTGTGCATCTCCTCCTCTACGGGAACCACTCCTGCCATATGCCAGATACCTCAGTTTCCAGCCTCATGTGGGAGAATGCAGACATGCTGAGAGTGGCCCCTCCATCCTCACAGCTCTCCCTCAGGGGTGTCCCCACTGTGACAACGAAGCTTTGAAAGATTATTCACTCATCTGCATCCTGCATGGACGAGAAAAGCCTGCAGCATAAAATCCTGGCACTGGGGCTTTGTTGGGGTGCCTGTTCCCAGGGCCTGGGAGCTGTCAGCACCAGGCTGTCCTCAGCACCTGCCAACAGACAGGCATTTTACCAGCAGCAAAATTAATTGGGAAGTTTTCATACAAGGAAGGGTATAAAGCTCTGAACTGTGTAGGGGTGCAAAGTCTTCAGCTATCAAACCTGGCAGACCTGGAGCCCGTGGCAGGTAGCAGCCACCTCAGTGAAAAGCAGCACTGCTCCCTGTGAGGGAGGCGCGCTCCCTGGCCTGCCCTCAAACCCCAAACAGCTCGCTGAACCTCCTCCAAGGGCAGCAGGGACTTTATCTGCCACTAACAGATAACAGAAAACACCATTTAGCTGACTGTAGCCCATGGAGACACTGGGGGGATTTGGATTCAAGAGATCCCAGTCCTTGGATCCACAGAGACCAACCACTTGAGCAGGGGCTGTGTCTCCATATAAGGTTTCCACTCAAGAGGAGAGTCCTGGCCCCCTTCTAGATAACCCCAAATACTGGCTGACCACTAGTGAAGCCTGACGTGCTCCTGCATCACAGGATGCAGTGTGCAGGAAAGCAAAGTGTAACAAATTGTAAATGCCAGTAATGGTTTATCACCAGACCTCTCCCCCTGAAAAGAAAGGCCATGACAAAATGTCATTGCTGAAAGCAAGGGGACATTTTGGATGCACTGCGTCACATAAAAAATTTACATTTGTAAGCAAGCCTGATTGAAATAAGAGTTTCTTATATCTGAAGCTCAGGTTCAGGCTCTTTCCCAGGAAAAAAGAGAGCATATCAGGGAGAACGAGCATTTTTTCTATCCATAATTTCACAGTTAAGAGGAATGGATTTACATGGATGGATGGCTAGATGGATGGATGGGTGGATAGATAGATACAGACAGACATGTATTATTTATTATCTTATTATGTTATAATATATACAACTACTTTTTAAACATGATGGTCATTGTTACAGCCACAGGCTTGTTTAGATGCCTCTTAAATATGAAACAAACAGCCTTTTTTTTTCCCCAAATATGTCTCACAGTACACATCTGAAGCAGAAGTGACATGGGAAAATGTCTTTTTGGGCAAACTTAGCTTTCTTTGAAGTGTCTGCAACTCTGAATCCAAATCCCTAGTCTTAATTGGTTCGACACATGATTTTTCTTTCTTCTAAGGATTATTTAAAAATTCAGTACAAAGACATCAGATCTGCAGTGCTGTCATTATAAACTTAAGCTAGTGAGGCATCAGAACAAGAAAGCCATCTTGGGAGTTAACACAACTGCGGCTGAATGCTTTGTATTTGCCATTTATTTTTGTGATTCACATTAATAAATAAGACAGATGCAAGCATCATATTTCTGAAAAGTATCTCGCTGATAACTGCAACAATCTTATTGTATTTTACTAAGCAAACTTATTAAAACATAAAATTCCTGGGGCTAAAATTTTACATGTGAGCTTTTCTTTTTATTTTTCTGTACTGAAACTCATCTTTGTAGGTAATTCAGCAATCCCATAGCTCAAAAGATGCATTATCTAAAAAAAATGGATCTTTATTAAAGATTTATCGATCTGTGCTCTACATGACAATAAAGAAATCCTTTCAACCATCATTAAATGGTAGGTTAGTGAGTCTCCCAGCCCATAATACATTTTCTGACCATTTTCTCTTGGTCAGACAAGTAAGAAAAGAAGTTTCTCAACAGACACAAGCTACGTACAGTTTTACAAACCAGGGAGCCTGATCTTGTAAACACAGCTGATGTGAACAGTCATATTGACTTGAGCTAGAAGGATAAAGTGGAAACAGAATATTCTCTTGTGCAGGGGCTTGGGAGAACAAACCAAAGGGGAAGAAAGGGGTTGCTCAAGTGCACAGCCAAGGGACCCTAAGCTGGTGAGTCCTGTATGTCTTTCCCAGTCCATGAGCATGGTTGATCACATTGCTCTGCTCCTGGACAGGGAGGGGAGCAGGATGATCAGAGGAGCTCCCACAAGCAGGGCCAGGGGTTAAGTTCTGCAAAGTTACGCCGCTAGCAAACGGCAGTGATGCAGAACGGGGTATTCTGCATTTCTGCTGCTATGACTGTTGGCAGAGCCCAGACATCTCACTTGGCCCGTGTCCAGCTCTCGGCACAGCCACCAGCCACACCGTGTTTGTCCAGTACTCCAGTTTTGAGGGCAGGCATTTGAATACTGCAGCACATGACAGACATCTGGCTCTCCAGAAATACCTCCAAAGAGGAGAGGAATCTATTTTTGACTTTGGATTTGGTGGTACTGGTATAATTTACTGCTTCCAGATCTACAAAATATGGAGTGTTTCGGTGGTTTTACTATTGTATAACATAACCAGCTGATCCAGAGCAAAGGCAGAGCATGCCAAGGTACCCATGAGACCATCTGGGCACATAAGAGGAACTGTGGTCCCTCCAGCTCACGCCACCCTAGGGGACACATCCTCAGTGTCAGAGAGGGCTCTACATGCAAAGTGCAAGGGCAGCTCACCCCCCACAATGCTGCACAGCAGCAGAGGACAGCATTACAAAGCATAGAGCAGCATTAAAAGCACATGAGAAACCTTGGAACAAGTCTATTCCAAGCGCCACAGCAGAAGTTTCATTTCCAAAGGCATTCCTGAGAAGAGGAGGTCATAGCTCCCAGCTACTTCCACCACCAGGTTGTGGATGGTGGCAGTTCAGGTGCTTCCAGGTTGCAAGCAGCATTACTGCACATCAGCCATGAGAATGTGGGTGCTAACCTGGAGAGTGCCTGGCTGCACACACCCTTTGAGCATTTCAACTTAAAACTGAACAACAGAAATGATCAAGGAAGAAGTGTGGAAATTTCTGTGCAGATTTACTAATTTAAATCACCTTATGGATAATCATCCCAAAACAATTCTTCACAGTTTGCCACCTCACCACCTTCAAAAAAAAAGAAGAAAAGGAAGAAAAAAAAAAAGTTCCTTCTTCAGATGTTTAGTGGCACAGCTCAATTTTGCTGTCTTAATGATTTTAAAAGGGCCCTGCCCAGCCAAAAGCTGAAAAAAAATTACATACCTGCTTTAATTTATGCAGCCTAGGTGAAATCCTAGCTGGCCATAAGATGCCAAGATCTTATCTTCCAAAGACTTTCTTTAATGTCAATGGACTATTCAGCCAGCAGAGCAGAGCATGTGCAGGATCAGCCCATAACTTGGATTACTCCTTTCCCTCCTTTCTGAAAGGAGGCAGAGAAGTATGTGCTTTCCAAAATAGCTACAGGGAAACCTGTAATCGGAGCAGCCTTAATGTTTACACTAACGAAACATTCCATGTCCTTGTTAAGGGGTCATATTTTATAATTAAGCTCTCACTGACGTTAGGGGACCTTGGATAGTAACACGCTTATTATATTAGTGCCTGAAAGCACATTGTAAAAGAACTTATTTCCCCATTAGTGTCAGAAGTAGCAATCTGAATATAGGCACTGAATATATTCACTTGTAGCAGTGGAGTTTTCTTTTTTTTTTACTACACATATATATATATGTGTGTGTGTGTGTGTGTGTGTGTGTGTGTGTGTATACATACACACACAGAACCCTGTCCTTGTCTTTGACCACTGGATTGTATGATACACAGACAGCATCCAAAGAACATCTATGAAGATGGTGAAGGGCCTTGAGTGGAAGCCTTATGAGGAGCTGCTGAGGTCACTTGACTTGTTCAGCCTGGAGAAGATGAGACTGAGAGGAGACCTTATCACAATCTGCATCTTCCTCATGAAGGGAAGTGGAGGGGCAGACGCTGATCTCTTCTCTGGTGACCTGTAATAAACTCAAGGAAGTGGCATGAAGCTGTACCCAGAGAGTGGCTGGGCACTGAACAGGCTCCCCAGGGAAGTGATCACAGCACCAAGACTGTCAGAGTTCAAAAAGCACTTGGACAACACTCTCACGTGGTGGGATTCTTGAGGTTGTCCTATTCAGGGCAAGGAGTTGGACTCAATGACCCTTGTGGGTCCTTTCCAACTCAGGATACTCTATTATTCTATGATTCTATTTGGCAATAGCAGCACAAATTCAGATTTGACTGCAGCTTTAAATTGATTTCCTCAGCTCTTTAGGTTTCAGTCAGACCACAGCTTGACTTCAGAATAACCAGCAAAATGCTGCATACATCAGAAGAGCATTGCTTTGGGACTTTATCTTGCATAATTTTACTGTGAAATATTCTCAAAGTTTTCTGTACTTCAACTGAAAGTTAAGATGTACCTGTCTGAATACAAACTTCCAAATTAATATCATGCAGATGAGATATGAAGAGCATTTTCCCAATACAAGAGTTAATGGTTCCAGTCATAAATCTTGTCTCATGGATTAAACCCAGAGGATCAAATCCAGAGATTTATTACTTCATTTATTACTCCATCTGAGTTAATCACTTTCAGGAAATAGTTCATTCAGTGAAACTAGAATGCCTTTTTATAATCAGGTCATGGATTTCTCAGACATACTTGTTATTTTTTATGACTGTTTTATAACATTTATAGTGCCAAGTGGGGCTGCACATACAGCAAACCTACCAATGCCCCATAAAGGATGTGGCTTCAACTTTGGAGCCTACCCCTAACCTGCATGATTTGTTAGGCTGCATTCCTTCCTGCCTCCAAAATTTTCTTGTCCCAGATCCAGCACAGTTTCCTTCACCTCCTTCCACTAAAAGCAGTGAGTTTCCTCTGACCCCACCACCTCCAGTCTTTCCTGAAGCGCAGGTATTGTTGGCCAGTGGTTTAACAATCCTCGTAGGCCTGTGTAAGGCAGTCAGCACGTATTAGAAAGCAGATCTGGAGCCTAGGCCCTTCCCAGTTTTTGGCATGTTATATAATAAAAGGAATCAGCATATTTTGGAAAACAGCTGCTGTTGTCTCTGTCCACAGGTCCAGATTCCAGAGATGTCTGAATGCCAAACCCTGCCAAAACCTACCTTTTTTCATGGATCTCCCAAACTCTACAGGGAAAAACAAACCTGCCAAGGCTTGTAGCTCTTGGAGGGCACTTCTTTTCCCATGGATAAAGACTGGGTAATAGGAAGCCTTCCTCCACAGCAGAGGTATAATTAGCTTTTCTGTCCCAGTTCATTTATCAGTGGGGTTGAAGAAGGTGGATATAATCACCGGAATGCTGCTTAGACACACTAATGCAGCAGCAGTGGTAAGATCTAATGTAATGCTGTAGGATGCCGAAACAGAAGCAAACTGCGCATCCAGAGGAACTCAGATAAATTGTTTAGCAGGCTCAAAATAAATAAAAACAGACTGGCATGTTCCTTATCAGGGACAAAAAATTTAATGTGATTAATTCTTCAATTTAGCTGTAGCTTATTTGTGCATTAGCGGTAACAGCAAAGCTGTGGGTAAAATCCAGCTCACTCTTGCTTCTGACTATTAATAATGTGTGAGGATCTTTTTCACTCCCTTAAACCAAAACAAACCAAATTACACACACAAAAAAAAAAAAAAAAAAAGAAGAAGAAAACAATAAAGGAGCTCTGCTTTATGGAAAATGCATTTAATATATATGCCCTCTTCTTTCCAGAGAAAGAAAAGTCTCTTCTACATTTTTGTCAGCACTGCAGCTAAGTCAGATTTACCTTGCTATTCAGTGCAACTTTTCCCTCTAGCTTTCAAAAAAAGGAGTATCTTGGATATGCAAAGTTACAGAAATGCAGCACAGAAACTATGAGAGTATAACAAGCATAGCAAACACACATTACCTAGATACACTTACACAGATTACATAAAAAGACCCCAGAATGGCTTTCAATATTTAGTACTGGTATCTTGCATTACTTAGAGCCTAGATAAGACAGTCAAAACGGAGCTCCCCTTGCTCTGGGTATTGCACAGAGATGTAGCAAGGGAGAATGCAGGAAGTATTATGCCATCCCATACTTGGATCTGCTGCATGAGTTGTGGCCAAGGGTGAGGATAAGTGCCCCAACACTCAGCAGTGAAAAGAAGTCATCAGATTAGGCCTGGGAGAATATCCAGGGGATTAGGTTTTCTGTATATGGCCAGCTGAGCTGCAAGACTTTCTACCTGTATCCTAGTATTGGTGGGTAATGGCTTTCTTGCTCTTCTCCCACTTCTCTTATTTGTGAAGCGTTGTTATATATTCACTCACACGCATTTTCTTCCCCTGCTTTCTGAGATACCCTTTTGAACAGGGACAAAAGAGACAAAAAAGGCCTCCAGAGGCTCCAGGCTAAGAGCAAAATATCTTCCTGTCTCTTTTTTATCACCTTATTTATACAAGATTCCTTGTCATGATCTGCAGGTAAATAACTTTGGTTAAAACAGATGCACATGCAAGACAGAAGGGAATAAACCCCATGGAGGGCAGAGCAGCAATGCCTCTTTTACTAGCAGAAGTAGAGGGTACAAATTAAGAGCTCTGAGGATAATGTGCTCTTTAGGAAATACAAAAGCTTTGCTTTGTCTTGGATCCAAGAGTGCTGCATCAAATCAAGCTTAACTAAGGCTCTCTCAATCCACATTAAAGCCTCAGGGGACCTCAGGAGCTCAAAACTGTAGTATGTCAAAAGAAAACCACACAGGAATTACAACAGTACCAACCCCGAAACTCCAACAGCATTCCAGTGTCCTGCCAGGCAGAGCAATGGGACCATGTCTGCTGCAGTTAAGCCTTTAACTACTGAAGAAATACTGGTTTGGTTTTCCATTTTTTGCCTCCCTCAAAATACTGAAGGGAGCAGTGCTGAAAAAAGGGTTGATTATTTTCTTTAGCAAAAATACGTAACATAGGAACTCATTTAACCCCACACAGAATGTCTGTTAACGAGCTGTAGAATATCTGATGAAGAATCAGCAATGGTAGTTGTGGTGACCCACCAGAGCTTTGCTTAAGTATTTTGCATTTGGCTATCACCTAGAAAGCAAAGTAGCTAATCAACGAGAGAGAATCCATTTTTGCAGGAAAGAAGTACACTTTAAAGGTCTCTAAAATGGCAAAAAAAGTGAGCAACAGCAAATACTGACTTATCATCAAACTCTTCAGAAAATCAACAGGATCCTACTTTTCTGCTACCTGGTTTTAATTGCCTCAGTCTTTTACACTAATTTTCTATGTGCTCAGAGAAATTTGATAGTGTAGAACAAAAAAATCCAGCAAGAGGGAAGGGAACGATAAACTCAGGACACTTGCCAGCTTACCTAACCCTCTAGAGAACTTCCTAAAGGCAAGCAAATAGTTCTATTGCTTTTCACAGCTCTAGGGAGAATCACACCTTCCTGGACCACAGCACCTGATGCGTGAGAAATGTACTGGTTCTCACAGCAGAGGAAATCTTATCTGTAGCCCCATTTGTTACAATATCCCTTATTGCCTGCTCTGGGTCATGACAAGTTTCCAAGATTCTCTTTGGCCCCTCTGACTGCTGTGGTCTCCTGCCAATGCTGAGCAGAGCGCTCTCTCCATGAAGGTGTCTGCCTACTTAAAAAACCACAATTTCCAAAAAAATTCGGACTGAGAAAATTTGAGAAAAAGAAAAGTGGGGCAAGAGCAGAAGGGATTAACTCCTCTTCCAGGTCCCTAAGTACATCGATGTGTCAGAAGCTGATAGGCACTTCTGACAGGTTGCTCCCTTGCAGGAGCTCCATGGGATTTGATAGCAGTTTGTGGAAGGAAGGTGACAGTTTGGAAAGTGAAGCACCAAGTATGTCAGTCATGAAGACAAAGAGAAAAAATCCAAACAAAAAAAGACAAAGCTGCTGTCTCAATTCCAGTTTGCTGGGATTTTTTTGTGCTTTGGCAGAAGAAAGAGCCTGTAGAAAACAGAATATTGCAGTGAAATTTGCAGAAGTCTTTTGTCCTCCTGCTGCAGCTTTATCCCTTGCCTTGTGGAAGGCATTTAAGGAAAAAAAAGCATTTACTAAATGAATTGTGCAGGATTCCCGTTTATCTTTTCAATATTATTTAATTTTCATTTCTTTCTTAATTTTTCCTTGATCACAACAAACCCATTAGGAACCAGATCTGAGAAGGAGATTATTTTAAATTTTAATCACAGCACAGATTATTTGTACTAAATATTTCTATAGAATGGCTCAGGTCACCTATTAAGTTAACCCACACAGACACCCCTTAATAAGGCATGCTCTTCATTATAGGCCTGGATCATCCCTAGAGATACAGAATGCACCATCAAAGCCCTGTGACAGCCAATACTGTGGAGGAAGACCTTTTTTTTGCAGTAGGGCTGTGACTGTACAAAGCCAACATAAAATCAATACAGCTGACTAATGAAGGATCCCTTTGCTTATGTAGCCAGACCCTGAAGTTGCTAAAAGCCATCAGCCTTGTGCCTACATCAGCTGCTCTGGGATCCCTTCTAGAGATGAGCAAAGATGCCAATGGGACAGAAACTAAAGGATTTCTCCTCAAATCAACAGTGGCCACCTAATTTCCCTTTGAACAGAGAGCTGATACAACGTGGAACAGTCTCTAGAGCCCTGGCCCTGTATGACCAGCACAGGAACTGAGGGACACAAGATGCCACAGTCCAGGTTTGACCCCCAGCATGAACCTGGCTGAGATTTTATATTTCCAAAGCAAAAAACCCAAACCAAAACAAAAAAGAATTACAAACCTGACACGCTGATTGGAAAGGGTTTACTAACTGCAGCACTCTGGCTTAAATCTCAAAGTCCCTGAGTTTCTTAGCAATTTGGAGAGATTAATTTTTCCTACTACATATTCCGGACTGTCCTAAGAACTGCCGTTAGCAAGTGGCTTTGGTTAATCTTTTGATTAATCTCTTTTCAACAGGGGGAATTGGTTTTGCCACTCAATTACTATACAGCAGGCTAAACTCTGTTCTCATCATTTGACTTATAAATCTCCCTCTTCTTCCGGGTTTTTTCCCCCCTTGCTTTTCTAAAAACATGCTATCAATAAATAATAGAGAAAAAAACTAATTCATACTCAAATTCTTAGCATACAAAACCCATGCAGATGACAGCATATAGGTCACCAGCTGTAGTGCAGCATAATACAGAATCTGCAGACATTCTGTTAGACAATTTCAGCAATGAGGAATACATGATAGCATAAACAATTTCACACAATGATCACAAAATGAACCTGCCCTTCCATTGCCCTCCTATTCTTCTACTGTTGTTTCAGATTTGCCCCCTTATTACAAGAAAATACGCCTCCTGGTTTGATTAGACAGTGTCTGAGGGAATGCTCTGTGTGACAGATAGCAGACAGCAAAGCAAGACGTAAGTGCGACTCCAAGCACATAAGAAGCCTTATCCTGTAAAATCCCATGCAACGAGCACCGAGGATGCAACACTCTTGTGTTACTTGCTGTATAAGAGTGAATTTTTTATTCACTCTCAATGCAGTTACCTGCTCTTACCCAAAAGTTTCCTGGCCCAATTCAGATGTGAATTCCAAGATTTTCACTTAAATACTCAAAGCACAGACAAGACAGAAGAGTTATGCATCATCCATCCCAGAAACATTGCACAGCAGTATGGACACAAGGGAAATTCTTAGCAATGACACCAGGACAAATCCCTCTGTGGCACAAGGATCCTCTTAAAGAACGACACATAGCCAACTGAACTTCTGTTTTTAAGATCAAGGCTGAAAAATCAACCCTATGAATGGCATGAAACCCTTTGAGCCAGTATCAGTGGTATTACCTGAGAAAAACCCTCCTGTAACCAACCACAGAGTCAGCCCAATTGATCTGTCTTGAAAATAAAGTTATAAATGCAGCTTGTCTAAATTTGAGCTGATGGCCCTAGGGAAGGCAGATATTTCAAACCAGATGCTTAGACCATTAGACCATCTGCTCTAGAAGGGTATGAAAAACCAACTGCTACAATGGAATTATGTCTCTCTCTCATTTTCTCCTTAAATCAATAGGTCTCTTTACACAAAGTATTTATATTGAGTATTTGACTTTTTCAGCTCCTTCTTCACTTGTAAATTGTGAGGATCTCTTTCCTCAGTGGACTGTGAGGACAACAGGAATGCAAGTTGATTCCCACCAGGCAACGATATCTCTTCCTTCAAATTATAAAAACAGACTAATATTTATTAAGGAGCATTAACTTTTAAAAATATATGACTAGTTTGTGCAAAACCACATCAAAATATTGTCAAAATAATTTGTTATGCAAATGGATTTCACATGTAACACTGCTTTCTTCCCTTCAAATGAAAATAGTCTGTATCTTGACGTTGAATTTTGGGGATATATGTTACTTAGAATTATTTGCAAAATAACTTGGAAGAATTAATTATTTAAATCATATAGGATAGGTTTTTTCTTTGCTAATTCACTGACTGAGGTAGTTTTATGAAAAATAAACAATAGAAATTAGGGAATAATATGTAGCAGATAGGAAACAACACACCATTAGTGCTAAAATTCATAAGCTGCAGGTACTTGGGAAGCCATGAGTCCCCTGAGGTCATTCCAACGTTAGTAACTTTGGGATTTGGATACTGGGTCTTGGAGTGCACAGAGCCACCCACCACCTTGATCAGTGCTTTTGTTTTACTTCTCTCTCTCTCTCTCTCAAATGTTAGGTAATTAACCTAACATCAAATAGCAAAATTAAAAAGGAAATAAATAAACTAAATTACTTCAAGATCAATCAGAACCTTCTAACATGTAGTTGTTCAGGTCGGTCCTTCAACACTTTGTGCAGCTGTAATAAAGACCTAACCAAAATAAGGTTTTTCATTTGTTGCTCTGAAAGCAACTGGAAAAAAAGGGGGAAATACCAATCAGACAGTGAAGCATGAATAGCCCTATTTATACTTGGTGTGAGTAGTAAGTATATGGAATTGAAATAAGATGTCTCAGCGGCCCTATGGTCTGCGAGAGGAGGCAGAGTTTTATTAAATCAAAGATCTGGAGTCTCTTTCCTCCTGCTGCAGTGTCCTGGTTGCCATTAAACTGACTGCTTCTGTTCTCCCTGCCTTGGTCACTGCATGTGGGTGACAAGGAAGCCATGGTACAGGCATATGTTCATCAAGAACCACATCAGCCAGCAGAGTATCTTGAAATACAAAGAGCTCAGTCTAACCCATTTCCACCTTTCTGAAGCAAGAGAGAGACACGGTCCCACCATAACAGCCTGCCTGTTCATACAACAGCTTCCAGACAGAACCCAGTATTTCATGGCATACCAGAACTGAATGTGCCTGTAAGCCAAGCTCCTCATATATGAGCAAACTAGTTCCCAAAAAATCAGGCTGCTGAAATGGTTGAATATTGCTCCTCACTATTTCAAGCATTCGTACCTTCAGCTAATTGAATCCATGTGCACTAGATCACATCCAAACTTAACTTTTTACAAATGTTCATGAGCATATTTTAGAATTAGATTTTTTTTTACCCCAAACTGAAAAATATTTGCCATGGTAGTCACGAAATTGCTCTGTACGTTTTAAAACCCTAAAATATTAGGGTTGAAAAACATATGTAAACTTAAAAAAAGTTACCTCCTTCCCGATGGCCTATTTGCAGGAGGTTTGGCATGAGACAGAAACTGGGAGCAAACGTGGTGCTTAAAAAACAAAATCTGAATACGTGCAGTTTTCTTCGCTTTCAGACAAAATTTTGTTGGGATCAGAAGAAACATTTGCTCCTTGTTCTTAGTGAGGATTTTTTCTGTGTATTAAGTCAATTAAATCTTAATTGGGTGATTCCCTGGTTCCTTATTTAAAACCGAGCAAGCACAAAGATGGAATACCAATAGTGGGGAAAGGTTGGACTTTATATTTTATGTGTGTCCATATGGCATGCAGGGTTGCTGATTCCAATAATACCAATTCTGAATTAGAAAAAACCTCCATAACTCTGACAATAGTCAAATGGGAACTGCTGAAGGAAAGCTGTTTATTACCCTGGAAATTTCCCTCAAAGTGGCACATCTATCTCCTGCATCCCAGTTTCAAGCAGCGACTGTTAGTGGTGTTCCCTGCATCCCAGCATGTCTCTGTGGAGAAGAGGAACAGGACTAGTGTGGGGGGTGGGTGGCACTTTTCCATTGTGTTAAATTAGTTCAGCACACTATAGACATGATTAGCTACGATGCCTCAGCCTTGTTTACAACCAAGTTCTTTCAAGGCTTTATTTTACCAATTTGTAAAGTGGTGAGTAATACTGAATTTTCCTAAGCATTTCCATTTTCATAATGGCATCATAGTTGAGCAGTCTCCAAATTAGTAACAGTTATGTCACAACTACTCTACTGAGAAAGTGTGTTTACTTTTCATTAAGAAATGAAGAACCAAGTCATGGATAAATCGTGGATCTGCGCCAACAGAAGTCATCTGCAGATCCACGGCTAGCACCTAAATCCAAGGTTAATCTATTACCCACACAACTCACAGCGCATTAAAATAAGGACAGCTACAAAATGGTGGCTTGCATTAATATTTCAGCGTTTCTGGTTGTGAGTAGGACAGCAGAACAATGCTCACAGTACAGAGTAAGGCACCCATGATATGAAGTTGACTGTGACTGCACTTAGGGGCTGCTACAATTCAGGCCAACTGGACGCATTAAAACTGCACCAGTGCCTTAAAATGCAGGGTCCATGAGTCTGCTCGCTGCAAGAGTCGCCTGTGAGGGAAGCGATGCGACACTTTGCTGAATACCTCATTCAAACATGCAGAGCACATAAGGAAAGCCAGAATCCTTTTTGTACATGTGGAAATACCTTTCAACAGTGCACTCTTACTCCCAGTCTTAGCACTTGCACAGAAGAGGCTAAGCAAAAGGAAAGGAGTCCTCCAAAGCACTCAAGAAATTTCTGGGTCAATGGGAATCACAGCAGCACCCAGTCCTAAGTGTTATAACTGATGTAAGAACACGAGAAATTAATAAAGCTAAGCTGCAAGAACCAATTTTATCTAATATTGCTTGTAATCAGTACCAAGAAGATGCAGAAAGTCGGCAGACAGAGTTTGGTGAAAGGCCAGGAGGTTAATTTGTCATTTGCATAAGTCATTTAGAAGAAGAAACTATTTAAAATTATGTATCCATGACACATTACACGTGAATAGACGAACAGTAATCTTGAATAATAGTTTGGTGTGGCTGTGCAGAGGCGGGGGAAGGAAGCTGCCTTGATAAAAGAGCATAATTTGCAAGCATTAGAGCAGGGGAATGAAGCTGCCCAGGTTACAGACTATAAGATATGAACGAAAGCAATTTGAAGATGTTGCTTCATGGCAATAATTTTGTTTCACCCCTAACTTGAAGAGAGAAAGGAACAAGTAGCCTTGTATGTACATCCTACAAAGTTTCATTGCAGCAGTGGTCCTGATGGGGCCATATAACCACCCAGGACAGCTCATTTTTCTCCAGACTATTTTATGCCATTGTCTTTTAAAACACTGCTGCAGAAGCACAGTGTTTCCATCATGAGGAGGTGTAAAAAGAGAGCTGATCTGCCCAATGGCTGAATGTGATGGGAGGGTAGGGGGAGACGGGAGGGGGAGACACACACACTTCATTTTCCCTGAAGAGCAGTGTGAGATTTCCAATCCTCAGCTTTAACACATAAAATATTAAGAACCAATTTTCAGCTGCACCTCTGTCACTTCCATTATCATTCTACACGTCCAGAGGTGATAATGGACTCAGTAAATTGCAGCCTCTTTCCATCCCAGACCACAAGGGCTTTCACCTGGGGACAAGTCTGCACAAGGGGTGGCCCAGATATATGCTAATGGCATCCAGCAGCAAGGCGCTAGGGAAGACAACAGGATGTGTTCAGAAAAACAAGGTGCCCTATAACAAAGGCAGGAAAACAAATGCCCAGGAACAAAGGAAAATCAAAAAGGAGTGAGCTTGTTCCCCAAAGTTACGCACGTATTGCTATCCTCACAGATTTTGGCTGCAAATACACTGGGCAGTCAAACTTCTTTTCATTCAGACACATCCTATCTGAGCTGCTCACTGCTGTGGTTCAGCCACAGTGCCAAACAGTACTGAGAGCAATGATTTTTTAATTACGTTGTGACAGCAATATGGACCGTGGCATGGCTGATGACAGCTGCAACTGGTATTCAGCACGTCCACTGAGCTCTCAGGCATGTTTCAGAGCCAGACAAACAAAAGCCACTCACAACAAAATACTGCTGCTGCCAGCTGCCGCCTTTGTATGCTCTCAGCTCTGCTTCAGAGCCTGGGACATCACACTTCTGGTGACACACACTGAATTGCACAGGAAATCACCCACAAAGTTTGTGATTTTTAAATAATGGCAGTGTAAAAGAGCCTCCATGGATCATAAGCATAAAAGGTATCACTTTCTTTCCCATGGATGGAACGAACCCAAATCTCAAATCCAGCAAGCAGATGGAAAGCGTCCAGTTGGTATTAACAAAATTGGGATCACACCCAAAACACTGCAGGGCTCTCCTGTTTTAACAAGCAGCCTTCAAAGAATAAACTGCAAAAACTGTGAGCCAGACCACAGGGATATTGGTCAATACTGGGAAACTCTGAGTGGTTACCTCGATCAGGGCTGAACAACCCAGTCTGCTTGGGTCGTGGGGACAGCATCCCTCCTGCTCAGGTGCCATGAGCACTGCATTTTATTTTCCTGAACTGTGACATATGTTAAAGCCTCCATCCTGCCACACAGCTGAAGAAGGCAAAGTGCACTTTGCTACTACATGCTGTACTTCAGTAGTTACTATTTAATTATGTTTTTACCCTGGCAAAGCATTGTTCACATATAACAGAAAAACAAGGACACCTGGAACACAGCTAGCACACCAGCATGTTATTTGGCTCCCCACTCCCTCAGATGCAAAACCAAGCTTTACAGTTTAGATGACCAGCACAAGGGGAAACAATACGGACTGCTAAATTCTGAGAGTTCAAGAAGTCGCATTTTACATGGACTTGAATGTCATGGCACCACAGCTCACTAATGTCACTTAATGGATATGCAGCCCAGAGCTCTACACAGCCCACTAACAGCAGCAAAGAATTATAATTTACTTGCTTCCAAACTAATCCACTTAGGCATTGCATCCTTTTACGCACTTACCAGCATATTTGCACTTAACAATCTTTAAACATTTTTGTCTCTGCTAAGCTATGCATCGCCTTTACCTGTACTTGTATTGCACGTGCTAGCAGGTATATTATGCATAGCATGATATTATTTTAGGAAGTCAAACAGCAACACTTGATCCAAGCTGTAAGCTGGCCACAATTAGCTCTCATAAGAATTACAATTTTGAGAGTTCACGAGGTTGGATTACTCCAGCTGCATTTCAACAAGTACTAATTTTGCATGTGCCAGTCTCCTCACAAAAATTTCATTTCTATGAATTTTTAATGACGCAAAGCAATTTTTTCAAGGTCACTGAGAGACCGAGCAGTTATTCATACATTAAATTTGCGCACAGTTTCTTGGCAGCTTTGCAAGAAAGTGAGCAAGGATGGTGTGTGGTGGCAGTTGGGGGAGGAAAGAATGATGGGGTAAAAGAGTAGAAAGAAAGTTAAAGAAAAATCAGGCAACAAACTTGACGGAGAACTAACTTTGAAAACAAACTCGTGGGGTTTATTCTGGTCCTAAAAGGGGAAAGGAGTGAAACGTGTGCTTTGGGCACATACGTAAACATTTAAATCCCCTTCTTAGCATTTTATTTTGTAAATAAAAAACAGAGTGGGGAGTCATTAGACATTTCATTTTATTTTGGCTTTTTTAAAAGTCCATTTATGTCACAGCAGATTTTCCAGTGACCTAAATGTGACAGTATTGAAATGGCTGCTTTACCTCATTAACCAGTTCTGTGAAAAAGCTGGAGTGACATTGATGGAAATTAACAATTCAAATGGTTTTGGCAGCCACGAGAGTGCCCGCTTCCAAATATTCACCTCCTAACATCACCAAAATCTTGCAGGAGCTTAGTACCTGACAGCCATGTAGCACCACCACCCTGTAAGCTGTTTGGGACAGACAGCTCAGAGTGGGTTTTTTTTAATATTCATCAACTGTTTCATTTTCTAGACTTCAGTCTGCAATCGTTTAACAGAACAAGCAATTCCCAGGAAGAGTGGGTAGATCCCCTACTGGGCTGCTGCAGCATGTGCTGGGGTGGCCCACACTACAACAGTACAAAGTAACTGTAGGAACATCGCAGGTGAAGCTTGGTACCGGGGAGATAATGCAGCCCAGCCTGAGGTCCTGATTCGCCTCAACAAAGTCACCTGTGTCCCCAGGCCGACGTGGTCAGGGCTGGGCAGTGGCAGCTGGCGCTGTGCAAGAATGTATGTTGCTTCCCCAGCTGGCTTATGTGTTTTCCAGCGGTGGCTGAGCAGCCCGCGCTGCCTGTTAAATCTGATCAGCCGGACAGCTTTCCCTATCAAGGAAAGGCTGCTGCCATAAGTGCCATCCACATCACGGCTGCCACCCCTCATTCGGGGGCAGAGGAGACGCCCCGCCGGCGGCAGCGACGCAGGCAGCGGGAGAGCTCCGGGAAAACCGCCTGGAGGAATCTTTGGCCTGCGCACACATTTCCGATTCACCTGCATTTAATGCCATTAATATTTCAGCAGCTGCAGTGCCAGGGTCAAACTGAAATTTTGCACTCTCTGTTTCACTCGGAAATGTCAGTCTCAGACCTTCTGATGGATTTTTTTTTCTTTTGATCACTGGTGAATGGAAAAAAAAAAAAAACAATAAGAGCAAGTAGTAAAAAAGTTTACAAAAAGGTCAGAATTCACATTTCCACACCCTGTAATTTAAATACAGCTTTGTACAGAACGTGACCTTGCCATCTGTCTAAGGTTTAAGGTAACATGGAATACAAAGGGTCCACCAGCACCACCATGTTCTCTCTTCTCCAGCAAAATCCATGGCAGCACAGGGAGTGAGCACACAAACTGCTCTGTACCCAGTGTGTACACCCACCGCCTAAGAGGAACCTCCACTTCCTCTGCAGTCCTGCTGTAGACCTGAGACCAGCAGGGCCACATCTCCGCTGTGGTATTGATCCTAAGAAACACTGGAGATGAGAGGTTCTGGACGTTTCCTGAGGCGCAGGGACGGTGTAATATAGGAACAACATGAAGAGCAGAAGCTAGAACACCTCTCCTCTACCTGTGTGACCCTGAGTCATACAAGAGCATCTGCAGACCATCTATGGGACCATTTGGAATCATGCAAACACTCCATGGAGAACATTGTAGGAACAGCTGCAATATGGGCTTGATCCTGAAACCTGAATAAAGGCCAACCGTCCTTCAGATAACACATCACATGTCACCATTCAAGTCACTGTACCCTGCACCTTACCCTGCAAGCTGTCCCTGATCAGTGGAGGACCAGAGCCCTTACTCACACAAGAAACTCCAAGGTGAGAAAACATTTCAGTGTCTGTTTTTGTTCACCTTTGCTGAATGCCAGCAGACACACTGCAGAAATCTGTCAACAAACATGCAAGTTTATTGATGCCTTCTCCTGATTTTAAAATCAAGAGTCAAACACGTTTAGAAGAGGAAAAGGGATTTTACTTTGGTATTTATTTTAAGGATCCTTAGGTGCACACATCTAGGCGAAATGCACACCACAATGCACACCCCTAAAAGATCTGGTCTAACATTATAGGTCTTACTAATTAGCATATCTATCAAAAATTCCCCAATGAGAGGCTTGAATGAGCCCCCCTCCCCAAGGAGCCTTCCCCTGGATGGTTCTATCTTAGTTTACGTGTTCTGGAGTTCTTAGTTTATGTGTTCTGGAGAGGACCTTGGGGTCTGGGGCACACTGATCCCTAACTACGACGCTTCTAAAATGTTTTGTCTCCTAGCTGAACAAACGAGTCCAAGAATGTAGGCAAAAAGCACTGAAAATACAGAAGTTGTAAAAAGGTATAACAGGGGTATGAAAGAAAAGGCAAAAAATCTTCATGGCATCAGTATCCACACGTGTCCATTCATATGACTGGAACGTACATGCTTAAGTATATAGAAACTGATCACCATATATATATATATATATATATATACACGCATACCCACACTGTAGATTCACTTTCCATTTCCTTAAGAGAGAGAAGTTTTGAACCCTCAGATTTCTCTAGAGTTTTTTCACATAAAAGTCATTCACCTGTGAAACTTGATCCCTTTTTGTTAATGTTAGTGTTGTTTATTTAGGTGGGGAAAAAAACCCAACAAAAAACCAAAGAAAAGCCAACACCTAATTTTTCTTTTAAAAACTGAAAGTTAAGCAAAAAAAAAAAATCTAAAAGGAGCCTCTCAGGTTCCTGACACCTTTGACACACTGTGAAGACACAATCAATACAGAAAACCAACCCCAGCAACATGATTTTCACAGTGTTGTGGTTTAACCCCAGCTGGCAACAAAGCCTCACACAGACGGTCACTCAGCTCTTTCCTGGTGGGATGGGAGACAGAACTGGAAGGGTAAAAGTGAGAAAACTCCTGAACTGAGATAAAGACAGATTAAGAGGTAAAGTGAAAGCCACACGTGCAAGCAAAGCAGAACAAGGAATTAATTCACCACTTCCCATCCGTTACTAGGTACTGTGAAGAAGATTAACTCCACCCCATCCAAACCAGCACACACAGATATGCCTAAGTAAGGATTCACTAGCCAAAGAGCTCCTCTCACCGACTGTATGCATTGAAGTGCCTCCTTGCCTCCAGCCAGGAAATGCTCCATGGAAAAATGCCATACTGCCTTCCCTTACATGCAAGACTCGGTTTCACAGGAAAGCTCTGCTCCAAAGGCATGGCCCCTTCTAAACACCCGTCCTTGAAGCTTGGCCATTGAGATGCCTCAAGCCACAGAGCCCAACTACAGGAAGATGGAGTCATGGCTGCATCTGGTCTCTGCTTCCCACATTATTCCCAATGGCACAAACTTCTCTGATCATTAGGAACTCTAGGGAACTTCTGGAGGTGTCAGCAAGTCACAAGAAATCTCAGCAAAAGCAGTTCAGACAAATAAGTGCTTAATGAACTTGGATGCCCAAAAAAGGACTTTGGTTTTCAACATAAATTCAGTTGTTTTGATGGTTTTGTTGTTTTAGTTTGTTGTTTTTTTTTTTTAGTGGGCTCATCCTCAGAAAGGTGGTCTGAAGCAAAAAATGCCTGCTGTTGCTTTTCATCCATGCGTTGTTTTTTCTCCAGTCACTTACCAGCAACTCAACAGACCTGACTATCCTCTATCCCTTTCTCTCCTTCAGCATATGGGACCAAATCCACCACTGCCTGACCATCACTTAGCAATGAGCTTTTCACTCATGATCTGTAGAAGTTACTGAGTTAAGTGTTTAAATACCTCCCTCCCTTTTTTCCTCCCTCTTGTAGATAAAAAACCTAGACAAAGGAGTGCCAAAATGGACCTCTAATTTCTCTGAAGACTGATGAGTCATAGTGGAGAGGTCAGCTATAAATTTAACAGGATTCCCAGGAGCACCCTTATGTTCCCTCTAGTACTAGGTACAACAGAAGTAGTATTAAAAATTAAAATGTTAGCTGTTAGTTTTAATGAAAGATAATTAAATGAATAAATATTAATAATTATATTCCCAAAATAGTCCTGTGAGCTAAAAATGTTAAATTTAAGTATTTTATGTAAAGAATAAACACTATCAAATTCTAGTTGATTAGGAGAGGTTTGCTTTTCATGGCAAACCATGAGCAAGATAGAACTGAAGACATGTGTCTCTCCATCCAGTGTTAGGGCACTGAAACAGACACTCCAGCATTATTTTCCCATTTTGAAAAGTGGAAAATAACCCTTTTGTGTGTAAAACACACAAACAAAAAAGGCAACATAAGGATCTGATGATCAGTCTCAAAAGTGTTTCTCTCCCTCAAGACCCTCTTTCTTTGAAACTTGACCTAACCTGGGTCTCCAGCATTAACAAAACTGCGGTGCAAGTCACGTATGTCATAAACCACAAGTGCAAAGCTTTTCTGCCAGCTGACCCTGGGAAATGCCACAGCAAATCTGATCAGAAAAGATTTAAGCCACCAAAGTGAAAATGCTACCTTGTAAACCACCACCACATAATTACTCAGAGGAGGGTGGCTTCTGATTCTCTCTCCCCGTTTGTTGCTCTGTCAGGTTGGGGGGAACAGCTGCCTCATGGGGAATTCATTAATTTTTATTTTCCCAGCTGATTCCCCATCAATTACTTAATGAATTTTATGATATATACTACATGGTTGAGAAATACACTTGCTATCAAATGAATGAGGAATACAGTCATGAGGTTAAAAATCCTGGATATAAGAGTTCATATAAACAGTAGAAGTGTGTGAAGATTATCAACACCAGAAAGGTTTTCTGACCATCTAACTTGTTTTTCAAGACTTAAAATTAGTTGGGGTTTGTTTTCCTTCTTGATAAAGGCAGGATAGGCAGCTTCCCACTTGTCTGTGGTCATTTCCTACTCAATTTTACTGTCATAACAGCCTGTCTGTACTTCAAATGCTTATGCAGAATTCCAGTAATCATCAGTGATAATTCATGATCTGTCTAATGCAAAGAGATAGGTTAGATTAAATTCACATCTAATGTCCCTTTAAAAATGGAACTGCAATCATTTTGTGTCTTCCTGTCAGTACTTAGTTCTGAAGCAATGATAATCTATCTACAGAAGAACTTTTCCAAACTTACTTTCTGTGAGGCAAATTATGGCTCCACTTTTTTTTTCCTCTCCTTATTATACCAGTCTTAATCTTGCAAGCCGGTAAATAGAGATGCCCTGTCCTGTTTTTGCAGAGCTTTTCAGAGCTCAGCGTGAGGGCAGGGCTCTGTCAGCCTGCAGAAATCCATTTGCAAGATCTCGCACTTAAGAAATAACACATTTTCCCTCCCTCATTTGCATAACCACTTGCCACATTTTATTTTGACGCACAGTCCACAGTTTCAAAGCTAAGAGAGATACAGCTCTGTTTAGGACAAAATTCATGCCAGTGCCATACCATTTACATTTTTAGCTTCCCATTGTGCTGGGAAGGGCAGACTGAGCAGCTGCAGAGATGAAGTCTGGATCAGCCCCATGTGCTTGGAAGAGTGTTTTGCTGCAGCCACCTGGCAGGTAGCACCTAGGAGAGAGTTTAAGCACCTCTGCCCTAGGAGGGATTTTAAGCCGTTGTGCGAAAAACGAGCAAAATGCAAAGATCTCAAAGTACAGCTGCATCAGGACTATAGGTAGCTGCCATCTGCATCCAGCTCATTTGAGTACAAAGAAACCCTTCTCCATTGCACAAATGGGGCCAAAAGATATAAGGGAAACAGGTGCAAGACTGGCTTTTTATTCAAGCATTTTCACCCATGTTTGGTTTTGAGTCACTCAGTTTCATTTTAAAGTATCTGAGCCTTTTTCTTTCAGGAGTCACCTACAAAGAGAGCCCTTGGGGGCCTGAGCAGGGCCTTCATGAAGGTGATACCCTTCTGAAACACAATTGACACGTGCTCATGCACTGGCTTGTCCTTCCCCACACCCCTGCAGACAGCTGCAGGGAAGGATGTGGCACCACAAGAACTCTGCTTGTTCATAACGAGCTTCTCTTGGCATTATTATCTTCTTGTCTGATGCTTTCCTGAGCTGCAACTTCAAGTTCAAAATAAAACGTTAATGAATCTGTCTGGTTTTTCTACTTCATGACATAAAATATTCTAATTTCTCACACATTCTAAAATAAAACCTTAATTCTGCCTTCTTTTTGTTGTTCCAAAGGCTAAGGCCTTGACTGTAACTCGTTGTGTTTTGGGGCTTTTTGATTAAAATTGACTTCCTAAAGGATCACATTTGCAGGAAGACATGGAGCAGTGAATGTCATCAGCCATCAGTGTGGTAATGTGACTGGTTCACCTTCCTTAAATCATAACAGATATACTTTACTTAGACATTGTTACAAGCTCCACTTGAAGAAACTGGTACCAAATGTTGGCAAGTGTTGGAAATAACGGGACTAAATACCTCTTTCTACAGGTAACGATTCTAAATTGGCATTAGGACATCAAGAGTGAAATCCTGACAGAGCCAAGGCTAAAGGAAGCTTTGCCTTTTGGGGGCTATGCCCATACCTAAGAGCATTCAAAGAGATGGGTCTGGCCCGCAGTGCGACTCCCATAGATGGGTCTGAGGGAGTTACAGAAAATGGGGGCTAAATTCATTTAAAGTTGTCAAGCAGTAAGCACATGCCTCGTACACATCAGCCAGGTGCACAAGCGCAACTAGAGAGTTTTGGCTTCTTAGGGACTATTGGCATTGCAGGGGTTAATAATTGCCCTTGAACCCCTGGGAAGTGGACTCGAAAAGTTCCAGGGTTCAAGTGCGATGCCATAAACAAGGTGCTAAATAATAAAAGAGCAGCCTTGTACAAGGCTCCCCCCGGCAGGTGATGAGCCCGCCAGAAGCTCCGCCTGGGCTGATGGGCCAGACTGTGATGCCGGCAGCATAATTTCTACAGGGTGTCAGAAAATGCATTACTACTAAGTGGCACCACTCTGAATGAAATCTGTATGGGTCAACTGCAGGTTAAGCTAACAAAACAATTAAAAATTTAAAATCTAACAATCACAGAGCCCCCCCAAGCACTCAAGAAGGAGCAATGGGTGGTTCCTCATGTGGACAAAGAAACGAGTCCCCACCTCGGTTTTAGTTTTCCAAGCAATAGCGAGATGTTTGCCCTAAGTGGGTTTCACCAGCTTATTGCCTTGAAAATGATTTCAGGATCTTCTCTTTGTTAGTGAGAAGGACATCAACAGATAGTGCTGGAAAACATGGCCCACATACAAGTGCTCACTGTGAACCTGACTAAAGTCGACTGGAGGCAAGACCCCAGTAGAAAGACTCTCACTTTCTCTACTACTATTTGTATATTGAAAACAGATGGAGGACTTGGCACAATTCATTGATGATGGTCAGTGTACAGATATGCTGTGTGACCAAAGGATGACCTTGCAGGCAGCTTTAGGAAACTGAAAACTTCATGGGATAAATGGGAGACACATTTTTGTGAGAAGGCCATGGGCAGCTGGACATCTCCCAGCCTCCCTAAACGAAGATTTTGCTGTGAGCAGCATGAACACGGGAAGTGTTGACAAGCCACGAGGAGATGTTTGTTTCTAAAGAAGACATGCTTGGGGGGAGATGGTGCTTCCAAGTGAGGTGTGGCTCAGCCTAGGGCATGAAGAACTACAAAATTCCAAGACCTCAGTTAGGGGCAATGGAGGAGCAAACAGCACAAGTGGGTTCATATTCTGGCAAAATGTCCTCTTTCCTCTTGAACACCCTCCCTAAGCAGGACTTCAGCTTTCACGAGAGCACAGCCATACTATTTTCTTCATTACATCACAGAACAAAGTAATTGTGAGGCTGGGGGACATGCTGGTCTCATGTTCAGTAGGGCAGTCTCTTCCGGATCAACACAAAATAAGGCAACTTATTTCATCTCACAAAGTTACAAAGTTACAAAGTATTTCTGTGCAATCTCAAAATGTGTTTTGTCTGACATGTTTACATATATCACTGCACACAGGCTCATTGGCAATGAATTTTTTCTGCATTTTGACTTTGAACCTTGCACTTTCCCTCTTAAAGCCCAAAGGAATGTTACCTATAAGGATTCTGCATATTTTTTAAACATTTATATTTGTAACAAAAAGCAATTCTGAGTCAAAGATTAAGCTAAACCTATATATATATGAATGTAGTCTAATGAAAAGGCGTCAACCAACTCTTAAAAATATATATTTACATAAATGAAGTTAAAATGGGACTAAATTATTTCATGAGCTCACTCCTTAACTTCAGGAGCTACTGAATATTTTTAGATTTATTTTTGTAACAATGGCTTTATTTAAAAAGCAGGTAAAAAGAAATAAACATCAGAGCAGAGGAATGGAAATCCAAGTAGCAAAATACTGTGCTGGTCCACAAGGATGTTTCCTTTGTGGATGCAAACCAGGAATGGTGACCCATCAGAAACAGAAAAGCCTGAATCTGTTCAGATTTATATCAGAATTAGTCAATAAAGTAGAAACAGGAGAAGGTCCCTGCCTTATACCCGAGTGAAATGCAATAAACTGAATGTGTTTGTTGAAGTTTGTAACTTTTTCCAAATTGAGGAATATACAAAATAATAAATAGTGCTGAAATATGACCCAGTTTTGTCTTAAAAAAAGAAGCAAAATTAGTAGCATTGCCTTCTCTTTATGAAACCTATTACAACACATATTTTCTTCATTGAAATAACAATTCAACTAACAGACTACACCACCAGTTGAGGTTCTACTTAACCATTACTTAAACTTCATAGTTATTTTTCCTTCATTTTTCTGTGCTGCCTGTCCTCTTGGCAACATGAAGGGAATTGCTAGTTAGTGAGAAGAATTATAAAATGTCCAGACAGTGTTTTCAGCTAACAAAAACACATGTACACACAGAAAAATTAAAAGTATCCACTGTACAATGCTTTTCCATGGCTGACAGCAGTATTTTGTTTTTATAAACATGGACAAACTCCAAAATTTGCAATCCCCTCTACACTTGGGTTTTTTAACAAATTAAAATCATTCCAGCATCTATCTATTCATCCATCAACCCATCCATCCATCTATCCATGCCTAGCCCCCTGCCCCCCCTTTCCTTTTCATAAACAGCTCTGCTAATTAACTCCCACATTGCAGCAATCTTTCCATTACAGGAAAAGGAGAGAGAGATTGAATTTATCTATACATGATGAACAAATGCCCTGGAGAAGCTCTTGTAATCTAACGTGTCAATGTAGATGAACTCCTCGGGATTTCTTTTCTTTGTTTTACCCTCCAATAACAGCAAAAAATAACACACAGAAGAATCCCGGTACTTAGGCTACACAGCTAATCAACGACTGGAAAGACATTCAAGGTTGCATTGCATTTTTCCTTTTTTGAACAATAAAATTCAGGGGTGACTTCTCCTGGATTTGAGGTCAAATTACTATAACAATTAGGCTCATCGGAGCATTTTTATTATTAAGGAATGACGACAGAAAACTGATCTCTATCTGATTAAAGAAAATAAAGAACTAATTGAGAAGAACAGCGAGTCCATTCTTTTTCAAGTCCCTGGAAAAGGGCTAGACTTCACAAATGGAAACAGCACTAATCCTTACTACAAGAGAAATGAGTAAGAATGTGCATCTTCCTGAAGAGATGTGGGAGAAGCGGTGCCCCAGCACACGCACGGCACAGCACAGCACTGCCGTGCGCCTCCACTCCCCGATGCGGGACACGCGCCTGTCACCGCGGCTTTCAGAAGTCATTTATTACCCTGACACCTCTCATTTAGGATCAGCTCCGCGCTCATTGTCACAATGACTCGTTAATGTCACAGTCTTCACTTACACCTTTCTCTTGTTTTCTTTCCCAGTTCTGTTTGGGTGCAGGCTCTCGGCGCGCAGTTACGCGGGTGAAACCTGCTGGAGCGATGGGCATTTTGTCTGCAGATTGAGTGGGAGACCTGAGCTGTCAAAATAGGAAATAAAACCCCCATTGAGTGGGGTTTTGAAAACATTTCCAACTGTGGTGCGTCAAAAGCTGATTAGCACGGTGTGTCACACTCCTCTGTCTTTTGTGAAGCAAGGTGCAAAAATGCTAAGAATTTTTGTGCCTTTTTACATAGAAAAATATAAATAAAATATAAATATTATTTATACGTAAATATTAATACATAAAAAATAAAATTTAAAGGAAAAAAACCCCAAAAAACCAGAAAACAAATTATTTCAAGCCTCAAGCTTTGATGCAAAACCAAAAAGAAAGAAGTCAAATCAAGAGAGATACGGAACAATCAGACTTGTCTTCTCTTCCCTCATCTTTCCACATTTTCAGTGGAAAAGCAAGAACTCATTCTGTTTTACAGGTTTGGATCTCCTTGCACTCCTCAGCAGGTCATAGAAAACATCATTTCAGCTTCAAAATCCACACAAATGAAAAGTCTGGGGCTTTACTTGTATACTTCATTAAAAACTGTTTGCAATTAATATTGTTTATAAAAATATCATGGCATGCAAAAAACAAGCAAAAAAAAAAAAAAAAGCAGCTATCTGACCCTAAACAAACTAACAATGAAGGTTTCACTTACAGAAAGAAACTAAGACCTATTCATTTTCAGTGGAGAAGGAAGTATGTTGTAGGACGAAAGTAATCTACTTGCATGCAAACAGATACACTTTCCTAATCAATAAGAAAAGAAAAAAAATCAGCTCTGCATTTCCCAGACCAATCCCCCCTTTTTAATGCAATATTTCAAAGCTATTTACATATAATGCAGCTGCCAAAATATTTTATGTGACGTTAATGCTGATGGGTAAAGCAATCAGAAGCTTTTCACAGGAATTACAAAAACTTTGGATTTCTGATGATGTTGAACAGACAGATAACAAACAAACGTTCCCACAGGCAGCTTTGTGCCTGCATTTTACCATAATCACAACAGGACACTCCTCTAGTGAAAAAAGCTACCAAGAGTTAGGGATATGCACTTTGTGAGATGCTCAGTTCGTTCTATCCTGTGCAGAACCGTTTCACAGGGCACCAGATTAATCCAGAGCACCGCCTGTTCTGAGCAGCATGATGCAAATATAAATTCACCTTTCAATCACTCCTGTGGGTTAATGACACTGAGTAATAGCACATTAGCAAAGTGCCACTCCAGACACCAGTCAGGCATGCCAAACAGATAATCTGACAAACGTTTCGGATTCATTTTCCATGAACAGAAACACTGTTCGGGCTTATTAACTAGCAAATCTGCATACAGTGCAGTGCAGAGCACAGAGGCTCCATTAAAAGTAGCAATCTATCTCATTAATGTAATATATAAGGGTATTTGGCTTCTTCTATTGTTGTAAAATTAAAAAAAAAAAAAAATGCCTGTGCTCCGTAATGTTGTAGTATATTTGCACTAATTGCTTCATACACTCCAGTCAAGTTTTTGACAGAGAGGAATTCCCACAATGGTTTAGAGAAAAATTATGTTTTCATTTACTATCATTTTCAAGAGTGCAAATAGTTCAGTTAACCTTCCCAAACTACTCACTATACTCACTTCATTTCCCCTTTTTCTATTAAATGCTTCCCTTGCAAAAGTGGTGTATCTGGCCTTCACATCTGTTACTACATCTCTGCTTTTACAGATGTTATTTGAGCATGTGGAGGAGTAGAGTTACAGGGGCTGATTGCTCACTTAGTCCAAAATCAATAGGAGATGAACAGGATTTGTCTTCTAATCTCCATCATATTGATAACCAAATGGGAAAAAGGGCAACTAAAAAAGAACAGTTCCCCAAAATGTTCATTCACAGTTGTAAATAAAATTACTTGAGGGCTTTCAAAGCCATTAAATATCGATCTTACCAGAATGTTAGAAAACAAGAACATTGCTAAAGCAATACATTAAAAACAAACTTCCCAGCAGGTTTATCCAAACACAATTCTAACAGTAAGCACATGTACTGAAAACCCAATTAAAAGCCCCATTCCTATGCAGAAAGCAGAAACAATCCTGCGATATCCATATGTCAGCTCAGTTCGTAATTTTTTTTAACAGCTGGGATTCGGAAAACTATCTATAGACATTTCCTGTGTTGGCTAAATCTTTGCCTGGTTGGTTAGCTCCAGTTCTTTGGATCTTGATGCAGTACCAGTGTTTTAATCTGACTGGGGGGAGGAGGAGCTGGGGGGGCACAACAACGTTTTTTGTTTTGCCCAAAGTGTATTACATCATATCTAGCCACAGAATTCACTTCCTTGCAGTGTTCTGCCTCTAGGACCAGGAGTCACAGTTTATCATTATTTATAACAAAAGGTAGGTGGAAAATTAGCTTTCTGTCCCTTTGTTGGTCACCCTTTGGCTTTCATCTGAGCTTTTGTTTGAAAACACGGCTGCAGGTGATTACTCCAGTGGGCCACCAGCCTACTCAGCCACATTTCAATTTTCTTTAATGCTGAATTTGGAGTTTCAAAGCTGCAATTTGCCATTGTGAATTTCCCCTTCTGTGCTGTGCCTCCATTTCAGGGCGTCAGAGGACATGGGGGCATGTTCTTGCTCTTGGCCTCAGATTAAGGTAGCCCAGGTCTGTTTTTCCTTTTTCATCTTTTGTTTCATTCTCCATCCACGTTACAGTGCCCTGCAGAGTAGTGAAGAGGATGTGCCATGGTGGTGTGACACTGTCAGGCTTTCTCCAACATGCTTCAGGCAGGATTTCAGGTTTGAATCACTGGATAATCAAGTACTTTGCTTTATTGTTACTTATATCGAACAGCTCACACACTACTTCCTTTCGAAATGCCTCAAGTGCCCATGTTAGTTACAATTCTTAAATAATCTAGTTTTTAATGGCACTGCAGGGTATTTAACAACAAAATACTGCTGCAATTATGGGATAGCAAATAAACATGTTATTGATTAGCTTAGAATTCGTGATGAAAATCACAATCAGGAGATTAAATCACTGCCCCATTTGGGAAGACCCTGGGAGATTACGGGCAGGTCTGTTAATTTTTCAGTCTGCCTCTTCTGTGGAATAAGAATTAAAATACTCCCTTTCCCCCAGACTTTTTGCCTGCTCAGACAAAGCAAGTTCCTTTCTGCTGGAACTGCTATGGTGCGTGTACTCTTGTGCAAGTGCCTTAGGCACTACACTGCTATAGAGCAAATCTGCTGCTATGAAATATTAAATTACAGTAAGAACAAAGGATTTGAGTTACTACTGGCTTAGGATTTAGTTCAACATACAGTAGATTCCTTTAATTTGTAGTTCACAGTATTCCACATATTGGTATATGCAGCAAGACAGTCAAACCCTTGATTTTCCTTGAATCATACACATTGTTTTACATATATTACAGTCCACAGAGACTCAGCAACAGAGAGAGCAATTAAGAAAGCAAACAAACTGTAGTAATGAACCATATAAGGAAGAAAAGCAGAAATGTCACTACCAGCCTTCAAACATATGGCTCTCCAAGGCCCTCCTTGTGCCATGCAACTTCCACTGCTCCATCAGGCACAGATGCCTGCTTATTTTGGAGCAGAATTTGCTTAGAAAACATCTCCTGGTCAGCATGATTTCATACCTCATTAGCATCGTCCTGATGCAAGTTATAGAAATAAAAGTCCTGGAAGCCAGCAATTGTGTACACTTGTAGAAGATGCTTGCTTATCAGATGCTTAAGGAAGGCAATGAAAACTGAGAAGAGAATAACCCAGCAAGGGGTAGCAGGGTTAAGGATAAAGATAACTGTCAAAAGGAGGGAGATTAGAGCAGGCACCAGTGGCACTCAGAGCTTAACAGAGTGTTGTCTCCATTACCTGGGCATGTGGAAAACAGATCACTGTTTGCCTGGATACCCTGACAATTTCTGATGTTTTACTACAAACTGCATTTGGGAAGTGATATGGGTAAAAAAAAAAAAAAATCAACTCTTAATGTCTTCTAAAGCTTTGTACCTCAAATCACGTCAGGAAGGTTACCGCACCACCTCGAAACACTAATGTGGGCACAGGCAAGATGGAAAAATCTGGTGAAATGGATAATAGGGAGCAAAGGGAGGATGGGGATCACAGAGAAATCCTATAAGTCAACTTTGCTGCCAAGGAAGGGCCCATTGGTCAGACAGAAGTCATTAGTTAGGTTATTTGGTAGCATATCCAGGAAAACACTCAGCAATCTCATTTAAGTTGACTCTGTTAGTAATTTTCAGACTTCTACATCAGTTATCTGCAGTCAAAGAATTTTTTTTTTTCAAGTAACCTTTGTAGGTTATCTTTTCTCACATGAAATTGAGCAAATTGGGCATTTAAAGGTAGAGGAGAGTTGTAGTGACAAAGTTCCCATTAGAGGTACTGGATCTGTGAAAATTTGGGTCTCTAGCCCACAAGGCAACACTGAGTTGCTATCAAAATCCACAGTGTTTTAAGATACTCTGTCACTCACACAAGACAGACTGCAAACAATTTTCTATGGTGCATAATTGAAAATATACAGTGAAAGAACGTGATGAAAATGAATGGGAAAAATATTCTTTCAGGCTTCCTTTATCCAATCAGCTAAGTACCACTTGAAAACTAGCTAAGCTATCTTTATTGCATTGTAATTAAACTTTGTGTCTGTTGATTACAGCAGAACTTAGTTGGGTTTTTCGAGTTGTCTGCCACAGAGATGTTAAAACAGAAGAAAGAACCAGTTCTGTAGCCAGCATCTTGCTTTAGCCATCTTTGCTAGCCGTTATCAATAATAAAATGTTCCATTTTCAGCTACTCTTTCTTTCTCCCTTACTGAAACAACTTGAGCTTGTGCAGAAAGGTCCCATTATCTCCAAACAGTATCCTACTTATTTGGCAAAAATTTGTACAGATTAACTGTGACACAAATGGCATCTCTAATCATGGACAAGGTGGAAACAATTTTGAGAAGGAATGAGATCGTTTATGGTCTTAAACAAGTCTGTAAATGCATACAGACCCAAAAAGGAATACTTTGATCCTGGAGGAGTGAAGGAAAACCAAAATGAGGAAGATTAACAAGTAAACCTGTCACAAGCACTACTCCCTGTGAAGGATTCCTCCACACTGCCCTACCACATCCTGCTCCTTTGCCTCTCACAACCCCACAATTCTTAGGGCTATGTAACACAAGCAGCAGTACCTCGATTATCTCTGAATTTCACTGTGTAGGAGAACAGAGGCTGATCTTGCAACCAAACCACAAACACTAAATACCACCACAAAAATCCAGCAAGATGACATTGTTATGCAAAGCACTTGTAGCAAAACTACCTTCCACACACCCTACTGGACATTGGTGCTGGCTGTGCTCCACTGCCGTGCCCAGCACAAGGACAGCCCATCCCAGCAAGCCTCCCAGGGCAGCTGCACAGCTCGGGCACTTCCCGCAGCCAACTGCTGCCAGCCCACTGCAAACAACACTCCTCTATTGTCTCTCCTTCAGGATTCCTCATCAGAGAGCAAGAGTCCAGCTCCCTCTCTGAGATGCTAGATCATCCCCTATCAAGCAAGTCTGGCTCCATCAAGCATAAGAAGTCATCAGTCTTATAGCAAACACATAACTCACCCCCACCATTTCCTCTCTTGTTTGGCAGCTGACCTCCCACAGAGGCGTCTGAAAGGGGCATTAATGTTTTTTGTCAGCCCATTTTGTTTAGCAGCTATCAAAATCAAATCAATGCCTCCTTCATTGTCTTGGCTTTTTCCTTTGCAGTTTTTTTTCTGTACTTCACCTCATAATCGCTGTGGGCTTTGGGCCCTGATTTATCACCAGGTTCACAAGGCTGTTGCTTCATGGGAGCAATAACCAAAAGTGTAATTCCAGCAAGTTTGCTTTTCAGCATGTTCTTGCTGAAGGCAACAGCTATATCTGTGCTACTCTTGAACATAACTCAGATCCCAGTGTTCCCAGAAGAAAGAAACAGAAGAAAGACTTCAGAAAAAAAGATCTTTTGCCCTTCCCTAATTTACCCTTCCTTTTTTGTCCCTGTACCTCCCAGCTCCTGCTGCAACTGGAGCCCAGTGGCTGGCTGCAGGGACTCTGCAAGCAGCTGCAATGTTGTCAGCTGCTGAGGAGGGACTCGGTTCTGTGGGTCCTCACACAAGCAGAGGGCAGAGCAAGATGGTGAGGGCAAGCTCTCCTGAGACAATGCAGAGGGCTGGTCCCTCCCTGACCCAGGCTGGGAATGCTCCCCCATCCCAGCTACATTCTCTGGTTTGGCACCTGGGTGACCCAGGAAATGCTAAGAGTAAGTGTGGCAGAAGCATATTGGCAAGAAAAAAGAAAAGGAAAAAAGGTCATATAATAAATTGATTTAAGAAAATCATATTTTATGTTCACCAAAGACAAAGCTTATGAAATAACCAATATTGAATTACTCACTGAGCTCTCATCCTACAGCTCTAATACAAGTTCTGTCCTGCTGGAGCATACAGAACACAGTCCTTCATTCTCAGAGGTATTAAAAATCTTTACTTCCATATAGGTGGTTATAGATCTTGTTTACACATAAAATTTCATGCTTTTATAAAAGTAAATTCCAAAGCAAATGTAACTCTTCAGAGTCATTATTACCCAGGGGTTTATTGCCAGGCTTGTTAATTCTCTCAGCAAGCATCTGCCTCAGTCTTGACACTTCTTCAGAGGCTGGTGAGATTTATTTCAATGCCTGACACTCAAGCAAAGCACACTTTCCTTTAGTTTCTGTACACATTTTACTATGCAGCAAACTTGCTTCTCTGTTCTTTCTTGTACCTTCTCTCCCCTGTTTCCACCTCACACACCTGTCTGACTTGCAACCAGCAAGGGTTTTTTATTAACAAGTGTCTTCAGGGTGATGCTTGCTTTTTTCCACCTCATGACTGCAAGTGCAATTAAGCCCCGATCTTTACATGTGGCCTCTAAGAACCACAGTAATGGAAAGAATAAATCATTATGAATAATGCTGTCACAAGGAAACTCATATTCTCTTCCCTTTCACCCCAAGGCCCCCAGCAGGGTGTGTGGGTGAGGGAAGTACTCTTTGATGCTGGAACCTGTGTGGCAGCACCATTTTGACATTCTTGCAGCAGAATGTGGGAAATAACAAACCTGACAGAGAAACAGCACCACAGCATGCCAGTATGGATGTTACCTCTTACACTGGGTCCTTTGGATACCTCTACAATTTAGGAATGAAAAATACCAAGTATTTCTTTCGGGTGATGCAACATTTGCACTGGAACACTACAGGAAGACAGAGGCATCGAAACATTTTCAGGCTTAGAAGAACACTGAGTTTCCTTTTTAAAGTTTAAGGAACACTGCAACACTTCCTTTTTTTCTTTTTTTTTTTTCCTTTTTCCTTTTTGAAAAACCACATACTCTAAAGAAAATCAGTCAAATGGTCTAAAACAAACCAACCTTCCCACTGCATACAGTACTGCATGGGCAAATTTCTGCACAAACAACTATGGGAGAAACTTAGCAGTAGGTAAACAAGATCAATCCACCCCCAGGCTGTTTCTCTGCAATGAAATTCTGTTTCAAATTAATCCAGTCATCCCAAAACAGTTTGGAATATCTGACATTTGTAATTCTGCCCCTTCAACTGTGCAACATTTATTCCACTTATATTCAGTACTATCCTATTACTGAAGTATTTCTGGTGAAAGTTCTTATGAAAAGAAGCTAAAATTCATTAAGTCACTGCCACCAGCCCACATTAGGGAAAGCCAGATATCTTCAGGGAAAATAATTTTCCCAAGAGAGAAGAGATAAAAAATTATTTTTCCAATCTATATACATGGAGCACATAAATGCATACATATGAAGACAAGAGAGGCAGGGGGAATATAAATCAGGAAATATTAATTTCAGTGAATGTAGCAACAATAAGAGGAAGACTTTTATCCTAAAGCACTTAATTGTGTAATACACAGTATTCATCTATTAAAGAGGCTCAGGAGGGTTTAACCAGACCAGACGGCCTCAAACATGAGTATTAGTACATTTCTGAACATCATCAGTCGCTTAATGTTGCATCGCCAGCATCATGTTTGTTTTGCATATTAGGGCTTTTCCTCAGAGTGCAGAGTCGCAGCAGATTTTTGAGATCATAGGAGGGCACATGAGCAAATGAGCCAGGCAGATGAGCCAGCCTTCTGGTGGCTCCTGTACCTCTTACACACGTCTGCTTTCCACCCACAGCTTGAAGAACAGCACAGGGCTTAGCAAGGAGCAGCAATTAGTATGGGGTTACCAAAGAGCTCAACCCAAAAAGTTTTACTTTCTGGGTCACATAATTTATCAAGCAAGTGAAGCTGAATCTTGCTTTCGTGGATATCTGTGAGTGTTTCGTCACTGTCTGCTAGTTTGATTTACTGAACCTTTCCTGTTCCCTCACTGCACACACTGCACAGGAGGAAACAGAAATGATACTTTGGAATGAGTAATTGGGGTTGAAGAGAATAAGACATGTAAAGGGACATTACCAAGACAAACTCCACAGGCTAAACACTTGACAAGAACTCTGCTGGAAAGAGGCAGGCAGAGACCAGCCAAGGGCTCTACCATCTTCATGTCATCCTAGACTTCTTACCTGTTTTTTTTTTTTAATTGTTCTAGGATGACCATAGCTAAAAGAAATTTTAAAGCAATCTGGTTTACACTGCATAAGATATGCTGTTAAGTCAAAATTCCCTAAGACACATATTCAGGACACCCTTAGAGGAATAGGGCCTTCTCCAAGCAACAAGAGAGAAAATATTCTTGGTTTTACCCTTTTACCAAGATGAAGATCCAGAAGCCAACCACCCAGTGCTGGCAGCCCAGCAGCTGCAGCAACCCTCCAGTTTGCTTCTTCCTCTCCTGTTGGAGCTCTGAGCACAGTGAGACTGCCCAAACCCTGTACAGTACGTGGGATGGGACATACAGCGATCCCAAACTAATTAGTCAGGGAAACGTCTTTATTTGTGCAATCCCTAAATCCTTTACAAAAATTTAGATTTCACATACCTTTGGGAACTGAAGTTTTAATTGTGTCTAAAAGTCCAACTCCTACAAATGTAGTGCTGTGTTGAACAGACCGTGACTTGACTGGAGACTTAAATCACATGGAGGCTTAGATGATGTATTGAAATGTATTCCCCATGCATTTATCTCAGCTTGGATAATGAAACTAAGCTGTTTAGCTTCATTACCCATGAAATACCCTTAAGAAACAATTGTGCCATATTACAGAAAGCAGAGTTGGCTTTCCTTCTCACACTCTTTATTTGCTCCAGCCTGTCTTCTTCTTTGTGCCTATACTGATTTGAGGAGTTCTGCAGTGAAGGGATCATGCCATCCTGGCATCTCTGGGTAGATCCCACAGCACGTTGAATATTCTAGTATAAACAGCAAATGATAGTAATTCACCAGTAGCAAGTTTTACTTTTCACTTCCATGTTGCAGCATATGGAAACACTTCTTGCCCTGCCACTTTCTTTAAAAATTAAAACTAAAAAACCTGTGTAAAATATAGGCAAACAAAACCCCAAGAATATTTACCTCTCCTAAAATGAAAATGTTGGGAGCTCATCTTTAACCCACATGAAGTGTAGTTTGTTTCAGGAGTAACCTGTGACCACATGTGAGATAAAGGCACTTACACCACAATAGTTCTGAGCCCACAGGAAGGAAACCCTGACTTCTTTGCACTATTGGTTACAGGGTCTTTACTTCACTGTTCTCTTATGATCAGCCCAAGCAGAAGTCTCCCAAAGATTGCAAAAGAAGCATTAAACTCCCCACAAGATATCTTAAAATGACCAGAGGTACTGTCAATTGCTTTCTTTTCTTCTTAGCTCAGCACACAACTTCAGTCATAGGAAAGTAATTTAAAACAGGTAAAATCCCATAAGAAATTTACTGATATTTTCTTTAGGTGATTCATATAACGGGTTTTACTTTTTACTGATACAGTGCATCAGCCTTGCAGCTGCAACCAAACAAAAATGAGGGATCAACTAGCGGACAGAAAAAAGTAAACCAGAAATGAGCATTTGACATTCTCCACTGCTGTCATGCCTAATTCAGGATGAACAAACTTGAGCATCTTAATCACTGGGGAGCTGAGGGAATGTAAGGCTTTGGGATCTGCTTAGCACTTTGCGAGATCGGGCCCTTTCCGGTTTTCTCTCAACGTTCATTTCACAGGCGGATAATGGAAGGCTTCCACCTTGGATAGAAGAAGATGTGAATGAGTCACAGGGAACCCAAGGGATGAGGTCTCTCCAAGCATCGCCTCTGAGCTGCAGATCAGTGCAGCAGGCAGAGAAGAAGTAATGTTATCATATAAACCCAGTGGCTGTGATTCATCTCAATCCTGAAGCAAGCTTGTCAGCTCCTAAATGCTAAAGTCCCTTGTCATTACTTTTGTTTAAGTCATGTAGAACAGGTTACTTCATTGCACCATTTGTTTAGAGAAGGAATAGATGTGATGTCCATTGTTTAAAACATAATGGAAGCCAAAATGCAACCAGCAATATTAACATCTACTAGCTGAATGACTTGAGAAAAGTTATTTACTAGATATGAAGAGTTAAGGTAAAAGGACTTTCTGCTGGCCTGAAAACAATACCCAATATCTAATCCTTCTACAATAATCATGAACAAGACAGACTGGATGTGTATTCTTGTCCATGGATTACATTAAAGATGTAAGTAGCTATTGATGTTATGCAGAAAGAACAAAGCCAGATTAAATTAAAAAAAAAAAAAAAGCCCCAGAGTTTTATATGCTGTTGACTGATAAATGACTGGCAAGAAGGAAAATTTTTAAGAGAGAAAACAATATTATCCTTTCTCCAGCCTACAGCAGGAAAGCTGATGTCTGCTGACACAAATCATCACACATAAAAATATGACACCACTATTTCTTTCTATAGATATAACAAATACAAAGGTATCTGATATGCAGTCTAATTTGAGCTGGATTTAGAGATGAGTGAATTATAATAAAAATTCTACAGTAATCAAGTAATGACATATGCAATTACCTCAAGGCAGTAGGTGATATCATTAACATAAAGGGACAAATTTGGTGACCCCTGAGATATAGACATAGCTCTCATGTCTGGTGCTAAGTAACTGGGTTTCTCAGGGCATCTGAAGCAGATCTGGCCCTTTCATGTGGACATTTGTCTATAACTGGAAACAGTTCACCTACAACTTCAGAGGTGTTGGCACATTTTATTGAAGACATGGGCGATCAATTCTGATTTACTATAAAACAGGCATGGCTCTGTTCTTCCTGCCAGGTAATATTCTCTGTCCACACCTTAAGTGCCATGCTTTATTCAGCAGGGCTGCTACACACAAATGTAACAATTTATGGATCAGGGATTCCCATGGTGCACTGGATGCTGCCATTCTTTCAAATATCTATACATTTGCTACAGTACACCACACTGCCATGTAATGGATTTAGGGAGTAAGAAATACACACATTTGGGGACCCCTTTCTTTCAAGTAAACCAGAAATGAGACAGATATGTGTGCAGATAGATGTGAATTTTGCTTTTTGAGGAATGGAGGCCTAAGTCACAAGTACTTCATCACCCATGCTTCAGGAACATTTTAAATTACAGTCTTAGGCTGATATATGATGCAAAGATAGTCTTCAAAGAAGTTCATGGGACAATCCTGATTTTATGAGGAGTATATCACATCCCACAAAGTTAGTCTAAAGCTTTGTTACTATTCTGAACTAGTTTGTGTCTCCCGGACTCCTGAAACTTTGCAATGGACCGACTTGACCTAATGCTGCAACTTATCCAAAATGTGTTAATTTATGGGGAAGGTGTCTTGTCATATAATGACATAAAATCATGACAGGACGTGCCTTCATCACACATCAACACAACATGCCATGAAACTATGGCGAGATGGAGTTATTCCGTGCAGTACAACAAATACGATTCTCTCTAGTGAAAAACCAAAGAGAAAAACTGTGAGTTATGTCAACTGTAGTGACAAAACAGGCTGTAGTACAAATCCCTTGGAGTCAGGCCAAAACAAACAACTAACAGAGACAAGATCACACACTCAGAGATGTGAGAGTGGCAAGCGGGTACTGCTCGGAGCTCTTCTCAGAAGCAAATGTTCTTTGCATGCATTTTTTGGGTGTTAATTTTTTTGCCATTGATACAATGCTGAGGCCAAGTAAAGTAACTCTGAATATTACATACCATATATTTTAACTACTTAGTGCCCTGCTTTATTATTTCTTCTTTTTAAAACCACGCCAAGGTGTCTTTAAACTGAACAGCTAACCTTTGCAAATAGACAGTTAAGAGGAGAAAGGCAGCCCTCTGGAAACTCGGCCAAGCCTCGAACAAAAGCAGCTATTTAAACAGTGAACATTCAAAAGTCTGTTAAATCATCTGATTTGTGTAACCTGAGCCATGCTATGTGAGGTGTTTCCTCCCCACTAGCCAACTCTGACTGCCATAAGGGTGAAGAGAACAGGGTTCCTTAGAAATGTCAACGTCTGTTTATCAAAGAGCTTTGTAAAATTATTAAAATAACATTTCAGCTACAGTGGCTGCCCTTAGAAACCTGCCAAATGCTTCTGATAACTGAATAGGTACCTCAGTAGTCCCAGCATTCCAAGAATTTCCTACCATAAGCAGCAGGAAACACAAGTAAATGCTCAGGCACTGCAGCATCTAATGCCACGCTGGCAATCTCACATGGCGCACACGCTGTAATGTCCCGAACCAGCACATCCAGCCTTAAGAAAGCAAGATGTACTTACCAGTTGGGATATTCCCTCAACAGCAGAATTACTGAAGCTTGCTGAAGGCCTGAATTCCTTTGAATTCCTGCCTTATGTACCCTAGATCTCCCTCCTTCCCTGGTTCTAGTGGGCTTCCACAACTAGCAGCCCCACAGTCTTCCCACTGTGGCTGCTGGGGCAGCATGGGGTAGGGCTGCAGGGTCAGGGTGCATAAACCCTTCCCTTCCCACACGCACCCTTCCCTCCACCAGAATATCATTATGTCCTCTCAAAGCCTGCTACCGATTTTTGCAGAGCTTGGAGAAATATCTCATGCTGTTTGTTACCCTCTTTCTGTTGACATGGGCTATTTAAATAAAGTACATAGTTTTTGGAGAGGCAAACAAAAGCTAAGTATCTACATCTCACGTCTTTAGGAGCCCAGAATGTTTTCAGAGGAGGACATTGCAATGATGGATAAGTCATGAGAACATTTTGGTGAAAAGATGCATATAAATGGTTCCATCAGAGATGATAATTTTGCCACCACTGGCAGTAAGCTCAGGGCTTCACACTGATCATTCATGATTGACATATTTGGGATGACAACTACCTACTTTCTATCTATTCACTTTTTACCATTTTGCTTACTTGTTCCCCATTAGCATAATGTTACAGGAAAGCAAACATACAGCTTGAGGAACTAAACAGGTAGAGTGGTTTGTATGTGCTCCCCAAATTCTCTCGGAGCTCTTAATATGTTCTGGAGCTGACCTCCTCTGTGACATCTGTATAGCTCCAAGAGCTTCTTGTTCGTAATTAAAAGTGACAGTGCTCCTTTTGGTTAAAATTAACAGAGGTGGAAACTTAACAGAAACTGCCTACTCAAGGAGTCACACCACTCTCCATTATCAGATTCTAAATTATTAACTTGCTTTAGTTTTATCATGATTAATTATTAAAATTCAGCTCCTTGTCAACATATTCATCACAGAGCTGATAGATTAGCAGTGTCTCATGTTATATTGGCTGTGCTCTAAACAGTGACCTTTCAGCAGTATTTCATGTCTCAAAAGGATTGTTGTGGTGGCACATTTTACTCAGGATAATAAAAGGAGCAGAAGAAGAAATAGTAACCACTACACTGGAAATTTAAGGCAAATCCTATCCTCCCTTTTATCTCAAGCATCCAGTTGAGTTAAGGGAGGAAAACAAGAATCAAAGGTACCTGACTTGCATTCTGCAGCAGGAGGAGGAAGGGGTTTCTACTTTTTTTTTTTTTTTAATTATAATTTTTTATTTTTGCTTTATTCCCTCAGTACTCTTCCCTTAAGACTCAAGATTTTGAGGGATTGCTCAGACACTGTGTGCTGCTGAATTGCAGCAAGGTTTGCCTCTAGTCGAGAGGCTACAGTTGAAACTATTCACCTTCAGTGTGGCATTCCTGGCACTAAAAACAAAAGACTTTGTTATTTGAGGAATTATTTTTTTTTCTTTCAAACAGCAACAACTACAATTCTTTGCAGTGTCCTGCATATTTAACACTTATTGGAAAAGTCAGCTGAATACCACAGATTGTAATCAACATCTTTCACAGATGCTAGGGCTTTTTTTTCTTTCTCTTTGAATGTTCAGAGCTTTGCAAGTCATTAGTCCATTAGTACCAAGTTAAAGTATGCCAATCAATGTCATTTAAAGCTGTAGGTCATCTCGGGTTTTCATAAACAATCTTAAGGCTAATGACAGCTACCTACCCTTCTGGTCTCCTTTTCGTTTCATCTTGAGCTTTCTTTGAAACATTAGATTTGACATTTGCAAAGAAATAAACCCTCTGCAGGTGCTGCTTTTTAACCATGATAAAATAGAAATTATGTTCCCAAAAATCACCATGAGACTTCAGGAAAAGGCAGGATATTGTGACCCAGGTTTATTCTTACACTTTCTAATATCCTTCGGTTTAGTAGAATGATGTGAAAGAAGCCATGCCAGAAAAAACTGTTACTGTTTGGCTTTAAAGATGCTTTATTCAAAGGTTAGAAAAAGTCTTGAGCTCGAGTTACATGACCTGGCAACAGTAAATTCAGGTCTGAGCTCCGGTCAGACCCCCTGCCCAGCCTTAGGCATAACACTTAATCTCTCAAAATGTCTCCATTTATCCCTCTAAATGAAAACAAACCGGATTGCCTGATATTTTTTCCCCTTTTTTTTTTTTCTCAAGGTAGCACATCGGTGCATTATAGTAAGCTAGCAGGGAGTTAAATATCTCTTGTGTGTCTTCCATCAATTTACTGCTCTCTGCCTATCTAGAGGGAAAGGCCCTTTTGGGAAATAAAAGTGCTGAAATCTGAAGCCCAGATTTCCATGAGCAATGAAAGGGTTGCTGCAAAATCTGCTGTCATCCGTGTACTGTCAGGGAAAGCATTTCACTTCCCAGTCTATCAGAAGTCGGGTAGCTGTGTCAGGATGCCAGCAAAAGGATGGATGGACTCCCTTGTGGAAATGTGGGTGCAGAGCATCATGACACTGGGAACAGTCAGACACCCAGGGCCAGGGTGAAGGAAAGCTAAAAAAAGCTGTGCTGCATGGAAAGAAGGAACGAGCAGGGGAAACTTCGCATCCCCCTCATTTCTGCTCAGCTATCAAAACAAATCTTCATCAACCCTACTTTAATTGAAAGGTAAAGTGCTGTTATCGGACACATGGCGAGACCCAGGAATTGAATCCTCTGCTCAGGAGTAATTCCCGACCAACGAAGCACTGCAGTGACCCCAGGTAATTGCTTCCCCGAGCTGGAAATGTGTGCTCAGAAGTTGTCCCTAGGGAGATCAGTGGGAGACACAAGGACTCCTTTTAGCACTGGGTCTGAAGGACCATGCAAGGACACCGGGCTTGGGGTAAGGATTTGCCCCAGCACTTGTTGCAAAGACTCATTGTTGTTCTCAGCTTTGTCATTGTTCTCAGTTTTGGCAATGAAAAGATCCTCAGAGAGGGGAGGAAGAGAAGAGTAAGCACAAATCTGACAGACTGGAGACTCGACTCTATTATGCCCAAGCACCCAAATCAATGGGTGCTGGCTACTCCTGAGCAATTAATTCTCCCATGAACAGCTTTGTAATTGTAAATGTCATCTTTAATAGGTCTGTAGTTTCTAGCCCTATTAAAGGTTCTCATCCCATCTTCACAACAGAAGACTGTACCTACTATTTTCATTTTTAATTCCAGAAAAGTCCTTTAAAAACAATATAAGAAAGAGATCAAAACCTGAAGATTTGTTGTAAAGAGGGAGGTTCACTCCCAGAGCCATTTCTGCAACACGTGTTACCTGAGTCCAGCCTCCCAGTGTTCATAGCATCCAGTGTGTTGCCCACTTCTTCAAGGCCTGACTACAACTTTCTGCTGGATCACTCCATCTTTACCAGAATAAGTGAGTCCTGTAAATGCCATTCTCCTTTCTAACACACACCAACTCCCCTGCTAATTTTAACCACAGAAGTATTTCTTAAATATCATGGATTTGCTTTGTCTAACACCCCTATCATCCCACCCAAGCCACCCTAAGTAAAGTAAGTGTTGTGCATGGAGTTACCCCAGGTGAGTCAGCAGGGCAAGGAAACATGCAGCTCTGCAGACTGAGCATGCACTAGGTTCAAACTGGGTTTGCAAGCAAGGTGACTGTCAATCTATTTTTTTTCCTTTTTTTTTTTTTTAAATTATTTTGTTTTTCTTCTGTCTATTTTCTCATTCTGGCCCTCTACCCTCCAGTGCAAGGAACAATTTTAAATTATCTTGCACCAAAAAAAGAAATCTCAAAGGCTCCCAAGCCCTGTTCAGCCTCCAATGGACTAAGTCCTCCCTCCCAGTTCATGCCTTTCAGAGCTCCTCCACAAACCCTTTTCTCACTGTTTGTGAAGGGTTAAGGCTGACCCTTTAGCAGGACCACCCTGCAGTGCCAGACCTAAAGAGCACTGACAGGGAAGAGAGAAGGTAGCTGATGGCAAACTGCTGCCATCCAAAGCCCCCACCCGTTGTTCCAATTGCCAAATTGCCTGGCATCCACCATTAACCTAGGTTACAATAGCCTTCACACAGCCTGGGCAACAGTACATGATATTTATCAGCAGAAACCCCAATTCTCAACCTGCTCCATCCTCCTCCCCAGCTGTCCATGTCGCCCTACACTCTACAGACAGCAATTCCCTGATAGTCGGAATCAAGCGCTGACATTACAAACCTTTTCATTACTCATGGTGTATTGCTGGTTGGTAAAATATAGATTAAGCATAGAGTCACGCTGTGCCCTAACATCAGGCTAGTGTTGTTACATGTTTATTAAGGAAGTGATTTAAAAGGGAGATCATGCAGTGAATTACCAATCCTGCACAACCTACTGAAAACTGGGTGATGAAACAACATAATCATCATACATCAGCTTCCCATTACCTGATTTAGGGTAATTTGTATTCTCTGCTTCTGTGCAAACAGAATGTCACTTACTGCACTGTCAAACTTTATTTTAAGAGGTAAAAGGTGAGTTCATTATTCATAATGCTAACAATCAGGAGTAACTAAAATGTTCCATATGCCAGAAATCAAAACCTGTTAGCATGGAATTGGTTACAGGAGATTTAAACCAAATTAAAGCTCTGACAACATTAGTTTTAGAATGGGAAAGCATAAGAAAGAAGAGTTGCACAAAGACTAATTCAATGCATCTGCTCCTGCAGGCTGTTTTTTGTGTTTCAAATACATATCGAAAGATAGAAAAGTTAATTATTTCTCTGGGCTAGGACAGCACATGTGCAAGATGAGGAGCAAGTGAGATGGCAAGCACGTGCTGGTGTGTGCACCAGAGAGAGTCAGATGGCCCTGCTTTTGTCCTCTTCCCTCAGTTTTGGTAGGACGCCTGCCAACACCCATAGGTAAGAGTCACCCAGGGCTCTTGTGGTTCTCCAATTCCAGACCTCCGGTCAGGAAGTGTTTTGGAGACCAGTAAACCACTCAGCCCTGGTCTCCTCTTCATAAATAATTCCTCACAGCCATTGAGGAAGACTAGAGCTGGCTTTCAGCTTCATTATGGTTACTTGAGAGCACTCTCTGGTCTGGCATCTTCACAGACAGCTTATTCCTCTGTGGGAAATCCTAGTGGGCGATGGGGAGTGGTGAAAGAGAGCCGTCAGCAGTGACTACTTGCCTAGCTGGAAGCCACACTCCTGTGCACTTTTCATGCAATCAATCATGAAGGAAAGGTCAACAGACAGCTTTCAAATAACCGATCCATTTAACTACTGACATTGATCTGGGCCAGAGAAGTGGAGTTGGTGCAGGGGGAGGGGGAAGGGAGAGTTCAGTGGTCAATCAGTGGAAATCTAAGCCTCTTTCAGTCTAATGGGAAGTCTAAACACAGTCCCAAGCTTTCTGCTTTAAATCTCACAGTGATTCGCTTAAGGCACTATGGGACCTTTACACGGTTGTCTTATAAAGTAAAAAACAAAACAAAAGAATTCTTGCATAAAATTAAATAGGTAAACCAGAAGAGACCCATATTTCAGTGAATAATGCAGTGCTGCTCAAGTAAGCATAATGGGTTGGATAGAGGAATAACAGGGAGAGCCTCTGGCATGGTCCCAGGGCCAACAAAACTCCAGCTGTTTTGCTTTGGCTTTGGTTACAAAGATGTTCTTCTTCCCAACCTAAGCACATCCTCCAGTGCAACACCCAAGGCATACTGTCACCAGCCTTTATGGAAACCAGTTAATTACCTTCCAGCTAAAAGGAAAAAAACCAACCCTACCACACAATAGCCAGATTAGAGCTTTCCAAACCTGAACCCTCTTGTGAAGAGCCAATGACTTGCAATAAATCTCACAGGAACAAAGTAGGGCAATATAAAGCTGACAAGTCATTGTCCAGGCTCAGTTCCAGATAACTCCGGTCCACACTCTGTCAGTAGAGCTCTACAGCCACCAAACAATATTCTGTGCAGGGGAGATTTTATTCTCACTCCACAGATGCTACAGAGCACAATTTGAGTGTGTACCTAGGACAGAGAGAAAGCAGATTTGCTGTTCTCAGTTAAGGCCATCATGGCAGAAGGATGGATAGCCATGGATCCCAAGCTGTGCTCCCTGAACTCCCTCCACAGTTATTTCACATGAACCACATCATCTGCATAAAGCATATGTGCATTCCACCAGCACCTACAGCCCCTTGAAAGGGCCTTTTGGTGACAATACACTGAAATTTATCTAAACCGTGGCTTCAATAGCTGAATTCAGTCTCTTACCAGATCAAGAACTTCATCTTGCTGTACTTCAAATCCCCATCAATAAAGTGGAAGGACTATCTCTTGCAGGCATGTAGTAGAATAAATATGTGTATTATGATATGCTCAGTGATAAGGATAATGAAGCATAAAAGACAGACAGCCTGACCAAGAGATAACTGAAGTCAGTGGAAGGATTCCCTCTGAATTAATTGGGCTTTGGCTGTAGTCTCCATTTAAAGGGAACAAGGCACACAAGGATTTCTCGGTTCCTAAACTGGAGGTATAGAACAATACTCTGAATCCCATAAGAGCTATTTCTCAATCAAGTGTGGTAGAAAAGAATCTCTGCATGAGACACTACTACAGAAAAAATATGACATGAAATTCTGTGTGTGTTTATGTGTGTGTGTCAGGGGAAATGATATTAAATTCAAGGGAAAAAATAGAATTAGATATCAAAAACAGGATTAAACCATAAAAATCTGTCCAGTATGGAAAATCCAGTTTGTAAGATAATCTTTTCTATAAAAGGCAGAATATTAAAGTAAATAACTCAGAAAAACCCAGGAGAATCTGAGCTTTCAGTAACCAGCCAGATGGAGAATGCAATATAGGCAAGAGCACTGCATGCAACATTTCATATATCTAAGAAAAAAATAAAAAAGCAAGCTATTTCTGGGGAACATTATTGCTCCTCATGGTTTCCTCAATTATTTCTTCGTTCTGCTCCTCCCCATGTGCATCACCACTATTAGCAAAGTCAGCCGTTTGCATTGAAAAGTGTGATTTTGTTGCGGCACTAATCACACATTTCCTGCCTTCTCCACAGCATGGAGAAGCCTCAGCTCCCTGCTCTAACTCCCAGCCACACTGCGATCTGTAAATACGTTTCTTGCACAGAGCAAGGAAGCCAACTCAAAGGTACACATCAGTCTGAATAGGCTTTTCAGCTTTCATTTGGTCCAAATAGAGGAGGCTGGTAGTCTGTCCTTTTGCTGGGGAGTCTACACAGACAGGCTGGAAATGCTGATGGATTCTTTAAGGGAAAAGGCAGCAGTCAGGACCATCCACAAGGCACACCACTGGGTCCTGCCCCATGTCCCTAGAGCTCTTGCTGCCTCCACCTAACTATCACACCACGGATTTACCAATGCAAATCACCTACACTTCTGAGAAATCCAAAATCTAATAGTCCCCAGCTTTACTGTCTTGGTCTTTTAGAAAAGAGCACAAGGACCTAGATTTTGGGAAGTACTAAGACATGCCATAGTATGCTGCCACTCCTCACAAGTACACAAGCAATAAGCAAGGCATTAGAGCTACTAAATTGTTGTGCTATTTCAAAAATTTATTCTATTTTATTTATATTCTCTTTGCTTTCGTTATCTTTAACGAAAACATAACCTTTTGTGGAACACAGGTTCTGAGGCTTAATTAAACCTACAGGCTGAAGGAACATAGAATAAAACTGTTAGAGAGGATAATGCAAGAGGATTCACAACTCCACAGAACAAACTGTCTAACACCCAATTAAAGGCAGAGATAGGGCAAACTAAGCAGGAAAATGGTACCCCAGGAAAAAAACCTCAGCAAATTTTGGCATATTAATTTAAAGGAACTCTGTTTTCTAAACACTCATGAGGATCTAGACTTGGTATCTAAGCTTCTTTGAAGATTGCAGTCCTAGCTACCTCCAGCCGGATTGCATCCACCTCTCTCTGAAAAGCCCCACTAGAATCAGTGGTTTAGTTGTGGATCTCCTTCCATCTTGTGTTAATTATTTACATGTGTAGAGTCAGTGTGAGCTGATCTTGAGCATCACAGCACAAGCACCTGCAGAAACTCCCACCTGATCTATTATGTGACTGAGACAAGGATCATTCAGCTTCAGCAGGAAAGCTAATCATCAGCTTTTATCTAATGATAATATCCGCTACATTATCCCACAGGGACAGAATTCTGCTTCATCCAACAGTTTGGGGTTGCTTCTTTTAGGCTGACACGTCACAGTCAAGGAAGAACATGGACACAGGGAGATTGGTATAGGAATAAAAAGGGAAACAGTAGGATAAACATGTTCAGAAAAAACAAATAACCAACTCGGCACATATTTTACTGAAATAGACCCACGTTTCTCTTAAAACAGTTAAAAAAAATGTACGATTGTTTAATGAGAAATGTGAAATCAAGCTTTAGTGATCCCCAGCTCTTCAGCTGGATAAGCAACAACTTGCCCTTACTTTGATTAAGGAGAGCTATTACATGTTTTTCCTGAAGCTATTATTCTGCTAGGAGCATGTTGTAATTTACAAGTTTCTCCAAAAATCTTCCTTTAATGAAATGAATAGGAAATTAATGCTACCAGGCAGAAGGCTTTTAGCTAATAGTTTCTAACACTTCTCTCTGAGATATTGGAAAGCAATTTTCATTTACCAGCTATCTAAAGGTGCAAACAACCTGTAGTTTCACTGACAGCACTTTGATCCTCTTGTCTGCAGTTGTCAGACATTTTTTGGTTGGGGATGGCATACAGCAACTGTGAAGTCTTCTGCCCAGAAACACTGACACGCAGTATGAGCCTGGACCTAAAGAGACAAGAATTTCAGAAAACAGCATTCCACTTAAGGCACAAATGGGTCTAAGATACTCCTGTTCGTAATATGATCAAGAGAATTTGGAGTTAAACCTCCCACTGGCTCCTATGCATTGATGGACATGTTAGATAAGATCATGGCAAAACCAAAATACACATTGGTCACAGAACAGTGGGAAGGATCCACCAAGATTGAAACCCAGGACAGCAGGCATGTTGCACAGAAACAGAAAGATAAGAAAAATGTCTTTACAATGGTCCAAAGCAATGCCATGGGAAAAAGGGCAAGACTAATTTAAAGACTGAGACAAGAACTGATAAACCCATCCTCAATCAGCCTTAGGAGCAATTAACTAACCTGTACTAGTTTCACCCAGTTTTATTATTCTGAAAAGGTAAAAGTCCTCAGCTTGCCAAAGGACTTGAGAACCCCTCCACTCAGATGTCTGTGGCTAGATGCTGATTTAGTGAGTGGGGTCCCATGGCCATAGGAAAACACCAGTTTGTACCAGGATCCTAAAACTTCATCTTTGAATGGCAGCTGTAGGGGTGGTATTGAGAGAGTGAGGCAACCATGAAGAATGAGATCAGGCCCTAAAGCAGAGGTGTACAAGTCATTCAGGGATGCAACATGTGCTGCTGTCGAATTGACACTACACACCACAGGGACACATCACCACATCTGCTGCCTTTTCTTACCAAGAGGCTGTGGAATATCAGTTGGCAGGCACACTCTGGACCCAGTGCTTTCCTTACACTTATGTCATGCTAACAGAGTCACTCCAAATGTGAAAATACCATGAGTGGTATCAGTGCTGTCCCTTTCTGTCCAACAAATGGTGGTGCAGAAGGAAGGGCATCATCAGCTGGCTGAACCCACATCAATGCCAACAGGCAGCAGTGCTCTGGCACGGCCAGTAACACTGACCCTGGCGTCTCTGAGATGGAGCCAAAAGCCATGTCACTCCCACTAGGAAGAGTTAGGTTGGAAAGGACACAGGGAGTACTCTCTGTGCTTCACTCCTGTTAATTCTTCCCTCAGGAGCCCTACTTTGAAGTGCTTTTGAATTACACGCCTGACACTGACTTTGAACAAGCTCTCAAAGTGATGCATGTCCCCTTAACTGACTTTTTATTTGGAAATACATTATTATATGGCCTTCTAGAGAAATGGAGTTGTCAACCACATGAATGACAACCCATGGCAGAAGACCAGCTCACAAAGTCCCTCTTTCTCACTGTCACTTGCAGAAACCTTAGAACTGAAACAAATGCAAATAATTAATCATCGCTTGCACATCTCCTCAGTTAACAGCTAGAGCAGATGCAGGAATAAACAGACAATTGATGATCTTTCTTCACTAGGAAACAGGCAAATTCTTTTAAAGGAGATGAGAAGCTAAATTCTATCATGTCTGGGTACAGCTCACAACCAGGGCTAGTTTTTCCCAGCAAGCCTTAAGGCCTGCTACAACTTTTCAAATGTGGTATTTGCTATCAGTCTTTAAAGAAGATGATCTTAAAAGGTAACAGTTTCCTACACTGTGTTATCCACTATTCACTTTTTAATTACATTAGTAAACAATCAGAGACCTTAAATATTAGCTTGACTTTTTGGTCAAGAAGTCTGAAATTTCTGAGACCTAGGAGAGGATGGAAAGATTATGTGTGAAATTCAATCACAAAATAAGGAGAGTTCTGATGCAGAGCAGCAGACAATCTTTCCAGGCTGCACACATCATTGTTAGGATACCCACAGACCAGCTACCACACTTAGGGGATTGTTTCACATCAAGGAAAAGAAAAGGCGTGGGGGCAAAGACCAGGCCCCGGGCCTTGGATCTCTGTGCTTAGAGCCATAATTAGGGGAACTCAGGTCATGCTTCCTTTCTTTCTCGCTCTCTCTTTGGACCAAAGGATCCGTCCTTCTGCTCTTCATTTCAGCACACTTCACAAAGGAGACCCCAGGGGGCAGGGGATGGTTTCTTAGAAAGCAGCCTTATCTTTGCGATCAGAGCTGTCTCCTGGAAGAGGTCTGGTTTGCAGAGAGAGGAAGGACTGGAAGCTGGACTCCCTGGCAGTGCCCAGATCATTGTAGTTCCCATTTAAAGAAACCTCACATTTTTCCCAAAACTGTGAGGAAAATACAAGCATCCTGACCAGCTTTTGGAAAGGCAGGGTCCATTCCCAGTGAATTCCCCATGCCACAAGGATGCTTAATTTCAGGTGCAGGCTGTCTACTCCTCACCTGGGCAGTCTCACCGAGGCAGCAGAACCGGTCTCTTGTGGCAGGGCTGAGCCTTCCACATGCAGAGAGCTCTGAAAATGACACCCTCATCAATGGTTTCTGCTTCTGCTCTGTATCTCTCCAAAACACCAGAACCCCAGCACCAGCAATCTTTCTCTTTGCCAATATGACAGTCATTGACTTCAGAGGGAAAGACAAACCTGCACAAGACCTGCATGCTGTTATAAAATACAGCTGACACTGACACCAGTGTCACCAGAGTCCAACAATGGTCCAGTGGATGAGAACTGAAACTCCTTGAAACAGTAGCTGCAAGAAAAATTAGGAATTCCATTTCCCTGCTCCTTTGTTTTTTAAAAGCACCCAGTTAACTTGGAACTTAAATGTAAAAACAGACTTCTCCATTGCCTTATGGATGTGTACGAACCCATCACACAAGAAAAGGCTACTATACCCACAGAATCCAGTCTCTCTCTCCTTTGAACTTATTTCACCCTCCCCTTACCTGCATCTATTTCTGTTTTCAGAACCCCCTCCCCATTCACAATAAGCAAGTTACCCTCTTTGTCTCTCTGCAACTCACATATTGCTTTAAATAGCTTTGCTCCACAACTTATTCCACATGTTTGCTTCCCTCTGAGTAACAGTTCTGCCTGAATTTCCTTTCAGTCTTAATTTCCTAATAATCAGATTGACTGCATAGCTCACTCTTTCAAAAAACCCCCGAAACTTAAGCCAAAAAACAATGCAACACACACACAAAACACCATGGGAATAGATTACTAGTGGTCTACTTTATTGCTATTATTTTCAGCCTCTGTTCTGTTAATGTTCTTGTTAGAGCCTATTAAATTGTTCTGGAAAAAATAGAAAAAATAGATAAATTATTCCTTTATTTTTGTCTCATTAAAAGAAAAATTAAATTAAGAAAAGCAGAGAAAAAAAGAGAATCGGTCTCTGGCCATCTATGTCTTTGAGTGGAGGAAAACTGCAATCCATTCTCAAAAAAAAAAACCTCAAACAAATCATCCATGTAAATATGAACCTTTTTTTGTCCCTGAGGTCTAGTTTAAGAGCCTTCAACAATAACACCAGTTTTTTGGACCTATATTATTCCATTTTAATGATGAAGCCAGTAAATACCTGTATGCTAGCCTAACATTTTAAAGGCTGTTTTGCTGCAATGAACATTAAATTCTGGCTCATTCTTCATGAAGAACACCACAGCCAAGAAGTGGTCTAGTTAGTGTGGTTTAATCTTTTTTTTGTATCCACCTTTTTCATGATGATACTGCATCTTGCAGAAAGCTGCATTTCTTTTGCATTTACCTCTTTTCCATGAAAGCCGCGGTTAAAACAGAACAACTCTATGAAGAATTTGGCCTGTAAGACCAAAATCTCACCAATTCAGTTTGTACTTGATTACAGTGGTAGACCCAAACAACCCCAGCTACAGTGAACCCTTTAACCCCATAATTTACAAGAACGTCCACAAGAACATCTCTGAAAACTAACCCTGCTACCTTTCCAAATTATCATCTCTCAGTGCCACATGCACACCCAGTGCTACATGTGAGCCCAGGATCACAGTCTGCCATCTGTGCAATTCAGAACAGATCCAGTAGAGAGCCGGTAATTGCTCCCGTGGTTGTCTTACCTATACTCCTACTCCTAGAGGATGGGAAAGCTCATCAGATGCTGAACTCACAGAGCTCTCTTCAGACAAGGGCTCACAGATTTAAGGAAAAGAAAATGCTTCTCTATCTTCTCATTATTTCCCTCCTGTTCCTTGCCAACACATAAGTCCAGAGTGAGTAGTAACTAGATCAGCATTTTCTGGATCAAAACCCTGCATTTATATATTTGAAAATTCATAGGAACATTTATACAAAAGAAAAAAAAAAGCACGTAAGACCTGTATTTTCTGTTCTTCTAGTCAGTTCTGCCTCCCAATGGCTAGGGTAAAAGGGATTTTCCTTTTATTATTCTTTTACCCTTCTTCAGACAAATTACATTTTTCAGCTGTGATGCTCTCCACCAAACTGTCCAAGAGAATTTCCTACCAAGCCTTCCCCAGCAGACCCCCAACAATCAAAGCTCACAGTTGCTGTATTCCTCCTTAATTTTTTTCTTTCTGCTTTTTTTTTTTAAAAAGAAGGAGAAAAATAACATTTTCCTGAGAGGACTGAGTGCATTTATTTCCTTTCAGGGTGGTAGAACAGTATACCCAGAAGGACAGCTTACCATTAAAAAAACCTAGCTCTCTCCACACTCCTGGAAAAGGCGTGCACACAGGTGTGAAAATGGGAAACATACAAGGCCAAGAAGTACTTCACTACCCACAAAAGCATGAGTAAGCAACAATGGGTTCTACCCAGCCAAGCAGAGAACAGTGGCCTTGGCATCAACACCAGCTTCCCAGGCTGTTTGGAACCCAGCTGGCAGAGCTGCAGAGGTGATGCACACAGCTCCAGACAGAAGCAGGGGGCTGGGAGTGCCCCCGGGCACAGTGCTGCTGCCAGAGACCTTGTGCCACGGGGTCACAGCCTCACCACTGCTGGGCATCCACTTCTTGGGATAGTTATTGTCAGCAGCTGTATTGAAAGACTGCCTAGGAGGGCTAGCCATGAAGTAGAACTTCCTGGGCTGGATACCACCCTGGATAAACCCACTGCTACCCCTCAGCCCCTTTCCATCTCTCTCTTTACAAAGCATTGGGCACCTCATTGCCTTGAGGTTTTGTAGAAATAAAGGAAAGTGGTGGTGAGGTTTTTTTTTTGGTTTTGGAGGTTGGGGATTCTTTTTAGCCTTCTCACCTTGTTTGTTCTCAGATTAGCAAATAAACACATTTTGCATGAAATTACAGTAATTAATGAAAATCTTTTTAATGATTTGGCTTTAGTTCAGCCTTGAAAACTTGGAATGAAGTGGCTGGAGGGTAGTTCAGACCTGTTTTTTTCTCTTTTTCACCACAGTGCCTGGATTACTTTCAGAAAATAGGCTCCCTGGCACTAAATGGTTTGCCATAGCCTCTCACTTACTGTAAAAACAGAAGGAAAAGAACTGCTGCACAAATCTGCCATCACACAACTTGTCATTCCTCCACTTCTCTCATTCTCAAGCCTGCGCAAAACTGTTCCCGTTCATGCCTGGCCAAATTTCTATTGCTCCTAGCTGAAATGCATCTTTGCAAAGCTCACTGTGTTAGCAGTGCTCCCAAAATGCCAGAGCACATGTTAAGCACTCTCAGCCCCTTTGCCTTTTGAAATATGTCTTTGCACAGGGTGTCTTTCAAAACAGTAAATCCTGGATATTTAAAAATCAGCGGCAGGGTAAGAAAAAACAAGCTTCTCCACAGCCAGTGACGAGCACCGGGGTTTATTTCTTCTTTGCTTGAACTTGCAGTAATGAACTTGGGTGTTTTAGAAGTAACATGAGACAAAGGTGTTGCCAAAAGTCAGTGATGAAGTTACTGAAATTTGACTCATAATCATTTGCTGGCCCCAAGCCACCCCCGGCCAAGTGGTGCGAGTGATCAGCAGAGGCCCGGGGAGCACTGCAGGACCATGTGCAGGCGAGGGGGTGGGCAAACAAGAGGCCAATTCAGTGCAACTGGAAAGCATCCCAGAAAAACAAATGGTGGAAACATTTCAACCACCGAGCTGGGACTTCACCAAGCCTCTCAAAGAGGGAGTTGGTACAGCCAGCTCCCAGCAAGGGCGATCAGTGAGCCACAGGGCTGGCACTAGCGTGCCCCCAGTGGCATGGCATAACTCCTCTTCAGGGCATCTTCTTCTGTGGCTACTTAAGGAAGCAGACCACATGCATGGCAGTGAAACATCAGACTATCCAGCTGCAAGCTGCATCTGCTAGTATTTCATATTTCGGGTGTACTCCTGAGAAAGCGCTTGCTCATTTCACTCCATAGGAAGCGAAGCAGCCTCACTGCCTCAAGAATAATTTATTGTCATTAATAATAATACACTGATATAGAACTTTTCATCCCAAAGGATGAAAAAAGCAATTTAGAATCTCCAAGCAATTTTCAGAATGGAATAGTTTGTGCTTTAAGGCACAAGCAGCAGTGACACTGGAGTGTCCCTGGCTGTGCCTCTGCCAGTCATGGGCAGAGAGGAAGTGTGCCATGCCACAGACTCAGCTGACATCCTCCTTTGCAGCACGGGGAGAGGAAACAGTGGCAATGGATGAATTAAACATGGCAGGGGGTGCAAAACCATCTACTCTAATGTATTCAATGGGATGAAGCCACTGGGGCCACGATCCCCCTTTCTCTAGGCAGAGAAACAACCCTTCCTGCACGAATCAGTGCAAAAAGGAAGAGGTGATTGACCAAGTAATGGAGGTTTCAGAAAGGAAAAGGAGGGTGAAAGAAGACCAGAGAGAGACCAGTGGTTCCTTCACTCATGCTTCCTTTGCTTCCCAAAGCTAAGATGCAGTGCTTGCTGGACACCAGTAGTTAAAACATCAGTGTGCCCTTGATGCTTGTCTATCTCTGAGACTGAAAAAGGAAATAGCAACAACAACTACTCTTTGGTCACAATTTCCCACTGCAACCTGAGTGCCAAGTTTTCCTTGCATAGCAAACTCCAACTTCAAAAAAATAAATTAGACAAAAATTGAGCAAATATAAAGCTGCACAAATATTAACAAGTTTGTGCAGTGTTAGAGTAACGTATTTCTCTTATATACCTTCTGAATCTTCCTTTTCTTAGTGCTTAATGCATAATCTGGAGAGATAAACACATAACTTTTGCTTAATGACCACCCAGAGAGAAGGGCAATGCATTCCTCTAGGGAGCAGCAGTTGCATACAGAATTTTGCACTATAGGTCACTAATTCAAAGGTAACCTACTTTCCTAGTGACTCAGATGTCTTAGTGTCTGCTGCTGCTAGGTGGCTTACAAGTAAAACAGTTTTTCAACCTCATATGAGTTCTTTGCATGTAGGAGTCTATAGCTTATACAGATGTTACAAAATCTCCAGCTGCAGACAGGAGGGCAAGGGTCAGTGGAGGGTCTCTTTTCCCAGTTGGCCAAGCTGATCTGTGCGAATATGGGCTGGAACGTGGAATCTCCGTCCTCCCGGCATGACCCTCACATACCTCTTCTTCCAATCTCCCTCTGAGCCCTCTTTCTTTATTTCTTTAATTTACCCAAACCTCTTCTTTGGCTTTCCACTTTTACAGTGGAAGCATGATTTCAGATCTCTGATTTTAAAAAGATCCAACAAATCAACCAATTCTGTTAGCACTTCTCATCATGAGCTACAGCTCTCCTTTCTCCATGTCTCACCCCTCAGCTTGCTGGGAACACAGTTCATATAGAAGCAGAAATTAAAACAGTTGAAACAAGACTAGGGGATGAGGTCAGGTGGACAAATCCCCATTGCTACTCAAGGCTGCTGGATTTCATTACTCAGAAGTGGTGCTAAAAATAGGTCTGAGTACAAAGCATTGTCAGTCCTGAGACTTCTATCACTGCTAGACTTGGGAATTTGTTTATGACTTTTCCCAGTGCAGAGACAGCCTTAAAAACACACTTCAGTAATCTCTGGGAGGAAAAAAAACAAAAAAAAGAAAGAAAATAAGGGGGAAAAAAGGAGACCATATCAAATATTTATGGAGCCGTGAATCTGTTTACCTGGAGGGATAGGTAAGATAAAGAAGTATGCCATGCATCAGGTTGTATTCTGGAATGGAAGATTCTACTGTTCTTTGCCTGCTATCCAGCTCACATCCATGAATGCTTTCGTAAGACTACACTAAAATTTTCATTAAGCATTTGGGGATTAAAGGAATCATTTGTGTGTATTAAAATCAATATTAACTTGTATTGTTCACTGGAAAGTCACTCTAATAGCATTATACAAAATGTTTTCAAGCATACTGAATGAGTGATGATGGTATAAACCAGTTCTGGGGAAACTTTTATTGCAGTAAGAGCAGGGTTGTTATTTTATTCTTAAACAGCCTTTACCAGCATCAAAGGGATGTAATTGATACAATGATTTCAAATGTTGATGGCTGCTGACATATGATTTTACAAACATGCAGACAGAAATTAGGATAACCCAGGCTATTACAGCTACAAATAAACTTTGAAGCAATTTAGGAATACATTACAAGAAAGCGGAACACTCAGAGGACCAAGCAGCTGACTCCCATGGCTACTGCTGAGCAGGCAATGATAGAGCAGCATAGCAAAAGTACACTTGCTCAAGGCTGAGAGGGTCTGAAAAGCCAAGTCTCCCATCCCCAAATCATTACAGTAAGACCTTCAAACCCAGCATCCTGCCTGCATGGCACAGCCACAAAACTCCCAGGGAACTTTCAGATTTTGAGCACCAGCTTCCTTGTTGGCTGAAGCACTTCACCCCTGCCTTGCCAAGCCCTGGGCCTGTAGTTTCCTCCCTGCACATGTCCCTAAAGCTCCTGAACAGTGAGTCTTGCTCTGCTGTGAGTGCTCCATGTGACATTTCACATGAATCCAAGCTGGGGCCTCCTGCCATAAAAGAGGGACAGTGACATTTCCTCTGCCTTGTGGTGGAAAGGGAAGAACCAACTTCTTTCTTTAAGGGTGCAAAGCCTTGAGCACTTGCCAGTATTGCATCCAAAGCATAGTATCAGCATGGTGCCAATAAGGAAATTCTATTTTCACTGCAGTAGGATGGAAATTACTTCCTAAATTTGTGCATGCCTCATTATTGTATAGCGGTCTATAAATATAAACCTGTGTGTGTATATATATATATATATATATGTGTGTGTGTGTACATATATATACACTATCTCCAGGAGCATCTGGAATGAGCAGAAGAAATGAGTGTCTTTCTCTGACAGGGGACTGACACATCACTCCTACAACAGTTCCATCAGGAGCCATGCTAAGAATCCTTTTCCACTTCTGAGTCTCCCCTTCTGGGCTAACAAGTCAACAGGAAATGCTGAGTGAAATCCACCCAACGCTCCTCAATACTTTTCCAAACACAGTCCTCTATGCCTATGAAAACAGCTTATAAAACTTTATTATTTTTGATGAAGTCACCCTTTATATGCTACGGAAATGTGCTTGGGTTTGTTATTTTTTTTTCAAAGAATATTTCCAGGGCCTAGAGTTTGTAGATTGGTTTGTGGTATATGCTCCCAAACTATGCATTATACATAAAATTAGTGATATATAGTTTCACTTTGCTTTTAAATCTATGCTTCTCAGAGTTCTTCCTCAAAGGAATAAATAAAACTCGCTCTCCAAATTATTAACAAATAATATCTACTGCGGACAGATTTTCAAATTGCTCTAAATTGCACGGTAACGTTGACTTGAATGCAGTTACAGCAATTTACATCACTGCAAGACCTAACTGAAATGAATATTTCAGGCAGTTCAGTAGTACTGGTACAGGCTGTTCCCATTTGTGTATTTAATATCCGAAGTTAAGTGTAAATTTGCAAATAATAAATGTGTTCATGACTATATCTATGTGCACACACTTCTCTCAAAACTTCTAACGAGGCCTGAAGCACAATAACAAACCAGCCTGAATATTCAAGCCAGCATGTAAGAGCAGAGATCTCCCCACACTCACCCATGAACACAGACACTTCCAGAGAAAGCAAAGCCAGAGGGGTGGGGAGAAAGGGCAGATTTGCAGGGACCAAACTACTGTATATTTTGGGAGCACCATATGCCCCCATGGCAGAAGTTTTCTTGTGGTCCAGCACTGGCTGCAGTGAGGGTAGGAGGGGTTGGCACTGGGACAGCTGCCTTGGGTTAAATCATACATTGCTCTCTGCTGAATATCAGACAGGATGAAAAAGACAAATTTTTACACTGTCTATACAGATACACCCTCAAAATATTTTTCTGATATTAGTTGTATGGGAATATTTCTCAAAGACCTGCTACTTGTAAAAACAAACCTTCCAACATCTCAGGCCACAAAATCCCAATTGCACAGACAGGCAGTAATTCTTGCAATCTTTTCAGTTAAGTAAAATTTCATCTCATTAGCAGAAAATTAAATCAAAGCATGTACTTATGTTTAAGTGGACAGCAAGGGATTGTGTAGAATTCATTCCTGCTCTGCCATCCCTGAATTCAGTACATCAGTCAAGCAGTCACATCCACACTCGTAGGTGCTCTTAGCACCAGAAATTACTGCATTCCTCTTACTATAAAGAAAAGACCTGGAGTTTTGCAGTTGTTGGGACCATGTGAGTACCTTAACTTCTTTTAAAAATTTACAGGACATACCCCAGAATGTGAAATACAAAATTAATAACTAAGAGTTGGGGTTTTTTTCGTTGTGAAAGATGACTAGAAATTTCAATTAAAACATCCACATGGATGAGTCCAAAGTGTACATGCAAAAATAACACAATCAAAACTTCAGCCATTACTGTTTTTTCCAGGTTTTTAAAAGCCCTGGTGCACTGAATGCAAGGGACTGACCGCAATAGCTGTAATCTTCATTTTTGACTGTCGCGGAGGTAGTTTCGCGGGGATCTAGTGTAAGCATTAAAATGCTTTAGAGGTTTAGAGCGTTTCTCAGCACCAAAGCTGCATTAGGAGGTTGGCACAGCACAAAGGACGGAGCTTCCAAGGAAACCCGCCGCTCCTGACGCCGCCCGTCCCGGCCCCGGCGGGCCCGCGCTGCCCAGGGCGGCCGCCAGAGGGCGCGGGCACCATTCCCGCGGGTGCCGCCGCCCGGGGCGCGCCGCTTCCTCCTCTCCCTTCCCCGCCTGGCAAAGCTCCCGGCACCGACCCGCACCCCCAGCTGGACACCAGGGGCACATCGCCGGGCTGGCACCGCGCAGCTGCGCAGCAGCGGGATGCATTCAGCCTGAACAACGAGGGCCTGCTTTCATCAGGGTGTGAGCACCCTAGGTGCGTCAGCAGAGTGGAGTCAGTGCGCCGCGAAGCTGACTGCGAGTCAGTCACCAGTGAGCTCGGAGAGCAGCCCGAGCGCTCCCATAACTCAATTGGCCTCTGCGCTGACAGAGATGTACAGGATTGATATGCAAAGCAGAGAAGCGGCTGTGTTGGTGTCAGGGACAATTAAGGTCTGTGCTCCCCTGCCCATTAGCTGAGTGATTCGGAGCTGCTGGAGAGGTTTAGTCATTCCTGTGGGGGATAAAGGACATGGATACTCTGTCTGGGGATATTGATTGAGAAGGACACAAACAGTAGCTAGGATACCTTTTCAGTGACACAGAAGTTAATGATTTAGTGATTCATAGAAGAAAAGCTGCCTTGCCACCTTTGGTAATTGTTTGCATTGCAGATAGTGCCACGTGAAGTGACCTTGTCAAATTAGCAAAAGCCCGGAGCACTGTACAGCAGGTAACTCGCTGGCAAACTACAGACGTGAGGTTATCAATACGTGAATCTCTGCACACGCACACACACATTGTGTCTCATCCGGACTGAGCACAATTTCTAGGAGCTCTTTGTAATACAGGGTAGTTCAGAGCTGGATTTCTCTTCAGCTAATCCCATCCTTTTGTGAAAGATCCCAAGAACCCCAACTCTTATTTTCTAACAGACAAGAAAACTAAAACCCACTCCCCTTCCTTTCCCCTACATAGCACAAAACCAAAATTAAGAGACAAAACATTAGAGCAATCCTTCTAGGGATCCACAGGAAAAGAGAAACTGCCTGACTGCTGGGGAACCACAGTGCGGTAGCAGAGCACAGTTGCTCCCCAGTTTTCTTGCAAGCCACAAGCACAGCAAAGCAAAGCAAATCTAAATGTGAGGCAAGCTCTCAGAAAGAGTAAGAAAAGGGCTCAGCTGCAGGATTACAAGCCTCAAGAGACTTTTAATGGGCTACAGAGAGTGTCACCTGCAGGCTACTGTTCGGCTCAAATTCACACTGGCTGAAAGTTTTCACCAGATGATGACTTGCTGGTGGTCTGTCTAGAGTAAGCCCGTGCCTTCCTACTCTCTTAACTTTTCCCTAATACACATTAATTTTGCTATTGTGTCTGATTTATGCTTTCTTCTAACCTACACTGGGATTTTATTTTTTTTTTTTTTTACATTTCATGCCTCTCTAGTAAAATTCAGAAACCATTGGTGTGAAGAGGACACTTTTTGAAGCAGTGGTTTAACTTTGTTCAAACAGCCAATGACCAACATATTCAACAGCACAGGTCTCAATGCTGCTACAAGAAAAACTATGTGAAAACTTTTGTTCCTCCTGTTTAGAAACAGGTTTGCCACTGGATGTGGAACGTGTTACTCATCACATGGTAAAACTCTGCACAGGCAAAGCAGAGCAGTTTTATGGGAAGTGTAGCTGCACATCTTCCCCCAAACTTGTCTGGGGAGGGAGTAACATAATTTAATATTAAAGTGTCCACAGGGATTTGTAGCTTTTTCATTACAGTGTTCAACGTGAACAATGTATTTCATGGCATCCATGTTTTTACAGACTATTATGATGGAACCACCCTGTTTCTCTTGAAGCTAATAGAAAATTGACCATATAGACCAATTCACTATATCCTGAAATATATACGTACATCAGACCCATATATACCCACTGCACCTCCCTCTGAAATGCACTGATGTATGAAGATGTCTAAGTAACAAGCTAGAGTGGGAGTCAAGCATTTTTCCCTAAACATGTCCAATTATTTGCATTTAATGCACTGGTGTGGCTCCTGTTTCATTTCTGTGGCATTATACCTGTGCAAAATTACAGTACCACCGGGGGTAAATCAGGACCAAGACTTTTAATGTCCCATTCTGATTTCATGAGGCATTAATTAAGGTATCTCAGGAGTACTGGGCACTCAATCTCTTCTTTTTCCTTAAGTAATTAAAGAAAATACTTTAGCTAAAACCACAATTTCTTTGGTATGGGTTATTCATACCTTCCTCCCTCCCCCTGAAAATGTTCAGCATTAAGCATGTAAATCATATTGAACATTACCAACCTAAAGGGAAGTGACAGATGACTGTGACTGCCATTAAACGTTTATTGCATCCCTGCCATGTAATGCAATTAGATGGCAAGGAACATGTAATGTGTATTGCTCTGGTGGGAGAATGGAGGAATTATTGAATTTTCTCTCTTAATCTATTTATACGTTTCAGTGGGGGCATTAGGTGGAGTAAGCTAGGGACAGTGCCCCATTCAGTATGCTAAGTAGTGTTTGTCACTCATTGCATTATGTGGCAGTGACAGCCACGGGAGTCCCACACATTGCAATAACATTGAATCAGAGGGAAAGTGGCTGAAGAAGTCTTCTGCTTACAAAGTACTCTCTAAGTACCCATTCTTAAATGCTTCTCTTTCTCTAAAATAAGGGGCAAAATCCCTGTCCTACTCCCCCTCCTCGACCCCAGGAAAACAAAAAAAAAGGAAAAAGAAATCACTAACTCTGGCTATTTCTTTCTTTCTAGGGACTGGTGCTACAGCACTATTAAGGTGCATGACGTGCTGCTTTAGTAGAACACTACTGTGCTCCTTCAACTGTACTTTATATGCAGGTAGTTCTTCAGCCTCTACTGAGGCTGAAAACTTCAAGGCTCAAAGAACTCAGCTCCACGGCAGCTTCTGGAGGTAGCAAGGTAAAAAGGATCTTCATGTTAAAGCGGGGGCATGAAGCCATTAGAGGGTACAAGTACAAAACCACAAATAAAAGCAGGATTCAACATACTGTGCCAGCTTTGCTATGGATGCACACTCCTCAGCATTCAAAACTTATGCATTATCTCTGCAAACTCCAGCTCAGACCCTATGTTTTCCTCAAGCATTTCCAACACTGGCTTTGCAGCCGGGCATCTGCAGCAGGCTCTGTTGGAGCAGAGGGGAGGTTACATGGCTATGGCTCCTGCCACACCACAGCCCCAGGATCACATCCCGCTCTTTGGCAGTCCTGATCCTGAAGTCTCAAAGACTCAGCACGGATCTATGAGGAGGGTTTTTTTCCAAAAGTTAATTAATCCGTCTAACATCTGATCTCAAAACTGTCCTCACATTTTGCTAATTCAGGCCTCCTCGGCAGATTTCTAGTGTTTCCTGACTCGAGCATAGCAATGGTCGTTAATGACAGGCTAAGTGGCCAGCTGTGGCTCCTTAATACCTCACGTAATTGCTGCTCTAACATCCTTCTCCTCCAAGCCCCACATGTGTTTGTCTGAAGTAATGGATAGATAGCCCTAGAAACCAACACCCTTTGTTCATCCACAGACAGATCACACGTGGTCAGGAGCAATACAAGGCTTCTCTGAGACACCCTGCTGCTGCACTTTACACTGTGGCAGCACCATTAAAAGTGTATCTTTTCAGAGGGTTAACTCAACACTTGCTCTTGGTGCTTGAGCTCTGGGCTTAGCCCAGCCCAGCCCCAGTGCCTGTGGGCAATTCCTGAGCCTGTGCTGTCTCACCTTGCTCTAAATGGGCAGGACTGTGTCTGGTGTTTCTGAAGCCCTATTCCACTGCTCTTCATGCTGCAATAAGTTCTGTTCTTCTGATAAAGTTTCCCAGAAAGCTGTGGAAGGACGTGGCCATCTGCCTGGGCCCACGGCAGAAGGCGCAGGAAGACTCCTCCTCCTTATGTGACAGCCTGTGTCCTGTGCAGACCCATCCTAGGGGAAATGAGACTGAAACCTTGTGCAAAGCCATGGCTGCCAACCCAACGTCACAGTACAAACAGTGTAATTTATTTTCTTAACTCCCTCAAACAGCTTTGTCTGTAGTCCTACCACTCTCTAACCTCATCACCCCGGTGCCCTCATGCAAGGCACTGTGCTGCAGTCACAGCCATGCCTAGCACCCAACAGCCTTGAATCAGCTCCAAAGGGCATGTGGCTTCACATTTGGTGACAGAGAACTTGCAGCCCTGCTAGCGCTGACTTCGGAGGCACCTCACATGCCGAAAGCCTCAAGCTGCTGCTCTCACTGATTGCTGATGCTTGAGGTGACACTTGGAGCTGCTGCCACCTCCTTCAGTACCAAAAGCCAAACAGTGGAGAAAAGTCTATGCAAAGAAAGTTCCACCTTTGTTGGGCAGGCTGGCAACACTTACCATTATATTATTCCTCTTGCGGCTGACATATGTGGTATTTCAGGGGAATTCAAGTCACTCCACTTCAGGAACAGATCTAGGCCAGGAACTTGGAAAACAACGAAGACTAATCTGAACTCACCTGCTTGGCCCAAGAAACCTGAGAGCCAAAACTAAACTGAGCTTCCACTCAAATTTTTCATTTATATGTTAAAAACCTAACAGGACCTAAGACCTTCCATGAAGCCTTCATGCACCTCTCCAAGATCAAAAGATTGTAAAGGTGGAAAGCTTCTCTCCCTGAGAGTGGGCAATTATCAGGTGAGACTGTAAGTGCCCAGCAAAATCTGAACCATTTTGCTGCTTCCCAAGGGCTTTGTAGCAGTTCAGTTTTCATGCCTTTAGCTTTGTCAGATGAAATATTTGAGTTGCTCTATCTAATGATGAGGTGTATATTCACAATGAAAATCCCAGTCCTTCTCACAGTGTTATTTTTGACATTGAGCACAGGAATGCTAAAAGTTTCTGACTGACACCTTTTCATTAAAGGGAGAAAAAACTGCACACATCTATCAAATCTCTAGATGCAATAATGTAATATGATTATTGCTAAAAATAATATCAATTCATGGTACAAAAATCAATTCTAGCAATTTCCAGTGCCAGATATATTGCTTTTATGTCCTTTTGTGTACAGTATTTCAACTAAGTGAAAACTGACACTCAAAAGGTCTCATATGAAATCTCAGCTTTTCAAGAAACTAATGTAAAAAAAAAAAAAAAAAAGTCTTCTCAAGCTGTTACAGGGGACCAAATAGGGCCCTCCTGGAAAAACATGCAATATAAAGTCAGTAGAGCTGCAGTTGTTGATATGTGGGCAGAAGCCTGTCCGTGCAGAAAGGCTTTCTTTCCTCCTGTTTCCCAGCACTATAATAATCTGCTGGCAGATAACTAAGCTGTAAGATATACAGGCAAAACATGTATTTTCTTGAATGAAGACAAAGGAAACTCAGTCTGTCTGCCTCTCAGATTTGGGAGATTAATAGTATTACGAAGGGAAGGTTTTATTTCCACATGTAAATCAGACTTGGAAAACCAAAGAGTGGAATAATATTCCTGTGGAGCCAGTAAAACACCACTTTGTGAATTGGCAAGTCATTGCATTCGGATATTTTTTGGCACTGCAGAGCATCTGCAAACCCATCATGCTATCTGATAATCTTCTGGTATTTGATAATACAGTACTAAAGGCACAAGTGAACAAAAGGCAGCCAGGGAATTATTTGTGAATTATATGATATTGGTATTCGGTAATTAAGCCTTAGAATTAGTTGGGAGAGGAGAGCATTAAGACTTCAAAATTGCTCTACTGAGTACAATATTTGTCTTCTGTGTCAAACACATTTATTCAACTGAGTCATGCAGATCTGCTTCCAAGCTTTGAGACTTAATGCCTAGTGAAGGCTTGAAAATTACTGATTCCAGCATTTACCATACACTCACAGCTGAATCCCCAACTCCTTTTCATTCCCAAACTTCAGCAGGCAGGCAGGATTGTAAGACTTCTATCCTTATTTTTAATGTACAAGTATATCCTGGTTTGTGATGTCGCACATAAAAAATACCTATTTCCCTGACTCCTTGTTTGACATTAAGCTTCTGTAGGTAAATGTTTCTTACACAGTCAATTTTGTTTTTACTGAAGCCAGTTTATGAAATCCCACAAACGTCACACAGAGCTGTCAGACGGTAAATGTTTGTCCCAGACTGCTAACATTGAGTAGTTCACCACCTTACAAGGGAGGTATCCATTAGAGCATAGATTTAACTGAAAATAAGAGAAATTATGAGCAACAAAGAGAGGAATTTCGTTGTGAAACTGATGCAAGGGACTATAAAACATCTGGAAGATGTTAGTGACTGCATTGGCTGAAATCACATGCTATCCACTCTCTGAGAGCTGATTCTCCTTGACTTAAAGGGGAAAGAAAACCTCAAGCGAGATAGCGGATGAGTTGTTACTCAGCGTGAGCCGGCATTCCTCATGCAGGCACTGATAAAATACCAGAGGGAGGCTCTGGCTGTGCTTGCTCTCCAAGGGGGAGACAGCCAACCTAAGCTCCTCTCTGATGGGTCTGGCCATCACCACTGACAGTCACTCCAGAAACATTGCGTGTGCTCAACCACAAGAGCTGAAGCACTCCACAGCCTCCACCACTTATCACCCCTTTAGATACTCTGAGCAGGAGGGAACCACTCTCTCCTTCTAACTTACTCTCTTTCTTCACACATGCACACCCCCCCCCCCCCCCCCCCTTGCAGAAAGAAAAGCTTTGTTTGAAGTCTCACAGATTTTACTGTTTTTTCTCCCTTAGAGAGATTTTAAATGTTCAGGTATTTTTGTCTAAACAAATATTTGCAATTATAAAAGAATACTCTATGCTCAGGTAAAATGCCTAATCAGATGATAGAGGGAGAATGAAGTGGCAGAAAGTGTTACAGCTAGACTGGGAGACTGCACTAGCACGTTTCAGTTGCTTTTGTCTCTCCTCTGATATTCTCCTGGGCTCTCCGCAGTACAGATTCAAACAAGCTGAAAATCGGCCCTTTCCATCCTGTTCTGAAAGGCAAACAGTACTCTGCCATTGAAACAGATGCTTTGGTTGTGGGTATTAATAATAGGAGTGTGTTGCGAAAAAGTCCTGCACAGGCTGGTTCACTTGTAGCTTCCCGTTGGTGTTCTCTGAAAAGGTAGTGTCAAGGTGAACTCCCATCCCTGACAATGCTAATGGAGGTCTTTCCACAGGCTGCTGTGGAGACAGGGTTTGACCCCCACCATGTCCTTCCTCCACTTCACACTATCCCCCCTGCTTCAGGTATGAGCCTCCTTCACAAAACTTCTCAACTTTACTGCCCCAGGCTACTACTGATGTTCCTTTTAACTTTTTTCTCAAGACAAATCTGACTTTTATGTGCAGTGTAAGTCAAAGGTGATAACAAAGCTGTTGAGATTTATGTTTCCTGAAACCCAATAACTCAAAGGTGCATTTCAAAATAACCACAACAATCCTGATTAGTGCTGAAAAACAGCAGCCAGAAGACAAAGTAGTGACAAAACATGAATTATCATGTTCTTCTTTACAACTTATAAATGGTCTTATTTCTTTCTTAGTTTTATTTACAATCCAATCTGAGTATTATCCATCTATGTTTGCTGTTTTTGCCAGTATTCATGGAGTTATTTTCACGGAAAATTTTTATGTACACTTTCCTCCCAAAGTCTTTGTGTTGGCAATATACCATTTCACCTGGCAAGGCAAACAAAATATTAAGAGCCATTCCCGCTTCCTAGCGCTAGAAAACAGTAAATCATAAGTATGCTGCTGACACCCCTAGATATGCAATACATCTTAAATACAAATCTTCAGACAAATGATCAATCATGCCACAACCCAACAGACTTTATGGAATCACAAATAATTTCAGTGCTACCTTATGCAGATGCTGAAAAATAGTGGTGAGGATGACCAAAGGAATCACAGAAACTAAAGCTAAGTGAGACACTGACAAATACGCTAATCCGCATTAACGCCTCTGTTTGCTCTGGGAGATAAAAACCATTACAACTAATGACAGCACCAACCTTATCAACAGCATCCAGAGAAGCAAGGAAACATTTGGATGGCTGCTGGGACAGCCTCTGAAAATAGTCTGCAGAATTCAGCCAGAAGCTCTTTAAAATGGGTTTCTGGGGATGGGTTCTTTTTAAGATAGGCTGGTCTCCTCATGTGCAGGGCCACTGCCAGAGGTAAACCTGTTGCTGTAACCACCCTTCAAAATGATGTGCAGAAACAAAATATGGCAGTGAAAAGCATGCAAATTAACTGAAGGTTTGAGAAACTCCAAAAAAAAAAAAAAATCACATTTAAACCCAGAATACTGGGAAGAAATGAGGGGCAGAAGGAGATAGGGAGCAAGGCAGAGAAAAAACTCTTGAAAATTATTTCACAGTCATAGGAAGAAGAAAAAATTGGAAGGAAATGCTGAGGTTATGCTGGAGCAAATTTCACATGCTTTAACGTATTTCTGCTTTCATTTGTTTTATGCTTGGGAAGTAGTGAGAACAGACAACTACAAGGGACATTTTATTGTCTAAATACAAAGCAGAGAGCAAACCCTAGCAGCACATCTTCTAAAAAAGGAAGGAAACATGCCAGTTCTCAATTACATGCTTGCATTGGTCAAATCCACATACAAAATAATTTATACAACATCCCAAAGTTGCCTGCACATATTTTTGTAGCCAGAGAGCAAGCCAACAGCAGAATTATTTTTGCTGGGAGACTTAAAATTACTTGGAGAGCTTTGCCTCCCAGATCTGGTTTCCACACCACTCTTTACTTGCCAACGAAGCCTTGAGTATCAGCATGCACAAATGAAGACTTTCCTGAACTTTAAAAAGTAGCAGGTTTTTTTCTTGCATCAGGGATGATGCCAATAAAACAGGCAAATATTAGATTAATTAAAGTACGTATGCAAACAAAACTACCGAAACGGCTGCAAGAGGTTAAGACAGACAAAAGTGCTGGCATATCCTGGTATACCCTCTCTGTCTGTTCTGGAGTATGTTTTGGAGACCCAGGTTGTCTGAAGACTTCATTTAATATTCCAGATTGCAAAGTTATTACCAAGTATGGCTCATTGCTCACCACAACAGATACCCTGCCTGTTCTGCTGCATCTTTTTCATGCTTTTCCTTGAAACAAAGTTGCATTTGTTAGGGACATTTTTTTAACATTTTTCCTAGAATAACAGAATGACTTGGGTTGGAAGGGACCTTAAAGATCATCTGGTTCCAACCCTCCTGCCATGGGCAGGGACACCTTTTACTAAACAAGGTTGCTCAAAGCCCCATCCATCCTGGTCTTGAACACTTCCAGGCATGGGACATCCACAGCTTCTCTGGGCAGCCTGTTCCAGCGGCTCACCACCCTCACAGTAAAGAATTTCTTCCTAATATAAAACAGTTTAAAGTCATTATTCCTTGTCCTATCCTTTCACAAGTCCTTGTGAAAATACCTTTTCCATCATCCTTGTAGGCGTTCTTCAGGTACTGAAAGGCCACAATTAGGTCAGCCCTGAGCTTTATCTTTTCCAGGCTGAACAAACCCAATCCTCTCAGCCTGTCCTCATAGGAGGGGTGCTCCATTCCTATGGTCAACTCAGTGCCCCTCCTCTGGATTCATTTGAACAGGTCCATATCCTTCCTGTGCTTGAGTTTTAAGATGTTGTCAATACATAATTGACTGACTAATACAACACCTCAGAATATTCCACAGAAAGACAAAGTCTGGATATGGAAAGCTCAGTGTCTCCACGTGACCAGAAGTGGGCAGTTGTATTAGATACATGATTCCAGTTTCCCAGCTCATGCATTTGCCCTACCATGTATAAATTAAGTGAAGCAGCTTTATTTGCAGTATAATGTACTGCACTGTATATTAAATGGCTGAAGCAGATTTATTATGCACTGGATTTGAAAACAGCCTTTTAAGGAGTATTTTCAATAATCCCAATATCAAAGCAAGATTTAGAGTGGTAAACTATATAATAAAATACATTTAAGAAAAGAACAAAACCTTCAATGATTTTGCCTACCCTGTGCAAATGAATGGCATTCCTGAATTTAATTCAAACGTAGGCAAAGGACCCATACCAAATCTCATTGACACTGAAGTCCAACTAGAATGTCTTAAAAAAGTCATAAGTGGTGTGTAAGTCACTCTCCATCCATTAAAAATTACAGTATTACACCAAAGAGAATGGAATGTCCTCAGGACAACATAATATAATGCAACTCCATTTTCTGCTGCTTTCATCAGCAGTTTAAATTCTTCGATAATCTGACCTTGAATGCAACAGACAAATAAAAGGCAGTCCCGAACATTTTAACCCTACGAATGTTTTGTACAGGTACAGAGTAAGACTATGTCTCTGTGTAGAAGTCCTAGTCAGGCTACTTGAAGGGCAATCAAAGGGTGGACAGCCCAAGGTGAATGCAACTCTATCAGTCTTCTCCTTTCATTTTGTTCTGTACTTGTTACAGCTTTTGGAAGAAATAATCTAATATCTATATATTGGATTATTATATATATATATATCCATATATAATCCATAGGTTATATAGCTTTCTGATTTGGAAGAAATGGAGAAAAAATAAGAAGGAACTCATCCTGTGCCAGGCAAAGCCAATACCAGAAAAAATAACCACAAAGAAAAGGCACAAAAGTTATTTTGAATACATTACATCACTAATTTTTGAATTCAGTGTTCAGTGAATACCAGAGGATGAACTCCAGTTGGAAACGCCTGCCCAGTTGTTTGCACACAAGCAGCAGAAATACACCATGTACCAAAACTCCAACCACATCTCGGCCCAAAGCAAGCCCCATTTCTCCAGCCAGCAGTTGCAGAAGTGTCTAGCACAGGTTATCTCTGCAGTGCAAATTGCAACATAATTCACTTTACTGTGACACTGAGAACCACCCCTCCACGTCTGAACAGCAAAGTAGTGAACCACGTCAAGAGAGACTTGTTCTGCAAAGCAGAGATTTTTGGTTTGTGTGACCTTCTGCAGAAGGTGCAGGGCTCAGCTGGCCTCCCCCAGAAGCGTCATGCAGCTTATTACAGAAAAGGCCTGCTACAATTGTGACAGATACGAGTACCGGAGGCAGTTCCTGCAGGATTTGATCATCAGGGTGTCTTGACGACTGTGCATAACTCACACTGTTACACGAAGCCTGCGAATTGCCACGTAGAGGAAAGGAAAAAGGGGGAATGATTCATGCATGGGCAAGGGATGCTTTTGAGTGAAATGCCCAGAGCATGAAACACAGCTAGAAAGCCAAGGATACTTTAAAAGCCACTGCAACAAGTCACATTTTGTAGCTAATAGTGATCTGAACAAAGCTTGAACTTTTGTTCTACGCTTCCTAAAAGCAAGGGTGTTTTTTGTCCAGTTGTCCAAAATATGTTGCATTCTGGGCTGTAGTTGTAGGGAGTTCATTTTCCTTCCCAGACTAGTCAAACGAGTGTGAGTGCTTAGGACATGTCTTATCCAGGCTGTAACCCCAGCTTCTGAACTTGGGAGGAATGTGACTTGCCTCTTAAAGCATATTTGGTGCCAGTACTGCTACACACCAGTGGTGCTTCTGTGCAGGAAATCGTCATGTCTGGGCTTCAAAAACCCATGTGGACCCAAAGGTATATTATAAGGTAGTAACAAAGATATCCTCAAATTCAAGAGCAGGCAGAAATCTCACTTAGCCTGGAGAAGTCACCAGTTCTACCCTGTCCAGAGAAGCCCTCAGCATCAAAGGAACCATAGAAACAGCCAGGCTTGTAACAAAGCTCATCACCTCTTAACTTCCATAAAGCAATAAATGCCAAACTGCAGGTAAGAGTTTATGAACGTTAATGGATTTACAGACCGATGGAAGTGCTGCTGAGTGGCAGGAGCCAGTGGAGTTGGGGGATAGGTGTAACCCATCCAGAGGGCAGGGCCAAGACTTTCAGAAACAGTTCATGGTTTTGCCCAGCTCTACCGTGGGATCGAAGCACAATGCCTGTTAGAGAAGCCACACAAACTCCTTTAAGAAGAGCACCCATAGGTCAGTAGTTATTTTTCCCCTTTGATATATGTTATCCTTTTTCCACATCATAAATCGCTCAGCTGGGCAAACCGTGGGAGCCAGAGGGCTAGACAGCAACACATGGCAAAGGCCTCATAACAGCTCTTCTCTTCCTGACAGACACATCAGCAGCACCTGGCACAGATGTTTGGCAGGTGTGTTCACCTGCAGGCACACAGAGCTTGGTGTGTGCAGCTCAGGAACAAAGGAAGCTGAGTCAGTCACCAGGACAGCAATCCTGGCCGTGCCCACGGAGCCAAATGACTCCCCATCGGACTGTTGCGTGCTCCTACTTTTGACTGGTGCTGTGAGGCACTGACAGCTTTGTTTGCACTCATTCTTTTTGTCAGCTGGATTGTGTAGAAGCATTTATAGACACCTCAGCACTGCCTCTCCTACTCCCCAGCCTGGCCACCAAAGCCATCGCACACCCCAGGAAGAAAAAGTAGACATTTCTGGAGCACGTACTATGTTTGCAAAGTATTGATTAATCCCAACTATCTCTCTTCATGTTTGTATCCATCCATTCATATTTTTGTCTCTCTGTCACTGAAGTTCTCTCTCAAGTCTTTTTTTCACTGTTTTGTGTTACAAAACAGGGAGTGTCTGTTTTCCTGAACATGTACTGCCTGGAAATGAAGTTGAAGATAGTGTATACAATTGTGCTTCCACCTTTTATTATTTCTGGAGTGCCGGGATCCAAATACTTCTCGGCATCCTTTATCCCTAAATCTTCTTTTGATCAATAAATAAAAAAATTCTGCAGCTTATATGAAGTGGATAGAAAACAAATACTAGCAGCCATCAACTTGTTTTCAACTTTCAAATATATAGATCTATTCATGTATTGACATGTGCGAATGCAAAGAAGTTTAACCAAAATGTTCCATTAAAAGGAAAATAACCAACCCCCTATGCTTTGTGCTATTTACACATGAAAACAAAAAAGGTAACATGTTTGCCTGTACTCTCTTGGATTCACTTACATCCTGCAATGCATTTTAGACATTTCAGGTAACCCTGCAGTTTTTGTACAATATCTCAGAAGGTTACTCCAGCTCTTTCCTGGGGGTGCTCCCATGGGGAGACTCAATCAATGGATTTTCTAGGTATTCCTTCCAAAGGAGGAAATAAAGAGACTCTGATGTACTGCAGGTCTCCACTGTCATCCAGTGCAGACACAATTTCATAACCACCAGAGCCTGAATGGTCACTACTCAAAACATAAACCAGAAAATAGAACACATACTATGACTTAAAAAATACGTAAGGGAGAACTGCCTTGTACCTGTTTCCTGCACTGAGAAAGGCAGCAACATCCAGCCCGCAGTTTCATGACAGCTAATAAAAGTCCGAGAGCTGAGCCACAGACCAGTTCTGTGTTTTGGGATGTGTCTCTTTACGAACTTATTTTGCAGTGTCCTGAAGCGGACAGGAGCTCCAGACTGGGAAGGAAAGCCATTCACCCTCTGGACACAGGCAAAGTCTTGATTAGTGCTATCTAATGCCCCTCCACCAGCCCCAGACCACCCACCATCTCCAGCCAAGTCTGCCCTCTTCAAATACAAGTGGTGCCTGGCAGAGGGACGAAGAGAGGACACTTCTCTTGAGAAATTGCACCAAGACCATGAGGGACTTGCAGCTGTGCAGATTTGAACGATGCAGTATTGCAGCATGGCTGCTTCGCGTGAAACCCAGCACAGCTTTCCCCTGAGCACAGCCCCTGTGGGGCACAGGGACAGTGACACAGATGAGTTCCCTCACCTTCACAGCTAAAACAGTGCTGGAAATCCTCTAGGAAGAATTGTCCATCTGGTGAGGAGAAAAGGAGGTTTTTACAAGGGGAGTGAGTAACAGAAAAACTATGTAGGGGCCCCACTAAAGTCACAGAACCTCACACATGGGCAAGGAGGCTGGAGTAAACCACATGCCATAGAGCAAATTGGGCAGGACGGGTTCTCAGAGGCACTGGCAGAGCTGGACCAATGGCTCAGCACAACAGGGCTTCTCCAAACGGGCATTTGGAGCCCCACTCTTAATTTCATCTGTATCTGTATCTGACCACCGGTGTGCATGAGTGGCAAAGATGAGCTGGGCCAGCAGCATTTGGGCTGGACACAAATCAGACCGTAGTGCAAAAATCCAGCACCCAGTTCCTACATTCTCCATAGTCTTTCCATGGAAACAAACACCACCAGCAGCCATTTTCATACCACAAATTACTTCCATGTTTTCTGTGAGCCCACCAGAGGGGAATTCCTGTGTCTGCTCGCTCCTCAGCCCTGCCTCCTGCTCCTCTGGTTTCCATCTAAAATGGAGATAATTATACTTGCCTCTCTTCAGTATGTTTTTTCCTACTGGAAATAAAAATGCACAACATTCACTCAAAGGCTTCTGAGCTTTCACTGTGCAAAGGCATCCTTTCTCAGGGGCATGAGCTTTGTATTTCATGGCCAAGACGGCCTTCATTAATTTAAGTAACATAAAAAGAAAGTATGTTTAAGAAAGTAATAGAACAATACACTGAAATTCATCCCAAATTTTATTATGCATAGTTTTTAGGTTAGTGAATAATTTTTTTAATCCAATGTACCATATTTAATGTTCTACCAAGCAAAATCCACAGATATCCCCAGCTCTTTACATTTCTTCCTCTGCTAGAATAATACACTGGCTCAAGTGTGACTACTGTATATTTTAACTTTGTGAAATTGATCCCAGCTTCGTATTTTTGAGACAGATTGGTCCATTTTGGTACATTTCCAGAATAAATCCTGCCTGTTCTTTTAAAGTGAGACAGACTCTTGATGTACCACCGTTGTGACTGTGGAAGGCATTTCTGGCACACATAGTGAGTGATTGACTTCTCTGCATGTTTTCATAGTGATAAATATGGTTTTATTAAGCAGGAAAACAAAGTGTTCCCCCAAAAAATCCCTGCTAAGCACATTTCAGAGTGAATGGGTTAGTATAGATACATCACGCTCTCTTTTCTGTGCTAAGAGGTATTTAATTCCGCAAAATTCACTCACTCCCACATAATTTAAACCACCAAATTGGAACATTCTACTTTCCCTTTTCTGCACATGTAAAAAGAACAGGCAATCTTGCCAAGGTTAACTACACAATCTTGTTAGGCTTCTATAGATTTCATTAATGCCTCATAAAAGAGAATCAATAGAACTCCTCGCACGTCAATATAAAAAATGACCTTTCGATTTACTCTTTAAGGTACAAAAAAAGAGAAAATTAATCAATGGACATTGTCAAAATTTCTCTGATAAGAGCTCCTGCAACAGGGAGTTTAGATTAAAAGTTCTTCAGAGAAGTCATGTTTCTGGTCTGAACTCCTTCCTAAGGATCTGGTTTTGATCCTATTGGGAAACTTTGTTGGGACTACTCATTTTAGGCTACACACAACCTTGTGAGGCTGCATATTAGAAGTGTGGGATTACTCACACACTGAAGAACAGATCCTTGTATAAGTACCACCACAATTCAAAGGTTAATAGGACTGCTCACAAGGGAAAGGATTTCTACAGAACTGTCCCTTTAATCCCATTCTTGCTACAAAATTTCCTTTGACATTTTTACTTGCACATGAAAGTCCACAATGCTTAAACTGACTTTTTCAGTTCCTTTTATGTAATTTACAGTCTAGCATACCCAGCAACCACACCAAAATGATATTTTCCTAAAGCATCCCAGCAGGAGAGTAGATAACAAATAGTTCTGTCCTGGCACCAGTGTTAGCACTCAAAAACAAGGGTCTGATCCACAGCCTTTTCACTGATACTTTCCATCTATTTTGCTCCAAATTCCTCACTCAGATGACTTGTGGGATCCCACTTTACATTGTCTTTGGGTTTTACAGTTTCGTCTCGCATTCAAATGCAATAATAACCCACTGATATCTTTTTAATGGCCAGATGGACAATTCAGAAAATTGTTCAAAGTCCTCCCTCCCACTTCTGCAAGTTTTCTCAGATGGATAAGGAACAGTTTCACATTAAAAACAAGCAAAGAAACAAATAAACAATCCAAACCAAACAAAAATATCAAGAGATAACCTGGTGGCAATAGTAAATCCTTTTCTTCTTTCTGAAGTATGTCTGTTGCTTAATGTGCCTCATAGCCACAATATAACAGATAGTTCATATAGATGATGGCACATTTATTTTAAAAAGTACCAACTTTTAAGTTCATGTGACTTTTCTTTTGGTTTTCAACAAGTTTTTCCTCCCTTCATGCCTTAGCTCATCCTGAATAGTTTTCCAGACTGAACTGAGGATGCTGAGGTCATTCCTGAAGCAGGGATGCCTAGAGCCTCCTATGTCAGGGCCACATTGGGTCCACTCGATTGCAAACATCTAGTGACATGTGTGGGATGACTGTGGGGCCACTCACAGTCATTAGGCCAGACCAGTCCTCTTTGTGTGTGCTGGTGTCCTAACAAAACAGAGCAGCAGCTCCTTTATCACTACCTTCTCCTTCTTGACTCAAGTATCCATGCACAACATACCTGACCTTTACTGCCTGCATGCATTTGTGTCTGTCTCGTGGTTTTGAAGTGGCTGGTAAATATATACTACTCGGCTTCCGCCTTTCTCCAGCCTCAAATCCCACAGGTTTGTTCCCATCCCAAGTTTTCATGCAAGAGAAAAGAATGTTTAGTCTATACCTTGTATTTATGAACTTTATTTTCAGGGGAAGAGGGTGCTTGAACTTCTTTATACAGTGCAGTATTTGTCTTACCACACAGGAAAATAAAAATAAAGCCTGCATTGTACTCAAAACTCTTAATTCTACAAAGAAATGTATGTTTTCCGCTGTTACTAATATTTGAAATCATTAATCCTAGCAGGTTCATTTTTTTGTCTTTTAATTTTCCATTGCCTACTTTGATAGAAGACAATGAGGACAACTAAGTTTTATTTCTGTTTCTGCAAATACCCTCTGAGATGATCAAAAGTGACCAGTCATTGTCATAGCAAGGAAGATGGTCTTGATGGTACACAGAAAAATTAATCTCTGTTTTTGTTCAGAAGTAGGGTGATGTTCTGAGAACAAAAAACTGCAGAGTTGGGGCAATGGGAACATACAGCCTTTTCATTTTAATTACTAAGTCTTTGAAGAGGCTTTGCATCAGTGGGATTGCGGGTGATTGCAAAAACTTCCAAAGAAGATTTTTATTTAAATAAAAAGCCTCAAACAATTTGTAGTCATAAACCAGCATTTTAACCAATAATTGCCCTCCTAGATGCCTATCTTTTCTTTAGCCTCTCCTAAGTGGGACAAGATCTTGTAAAGATACCAACCTTTCCTCCTCATTTTAGTGGTAAATAATCTCTCTCTTTGTTAACATTGAGACTGTTCTCCGATGTACTTTGCAGCATCTGCTCCTTTTTCTGCCCAGTTCTTTTCAAAGCGTTCTTAGAGTCATGGAAATTTTTCCTGTCCAAACAGACCAGATAGAAATCTCTCCTCCAGGAAAGAGTCTTACAGAAACCCTGACTGTTAACAGCCCTCAGCTGGAGCAGAACTGAGACACTGAACTCAGGGAAGCTGCACTAGTTTACACAAAATGAGAGGTCTCAGCAAACATACCTTGTGAAGGCCAGCTCATCTACTCAGTTCACCATTCTGAGTGTAATCAAAAGTTTCAAAACCTAGAGCCTGTAGGCTGAAATTTATTGGGAACAGATGGGGCTAAGCAGCACACACAATTTACCTGTGCACCTAAATACAGTAATATATATTTATAAGCAGAAATGAAGCAGCTGGTCTCCATTTCCTCGCTAATGAAAACACCCTTGGCCTTCCTGAACTCCAGACCTATGCTGCCACAACTACTTGGCCTTCATACACACAAGTCATATCTGTTTGCCTGGGTCATGAAAACCCAGTGTTGCACAAATTCTCGTTAATAATTTTGGCTCTGTCCTGGTTTCGGGTGGGATAGAGTTAATTTTCTAGTAGCAGGTATGGTGCTTTATTTTGGATTTAAGATGAGACTAATGATGGCAGCACACAGCTGTTTCAGGTGTTGATAAGCAGTGTTTATACTGAGTCAAGGACTTTTCAGCTTCTCATCCCACCCTGCCAAGGAGGTTGGGGGTGCATAAAAAGTTGGGAGGGGACACAGCCAGGACAGCTGACCCCAAAAGGGATATTCCATACCATATCCTGTTATGATCAGTATACAAGTGAGGGGGAAAACTGGACAGGGGCTGCTGTGCAGGAACTTTGCAGGTGAACAATTGCACTGTGCATCACTTGTTTTGTATATTCTAATTATTTTGTTGTTATTAATATTACTAGTATTTTCTCTTCCTTTTCTGTCCTATTAAACCATTTTTATCTTGATCCATGAATTTTACTTTTTTTTCTTCTCCCCAGTTCTCTCCCCCATCCCACGGTGCGGGGGCAGAGAGAGCCAGCGGCTGTCTGGTGTTAGCTACCTGCTGGGTTAAGGCACAACAGGCTCCTACAGGAGCTGTCAATTAAATTATGGCAGCAGCTGAAATCTAAAGGTCACATCATCTAATATGAAACAACACAGCATTTGATAAACAGCACAGAGCACAGGTCAGAAGACCTACGGTCGGGCTATTGCCAGGTAAAGCTCTATACTCTCGTAGGTAAGTGCATCTTCCCAAATAATATTTCATAGGCAGTAAGACACTTCCTTAGCAAGAGACTTGCATGAACCTTTAAGCTGGGTTTGTGGGAAGGAAACATGTAAGCTTACATAAGCTATTTCAGTCCAGAAATTCCTTGTGGTTAGTTAATTATATATACTAATAACTTCCCAATGACAGTGTCTGGATGCAGCCTGCACATGCACACAACAAAGCAATGTAATACTGTTCATGCACTACAATGCTCTCAAGCAATGACTCACACTTCAGTGCAAGTTCTCATACTACAGAAAGCTAAGAATTGGGACTTCAGCCTTCCAAAATTAAAGTATTGCATTCAGGAACCCCTGTGATCTCTCTGGAGAGAGTGACTTGCTAAATACTTCGTAGCAACAGCCTTGCAAATCATAGCCACGGATCCCTAGGTGCCTGTAGGATGCTGACTGGGACACAACACTGATCGCAAGTATCACCATGTAGTTTTACACAAATCAAAATATGTTGATGTATCTTAAAATATGGACCATCTAAAAGCAAGGCCAAGGAGCTCCCTTTACACAAACAGGCTTTGTTTATCCCCTCAAGGAGGTAGGGAGTAAAAATAAGAACTCCTGCAAAATATCCTAATGTTATTGCCTATCTCATAAAAAGTATTAGTTGCGGTTTTTATTTTGGGGGGTGGGATCTTGAGAGGTCCATAGCTTGAAGGGGGCAGCATTCATGAAGGAGCCTGGCATAGTTTTGGAGACTGATGATTTTTCCAGAGAGTGCAACAGCCAAAAAATTTGAAAATTGATGCCAACTTTAGCAGGGGAATCCAACTGCAGAACAAGAGGAAAAAATTCCCAAAGTGAATATTTTTTTCCAATTTGCCTTTCTAAATAGTACTTTAGTTACTTTATTTCTTATTTTATTTTAGAGGTTAAAGAACACTTCCAAGTAAACAAAAACTGAAAAATGTTGTCTTTCGCACAACTGCTTTTTAAGGTCTTTGCTTGGTGCAGGGGAAAATGACTAGAGGGATGATCATAAACCTCTTCCTGAACCTTTGAGGCACTTTTCAGAACTGGACAAACCATACACACCGTTCAAATGCCCAAAGATGATTTAGTAGCCTCATGCAACCCCAAATATTCTGCCATAGACAGACAGTTGCTTACTTTTTCTTCCTTCTATTTAAACACAGGTTCAAAGCCTTCCCAGAAAGAAGGGGCCCAGCACACAACACAGTATCATAGGTCCCCCAGCAATCCACTACAAGCCCAGCTCATGGTCACCTTTGGTTTTCCAGCCCTTTGGCCACTTGAATTAGCTGTGTAACCAGCCGCTTCTTAGCGTCTTATGCATGTCTTTCAGGCTTAGTATACAATATACAGACATCCAGACAGATAAAAATAGCAAAACTTTAAGACAAAGAGTATTGGCACTGCAATGACTTTTCCAGTGAAAAATATTCACGGTTGTATTGAGGCAATTGTGCCGTGCCAGTGTGAACGGCATCATTTTGTTAGCTCCAGCATAACTTAATTACATAATTTTCCCAGCTCATGAACATGTCTATATTTACTTTTTTATAATAAAATACAATAATGATTTTTTAAAATAATTTTCAGGCAAAGTAGTGCAAGAGATTAGGAAGGAACATATGGTAAAAGTCATTTTTGACCTATGTTTTATCCTTAAAACCCAAAAGTGGATTCAGTATTAAAATCTAAGCACTCTAAGTATATTATGAAATATTTACAGCTGTTATTACTGCCTGATTTATGTGTGCCAGAGACCAGATTATTCAGGCTGGTTTCACAAGCAGTATGTCAGTAAACAGGATTTTGTTTGGTAATTATATTAAACATGTCCATATAAGCTTTGAATTAATTATAAACCATATTTTACTGTACTTGATAAAAGCACTAAGCAGCAAGAACTAACGATGGCAAAAAGGTCTCCTCTCATTTTCAATAAAGCTTTCCATGTGAAAATCTGTCAACATGAAAAAGTTACTGCTTGTAATTAAAACCAGGCTTTAGTTCAGTAATATGTTTACATGTTATGTTCCAGAAGGGGGAAAAACGCAATTAAATTACTCTCCTTAAACCCTGTGGTTCACAAACACACAATCTGCTCTGGGCACGCTACTGATGTCAGCTCCTTCAGCAAGGAAGACAAAAAAATCAAGCTCAGCCTCATGACACATTTGAGAGTTTTGCACTACTAACACAGTGTGGCAGGAGTGTAAGGGAGCCCTGCAAATATATTCACAGGGTGTTTGCAGTGGGTTAGTGTGCCCACATCAGGCATGTCAGCTGTGCTCCTGTCAGTACTTGCACAAGGCTTTGCTAATGGACAGATAATGACACAGCAGAGGCAGAGGAAGTTACAGCAGTACTTCACCAGACTTGGGAGAGGGTCAGTGAGCGACTAATCATCCCTCTGTTCCAGCTCTCACGTTAACTTTCTAAGCCATCCCTTGCCTGTCTCCACAATGGCTTTATAGCACAAGGTCTATTTTCAAAGCAGACTTCAAAGTGACTTCTCTGAATTAGACCCACTGCCAAAGCAGGTGCTAAACTGTGCTTCTGCGGGTGCCAAGACCACAGTACTGGGACCTCAGCCTGCTGCTTCTTCTGAAGATGAGAAGTTCATCACCTGTAACATTTCTCTATACCAAGCACACACCATTTTTTCACCATCCTTTTCAACCCTCTTTTTGATGCACAGAGATAGGTGAATGCTATTTGCTGTGCCACTGGTTAACTAGAATTTCAGACCATAGGCATACAAACACTATCTTGACACATTTAAAAGTTTTCACACTGCTGTAATGAGACATATTTCCTAAACAGGCAGGAAACAACCTTCTTCCATGGCAACTCAGTGCTCCACATGAGAAAGCATCCTACAGACTTCAACATAAACTTTTCTCAAACAAGGCCATATTATATTTAATGATAAAAAACCAAGCAGATAAGCAGCTCTGTGCTTATTCTGTATTACAGAAGTCTGTACACTGGATTTGTTAATCTAGCTTTAATTCAGAAACCTGATACTCCCTGCTTTTCTTGTATCCATTTTTGTTCCTCATTAATGCAACCAGATGGTGACTTCAGTGTGATTACAATTCTGCCTACTTTAATGTGAACTCTTCATCTTACTATTATCAGATGACATTTGCTTTTCTTAATGTACATAGTTTTAGGAAAAGTACAGAAGTGCTATTGCTGTGTTACATGAAAAATTCCAATATACATTTAGCTGACATAGCATCAGCTGGTGTTTAAACTTGGCTTAGCTAATGGACTTTTAATGTCAGTGGGGTTGTGTGCAGTTACTGGCTATTAGCAGGAATGGGCCCTTTCTATAAAAATCACTTTTCCTCAAGTGTGTTGTTTGAACATTCCTTCCCCTGATTTAGTGACTGTCACCAAATACAAAACAAATGCAAGGACGCCGGAATCTACTGTTATCTTTAAAACCAACTTAACCTCAGCCTGGCCTCTGCAAATGAAATGTGTTCTGCGTTGGTACTAGTGAATACGAAACTTCAAAGACAAAAGACCAAATCTTCCTTGCCTTGCTCCAGTGAGTAAATCCCAAGCAATCCAGTGAAAATAATCAGACAGAAAGTAAATTTGATCACAACACTTTATCTATTAATTTCCCTAAACAATAAAAAGGCAATGAAACCAAGTACTGGTAAAATAAGCTGATCAGTAAAACAAAGCAGATTAATAGTCCACACATAGTCACTTTGTCACTTAAATTAATTTTCTTTGCAAATGTTTCTCATAAATGCAGATTCAAAACTTTACTCTTGAGACCACAAAATGATAGAAATGTTTATAAAGTAAGTAATTAAATTAGACATTTATTTTTTTTTTTTAAGATTTGGAAGGTTTTATCTAATAGCCATGCTTACTACAAAGAATTAATATATAACTTTGGGGGGTGGAGGGAAGAAAAAGATTAATATCAAAATATTTCAGGACAAGCAAAGGACAAAAGTTAGCAGCTGAACAGTTTTGCCTTTTGCAGTGCTTGTGAAAGGCATATGGCACTTCTCATTCTACTGCCTACACCAGGATAACAACTGCTTTTGTTACCAGCTACCAGGCTGCACTTCTGACTCAAAAGTTCAAGCCCATGCTTTAAGTAGCAGAGGTCTTTAGTTCAAAAGTGATTGCTAAGGCAGGAAATTGCCACACATTTGTGTGTAACAGATATTTACGTGAATATCTGCCTACAGTTGGTGACATTTGGCTGTCAGTGTTCTTATCTGAAATACTGTAACAAAATCCAAGAGAAAAAACTTCTACCTGAAAGAACCTTGACAACTTGTTTTCAAGCAAGGCATCGCGTTAATCGCTCTACAGGAAAGAGACACATCGCTATGTGGAAGGAAAATGGAAAGCCCCAAAGTTAATAAAATTATTTAGCTTCAAAAAAAAAACCAAACCTAATCAAAAAAGAAACAACCCCATGAAAAGACTTGCCACCAAGTAAGATGGATCAAGGTCTGTTCATCCTATAGTCTGACTCTACTGTGCCAACATATTTTTAACACAGAAGCAGACCAGCTTCTGACACGTGCTGGCTCTGAAATTAATGAAGCTACATTTGTGGTGGTCATAACCTGGCCTTGTTCCACATAAGTCTATCCTTGGTATAAACACTAGGCATTTAAAAAACAACAAAACTAAAGGAAACTGATAGTGAAGCTGACAGGTCCCAGTACTGAACTTTCTAGCTACAAACTTTCTAGTTACTTAGGAACTAAGAAATTAGGAACTTCCTATTTGCCCTAGTACAGCTATTTTCCATGACGAAGAGAAGGAAAACCTGCACTCATATTCTTGCCAGCAAAGATCTGCTGCATAAGAAGATTGCTGCATTTTGTTTGAGCAAGAGACCAAAAAAATTACCTTCAAAAACTGGTGAGGTAGCAGAAAGGAAGTCCCTCAAGCTAGGTTTGAAATGTCTTCATGAAAAGAATTTATAATGGGGATGATGATTTGTTGAAAAATAGTGCAGCTTTGGGGCCAAAAGCCTTTGAGCAAGAAATACAAGTATTTCATGAGACAATTCAGCAAGATTTCATGTGAACAGCACTTGTAGAAGGGCATAGTCTTCCCCACTTAATCACAGATCCATTCCTTAACCAGACAGAGTTCTAGTTTCCACAATGAACCCTGATTTTCAGATCAAGTGGCCAAATTTAACAGAGGAAACTTTATCTCTTCCTAGTTGAAAGCAACAGAGAATTTTATCCTGTTAACAGAGGTTCAAGCAGCAGAGATTTCTCTGTAGTCTCATCTGAGTGCAGACAACCTGAAATTTCAGTCTGGACACCTCACTCTTTGCCTGTTAGCTCCAGCTATTCACTATTAGTCACGGCCACTCATCTTTTGTATGTGTAGAGCTGCAGAGCAACCAGACAGACACACAAAATTGTGGGAAAATGGAAAGGTGAGACGGACACATCTGTGCTGACTCCCTGAGCAACTGGCAAAACTTAAGAGATATACTAATGAAAGAGAAAATTCATTCAGACTATGGCAGTGTGCACATCTTTGTGAAATTACTCCTGGTAAGTGCCTGCACTTCAGTCAGTGTCGGTAAATCCAGAGCCCATGAGAACAGAAATGAGTCTCGCTCACTATTCTGTCCCACTTACTCCTTGATTTCAGTATGACTGAACTGCAATTAACCTCATTCAGTGAGACTGTATTATTATTTTCACTCAATATGTAAACTTTCCAGTATAAACACACATGTTGGGAGTGGACAAGACAAGCAATGTATTTAAACAATAGATACACCATATCATAAAAGTGGAGCAGTTCACATACCAGGCATTATTTTAGAAAATTATGGCTGGAATACAGCTCTCCAAGAAGCTCTGAATTACTAATAATTCTGTGGTGATCCCTTTTCACTGTCTCATGTGAAATGCAATAAAATCAAGCAAAGAAACACCTGGGGAACAACTATCAGTTCAAACAAGTTTCCAAAACGGCTGCAATAAAGTCAGCCTCTTTTGACAGATCATTCATGGCTCACTTGCACATTTCCTTGTATCTAGCTGATGAAATTCAAGATTTCTCAAACAATTGCATCCAGCACTCCAGGGACCAAGAAAAACCCAAGCTTTCCTTTTTCTCAAAGGATACACTGCTAATCCACTGAGATTAACATTTCAACCTCTCACTCAACATAAGACTGAGAAATAAAGCTACTTTACTTCTTTAAAATAACTAAAAAGGGATTGGCAGGAGCTACCTAACAAGAAAATGCTCAGCTGTTGCCAGGCCAGTGAAATCTATCTGAGCTCCTTAGCATTATTGTTGAAAATGTTACCGCAACAAGAGCAAAAAGATACTGATTTAATTGCCTAGGCAACCTCCTTGCTTTTATGACTCATAAGGCAACAGGGTCCTCTGGAGCACAAGTCGTTCATTCAGATGAATGAAGTACAGTTGAATAACATAGTCCTGAATTGCAGATTAAACGCAAATGAAACAAAACAGCCCAGGACAGTGATCCTTATTCCATTTACAACAGTGCTGCATTCATGCGCTGGATCTGCTTTTCCTCCTTCCAAGTTTGAGGTAACACCGTGGATTTCATTGGGCAAAGCAAATCTTCCAAACTGCCTGCCACCAGAAAGTCAGAGCTTCTAGGAAGCATCCCTGTTCCTGAGCAACAGCATATACTTTGCATTTTCCTTTGTTCTGGTTCAGGCCAGGACAGAGTTAATTTCTGCAGTAGACAGGAGGGGGCATGGCTAGGACCCAGAGGTTATTCTATACCAGCTCACTTCATTTGCCAGAGATGAGGTGAAGGGCTCTCCTCCAAGTCTGGGTGGTGTGGCAGAGGGAGCGGTCAGGCATTGAAGCATTGCTGTGGTCAGGGAGTTTCCGTGTGAATCATTTGCTCTTTCTTGCACCTTCTGTCATCAGTATTGTTACTGTCACCGTACATTTTCTTATGTAATTGCTGTTCCCAGTAAATTGTTCTCAGCTCAACTCATGATCTTTACCTTTTGAGCCTCCAATTCACCATCCCACCTCAGGGGAACGGGAAAAGGGAGGAGGGAGAGAGCGAGCAGCATGTGGTTTGGAAGGTCCCCGTGGGAGAGACTAAATTGGGGAGTACCATTCCTAACCCATGGCATCTTCTATACATATTTCTAGATAACAGCAGATATAAAGAAACCATCAGTGAGACTCGACAAATTTCACATCGAGAAGGTACCTGAGAAATGTAGCATTCCCTCTGTAGCATCCCCTCTTTAGGACAGTAATAAGACAAGAAGAATGGACTGGAGCACCAGAGTCTTGGCTAGTCAGAAGACTTGAGCTCATGTTTTGGTTTCCCTTACACATATGCTCTGCACATGTAGGCAATTCCCCCTAGACCTCTCCACCAAACAGTGATAAATACAGCAAACCTTCAAATCCAGCAAAACAGACATTGAATAACTAAGGCAATGTTACAAGTAAGAACTTCCCATAGCCTCCAGCAACGCAAGCACGTAGCAGAGCTTTGCTAAAGACACAGCTGCAGATATTCCCCACAGGAGGTATTGCGTGCCTCTCCCATCCTGCCTGTGTAGGACTCAAAGGAAAGCCAGAATCTGAGGAGGTGCTGAGGCACTACAGCATCACATACTGACATGGGAGATGTCCCTGCCTTGATGGGACTGTTGGACTGCCATGCAAGCTAGAGCAGCACTGCTTGTATTCGGGGAACAGCAAAGGTACTCACCTAAATTCAGCATTGCCTGACAGTCCCTCGTGGAAATAAGGGCACGTCTGGCACCACTGAGAATCTGGGTCTCCACCTCAATCTGCACCACTGTAAAATCAGTGTGATTTACAAAAAAACCAACCAAACCAAAAGAGCAAGCTCTAGAAAGTGTTGTAAATATATACCTTAACCAGAGCTGACCAGGAACGTAAATGAAATCTAACGGTGAGGTTTTTCACTAGGCTGGTTGGAATACGTGGAAAAATGCAAGTGGAAATGAAAACTGTTGCTGTCAGAAGACTTCACAACTTTTTAACTTCTTCATTTTCACTGAACACCTAACAGATTTTCAAAGAGCATAAATACGAATAGTTTGGGCAGCAGGGTAAATATTCAGGGCTTTACTCACCTTTTCTCTAAAATAACTGAATCTTTTCCTGGTTTTGATTAGGGTTTCTTGCTTTTTTCCCAACCTCCCCATAGCAAATAAACAAAAAGGAATATTTTTCTCTCTTTTTGTTTCCTAAATTTTCCATGTTGATAAAAAGGGCATTTTTAAGTGAGACTATTTTTCATTAAGCTCTTTCTCCCCAGCCCAAACTTTTAGATAATGTGACAGGCTATAAAGGGGCTCCCCAAATCCTGGCGTTTGATCACTTGAGAGGAAATCCCATATTTCCTGCTTAACGTCCATGTGATTTGGGATGGAGTCATAAAAGCAAACAGGAAGTTGTTCTAGTGATGACTACCTAGGGAGAAAGCTATATACAAGCATCTCTGAGGTTACTGAAAGCTGGGAAAACCTCTGGCAGCTCCTGCCCGCTGCTCCCACTCACTGCACCTTACTTGCGCCTGTTGTTTGTACAAGCAGAGCCAACCTCGAGGAAAACAACTGGAACACAGCTACAGTTTGGGGCTTCCGTTTAGCTGCTCCAGCTAGTGTGCACACAGTGTTATGCTACATCCTCACCCTAGAGAGAGAAATCTAAACACAATAACCACAATGGATGTTCTGCAAAATGCTTAACCAAACTTATCATGAACCCAACAACAATACTCAATAAATCACCTCCCCACCACAGCAGTGGAGTTCGGGGCTGGAGTACCTACAAATGACCCCATTAAATTAAGCACAGGGGAATAAAATATGTTCAAAATCAAGGGGAATTTTGTTGTTCCTGCTTGTTCTGTGTAAAGTTCTTTATAACCATTTCCCTTTTTAGCATAATTTCAAATGCTTGCTTGCAAATGATGCAAATCAAGTGTTTCTTTGAATACAGTTTGCCTCCCAGAAGACTTAATAACATTTCCTTCAGATTGCCTCTTGGATAACGTTATGACAGAAAGATCCAGGGGCGCCTGCTCCTGAGACTGGACTCTACTGAGCACACACAATAAATCACTTAAAACACCACCATTCCTTCAGCCCTTGGAAGCAGCCGGCACTGAGCTGTGCCTCTGCACAACATTATCCTGACGCTGTGCTGATGGAGGTTATGGCCAACTGGAAAACCACAGCTCGTCTCTGACTCCTTTCCTTTGATTCTTGACTTGTACTAGAGAAGCTGGTTTGTACCTCCAAGCTGAATGCACAGCAGAGCTGGCTAATGCAAATGACAGACACTGTAGTTACTGTTTCACTGGCACCGGTGCCAAGATCGCTGCCTGCTAGACTTGAATACCTCCACTGGGTGGCTAACAAGACGTGCACTTCACAAACCAGCACAGCCCTCTTCCCCACCCTAAAGGGAGGAAAGGAAAGACAGTGCCATTTTTTCCTAAAGGGACGTACAGACGGTTATATGAAATATATTACATAGGCAGAGCATCCATGGTTACACTTTTATTTCAAAGATAGCCTCCAGTAACATGTTTTCAATGACAAACCAAGTCTGAGACTCACATTGAGCCCAATCCTCTGACTAAATCACAGCAAACTGTTCACTACTCAGAGCAATGCAAACTTACCCAGGAACTCCCCTTTGCACCAGCAATTCAAACATATTTTTCTTATGAGATGCAAAAGTAATTTTTTTGCCTTTTTGTAGAAAACGTATCCAGAACCGATTCCTCAAAAGTCTAATGACGTAAAATCCAGAAAGAACCAGAAATCGAGAAATACAGCCATACACTATAAAACAAGTTACTAAAAACAAGATTGCTTTGCTGGTAGCATGACATAAATGTGGCTTTGCTTTTTGAAGTATAACTATCCTTTGTATCCTACTTATGCACAAAATTCTAGACATATACTGTACAGAAACACACAGCTGTTGTCCTATTCAGCCTGGGCTTCTCTTACTTTCCATAGGAACTGATTTGCTTTGTATCCTATTGAACTGAGCTGGGTAGACTGTGCCTCAAAACACCTCTCTTCTACTTGCATAAAAATCAAGATATTTACCTGGAAATGTCTAATAAATATAACACACATTTTCTCCTTTCCTACTGCACAGACCAGCTATGGAACTGATTTGCCTGGCATTGGCACAGAGTTATATTCCTGTTTTCAGATGTACTGTATTTGGAAAATTAAATTAGGAAAATCTTTTTAATTTGGTTAAGGCTGCTTCCTGTTTCTGAATTTGGATGTCACACACAAAGCAAGTCCCAAAATATAGTGAATTACTGGGGTTTAAGACCATTACCAAAGAAAAATAAAGTTGTGTGGTGAACGATCCATGTAAAATGATTAAGTGCAAACATGCACAACAACTGTGGAAATGTTTAGATGCACTCTGGCATTCTTACTGTACAGAGAAATAAGTGACACTGACAGTAATGCTGAAGAGCCATCAGGAGGAGCCTGTATGTGATCTATATATTTTTTTCGTAACTATTGCAACCAGCTGCTAAAGCCTGGAGCCAGAGGAAGAAGAGCTCAGATTCTGACTCCCATGTTCCCAGGGAGGAATCTCTCCTCTATGCACAGATTCATCCACTTAATTTTAATCCTGCTTAAATTGCACCTCTGTCAGCAAAGGAAACACAGTGGCTGCTTTGCTTTCAGCAAAGAGTGCTGCAGTACTAAAATGCTACTCAGAACCAGTACAGGCTACCACATCCAGCTCAAGCTTGTCAGCATCATTGAAATCTACTACAGTGCATCCCTTTAAAACAGATTAATGTTCCAAAGGGCCTTATCCATTCACAACAAAATACTACTTGGCTCTTGCTTTATTAATACAAATACTACACCCACATGATCAAGTACAAGAGGTCCACTGCCGCATCAAGATAATTAAGTCCTTTCCCCGCCTTTTTTCAACAAGATGTGTTTAGGTATTTAATTAGGAAATGCATCCCCAAAAGGTTAGTACATTCACATGTTATATTTCACTTTTTCCACACTAAGCATTTTCAAACTGCTGCTGTTGCTAATACAGACTATGCTGGGGCAAGACAAGTATCTGCACATACGGCTCTTTTACAGCTTTCTTTTTAAATTATCACTTTGATTAAATCAGGTTTGAGGGGTTAAGCATGAAAAATGCACTCTTTTATTGTAAAGGAAAAAAATGAAACACAGCCTTATTAATATGTAGTCTATTTAGCTTTTCTACCATCTCTTAAAACTTCGTTATTAACCCCAAAAGCTGTCTGAACCATGCTTGTCACTACAGATAGATAGCCTGACCCTCCCTTTCATCCCACCTCCACAACAGAAAGGTGGGAGCCACAGGGTAAGTGGATAACAGTTTGGGAGGTGGGAAGTGTGGGGGCTGCAGGGAAGCACAGCAGCTGAAGCCCAGTCTCTGCTGACTGAAGAGCCAAAGGAAAAGTTGCTCTTACAGAGGTGGCACTGAAATGCCCAGCAGGGGCACAGTTTGTGACATTTGAATTCTCATTCTGATGAAGCTTATCATAGAGTTATAATAAATGCAGTGAATGCCAGATCAGAGTTGATTCTGGCTTGATAATCACTCTGGCCCCATTCACACCACTTTGAGAATTAAGGGCTGTCTCTACCATTGCAGCCATTTCCTGTTCTCTCCTGATAACAGCGGAAAAATACTTAGCTTCGGATAAGAAGATAAGAAATACTAATAAAACAAAAAGTGTATTTAGGTCTGCTGAGAAGCTCACAGGAGGATGCCGAGATGCAGTGATAATCAATCTGCCAGGGAGTGAGGGGGGTTGGTCCACCAACCCCTCAGTTAACAAATTCATTTTCTACAAGGCAATGGAAAAGGAAGGTATGAAAGCACGAGTCCCAGGAATGCTCACAGCTTTCTTAGCCTGCTTCAAAAGCTAAAGATAGTTGGGGAATTGAGATGAAACATATATGTTTTTGAAATGTATAAATAGAATAGAGAGAAAACTTTGCCTGGTGCTATATGATGAGGAAACTTCCTGAAGAGGGCACAGTTAAACTTTTGATTCATTGCCTCACTGAAGCACCACGTACACATACACACATCCATGAAGATCCCCACTGCACACACCAATCAGAAAATCCCTCAGCCCTGGGAAAAATGCCAAAACCAGGTCTGCACCCAAATTCTCTGCCTGGTCCTAGCAATAAAAATAAAAGTATACATAGAAAAACAAGTCCAAGACAAATAGCTATATCCCAACCAGATTCCCTGGATTTTTCACTCTGCTGTGGAAGTTTATCACACATCACACATTGGGAAATGTTGCTGAAGAGCTCTCCACTCCTTTCTGGATAGGTGAGCACACCTGTGTCCTGTGGCAGATCCCACAAGTGTGTTGCCCTTTGCAGCGTAGGAACAGGGGGCCTGGATCCTCTGCCCTCGTGGCATTTCTGTCACACAGCATTGTGTCACAGAGTGTAAGTGTGGAAAGGAGAAACCATCTGAGAGTGCGAGGTATGAGCCCTGTGGCACAGAGATGACCACTCTGGAAGAGCCAAACATGGGGGGGGGGAGGGGGGTCCTCTCTTCCCTGCTCAGGCCATCTGTCATGCAAAACTCCCATGTCCTGCCAGCAGAGCAGGCTCCTTTCCACTCCAGGTCCAGCTACCTGAGAGGAGCTTTCTTCTCCAACACCCCCTGACACGATATATCTATATCTACACAAACTGATATATACCCACTGACATGTAGGTCTACATGCATATGGTACTATAAAAACCCCTAAATACAAAATACCAAACCTGTCCTATCTTGAACATGAAACTGACCAGTGAAAGGAAACGGAATGGAAGACACAGATTAAATGTGCCACGGTGCATAAGGGATTTTTGTACTCTCGTTCTCTGCTACTCCCTTTTCATGGCCAGATATCTGATCTTCCTGTGATATAAATTAGCAAAGGAACATGACTCTGAGGGGATGGAGTAAGTATCATCAGGAAATGGATTAGCACTATTACATGTACAGACACGGTGTTCAGTGCACCCAGCCCACCAGCTGCAAACCTACAGCTCCGTGCCTGGGAGAGCCCACAGAAAGCCTGCCAGGGGCATGGGGAGTCAGAGCAACCAGCACTGCTCTCCTGTCAAAAAGGCCACAGAGGAATGCACTTTGTAATGGCTGGGTGAGAGCACAGGGTCAGATCTGTGCAGTTTTCACAAGTGCCTCTCCACAGACATGATGTGGGGAAAACCAAGCATTCTTACACTTGTATTATGCTAGCAACTCCAAATCAAAAGTTTGGTGCATGTTATTACTTCTTGGTTACATATATGGGGAAAATAAACAAAGAAGCTTCTAAAATTCCTTTTCTCTTGTTAGTCATATAACTGGGAGTTCCAAGTGCTTTAACGAACCCGCACATCCTTGCTTGTATGCAGCTCTGCCCACATGCAGCAGCAACCTCTCTCTTTCTCTCTCCTGTGTTCCACAAAAGCAACACATTTCCACATTAGGTCTAACTCCCGGAAAGAAAGAAGAGAAGCACCGAGAAAGTTTGTCCAGCATCAGCTCGCAGGAGAAAAAGCCTCCTACTGCGGCTGTCAGCCGGGTGGGTGCCACACCGAGCCAGGGCTCTTTGTGATGCTCTCAAACACCCCTAAACACGCACTGAGAAGCAAGATATTGCCACTTGGAAAGGGGAATTTATACAAGGGCTACAGGGAAGGCAGATCGAGATGTACTCCATAATCCCCGACACGGGAGGGGAAACAAAATCTCTAAACATAAACACAGAAAGACGGTAACTCCCTTCGGGTGTATCATGTTTTAGGCAGGAAGAAGGAGGGCGTGGGGGGCTTTGGGGGGTTCAAGACTGACCGGCGATTGCAGAGCTCCAGGGTACGACTGTGCCGCTGCGGAGGGACCCCCGCCCCGCACCTGCCTTTCCCACGCACCTTGCCAGCCCTCCGGGGCGCACCGGCGCCGCTCTCCCGCCCCGGAGGGCGCCGGCGGGGCTCCTTTAGCCCGAACTTCCCCTCCGCTCCCCATGCTCCATTTGAGGACGGAGTGCAGGCAAACGCCTGTCCCGGCCAGGCTCAGCACCTACAGACCCGACCTGGCCGGTGCGACCGGACGCCCTGGACCCCGGTGGGGGTCGTGCATGCGGGGAATTGCACATACAAATACAGGAAAAAAGATAATCACGGCATAAATTCGCATTTCTAGCCCGCACCTGGCGGACGTCCCAACCCCTCTCCATCCATCCATCCATCCATCCATCCATCCATCCATCCATCCATCCATCCATCGCCTTACCTTGCGCCGCGGAGCCGGGGCGGCTGGCCCCCAGGACGGCCAGGGCAGGGAGCACCACCGTCTGCAGCAGGTATCCCAGTCCCAGCCCGCAGCGGGCCGCTGTCCCCTCCAGCCCCTTCCCCATGGCCGGGGCAGCGGGGGAGTCGCGCACAGCCGCGGAGCCTTCCTGTGCCGCCTCTGCCGACCCCGTCCCACCTCCGGGCGCGGAGCGGCGTGGAGCCCCCGCCAGGCGCTCAGGCTGCGCGGAGGGCGGCGGGGCGAGGGGCTGCGCTCGGACCGGGCGGGCAGAGGCGCTGCATGGCCCCGCGGAGGGGCGCGGAGCCGGCGGAGCGCTGCTTTCTTCCCGCGGGCGGCTCGGCGCGGCTGCCTCCACCCCGGGGGTGGGCGGGGGCCGGGGCCGGGGCCGGGGCTGGGGAGAGGGGGCTGCGCCGGCCGCCTGCGATAAAATGCGAGCCGGAGCGAGCAGCAGACCCAGAGGGAAGGGGGCGGGGGAGGCTGGGAGCCACCCGCCGCAGAACCGGCCCCCTTTCGCCTCCTCCGCCCGGGCCCCCTGCGCGCACACCCGCGGGCACAGGCGCACGCAGATGTTGGTGCGCACACGTGCGCGCCCGCACACGCACCAACACACGCTCGCACCCCCGCCCCAGCCCACCCGGGCAGGGCAGCTGGGACCAGGCGCGGGAGCCGGGGCTGCGCTGGCTGGACCCCGCCAAACCCGTGGCTCTCGCGTCCCCAGACTGTCCCCGTGGGCCTGACACCGCCACACACGTCTCCAGGGCTCTGGGCGACCAGGAGCATCTTTAGGGAGCCATCAAATGCAGGATCGGGGAGCCCCACGCCGGACGGGGGATACCAGTCTGCTCCCACAAGCAGCAGGGCAGGGGGGGAGGTCGCACCAGGAGAGCTGCTGGAGAATCCACTATCTCTGGGGAGCATCTCCCCGTTTGCTCTCCAGGGCCTCTCTCTTAAGGCTGGGGTCACTCCCTTCCAGCCCTTACCCTTCCACTCTCCTTGCACCCGCAAAAAGCTGTCCCCTGGCCTCTGACTTCACCACGTGCCCATCAAATCTCACTCAGAAGGATAGCGGTGCCCACACCTCAGGTTCATTGCTCAGCCAGGGCTTGGTCAGGTGTTACTGTTGCTTTCTATGACTTCCCCCCCCCCCCCCCCTTGGTTGGTTTGTCTGTTTGGTTTTTGGGTTTGGGGGGTTTTATGTTTGGTTTGGGGTTTTCTTTTTTAAGTTGCCCTTCCCTTTGCAGAGCCAAGGTGGGCTGTCTGCAACCATGACAGACCTCACACACACCAGGTGTGCCGATGCCAGGGACTATAGCCTCGGAACTGTCCCTACGCCACGGTACTCCAGAGAGAGTTGCTTTCTCCAGCCCAGAAGTTCCCTCAAGCAGGGCTGCGTGCGAGGCAAGGAGCACTGTTTTCCTGGGAGGCGTGGCTGGGATCTTCCCAGTCACTCTGGTTTTGCGTTCCCTTCCCTGCCCCTCCCACACAGGAAAACAGTTACCAGCCTTGCTAATGCTGCAGGAGGGCTTCCCGGGGGCCAGTGGAGCTGCCTGCCTCCAGGGAGACTCTGTCCCACCTGCCCCCTGACTTTAATGTCCTTCCTAGGGAATTACACGGACTGTTCCCATCTCATGGTCTAGCGGGACAGCATTTTTCATTTTTTTCTCCTCAACAGCAGCTGACATAAAGCTACAGTGTGACAGGAAAGCAAAGAGCAAAGTCCTTTTTTTTTTTCTTCTTTTTTTTTTTTTTTCTTTGTACAGGCAAAGAGCAAAGAAATGGGGCAGTTTTTTTTCTGGGCATGCCTGGAAGGTGCCCCAAGTAGGCTGTGTTTCAAGTCCAACAGGCTGGTTTTTACCCTATAACCCTCAGTGATACTCTCCAACTGGAGCACTCCACCTTTCCGTCTCTCTGTTCTACATCTTTTAAGGGGGCGAGTCCCATCTGCTTCAAACAATACAGCACAGGCTAGGAGATACTAAGGCTCCAACAAAATCTGTGATTTAAGTTCCTGAGGCTGTGAGGCTTTTCCTTAGGTGAAAAGGAAACTCTCAACTTGTAACCACATTCGAAGAAAAATGTGAGTCCTGAACAAAAACTTTTTTGATTGCAGATGCTCCCCACAACAATCCCTGACTTCATGCTCCCTAACTCAGATACTCAAGAGAACAGTTCCCCATGTATGCTATCTATTTGCTAGTTTTGCCCTAACTCTGTGAATTGGGAGGATCTCTATTTTTTTGGGTACTTAATGTTTCCCCTTTCTAGGGAAAACTTTTCAGAGGCAGGAAGAGAGATCCCTGAAAGATGTCACACATAGAAGACATATTTGTTGCAGTACTAGCTGACGAGCACATCTCTCGCCACAAGGGAAGGGAGAGGGAGGGCTTGCTTCTCCAGTAATCGGAGTTAATTTATTTTTGATGTTTTGAGGCCTCCCAGGAGTAATACCTATAGTTCCAGGCTTGGTTTCTAGTTAGTAGCTCAGTGACCTCATTAAATAGGTCCATCCCAATTTCAAGATGATGTCTCTGCAGCCCTACCCAGGGATCCCTTGTGGCTGCCAACCTGTCAGCCTCTCTGCCCTGGAGTAGGTGCAAGGAGGAGCAGTGCTGCTTTACAGCTGTGACAGAAGTGATGGCAAAGAGACCACAAGCTCTCAGCTTGGGAAGAAAGTACGTCTTTTTCCAGTACCCAAGGTGTGGTGGACAGTGGAGGAACAAAGGTACTGCAGCCTGAGGTGTTCAGTAATCACCTTTTTACTGGAAGTGGATATACCTTGGCCTGGAGAAGATGGGTCAAGCAAGAGCAGGCAATAACTAGATAGGGGTCTTATCTGGAAAACATGCTTTCAAATCTTTGTATGCTCTGTTATGCGTAAGAAAAGGCATCCAAGGATGCTCCATGTGTCTGCATCACTGAGCTATTTCAGAAATCCAATATACTCTGACAAATGACACTTGTGCTTGGGCCATCCCTAATGCCAGCACACTGGATTTCCCTGTTCAGGAGCAAGTCTGTCCCAAGGCTCTTCATTTTTCTCCCTATGAGATAAACAGAATTATTATCCCAGCTTAAAAAACTTCAGATTTGACATGGAGATAAAGGATTGAGATAATTCAGGGATTTGGGGTTAGAAAGTGCCAATTGCCTGGGTTTATTCCAAAAGTGGGTGTTTTGTTTCCCTGATAGAACCTGGCTGGGAAGGTATTTTCCATCTGTCTGAAAAGTTTGTAATTTAAAAGTACATGTAATGTGAGTCTAACATTTTGTCCCCTTAATGTCCTTAAAAATCACTCCATACCCTTCATAAACTCATCTGAAGCAAATACCAGTCTCCAATTTTCATACTTGGACAGAAATATCGAGTGTCAAAGAGTCTCCATTGGAAAGTGGCTTTAACAGCCTAACAGGTGTTGCCTTTTTCAGGTAAGTTCAGGAAATCTCAACTCCAAATTAAATTCCCCCAATAGATGGTTATAAAACCTAGGGTAACATTTAAAAAGTTTCTGTGTAACGTGTGTATTTGTCTTTGCTGTATTTTATTGCCCAAGCATCTGGAGTTGCACTAAAAGAATCAAAATCAATTAGGTTGTAAAAGACCTCTCAGACCATCAAATCTAAACCTTGACTGATCACCAACTTGTCAACTAGACCATGGCACTAAGTGCCACGTTCAGTCGTTTCCACCACCTCCCTGGTCAGTACATTCCAATGTTTAACAACCCTTTCCATTAAGAAATTCCTACTAATGTTCAATCTGAACTTCAACTGGTGCAGCTTGAGGTAATTTCCTCTTGTCTTTTTGCTAGTTGCGTGGGAGAAGAGGCCAACCCCTAAGAATGAAATAGTATTCTTCAATAAAGGATTGATATTAAAAACAATAAAGGATTGATACTAAAAACAATTTCTGAGAGTAAAATATATTTTGGAATGCTTGGAACCAGGTAAGATCTGCATCAAACTTTTTGAATCATCCCATTATTTATCTGAAAGTAAAGAAAAAAACCCCAGAACTACACAGGCATTTGCCATGTCTGAGTGAATTAGGTGTTAGCATTCTATGCCTTGCAGAGAGATGAACTAGAGAATTTGGAGGCCTGGATGTTCTAATGTCATGGTTCCCAAGAGTCACAACCTGCATTGTTATCCCAGAATTTATTTCATTCCAAAACTGCCACTACAAAATGGTAGTTGATTATAGAGAGTTTATAGGAGTAACTAAGGCTCAGAGGGATAAAACAGTTTCTTAATCTATTCCTCTACAGTATATTGTACCAAACCAGATCCACTGGACAAAACTAGTTAGAACTGGTTCCAAGTGGTACAAACCAGTTCAAACTGGATCCAGGTGGTTCAACTGGATCAAACCAGTTGCAACTACTTCAAACTGATGCTAATCAGTTCAAATCAGATTCAACTATTCCAATGGTTTCAAACCTGATTCAGTTGGATCAAATCAGTTCCAAGCTGTTTCAAACCGGTTCCCAATGGTTCAAGAGCCCCAATCCTCATTGCAAAGCTTTTCAAAATTAGATTGATGACTTTGGAGCTGAGATACTCAGGTCCCCTGAGTTACGCAGGACTTCAGTAATGCTGGTTTGAAGAAGGAGAATCTCTTCTGCATTTATAATTACGATTAAGATTCGTTAACCCATCCTCTCACTGAGCATTGTGTTCCTTGGCAGGTGCTGTCACCTCTGGCCCGAGGACTGATTTTCCACACAAATGTCAATAAGGGATGAAGATTCAGGCTACCCACCAGGTAATCATGATAGTCAAGATGCTCTCGGCTACTGCGACACCCCTAACGCAGCACAGCGTATCTGAGAGGGGGCTGTATTTTGCATGTTCCTGCACGAGCTGTTGGCAGTTCTGGGGAGCATGTGGCACACACACCTGCTTTTGGCTGTGCCATTCCCCCAGGCTCTGCCATGCTGCTCTTATTTTATGACAGAACCCAGCACAACGCAATCCAAAAAGCAGGTGTGTGACAAAGCTCTCACTTCACTGACATGCCTGCCCCAAGCTATCAAGTACTGCAGTTCGCTCTCACAGTTTAGATAGGCAATTACCTCCTCCGTGGTTGCTGTGTGTGATACTGTGGATCAGCAAATGAAACTACCCTTCTGATATCTTACATTTCAAGAGCAACACAGCTTCATTTCCAGTAAAAACTTCTGAGTGGTTTTTTTCACGCTGGGAATGACTATTTGCGGTGGAATTGTGGTCCGAGGAAAATTTCTTTCATACCTACTGAAATTTAATAAAACAACTTATTGTGTTTCATCTTCCAAAATCACTACTTTGTCTGCTTATTTATGGAACCAGATTTTCCAAAGTACATCCTTACTTATGCACTATAGTAGTGTGCTAAATTTTCAGTCTTGGCATTATATTAGCAAGTCCACGGATCAGCATATATGTTAATAGTGCCCACTTAAACAGTTTAAAAAGTGTTTTACCTCATAACAACAATCACTACAGAACTCTGCTGGATCACCTGGGAGACCATATGATATCCTGCTCCTGATACCTTTTGAGGTGCGCAGCTCCCATTTGTTTAGTAAATTTATGGCAATTAACAACTTTGTTGTCCTCATCATTCTTTTGAACAGCTTGGCTTTTCATAATATCTGAAGAGGACCTTCTTGAACTAAAGTAACTGTACTAAAGGTAGGGCCAAATTCTGCCTCTAGACATGCGCTGGATACTGTGCATATCATCCTGTTGTATCCTACTGCACATAACATCCTGTTGCCATTTGTGCAAGAGGATACTGCTGGAGCTGGGGACTTGTATGCCTAGGGAATAAAGGCAAAAAAGTCAAAGGTGTTTAAGTCTCACTTTCAGGGACATCGTATTTTTGAATGGTAGTGGGACTTAGGCTCCTTGCCCATTTTTGAATTCTGTGTCCTCCAGCTACTGCCAAAAAATGCAGCCAAAGAGGTTTTTCTTTCGAGTCGTCTATAAACAGATCACAATTTTCTTATTTACTTATTCTATTTTCACTTTTTTGGTGAATATTTTCTCTGAGCAGTTCCTGAGCTGTAGCTCATTCACGAACAATTAATCATGAGCATTTGAAGCTCAGTATTCAAACTACTACTTTCCTTATTCCAATTGCGTGATACAATATCAAAACACTTCCCACCTACAAATATTCTGTAACCAAGGAAAAAAAAAAGAAAGAAAAGAAAAAAAAGCTTAATCATTTCAGTCTCTATCTGCCTGAAAAATCACTGCAGAAATACCAAGGGTGAGACCTACTGTCAATTCGTATTTGTTGGGACCTGAAGCGAGCGCTGCCCTGGCTGTTTCTTCCAGGCAGCTCCGGCGGCGCCGTGCGGCTGAGCGATTGCGGTGCCTCCCAGCAGAGGGAGATATGAGACACCGACTCCGGCCCCGGCTCTCGGCTCTCATTCCGTCTCCGCAACAGATCGATGAGTCATGAATGTTTTAGGAACGTGTCAGAGTCCCATGGCTTCTCATTATCTAAGCATTTTATCTGAGAACAAACCTCTGTTAGGCCCGTCTCTGATAGTGCATCATTCTACACCAGGTTTCCGCCGTTTCTCCCTTCGGCTGAGGTGAAGGACAGGAGTAACTTGAAATATTTCGGTCTGTTGCACAACAGTGTTATATTCTTCTCTCTCTGTCCACTCGGTATTTACTATTGTAGCATTGTGACTACATATCTACCTCTGAGTTGAGTATTAATGTGACTGAGGGGTGTCAGTCTCTGCCCCAGGATCACCTGATTCCAACTGACATGAGTTTCTCTTTTCTTTACGTAGTACTAATTTCTGATTGTCCCGTTCAGGGTACAGTGCCTCCAAATTTCTTTACAAGTGTCACAAGAACCCTCCCTCTGATGTCTCAATACTACCTCACTGTCCACCTCTCCCTCTGTGGTTTTTCCCTGCCTTAGTTACCATGAGAAAATAACATAATTGCTTTTAGGATCTTTGTTTCAAATTCTCTCTGTAGGTGTATATTCTCGGTTGCTCTTACAACGTGTTATTTTATGGATTTTCTTCCCTGATGCACTTTGCAGAAAGCAACATTAGAAAGAATTATAATTACAGTATTTATTAAATCACTTCTTAGGGGAGGAAAATGATAGCTTGCAGAAAGAAACTCAGGCAAAATAAGTTTAAGAAGATGCAGTTCTATGAAGAAATCCATTTTCCAAGAAAATTAACTGTTAACATAGTATTTTGGTGCTCTACAATAGCATCGACTTACATACACACCTGTGTAGCATTCATTTCTCTTCTAGATTAAAAAATTTCACAATGTTAATTGTTACAGATTTGCTTTATAGTTCAATATATTTGCAGTTTCATGCATGAACTATTTTGTGAAAACTGATCACATTCAGCAAACTATGGGAGTTTGAATACATGGCAATGTCCCCAGCCTTCCCATTAATGTCTAATTTGTGAGGAAAACCAGCTAGAGCAAAAACAAAGAGCCTCACTTTGTGTGTTTGTTTGTTTGTTGGTTGTTTTTTTTTCCTCTTATGTTTTGAATCCTGACAAACTACTCTGTTGTACAGTGGGTTTGAAATGCAACTTTCCCTACTAGCTGCTCCACTGTACCTTCCCAGAATGCATGAATGCATTTACTCCTGCCAACGTGTAACCCAATAATCTTTTTTTTAGCCAACAGAAAGAAGCCTTTATAGGGAAACCCTCAAATTTCTGAGCAGTGTGTGACAGTAGGAGGAAATCTGTTGCAGTTGCCTGTAATAGAAGCCCAGTTGTGTGTTTTCAGTCTTTTTTCACCTGGCCTCTTAGTGGCAGTGCAATTAGAGATCAAATGTACAGGGAAAATTTATCCCAGTCCAGTAATCAAAGCAAACATTATATAGATTTTGATTGCTCCAACAAGAATGAAGTCTTTGTTAACTGAAGTAGCTTTATTAATTCAAATGAGGAGATGTATTTATTCTGTTTTGTGAAGTGCTCTAAGCTCTGTGTGCATTTAATGCTTATGAATTCAGAGATGAAGGACTGAAAAAGTTCTATGTCAAGCTGTAGAAGAGAAACTGTATCATTTCCAGAATGTTTATTCTAATGTTCTTTTCCAAAGGCAGTTATGATACTTGTAGTTATCATTATCATCTTATGAAAGACTTTAATGTTTCACAACGGCATGATTTGTTTAAGTCACATAATTAACAACATTCTTGACTGTTTAGCAATAATTAGTTTGTTTTCATAGAAATACTCCATTTCATCTCTCTGTACAGAGGTTGAAAAATGATGGAATAGCAAAAATGTTCTGTCTCACAGCTGAAGATGAAAAGTTTATGAAAATAAAATCACCCACAATGACAACATGTGATCCTGTTGTAAGTATGGCCTTTAGCTCCTTAAAGCACATGCAATTCACTGTTAGAAAGTAACTTAGATTTGCATTACTACAGTAATTTAAATTGACAGCCTTAAGATTTCTTTGTCTGAAGACATTACTAGGAATTCAGCTGTGCATTTCCTCATGGACAACAAAGATAACATCAAGCAAAACATGAAAAAAAAAGAGAAGACTCCGCTTGCTTCCAAAGTCTAACCAGGATAATGTGTGTTTCCTGTAACACCGTGAGAAAAATAGTTTAAGTTTTGTCCTAAGTAGATGCAGCTATTCTGTGTCTGCTCTTATGTCAAATGAAGGTCTGCAGAGATTTACAGAAACCAGCTCAGGCCCTTTGGGAATAAGTCTTCTATGCGAAAAACTTTGTGCTCTTTCACCAATCGGACTCTACTACCATAAAGATAATAAGAACTTTATTTTGGTCAGAGAGCATTGCAGGTTATCTGCAGCTGTCTGGTTTATTACCACTTCAATTCGAGACCTACATTTTTATTCATTGTTTCTCTTATGAGTAACATTTAGAAAAGTAATATCAAATAAAAGGACCTGTGGCTGTGGCCCCGCACAATGCTTTCTTTTATTAGATGTCTCAGTTGTTCTGTGTTCAAGGATGATTAAAGTATCTTGAACAGAGTTTCATAGTTCATTTCATTCCACATGCACTCACAAATTAGTTGATGGTAATCTATTAATAAAAACTTAATATTCTGCATTATTCTCTATAGAATGTTGCAGAGTTTTTACTCTTTTTTTTTTTTTTTTTTTTTCTGGAACTATACACAGACTCCCTTCAAGCGTATGATAAGATACAGATTACAATACTGGCTTGATAATGGCCAAGATTTTGCTTTCTCTCTAAGTAAAATAAACTCTGAGATGTGATACTTTACCTTCATAACTAACATATTAGCCATTATTTAGTCTTGAGATTATTAAAACCAGTTTTAAAATGTGGAACAAGAATTTACCACTGAAAAAGAGGATATGGTAGACTCTGTTTTCTTGGTCCCAACAAATCAGTACCAGCAATCGTGTTATCTGCAAGATTAACATCCCTAAAAGCTCCTCCTTCTCCAGACCACAGGAGGTAAAAAAGGGAAGAACTGGATTTTTACAGGGTTACACCAAACAGATGTGCCTGGGGACTCATTGATTTCTCTGGAGTTAAATTGTTCCTAGTAACAATATCAACTCACCTAATGATCCCTTTGAAAAGCAACTTTTAACGATAAAGTGACCAAGATAGAAGGCATAGGCTGGAAGAGAGAACACACAGGAGGGGGACAAGACAGCACATTACCAGATAGTCCCAACATTCACAGGGGTGGCAGTAAGTTCATTAATGACTGGAGCCCTCTGATGCTCTCTGCCTGCTCTACATGTTCTCAAATGTGTCCTGGGAGAGGAAGGCCTAAACTGCAACTAAGAAAGAGTAGCATTATGGAGGCTGCTGGCTGACTTGTTATCCTTTTAATTTTTAACAGATAAGGAAGATTTGGTTAGAAGAAAAATGGAGAACCAACCACAATTTACAAGGATGAGCATGTGGGAGGACTGCAGGGGATGGAACACTGTAAAAGTAACAGGACATAATCTATAAGCAGCAAGATCCTGTTTCTTAGAAGGCTCAGATAAATGATGTGATCATAACTAGGACAGGATTCACAGTTACAAGTCAAGAAAATATTTTGTGATTCTTGTTCCTCCCCACACCTCTAACATTTCAGAGATTGTCAAAGTCCCCAAATCCCTCCAGGAGCACAGAACAAAGTAGCTCACATATCTTTAGGCATTTTTCCTCCTTTTTTGTTGGTGGTTTATTTGTTTGTTTTTGTTTGTTTGCTTTTTTTTTTTAAAGTTGGGGTTTTTTTGTTTTCTTTGGGGGGTTTTTCTTTGTTTGTTTGTTTGGTTTTGGTTTTGGTTTGTTTTTTTTCCTTCCCCGAAAGGAATTTATTTTTCTTTTAAGTTTACCTTTATTCCACACATGCCTTCGATCTTTCTCTGCAAGGAAAATAATTCTCACAGTGATGCCAGAACAGCACTGTTTTGCACAGCAGTATGTGCTGTAAGCTGGGTTACCTTTGAATATGTGGTGGAAAATTCTGTGACATTTTGTAGCTAGCCAGATCTTTGTGTATGGTAGAACTCCAAAAAAAGGAGTTCAGAGCATGCAAAGGAGACACTGTGTAGTCTTACTCCATTTTGGCATGTGTCCAGACCTTTTGTTACCCTTTTAAGGACATTCTTCTGCCCTAGGAGTGCCATGTGTCCTTAATGTTTACAAGAGAATTAAGATTACCAGTGATAGTGGTCTTAGGATCAAGAGGCAAGTCTACATTCAATACTGTGTTTATACTCCTCGCTGGTTTTCCCAGAATTAGTACACACATCAACGATTCCATAATGTATGAGTAAGATCTGTTTATTCCTTACCACAGCTTCAGCATTAATCATTTGTTCTTCTCCAAACCACCAGTAAAACTCTGTGCTGTGGAAAAGTACTAAACTATGTGTAGTGCCTTGGATCAGGATCAGGCTCAGACCTAGTCCAGATTTAACAATACAGTTTTGCACATGAGCTCTCTGCTCCCAGATAAAGGAATATGGTCAGTTTTCCATTCAGCTGTGCCTTGCTCTCAGTCAGGAATTTTGGAGAATAAATTTTTTAGAGACATCCAAATGTAACCAAATACAAATTTTTGAGAACAGGAGATGATTTATGTTGCTGTTTTAGCCAAAATTATAGAAAAATAATTACAAGCTGTGAAGATCCCTAATATTTGCAGTGCTGTAGAAAGCTGCAAGGCCAAAGGTAATGGAGTTTGCTTGGGTATTGGATTGGTGTCACAATTACTCTCTGCTGATGAGTGGCATATTTAAGAAACCTGTGTCAGCCTGGGGATTATGATAGAAAGAAAGAGACATTTTTAGATCACTGCATCTAGTGGATTCACTGGAAGCACTGATAAATAGACACAGCTGGTGGCAGAACTAGAAGCTGAGCTGTCCTTTATTTCCTGTCTCCTATGAAGTATTAATATCAGGTGAAGTGGATTGGTATTAAGAAACAAACTGAAAGCAACTGGAAGGGGAAATAACAAAGAATAGAACTAATATTTGTCTAGAGTTGCCTAACATCCACAAAAAGCATGAGAAGCCTCCACTTAGCTTTGTCTGCTACTGCTTTCCTGAGAACTTCAGCAAATACCACTCGGTGAGCTAACTCCTTCACAGCTACTGAAGTGTTACAGTACCTTTTATAGCTACTAAAGTTTGTGTGTTCATTAGCAGATTGGCCGTGCAACTACACAGCCGTTGCTGCAAATCACTGTGGGTGGGTGTGTTTCTTCAAACCCAGGGCCACAATACTCAGTATGGTTTTCACCTCTCACTATAACACTTTTCATCTGGACCACCTAAGTCCCTGTGGTTTTTAATTCAGCTGGTCTGCAAATAGAGATGCTGTTTTCCCCATGTACAGTATTTATGTCCTTCCACGTTTAACCCTGATAGAATCAGTGCTAAAGGTGAACATTAAACCAGAGAATGATTCCTTTAATTACATCTGCTACTGACACAAATGTTCTTTATATCCAGAATCTCCTGCTAGTACTCTTACTACCGTGTACCTCTAGTAGGAAAGCAAGTGTTCACAGGCTTAAGGAATTCCAGATTCATTTTATTGATGGTAATTCTGTTAGTTGTGCACTCTGAGGCTTCTCCTGGAGCACGGGCTGGTTTGGCTAATGGATTCTGCAAACAGAGCACATATTCAAGGGGAATTCTCCAGGGAACTGAAAAATGAGCCATTACCCTAATACAGACATTAGGAAAAAACAAAAGCAAAAAAGCCATCCAAAACTTAATGCAAAAATATTTGTAAAGTGTGGTTCAGCCTGGATGGTGGAATTTTTAGAAACCTTGCTTCAATGTTTGTAACCCAGTTTACACTGAGTGAGTACCTAATCATTTGTGAGTACCTAAACCATTTGTAGGTGGCAGCTGCCACAGACTGAGAAACACTGACTTAGGGGACTGCTGGTAGCCTAATCCACCCCACTGCAGAAACCAGTGCCAGTTGATGGCAAAGGAAACTACCCAGTTGTGCAAATCCCAGCACACAGCAAAAATTGTGGCAATTCATTTTCTCATAGATTACAGAGTGAGATCTGATGAGCCCATAGGAAGTATCTCTGGGGCAAGTCCAGAGAGGAGCTCCCACAGAAATGCTTGCTACAGTTTCAACCAAAATTTTGTGAGTTGCCTCCAGAGAAAGCCAAGGGCAGAAGTACCTGTTGTCTGCTGCAAAGTGCCAGTAAGCATGACACAAAGAGGATTAACAATGCCAAAATTTGGGAACCTGAGGATTAACATTTTTGGTCTAAAGCCACAAGGTTTTGTGCTTCTGGGTTCTTCAGGTCATGCTTAGTCTGGATGTGTCTTAGCTAGCCATTTAAATTGAACTCATTTATCCCTTGAAAACACAGAAAGGTTGGAAGTTGATCTCACTGCCTGAAGGAGGGATAAGTTAGACTGTGTCTCAAGAACATGTTAGGAATGACAATCAAAATCTAATTAGCAGCACTGGATGATACTCCAAATAAACAACAAGGAAATTTGTTGTGCAGATTTTTAGCTGCAGAAGTAGACAAGTAGTAGATAATGTGCAAGTTAATCACTGTTGCTGCAGCAAATAGACTAGACTGTAAATACATAAAAAACCCACTTAAGATTTCTTCTGCCAAATGAATTATTGTCAGACCAGACATTAAGGCTGATGCTGAGGCCAGGGCAGCCTCTTTAGGACTTAGCATCTGGTCTGATTTCTGGTTAATTAGGGCTGAGAAGTTGGAAAGTTTGCAGGTCTGTTTTTGTTTACCTGCTCTGAGGAGTTAAATTAGGTAAAACCCCAGGCTGTCAGTTTTCTATCTTTAATAATCGTCCAATAAAAATTACAGAGAGGCTGAAAGCCTCTGTCAGCTCAGACTTGTTACTGCAGGTCAGGTCATCTGGAGAGCCAAAACAAGTGAGGATCCAGGAACTTTAAGCATTAAATGCAAATTGTCTTTTGTTTAACCGTTCTTATTGAAAACTATAGGAGATCTGCAAACCATATCCCAAATAAGGCAATTAGAGGGCTCTTCATTCAGTCTTCTTAGTTTACAACCATAGTCCTAATAAATGCTTTCATTAATTTGATCAGCAACAGCTCCTGATCCTGTATCTATCCAACCAGGCACTTCAGAAATGTGACTAATGCTATTACTATTCATGTATGTACATCCTGCAATGTGCCTAGGGCCGAGATCCTGAAAGTTCAGCATCTAAATATCTTTAGAGATTATGGCCTACATTAAACAGAATTGAATTTGTGATATATTTTCGCATAATGCTTCCAGAAACTACACTAATAACTGTAATAATCCCTAACCTAGCTGTTATAACAGAGGGGAACCATGTTAGAATTCTAAGAAACAGAAACACATGGAAATATTTAGAGTATGTCACCCAACATTACATATTGTGCATTTTAATTGCAAGGAAGCTGGGACTGCAGTGCAAAACAGCAACACTTGTGAATTTGGACTGCCGTTACTGTCACAGTTTGCAGAGTACTACATTTATACACATTTTAATGGTACTCAAAATAGAATGCCAGACCTTCTCAGCTTTACTTGCTCTGTAAAAAGAATCTGAAGTCAAAGTCTAGAACCAAAGGAAATTTTAAAAAAAGAGATGAAGAAGGAATGGAAAAAAGAGGAAAAACCTATGTGATGCCTTTCCTGGAAACAATTCCATGGAAATAGTAACGATAAACCTAGTCTAGAAATAAAGGCATATAATCCACTGCTCCATAAGGAAAGTAGATCTTTTAACTACTGTAAAGCATGTGAAGTACTACCTTTCAACAGTTAAGCATAAAACAAAACTTTTCATCTTCAAAACCAGAAATCTGAACACTGGACTAAATACAAATCCAGTGAGTTTCATTAATCCAATTCTGTACACATTTTTAAATAGCCATTTAAAACTCTACTTGATTACTATTTACATGCAAGTCTTGTAATAGAGACCTGGGCTTTCACACAAATATGTACTTCATGACTTTTTGACAGCAACTTAGTGTATTATGAAGGAAAAAGAAAAGGAGGCAATTTATCCCAAAGATGTTTGGATATCTTCTTGCTTGTAATTCCACACAGCAGTAAAACACCTGGCAAGAAAGGGAAAAAATTGTCCTCTTTTTTGCGTATGTCGAATTGTAGAGCCCTTATTAATATTCATGGCCTCTCCTCCATCCCACCTTGAACAGCTTTAACTACAGCTGAAAGGCTGAGTCTAGAGCTTCAGCAGAGACCTTTATCTTGGCACCAGCTTAAATTCTGCTTCTCCAAAATTGTAAGAGTAAATTCGCATACACTGAACTTATAACATTAAAAAGATATGCTTTCTCTTCCGAAACACCACAATCCCTATTTCTGAGCTTATTACAACTTAATTCAACTCAGCCACGACTGGGCCAAAGCTGTAGAATGAGGTCTGCATACACTAGTGTGATGCATGCTGAATTGCAGACATGGTAGATGTGAACTAGAATTTGAGCTACCTTTCAACTTGTTGGCAATATTGTTTTTTTAAATCATTCCTGTAAATGCAGCTTTTCAACGCGTGAGGCCTAGAAATGACTCACCATTATTGGATAATTCTTATTAATTCAAACTTTTATGTCACTGCAGCACCTCTGCTGAGTTAGCCCAGTTTAATCAGGGTGCAGGCAAGCTGCATACTTGGGAAGTACATGGAGAAGTTACCTTTCTTTTCAGAACATCTGAAAGTGAGTTCCAAGATACTGACTGCAGTGTCTTGCCTCACATCCCTGCCTCAAAGATTAACATTTTGCCAGTAATAATCATCTGAGCTCTTATTCCTTAATTTAATTTTAAGACAGTGACATATATAAAATTAAAATGTAAAATTAAATAGTTCAAAGGAAAGGACTTTATCTCTCACTCATGTAGTTAATGAGAGATGTGTGTTATGAAAGCTGTCCATAGAGATGTCTAACTTAAAATGTAAATTAAAGTTTTGGTCTCAGACGTTGGAGCAACTTCAGAACAGCACCGACTGTAAAAACTTTCAGTGATGCTAAGATCTTTCTAGGTTAACAAAAGGAGAGTGAAATTGTTTGAAATTCTTTGGCACAGGAACTGGACTTGAATTTCTTTAAGCAGAAATGGATTCCTTGCTATACTGCCTTGCAACTCAGACCTCTTATGGCAGTGGTGTCATGTAAAGAGCTACAGAGATTTGCACTGTAGTTGTGCTGCGTGTGAAGACAGAGTTTTTAAGGACATATAGACATCTGTGGAAATCTGTGATTAGGTCCTATATCCATGTAGGGCAACAATAAGATTAGTGGGGCTGAACTCAGCTTCAGGATCTGTCCCATACTTCTTCATGGGCCTAGAATGCAGAAAACTGGGGAAAAGCTCTGTAGCAATTGTGAAAATATTGTCTGAGATCTTCCTTTTTCCTATGGCATGGACGTAACAGTGTCTCAGATGATATAGAAATTATTGTTGTAATGATTGTCTTACTCAGTTGGGAAATATACTGAATTTGCCTAGGGGAAAGAGGCAGGACAAAACACTATTCTAATGCAATTATTTTATATGGAATGCAACAGGTCATGTAATCACAACGTGCATTAAGCATTGCATAATTACATTTTTTCTTTTGTATCATCAGGGCAGTGCAATAGCTGAAGTACAAGACTGCCATGAGCTGAATAAAAATACAACCAAGTTCCAAAATATTTACAATTTTAGCTGAATGTAGCCTGCCCAGGATACATATCCTGCTACCAGATCTGGATATGACTTGTGCACAGAAATTAACTATCCCATCCCTTTGGTAGAAAGGATTCACGGTATGAGGGTGCAGCAACAAGCTGCCTGCTAATCTTGCTTCCCTGGAGGCCCTGCTGGCTTGCTCAGCACTTAAAGTAAGTTAGATAAGTGCTTATTTATCACAGCGACAGGCATTATGAATATCCTGCTTGGCTGTGTGCATATGGAGCTGCATTAAGTCCAGGACAATTTACATGTGCATCTGGAGGCAAAACATTCAGTGCAGTTTCACCTGTTAACCACACATGTGATGACCTTCCCAGCTATCCAGCTAAAATGCCAGATGTTCAAAGATGCCGAGCTGACTCCTCTCTGCCAGCACCTACCTGGGAAGCACCTATGTTGTCAGCAGATCTGCACTGCAGAAGCAGCTGAGTGCCTGCTCTCTACACTCTCAAGTGGCATCAACGAAGACCTCAGGCTGGTGGCCTTGGGGACAGCCAGGACTTCCTCGCTGCTCATATTCCCAACAGAATCAGCGGGAATTCAAAACCCTTTGAGTCTCCCAGTTCTGTGCCCAGCCCAGCTGCCAACAGAAGTCTCGTGCCATGCAACATTTTGGAACCAGCCTCTGACTTTGCTTCTAACGTGACCTGAAGCTGAGCCATAGGTGAAAAAATTTTCAGCTCTGAGTAATCACATTGTCTGCATCAACATGATTAAGCAAGCAATACATTCAGAGCTTTGCATATGAGATAAATTAAAGCTTTTTGTTCAATGGCACTGAATGCATTTGAGTTAAAAAGGGTGTATAGAGTGTCCCTTCAGTAACCCTGCCTTGTCATCATGATACACCACCCTGTACTCCTAGGGCTCAGAAAGATTAAGAGAAGCATTTACATCTTGCATTAATGAAGCAACAGATTAAGGGTTGTGCACTCTGTTACTGTTTGCTTATTTGTATTTATTTATTTATTTTACAACCTAAGTGAATCAAAGTTTCAGTGGGCTGAAGAGGATGATCTCAGCTGATGTCTGGAAGTAATTTTATAATTGCTCAGTAAGTCAGAAATTACAAAACCTACTTTTTTTCCCCCATGGTACTGAGACTACCAGTTGCTGCATTTCCTGCCATGCTCTGTGCTGTTTTTACTCAAGAGGTTTCTTTTCAAGGGGAAAACTGTTAACATCCATGACTAAAACAAGATATATTGTGCAGAGGAGGATATTTGGTTACAGAAGAAAAAGACTGGAAGAAGGGGAGAGAAAATAAAAACAATAAGTAGTGACTTAAGCCTTCAAACATTCTCCCTTTTTTCTTCTTCAATACTGCTTTGAGGTTTGTTTTGGAACAATTTCTCAGCAGAAGTCCCAGGGTTTCTCACAGATGAGAGTTATTATTTCCCCAAATTGTTTTTATTATCTGGTTGCAGAAAGGAACACAGTTACTTTCTCAATCAAAAGGCACCTGTAACCCTACCGTCATTAGAGAGGTTCATAGTGACTCTCAGCAATCTTTGTATGAGGAAACTTTGCTGAAATTGACATTTTTAACAACAAAGCCTGGTGGCAAGAGGGGCAAACCTGATCTCTCCTATTTAATCCCAAACCTTCTGTGAACCCAGCAGATAACACTGAAGTTCAGGATTACCTCCAGGTCTCTCTCCTGAGGGTTGACACGTAATTATTATAAATCCCTCTTCCTCATGGTACTGCAATAGATAAAGGTAAACACAATGAGTCAGATCGCAGAATAAACAATTACTGAGCTCCTTTCAGAGCCATTAAAGTATCTCTCTCCCTTGCCTAACATATGCTGTCTGCTGTCTTCTGCTTGTGTGACAGATGATCTGCAGCCACCACTGACATTTGCATGGTCACCCCCAATTTTTACTTAGGAGTAGATACAGCACAAAGACAAGCTGCCATGCAAACAGAGAGGAGGCTGGATGCAATGGTCCAAACAGCTAGCCCTGTGCTTGATAGAGTGTTTTACTCCCTGCCCTTTGCTAGAGAAAGAGGTTACATATGACATACCCAAATCAGGTCAGTCTTCTGTGGCTGCACACCACCAACCTCGTTTCTATGGTCTCAGGTGGGATCTGTAGGTGATATTGCAATAAACTTAGCAGGGAAGTCATATTTTGTATTGTCCTTTGTCTTTTTACAAGGGCATTAGGCACTCTGAGGTTGGCCTCAGTTAGGATTATTACTTTTTGACTGGCAGGCTCCAAATTACGTCTCATCTGATTAACTCCTTTTATAGTTTATTTGCAGGTGTCAGTGAATGCAGTGGGGCTGCCTGCAAGCAGTTCTTCACTGTGACAAACTTAGAGAGATCAAGTGGCTTGCCAAACTTTTTTTTTCCAGGATGCCTGCTGCATACAATCTGTCTTTTTGGCATATACAAGCCTTACGATCTGCATGCCCTCCCATCATCTGTTATTTGGCTATTGTCTTGTTTAAAAAAAGGTTTTTGGAACTTAAAAGTCAACAGGTGTGACAGAGTGTATGAAGGCATGCTGTACAGAAACATGACAAATTATAATCTTTTTGCTTAAATTTTTATCCCACTAACAATTGAAGTTAAAAATAACATGCATACAGAGCCCTGTGACTTTAGAAAAAGTTCTCTAATTAATAGAGCTTCTAATTAATGAAGTCTTACAATCTGTGTTGGTTATAAGTCATCCCAACTCGTACACATCTTGTTGTTTAAAGCAAGTCTGGTATCAAGCTGATCTGTCAAGCATTTCATACACGGCGTTTCTGGAGTAGGGGCAAGGGTTTGACCAGCATCTAACCCACATAAGCAGCTTTGAACAGATGGGACTGGAGACCTGGCAGCTGAAACACCCAGTCTGTTCATCGACTGTGGGCACAGAGCATAGCCTGTCCAGAGAGATTTTGCACCTAGGCTAGAATGCCTATGGCAAAGGTGCTGTACAAGGAGATCTGTGAGCATTTTAGAGCTCTGAATCCCAAATATCAGGGATGGTGAAATGCCAAATGGTAGGGAGTATTAGTGCCTCATTAAAGTACTCCTCAGCACATACTTCTGCAGAGCTGTGTTCCACAAAGAGAGAAACAATTTTTTGTCTCTTCTGTTGCTTTAGAGGTGATAAGCTAGCAGAGGCTCTGGGAGCACACACCTCACTAAGACATATGGCAACGAAGAATACACACTATCTTTCCCTCTGGTTTCTCCTTAGAGACACAAAGGAAAAGAAAATTAATGGGTTGTGTTCCATCACATACACTGGCTTAGATTGAGGGGAAGGAAACCACATGGACTCCCCTTCCAAAAAACTAACCAAAGGATGAAGAAACAGGCTGCCCTTAATATAAAGGACGTGATCCAGAATACCTACCTTGTATCCCAAAGTGCTGATGTACGCTTATCTTTAAGCATCTATAACTCCCCGCGCTGTGCAGCTTTATTAGGATAAATAAGGCAAACATATCTGGGGCAGAATATGGAGACAAGCAAGGCAAAAAAAATACCTACATTTTTATGATTATTTGCAGGAGATTGATTCTTCTCAGTGCCTTATCATCAGTCTTATAGTCACTAGCTACTTTGCTACACTCAGGGTCAGAGCAATCCTGTTTGTCTATACTTGTTTGTGCAAGCGTGGGTGAGGTAAAACGAAGCATGAAATGTCAGGAATATCAGTGCTGTAATTCCACCCTCGTTGCTTCACATTCAGATTTTCCTGAGTTCCAGGTACTGACTATTTCTTCCTAAATGTGTCATTGCCTCTCGTACTCAACTTAATCCAGGCAGTGCCATTAGGTTAATTCAGAAGCTGAGCACAGAATCCTTCTGCAATATGCCAAAAAAATATCACCAAAATAGGTCTGTGGAAAAAGAACTTTGTGATGAATTTTCAAAGCCTCCTATAAATGCGTAAGGACTTTGCACTCTATAAATATTTAAAACAAATACCTCCCAATACATAAACACACTCATTTCCTGCTGATAAACCCAGACGCATCAGCAGGGGTGGAGGGAAGGCAGTTATCCACATTCAGATGTTGTTTAGCATATCTCTAAATGCAGTGAAACTTTTTTGTGTTAATTCTTCCTTTTCACTTATCCTTTTCATCATCATATAGCATTTCAAAAATGCAGGAGATGTAATCCAGCTCCTAATCTGAGCTAATGGGAACTGTGTCTAATTAAAAACTCATCAGTGTATAAATATGTTTTGTTCACAGCAAAAGAAAAAAAAGCCCACAAAACACAACCCTTAAAAATTCCATCAATATTGCTACTTTTATTTCTTGTGCATGATCTGCACAATTAGAGAGCAATTTACCTCAATTAAACAACATCACATATGTGCAAGAAAAGTCTTGTTTACAGTAAACAGTTTGGGAAGATGAAAGGTGTTTTCTAACATGGGAGTCAGCTCATCCACTACTGAAAAGTAACAACTCAGGGGTAATAAAGTAGCACCTGACAGCTCAGTCTAGTATTACACAGCAGCAGAGAATGAATAATAATAATAATAAAATGGTATCAAGTACTATCTATCAAGGAAAAGCTACACAGGCAGAACGTTTCTCTGTAATGAACAGTGCATCTGGATCATAAAGGTCTTCAAACAATTAGGTCTCATTTTTCCATCTCAACTGTACAGTGCCCATTCCCATCCTGTTTGCCTGCTCCGATTCTGATGCAAGTTGGATTCAGGGAGCGCACGCATTCAGCAAGTGCCACCATCGTGTCTGAGGCACTTGGGCTCCTCTCAATGCTCTGCTGAGTAACTGAACCCTGGCTCTGCTCTTCTGACCTCGTGCCATCTCTGAAACAACACAAGGACAGAAAATATAGAGATCTAGCTCCAGCATTCTGAAGTCTGGCATGGTCCCAGAGCTCCAGGAGATGCTTCACTGCTCATTCCCAAAATCTGCCAGGTGGTGGGTGAAAGCCCAGAGAGCGTGCAGACTGCTGTCTTTCCAATTTTATCGTTTGAATCCACTGCAGAGCTCAAGTAGGTATGTTGTTTGCTTACCACTGTTTGTTTGCATTGCTGCATTTCTACCATTCCTACTTGGAGAACAGCCTTCCTCTCCCCACTTCCAGAACAATGCCTCGCAGGGAAACACTTACTAATACACTTGGGAGAGCTCCTGCTGCCTTTGCATGGGAATGGGCGCCGATTGCATGTGGAGATAGAGTCAGGTTAGATTTCCGCTTTCTAAGTTCAAGTAAACTTCTCTAACTTATTTATGTATGTGGAATTAACTTTACATTTAAAATAGGTCCTGTCCCCACAAAGTCAGAATAGCAGGAAAACGCTCCTTGAGCTTTAAAGGCTTTAACTCTTGCAGATCTGGAGAAGCTTCTTTTTCTCCCATAGCAGCCAAGAATGGCACAGTTGGAGATGGGTCAGGAAAAGTGGAGGATTACAGAGATAGGGGTACAGACCTATGACATTTTCTGTCTGCTCTTACAGGTGCAAGAAGGTTTTATTTTCCATTTTTGTCCTTTACCTTGCCTCCTTTGCTCCAGAGCATGATCTTCCTATTCAAGCAGTGCAACAGATTACCTTATTTTGGTACCATATTGATCCCTACCTGTAGCTGACAGCATGCAAGGGTTGTCTGGATTTTTTGATGAAAGTTAAAAGATTTTTATTGGTGCTTTTTGCCATGAGACACAGATGAAGCCTGTGCTCAAAACCCTGAGCCTTGTTTAAGCACACAGTGACAGGGTCATGCTAATTCTTTGACTCTTTAGGCCAATTTATTCCATTTAAATTAACACTACATCAACAAGTCCTTGGCCTCTCTGCGGTCACTAAGTCTGCCAGCAGTGATGATGACATTTGCAAATGAAACCTTGCCTGCTGTGAGCTGCTGGGTTGGAAGGCAACTGCTAGACGTTTGAATCTAACGTTAAGCAGAACTGTGATGATGTTTTGGGAGTGAACTTGTAACAAGATTCCTATTTGTCTCAATTTCAGGGGTACTGCATTACCTCAACAGCCAGAATCACACTGTGAAGCTTGTCTTGTTACACTTTACAGAGTATATATATCTCCTTGCATGGTCTATATGGTCTGGCATCTTAATGTATTTATTTTAATCTATTCCCACTTCTATATTTTTAGTTGTTCTTCATTCTTTACCCTTTAACCACATTTGATTATTGCTTCTCTTGTCTGCTCCCACAGATGCAGAAATGAAGAGAATTTATTTGGTTTCCCTTCCCCCAGGAAGAATCTGGGGAGCACATCCTTCCACCTCTTTCAGTCACCAAACTGAGATAAACGGCTCGTTCATAAGCAGGTGATGCACTATGATGACATATGCTCAGCTACAAGAAACTGTGAAGTATGCATGGTAAAATAATTTACTCAATATTTTATATGAATTGAAGCAGATTCTGTTCAAACAGAGCAATATCCTGCCAATTGTATGGAGAAGCAGGCAGAGGCAAGCCTAAAAGGCTTTTTTCCACCAGATCTTTGCATAAGTTTTCTACACCTTTGATTCAAAAGTAACAATAGGTATTAGCGATTATATACACAGGGTCCACCTCCACTTTGAGCTCAGTGTGGCCATTTATACCTATCCTAAGCAAATACAGAACAGACTGAAAGAGGCAGAACTCTGCCCCTGCTTCCTGGAAGTGTACAATGCACACTGTAAAGGAGATAGAGCCTCACTGTGCTCTGCTGTGTACACCGAGGTGCCTGATCCATCAAAGGACTGGAGGAGCATTAGCAGTGCAAGGGACTGGGAGAGGTGGAAGGAAAAGAGACTGAAGCATTCAGTGGTTACAAAGAAGCACTTCCATGTATTTTTGCTTCAATGGCAGAGTATAGCCTGATGAGAGGGAAAAGGAGTGCAACATGCAGACATCGGTGATACTAGCAGAGGGAAAAGATGGAAATTGTGCTGTGGGTAGACACAAACCAGCAAACTGGAGTGGCTTTTTTTCTACTCTAAAAAGAGGAGAACTTCCACACGTACCTGCTAATTAATAGGGCAGCCTTCACTGGCAGTATCAATAGGAAGTGCAAGTCCTAACTAGTTTGGTTTCCTTTGTACAATGTTTTAATCACTGAGCAAGCAGTAGATAAGTGTGCTGTAGAAAAAGCTATGATAAATATTAAATTTTCATACCAACACAGAGCTTCTGCCTCCGCTCCTTTGCTGACAAATTCTTGCTATGCAAGAAAAAGGATAATTAATGGAAGAGATTCAGGGCAAAAGATACAACATGAAGGCAGAGATTCTGCTGCTGCTGTTCTTGAACTTCTCACAGGAATGCTCCTGCTCTTTTTTGAACATCTTGCCAATTAATATTAATTTCCAGTTGTTTACATCTCCTTCCCCAGGGTAGGGAAGTCATGGTCATTTTTAACAGCCTATATAAAGGCAAGTTCATCTGCTCCAGTGGGGTGATGGTTACCTGGCATTATGCAAATGGAGAAATTAAGGCTCTGTTCTAAATTAGGCAGCAGTGGGGCTGAGCTCTACTCAATCTAAACAATTTCCTGATCCTGCAGAACATGCCTGGAAACATTCCTTTAAGCTGGGTTGGTGGAAAGGCTTGGCTGTGATCATCTGGATCTCAGAACCAAACCAGCAAGAAGAGGTGGAAATTCCTCTGTGTGACCATCTAGACTGTCTCTTGAATTGCAAAAGTTAATAACAATCTTTAAGAAACGGTGGATAAAAAGATGAGAGGGAAATATCTATATTTCAAATAGTTGGGTTTTTTCCTTTCTGTTTACTGACAAAGCTGGTTGGAGAAGTTCAACTTTTCTATTTAAAAATATGCTGAGAGAAAAGGGAAACACATTTCCCCTGCATCTTCTTTTGTCTTTGTGTGATCTCATAACAGAATTAATTGTCACTTTGTCCTTTATCTGGGAAGAGGGAAGGTTCTGATTTGGAACAACATTGCAAGGAACACACAGAAGCAGAAGTGGGCGTGGGTCTTTGGGACTTGGACAGAAAGATCAGTCGCTTTTGGATCAGAGGTGCTGGCAAACCATTGAAACAATCTGTTGAGGCAAAGAACAAAAGGACTGCACAGTGGATATCAGGACTGTGTACTGCCTGTGACATGCTGCCTACTGCTCAAGGTTACAAGCCTAATGTACACAAAATAAGGTCAATCACAGCAGCGTCTGATGCATTCAATGTATTTTTGGATGTGTGCGACTTCTCAATTTCACACCTGCGCAGCAGGGCTTGATTCCTATGTTACAATTGCTTCTGACTCAGTAGGCATTACAAATAATCAGTGCTCCTTGATTTCTCCACCTCTCTTCCCAAGAAATCTGTTACCTACACTTGGTTTCATGCCAGATCAAAAGCAACTAATTCCATTCTTAACCCTGAAGCTGTTTAATCATTTCTCTCCTCTTCTACCCTTTGCCCTCACTGTGAGAGGATAATGACCCATATTTGAGTGGGTCTGTAACAAAGGCCCTTCACCACACAATTTAGTAGTTTACAACTCCTCCAAAAGCTCTACTGGATTCACAGAGAAAAAATAGCCTTAAAAACAGGTATTAGAATAGCAAGAACAGTCAGTCAAATTTGCTGCCATGCTAATCACTCTTCCTAAATTCCATGCATTTGGGGTCTGAAAAAGGGGGTCTCTGCTCTATTTCTTTAGGCAATACAAAACACACTGAAGATATTTCAGTTCTTCCTGCACCGTGCTCACACATAGACTGCACAGCACTCCTGCACAACTGGGTGAAGATGCCTCCCTGCAGAACTATCCCCTCTTCCCCATGAGCAAGTGGGGTGTACTTTAATTACCTACCTAACAATAAATTCACACCAGGTACCAAAACACATGCAGGATACAATTACTGTGGCTTACCCTACTCACCTAACTTAAAGCTCTGTTGGTTACTATAGATGTTTGTTTGGACCATAATTGCCAGCCTGCATGCTGTAGCAGTGATCCGGAAACAAAAGAAGCTCTGTGGGAAGCAACATACTTCAGGGAGGAGAAAACTTTGAAAAAAAATTTTCTCATAGTCAGAGAAAGGTCAGGCAGGGTAAGTAGGGGTGAGATCTAGGATCAAAAATCTGATGATTCCCCTTGGCTTGCTCTTATTGGTGCAGACAAACACACAAACACAACACAGCTTCTCACAGCCTTCCGGGCTGCATGTGCTTTGGTTCTCCCTCCAGCAGTACAGGCAGCTAAAGCTGAAGGGTAGAAGTCCCTTACAGATAAGCAGCAGCCGCAGTCCCATGATACCACGAGGGTCAGCAGGGCTGTACCTCCAACTGGAATGTGCATGGCTGCTCCTTACAGTACTGTTCAGGAATGTTTGCCTTGGAAACTACAATGCTTCAGCCTGTGTTCCTTAGCAAAGTCCTGGAAGAGCTGGTCACTGAGGAAATAGCCAGGTACCAGGAGCCCTGCCTTGTAGAAGGGGGAGTTCACATAGCACATTGCTATAGTTGGCATAAGGGGCTGGGACTGATGTAGGTTTAGACAGTGCACTCACGTATAACATACATTGTCAAAAAATCCTCTTATCCTTCACTGATCCAAACTGCTTGCTCTCAGTGTTCCCAAAGACAGAGAGATGGATTAAACAGATCACTGAATTTGTGTGAAACCATTGTAAATTTGCAATATTAAATGGGTAGCCAGTATTTTACATAAGCAGGCTGGACGAAGTTAGGAAATGTTGTCTTGTGGCTTTCAGAATGGAAACATTTATAGAGGTGCTCCAAACATCTGTGACTGGAAGACTGATATAGAGAGAACAAAGTGAACATTGCTGGCGTTAAGTGACAAATTTTACATTATGAGTGACAAACATGTATTTACCAAGGACTCTATGTGTCAAAATTAGTCACACTTTCTTTCCTGTTTCATCTGATTTCTGCATGTTCCTTGCTAGGAAATATCATAGGCATTTCAAGAACAGAGGACTAGATACCTGGTCAAATACCATAGTCTTATTTCCACTCTGACTCTCATTCACAATTCTTTTTTTTCCATCACAGCTGTGCTCCAGGTGTTACCTCTGCTACAAAGCTTCAGTCATTTTCAGGCTATCAGTAAAAGGATCTTGGTGAATTGAAGAACAGCCCTAATAATCAGCAGGAGCCTTGACCGTGTTTGTAGCAGATGCTAGTTTATACGTATCACACCCTCTATCAAGGTACTTCATAAATTAATAAAATGAAAACATTTGAAATATCATAAGTGGTATATAAAATAATAGAGAAAAACCACACAAATATTTCTCATAAAATTCCTTAAAATGGATTCTAAGCATCTCATTTTATTCATAAGGATTCCAATCTACAGCTGACGAACATTCCAGGGAAAGAGAAATAAATTAATCAACCCTTCCCCTTTATAAAGATCAAAACAAACCACGTGTTTCATCTCGTGTTTAGCCAGAAACAAGGGATAACTTTTTGAAGTGGTTACTAAAGGATATCCACCTACCCCTGTCACAAGTTTTGCAACTGGAAGGAGCCCAGGTGGCTCAAACAATGTTTGCCTTGAGAGAGCGACTACCTTTTCCTGAGCTGCTCTTGGTGCATTCGAGCAGATCAATTGTGTTCAGTCAAGGTGATGATGTTCATTCCGCAGCACCTCCTTGACCTGCAGGATATTTCATTTTTCTGCAATGCACTTGCAGTGGCTGCATGGGTAAGACACGTCCCTTTGGCTTGCTGTTTGTCTGGCAAGCTTATGTTTCCACAGGCATGTCAACACCTCCTTGGATATTAGCAGGTCTACAAATGTTAGTTTATGCTAATAAGTAAGACATTGAAAAACAAAGGAAAGGTCAGAAACTGTAGTTTTATATTAAGTGTGATTTCCCAAGACAAAATAAACCCGATTCACGGCACATGCTTACAGTTTTCCAAGAGATATATTTATAGCTGTGAATATGTACTTTGGCTAACCCTATTGTAAGCACAGAGAAGGGAGGAGAGGAGGGTTTTTTTTCACTTTTAAAGTAAAAGAGGGAGGTTAATTGGTTCTGCTAGCTGAAGGGCTATGTTCCAGGCAGCGGGAGCATGCATTGTAATAGAAGAGCTACAGAGACAAATGAGCCAGTCCACAGGATGAAAAAATCCACCTAATGCCTTGGGAGAAAGAGGAAAAAACCACCAAGGCACAAATAAAATAAAATAAAGTAAAATGAAATAAAATAAAGGCAAGATATCTCTGCCTACTTCAGGTACAGTGATATTAGCCATCATCTCATGCAAATAATAAATAACTGTTTGCTTAGAAGGATAAAGAGCATATTGTTTGGGTGCTGTAATTGCTAGAAAAGGCGGTCAAGTCAAGACTGAAGTATGGCTTGGTTGTCGCTGTCATATTTACCCTTTCTGGCCCTGAGACTCTGGAGCCCAAAGTAGCTAAAGGCATTCCATCATTAAAGGTTTTTGTCATGATCACAAAGAACAAGTCTCACTTCTTTTCTCCCCTTAAATCAGGGATGAATGATTTGTGTGAGCCAAGGAGCAGTGCAGTAAAAGTAAGCTGGAACAGATCTCATAGGCCTTGCAGGAAAATCACTAAAGAAAGGGACAGTTGCTCCAAGGCAATGTTTCACAGACATTGGCCATGACAAACATGCACATAAACTTACTACAAAATATTTACAGAAGGAAGGGGAAATCTTGATTAAAAAAAAAGAGCCTCTACCTAATTTTCTTGTTTATCCAACTTCTTTTTTTCTGCTTAATTGCAAGGAGGAAAATTATCTTTAATTTTCTTATTTCTTCATAGGCTGTGTAGTTTGCTGTCCCTCTATCCTTTCATTCTTACCTCCTTTGGCACAAACTACAATTCTTCTTCAACAGAGACCTGCTTTGGAAAATCTCTTGTACTTACCATTACTCTTCACTTAAGGTCGCACATCCATTTCCAACACTGATTGATGATAGTACCTGGTATCATCCCAAGCTGCACAAAAGCCAATGAGAGCTCCTGCAGTAGCCCATGCCCAGGAAAAGTGTTAGATACCACTTACTGCACTGACAAAACTGCTGTTAAAATACTAATAATTTCTCTCAGGTCTTCATTTCTATTCACAGCATTATAAAAGCTCAGGAAGTGGTACTATCTCTGTGGTACAGATGGAATTTTATGAAAACTTACAGAAGGAACGATATGAGCCAGCACCGGTGTGTGACAGCAATTTCCTCCAGACCTGGCTGGAGCCAGAATGCACAGAGATTCAAAGGTGCTTCATTCAATAGGAGTTGAGACCCTGAATAGCTTTCAGGATCCAGAAGAAGCAAGATCAAGATATGGATGTCTGGAAGATATTTTGGTCTGACTCTACACAGACCTAAGTTATTTGGGGTTTTAAGTACCACTTTCAAACATCATCTTAATGTGACTGCTTAGGATCACACCTTCTCTGTGATTTTCATAGGAATGTCCACTTGGATGGACAAGAGTTTGCAATTTGGACCAGACATAGTCTTTTCCTTCTAATAGGTAATTTACTTTATTGGATGTCACAGCTCATGAGTTTAATAGTCTTCCCTGTAATTGCTAAAATTGTTAACATTTTGCTTTCTGCCCTACAAAGTACAAAACAGTTTAAAAATGTTTATCACTAATGCTAATGGAAGGTTTGGAAACTCTGCTGTGCAATTCCACTGTGCACTGCTGAGGTCAGAGTCTTCTTTTCTTGTGCCTCTTTTTAAATGGACATGGGGTAGCAAGTCCACTTTTCCTTTGGTAGGTCAGCTGTAAAATTTTACTTAATAACTAAAATAAAGTTATGACATTGTTTCCACTGGGATTGAACAGACATGTAACTGAGAGAAACTCAGAGAAGGAGACTAGCAAGGAGTCCTTTTTCTTTCCTTTCTTATTAATAAAACACGAAACCATGAAGCACTGAAATTTCCAAATTTCTGTTATATTTCACAGGGTGTGAATGCATACTTTTTTCATGTGCTTGGCACACATCACAATATATATTTTTTTTTTGCATGTTGATATATTAAAAAACAAATCTTAGAAATTGTCCATCTGATCAAGCATTGCTATGTGAGCTTCTAGTTTTTGTAAAAAAAGGTGGACACTGTGTAGATTAGACACTTTTTTTCTCATAGAAAATACTGTGCATTAATATACATAGTACTCACACACACATAATATTAATAAAATCATGACCTAGCAGCCACATGCAAAAAATATCTTCTGTGGAATTAAGCATTAACATTGAAACTATTTTGCTTCCAACATATTTTTATTCTTCTGGAAGGGGTGACTTGTGCAAAATTTTGTGTTACTGTCTTCACTAAAAGGCTATGTTAACATTTGCTGAGCGACCTAGTTTCCAAATTTTCTAGTTTCCCCCTCTCACCTCAATAATGATCATTCTGCTGTGCTTGTATTTATGTTAACATAATCATTTCTGTGTCTGCCTCTTGTCACAAAGCACTGGTAGGAAATTTATGGGAAAGCATGAAAGGTGTAGATTTCTGGTTAGTTTGCTTTTAAATTTTCAGATGGAAACTGGAGTAGTTTTATTTCCTGATGTATTGTTGTTGATTTGAGGTCTTTTACAGAGGGACACGAATAATGGAGTATCAAACAAAATAGTTCAAAAAGAACTAGGCAGGACAGTGGAAAAACAGCCTTTTGATTCTACCAGTTTAAAAAAAACATATGTGGAATAAGAAGAGAAATTAAAAATGTAGATATTTTTGAATGAAGACTTATAGCATTTTCCTTTAAAAAAATATTTCTAAAACTTCCAAGTTAAATACTCACACTTTTTCTTTTATCTTAATTCTTTTTATGAAACAATTCAGTAAAGCTTAATGGAATACACATCCCCTCAATTTACATTTTTCACCAGAAGAATTGCTTCAGCTAAAAACTGACACAGCTCTGAACAAAAGAAATTGAATACGTATTATTTTGCCCTTACTGTGATTTATTTGCTTCCCTGAAAGGAGAAATCTTTCTGAGTCTTACCATTTGCCCAGGTGAATTCAGGATAGTTAAAATGGAAATATTCTGAGAATAAAAAAAAAAATAAAGACTGGGAAAAAAAGCCACAAAGAGCTGTTATAATCATCTGAGAATAGTATTGTATGCATGGTTGAAAAAGTGTGTATTTTTATTAGTTTAGCTACTGGGATGACCAAAAAACAGTAACTTCTCATTCACTTTTATGGGAACATAAAAGTTAATGATAAAACTTCATAGAAACCTAGCTTCATTGATGTGTCTGTTTTTAAGCTAAAGAAATATAAGCCATGAAATGTGATTCCATAACCCCTTTTAAAAAAATGTTTTAAATTTTGTTTTTATTTATATGACTTAGATGAAAAAAGAAAGGAAAAAAGAAAAGAAATGTTATTGTATTTAGATTTTTTTTATTAAGGAGATCTTTGAAATCTCCACTGAGACTTTCTGTTATTATAAATAATTAAATCATTTCAGCAGATAATTTTTTAAGAATTCTTACAGTTCTGTCTTTTAACTAGAAGTTTTTGAGCTTTTATTTTCTGTTAGAAATTGCTCATTGGGATTTTAACTTCAACAATATGAATTGTTTGAACTTTCAAAAGATCTATTTAATAAAAACATTTAACTAAAGCCTGTTTAGTACATTTATAGAGTAAAAATTTATTAAAATGTCATTAAAGTGTTAGAACCTGATACTAGATTTGTACATTTCTTAGAATGGAAATAAAAATATTTGCTTGTCTACTATATGCCTGTGCATATTCCTTAGAAGAGAAAATGCATTTTACTCATATTATAGACTACATTCTACTTGCACTACAGAAATCTTCAAGTGCACAGTGGGGCTCAGGAAATGAGCAGTACCCATAGTCAACAAATGTCAACTAGAAATATCAGACTTTGCATTTTTTTATTGTTTGCAGACAAGATGGAGAAGCAACTGCCCCATCCTCTATGCTAAAATTGGGCTAATCAAAGACATCAATCAACCTGACTCCGTGGAAGAGGTGAAAACCTGTTATAGTACACTGAGTTGTCGATTTTAGTATTCAGCTGTGCACCACTGGCATCAGGGGCTAGAATATCATATAGTGTATATTAAATGAAGTTCCACTCCATGCAACACTCGCACATCAAAATGAAAGTAAGAGCTCCATTTAGGACAGGATGAGCAGTATAATTTCTGTTCAGTGAATTCCCACAACTTGCACCTTGTGGGAGAAGTGAGGCAGACTGACAGAAGGCTAGGAAATTAGTTCTGATGTGTTTTTGCTTTCACATCAGAAAATATTGAAATAACCACTCCAGACAAATAGTTACCCTTTGCAAAGCTGCCCAACCTTTCTCCTTCATTTCCAGCTCTCAGTCTGAGAATGGGAGAGAGACATCATTTTGCAGAGGTCAGACTGCAAAGAACAATGCCATGCATGACTAATGAAGTGCTCTGATTCATGAGGAAATTTTGATTTACATTTCAAATCAACAGTGATTTCTACCCAAAACAGGTTTTGAGCAAAGAACAAAGTGAACTGTGCATTTCTGTGGAGGTAGTTTGTGAAGCATAACACGCAATGGCTAATCTTTCCTATGTCTTTTCTTACCACCAAGATACATGTTCCTTCTTGCTAAAAGAACACAGCAATTCATGAGAGTGACCTGTATTTTCCTGTTGGTTCCATATATATCTAAAAAATTGTTTATTTTCCAGTTACTGGAATTACTTTATATAGTGTTCTCTCTTACATATAATTGACATAGATTGTAGTCCTAAATACAGGATGGTTTCCATAATGGCTTGCAAGGAGAAAAGCAAGGCAATGCTATCACAAACAAAACTTTCTCATCAACATCAACATACTTAAAATATCCTTGTTTTTATCTATGAAAGGTTTGGTTACTGTACTTCCTCCACCATTTGAGTTTTGCTCCCTGTGCAGGGTATAAAGCTGGCAGTCTTAGTTATGGTTCATAGAAAAACCAATTTTGCTCTTTTTGCTTTCTTTTTTGCTCATAGGCTTTGCCAAGAATAGGTTCGTAGTGCTCAGCACAGCTGAAAGGGATGGGCTTTAGTAGCAGGGAGTCATAAATAGATGCAAACCCATGTGGCCATCACCTCTTCTGTGTACTTAAAGAACAACACACTGAAAGAACAGCAGAAACACTTTGGGAGTGGCTCAAAGCATCTTCTTTGCTCTGGCAAAAAAATCACCAGAAAGCAGTCCCTCATTCAAACCAGTGTCCAGCTTGCCAGCAGTGGAGCACGTACCCAAAGTAAATTCCTCCATGAAGTTTTGGGAGTGGATGCATTTTGAAATAAGCTGACATGAATTAGTGACAAGGATGTATCTTAGCTTCTGTCTTATTTTGGCTAGTCATGCCTATCTGGCAGGCTGCGCCTGAGCTGGGCTCTGAGCTCGTTCACAACAAACCTGTAAACACAGCTGCAGCTGCCAGTCCAGATGTGACTCCAGAGTCTTTGTGCGGCTCACTGTTTACTTCCCTTTGGGGATATCCAGAGGGAAAAAAAACCAATGGGAACTGAGGCATCTAATGGCAATGAAGTTGCAGAAATGGTAAAGTAGGAAAGATTTTACCCTGCCCAAATGTTTGTTACAGATTAAGTTATTTGTGCCAGACAGAACAAAGATGGATTTTCAGGTGCTAACACTGGCAGCAGTTGAAAGCACTGGCCATTAGGAAATTCCTAGCACATTTTGCCTCTGACCTCTGTGAGGAGATACTCTAAACTCTCACAATGTTGCCTTCACAGGTACAAGTTTTAAATCGCAATTGCGATTTAAAGCTGGAAGCATGCACACTGCTGATTGTGGGTGAGGTGCCTTTTGCTGGTTGCCTGCACTTCAGAGCTTTCCGTTTGCCCAGTGGGGTGCACTCTCCACGTATGAGTACCACATTAAATCCTAGTAGAAGATTATATGGATGACAGAAAGTACTAAATTACTGAGGAATGTGCTACATAGAAAGAGGAAAAATGTGAAGAAAAATGGCACCAAAAATATCACACAAAATTTCTCCAACAATAAGAACTGCCTCAAACCCTTTATTCTTTCCAAAGAGTAAAACGTGCTTTGACCTTGTCTTCAAAGGTAAACCCCAGAGCATCTCGTAGCAAACCACTGTGTTTTGCTCTCTCCGTAACTTTTTGTCTGGAGAGCAAAAAAAACATGAAAGCTGCCACTGTGGCCTAACACGTCTTTGGAATAGTCATGGGTGCAGAATAAGGACATAAAAAAGTATTAAACAGAATTCTGTGATTAGATACAGAATCAAAGAGAGTAAAGCAAGGAGATAAAGTTTAAAAACTGTGTTTAAAAACAAGTGAAAAAGACAAAGAAAGAGCCAAGACACCTTTTCTTGACAGCAACTCCACACAACTGTTTTCTTTTGGGAAGGGAAGGGAAGGGAAGGGAAGGGAAGGGAAGGGAAGGGAAGGGAAGGGAAGGGAAGGGAAGAAGGGAAGGGAAGGGAAGGAAGAATAGGAGTTTGTTTGCGCATTTTTTTCCCAAGTGAAACTGCAAGTGGAAATTTGACATAAAGATAACATAATTATATAAGTGGATTTTAGCTCTGACAGAAGGGTTAATGATCCAACACTTGGAAGTATGCCAGGACACATTAGTGACCATAAGCAGTCGTAAATTCAGTTTTATATTAAAGTGAAGGAAACCCTGCAGCACAGCATCTCTCGTCATCCTGGTGAAACATTGGCTATGTGATGAATTGGGAAAAATAAAACCTTTTTATTCAACAACATCCTTTCTGGTGAGACCTGAGTTGTATCTGGAGATCACCCATTTGAAGCCCAGTAGCAACCCTATTTCAGTTCCAAGATTGTGTCATTATCATAATTTTCTTGTTGGTTTTACTCAGCACTCTACAGGGATAGTAAAGGGCCTCCTGTTCTGCCTTGAGTTGTGTTACATTCAGCAATATGTGAACCCCTTTGTGAAGGGCACAGAGAAAAGGGACTAAGGCCGGTTACCATATTGCAAGATACACACTGCAGCATTAGCTGCAAACTCTGGAAAGGAGAGAACTCTACCAGATTTTTGTTGTTTTTAAATTAAGAAATTAAGGTCAACTATTCAAAGAGAAGGAGAGGAGAGGAGAGGAGAGGAGAGGAGAGGAGAGGAGAGGAGAGGAGAGGAGAGGAGAGGAGAGGAGAGGAGAGGAGAGGAGAGGAGAGGAGAGGAGAGGAGAGGAGAGGAGAGGAGAGGAGAGGAGAGGAGAGGAGAGGAGAGGAGAGGAGAGGAGAGGAGAGGAGAGGAGAGGAGAGGAGAGGAGGCAAATGCTGTCATCCCAGCTATAGATGATATGGCGGTTCAAAAAAAAAAAAAAGGTAGAGAGCTGACAAATGCCAAGAGAACAAACATTAGGTCTAGAGCAAGTAAGGGAAGAATAAACAATAAGCTGACAGACCAGACAGGATAAATGAATCAGTCAATCACTGAAATTAAAAGAAGAGCAAAACCCAAAGAACTCTGTCAGTTTAACATAGCTTTTAAAGTGTCTTGCTTGACAGAACCTTAGGAGAAAAAGATTATTTCTGAAAGAAATACTGACGACCCTTCCTGCTGTACAAGGAGTCCTACAAGGAGGCCTTGGCAGGTTGGTGCTGGGAGGGAGCTCTGAACAGCCCTGGGAATGACATAAAGAAAGGAGCAGGCTTAGAGGAAAAACTTGCCTAGTACTAGCCTGAAAATCCCAAACCAGACCATTACAATACACATAGAAAGACAGATAGATCAGAAGCTGAAGATAAACAGGAACTGATTTCATTAAATAAGCACTCAGCCTATGATGAGCAGGACATTGCTTGAGCAAACAGTGTACAGGCAAAACCTTTTCAAGAACAACTATATTCAACAGTTATCTCTGTTTATATTCACTGTAAATATATTTTCCTAATGTATGTCACAATAAGAGCTCCTAATTTTTCACTTTCACTGGATTTACACTTTTGTAAGTGCATTGGCTTCATCAGTGGGCCTCCCAAATTGCCTCAGGCTACATGAGAGTAGCTCATACCTGCCCAGTGTAAAGGAATATATTTCTAATACAACCACTGCAAACACAATTATGTTTCACTCCTACCTGCAAATTCCTTGAGCTCCTTTGTGTCATTTCTGATTTCTGAACCCTTCCAAATTCACTTTCGTTCCTTCCATAATTTCATTGGAACTCATCAGTGCTTGTAGCAGAGCACAACAACATATATTTTCTAAGCGATGGGGAACACAACCACCTCATATCCATATACAAGCCCTGAACAATCCACCCCGGCTCCCTGCAAAACCCTTAGTTGAATTTTGTCCAGAACAGTTTGGTTTAGGTTATGGGACTGAATCCCAGTGATTCTGGCTATCAGAAGACCAGAGCTTTGGTTCCCTGAACACGTTTTTCTCATCTTGGTAACTACTTGCTTTCTGATCCCATTTTAAGCTCTCACCTAAGTACCCTTTGGGACCATCAATACCAGGACCTGCCCGTGATGCCCTATGAGGTGCAAGCAGGGATCAGGCTGGAACAGTGGCCACAGTTAAGGAGGGTCTGGGGTGCAGCAGTACCTGAGCACAGTGAGTTAACTCCCCCTCAACCTTCATTACTTTCCCCAGCTTCCCAGAGCTGTGGCTGCTCCATTCCGTGCCTGGTGGCTAAATGCTACAGCTGCCTGTCAGTATCATAGCACAAGGTTAATGGTTACATTCGCAGCATGAGCCTTTTTCTCAGCTCACATCAAAACTGATGTGTCCTGAAGAACTGGTGGTGTATTCCTTCAAGCTTTAAACCCACGCTGACTTCACTGGGAAATTTGACTGAACGACCATTGCAATACAAGTTTCAGTGTCAGCTTCAAGAGTCAGGGAAATTGAAGAAAAAGATCTGATTCATTTTAGTGGCCCTTAGACAGTAAAATTATAATTATTTCTATGATTATATCATGTACGTTTTTATAGCCTACAAGCAAGAGCCATTTATGCTGGGAAAGACCAAATACTTCCTGTGTTTCTCTCCATGTATCTAGCCTTACAACAATGATAGTTGCTATGCTCTGCCTCTGACATAAACTGAATATTTAAACAATATCATTTTAGTCTTAATTTTTGGCTGAGTTCCATTTAATTAATCTTCTTCCATTCCCCATTGCTCCTTGGCACTGAGAAAGCCTAGGCACAACAGTATTTGTATTTCAAAGATATAGGAAGCTGTGAAAGAACAGCATGAACAAGGAAGAGCTACACAACAAAGATTTCACTGTTTCTTGAGAAAAGAAAGCTCAGGGATGACCTTGTCACTCTCTACAACTGCCTGAAAGGATGATATAGCCAGGTGGGGGGTCAGTCTCTTCTCCCAGGTAACTGGCAACAAGATGAGAGGACACAGCCTCCAGATGTTCAGGTTGGGCATTAGGAGGAACTTCTTAATGGAAGGGGTGATTAGACATTGGAATGGGATGCCCAGCGAAGGGGTGGAGTCACCATCTTTGGAGGTGTTTGTGGAAAGACTGGACGTGGCACTCAGTGCCATGGTCTAATTGACATGGTGGTGTTTGGTCATGGGTTGGACTCAATGATCTCAGAGGTCTTCTCCAAACTAATTGATTCTGTGATTCTGTAAAACATGGTCACATGCTTGTGTACAAATACAGGAGGAAATCTTATCCATATTTGTCATTATGATGTAGAAAATAAACAAGTACCAGGAAAAAAATTAATAAAAAATAGTTACGTTAATACAATGAACATTGGCTTAGTTTTAAATTAAGCGTACTTTGGGGAGAAGGAAGAAAATTGCATTCATGGTAGGAGGCATGAAAAATGTGAGCCTTTACTGGATGAGATAGCAACTATTGGTCTTCTGAATTACCTGTGCCATCACAGCCACACCTCTCTGGGGCTGTATTGGTTGGGCCAGAGCTATATTGGATGTAGCCACCAGCCCATGGTTGTGCCTTCTAAACAGCCCTACTGAAGTGGGTGCTAGCACAAAATAAGCATGAGCTGCAGGCTTTGCTCTTATTTGTAAATGGCAGAAGCAGCAGGAAATACCAAATGCCTACTCTTCTCTTGAAGAAATACCTAACCAGGGAGATGCCAGGCACTGTGGAGAGGTATGGTGAAAAAAACTGCAGAGGCACAGCTGCTTTCTCTCTGCCAGAGCAAGGTGGAAGGTCTTTGTATAACTCCTTTTTAAATGGTTATGTACATACACTATGAATAAATTGGGAATAATTTAGCAACAAACTAACCAGGAGATGCTCAGAAAGACCTTATTTAAAAAGTCCATGCATATGGCACTTCAAAAATGAAAAATTCATAGTTGTCACTTTCTTTTGGAAAATCCTGTTTGAATACAGTCCTAAATATAAGTCCTTGTTGTCTATGAAAAAAACCAAACCAAATTACCAGCTGAATGGGAATAGCAGAGGGTTTGAGAGCACAGTTCTCACTTGCACTACCCCATCTGGCTAGAACTGGATGGGGTGTCAAATGTACAGAATCAAGGTGGAAACAGGAAGAGACATTTTCCAGAAGCTGCTAGTGACAGTGGCACTAAATCTGTAGGTATTAACTACACACAAAAGAGCTAATGTCTGGTTTTTATGAGGTCTGAAAATTCTGAAAAGCTGAAACTTCTAAGGGACAGGGGTAGCTCATTAGCCTCTGAGCTGTTATTTGTTTCAGGCTGAGCATGCAGAAACAGAGCCCTTCTAAATCTGTGTGCAATCCTGAAAATGCTGACTTTCACTTTTAAACCCTCTGCTAATGTTCTAAAGTAATTTTTTATTTCCCAGCTCACTGCACCTGCACACTGTACCCTGCTAGATGACTGCAGCATCTCTAGAGGAAATACCTTTTCCATCTACAGAAACAAATGCTATCAAGCTGGCAGACTGAACGGAAAGAGTTCACTTAAAGCCCAGACACACCTGCCTTGGGCATCACGACCCTGACATTCAGCTTTCATTGTCTGTGGCTTTGCCCCTCCTGGGCTCTTATCAGCCATCCTCTATTCCCTTATTCCATATATCTGCCAGCACATGTGGCAAAATTAAACCGCATCTGTTGGATAATGTTTAAAGTTTCCATGCTGTTTAGCACTCTTTGGCCTACAGTCTCCAAAGACAGATTTAAACTTCTGGTTTGCCTACGGCTTCAAGCAGAGCTATGTGTGTGTGTGTGTGTGTGTGTGTGTATGTGTCTGTCTGTCTGTGTCTGTGTGAGCCTTCCCCTGAAGTAATTTTCCTTGTTCCCTGTTTACAACAAGCAGGCACTTCAGCACAAACTGGTTTTGACAGGGGAATAATGGGAATAATGTGTGTACTGTGCAGGAATACGTAGCACAAAAGATGTTCACTTTACTGGAATGTGCAGAGGAAAACTCTGCCCAGAGTCCTGCCTGACTGGGGAGTTTCCTCTGATTTGCAGCAATTGCAGATGGACCAACAAATTATTTCAGTTCACCATGACACTGTGCAGAATTTGTACAATTTCAAAGCTAGATGAGAGGAGTTTTACAAAGCCTTGAGGCAAGGTACTCGGAGGTGTTGTGAAATGCCAAAAGGATTTCTCAGTGGGAAAAATAAAGGTTATGTTTTAATAGAAGAGAAAGATCTCAGATAATCCAGAGAGATCTAAAGGTTTCCTTCCATTGCTCACCACTTGATGCTACCAAAACATATGTTTTGTTACCTCTCTGGAGGCACGAATTAACTAACTATATTTGGCTGTCAGTGGGCTTCTACTGTTTTTCTTCTCTTCAGCACTCACTGTCGTAGAGATGTCTCAATTCTCACACAGGAAAGAATGTTTTTACTGATAAAATTCCCCTAGGAACTACACCAAGTAGCATTCAATTTAGCCAAAAAATTATGCAGGCATATTATCCAATTATTAGCTATTTGGACAATGATGAATCTACATATAATCAGGTTTGTTTGCTTGTTGGGTTTTTGTTTTTCTTTTCCTTTTTTTGGCTTTCAAGAGGCAAACCTCATTTCCCTTTAGGTTTCTCTGCAGGGTATAAGAAGATCTCTCCTCTGTCTCTACCCGACAGCACATTCATCCCTATCCTGGAAGCTGTCACTCTGCTGGCTGTGTGAGACAACAGCCATGGAACCAATGTTGCTGGGCTGTGAACAGAGAATGTTTTCTATTTGTATAAGTGGTGCTAAGCAAATGTTAGTATTTTTGTGATAAGGGAAGCTCTCTGTAATGAAAGAAACCATGTGGCAGGCATGAACATTGGTGTGCCATTAATCCACTAAATCAGCAAACTGAAGAGACAGTTCAGGGTCTGGTTCCTCACTATTCCTTGCTCTGCCAGAGTGGATTTCTGTCCTATTTGAAAGAAATTATATCTATTCCAAAAGATAATGCAATTGCTTGATTTGCTGTCTCTCTGTGTCCCAGCTTGAAATTCATAAAGAAAAGATTCCCTGAAGTTATTTAATATAAGTGGTTCTGAGAAAGCCGGAAATCAAATACAATAGATGTTTTCTGGTACTGAGATGTTTCTGTGGATGTGGGAAAGGATTAGATGATCTTGTTAGCTCCCTGCCAGATCTTCTCCTATGATTATATGCAATCAAAAAAATAAAAAACCCTAATCACTCATGCAATACTTCTCCTAAATATTCCATGTTTCCCTTTTTTCCCCCCTATGTACTACTTCTGATGGCAGAGAGGGGTGACTTGGTTGTTTTTTAAGGTGCGAGCTGAAAGACAAGAGATGGTTTTCATTTAACCCAAGCTGTTTTACCATCTCTTTGTGGTTTCACTTTTGTAAATTGTGGGTCATTGTGTTGTCAGTTCTCTTGCTCTTTGGTCTGATTTCACCTTTACTCTTCAGAAATTTACATATGGGGTATTTGAGCCTTAGTTCCAGCTGCAGCACTGAATTCCCCTATAGCCATTAGAATATCTCTAAGGCTTCCCATCTCTGCTATCATTGTCCCTAAATAGCTGCTCCCATTTCTTTAATCACTTCCTCTGCACATCACCGCTGGCCAGCTGTGAAATGCTGTTCCTAGGCCACTAAACAGTGGTTTCTAGGGAGAAACTTACTGCATAGACTTGTATTTATCTGTGGATCCACAGACTAATCCATCTTCCATACCATAATTCAGATTTAATGCAGTATATCACAATTTGTCCTACCTCCCTAAGCAGAACAACAATGCCCCTAATGGTTCCTCTTCCCTTCCCTTTGTACTATACTGTCTTTCCACCCTGGGGACCCAATTTTATGCCCAAATATTCCTTCTCCACTTCCAGAAAACAGAATCCCAGGCCACAGTTTGGGGTCTTGATAAGTAATAATATATGAATTTTGATTATGCTCAAGATTTACATTAATCACCAGTTTAATTACGAAATAATTGCAATAAAATCTGTCATGGTATTTTGGAGCCGGTATAATTAAGATGAGAAAGCTCCTCTTTCTCTAGAGCTAAGTAAATTGTCATCAGAAGGCATCTGGATGCTGACATGTGTGAAGAGAGGCAGTGGTCCCAGCTCACCTTGCATTTGGTGCTTGCAGGTGGTTCTTGCCTGCCTGCTGCTGCTCACATTCCCTCCCTTCAGACCACAACTCTGCTTCTGTAAGTTCAGTCCCCCAGTTAAATTAGAAAGTTTTCATAGTTCTGCAGAAAATCATAAGATCAAATGAAGGTTGGCAAGTATTTCTGTATCCACCCTTCTTTCCTTTTTCCAACATTAACTGTGGCACCCTTGCTTTAGATGCTGAGATAGAAAGTCAGGCAGGGCACAACTGGACATTTTAGTTTCTGATTTCTTTATTTGTCCTAATTACAACAGGACTTTGCAAAACCCTACAAGTATACTCAGGAAATATACTTATGCAAAAATCTTCCAAAATTTCCTCAAAGCTTAAAAAAAGGTAGATTCAAATCTTACAAACCCTCATCCCTGTCGCCTGGTTGTTTTTTTTTTTTTTCTTTTTCTTCTTCTGAAAGGCGAAAAAATGTTGATAGGAGAAATAAAAATACTAAAATCCTAAGAAATGGAAATTAATTTAAAAGTTATTCTGATGACTGCTTAGCTCTCTTCCTATAAAAAATTGTGTGCAGTTCAAATAAACAGAATTTTAATCTAATTTTTTAACTAAAAAGGCTTGTTTTATATGTTCTGCTCAACAGGGTTGGATCACATTTACTCCATATCTACAACTGGTCATTCTTTCTCTTCTGACTTCCAAGACAAAGGCATTTTCCCAAAATGTAGTGGTTGGTTTGTAGGTCACTCTCTTCGCTTCCCCTTTGACTTTTCTGTACAGCTCTTTTCAGTTTTCTCTGTGCTTCCTCCCCCTTGTGCCCTTTTTCCATCCTTACTTTCTAGAGGGCATTACACTATTGTTCCTGCTGGCTTTTCAGCTATAGAGAGCTGTGTATTTTTAGCAGCTATCTCTCCTCTCATCCACTTGGAGGCAAGTGATCATGGTGGTGGGAGGGCACCATAGACAGACTGGATCGTCACGCTTCCTAGTGGCAGCTCAGCCTTTATGTTCTTAGCCTTGGGATGGGTGGAAAAAGGAGATCTTCCTGACATCCACCCAGTGAAGCCTTCTGCCAACACTGAAACCAGCTTTCAATCAAGTCAGACTATGTGCTTCATTTAAAAGCAGGGAGATTTTAAAATTATGACACAACTGCTGCTCATTTTGTTCTTTTCAGAGACTTATCGGATGTCCAGATAACAGATTCAAATCTTTTTCTTCTGCAGGTATGAGGAATAGAGGCCTTTTTGTTTCCTTTTGTGACAAAAAAATGGTTTCTGATCTCACATGAATGTAGAACATGAAGCACTAACTAAAATATACAATAAAATTTTAAAAAAGAGTATTGTTAAAATTAAATTTTTAAAAGGGGTATTGTTAACACTCAACCTGACAGGAATATGAAAATTTAGAGGCAGTGAACTGGTACTCATGCTCTACATAGCTGAAATGAGAATAGGATGCTTACAAAGTGAATTAAAATGGTACGAAAAAAATGTATTTTTTCTACTTCATGGAATTGTAATGTCAATATTAGAACTATAGTTTAATATGTATGGGCTCTTTATCATGAAAAAAATCATCATTTTGTTCAAGTAGGGAAACGACCATCATTCTGTAGGTGGGACAGACTGGCTTTTCCACAGCACCTGGCTCAGATGTCACCTTCTCAAGATGTCAGATTACATGGATGGGCAGCTAAAGGCCCCATAATTGTAGTGCAAATTAATTTCTTGCTTAAAAATGGGGCTTTGCAATATGAAAGAATAATGGAGAGGACATGCAGAAGATAATATTCAAATTAAGTTGAAATGACTGTAATGAATCAGGCTGTCAAAACCGAAGCTTAATACTAACTTAATACTTTCTTAAACCAGAGCATTAGGATTTGAAACATTTTGTACATGTATTTTTTTTTGTATCCTTATGTGGTAAGTGGACTCAATCTTGTATTTTCTCCTGACAAATATGTGAAAGGTTAATGTATTTCACCCCACACAGACCTTGTTTTATATAATTTGAGGGATTAGTTATGCAAGTATTAGATATGCAATGGATAACTCCAACGGGAACTATGATTTAGTATAGTTTAGTGTCAAGAATCTGACAAACTGACAACTAAAATAGAACTATTTAAGTCAAATATAATAATAATAATAAAAAAAGCCAAATAGCAAGATTTATAGAGAACTAAAGTTCACTTTTGGTTCTGCTCCTAGTTACACTGCCATGAATCAGAAGTAGCTCCCACAAAACAAGATTTGGGGAGCAGATATTTGCTGTTGAGCTGTGCAAGTCCTTAAAAGGGAAGTTCAGTGGTTTTGGTACTTACATTTGAATTTTAATGGCATCCTTTGGATTTTCATACTTACCATGTTTCTATACAGATTTAACTGAGCTCTCTGGCAAAAACATGTAATTACGAAGTTTTCTAAAACTTGTATTATTTAATTCACTGACCATCTGTTGGCTAAATAGCTAATTAATAGTCTTTGTTATTTTTAGAACACTATATCACTGTATGTTCCAAAAAGAGCTGTTTCAGTCTTTTGGGAAAATACTGAATAAATCTGAAACAATGTTTAGGTATTTTTAAAGTAAAGTTACTTAAACACTTTTGTAGCGCAGCAAAGATTCTTTTTTTTTTAAAGTTGTTTTCCTGGTTAAATCCTTGCTTGCCTTTTGTTGCTCTTCTACACGTGTAAGACAGAGCTCAGACCCCAAAATTCTCTGTGACAGTGCTGTGGAAAGCATTTGGTGTTCCAACTCAGAAGCACAGAGTCGATCCCTCTCTGCCTAACTCCTACATGGCAAACACACCCTTTGTATAAGAAGGGAAAGACCAAAATAACAGAGTGGAGCCTCAAAAGGAGTAACATTATTGCCACTGCCATGCTTACCCATGGAGAGCCCTTCATGAACCCTCTCACATCCTATAAAGAGGGTTCAAATCTGACCTTGACACTGGGAAGCTCCTGGATGGGAAAAGAATGAAAACACTCCACATTTCCACTGCATCCACAAGGGCAATCGACATTTGCAGGCCAGAGTGCCTGGCCATGCTGCCAAGGTGTCTACCTGCTTAATTCTGAGCTAAATCATCCCAGCCGGCAGAGAATGTTCCCTCACTTAGGCCAGCTTAACTAGCCAGACTTGCCATCCACAAGCTGTGCTGTAGATTTCCAGTCTGTCACTCCTACAGCTGATTTCAACTTTTCGTTGAAACATATAAAGAGAATATGGAGGATAATTTAGGCAAAACACAGTTTATTGGGATGGACATGAACTGAATGAGAGAAGTGCTTTTCTCCTCATTGCCATCTTAGGCAAGCTACACCATAAATCTGTTACTCTAACCTTTTAATAAGGTTAATAATACATGAGATCCTGCAGACTTGTGTTTCCAGTTAACCTGTACAGGCCTTCCACCAATCATCAAAACCATCTAAATGCAAAGATGCTCCCTGCCTGCTAAACAGATATATTTCTGATGAACAGCATCTGCTTGTGTGCACAGGGGCATTTTGTACATTACATTTTAAACAATATTTGCACAGATCTGGAAGGCACTAAGTCATTTTGTCTTACTGGGTTACAGCTGTTCCTCCATGGTTTCTGAGCTGAATACTCATCAAGTCATTCTTATCAACAAATTAATATATGTGTTCTTTTAAGAACCCACTCAGAATGCTAATTTTAGGAAGATATTTGAACGAGAAGCAAATTTTCTCTATATGCAATTTATATATGCACTTGAAAATATGGTTTTGTAATGAAATGCTGAGAGATCCTTAATTATTGCAGCTTTAGTGGCACCATTACAATACTAAAAAGAGACGATCTAAAGGATAATTCCCTTCAGCAGAGATTTACTGACTACACACCTGCTTTAGCAAATGAACATGAACAGTGTCAAAGCATCCTTTTGACTTAGTGCTGCTTTCCCACTCTCATGGTCTCAGTATATCTCACACATGACTGACAAGTATATCTGCAAAGTAATAAATTGTGTGAGAAAAAGATGTCTGCTAGTTAGTGTTTCTGCTGATCTATTAACTCATTTCACTTCTTATGTGATATCACCATTGTGTCTAACCACGTTTTATGACAAGATTCACTGAAGTGAAAATCAAGCCCATGAATTGTTTAATATGAACTAATGAAAACTAGATATAAAAGGCTTTCACAACTGGTTTGAAGCTTTAATTGTCAAGCTGATGTGAATTCAGAGTAAAGCAATGCAGAAAACGGGATCATTTTGTGATAATTTGTTTTAATTAAATAGTCATATGAAGAGCTCTGTCCTGCAAGATATTGAGTGAAATAAAGAGTTTCCAAGGTAAAAGTTGAAATTGCTAAAGACTGTGAAATCATTTTTCCTTCTGCCTTGTACTTCAGCTATTCAGTGCTGATGAATGTATCTTGCTATAACTTAATTAATCAGTCTTGTTACTGTGGCGTTTATTTGGCTTGATCAACAAATGCTTCTTCACTATACAACCTGAAACCCAAACAAACTGTGCATGAGTGATTTCATGTTTGAGCCTCTCCCATTGCTATACTGCAGTAGTGCTTGTAGTGCCAAGTCATGGGCTTGGGATGTTCATCCCTTGACTTGTCATACTCCTGCTGGGGTGGAATATGCCCACAGACAAATATCAGTATGAATGCTGTGAGGCATTTTGAGTTCCCACACTGACGGCACTTAACAAATAAAAAAACAAGAAAAAGTGTGTAACGCTATTCCCCCTAGCCATGTTCCAGAAATGCTGAAGATCTGAGAAAAGTATTTTGCATTTTTTCTCTGTCTACATCAATGACTTTGCATCTTACATAACAATCCTGGGAAGGAGTGGCTATGATGCACTCTGTAGAGTTCGTTCTTCACTAGTTTTTTTCTTATACTGCTGTCATATGCCTCCGTGGGTATTTAATATTCAGATTTGATAAGGCTTCCCACCCACCTTGCTCTCATCTTGAATTGGTGGAACTAGTCAAATTGTGGATGCTGTAAGGGAGGATCAAGCCCTATATTCCTAAAAACACCATGCTGAATGGCACCTGTTTTTAAGACTATTTAAATTCCATACAGCTTACAAGATTTGAGAGACATATTTAACCAGAATTCAGTGTTATGTAACAAAAGTAATGCAGACAGGAGGGAAAAAGTATCTTATGACACTGAAGAGATTATCAAAGCTTCATATTATGGAATTTAAGTTTTTATTATGTGCAGAGACTTAACTAACCTCCAGGATAATGGTCTAGAGCAGAATATGTTCTGTTCCAGTAATCACCTAATTCTGGCAATCTTTCATGTCTCAACATACACTTTTAGCTAAAGTAATTTTTAGATTTCTAAGCTAAAAAATAGTTATTTTGAGTTAAAGAAACTTTAGAAGTTGTATGCATCTAAACCCTCCATCTAAACCAATGCCACAACAGAATTCAAGAAGAGAAGGGATCCTTTAGGGTAGAAAAAAGGGAAAAGTTGCACATTGATAGACCTGGGCAGCCTGTACACATTTATCCAAACTGAAGAGGCAAAAAGAATGCTCTGCACTGTGCTTCACTTTGCCTGAGACCATTACACCACTCTGATGAAACCTAAATGAAGTCTTCTCTTGCTGGATCCTGGTCCTTTTCTATCTCCTTCCAGGATAATTGGTGCTCTGCCTAGCTAAACAGCAGGAGTCAGAAGAGGTTGCTCCAAGCACCACAGAGATTCCTGCAGAAGGACCCATGCTACTACAAACACTCAGCTGCTTCCCACACCATGGTATCTCCATTTCTCTTGCACTCAGTTCCTTGTATTCCTAATTTTCCCTGTCCCGAGTTAAGGTTGTAGGGGTCCAGTCTTCACTTTCAGAATGCTGACAGTTCTTTTGATTCAGGAAGGCAACACATTATGTGCCACAGAGCTTAAACAATGTATGGCAAAAATGCACAATGTTGCTAATCTCCCTTAAAACAGAGGAAAAAATCCTAAAATGAGCATGTAAACTGTGGAAAGTCCAAGGGTTCTATCTGGTGCTGATAGAACATGGTACCAGGTGGTGCTCGTACAGCAGTGTGGGTAGAGCTTGATGTCACAGTATCACATCACTGGCCAAAAGACTGCTTAGGCTATTACTGTCCAGGCTGCATCACGGTATCGAGAAAAGGGTGAGAGGAAAATTGATCCATACTCCATTTTTGCAAAATATTTCTGAAGCTGGAGAAGGTTTCCACCAGTGTCTTTTAACTCAACCATCCAGTTCCAAAGGGCACCTTTGTTCCCTATGCAGGATGTCCTTTGGCAGTACAGAAGTCCTTACTGCTTTTGGTCTGACAGGAAGCTGAATTGCAGTCCCCTAGTAGCTGTTTCTGGAATGCTGAATTCCATCCTGCCTGTTGAAATATATGGTTTAAAATGAGTGAGGAATAATGTTTGATAGGTTCTGTTTAGCATGCATGTTCATCGGTCTCAGGGGAACCTGCAATAGAAGGGTCCATGAGGAAGGTAACAATCCATAAAAATCAAATATAACAGTGTGCCTAATACTTAGCGGCAGAATCAGTATCTGAAGGACTTTCTGTTTTGATGCCTTTGAGTGATGCCACAGAAGCCTTCCTGCCGCAGGGCTGATGAATGCACTCAGCAGAGGTGATCTGACAATTGGGTGAAAAAGAATCTGGCCTCCCTGAACAAGACTGGCTTTAATCATTACATTCAGGAAGATAAAGTAACTACAGGGAATCTAGTTTTATCTGGAGCACTCCTGTTTCAATTGACTCCTCACATACTGGAAATATACTTTAGCCCACAAACATCAACATTTTCTTTGGAAAGTTTTCACTTAGCTAGCTGAATTTGTTTGGAGATGCAAAAAATTTTGACCAAAATTAGTAGCCACTTCTGAAACGGCAAAAATTCTGCAGAACACGGACCTTTCTGTTCTTGCCAGCTTCATTCCCACTTTCCTCTTGAGTGAGTGTGCTTGAGTAAAAAAAAAATCCACATGACAATTCACCACATTTTTATTTTTTTGCAAGAGAAAGTCAGTTTTGGGTTTTCCTCATATATCTTCATCAAGCTGTACATAATTATCAGGCCAACCAAAGCAAACTCTTTGTGTAACGCGTCCTGAAGCACAAGTGCATATGCTCTGTCTCATTATTTCTCCATTTTTTTACTGGAAATATTAAAGAGAAGAACAAGGTACAGAATACAGATGAGTACATGAAGGACCCAGCCTTTGGAATTTGTTTTCCCATATGTCTCTGTAATCCTATATGATTTTGTGAACTACTCAGCACTTATACTTGAGTGTGACTGGTTTTCTCCTGTCTACCCATCACATATTGCCTTTGCTCTCAGCTTAGCATAGTCAGTCTTCTCGGTACAGTGGAGCACCCAGGGGGATCAATCCGTGGTCTTGGCAGGCAGCAGCACTTCTGGTGCTCCTGCCTCAGCTCTTCCTGGGTAACCTTCCTGGGAGAGCACAGGCTGTGAAAGGCTGTCACCTTTCCCCACCAGATGGCAATGCGACAGCAAGAGGCCTTCTTCATCCAGTGGGAGGGGAGCAAACAGAACTTTCCTTGCTACAAGTCATTTCCACGTGGAAATTCACTCTATTGCAAGTAATTTCTGGGCCATTTCCATCTGTTGGAAGATGGATGTGCTTGGAAAAGTGTTTTTGCCTATTTCCCTCACCATCTCTGTTATTTCCTTTTATTCAGTCCTTTGAATTTTTTCCCTACATTACCTATTCATGTTTACAGCTAGAATGTTCTTTTCTCTATTAAAGCAGTCTTTTATCCTCCCCTTTGCATTGCAATCATCCATAACAAAGTATAATAACAATACTTATCATGTACATAAGGCTTAACATCTTCAAAGCACTGCGAAAAGTATCCCCACTTCTGTGAGATAGGTAAGCAGAGTTAGGGATGTCTTACGGAGTAGGAAAGTGAAGCAGCTGGGCAAGTAATGCCACTCAGGACAGACCAAATTTTAGCAGCAACCGTGACTCAGAAGTCCTTTCCAATCCTAGGTGTTGACCATTAGACAGGACAACTCTGCTGCTGTATTTACAGCTGTTTCTCTTTGTCCCCTTTCAAATGCCCAAATCCAAGTTTTGTCTTTGTTTGCAAGTGCATTTCTTATTTCAAGTCATCTCAGAATATGATAGGATTTTTTCCCCTACTTGTATTTCAAAGCAGAATTCTTTTCCTGCTCAACTAAAGCAAGGTTTTTCTTACTAGTACCTCTTTTTGTAGTTCAAAGCAGGTTTTTTGACTTCTTGTAGTTCAAAGCAGTAGTCTTTCTCTTGTAGTCTAAAACTAGGGTTCTTTTTTAGCTCAACCCTAGATAATTTGCTCATCTCGGTGAATTAGATATGCTATATGTAAGCATTCCAGACATTAACTCTTTCCTTCAATACCAAGACAAATCACAGTCAGCTTCAAAATCTTGCTGCTTCCCATCATCTCCTTTGGCTGTCTGTTTCTCTCATGATCCCTGCTATTTTCAGTTTCATATCTGAGACAGATGATGTATTCAGTGCATATGTCGACATGCACAGTGCTCAGACCATGTTCCCAAGTGGAACTTCTGTATTTGATTTGGAGGGAGGAATGCTTGCATTGAAACACTGACATGACTAGAAATATTTCACACAGCCCTCTATATTTCTGAAGAGATATTCACGGCTTTTTCCCGCTTTCCAAAGTGCACAGGAGTTACTTGTTGTTGTTTCTTTCCCTCTGTCCTGACACTCCAGAACACCAGGCTAATGGCTTTAGCCCAATTGTCCAAGCAATGTAGTGAATTCAGATACCCAGCACACAGGACACTGCCTAATAAATACTGTGCTCTGACAAGCAGGCTTTTTCCTCTCACTCATCCATGGTGTCAGCCTTTTCTGCACATAACATATATGTTAAAAAATCTTCTAATCCAGACAAACATTGTTTTTAAAATAACATTTCATGAAACATCTCTCGCTGGATATTTTGGGACAACATAAAATCATCAAATGCAGTTTGAAGGCACTAGCTTTTTCACTGACCAGTTTTTAACCCTTACATATCCCACAGTTCAAAAGTCTCTCTGTGGCATGTTGCTGGAAAAGATCTGTGCTGACAGAGTTCCATAATACATTATAATGCAGTACTGAGAAGGAAACAGAAATAACTGGGAAATGTATTTTTAAAACTATACAGCTCTTTGGAAAGAGGAATGAAACTAGAAAGACTACACAATGGGGTCCCTTGAAGAGATTTTCAGCTCTGGGCTACCTCCTTGTGTGCTTGTTTCATCTAATGATTGCAGAAACTTCTTATCTCTGTGAGTCAACCTATCAAATGCTGTAAATGTGGTGTGGCTCCATCTAACATGAATCTATGCTGTCCTCATATAGACCATGGTCTTTGATTAATAATATATGAAGCAGTATCATTTTAAGCATGGAAGATTAAAAATCTAGAATTCTTTAAAGTGATTTATAGCTCTGGCAATTGAAAACTTTTACTGCCTCCCTGCATGTGCTGTAGTCTGAAAGAGCAAGTGCTCATCTGGTCCCAAATGGCACCACACCATTAAAAACAAGAGGCCTAAGGATTCCCCATGGTGTGACTGGGGCTTTAACTTCTCACATAATTGTCCATTGCATGTGTGCTTCTGTGCTGAAATTCTGGTCTCAACAAAGTTAATTTTTTCACCTAGTACTCCCTCTGCTCCTTTCTGAGGAAATGAAAGTGTATTTCCTGTGAATTGCTAGAAGCTGTGTTAGCTTTCCTCTCTCTCTGGAGGAACGCATTATAGTCATGGGAATGCAGCTGATAATGGCTGCAGAAATAACACTTCAGCTCAAAGTTTCTTTAAGCAGTACTTTGTCTGTCACCTGAGTATTCTCAGGACTGAAAACTGTTATTCTACCTGCACTGAAAAATGTGTGTGTTTTTGAAAGCATTTCTCTCTCACCCACAAATATGCACACACAATACCTGCCTCCGCTGAGCTAAAAGCACTTACACTTAGCACACTCCAGTAAAAGTCCTCTCCACAAGTTTCTCCTATTTCTTCTTTATTAGTAAAAGTTTTGTTATTTTCTAGACAGAGTATCTCAGAAATTTCATATGTGGGAATACAAAGTCCATCTTCTTAGCCCTACCTAACAGAAAGAGGGATGATTAGGTTCCCAGAGAGACAGAAAAACAAAACCAATATTGCTTCATCAAGTACTGCCAATGGCTCAATAGTTTTATCCCCCAGCCTTAGTATGTTAATTCAGTGGAAAGCTAAGAAATGCCGTAAAATAACTTTGCATCGAATTCTCTTCGAGTTAACGTATTCCTAACTCCTAAAAGAGTAGCTGGGTTCATAGCACCACATAGCACCACATAGCCCACAGGAAAGCCACCACTGCACACATAATTGTGCATGGCAGCTTAACAGCCTACATCAGCTGCCATGGCCTTCACCCTTCTTGTAAAGTATCAGGATCTTTTACAGGTAGAGGAGACATGGGTAGGTCTAAGATCACTACTAAGGAATCTAGTCTGTTCCTCTGCAACTTACTTCATAGTTGTATTCTACATAAAACAAGCCAACTTTCTTTCACATATCCAGAATCTGTGTTTTATCCAATGTAGGTGTTTCTTGACAAATACAACACAAACCAAGATAAATACAATGTGAAAAAAGACTAGGACCACACTAGGAGTTGAGTTAGATCTAATGAGTTCACAGGGAGTTTTGTTTGTTGTAATATACTTACTAATGAGACTGAAATTTTCCACTGACATTTATGGTTCTGTCCAATGAGGTATGTATGTTAAAGGCTGAGGACATCCACAGTGATAGTGTCCAAAATTCACAGACCTAACAGCTCACAGCAAGCCTTGTTTCCTGACAGCTCTCTGCAAGGTGACCTGAGCATCGGTGTTAACTACAGCTCTCGCAGTGATATCTCCTGGTCACTGTGGAAACCTTTTTTTTCCACTGCAAGGTATCAGTGCCTCAGCAGCTGGGAGATAGTGGGAGCTGCCTGGGAACTAGCATCAGATGGATTCCAGGCAGGGTAGGGTGGACACTCTGCTTACCCTACTGCCAGGAAACAGTCCTGTTCTCTTCCCTGGCTACTCCGGATAGCTCTCAATGTAACGCTTGCAAAAATATGTCTGAATGACTCATTTGCAAGGAGTAATTTATCAAATTGATTTAGTCTCATTTCCTGTTTGTGGGACTGTCCACATGCAAGTCACGATTTCCTCAAATTTATTCATTGCCCAAAGTTAATTTTGTTTAAGCATGTGGACTGAATATGAACTGTTTTCTGTATTTGATCTCCCTGGCTCCAGAAAGATTGGCAAATAATTGTAGGAGATCAAATCTATCACGTGGCCTCACTTCTGTTTCCTGACTCTGTGAAAGCAATATTAGATGTGAGCATAAAGCTGCATAAAGGGAGTTCAGTAGGTGTCTTGCATCTTAGTGCAGAAATGAGAACAGAATGGCTTCAGCTCTTACATCCTGTGTAAATGACCACAGCCTGGCATGCACAGGATCAGTGCGAATTCCAGTCAATGGCATAACTGGGAAAGATTGCTGCCTTGTAATCATTTCAGTGACTGACACGCCTAAGAAGATCTTTCATCAGCATAGATCAAGGCTGAGCCATTTAGTCCGACTTGTTCATCTCCTTGCTGAGACTTATAAAATTATTTCTTTTGTCACAGTAACCTATGGAGCATCTTTTTAAAATACCATTATATAACTTTTTTCTGTGACTGACTCATCTCTCCATTATGTCACTGTTATATTAGTAAATGCACAGAAGATGTTCCTGATTTAAACAAACAAGCAAGAGGGCAATCAGTCCCTACATACTCAGGCAAACAATCTAGAAACTGAATTATAGATAGGCCTAAAGTAAATGTATGAGTGTGTTCAAGCTGATTTGTTGACTCAGTTCTATAAACACCTCTCGGATTTTAATCCACACTTCACTGATTTCTGGTTTTATGCATCATTCTATTTTTTTACAATTCATCTTTTGTGTTAGATTTCTTCATGTATTTTGTCATTCAGAGGCTTATGAATACAGCATATTTCAAGATGTGGATGTGATATGGATCTGTTTTTCTCAGGAAAAATAAATAAGCATAAAAAAATGCATAAAGAGTGAAGAATATATAAACCCCAGAACATAACAGCAGCATCTTCAATAACAAAAGCAACAACACTTGCTATTCATATCTGAACCAACCCCACACTTCCCATTGTACTTTACTGAGGCGTCTGATTTTATCTGGCTGCAATCTATCCTTTTTGTTCTCCTGCACTTTCTTTGGTGCACATTTCCACTGTGGGATTAGTCTGATGAGACTTCTTGCCTCTTCCATCCTAACTACAATCAAGTTAGACTTGTCAGTGAGAGTCTATCAATGGAATTAAATGGCTCATGTAATTGCTTCTTTTACTTCGCAATCTTCCTAACCTTCAAAACATCAAAACCCCCTAGAGTTTTCGTTTTCAGGGGCAAAACCAGATACACAGGCTTTTTAAAATGGTGAACAGCATCTTAGTCCATGCTACTCAGCTCCTAAGATTATCAATCCCAAATACAGATGGGGGGGAAAAGAAAGAACACACATAGAAAAGAAGGCAGTTTCACAGTGGTACTTTAAAAAGAAACAGGTGGCTCTTCCCAGAAAAAAAAAAAAAAAAAAGTAAATTGTATTTTTATGAGGCACAACTATGATAGATATATGAATGTGAAAATCACATTTTTGGATGAAGTGTTTACCTGTTTCTCTTTTAGTTTGTATGGCTGCACTTTCTTCCCCAAATAAATAGTCCCTCTGACCTTCCTTCCTCTTTCTCTCTATCTTTATGTCCGTCCTAACAAACCAACAAATGTTTAAACTAGCAAACAAATATTAGTAAATTGTTGCTGCTCCCCAGGACACAAGGTATACACCACTGCACTCGAAGTCAGAGCAAATCTGGTCTGAATAAAAAACACATAGCAAGCCACTGGATCAGAATTTAGCTTCTTTCATACTGCTTAGCACTAGCACAGCAGAACAAAAAGGTCTCTTACGTGTACAGCATGCCTCTCTGTATTGGATTGGTGACTTACCCCATTGCTTTTGTATGCACTGGATTTTCATGCATATAGATATTTTCTGGCCTAATCATAATTACATCATTTAGTTCTACAAATCAATTTTGGCTATACATTGTTTTATCTAAAATGTTCTAGATACAGAGGTAGATACATTTTGTATCACTAATTGATTAATCAAACTCCTAGAAACAGCATGACAAATTTATATCTTCAAATTGAAGGCTAGCTCCTTAGCTTTTCTTTCTTTCTTTCTTTCTTGCTTTTTTTGCTTTCTTTCCCACTTCCCTGAAGAAAGTTTGGTAGCCAGGCTTCATTAAACCCCTGAAATAAATGCCTTTGACAAGATCTCAACTAATTCTTCTGCCTCCTGGGCCTTTCCTTGGAAGAGTGGAACATAGTGCCTCTGTGGTTCATACTTAAACTCTCCTCTTCTTTTTTTTTTTTTGCTTTTTAATCCATGTCACTTTTATCTAGCACCCATCCTACATGTGTGACAAGCAGCTGAAACTAGGCTGTTGTTGGTTTCCAAATATATATCACTGTGTTATCACTTTCAAATAAGCACTGATCTCCCAGTGAAGAGATGAATTCAGCTGATAACATGTTACGAGACCTGTTCCATTAAATTCATTGCAGGATCCATTTTAGACACATAAGAACTTAAGGTTACCTGGTTCTTCCTTCTGCCAAGGCAAGCTTGCCTCTTAGACTTCACTTCCACTCCTTCTCAGTCATCTCAAGAAACAGGTCTTTTAGCACATTTCAAGGGAAGCTCTTCCTTTATGGGAAGTGATATTTAGTTTGAATTCTCTGAATATTAAATTTAAGTTCTTTTCCATCCAGTGTCACACTAACAAACCTGCCTACTCTCTCTCATCAGTGTTCAGGATCAGAATTTTGAGGCTGTTTGGAAATTCATTAGGACACATCTCTCACTGTGCTAGGAAATGCCAGATCCCCACTCGACTGCATAATGGCAATTGTCTCCTTCCCAGCACATCAGAAGGAAAAGTCTAATATAGGAACAGACATGTAAATATCATTCATATTTGTTTTTCCTGAAGACTGTGAGAAACTCAGGCATGTGCTTCCAGACTGCATGCAGTCATCTCGCAGTCTTTGATATAGTGATACACTTTGCAAAGGCATTGAGGCAAAACAGCAACACCCTTCCTGAAAACAATGGCCCTATCAGGCTTATTTAAAACCTACAAGAGAAGAGGACATCAGGAACAAAGGAAATACATAAGGCGCAAATGAAGACAGAATTCAGATGAAGGTTTATTAACTTTTTTTCTAATTTGAATTTCATTTTGTAATTTCCTGCTCACAGTTCTACTCTGTTTTTCTTGTTTCTTTCCTCAGTAGTGTTTGAAGCTCCTTCCAGGCCAGGGCATTTTCAGCCAATTTCAGTGCTTTTGACTGCACTCATATCCAAATCAATTTGAATTATTGTTATTTTTTTCTATTTAAGAAAGGTTATGCACAGCTAGTCTGCAGTTTCTAGGACAAAAGTCAAGCCAGCTGCCCACAGACTTCTCATATTGCTTGCTGTTTGTATTTGAAATCTCACAGAAAAGGAAAATTATTTTTTGCACAGTGCATCTGGGAACAATTGATAGAGTTTATGAGACCAACAGAAACTTGAGGTGTATTTAAGCAGCTTTTATAACAAACGCCTGACCCAAGGCCTACTGAAGTAAATGGAAGAAAATTCCCACTGATTCCTGTGGTCTCTTTGGATCAGTCCCTTAGTTCCTTAAGCCAAAGGACACAGTAAGGCACTTCTGTAACTAGCAATGCCTGACTTCTTCACCAGTGACACAGCCTCTGGAGGCAGCACATGTACTCTCTGTTTTCTGACTTAGCCTCAGAGCAGGAGCATGGAAAACTCATTTGATGTAGGCAACTTAAAGTTATTGTAAAGCCTTACTGCAGCTCTACTGGGCCTGTGGCTTTGGCAGCTCTACATGCACCTAAAGTGATCAAGGATGCAAGAAAAGCAGAGGCTATGGCTCCTTCTGTGTGTGTGAGATTTGTAGTGTTTTGTACCAATAAGCTGCAGAGAATGAAATGTCAAGGGGTAAAAGAGGATCATTCACCGAGGACAATAATCAAAATGCTGAATTTATGCCCCAGGTTTGTGCCACAGAAGCCCTCACTTGGTGTGATTCTTATCGTAAGATTTTTTAAGTCCTACCATGTGAATTTCCTGGCCCAGAACCAGATTGGTGCTCAATCTATAACAGCCACCACTGCAGGTGAGCAGCCTTGGGTGCATTGCACAGCATCTAGGACTGCTATCAAGTCTTCTCATAAAATATCCTGTGTCCTACTCTCTTTCACTGTCTCCAGAGTGTATCTGTGTAATTCTTTGGAAAGTTACAGAATTTTTTTCCAGCTAATGCTAATAAGGAAAGTATGGCCAACACAATCAGGCCTTATTTTCTGTAACTTTTAAAAAATACACTGTGTATTCCTAAACAATATATGCAGTTTAGAAACAAAATTGATGGGTTTCTAATGAAAGAACTACAATGAGAAAATTAAGAGATACAGACACATGCTAAAAGTAGATCTTCAGCTGAGACTTGGAAGAAAATTGAGAGTTTATGAGTCAAAGAGCTATACAGAATCAGTTTCAGATGTCAGGAACTGCACAAAAATGTACATCAGGAACTGCAAGTGGTGAGTTGTACAGAGACAGAAAGAAAATTCAGCTGTAAATGAGTATGAAAAATAAGGATGGTGATTACGAAAGAAAACACCGAATAAAATATCCCAGAGCAAGTTTTGTGGAGCACTCAAGTAATACTAACTCCAAGTGAGAAATAAAATCGGGAGCTCACAAGAGAGGCAAGACTATTGTTTTGAGAAGGTGGGTAAAGCCCCAGGAATCTGCTGTTTGGGAATGCCATGGAAGAGAGAACTGAACTAACCAAGATAGATCTGTACAATAACATGGCAGAGGAATCCAGCAGACATAAAATCAAATGCAGGCAGGCTTGGGCAGTGCTCCATAATTGCAGTGTCAATAGGGTGCGTGCTGTTTTCCCTAGGAAGAGATTGCTTTGGAGCACCTAAATGTTTATAGATATCTTTGTAGCATCACTCTGTTATCACAGTACCTCACAAGTTTAAAGACCATTATTTGTCCCTAACTATTATATTCCAAAGGTACAGATGTAGGAACAGAGGCAGAGAATCAGATTGTTGCATTGCTTATGTGCTTACTCGTAGCGTGATGGAGGAGCAATGCTTGTGCATTGATTAAAATTGCTGCTTCTCTTCAGACTTGCCATTCAAACAGGTGAGCTGTCTCTCTCAGTCCACAGTGCTGTGAATGACCAAAATGTCCAATAAAAATAGTATTTAAACATAATTTTTGGTTTAGTATTACCCCTGGGCCTGATCAGGATTGAAAATGCTGGGCTTTTTCTATCAGCAGTAAGGGCACTTAGGAAGTGAGAGCTCCTCAAACAGGCAAGAAACCGTGGTGGTATATTTGAAATTTTCCCTGGATGTCCCTTTTCAATTAAAGCTGGTCATAGCTGACCTATTCTTTATTAAATGTTAATCCATAGCTGCTTCTGAGACACCAGCGATTCAGGGTCTGAATCCCAACCAGCTCCACACCATTAGGCAATGATGCAGAAAAAATGCTGTTTACCTCCATGGTAAGTCTGCTTCTCTAATTATCACCCTGTAATGTGAAGGTTCACAATTAAAAGAGAATGGAGTTTTAAAAAGGACTGCTTGGTGTTTCTAGCCACTGTTTTTACCAATAATATTAAGTATAAACTGTAGCCAGTGATTTTCTGTGAAATTCTTTTTTTTTTATTTTTCAGGAAGCAGTCCAGTCAGGGAAGAATTAGCATTGCAATATATGAATATTTTATGTCTAAAGTGTGATAGGCACATATTTATTCACACAAAGTTTCTCACAGCTCAGCATTTATGTTGTTTGCTCTGCATTTGACATCATCTGAATAATATGAAACTCCCAGGCATATTATCCCTGACAAAACTAATTCTTTTCTACTCAATTGTGCCCCAAAATTTTCAGGCTTATATCCTTCAGTTATTTCAGTTTATCAGGTTAAACAAATTAAATATCATATCAGTCCTTTCTACTTTTAATTCCAAGAACCTCATTTTGTGTTCTTAATGCCTTCCTATTTATGCGACAGCTTCTGCTCCATTCACATAATGTGTTGACTAGGCATGCACAGTGTTTTCTTCCACAGTCCAAGTCCAAACTAATTTTTTATACAAGTATTTCCTAGCAAAGTAAAAGTAAAACAAGTGTAATGAATTATGGTTCAGGGATGCAGACCAGGACTTTAATTTTTGCTGAACTTTTAAGGAACCAGAGATCCTTCACTTCTTTCTTCTAGTGCCTGAGATAACGAGTGCTTTTCCTACACATTTCTCCTATTCTTCCATTCTCATTTTCTTCTCAACATTACCCAAGAGTAAACATCCATCTGAAAAGAATTCTTGTCCTTGTACCATTTGAGTTTTTTTCTACTCTACTCCCCCATATCCCTGCCCTATTTCCTCATGACATTTTTCATGAGCCAATGCTATTGCAAACATAAAAGTTCTCTCCCAAGTCAGGGACTGTGAGGGTTCCCAGGCACCACTGCTGCTGAAAAGAGGGACCAAGTGATGATCCCATTCAGAGTAGCTGCTGCTTCTGGTAAGCAGCAGCGATTCATTTGAGATGATTTCTTTAGCCTTGAGGTTCCCCATAATGGACTGAGTGCAGAAGTGCTGGTGCCTCGACCAAATCTTTTCAGATTCTCTACTGTATCAGACATGAGTTGTCCAAAGACCTTCTGAGGCCTTGATAATGCCAGAATATAATATACAACATGAATTGTTGTGGGAGGGCATAGCTGTACCTTGGTTAACTGGCAGAGCTAGTTAGGAAATAACACAACTTGACTACAGTTTCCTTATCTAGTACACATATTTATCCAAGCAACTTCACAGAAGATCACGGTCACATTCTGACAATCCTCCTGCTTGTGTTAACGTGAAAAAATGGGGCTCTTAGCTCGGCCTTGTCAGAAGTGCTTTTGTGTGCATTAATCTAACGGGAGGCTGGAACAGAGCAGCCAAAGACAAACATCAGTGAGGAAACTCACTGTGATTTCCTCTAGTACTCTACATTTTTGTGGATCTATTAAAAGTCAGAGGAATATTTTAAAATGCCATGAAATCTGACACTTTTGTTTTCACATGTGTTGCTGCCAGAAGTTACTTTCCCTGTTTCAGAACAACTATGACTCTCAGAGCTTTGACAGACAGAACAAAGAAGACAAGTTTTCTTAAAGCAAAGCCACAGTCTCACATTTGTGACTGTCAGCCCAGATATCATGTAAGAGTCCAAAACCAGCTGTACTGCCCTCTACTATTTTTTAACCCTCTCTCTGTCATTCAAAATTCCTTATTTTATGCAGTTATTTGATTTGTCACATTATTTGATTCAAGAACACTGAATTTTTTTTAAAAAGGGGTGTACATTTTATATGTATTCTTGCCAAGTGCATTCTTCCTGAGGTATAACTTTACAGTGTACCTACTTCTGCTAAACTGTACACTGTCATAACACTTTTTTAACAGCAACACTGAATAGTTATTTAGTTACTTAAGCACCAGCTGAATGGTTGACATTATCGTTTAGGCAGCAGTTACTACCTTCTAATTGAAAATACAAACAACACAGTAGATGAGTATGTAGGATTTCTAGAGTCATTTTATGTGCTAGATTTACATAAAAGCAGTGGCTAAGCATCACCTGCAAAATAGCTACAATGGTCTGTAAACTGGCAATTTAAGATCCAACTACCAGCACATGATAAGAGAGTCAGATGGAATATCAATATAACTCTCTACTTATTTGTATAGGCATGCATATATCTTGAAGAAAAAGATTAGGCCTCAGTTGTCAGGTTTTTGGGCTTTCAGGTTTTTTTCTGCTGGTTTTTTTTTTGGAGGGGGGAAGGGCATTTGAAATTTAAGCATCCAAAATAGCTCCTTGCAAGATCCATATTTGTTAGACTTCCAAAACCTTGGACGCAGGATATTGTCCATCATATAAATAATACCCATAACAAAAGAAATGTAAATGTACGACTGTCCTCTTCCCTGCTCATGATGAAGTGAAAAACACTGACATCCAGTCTGGTGTTTGCAGTACAGATCTGTTCAGTTTAGCTTACACAGATGCATGTTGAGAGTAAAGCTCCCCTAAACCTGCCTTGGCATGATGCCGTGTCAGGGAAGGTTTGGGTTGAGTATTAGGTAAAGGTTCTTCACCCAGAGGGTGGCTGAGTGCTGGAATGGGCTTCTTAGGAAAGTGGTCACAGCACCAAGCCTGACAGAGTTCAATAAAAGTTTGGACAATACTCTCAGGCACATGGTGTGACTCTTGGGGTGTCCTGTGCATGCCCAGGAGTTGGACTCAGTGATCCTGATGGGTCACTTCCAACTCAGCATATTCTATGATTCTAGACAAGCTTTACTCCAAATAGCTCATTAAACTACTGACACTGTCCTCAAGAGATGTGGGACACACCATGACATCACTTTTACACACTGTCTTCCTACTCACATGACAGGAATCAATTTGTGTCCAACAAATTTGTGTCCAACAAACTCCTACTCATATAGGCCTGGGTGCCTGCCCGCCTTGTAACACTGGTTCTGCAGGAGCTAAGAGAAGGCAGGGATAGATAGAAGGATGGATGAATGGATGGATGGATGGATGGATGGATGGATGGAAAGATGGATGCATGCATGCATGCATGCATGGATGTCATATTTTCTGTGCAGTGTGATTTGTACTTTGAGGTGAGGATGTCAAATGTAACTATTGTTCATAGTGCTCCTAAAGAGGGGATCAAATTTTTAATCTCATGGCTCCAAGTAAGAGATTGGAAATGGTACTTTCCATAACCAATTTTTGAATCAAATACCAGCTCTTTATCTTATGTAAACATTGGTTACTGGGATAGTCACGAATCATTTAGGAGGAATGTAAGTTGTCTAGGAGTACATTAGTTAGATAATTCCCTGCTCACTTTTTCCTCCTTCACAAATGCAATGTATTAAAAGGATGTGTCAATAAGCTTTCATGGAAAAAAAGAAGTACAGAAGAGGTATCTCGGATGTAATTTTCAGATAAATTCTTCTCTTATTTTCTGTCTCAGCTCACATGGGCTATTTTGTAAACCCTAAGAGTGAGATTAAAATTGTTCTCCTGTCAGTCTTGTACAGTTACCTTGTACATCTTTCTATAGTTCCACAAATTATCATGTTTGTTTGAGGGGTGTTATCATTTTTAGAACTGCACAAGACAGTTATCATGGTGATGTTATCAGATGTAAAATAAGAGCAGAAACAGTCTGCAGGATGCACCAGAGCTAAACAGTAGTACTACAAAATGGAGGATTTCAATCAAAAGTATTCACTAGCAGGAGAATATACTTCCACGGTACCAGCAACACATATCCTGACTATAAAACAATGTCTTTCTAGTATCTGCTTCCTGGCATACAAAAGAATTAATTTAATTAATGCAAACCATATTCTGATAGATGACCATTAGACATTCCTTTTGCCTTTTGCTTGCAGATCTTTTCAAAACCCAGTAGCATTCACTGTATTTATAAGTATGTGTAAGCGATTTTTTAAACAGGTTTTCGCAGTGGTTTTTTTTTTTTCTGTTGGTCAAGACAGCCTGGAAGATTTGGAGATATGCTTCTTGCTCAGGGAATGAACAAGCCTTAGGATTGCTCCTGTTATTGTCTTCTTGTTCAATGTGAAGGAAAGCCGTAAGTCATTCTGTCTTTTATAAATTGTTATTTTTAAAATGAGATATTATTGTACTTCCTTTATCAACTAGAGGATGCATATATATCATTCTCAGTTCAGTTATGGCAGAACCATGCCTTGTAGTCCTATATCTTACCAAGGATGATCTCAACACAAACAGGACCCCATGAAACTACTGCATATAAATCTTTGCTGTAACCCCATGAGTTATTCTGATATGCTTCTGAACCTGATCTTTACACTTCCCTTGCAACTTCTCTCTTTTTGTTACTTTATACAGATCATTTGCTATTAAAAGCACTTTCCAGTTATAATGTTCCTCCACTTATAACATTTTGGATCCAAACAGCTCCCAGAGCATATTAACAACTGGCTTTATTGTACAAATGAACTACTCATGACTACTTTCTCCTGGAGTATAGTCATATTCAAAGGAAAATGTTTCCGCTGCTTAACACTGCACTGCTATCTTAAGCAAACCTTCAAAACTGGTTGCTTACAGTAGGCACAGCTCTGAGGAAGAGGTGAGGGTAAACATCCCAGAAATAGCCCCACTAGGCAATGAGCTCATCAGTGCATTTTCATGTCACAATTTCTGCAGAGGGAAGTATTTTATAATGGTGTCTTCTGAGGACACATTCATTCTCCTTTTACTCGCCCATGCACTGCCTTGGTAGCAACCAACTCTCCCAAGAAACAATGAGGAACACGGCATGGCTGCACAGCTTCTTTGCAATGCAGAGCCCTGATTCCTATGAGCTTATCATATTAAGCAGGCTGAATCCATGGATGCAAGTAAGGATGCCCCCACGAATACCATCACCCTATATAAAAACTGTAGAAGCTATTTCAGCAAGGAGCTGGACACGATCACTGGGGATAGAATTTTTAGTTTTCTTTCATCCCAGCTTCATTCCCTTAGCACCAGGTTTGAGGCTTCTGAATTTGACCCTGAATTATCAGTAGCAATCAGCCCATGTTTGGGACTGAAGAAGGTCTAGACAGAAACTCCCAGTGCAGAACTCCAGTCAGGTAGGTCTGGCTTTTGGGAGTACTACATTGATGTGAGTTACTGTCATGGCATTTCTTCCAATTCAGAGCATATATGAACCAGATATAAAGACTAAAGCCCTCTGTTTTTATTCTTCATCGAACTAACCACAGAACCCCAAACCCCACCCACAGAGAGATGCAGTTTCAGAAGCAAGAAATGCAATCTGCATCTCTAAGGATCATAGATTCTATTTTCTCTGGAAGAAAGGTTCAATTAGGCTTCTGTTGAGAAAAATACTGTAAAGGAAGCTTTATTTTGTGCAGAATTCCTTACTAAACAGGAAGCAAATCGCCACATACTACTTCTAAGGAGAGTGCCTGAAAAGTCAGATAGTATTTAGTATGCTGAACTTCAGGAGGTTTTAATTATATGTTCCTGTTCCTCTGGAAAAGTTTATTTTTTTTGGCAGTAAATAGGAGCAGGTTAGAGAAGACTTCAGGTTTGCTCAAATAGATGATCTTATACCACTATTATTTAACAGTTTTTGTGACCTAAAAAAAGAGAAACTGCTACAGCCATAGGTCCAAATTTAACTGACATGGTCCCTCAAGACTGCAGTACAGATTCAATGCAAATGTCTCAAAGCACTGCCTCAGCAAAACTGTTTTCCTTGCAAAAATTACAATTAAGATCCTTCAAGGAGGAATGACTGGTCACACTTCTGTACCAAAGGAAGGATGACAGGTTGCATGCAGACATAGAAGCAGGAAGTAAGTCTGTTCTTTAAGCAATTTCAGTAAGGGGAAACCTCATTCTCCAATGAAGATCATTATTGCAGTGGCTGAAAGTAAGCTGCAGTCTGACATGAAGTGTTGATGAACAAGGAACTAAAAGTTTAAAAGTGCAACATGTTACGCATAATTAAACATGGATCCTTAGTAATCAATAGTGAGTGTATAATTACATTTCTCAAGGTTATTTAGGCAGAGTGTTGTGAGGAGACAGTGAACAGAGTCAAGTAGGTAAAGTAGAGAATCAAAAATGTGCTCTGCAGCGCTACCGAGGTTGTTTGCAGTCAGTCTTGTCATACTTGAGTGGCTCACACTGAAATTTTTACCAGTAGTCTCATTAAGGAGACATGAAGCATGGTTAAGGAGGCCTCCAAGAACAGACAAATCCGCTTAAGCAATGCTGCAAAACTACTCCAGCAGTGTTGTCTGTGTCTACTTATTCCAGGGTATCTCTGCATTTCTGCACTTTGAACAGTAGTGAACAGAATCAGATCAAACTCTTTCAGATGGTGAACATTGCTTAGGACAGGTTTGATAAACCTATCTCTAAAATGGTAACATGAGAAATCTTCTACATTTAAGACTAAAATTCTAATTTCACTGATGGAGGGTCCTGTTGCAAGCCTACAACTGAGCCACTAGACATGATTACAACAAAAAAGAATATTTAGAAATGCTTTAAAGAAAATGACTTAGCAATGGGATAATTTGGAGATGTCGGGTATGTTTATCAGTACCATTCTGCCCATCAGACAGAAACACCAAGCAATGTAATAGAGTATTTTTGCTAACTTCAAAGTTAAAAAATCAACACCTGCAAAACTCTCCTCCCACAAATTACATCTATTTAAAAGAGAATTCATGTGAAGCAGCTTAGAAACTTTCAATTTCATCATCTTTTGCCCAGCCATTTGGATCCTATTAATTTGAAGAGAGTCCTACATCCACATGCCACGTCTGAAGGGCAAGGGGTCAAAGGCTCTGTACAGCACCCTGAGCGTGCACACACTTCCCATCCAGGCCTGGACTGATTTTAGGTGGTTTTATTTTTTTTTCATGAAACCTAGATCTGTATTCATACAGATACTCTACTCATACTGATTAAACTTCACAGGAACCCCAAATGCACACAAACAATGTATGTCATATATATGTACATATATATGCACAATATGTATGTGCAGTACCTATACTGAACTTATTTAAGAGAATAAGAGAAAAAAACAAAAAGCAAAGAACTTCAGATGGAGATTTCACTTCTACGTCTCTGCAACAGTACGGCCTGAGCAAACTCACTTTTTCCCTTAAAAACAAAACCATTACTTATGCATTTTGTGTAGCATTTTGGGATTTCCTGATGAGAAAGATTTAATCTCTGTAGACACTGAAGGTTGCTGTAGATTTCCATTAGATTTTTATCACAAAGGATTTAAACAACCAGGATGCCTAATAGTAAATATTTTCTCACACAAAAAAAATTTATTTACCTAACCCATAACAGTGTTTTCAGCACAATTGCTAAAGTAAATGAAAGCCACTTAGAAACCAGATTGCTTCAGTTACAATCCCTTTACCTCTTCTCTTTTGAAAATTTCCTATAAATTATTGCAACGGTTTTGTTTTAGTAGCACATCTCCATATTAGCACTAGAATTGTATTTGTCCACCACAATTTTTTCCCAACTCTACTGTTCATGAGTTCTGATAAGACTGGATGGGCAATAACTGGCCTATAGGCAGAAAAAGTACAGGCATAACTGTACCAGTAAATGCATTAAATTTGATAAAGCACAGAGTTTGCAATAAACTGTTAAGGCTTTCCTATACATGCATATTCTCTCCCCATTGGACCTGGTTTTGCTGGGTGAACTACAAACACTCCAGTCCAAGAATGCTAGTGCTGGGTATTCCTCAGCTGGCTGCTGCTTATATGCTAACACAAAAAAATAAATGTAATCAAAGAGAGCTGTGTGTATCCCAGTGTAAACAGCTTCTCGGCCCACATTCTTTTGAGAAGCTGTTTAGGAACAATAAACCAGAAGCTATGCTTCTGAGGTAGAGGAAAATACCTCATAAATATGAACAGGACATCTCTTTATTTAATATCCCTTACAAAACAGATACAGAGTTTGATTCAAAAGTGATTAATAAAATTTCCTAAATTAGATTCTGTCACTCTTAATCTAAGCATATATAAAGGAGTGTAAATGGACACAAATTTGATACTACAGAGATGAAAATTGTTTTTGTTTAAACAGACTGCCAGGACTCTGACCACTGGGTTAGCTCTGAGTGCCCAAGTCAAATCTGGGCTCATGAACCGTGAACAAGACTTCTTCCAAGTCCACGAAGGACAGGAAGGACAGGAGCCAATGGATTTCACTCATTAGTTCACCAAGAGATCTCAGTGCAGAATTTTGTTATTCAATTTGTCAGCCAAGCTGGGATTGCTGTTCAAAGCTCACAGCTTCTTTTACAGTGCAGTTTAATTTCTATATAGCTGAACATTCCCCTTCACCTGCCTACCAAGACCAGGTCTGCTTTCTGCTGTAAAATGTGGGCATGTTAATAACAATAAAGGGAAATCCTTTTCTCACAGTTCCTACCTTATCTCTAAAGTATCTCTTGCTGTCGTGAATTCTTACAGGAGAAACACACCAGATCCTAGATGCTGGAAAAGAAGGAAAATTTTTTATCAAGAATTTTGTTCTAAAAAGCACTTGAAAGTTTCAAATGCTGCTGCACAGGCTCTTCTCTTCCTGAACTGAGCCCTAAAAAACCTTTTCTTTATTTTCAAAGTTTCAAATTAGACAACCAAGTGCGTTGCAATTGCTTCTGAGCTGCTTGTAAGTGCATAGTAATAGAAAGGCCAGTCCTCCAATACTGCTTGGCTGATGAAAGTGAGCATCACTCTCATTTGCCCTCATTCAGGGGAAGTCTTAATGGGAAGCAGAGCTCGAAAGAAATTGGCACTTTGAGAAAAATGGCTATGTGGGGAAGAGCACTTTTGTTAATAGTAATTGGAGGACATACTGAAACATCTTTTCCAATTGTCTGAAAGTCTGTGGACAATCCAGAGCCCCATTTACCCCCATCTTCTACCAGAGTAATTCCACTGACTGTATTGTAATGATCCCTACTTTACACCAGCGTTAGCAAGAGCAGGGTTACACTCATGAGTTGAAGTTTCTGGTTAAGGTGCAAATATCTAAAATCCATAGAGAGTAGAAGTCTAATTCAATGCCCACATTATGCCTAGAGGTCAAGGTTCTGACAATGAGGACAAAAGTTAAAAAGACAAAAGAAATGTTAGTTTGACTCAGTGTGTCACTGCAAAATACCAGAAGCATAATGATATAATGTTAACTTCAGCCAAGAATACAGAAGGTGACAAGGTTATTTCTTTTTATCAGCTGAGATATCTTCTGCGACAAAACTACTGTTCTGCAGTGCAGCCTACTTCATCCCCATACAAATGCAGAACAAAGAGAGCAAAACCAGAGCTTTTCTCCCCCATCTTCTTCCACAGCATTATTCAGAGGTAGATTTCAGCCAAACTCATGGCTTTTTGGGACACATTTTACACAGCAATTTCCTAAGTTCATTATTAGACAAAATTATTTGCAGGCACATAGTTGAACAGTAAAATCTCTTCATTCCTAGAATGTGTCATCCCTCAAGTAGGGAAAGGTGAAATTTTTGGCAGTTCAGCTGTGCCCCTACCTTCTGTGCCATTTGCCTGTATTGATTCTGCAGTTCTCATGTGTTTTAAACTTATGAGCTAATAACTAAATATTGAAGAGTATTCTTTAACCTAGATACAGGTCTAAGGGATGAGTAATGGTTACTTAATACCAGTCTTTAATTAGTTTGCAGAGATTTGTAACCTCAGGAGCCTGAATACCCAAGCCATCATTCTGTTGTTCGTTTCTCCCTGTAACTGAGTTTGGGTGAGGAACAGTCGCATTATTGCCATAAATTACACTTGCTTCTCCAAAGAGAAAATGAGAACGGAGGACCAGAGGTGGCCAGCTGTAAGAGGAACCAGTGTAAGAGAACTCTGCCCCTGCAATGCTCTGTGCTCTTTGTTCTTGCTCTTGCCATTGCCATTCCCTCAGTCCTACTGATTCAACTGTTCTTGTGTCCACACTATTAGCGAGACACATGAAAGAAAACATTAAAAATAATGAAAAAGGATAAGCTGTGATGGAGTAACTGTTCTGCTGGTGTAACTGAAAGAACTGAAGCCCTTCATGGAAGGGAAAAGGGAAGAACAAGTGCAAGAAACCAAGTCAGGCTGGGAGCACTAATGGAATAGCCAAGATGTATTGCTAAAGAGGCCTGGATGGCAACAACTTGGCTCTTCTTATTTCAGGAATATTTTTTTACTTCTTATATAACAGTATGAGACCCATCCATAGGTAATCTAGTGTACATAACAACATAAAACATTCTAGCGATCATTCTCTGCAAAAAATAGTTGTGAACCATGAAGACCTAGACTTGAGTAATTATTTCTGTAGCCAGGGTTTCTGACTAAACATGATTTACACCCATCCATTGTATTAGTACAAAGAGTACCACTAGAGAGAGACAAAAGGGTGAATTCACACATTATTTCTGTTTCAAACACCATATTTTAAAAATACTTTGTAGGACACTTATCACGAAATAAAGCATGTGAGTTTGTACAAGTACAGAGCCTGCCTCAGCAGCTATGAAGGTGTTATCCTTGCTAGAGAAAAACATTTGACTTTCCAGGGCTTCGTTCACCTCAGGGCTTGATAATAAAGCAAGGCTTGGAGATATTTTCGTTACATAATGGTTAGGAAAAGTAGTGTACACTAAAGCAGCTTTTCTCAAGGTGTTTATTTTAACTCTTCAAACCTCTTCATCTGATGCTGTCATTTCCTTCATTCATTGGTTTAATTAACTGAACTTATAAAGTCCATCAATAACAACAGCAAAGCTTGCAAGTCATTTCATTTTGGACATGTATTCTCAAGATGGGTTGTTTCTCCTGTAAAGCTGATCAGCTAAAAGATGATATGCTTCTTTTACTGTCCAAAGCCAAACCCTCTATAGAATTAAATATGCAAGCAAAACATTTCTCCCTAGTTTTAAGATTTGGCATTAGTTTAGTTTATTTGGTTGGATATCTTCTCCATAATTAGTCTGTTGAATAATATTAAGTCATCTTATATGCAGTATTTTGTATTCAGAAATGTTAATTCAGCTACTGAAAGAATAATGTGTTTTTAGTGGAAAAAGTTACTTCTCTCTGATCACTGAGCAAAAGACGTTGGAAATTACAAATTTCAAGATCTGTTCATAATTTCGTTAGGCAACATGTCAGGGTTTGTGACATGGAGAAGATGAGAAATACACTTTATGTTCATTCCTGTATTTTTTGTCTGTGTATCTCCTTTTGATTTATAACACACTACCTGTTTCTTGTTTCACATGGGAGTAGAAAATCCAACCTTGATAGCATGGCAAGAGAATCAACCTATTTTTTGTGTGAACTTCTGGGAATATTATGTATGGAATGTACTTAATGATTTTTGCTTATTCTTGTTTTATGTTTTAGGAATTTTGGAGTTTTCTCATGACTCATGTTCTTAAAATGACTGGGGGAAGATAACAGAAAGTTTTAACATTAAGATTCTTGTCCTTGGGAGTGTGACACAGTGATAACAAAAGAAATTATTATTAGGAAAACATACATAGTCAAATACAAAGCATACCACAAATTTCTTGCAAGCTGTTAGTTTCTCATACTTGATGTTTTGTTAAATGTACTTGAAGGCAAATTCCAATTAAGTAATGACTACTAATGTCCGTAGGCTCTTAAAGATCAAAATGATAACAGGAGTGGGTTGAATACTTGACCGTATGCCAATAAAACCAGCTAATAAAAGAATCCAATTTAAATGTATGGGAACTATGGATTTTATTATGTTTTCCAAGGATTTCTTCACATTCAACCAATTTCAGCTGGAAAGAGCTCAATAATCTGATCACATCAGCAATACAATGTGCTCTTAATAACAAAGAAATGCTATAGCTGAAAATTTACCATATGGATATAAGCAGGCCTGTAGGCTGTAGGTGGCCCTATTCATACTGTTTCATTCCTTGCTTTTGCACCTGATCCATTGCATAGAGTTTAAAAAGAATGGATATAATTTCCTAGAGAAACTGAATCACTGCTCTGCCTTTTTTTGTTCCTTACATTCTGGTATTCAGTAACGTGCTCATAGATTTTGACATGCATGATATGATTGCTTTGCCAATCTCACTTTGAATTCCTATAACTGGTCACACACAACCTCCTTCACACCTTTGTCTTCATGTCCTTGCACTGCAATCTTGGCTAATGCAGTCCTTAGAAAGTATACTACTCATATTTTCCAGTAAAAATTATTTTGTGAGAGTCAAACTAATTTGTCAGGAGCCTTACTGTTCTTGCAACACTTAGTCTTGAATGTGTTCAAATTTACATCAATCACTTGTGTGCTCTTGTGCTCTCCTTGGTGTGAGGCACCGTAATGTTTGTATAGTATTCTGATACCTGGCACTATGTAAAAATAACAGACAGCTCAAAGGACATGGGGAATGAAACCAAGTGCAGAGAGGAGGATGAACACGTAAGAGATCAAATTCTTCCAATTTACTGCACATCGATATTCTCTACAGGACCTGAGTTGATCTTTGTGTATGGTTCTGTGTGTGTGTTTGTTTTTCTTCAAACTCAAATTACATTTATGCTCTGTGTGTGTGGTTTCTCAAGAGCGAACAGTGAATAACATCCTACAGTTCTACCCTAAAACATCAAAGCTCTCTGTACAGTAACCACAGAAAGGATCCACTCCCATTATAACAAGAATAAAGGTCGTTTTCCCTTTCTCTCAGACTCTGAAATCAAAATAACCACAGCTTTCTGCAGCATTCTGTTTAAACCTAAAGTGGGATTATTTAAAAGATGTTTTACTGTTTTCCTGCTGTACAAAAATAATAGACAAGTTTTTGCTATTACACAAGATATACCACTTTGGGGAGGCATTTGCAACACACTTTCAGCAAGTGACCAGTCCCTCCAGAGGTGACACCCAAAATAGTACAATGGTATTTTTAACAGTGAAAGCTGGTATTTTGACAAACTGTATTTCTCTCATTGAAAATACATAGCCTATGGTCAATGTAGGGTAAAAGTTAGGGTGAGTGACTGCGGTGTTAATAGACAGGATGACAGGTTTGCTGCTATTCCCAGTAAGTGATCTATGTTGTTCAGCTCACCCTTCTTCTCCCCCACTAATAGACAGTAGGCTTTATATCACTTCTCTTCTGGGTGGCCCAGAGGAGTTTAGGTTTAGCAATTTCTCCCTTTAGAAAGGGAAATGTGAGCACAAGGTTAGGAACAGCTCTTGACACTTGCTTGATCAGACCACAAATCTCTTTGGCCAGAAAATCTGATGCAGCAAATCTTTGAGGATCATCTTGGAAGCTCTGTCTTCTGTGCTGTATCACCGAAGTCTCTCACCACTGTGTGTGAAACACAAGGTGAAAGTATTAGGCATCAGTGTTATCTTCATCCAGAGACTCAATAGATAACTTGGGAAATTTTGCAGGAGCAATTGGGTCAGCATGTTCCTGTGCCATTTTCTACTGTTCTAGTCATTTTTACAATATCCTACTGAATTTTCAAAAATTATTTAAAAGAGCTTTACATACTTGATGAATGATTTGTAGGCCTGAGAGTAGCAGCATGAGCTGCTCTGGTAAAACATATTCCCTTTCTCAAGAAAACTTGCCTTTCTTTCATCATTAGGCATGTGGCTTTGCCTTTGTCTATATAGCTGATCTTCCCTTCCTACAGAAGCATATCCACCACTGAACAGTGGGACCTGGCAGGTAAAAGGAATTCTCTGAAACAGCATCTAATATAATAAGTGACACTGCAGGATAAACGTGTTCCCTCAGAAAAATTGTGCTTTGCTTTTTGGGCAGTAGTTAGCTTCAGCAAAAGTGGAAGGGATAAAAAAGAGTGGAAAAGGTGGTAGGGACACAAAACTGCAAGATCAAAGCCTCTGTCTAAGGCCCTTTGATTTTATCATGTTAATTCCCAAGCCTTTGAAATCCTTCTGACAAGTATTCCCTCAAGAAGTTTCTAGAAGCTGTGATGTAGGATTTAGTAGAACCTAAAGGGTAATTCTGTGAATGATAACAATAAATAAAAGAAAAGCACAATGGCTACTGTATTGGTAGATCAATATAACGAAGTATAGCTTAATATGTAATAATTAGGTGATCAAGATAAACACTGTAACGTGATAAGGAGAAAATACATGAGTCATAAAAGACAATTAACATTAAGCATAAACACCAAAACACCATTTGGTGGAAATCACATTATATTTATAGCTATTGTGGCATTCTAAGTTACATATGACTTCTTTTTCCAGAGATTTACCTGTCTGGATACAAATGACATACCGAGTACTAAAGATTTGTTCATTTAAAACATGTGCAATGCATTTATTCATGTCTTACCATTTTCTGTGTTGGTTCTCACTCCCATAATGACCTCCTTTGCATGTACTACCAGCACTACTCCTCATATTGTCTCTCCTCACTTTCTACTATTACTGACCTTCTCCACAGCTTCTCCATCTTGCCACTCTTTTCTTTTATTACTTCCTTATGTGCACACTTACACACACACCCCATTCACCACTTGCCTGCTTTTATCCACTTGCCCTCATTAACAGACTGCCATTTGTGACATTTTTTCCAAAAATTCTGGATCTTTTTTTTTCTGCCTGTTTCAAGGGGAAAGAATGATCCTGGGGTCAAGACACTAGGCTGGTGTTGTAGGGTTCAGATTGTGTTTGCTGGCCTCCTGCCCAGTTAATGTAACATGGTTTTAGTGTAATTGAGAATAAGGAATGCTATGTATGTAGAACTTTTAACAAATCACTTAAACAAAGTGCTTGGATGTCTGAAAGCTTTCTCTAAGGTATTCATTGCTCTGCAATTCCAATGGGAGTTGAGGGCATGCAATACTATGTAGGACACGTTCATCATGTTGAAGGATTTGGCTTAGTTCACCACCCACAAAATGGGCTAATTCTTAGCTCACATAAGGCTTATGATGATGAAAACATTCTATTAATGTTCATTATGTGTTCCTTTGCTACGGTAATGAGTGCCAAGAAATAATTCTCTCAGTAAGATGAATGCCAGCTAAAATAATTCTGTTCTAACAGATTAAATTCAATGCAAGGTCACCAGTCACCTTTCTACAGCACCCTTCGTCTTTAATATGGTCCTGACATGGAGTAAGTCTTCGGAGGAAAAGTTTAACATTAAGATCCTCTCCCATAGGAGGAATACACATCAAAGACCTTAAGCAGAGACATGTGCTCCTGTGCCCATGGTCACAGCTCCCAGCTCCTAGCTAGGCACTCTACTCTTTCTTATGTCTTTTGGTGGTTAGATTTCACATTACATGCGTGTGCAAGGCAGCAGCAAGGCTACTTCTTTTGATGTCATGTTGAGTTCAGAACTGCAGATTCCAATTCATGCTAGGTAAATTATCTCTGGATTAAAATACACTATTTTATTACTAAAGTACTCTCTCTCCTAATCCCACAAATGCAGCCATCTTGTGTTTTCTTCCCCTTTCTCTATCACTTTTTGAGTCTCCTTTTCATTTTCTATTTCTTTCCTATCATTTGGCTCCCAGCAATTATTCTATATAATGGCCATTTCATACTTTTCATCTTTTACTTTCACTTACATCTTTAATATGTAGCTTAGCTGATACAGTCTTTCCCCCTCAGGGCAATTTTTCATGAGTTTGTTTTGAATTCACTGTATTTTGTAATTTCCTTACCTGTGCACAGATCATAACTTCTATTTTATAAGCATTTTTGTTTCTCCATTTTGAATGCAAGAAATGGAGTTTGTGCACATTTATGTTTTTCTGCATGTGCCTGAATACCTTGCAGATGTGACATGCTATTTTTACAGATTTATGGTGTACCTCTCAAGTGTATTCAGAAGAGAGAATGGCAAAACTGTAAAATTCCCCCTTTCTTTTAGGAAACTGGTGACATGAAATATACTGAAATACAATGAGATTGTTATTTTCCTTTTCTCAAGTGGCAGAGCAAAGAACTGGAGGACTTTGGAATAACCTAATCTTGAACTCATTCTCTGAGAACTAAGGGAGTTCTCTTCAGCAGATTGGTGCACAGACTTCTGCTCCAGTCAGGAGGATCTGGAGAGTTCACATGACAAACAGCCTTGCCATGTGCTATAGGCAGAATGATCTCTGTGAAAGTTACTCCACAGACCTGTCTTTCAGAGCCCACAAATAATCACAATATCACCTGTAGGGAGTCTAGATGCTTGTATCTCACTTATCTGGAAAAGGAAAAGGCTAGGATAAGAGCAAAGATAGATCACCATTCCCTAAGAATAGGGATATCAAGGCCTGGAGGTTTATCTCAAAGCTCTTCTACTTTGCTACTGACCTTTATTTTTGAAGCTGTCACAGCCAGATTCTTCATACACAGATCCTAGTGCTGCCATTGGACAGCCTGGCTCCCAGTCAAGCAGGGAGAAGCTACAGGGACACAATCTGAGGCAGACTTCTTATCTAAAATGTCTTTGCCATTTTATTTTGTCTCTCCAGAATATACAGCCCATTAATATTTTGTTGCTCAGTGCAACTTGGTGCTTCATATTCCTCTCAGGAATCTCGACTTTCTGAACTATGGAAGTGTCAAAGCCCAGAGCACAACAAACCCAAAGCAGCTCCCGCAGTGGTTCTGACCCAGCAATCACTGCACATCTCAGAGTCAATGTTCATCTCACAGCCAGTGTACATCTCACAGCCCGGTGCAGTTACCTGAGGAGCTGCAGGGCTCTGCTGCTGCATACCCAGCATGACCTGCAGGCTGTGTTGTGCTGCACGCACCCCTTGGCTGCAGGAGAAGCTCAGCCAGCTCCTTATGATAAAGGAGCCCACAGGCAGCTCCTACTTGGTACCATTGATCACACCACAGGTGTGGCCTTGGCTTTATCTAGAACTGCAGCAATAAGCTCTTGTGTGAACCTCCTTCCTGTTCAGCAGTAGAAATGATGGATAGAGCTGTTTTCTTGTAAGAAAATTCTACAATAGCTCGAATGACCAAAATAAGAGAACCTCTTCCATAGACAGGATCTGTCTGGTGCATGGATCACAGGTTATTTTGATGCAATATCGACTGGGGTTCCCAGCATATAAGAGAATATCAAAATTTCCTATGCTATTCTCTTATAGTCTTAGCTCTAATAACTAGGATTTTAAATGATAACTTTTGGGGACTGAGTGACTTTGTGGGATCATTATGGACCAGTAGCTCCTGGTAGAAGGCAGCTCCTTCTTTTGTATATATTGGAGGGTGAACTCACATCTCATAGAGTTCAGGTCCTTCATTCCCCAGATAATGACTATGATTCAGATTTTTGTATCAGGAAAAACAAGACATGGTACCTGCAGCTTGATCCAGCACAAAACCCAGTTTTAACTGACACTATAGGGAATGGAACATAAATAGAGTGCTTTCCTCTGATATTCTGGCTTGGAGGCATTACAGCACAATAGGTGACACCATGTTTGTAACTCAGCTGCTCAAAGGCTGAGGATCAGTGAAATGCTGTTCTTCTGGAAGTGCATTTCCCAGCAGGCTTTGAGCAGCAGAAGTTTGTACAGTCTCCAGTGTCCTTGACTCTGTGCATATACCGCTCAACACTTTGGCTCAAGTTCTTCTTGCACTATCTTGGCAGAATACAGAGCCTTCAGGAATCCTAATCTTTTATTTAATCACTTTATCTTTTCAATTTCATCCCTTTTCTATCCTAAGTCTTTATTCTTCATTAAAGCCAGTACACAAAGATCAAGCTGGTAGAATACGTTCTGTAGCTGTCAATCACTCGGCACAAAAAAACCAAAATGTGAATAGTTAAATCAGCAGGCTTGCCTGCTGAAGTTATCTGCATGGCAGAGATGTCAGAGTATTGTTTCCAAGCCTGACTTCTACATGCAGGGAGTAGCAGAGCATGTCCTAGACTCTTTTATCTTCCTCAGGAGAGCAGCCAAGTGGCATAATCAATTCTTCCAGGCTTTTGTCTTTCGCCTGATGTTTACTTTGCTCACTGCCTAAGGCTCTGCTGTTCTTATGCCCCTTAAAATGTATTTACTTTTGGAATATATGAAAAATAACTGCAAGTTTTGCATAGTGAGAAATGTAAAGAAGCAGGATATTTCTTCTTTTCTCTAATTACTACAACAGCAGACTTCCCTTAGTTGTTGACAAACAGTCAAGCAAACACAAAACTACCACTAAAATGTAGGAATAACCTTCTTTGTACAAGCTAAAGAGGGAATTTTAGTAATCCAGACAGTTTTGATGAGTGTGTGGTATGTATTATTGCAGCTAACGGAGGTCAAACATTAGAGATGTGACTTCTTGCAACTCCTGGTATTAAAAAAAAAAAAAATCTATGGATGAGAAAACCTGAAAAGCATTTAAATGAATGCAAGGTGTTTTAGCTGGCACACAGTCAATTCATAAAGCAAAAGTAAAGCTGGAAGGGAGACCAAGCTCCATTTTACTTTGTTTTGTTTTCTCACTGATTTAAATTCATACGGCTGAGGTACCGTAACAGTGTAACAGCGACCATTATGATAAGAAAGTATTTCCTTTCTTTCACATCAGTTTTATTCTAAAGTCAGTGTCACAAATTCGGGTTAATCGTTGTTGAGCATTTCTCTAAAAGCAGTACTTTTGCAAAATATATCTGCCATATAATCTTCCAGAAAATAACAAGTATTGCCAGCAAAGTAAAAGGTGGAATTGGTAACTGACAAGTGATTAACGAGCTGATCAGGTAGGGAATATAGAATAGCAAAGGTAGTGATGCAGGTTTCTGGCTATTATTATTAAATGCCAGATGTTTTGGGGTTTTTTTTCTTCTTTTTTTTGACTCGGGTCTGTACGTGCTTTGTGTTTTGTACATACAACTCACTCCAAAGTGAGCTTCTAATGTAGAATGGAATCAGAGTCAGGTTCACCATGTAACTGCAAATACCTGTGTTTTATGCAGGTTTAGAAGTGCCAGTTACTGAACAGAAATAAATAACCATATTTAAAGTTTATTTCTAAGGTAAGAATCTTAGAAGATTTTTTAGGTTGATCACTTTTAAGGCATCATATATTTTGTTCTACTTTCACTGTATTAAAAGGCTTAGTTTAGACAGCTGCACAGGGATACTCAAGTGAAAGGGCATCCTACCTTATAAAGGAATACTTTTCCAATACTTTCCCTAGAAAACTTTAGATGAGAAGAGTGGAAAAGGGAATTTGGCCTCATTTGTTTGCTGATTGACGTGAAAATTTGTTTTCAGGAGTAATTTTGGATAGACTTATTTCTGAAAAAGGGGAAAGGGCACAGATAAACAGTCAAGATTAGAAATAGAGTATATAATAAAAAAGGCTTGGAACAACTGGAAGTACCACAACAATGCAGTGGTTTCCCTGACGTCATGCTTATTTTAGAAATCCCCATATTTGGTCTTAACTTTGAATTTCCTCATTTTCATGGGTGTTATGGCTTTTTTGTAATACACTCCACAAATGTAGATTTTTCTAAAATGTAATTTCTTGGAATACTAACACTGTATCCTAGTGTCACTGTAAGGAAAGCTCTTCCATTGTGAGCTATGTCTATTGTCAACTATGAAAAGTTGTTGCAAGATAATGAAATGTGATGGATATGATCACTCCAAGAATCTATTATTCATGGAGTTTAAAAAAAAAGTCTCCTTTTAAAATCAATAATCACACTGAATTATTGAATGTTGCATGTCAAAAGCTGGAAAAAAATATCCATATGGGTTCAACTTCCAAATATGAAATAAAAACCCCAATTCTTTTCTAACTTTTAAAATGTAACTGAAGAATAAAAGTATTACTGTTCTAGAATGTAAGTGTCAAGGAAGGACCAGGAAACAGCAAACAAATTCACTCAAGAGAAATCAAAAGGAGGAAAGGGACATAAAAAATATTCCCTTATCCTGTCAATTCCTCAAAGTTTGCAAGAATAATTTAAGTCTCCAGGCAGTTACGAGCAGCTGAATGTCAGCAATTCCTGTGTCAGGAATGCATGCAGTTGTACTGTCCATATTACCACTTCTTTTTGCTGAAATTTAATACTGTACTTGCAAAATGGTGCTATTGGCTACTGTTGACACAAGCCACTCTTTGCCTCTTAGAACATTGTATTCAGGTATTCACCCAAAAATAAAGCCATAAGCTGTAAGTATTGCTACACCCATTCATCCATAATCATTCTGACAATGAGGGTAAAATACAATCTCTAAAACAGAAAAAATTCCTTTTACATTTTTTCTCATTTTAAGAGGTTATAAAAAGCTGAAAACCCCTAGAAAACTCACATGGAATGGACAGATTCCCCAAACTCATTTCTAAGGGCTTCCACTAACCTCAAAATTGCCCTGGAAAGCCATCATGACTAGGGTGTTTTAGGTTCAACACACTCCATGGAAAGACCTCTAGCAGTCTCCACTCCATTAGAATTGTCCAGCAAGGGAGTACAGGTTATCCTGGTTTTGGCTTCACCAAGAAGCTGCCTAGTTATTTCTCAGGGTTTGGTGAAAACTAGGATATCTGGACCAAGCTGAGACTGCTAAGAGACCTCAGCTGACAGGCACTTCCTAACTCCTCCCAAGAAAGGAAATTCTGAAGAAAGAGGAAGCACAAAAACAATAATCAAGATTTTCACAGCCTGGCATTGCTCTTCTTTCTACAGACTAAGCATTATAATAACAAAAGCTAAGATTTTCACCTTAAAATAAGACATTATAACTATTTTTTTCCAATTTTTGCTTTGAAATTCAAACCCAATTGAAAACACAGATAAAGAATACAAATATTCACACCCTCCAGCTTTCCCCCTCTCACTACACTCCCTGGCATGGGGACTACAGATGTCCAGAGCTGGGAAGGGCTCTATCACCACCAGAAAGGCATCACTGGCCATTTAGGGGCTGTACAATCAGCGAATCAGCTCCTGACCAAAATGTCAGCCCAAGGTTGCTTTGGTATCCTAAAGCAAAAGGAGAGCAATTCCACCACAGGAGAGGAAGCTAAGATAGGCATCCAGCAGCACTGAATCGAGAGTATGACCTGGTGGCACTCTCTGCATCCTATCAGCAATTAGCTTGCTCATCATGCTTTTGAAATTCTCTCTGAGTTTTATCTTAGTCATAAAGCACCCAGGTCCTTTCCTATGAACTGTTACTCACTGCAGCAGCTCACTGAACAGGTTTTGGTAGCTCCTTTGTGCACTGGGAAAAGGTACTGTTATACATATTAATGTTTTTTAAAGGGCTTATTAAAGGAATTAAGAGACTGAACAACTGCTGTGTCAACAGCAGAGGTGAGGGAGCTGTTATATTTAAAGGTGCAATATGCAGAAAAGAAGTATAACTTTTCTAAGGAAAGCCTGTGGCTACAAAATCTTATTTTTAATTATAGGGCACAATAGTTTTTCTGATAAAAATAAGACATTCTGAACATACAACAGAGACAGTAGCTTAGTAAGCTTGCACATTGTATCACCAAGCTTGAGCCCAACATGAAAAGCCTGGTAAAGCATGCCAGTCTTTCGACTCCATGTTCTGGCTCTTATCCCTTTGTCATCACCTTAAGGTTATCCAAAATTCCATTTTAATTAATAAAATCCTTCTTGTTTTTCTTCTGATATAACTTCTTACAATGAAATGGTAGTGGCAACAAACCTAAAAATAAAATAAAAGACAGCAGCTGTGCTGTCCTGGTTTCAAGGGCCCTGAAAAAATGTGTAAATAATGGACAGCAGAGATGGCCCAGTGGGAAAGCACAAAATTATAGGTGTGAAAAAATACCCAAAGGAGGTGAAAAGAAAGTGAAATGGCATTTGAGGTGAAAACTTTCAGCATAACCTTTATGATAAGCACTTCCATTCAAATAAAACTGAAAAATCTCATGAACACACTGAATTCTGCCTTCAGAAAAACCCAAAAATAGTCTGGTGATGGAGATTGTTTCACTATTATTTTTAATGTAACAAGAATGGTACAAGAAGTAAATCTATTAGGAAGATGAAATAGTTTTGTTTAGATACAAAGAAGTATTTAAAACTATCTCAAACATAGTTTACATCTGCTTCTCATACAAAGAGATACTAGGATAGATCTCACTGGCACATTTACAATTTTATTCAGAAAGAAGAATTGCAACGTGTGGGACACAGTTACATGATGGGACAATTTTCTACTAGTTGTGAAATAAATAAAAATAAAATAAAGTTCACAAAAATATTTTTCCTGCTCTACACAGTCTGTTAATGATTAATTTCCTAACTGCTCCTAATTTAGGGAAATGGATAGTTGCTAATCCAGCGATGTCATGATGCTGACTATCAAATCAACCTATATTTCATAAAAGAGGATATTAAAGCTTATTTAGAAACTCATTAAAGACAACTGCTAGAATTTATCATGTTTTCCTAATAAAATGCTCTGCCGGCCCAGGAAATTTCTTTAGTTCTTGTGATTTCAGCTGTTCTGATCGCTACATGGAGGCACCTCTTCCCTTTCTAAAGCTTTTATGTACTTCCTTTATCAAGTGGAACAAAATGTGGAAAACAGATACGGAGACGTTTTCAATGATTTTCATACAATCCCTTCAAGATTTACTTTTGCTGTGGTCTAGGATATGTCTATGAATAAGGCCCCCAAAATAAACCAAGAATAAAATAATCCTGGGCAGAAGGCATAACTTGGAAAAATAACATATTTAGTAGATATTAAGAAAGAGTCATAGCCACAGTAGGTTTGAAATTCCCCTTTTTAACCACAGATTTATATCTATGATATAGATTTACCCACACAGCTTCTCATAAAATAGTTTAATCTGAAATCCACCTTTGAAACTAGGTGAGGCTCTTAATAATTACTAGGTTTGTAGAAAGAGAGAAGTGGTTGTCCCTGTGTTGTACAATATTGAAAATGAGATCAGAGATTTTGTAAACGATACAATAAAAATCAGACAAGATTCAAGCAAACACAATGAAACCCCACTGACAACCAAGCCTGAAATTGTTTTAGTTCAATTTAGTGAGTATGCTAGGAATCTGGGAAGATATTTTCTTCATAAATTAATTATTATGCTATAAATTTGTTAAAAGAACTCCAAATCTCACTTTTTGCTCTATACAGTTTTCTTTTCTAGAATGTTAAATTTCTGGAAAGTATATTCACAGAAAATAAAAAAAAAAAAAAAAAAAAAAGAAAGAAAAGATATTGAAAGATAAGAATTTCAAACCCCAAATGCTTAGACTTAGAAAACCCATTTTTTGTAAGTCAATTAAACAGGGAAAAGAAAAAAAATGTCACCAAGACTCCGGTAAGACCAGAAAATAAGAAGCCATGAATTAATAGTACTGATATTTATAGTGAAATATCTTCTGATATTTTTGATAAATATTGCTAAATTTTCAAAAGTATTTGGAGAACTTATTAGTATTGGATACACTTCATAAAATCACATCATGATTATGAAAAAGTAACAACCGCCCCCTCCCCCCCATTAAAATTACAAGTAAATAACATAAAATAATTACTTAATTACAGGGAGAAAGTCCTTTGACATCTGCCTAGAAAAGTCTCAAATATTTATATTAGCATGTGGTAAATGTCCCAATTCAGCAGCATGCTTTTCTAGCAAATTATTTTAAGTGTCAATTATTTTCATGCCAGCAATATTGATATTTCCTAATCATTGTCTTAATGCACACACTTAAAGCCTACTAAGAAAGATGGATATGTGGAATGTTGTGGTAACCACCAGAGACCTCAAAATTCAATTTATGAGACTTTGTCTCAAGTGCAGATATAAATTCATTGGCCCCTGAATGGAGCCACAGAGAGAAGTGCTCAACAGGATTTTCTATAAACAGTTGTTTTTGTGGATTTTCCAGAGGTGCTGTTTTACACTTGCCTAAAGGACAATGATAAAACCTGCCAGGATGAAAGTTTAAATTCACACCAAAATCTTTGCTGGGTTTGTTTTTCATCAACCTTGATGCATTAGTTTATTTTCTGCCTGAAATGACTTGTGTTCACAGAACTATTTTTTTCAGCATGAATGCTTATTTATAAACAGCCCTTGTTACAGGGCATTAGTATGGAAGTGCAGAGATAAACCTAGCTATTACTTCATTATATATTAATTAGCTGAACAACTTCATCAGCATAACCACTGTCATCCAGGTTGCAAAACTCCAGACTGAAAAATGAAAACCAATAGAAGATTATAATAAAATATGTACAGTAGCAGTAGTGGGAATATTTATATTTATTCTCCTTGTAGCATAAAATGTTTGTGAAAATCTCCTGAAAACAAAATGATAACGTTATATTTTAGTCTCATGGAATATTAATAATTTTAATTTTAGAAAACAAAGCAAAAATACATTTTCTGGGAAACATTCTGGCAGTGTATTACCGGCATTTCATATGCACTTGAACAATAAATTATCAATGTTCTCATAAATTAGGTTAACTGGGAAATAATACACAATAATAAAACTATAAAGATCTTTCATTATTGCACACAATCAAAAGGTGTAAAGTTTAAGCTGCTCTGTCAAGTGGGAGATATGACTGCCATCCATTTCCGTTTAAATGAGGCTTTCCTTGTTTAAAATATTCCTGACGTGCACCAAAATGCCTCTAAAATTCCTCTTAGGTAGGACAGTTGGGCATTTAAAACTTGAAATTCTGCACTATAGGGTCAGAGTTGCATTCCAAGGTAGGTGGCCAGAAAAGGCCTAGGCATCCAATGAAATCTAGGATAACTTCCTTGCACTTCCCTGCTTTCCAGAGTGCCTGTCATGTGTCCATAGTGAGCGGTACCTTTTTCATTGCAACTGATATGAAAAAGAAAGGAAGCAATTTTTCATCCCGCAACAACTCAGGCCCAGAAATTACAAAGAAATATTTCCATAGTATGCATGCTCAGAAATCCCCAGCCACCATAGTGAAGTAGATTTTAAATCAAAGTAAATGTAAATTTTCCACTAAAAAAAAATATTTAAAGTGAGAAAAAAGGAATTTTGCTTGACTATGGGTTATATAAGCACTTTCAAACCTTTATTGGAACACTGCAAAGTAATTTTCACTTTTTACCTTCGTTTTGATCAGCTTCAATTTGCCTATGTGGGTTTTTTCCCCATTTAAGACATAGGCACTGTTTCTTACTTCAAATAATGTACTGGAATTGGAACAAGAATTACAATAATTAGAAGTTATGACACTTATATTCTCAGAGTATCAGATAAAATCAGTTCCTGCCTACTGTTAAAATTCACCTGTTAAAAATATTAACCGAATAGAACTCTGGGTCCTGATAACACGTTTACATTTTCACTTTTGTCTTTCAGTTTGAACTTCGGCTACATTAAGTGTTTCATTGATTTTTTCTTAAATATTTTCTTGATTTATCAGTAATGATGTCTAGTCCAGGAATTTCCTGGCAGTTAACAACCATCTAGAACAGAAAATTCTTCACCTAGGCTTCACTAGTACTTAGATATTTTAAAGAGATTTCCAAAGTATTTTTGTATTTCTGGATTTTTCTGACCCTGGCATGTCTTTCCTTTATGAATGTAGTGTCCTGTGGATAGTTGGCTAACTTGAGAACTTTTGGTGAATATTCCCACTAGTTGGACTTGATAATCTTTGTGGGTCCCTTCCAACACAGGTTATCCAATGATTCTAATTTTTTTTTCCAGTTGAATTTTAATAAAGTTAAGGGAAAATAGGGGCATTAACACCTCTGTTATTCATTCATGTCCCTCTGAATAATTTGTGGAGTTCTAAAGCTGAGGGTATCCCTTCAAGTGGGCTGGAGCAGAATCCTGGCAGGTTTGATGAACTTCCTTTATGGAAAAGGCGTATCACAGCACTGCATGGCAGAGGAAGGGGCACTTAAACAGCTGCTACTGAGGCAATAAAACTAAGCTATTGGATTCAAGACAACAGTTAGACCCACACTTTACCTTTATTGGAATTGATGATGGACCATTTAGAGAGGCAATCCAATCATATTGCAATGAGAGTGTGTGATGCTGTAATTTTATGGTTTGCATGGCCTCATTTAAATTACTAATATTTTACAGGTATAGTAGGAAATTGGAGTTACATCTTCATTATCATTTCTATGTTCATTAGCAGTAATGAATAGATGTTATGGAATAACATTAAACCAATGTACTTAGCAAAAAGGAAACCAAAGAATACACTGCCAGGTTCGCAAGAGCTGCACGTGCGTTTGCCTTGACACACACCAGTATGTTACTGCTCTCTTACAAACCAGAACCACCTCATTGTTAGGTAACAATGGTGAAGGACACTTTTCCCACCTAATCCAGGATGTATTTCATTGAATGATAGAGTTATTAGAGTTGGAAAAGAGCCTTAAAATCATTGAATCCAAACATTAACCCAGCACTGCCAAGTTCATCACTAAACCCTGTCTCTAAGCACTACATCCGCATGATTTTTGAACACTTCCAGGGATGATGATTCCACCACTTTCCTGAGAAGTCTATTCTGATGCTTAATTACCCTTTCAGTGAGGAAATTATTTCTAAAATCCAAAATACACCTCCCCTGGTGCAATTTGAGGCTGTTTCCTCTTGTCCCAATGCTTGTTACCTGGGAGGACAGAATAAGCCCCACCTTGCTCCGGCACGTCACTGTAGACAACAATAAGGTTTCCCCCTGAGCCTCCTTTCCTCCAGGCTAAACACCCTCAGCTCCCACAACTGCTCCTCATAAGACTTGTGCTCCAGACCCTTCACCAGATTCTTTGCTCTTCTTTGGAGACACCAAGCAACTTACAGAACTTGCCTGAAGACTCAGCACAGACGAGTGAATGCACAGGTTTCACAGCTTTCTGCAATACGCCTTTGTGCACCCTTTATCCAAATAAGCAGTGACTGCCGCGCATAAACCTGTCGTATACTGCCCATACTGTCTCATGGGGACAACTACTTGAAAAGAGCATCTCTCCTGCCCTGTGCTGATCCTGCAGGACTCACCTGCTGGAGAGGTCTGCCTGGCACTCTACCTGCATGGCAAAATGCAATCTTTGTGTCCTTGTCCTTGAGTGTTCTTGATAATTACCGTATACTTGGTGTATTGTAACAAGCTCCCACCTCCCAGATATGCTGCTCTGAGATCATTTAAGAGCTGCCTAGCTACTCTAGCCAGGGAAACTAAAGCTAAGAGTAAATTTAAGGGGTTTACCCAAAATCAGATGAGAAGTAATGGACAGGTCTACTACTCTAATGAGACATCATAAGCAGAAAGATATGAAGTGCTTAGCGGTCATATAGAGCCTATGTCCAGACATGAAAGTTGGACTGGGATAAGTTACCTCAGGCGTAGGTGCAGAAAATATAACCTGGGCAGCCTGGCCCTTTGGACTCCCTTCTGGGGACTTTTAGGTCTTATTTCCCATTGATAGGGCAATGAATGACTTTTATTTGATTAGAGGAAAAAGAAGCGAGTTGCATAATTACCTCTCTCTCAGCCCAGTTTTTTCCTTTCCTTGTATTAGATCTTACTGATTTTTTAAATCTGTGCTTTCATTCTATAAAAAAGATACCTCCAATCTAAAGAAGATGTGAAAGCCTTCCTAGAGAAGCTATTATATAAGTCATTATTGGAACATAGTTAGCTAAATAAGGAAGAAAAAAACAGCAACTCAAAATGGCAATTCATCATCAAGTGTCTGCTGCTTTATGTGCTAACAGTCTTTCTCAGCTTCCTTGAAGCCATCTGCTTGTTTCAGCTATCTCTCCATACGACCAGGCTCTCCCACCACACCCCTCTCCATCTCACACATTTGGCAGCAGATATCTCATCAGTACTCAGACTGGTAAGACTTTGTGTTTTACCTCCCAGACACTCCTGCCTTTTTCCACAGACATATTTGTTTTACCAGGTAGAAGTATCAGCAGATGCTGCTTATGCAGGAGAAAAACACTTGAATTTGTTCCTTTCAGGAACAGCCTCCAAAAAGCTCCATTAAAATAAACAGCTCCATTAAAATATGGAAAGACAATGGAGAAAATCAGCAGATTTTGACAGGCAAGGACAGATTACACGTACTTAGGAATGACAATAATGCAGTGAAATTAGGAAGCAAATCACACATGGATTTTTTTTTCCTCTTACTGCTACTGAGAGAAATTTTTCTTTTTCTATTTTAAAATATAGTCTAAGCTGAAAAAGATTTTGTTGTTGTCAGAGTAGTATTTTGGAAATGCCTAGCTACAAAACTTCTGGGTAGTGGCAGTGAAATGCAAAGAAATTGCAAATGTAAATGTATAGGATCATGAAGATTTGAGTATGCAATCTTCTATTTCAGATGTGGGGAAAATAACTATTACAGCAGTAAATCACAACGTTGTAAGGCACGAAAATGAAGTCTAAGTACTTGCAACCATCTGCAAACTGCAAACACTCAGCTATGAAAATGTGGGTCATTAATTTAATAAATCATTAGGAGAAAAAAAATGGAGCAGGAAAGATAAAGAGTTTAGTACTGGGTTGAAAAGAGAATCTAGTGGAGGTGAGCAAGATGACGGTTGGTGACACAAAAATGGATGGAGTGTAGTTCCCAAGAGTAAGAAGGACCTTGTCCTAGGAAGAATCAGCACGTGCCCAGCAGAGAGGAGCCCCTCTGCAAGAGACACCCCACACAGTGCAGACAGGCCAAGCATTGCCTGTGTTCCCAGAGATTTGTTTTATGGGATCTCTAGGGGCCATTTAGTCTGCCTGCTCTTTTTTAAGGAAGAAAACTTTAAAAGCATTTGTTTGATATTGAACTGCTGTTGAAAAGACAGATGGGTAAGAAAAGAAAGGTAAGTACTGCTTCCTTACCATGATTTATTATTTACTAACAAATACTGTACTGATCGAAATTTCTTAACCAGAGCGTACCTAGGTGCTGTGAGGTCATTTCCATATTTACTTTTTTTTAATGACCAACCAAATAGATATGGAGAGAAAAACTTGAAATAGCTTGGAGGTTTGGGTTGACAGAGATGTTTTCCTGAAAAATGGCTTTTGGCTACAGTTATCCAATATTTAATATAATGCTCATAACACCATGGATCCAGATATTGCACAAAGCATAATCCAAAAGCCACTACCCTGACATAGCTCAAGCTTGAAGAAAAACAGACAAAACTAAGTTTAGGACCATTCATCTTTAATATCCTAAATTATTTAAAATACAACAGGCTGTAATCATGGTCATTTAAACACTCCTGAAGAAAAGAGAGCTTGGTTCCAAATACACTGGCAATGAACCGTTTAAAGCTTTCCTATCAGCTATGGCAAGTGTAACTAGCCAAATAATATGTGAGAGATTCACACCTCTTTTCCAAATATAGCTGAGGTCACTCCAGTGATACTTGTGGGATCATGCTACTACTTGCAAGTACTACAGATTTGATCAAAAAGGTTTTGAAATCACCTAGAATCTCTTTTTTTACTGATTTTTCCAATGATTTTTCTAGTGATTGCTTTCTTCAGTGAAGTTCAATTCCAGATCCATTCTTTACTTTCTCCTTTCATTCAAATTTTCTGATACATAGAACAAACAATAGAACACACATCTTCCTGTTTTGAACAAGCCACTGACTTCAACAGTTTGCAAGCAGACTTTGTGGCATTAAATTCTTCACTGAAACCTGCGAATAATATAAATGTATGCATGGATAGCAGGATATATTTAAGAAAATACAAAGCTACCTCTATCAGATAATATATTCACAATCAATACTTCAATTACACCTCCTTACATCCATGTCCTAAGTGATCAGAATAATTTTCAAACTTTTGGGCACACTGAGGAATGTAAAATGAGTGCACCTTCTTCCATACTTCACTCCCTTAGCCCCCTTTTCATACATGATGTCTGGTACTCTGCAAGGTCATGCCAACACTGCAGGCAATGTTTTAAAGGCAACTGTAGGAACTACCTTAAATATCATCCACTAATCACAAAATGAAAGATTATATCACAGTGGCAGGAAGAGCAATTACAATACTCACTGTCTTTTATTAAGCTTTAAAAGTAATTAAAGCTAAAATCTGTCACTGGCCTTATAAAAGTGATCATCTGTGTTTCTTTTAATTCTGCCTAAGTTAAACAAATATTTGATGTTAATTAAAAATGTGGGTTTATACTTGCATTTTATTGGAAATAAATTTGTGATAATGTGTATATGGATGACTTTTTATCCCTGGTATAGAATAGGCATTTTATTAAACACTGAAAAGCGATAAAGCCTGCTGTTCTGAGAAAGGGAAGGATGCCCTGTTGGCCGTCATGCTTTTGAGAAGCACAAGGGATTGCCTTGTATTCAGATGGCATAGAAGGTAGAACTGCAAAAGAGCAACGAATTAATTAGAGCAATCATTTTGAAGAGCAGTTCCATACCCCATTTTAATTAGCAAATAAAGCAGAATACTAACTCCTTAAGAACTATTTTTGCTTCCTGATTTACAGGGTGATGGCAGTTGTACTCTGCTTTGTTACAAATCACAAAATCTAGTGCCTCATTTTGCATGCAAAGTGCATTAAAATACCTTCTTTCCTATTCTATAGGGGCCTCTAAGATATATTACAATGGTAAAATCTGTACAACCCAGCACAATTATTTTCTAATTAGCATCCTTAAATGTTGCATTGTGGTCTGAATCAGTTTTAGGATTGTCAAAGAGATCTAGAAACAGCCATGTCTGTACGACCCAGCCACATGTGACAAAATTAAATTGGCACACTTCACTGTCTAGACCTTGTGCTCCTGGCAGTGATAGCCAGCTCAGTACCTCAGAGAGAAGGCTCAGCTGTCACTCACTGACCCATTAACACTCAGGTTGCATCCTGCAGTGTCATAGTTCTCATTCTCACAAAGATGGTTCTCCCTGGAGATCCCCAGTACCTTCAGGAATGAGGGAAGGACAGCCATGACAGCAGCACTGTCCAACAGGGCAGCACAATATAGTATGAGAGTGCCTTGTGCCAGTATCCCAAACTAGAGTTGAAATCCTCTATGCTGCCCTGCTGAGCCATTTGCAAAAGGGATATCATCACTATCAAGCTGTTGCTGTCTCCTCCAACATCATACACACATACACATGCAAAAGGCCTTTGGTTCTGCAGAAACACAGTTTGCTCGATTCATGCTGTGGACCCTTCAAGTAAGGTATTAAATAAAACAAACACCTGCTGCTGCTTTTCAAACATAAAGGGAAACCATTGGGAGAGTAAGGAAAATCATGCAACCAAAAGCCATTGCTTTTCTTCTCTTTATCCAGAGTCCTGTTACTGCCTGCACACAAAATAATTTGAACATACTGCAGTGCACTGTTTAACATAAAGGTAATATTGCTTCAGGCTTATGTGGGGAAAAAAACCCCCAGGTGAATCCACTGCAGGAGAAGGTAGTGTCAACATCACCCTGACTGTAGAGCTCAGGCACATTTCCCCAGCAGTTTAACATGCTGGGGATTCACTGCATATACACGATTTAGGCCACGCTGTGTGCACTGGGAAATTAAATTATATCTTACCTGTAGTAGTGTGTGGGTGTGTGTATGTAAGCATATGAGTACAGTTCAGAGTATGAGTGTATGTGTGTATGCACACATGCACATTGGCAGAAAAATGAGAAAAAGAAACAAATCAAAACAGACTGAAACTTAATGAAAAAGATAAATTCAGACATGATTACAGCTGTGAGGTGAAAACAAAAGTTCCAATTTTGCTGGTTATGTGGAGAAGGATCCAGTAACAAGGTTTTATTTCTAAAGCTTCACACTTCTCATTTTCTATCTTCTCAAAAAAATACACCCATGACAGCCCGTGCAAAAGTCACAGAAAAGAATTTAAGAAATTAATACAAACATAAACATAAAAATAGTTCTTTTTTTTAGAAAATCATTCATTGTTGATATTACTGCAGGGGACTCAAACTCAGTACATTGCAGACCCCATGTTTCAGCCTCTAGGTCATGTTCACTAATGCACATAAAATGATGCAAAAGAAGTCTGCCCCCCATGTTTTGAAAACAACAACAACACAAATCCAAGGAAAAGAACAAAGGACAAACACTGGATTCGACTTTTTCTGCTCATACAGTCTTGAAAGACAGATAAACTCTGCTGCTTAATTTCATGCTTCTATCATGAAATTATTTCTGGTTGACAAGTAGGCATATGATCTCAAAAACAAAAAGATCAAAATCCCAGTTTGTAGAATTAAAAATATTGGAAAAATTTCTTTTCTGTGTGGCCAGTACACAACACACAAGTGTTACTCTTTTTCAGTACCTTGGTTTGCCCAGCACTTAAATTTGGATCTGTTTCCCAAGCTCAGCTCACCTTTTAGGAACATGACTCAATGAAGTGCATGTTTATGTCTTACCAAGTCCAGAGAAATATTAATTTGAGTATATGGACTTTACAGCATGTCCACATGGTGGCCAATTAGTGCTAAACATCATCCCTGCTCTGAAATGTTATCTGGGGTAAATGTGTTCCCTTGGGCTGAATGTTTGCCTCGCAGTAACTTTAAGCTCAAGCTGTCTTCAGAGTGGCTTAAGCCCTCTCTGCCATGGTGGCACAGGGGAGTAATGACTCTCACTTTAAATGGGATTATTTCTGGTGCATGCTCCCCAGCAATTGCTCTGCTGGACAGACCAGACAATGAGCACCACTGCTTTCTAATTATATGATCAGAGTCATCTGTGTTGTTCTACTGCCCTTAATGAAATTGAATAGGAGTAGCTGAGATTTAGACAGGTATTATAGAGATTTTGTCATGGAGAAATTCTAAAATTTCATAGTAATCAACTACAGAATTTTAAAAAATTGACACAAATACATTATACTAATATATATTTGAACCATCATTTCAGAGGAAAATTAATTAGGATAGAATGCAACTATTCTTTTTATGGGTACTGGCTTTGCAGGGCTACTAACACTGTTAAGCAGGAAGGATCCTTTGCAGGCACTGAAGCTGGTTAATGCGATTCTGGTTCCAGAAAGGAAGCAGATCAGTTGAATGTAATGGCACCACATTATAGGCTCTCACTTTTCTTATTAGACACACACTTTGAAGGTTGAAAAGGGGATTTATTTATTTCATGCAGCACTATGTGTCTAGAGGTTATTAGTGATTAAAGTACTATTTTAGGATTTTCTGTGACAATTTTCTCTGTGGTATAATTTCACTATAACCAATGAAATTATGGGAGGGAAGAATTTGGCCTTATATACCTTAAAACCAAATGTTTCTGTCAGCGTTTCAAGGAGGTTAAATACTTGCAGAGTGTTAAATTTCAAGGTTCAGGCAGTGAACTGCACTGTCAGCTTAATGCAAGGCTCTAATCACACAGCAAGGGTAAGGCCCACAGCCACATGATAGAAAGGAGTGGGAGATCCCCTCACTTTAGAGAGGCTTAAGGTTATACCCCCTCCCTGACCCTCACTTTGAGGGGGTGAGATGCACTGGTGCATTGCTTTTCTCCACACAGTGGTCACTGGAAGGAGACAATGTGAAGAACATGGAAATCAACAGAGGGTTCAGCCTGCAAAAGTAACTTTTTGCCTTGTGGGGAAATACAGTGGCTCAGCTGCAGCAGAGAGTCTACATCTTTTTGAAGTACAACCAGACTGTGCTACATATTCCAGCTGGCAGCTGCTGCCCATGGCACAGTGCAGAGGGATCACAGGAGAGTCTGGTACGCTGCAGCTGCAGGGAGTTGGCAGCAATTGCTGAAAGCACTGTGGTCCTACAGCACAATGGGGTGAGCAGAGAACAGACCCCCAACATCCCGAACCTTGCTCCTTTTTTCCCTAAACTCCCCAGCAATCTTTTTCAGCTGGGAGTGGGAATACACTCAGGTCTAGCAGGAAAACTCTTGACCTGTGGCTATATCACTTTCCTGAGGCAGCAGCAAAGAGAAATGCCAGAGATCAAGAGTGCCAGTTATCATGCCTGAGGGCAATGAGGTACCAAAAACACAGCTTGAGATTATGCTTAATTCATAGAGGTAATGAATTGTCATCTTACTCCTAATAATAAAAAACAGAGGAGGTTTGAGTCAGGAAAATTAAAAAAAATAAACCACAAAACCACCAGTTGCCCATTTGGTCAGAAGTGTACACTGAAGTGTACGACACAAAACACCCCTATTATGGTGTTGTTTCACATATATTTCCTATTCCTCTCCACTTCTCAAATGAAAAAAACCCCATGGGGTAAACAATACTGTGAAACACAGCTTATGCCAGGAGAGGCAATGTGCTTAGGTATACAGCTTTTTCCAAATGTTACTTTAGCTTTTAGTCATATTTCAGTTGTACATCACTAATATCTTATTCATGTGGTCTGTCTCTCTTCTTCTTCATATACATGTATATACACATATTCATACCCACATGAATTCATGTGTATAAATACATACACATACAAACTTGAGAGTGTGAAAATGCAAATAAAAGTAGACAACATCAGAGTACAACAAAGCTGTCGTTCTGATGCCTTAATCACAAAACCAATGAATGCACATATCAAATAATTTAGTAAAATAAGCAATATGGACTAGGTCCCATGGCCTTTTGAACAGAGTGGAATGGACCATTTTTCCCCAGGCAGGTTTGCTTTTGCTCACAGTGTCTTGGTATCTTGAAACCCGCTGGTTACACCACTCAAGAATTGCTATAGTATAGTCTGGGCAATGTATATTCTCCTGTTATGGTTTAGGTTACCTTCCTTCCAGAAAATCTGCTACATGAAACATTACTTTGCAAAAAGAGGGAGCAATTATTTTAACAATGTTTCTGGAAAGTAAAAGCTATTAGATTTCACTTGAATACTTTTAGTTGCACATTAGTGAAATGATACTGTCACTTTAGGAAGTCTATCATTTGCTTCCATTAGAGACTTGCAGGCTGCCAGCTCCAGCAGAGCCCAGAATAATTTCCACTGAAGTTATAATACCAGTACTGGTAGCAAACCAACAGCATCTCCCTTGTTGAATGGAATTCTGCCTCTTTCTTTGAGCACTGTAACATTTGGGAGCATATGTGAAGAAAAGCTTTTATATTTAGCGTGCAATGAAATTGTCTTAGCAAGCATATTTCTGAGGTCCTTGTCAGTACATCTGATAACTGTGTGCAATATTTGTGCTTGTGAGTGACAGTATTTACCACAGTATTGTATTTCCAATTAAATCCAACTAATCTACTGTATCACTGTGCAAAGAATTGAGGGGGAATATCACAGGTGATCTAAAAGGCCTGGCTATTACCTCATCCTGCAGCTGTATGGAGGAGGAGAGAAACCAGCAGGCAGGAATTGTGCAGCAAGATTGATATACTTAATTATTTTACAAACTCTTTTATAGACTTTTTTCTTCGTTGTCTAATTGGACAAAGGATCAGCCACCCCTTGGGGGTGATTGGCTAAAATCCTAAAACATCCATTGTCAAAATATTTTCCTACTGTACCATAAACAAAGCTCGGCAAGGTCACAGGTGTTCATGGTTTATAAACTCTGCAAATATTTTCTGTGAGAGAGAAAAGTATCCCACTGACTTAGAAAGTAGCAAGAAAAATTCTTGCTAGCAGCATTTTTGTATCCACACCTGGCAGTAGATTTTCTAGGAAAAGTCTTTTCAGGCATCATTCCAGATGTAGGTAGCTTTACTCTTGTGTGTGTTTGCTCACCTCAAGCATACTTTGCTTCAGGATTCATATATGAGAAAAGTGACACCTTTCAAAGCGGCTTCCAACAGCAAATACTGTGATGAGATGATGGGAGACAGTCATGGAGGACTTGGCATGGAGTAACAGAGGACCTTCCAGACAATTTTCAGAAATACCCATTTTACCTGTAAGTTAATTGGCAATGATGCAGAAAACTGACCTTACCTGTGCCTGTGCTTCACTAAAGAAAAGAAATAAACAGCCTCTAACTTCTTTCAAGGAATTAGGTTTCCTGATGAATGTCCAAATTACATTGCTTAAAGAAAAATTCAATTATTCATTTTTTAGCATAACCTCAAAAAATCACATTTATTCCCAACATTTTCTCCATAGACACTTTGAGACAACCAGATACACAAATAGGGAAACTACAGCAATGCACCCCCTCAGGACCACAGAGAAGGTGACTATTCTGAAATGTAGTTTTCACCTTAATTGAAACATCAGCTAATACTATGGCCCTTACTGAAGGAACTCCAATCTGGAAAAAAAATATTACAAATACTTCCATAGGAAAATTTCTTATCAAGATTTTTAGTCATATATTGCTGTATTGTTACAGTTGGTTGTGGTTGTGCATACCTTTTTTCCAAACAGCTCCTTGGTTCTAAGCCTTTGAGGTTCATTAATCCTCTCATACCACGCACAATGTTGTTTTATGAGTAAGAAATATGATCCTTTCTTTGCTTTCCCTCACAAGAGCATCTGTACCTCATAAAACATGTCAAAGACAGTTCACTTACTGTACACTATCATTTTTATATAATATTTTTCTGGTGTCTGTGGGTATTGGCAGTTGTAAGTCTGCAATGGAAAGAAATGAACTTTTCATCTGCATTACATAACTAATGGTAGCTAAAGGAATCACGCTTGTCTTAATGTCTGTAATTTCTGTGTGGGCTACAGTTTGCAACACACACACACTTGCCTTCCAAAGCAATGGCATGAAGCAATAATATCTACTAATAGAGCATTTTTTGTACTACTTGTTACCCTCCTGAAAACAGTCAAAGATGGGGAGCAAAGATTATACAGTATCAAAAGTAATGCATTACTTTGGACATGCAAGATGAGAGAAAGATGACGACTTCTACGGGACTCAGAGGATATCTTCCCATAGGAGTATTATTAGCCTTTGACAAAACCTGCCATTTAATGAAATCTGTTTACAGAAAAAAATTATTATTCAATATTATGTTTTCGAGTCCAAGAGCAATAACTCATACCTGACAGAAGCTATTAAGCAGTACTCAAAATGAAAGTAAAATAGTGAAAGTGAGAAAATCATTATGAGACTCAGCCTAGTCTGAGCAACATTTATTGAATCCATTTATGGACTTCTGCAGATGCCTTGAAGCACACAGGTAAAATTCCGTGTCCAAACAAAACCTATGAAATACATAAGTCCCCATTAGCTCTCAAAATAGAATGTATATGATATTTAGGGCTTGTATATACTCTACACAATGTTGAATTTCATTTTCAGGGAAAAAAAAAGGTAAGAAGTGTTGTACTGCCTAAAATTTCCCTATTTAAACTCTTTTCTGCACACAATATGTAATTTCTATTCATGGCAGTTACTCAGACATTTCTCTAGAAAATTTAATTCAACTACAGAGTAACTCCCTCTGTTGTTAGCAGAGAAAGCCTAATGCCATGTTTGTTTCAAAAGAAAGAATACAAAGCAAACCCTTTTGCTGTGGCATGACAATGGATCCTTCATGGTTTTTTGCAAATTATGTTACAGTAACATAGTTAATAAAACATGTCTCTTAGTGAAAACTACCATCCAGCTATGGCTGAAATAGGTAAGAACATAAGTAAACTTTTCCGTGGAATAAGGAGATGTGGACTCTACTCTTGTTTGCTTTTTCATTCTCTTTATTCGTAAGTTCTTATTGATGAGAAAACACCAAGAGTAGAAATGAGCTGTTTTTATTATGTGTGACCAGTTAGACCATGAGTTTGTATTGGCTCCAAAATGACAACAATCCTGCCCAAAAGTGCTACTTCTGCTTGTGTGTATTGTGCATGTGATTTAATTTTGGTGGTCCTTATGAAATCATATTGGATGGAGTGAGCCCTGCTCTTTGACAGCAGCACCACATAAAAGTTATTCAAATTCTGTAACAGTGTTATATTTATATTGTTTTTTACACTCTTTATAGCTTCTCAAATGTTCGGCATGTTACTAAAATGGTCATATTTTTTATCTGGTCTGGAAATTTATTAAAAAACATAGTGCTTAAGGTCTACAAAAACTTGGTTTATATTTTATGATGGGAATAGCTTTTTTTTTCTTTTTTTCTTCTTCAAGAAATCAGTCTCAAAAAAACCCCTATAATAATCTGTAGTTTGACTCCACATTGCACCATCCAGATTTACATTCACACTGGTGCTACAGTATTATTACTATTCTAGAAGATAACATACAGAAGAATATTACTGAAATAATGAAACTTAATAAATAATATATTAATTATAAATTATCAAACAGAAGTAGAAAGAAACTTAAACAAAGAAAGGAAACCTAATGCTCATGGCATTCTTATTGTGAATAAATTAGCTTCTCATATTTCTAAATAAGGCAGAATTTATCTTCTACCACCTTCTTCCAAAAGTAGGGAGCAGGTGGCTATGTCATACTGGGGAAGGAAAACAGCAGTGTGAACACTCCATTTATTAGCATTATTCATAAACTTTCCATCATGAGGAGCATTGCACCGCTCACGCTTCAGCATCAGGGTATGAAAAGCGCATTCAGGCTTCAAAAATCAATGACAACTTGCCCTCTACCCACCGCTTTTCTATGGCAAGCAGCAAAAAAGCTGCTCCTAAAACTCAGCATGCCATTTTTTAATTCACAGTTATGTTTCCACTTGAAGAGACAAGCCAAAACAAACTATTCCTCTCAGAGAAGCACCATGGGAATAAGTACCCTCTCAACTTCAACAATTATTAGGCAAGAGTGTTTCTCCATTCCCCCTTCCACCGAAAATGCAGCCTATTTTTAAGGAAAAGCTTGTGTTCTGCTCCCCTGTTTGCATAATTCACAGATGTCAACCTGCAGATTGGCTGTGTCCAGCAGAACCCCAGCTTTGCTATTCTGTGTCAGGTTGAGCCCTTTCACAGCTGTAAATGGTCTTGTGCTGCCACAGAAAGTGGCAGATGAGGTTCAACAGCCAGAAGGGTGTAAGTAGTATTTCAACCTTTCTCAGCGGAGCATGTTCCTCTAACTATTTCTGTCCATTTCTTTGCCATTTACAGCAACTGCAGTTAGCCATAAAGAAAAGTCTAACAGCTGTTTTCAAGTTGTTTACACCTCCAAAATTTCAATCCTCAAAGCAAAAAAGGTTGTGTTTATTTACAAAACATATTCTTGGTAACTATCAAGGTTTGTAGAGAAAGTGAATTTATCCTAATTCTCCATAGTCATATGGCCTTAAAAAGGGGAAAATTATTTTCCAGATACCATGTAACACATTTTTAAAATGTGTTCCTCTGGCTGATTGGCATTGTAAATTATTCAACTGAATTCTGCCAGCATTATACTGTTTATATTTAGTTTCTGTCTTTTAAGCACCAAAGATATGGTCATACTTGCAAGGAAACCAATGACAGAATCCTGAATGAAAGCAGAATGTGTAGTGAATAACATACCATCATCCAAAATAAAAGACCATTTGGCAGAAGGAGAAATGAGAGTGGCACAGCTCACAATACACACTATGATGAGCCTCCACTACTCTATTGTGTCAGAGGACCAAGATGAGAAAGAGATGTTCCCTAGACTCAGCAGCAGCAACAACCATGTGCCAAGTGTTGTAGATAGCCACAGGGATATTTATGGCATAACCATACAGCCTAAACAGATTTCAAGCTAAAACTTTGGCTGAAATAACCACTCATGAGCTTGCTCTTCAAGATGGAAATGATCAATTTACGTTTCAAGAGGAGAATATTTTCTTCCCAGAGCCCTGCTTTGTCTGATCATATTTTCATGCCTAAGGAAACACCTTACAGGGAGTTGACTGCTACCAACTGGAGAATGAATCCTCCCTGTATGAAACTTTTCTTTCATGGGTGATGATACGTAATTGATTTAATTCTTAATTCTAAAAATTGATTAACTGTATCTGAAGCATGAAAAGCTTTTACAAAATAAGAGGTTCATTTGATATGTGAGTCCATCAAAACTATCGGCACTCGTGTACCATTTATTCACAACAGTTGAAACTTTACTGTCTGCAGAGTAAGTAAATAGGTATCTCATGAGCACAGCTAACTACAGGTGCTTCTGGAAAATTTCTGCTTCCTTTAAAAAACTGTTTCTGTTTTTATGAAAACCCAAAATCTTCTACTTCTGGTTCACACAGGAGAAAAGCTTTAGAAATTTCTAACATAGGGTCTGTCTGAGTTTCTTCTCTCAGTTTCGCAGTGAATTAAATATAGTGGACTCAATGACAGAATTAATGAAACAAGTTAGGAGCCTATTTTCCTGTGGTGCCTATTTTGAGTGGTTACAGTGGGATCATAGTTAGATTTTACTCAAAGAAGTACTTAAAAGAGGCCAGAAATGTTATACTGTTCTGTAGCTATTTTTCCACATCAATCAAAACTTATATTTCTTTCTTGGTTTTCTTCCATTTATCCATGAAAGATTCCAAGCCACGTCATTTTATTCATTTTTATATCTGTCTGAGAATCTTCTCTTTGATATTTCTTTATAATCCATTGAATACTACTTCCTAGATTGATATTCTTTCATTAGACTCATCTACTTCATATTCTTGCGTTTTCCCACCATTCCATGAAGGAATTGGTTCAGTTAGTTTTCTCTTTCCTTCATTCTTTCTTTCTTTATGGACAGGACAAATGGTTTTTCTAGTGCTTACTTTGAGTCCAGCACTATCTTCTCCACCTGAGTATTCCCAGGAGATCAGCCTGTGCATAACTGATGTGACAGTTATCAAATGGTGAGACTAATGTAAAAGATCTTTTTAAAAGTTGAGTTAAATCAGGTTTGTTTATATTCTTCAGCTTCACAAAGTTTACATTCGTTATTGCTTTTACAAGAAGCTTTCTGCAAGTGCATGTAAAGCCTATGAAGAAACTTTTCCCTTGCCTCTGTAATCCATTGGGGGCCACAGAAATAAAGAGTAACTCTCAGATGAATAGTACCTCTGTTTTTTTTTTTATAAAGGATGTTATATCACCAAGGGAAAGAACATTATTTGCACTGTTTTCCTGCTTTATTGTTTAATACCTCAAAACTTTAACCTCTTGATTTCGATCCTTCACCAAACACTTTGTTAGAGCAGTCTGCTCGTTAAACTGCTCATAAACATGCAACCATCTTTTGAAGGAAATAAGCAGTAGTGCTCAACTTAAACAATAAAAATGTAGGTTGTAAAAGAAAACTCACTCAAAACCAGAAAAAATGCACAATACCAAAACTCAGATTCACTTGGAACAAGAAAATCATTTTAGTAAACATCTGTATTATTCTGTTCTATAAATATGACACTCATAGTCTGCTGAAGAAGCAACTATGAAGAACCCTTCTGCTGGAAGTGCAACGTGCTACAGACCTCTGACATGTCTGTCCAGTGCAAGTGAACAAGCTTCAAGAAAGAAAGAGTGAACAAATCTAACTACTGATGGGGAGTAGCACAGGAAAGGCTACCCATTAAAATTCAACTTGTTCAGTCATGGGAATGTGGATAGAAGAGTCTGCTACTCTGAAACTCTGCTACCCTGAAAAGACTCAAGTTTGCTGCTTTGCAGAAGGCCAAACTAAAAAAACCCAGACTCTTTACTCCAGATGAGTGATACAAGGATGAAGGGCAGGGACCTTCTTCTAAGTAATCTCTCATAGTTGTGATAGAAGCACCTATAAGGAGAAAATCACAAAGAATTTAACTGTTTCAAATAACTGTTAATGTTAAATCTGGAGAAAGTGGCCTGTTTCGAGGACTTTACTTCTCTTTACAGTGTCTATACAGAATGCCCAGTGTGCTCTAACAAGTACCCCTTGCTAAATTTCATGTTGAAATACATACAGAAATATTGGAAGAAAATAGATCCTTGTGCAACTTATATCTACCAGTTTGGTGGATCTTCACACTTAGCTGGTTTTGCTGTTCATGTTTTGGACTCATAAAGGTGATGAGCAGTGAATAAAGATTTCACCATTTGTGATTTCACTCCATTTTATAATCCACAAAAGATTGATGTTAAAGTAACATATTAAGTTTGAGGATAATATGAATGCAGTCTTCAAAATTCAAAAACAATTGTCTTAAACTCTTAACATCAAGATGACAACACTGTGAAGCTTTAATTAATTTCATAGGGCTGCAGTTTCAAAACTCTGCTACACATTTTCACATGGTGATTATTATTTGATCAAGATTTTCATGACTATATTTCCCCAGTAAAACTTTAGTCTAAATTTTCTGAGCACCTAGTAGTTTCATTGACTTTCATTATGCATCAGTGCTGAAAATGAATATAACTTGCCCTGCAGTTTTGATGCAATTTGACTGTGAGAAACAACAGCTAAGGCATTAGCTCAGTTGATTGGAACTTGGGGCTAATAATGCTGAAGTCATGGGTTTGATCCTTGTGTGGCCCATTCACTTAACAGTTGGATTTGATGATCCTTGTGAGTTCCTTTCTATTAAAAATATTCTGTGATTTATTAGCCTAAAATCCTTTTAACCAGGTTGCTGTGTCTTGTGTTTGTCTGGCAATGTTTTGTCATGTGCATCGCTCCACTGATTATTATAAAAAAAATAAAATAAATAATAACATCTTCCTTAAGAATCTGTTTTATAAGCCTCTCATAAATTTATATAAATATTAATTAAGCATCATTTTGCCTGTGAAAATTAGATAAGTATGAATCTTTTAATTTTACAGAACAAGAAACCAAGACACTGTGAAATTAAATGGCTTGTCCAAAAACACACAAGGAATCAAAATTAAAGGTCAGTTCCTGGGCAAAGCAAGAAATCCTTCTGCCATTAAATTGGTGGAATGAGGCCAGGATCACAGTAAGACCTTCAACTGTTCAGCATTTGCTGGGGTGAGGTTTTACTCTGCATGTTCCTCACACATTTCAAGGGTTTCTGAAGCCTTGAATATATAAGATCATAAATGACATTAAAAAGGAAATTTAAGGTGCTCATTTCAAACAAAATGATGAGTATATATCCTTCAATTGTTTTGACTCCTACATGAAGAGTCCCCTCTCCAGTTACTGTGCACTCCAGGCAGAATGGTATATTCAGAATATGCACGTATTTATTAAGTGAAGCAGCTTTCATAAAATGTCAGTGTTTCAGCCAAAAATTGATATTTTGAAAAATTTTCTCTACTTAATAAATTTAAGTAACTTGAACACACTGCTCTGTCTATAACACACTAATGTAAGAATTATTTACACCAGCATTAGGGCAGTGCCAAGAAACTATAACAATCTGTTTAACAGGTCCCTACCTTTAGGAATTTATGTAGTGAATTATTTTGAGGTAGTGCGGGTTATTGTTTTCAGAGCTTCCCTCTTTTTTTTATATTGATTATTTGACATGTGCAAGATCATTAAGGATCATTCTCAGTGAATGTAACACCAAAATAACTGCATCAATATAAAGCAATGGGACTAACCATCTTAGAACTGCAGGCTTTAAACCCTGAATAAGTGTTTAAGAGACCAAGACAGGAGGGAGGATCCTACTAGCTGTATATCTCTTTCATGGCAGGTGTGCTTTATGGTGCATCTTGCTGCCTTTATCCTTGAATTGTTTCGACAGGGGCCACTCCCGGGGTGTGCTGAGGGCCCTCTATGGAACAGCAGGGCATGTGGCAATGCTGCACTGACAGCCCCCTGACTGAGGTGTGAAATCAGGACACAGACAAGCTGTTCATCAGAAATGAGGACCTTTCCTGTTCCATAGGGCATTTGCAGGCACAGTCAAGCAGCTGGTTCAGCAGCTGGGTTCAGTTAGTTCGTAACTTCCTACATGCTTTTTAGAATAAGTTTATTAATTCTGTATGTAACATCCTCTAAATTCCTTAGCTATAAAAGGGCAGTTAGAGTAGTCAGCTTCTTCACCCTTCACCACTTTAAATTTGTTATATTTTAAACTCTCCAGAATTATAAGTATGAATAGTGTCTTGCATAGTGTGGTTTCAGTCTCAGCTGGGATCTTGCTCAGAAACAACAGTACTAGAACATTGTACACAACCACATTACACAGAGTAGTGACATGTCTCTTTAATCTCTGAAGCAGAGACAGAAGTCCTATTTGGAAGTAATTTCTAAATGAAATGTGTAAGTCAAATATGTGCACATATTGTACACTGAAATGTTAAGCCTGCAAAGTAAAGCTTTCAACAGATAGGAGGTACTGGGACTAGAACTGCTTGTACATTTTGCACTACAGTATTTTCTTTAATAATATATTGACTGATTTTCTAGAGAATCCTTCCAGCATTCAGTTGAAAGTACTTGCTTAACAGGTTATGAATTTCCTCTTCACTAGTCAGTGTACACCTTGTACAGCACACTCACTTTCGTGCTTTGCTGAATACAGAACAAGCATCCACACAGACTTTTCTATGATGCTACTGTTAAATTATCCAAAAGCTTGTCTTTGCTCATTTCAGTAACTCCAAGAAGAAAACACATGTTAACAATTCCATTTGAGAATAGTAAGAGTCTAAGGCATGCCCGAAAGTTAAAACTTCCTACTGTCTTTTAGTGTTACCTCTCCTCTTTGTCCAAACTTCCAGCAGGCAGGGCAAGATTAAGTAGGTTGCCACACAGAAAGTCTGCCACTGATACTGAAGTCAAATCTCCCCATTCAATTTTTCTTTTATTCTCTACTTAAGCACAAAACATTATGCACTTATGAAACATTGCATGATGCATGGTAATAAATAATTTTAATAAATTCTCGTAATGATAATGATAAATCATAAATTATCTTATGTTTTAATTTCCTTGGGTAAATATATTGAAGCACAACATCTCATTTTCACTGCTGACCTGGGGTGAGAGTACAGCAGCATGACATTTACAACAGATTCTTCAACTGTAATTACCAAAGAGTTAATATATCAATTTAATTAAAATCCCATAGTGATGAACAGCATAAAATATAAAAAAGAAGTTAACCCAGTCCAAAACAAACAAGAGGATCAAGGCAGTCAGTTGAGGCAAAATGAATTAGAGTACTTGTCTCACCAGCTCAGAGGGTTTTCTCTTTGGAGACAGTCTCTCAAAAGGATATTCATTATTAGACAGTACACAGGAATATTTGGAGTACCAAAATGAAGAAAGAAAAAAAAATGCAGGTTGGAATTTCTACTTGGTGAAAAAAAAAGTCTGTTGTTCCCATCAAGTTCATTTCCTGATAAAATGAAAAATAAAGGCAGGTTAAGTCTTGCTGAAATTCCATCTACTGGGTCCGCTGTAGAACTTGTAGTCCAAATTCCTGTAATTTCTAGATCAACCAGTCAACCCTGGATATTTTCAAGCTTCTCAATATCTTGCTAACAGTTACTGCTGCTGCAGTTCTTTCTGTCTGAGACACTACTCTCATTTAGCAGATTAAGTGTGGCCAAAGTCAATTAACATCAGCAGAAGAGAGTTGATATATATCAACAGGAAATTATTCTGCCATTAAAATCTAACATCTGAGATTTCCCTTAATTCAGTCAAATTTTTATTTCTTCTTCCAATCTTAAGAGCAATCCATCCTTTACATTTTGCTGAAGTGAAATACTAATTTGTCTTCAGTATCATTTTATATAGCACAGAGAGAGGGTATTTGAGAACTGCAGTGAGGAATATGCATTTAACCATGCAATTTGAGGCTTGGAGCAGGGAGAAAAGCAGAAGCAATTGCAAAAACCACAGCAAAACCAAGTGGATATCCTTGTGAAGGATGAATTCAAATCTTAAGATACAAGCCTGACAAATAGACTTTCCTCTCCAAACAGTAGCACATTCAAGGATTAGGTCATGGATCATGTTGAGAATAATTTTGGCATATGAAATATCAGTAAGATTTGATAAATGCCTAAATGGATAATTTCTTACTTCTTCCCCGTTTGAAAGTTTCTGCAATCTCTTATTACATGACTGGTATGTAGAAGATTTATCTCACCTATAATTAACCTGGTTCACTACATTGTCTCCTTCTACCAGATTAAGGAAGTCACTGACTTGAAATGGTTTCAACAATAGTTCTGAAGACTTACATACAATAACCCACATGTTAAATGAAACCAACATGAAAAGTTGTAGCAAAATCCAGGACTAGGTTAGGTGCCAAGGAGCAATACTGGGAGCTCTCAGAACTGGATCCAAGACAACTAATATGTTAAGCACAGAGCCAAATACACCCTACAGCACAACTGAGAGGACCAGCAATAGGAAATGCTGCTGGAAGCAATCTGTGTCTTAAGTATGGCCCCTGGGTTTATAGCGCAGATATCTGGGCCTGTGTTCACTCAGATGTACGTGGCTCCAAAGCTGAATGTGGTTTTCTGAGGTCAGGGGGATACATCTTTTTTTAAAAATCAATTGGATGTCAGACTTTTCGAGTTTGCTATTAGAGCTGATTCAAACCAGCAACTCTTACATGAACAAAGAGTGTTTTAACTACAAGGCTATTTTACTTGGAAGACCCTAGAAATCAAAACGGAGCCAACAGTCTTTCAGCTCAGATCTGGCATTCCCCTTTCCAGACAAGTGTTCCAGGCTATGGATTCATCCTCAAGTTTACTCTTTCTCCCTGACCTAGGAAATGCTTTTTTACTGCAACAGAATTTCAACAAGAACAAAGATGTCCCTGTTCAGTGTTACCTATGGCTGGTGTCTAAAGGTCTCTCTTCTACTTTGAAAGGAAAAAAGTAGTTTTATACGTGATCAGACACACAGTGGAACTGAACTTTAAGTCTCCCACTTTATAGATAAATTCCCTAAATACTTGGTAATCAAACAAACAGGGTTCACACCAAGAGTAGGAGCAGTCATCACTGGATTTGGGAACACCGTTCTGGGTGCAGATTACAAATGTTCTGAGATTGCCTCCTGGATTGACCTTCTCGGGGTGTTTGGAAAGATGTTGTTTCTGGCTCTTGCTCAAGGTTGAGATAATACCAGCTGGACATCTGCCTTAATACCAGCCAGACATCCTGTCAAACCTTTTGCATTTCTAGGAACATACAAACAAAGTTGTAGGAAAGCTCTCCAAGAGCTACCATGTTACTGGAACTTAAGCACTGCTGGGTGTAAAGAGCACTTCAACTGAAATTTTCATGTCATAACTTTGGACCATGGCACCTAAACTTCACTGATGTTCTACTCTAGGCAATTTAAATTTGGGGTTAGCTCCCTCCATTTCTAAAATACCCAGTAGTAGTTCTGAGGCCCATTAAGAATTATCCTCTGGAAAGTGCAATTTTCTGTTTACTTTATTTTTCTTTATGTGAATATCACCCAAGTACAATATATTTTACATAATTTCTGCAATAAAACTTGCAGGGTTTTTTTTCTGAAAAATATTGTTTAAATGCTAAGCAAAATAATTCAACTGCTATTATTTTTATTATTTTTGTAGGCAAATGTTCAGTTGATTCTTAAAGGACATCATCAACTCCAGATTTTTAACACCCCAGGGTTCCAAACGCATATTTACACTTCCTCCTTTTTTGATTCCTTCTGGCCAGCTCACTGAATGGAATACTTTGTTCAGCTGAGCTGTACTTATCGCAGGAAGTGGAGAGTGGGAGGAAAAAGCAGCTTTAAAACACTCTGTACTGGAAGTAATGTGGGCCTAGTCTTTAGATGCTGTTAAAATTTATTTTGGTTCCAGCACTCTCCAAGGATCTGCTTCTTAGTGGAACTGAACTGAAGCAGTGTCCCAATGGCCCCTCCTCTCCTGTCAGCCCCCCAGGATTTGGTAGAGGACCAAGCAGGATTTTATGTTTGAAAGACTCCTCAGACAGGAATACTTTCCAGGAGTTTGATAAGGCAGAAAAAGCATATTGCTGTTGTTGCAGGAAACTGTTTATTTAATTCAAAAAATCTGAATTTATACCTCTAAAATCTTATTAATTACAAAAATACCAGTCATTTTTTGAAAAGCTCTGTGAATCCATATCCCATCTGCAGAGCTAAGACAATAGCTGATACTCCTATAGAACACTTTTCTTTCAACATTTCCAGCATTGCTTATTCTTGATGGATTTTTATAATTATAAATATATATTCTAGTTTTGTCACCTTAGCTACCCTTCACTTCCCTATGCATTTTAATAATTTGTAATATTCTATATATACAAAGTCATAATTTTCCAAGGCATTCCTATTTCTGTTATCTCATAGAATAAATCTTTCCCCCAGTTTTAGTTTGTATCTAAAATCTAAGTCCTGATGGACACTTCACCACTGTCAGTGTGTTGAGGATGCAATAAAATGAATACCATCAAACCACAACAAGATTTTAAACAACTTCCAAGAATTTGAGAATCTCTCATGGGAGATCTAATGAGATGCATCCAGCTCTGAGGCCCCCAACATTAGAAGCACACGGACCTGTTTGAGTGAGTCCAGAGGAAGCCACAATGATGCTCAAAGAGTGGGAGCTCCTCTTCTATGAAGACAGTCTGAGAGAGCTGGAGAAGAGAAGGCTTCACAGAGACCTTAAAGCACCTTCCAGTGCCTAAAGGGAGCCTACAGGAAAGCTGGAGAGGGACATTTTACAGTCCTTTGTAGTGACAGGACAAGGGCAAATGTCTTTAAACTGAGGGTAGGTTTAGAGTGGATATTAGGAAGAAATCCTTTACTGTGAGAGTGGTAAGGTACAGGAACAGCTTTCTAGAAGCTGTGGATGCCCCATCTGCCCCATCCCTGGAAGCGTTCAGGACCAGGTTGGATGGGACTCTGAGCAACCTGGTCTAGTGGAAAGTTCTCTGCCATGGCAGGGGGATCGGAAATAGATGACCTTTACAGTCCCTTTAACCCAATCCATTCTGTGATTCTGTGATTCCATGATATAATAAACTTTTAAAAAAATAGCAAAAGAGAAGCAGGCATTAAAAATAGAGAGAAAACTGCTCATCTGTGGCTTAAAGTAGTGGGGTCCAAATTTTCAAACTATTTGAAGTGTTAAGCACCTGTATTCCCCAGCTGAAAGTAAATGCCTGTAACTTGTAGTATGAACTCCAATTCCAAGTTGAGGAGTTCTAGTTACAAGGATCTGCTGGTAAGGAGTGGAGCTCCAGTCCTCAGAATATCCTGAATTTCTGTCCAAGCAATTTTGCACTAAACTTGTATGGACTAAGGTAACAGGTTAAATTGATTTTTTTTCTGTTTCCTGTACTAAAAATGCTTACTTTCAAGGTGAAGGACTCAGAATTTGTACATATCTATTGTATTAAAATACAGTCCCTTTATTGAGAGCTTACTTTGGCAAATGGTATAGTTTGATCAGTACTGCTCCCAGGATGGGAAATGGGAAGGAGAGAAGCTGTGATGCTTCCAAACATTTGCAAATCTATTGCCTTTGAGAAACAAAATAGTTGTGGTTATTTGTTATATCAACTTTCAGCAGAACAAAATATACTTGGCTAGTTTTCATAGCCAGATGGGACTACATAGACCCTGATCTTGAATACTGGCCCAGTATCTTCAAGGAGAGAGGAGATGGCAGATGAAACATCATACTCCAATTTTAAGTGAACAGAAGACATTTAGATATCGATGTTGGTTGGCATAAGGCACAGTTTGGATCCAAGGAAATGTAACCACAGACATTTGGCTCTTCAAAAACAGAGCTGCTCTTCCTACCAGTCAAACATGAGAATTCAAATACAAGCATTTTCAATAAGCAAGTCTCTAAGTGGATTTATTTCCAATAACGCAACTTTGCAAGTTCAAACAAAGAAGTAAAATCTACTGTAAGAAAGTAATTAGAAATTACAAGGATGGTTGTTCATAAAAGCTGGTAGAATTTGTCCTTTCACCCAAGTTACAATGCCCCTGGATTTTTTTTCTAATAGGATATAACTTATACTTTATGCCTGGGAAAAAACATAGCCTCTATAAAGAAAGCTTGTTTCAGTTCATTCCATAGCCACGTATTTTTTATTCTAAACATCTTCTTGTCACACAGAGTTGTAACTTGAGAGATAACATAGCTGAGGTGCTAATCTCTGGTAAAATTGACAGTTTAAACCATGGTAGGTTCAGTCATTAATTATCAGCTTGACTAACTAGTATCAGTAGTAATCAATCTTTGCTTTCATAATTACTGCTGATGGCTGTACATGGTCTGCTTTATTAAAAATTCTTCCAGAAAGACACAGAGAAAATCCATAGCATAGCTGCAGTCTCTGGAAAATGATAAAAAAGGATCAGATGTCATAAAAAAGCCTCTTGCTGTGTTAAAGACCAAATTCTACAGAACAATTCTTGTGGTTTATAAACTATCCAAACTCGAGTATCCACTTATATAAAACAGTTTCCTAGTAGTATTTATTATAGTATTAGCTTCAAATGAAGAAAACTCCCAGCCATGTGTAATTTGATGCCCAAAACTGAATGAGAAATAAGCTCAGAACAGGCTATTCTGGAGACCTAATTGTTTGCAAAGAATGAATGCAACAGAGAAGAGATGCTCTTATTATTAACAATCCTATTTGAAATAACAAAGAAGTAATTCTGTAAATAATTGCCTGCACTTGAATCTCTCACACTATGCAAAGTGAATTTGAAGAAGGTTTTATTTTTTTTAAAACACCAACACCAAACTATTCTACTCCATGCCTTAGTGAAGGACAAATTTCTAAACCTTCCCTGGCATAGCTTTTTGAGTTCCTGCTTCCATTTTAATAGGTGGGTAGTTAAAAATGTCAAATATCAGAAGACAAGCTTTTGAAAATTTTTTATGACATGTTAGAATACAACTTTGAGATATGCAATTGCTTTTACATTATTAGATGAAAAAAGCTTGTAGTCATAGGCCACCATTAAATGCATAGCAGTTATTAATAATACCTGTTATTTAATTATAAATCAAGATTTTCTTCTTTTGAGATGTAGCTTATGTGACATTTAAATTACAGACAGTAATAACATGTAGACATAAAATGGGAAAAGTACCACACAGGACTCTTTTGAGTAGAAAATATTGTCCAAAGTTCCAATCTTGCAAAAAATTATTTAGACTCTTAAGTGCACCCACCAGGAGCAGTATCACTTATGAAGGAGAATGGTTTTGAGCAGGTAGCATTCAAGACGGCCCCCAAAAGAGTGATCTTAAGTCCAAATCTCTGTAGAAGTGCAGATTTTCTGTAGAAGTTTAACACTGTGAAAGAATATAAACTTGCTGCCCTTGGAGGAAAAAAGGGTATGACTGTGTCACATTCCATGCAGCAGCACCTTTTATGTGCTTTCTCATCTGCCTTTTCTGACAAATCATTCAGACATTTTTAATCTCTGGGCCACTTCCTGCCTCGACTTCTTGGTTAAGATAAGCAAGCTGGTGCCAAACATACACTTTGTTTCTGTGACACCTCTTAGAAAAGTCTACAGCTTAAACCAAACCTTCTAATTCAAGCCTGTAACATCTGCTATATGACTGTAACTATGTAGCTCTTCTGGAAATAGACAACTTTTTGCCCCATCAATCTAAACACTATATGAGCATCCTGTCTTTCATGCTTTCTTTAATCTTCCATATCGGGGATATGATCCTTACTCATAAATTATCACTTTTCTATTAAATCTTTAAAACTGTTCTGACAGTAGTAGACACCTGTCCATTAGGTAGATCAAGGTGACCAGTTTACATCAGATGAGATGCTAATCAGCCATCAAGCAGGTATAATGTATTATCTTTCGAGCTGAGCTAGTTTTTATACATGTGACCTGTGACCTGCAGCTTAAAGCTGCGAGCGTTGACTGCCAACTCACTAAAGTTATCCAGTTCCTCTCCAAATTGTGATAAACACAAAAGCATAAAGTAGGAGGTTTGGAGATTTATCTGTTCATTAGCATTTCAGTTAACATTAGAAATTCTGGGATAACTCATCCCATTTTCAAGAAAGTCCTTGAGAAAAAAAAGAAAATGCAAATCTGCATTGTCATTTCAGTCCATGTCAGGTGCTAAAACAATCACAAATAAAATCAGGAAAACCCATGTTATGCATAGGTTTTCAACAATTTTTAAACATATTTCTTTGTATAATAATGTAACATAAACTCTAGCTCAGTTAACAACTGAGGTTTCAGAACTGAATTTTGGAAATACAAAGTATTACCAACTTTTGAGTCACACTTTAGTACTGCTAACTTACTTTGGAATTATCAAAACCAGGTAAGCTTGAGGAAGAAAAACCTTATGACAATATTTTTGAGAGCTACACAAATGGTTAGTTGACTTTGAAAATATTTCCCTGCTTTTGCTGCAATTTCCATGGGTGCAAAGTGACAACAGCACCGTCATTTTGAAGGTGAAATTATTAATTATTATTAGCTACATGACTAACATTAAATTACAAGTGTACTTCTGCCTTGGGATAGATCAAGTGGCTTTTAAACCTCTTCAGTATCTTTGCCTTTATCAAGCTGTGATTGTCATTAATTAAATCTTGTCCAACCGAATTACTTAGCAACACGGGTTGTGGCACTGGCAAGAAAACATCCCTTTCGTGCTCTTTTAAGATAGATTTTGATTTGCTAAAAGCTTGCCCAAGTAATATGCAAATCCTCACACACTGAAATGCTACGGCTTGAAATCCAATGTGTGTGGTTCACCCCTGCATGAGACAGCACTGGCCACATCTGTTCAGTTCTGTAGTTCACCCAGAAGAAAATCCCTACTCATCAGTGTCCCTCACCCCTTCCCCATCCTTTAGGAATGCTAATATTTCAGGTAGCAGCTTAGAGCACTGGCAATTATTTTGACTCCTGTAACACAGAAATAAAGTATAGAACTGAGCACTGAAATGGAGTGCTCATATGAGCATAAGTCAAGGGAACAAGTGTTAGAACCAAGGACATCCATTCAAACCACTGCCTTGGGGAAATGCTAACAGAAGCAAACTGCAGAGTCTTATTTTTAAGACAACAGGCTGTTAAAAAAAAAAAAAAAAAGGACTCAAATCCATTGAACAATTGATCCTGTCTCAGTTTTGGGATTTCTGCAAAGCCTCCTAACCTGTAGAAACACCTCCTGCATGGAGCAACTAAACCATTTCCCACAATTTCCTGTGCCTTCCAAAGAGGCAGGAAGACAGCCACTTCCCTACAGCCAGGTGATTAGGATTTAACTTTATAATAATGATTCATAGGCAAACAATGATCAAGGTCCTTCAGTCACAAGGTATAGCAGCTTTAAAGTCTTATCTGAAGAAGTTCCTTTAGGTGTGAGCTTTGTTGTGAAAATCTCCACGTGATATGACAGATTGATTAGGGGACAAGGAAAACTGACTATGACACAGCTTGTCATAGTACTTTGTGGAACAATGTACCAGGAGCAGAAATTTCTCTTGATCCTTCCCCACCCCCACCCCCCCCACAAGGTAACTTATGGATATTTGAAATATTATTTTATTTCAGTTTAGCAACAACGACAGGCTCCTCAGATATTTCCATAGGAAACTCAGATAACTCTTAAGGAGTAAAACAATTTAAAATAATCAGGAGAAAAGGGGCAATGATGAAAGAGTCGGACTGTCGCAAAACCAACACCAAAATTCACAAGGTAACTGTATGATTACCTTTACATAGTAACTTTACAGGTTTTGAATAAAAATAGCCCCTTGAACATGAAATGAAAATAAACTCATTTAATTTAGTGATTAAACTAAGGCCAGTAGCCTGTTTGGGAAGCTTGATCCAGGGATTAAACACAGGCAATTTTAAATGGTATATGACCTGGTAGGTATGTTGAAAGACCAAAATTTTTTGAATGGTAGCCAGCAACTAACATAAAAACAGTACTAAAAGCTCAACTTTAGGCCCTTGAATTGTTTCTTTAGTACTTTGACCATACACAGTGAGAGTTAGAAGCCATAAGGTTTTGAACTCTCACAAATGTGAATAAAAGAGGCTGTACATAGAATAAAGCTCTAATAGTGAAGGCATCCTGGCCTGTGTTGGACACATTTTCTTCTCCCTTTTGAACCACGAGATAGAAGAAAAAATAAGAGAAAAAGCTTAATGACAGTTTTCAATTGGACAGATGAACATCTTTTTCTCAAAATAGATGATATTTATTTCATTTCTCATGGATTACATATTTGGAAGAAAGTAGGAAATATATAGGCAGAGCTACTAGCATGCAATGTGTTTAATAAGGAATCACTCAGGTTATTAAGAGGACTAGCAGCCTAATAACTTCTTTTTGACCAGTCAAGTCTGTTTTATGTCCTTCAAAATCCCATGTGGTAGCTCTTACTGACTTCTGGTGACATTTACCAGAAAAGACAGAATTCTTCCCTCACCAGCCCCTTGCTATTGAACTCAGCCAATACATTGCTTAGGACTAACCAAGCTGCTTCCAAAGCCAGAGCCTAAAATCAATAAAAGCTTTATAGGATTTTCCACTTTCCCCACAGGAGAAAAACAGTTGTGAGTTTGTTGTTTGGAAAGGCATTGATTAGCATATTGCTGGAACAGACTGTTGACCTAACTATCACAGACTCAGCATGAAGAAGTCTCCTAAGTACAAGTATGTAGCAGAATAAGAACTCATTTCTCTTGCCTCATTAACCAATTCCTTAACTTAGAAGTTCTATATTTAATTTGTTAGATTAGGCAACTCAAAAAATGCAAATAATTCAACATCTAATGAAAGCAAACTATCAACTCATCTAGAAGTAGAAGAAATCATTCAATTTGCATTTTAAAAAATTCTATAAAATAAAGATGCAGTATTTTCTTGTGCTTTTTATTTTTCAAGCTATTTATTTAAATAAAATTGAAAATGATCAGGAGATAGTTCAGGTGTCAGGACACCCCCAGAGCATAAAAAGTGTCTTTTCAGACACTCAGCTATCCAGTTCAAGACAGCAGGACATAAGCAATGTGGGACTGCTCTATTTGTAACACTCCTGTTAACCAGCTGAGATACAGAATTCAGAATGCTTGATACAGTCTTCCTTTTCTCGTGTTTAAAGAGGCTGCGTTTCTCTTGATCTCGGCTGGGGCGGGAAAAAGGAAAAAACAGTTCTGCTGAATGAAAAATCTATGTGGTACTGTACCAGCAGACAATTCATTGCAATAGCATATTGCAGTGGAACAGAGTATTTTTAGGTACTTTAAGAATGGGAACAGTAGGCTTTTTGTGCAGAATTAAGGGCATACAAGATGTGAGAGAGCCACACTGCCTCCTTTCTTTCTGCCTGAACTTGGATTGTTTTCCCAAAAAGTTGTTCTAGTGTTATTCCCACTGCCAATTTTGGATTAATGAGGCATCCACACTTCCTCAGGGAAGATCTGATTTTAAAGTACTGTTGTTCATGTTCTGTCTGTGTGCTGTACAATGGATGTTGGTAATGGGGGTAATACTGAAAACCAGGCACTTTTAGCAAAATAATATCCCAAACAGATCTTAACATAGGTTTCTCCGTGACTGCTGGAGATAGACAATGTCCCTTGTACCCAGGAATCACTGTACTTCTCATGCAGTTTCTCTAGCATGTTCTTCTGATACAGAGCATGACGTTTTGCTGCTCCAAGAATGAAGAGTAATGTTTCTTCACCATAAGCAAAACCTTACAATGAACCAGTTCAGAGGGGTCCAATGAACAACAAAAGGTTGGATAAAAAGTCTCGGAATATGTGTTGTCATGAATCCACTAGTATGGATGAATGTGTTAGTTTTATATATACCAGTTGTGTTAGAGTGTGCTCCACTGTGAATGCATTCAGCAATATAAATCAGAGAGGTTTTAGGCACATATGTATGTATATGTGCAAACACACACACACCCCTTTTCTAAACCAACAGAACAGTGTACAGCACCATTCTTCCAAGATCTGAGTTGATAAAGATTCTGTTTATTAACACACATCCCTGCCTCATGGCAGAAAGTTAATGCCTCATTACCCAATCATGCCTACAAAATAACTCTGTATCATTCTCATTTTTACAAATGACGCACCGAGGCAAAACATAAATTGATTGCTCAGAGGTCAAATTATAGTTGACCCAGGATTGACTCCCAGCCCAAATCTTTATGTACCATATGATGCTTCTACAGTTCTGCTCTGAGATCTAGTTCATATCAAGGGAGAGAGAGGAGTTTTTCCTGAAAAGAAGATTCTGTAACAGCAATGGACCTTTGTAAATCATATACTGTCCTTAAACTTCAGTCTTTAAAAACTGAAAGAAGAATACAAGACAAGATTGAACATGTGAATGAGAAAGCAGGCATTTTAAGGTGGTGTAAGGGAGAAATCTTACTAAAGGGAGAGTTAAGGTAGTAATGCAAGTCAACACAATTATGCTAATGTACAATGGGCAAAAATGAAGCACCAGAGTAATTTCATCTTGCATGCACTTTAGATGCCCACAATGTTTGTGTCTATGAACCAGTAACCCATAATTCATCATAGAGAAAAAGAAACAAACAAAAAAACACATCTAAAAAATGAATTTTTCTGTTTAATATTTGGGATGAGAGAAATTGAATTCTGTAAGTTCCTTTTCTTTCTCTCCCTTAGGGGGAAGTAGCAAATTTTCTCAGATGTAGAAATATATTCCATTACTGCATCTCACCAGCTATTTTTCCGCAACACTGGTCATATTTTAAATGCAACTAAGCATCCCAATAAAGTATGGAGAACTTCTGAAGTGACAAATGAATGAATCCAGGCACTTTTAATGGTTTCTCTTCTCTAACTTGGTTTGTGCCAATTTATTCAGGATTCTTCACTTCAGACAGTTTTTCATTCATTTCATCATCCTCTCATTGACCTTAAGATCCTTGAATTTGCATATCAACTTCTGTGAAACTTTATCAAAGCCATGCTCAGATATAAGTCGAACAGATCTATAGCATCCCCAGTCTCTAATTTCTTTGTCCCACTTGCTCCTTGATTAATTCCATCACGTGCTTCTGACAAGATCTAATTCTCTGAAACCATGGCTCTTGGCTACTGTGTAAGAGACTTTAATCTAGCATGCTAACAAGTTCATCCTTTATGAATAATTCTAGAAATCTTTCCCAAAACAGCAGTTAAATCTGCTGGTCTGTTGTTCTCTACTTCACAACCTGAGGTAACTGGCAGTGAACAAAATGTCAAAATTATACAATTCTGGCAGTGTCTGATCAAATGAAGATGTCCTCTTAGTGTTTTGTACCTGCTTAGTGTTACATCTATCAGACAAGGTTTAGGCTGTGCCTTGTCATCTGATCTGCTGTGGCATCAGTGCAAGATATAGCAGGGAAAGGGACAGCAAATAAATTGACTTCAAAGGCTGTTATGTGAGAGAGGATTTAGGGAGCAGGAATTACTTTCCTGGGATGGTAACACTTTCACAGAGTTGTAGGAAAGTATGGACAAAACCAACATGAAAAGATAAACCAGTCAACCCATATGCCCAAGTCACATTACCACTGTATTTTGCCAGACAGGCAGTTTTTGTCTAACCTGTCTTTAAGGACATACACTGACAGATCAGCATAAACTCCAGTCCACTACAGTGCTCCATTACCTTCTTTCTGAGAGAGAGCTTTTTGGTGGGACCCTTCACTGAAAGATGTGGCAGACAAAAATATTCTAAATGGCTTAAAAAGTAATTAAGATACATTCAACATTTAAACCAAAATGACAGCTAAAGAGCATGATACTGACACGTCTTTGAACACAGGAATTCCCTAAATTTCAGCTAACTAAATTCTGTGGAATACATCAAAAAGCTTATTGCTCTATGCCTAGTTTTTGCACTCTTTCCCTAAACACTCCCTGCTTGTAAGTGCTAGGGGCAAAATACTGAACTAAATGGACTGTTCAATGCACTATTGCTAACGTTTTGTTGCTGTGATCTTGCTGCTCTGCACTGGACTCTCTCCAATGGGTCTGCATCTTTCCTGAAAAATGACTATCGATTCCAAAGTTCTCTAGCTTACACTGGCAAAAGCTCCATGTTGCAGTCAAGCTGCTGTCATCTTGCACAATGACAGGGCCACCTCCCCTGTCACATTTGTATTTCTACTTGTTGCATAGAGGCCTTTAAGACGATAGATTTTCTATGATGGCCTAAGAAATGCCTCTTTAAACAGGTATCCTCTGTCTATCTGCAAAAATATCCTGTTGTCCACAAAGGTTCTTGGGATGATATCTATTATCTGCAGTTAGCTCATCTTTTTGCAGCATTTTTTACTCCTTTTAGTCATCATTATCTACTCTTTGTACTAATATTATTTCATCTGTTCCTTTGTAAGAACTCCAGTGAAACAGCTCATTTCTTTCAGAACTGCTTGGCCTCACCTAGGAGAAAGAGTTCTCTACTGTTTTTCAGGGACTGAATTTTTCCCTCTTTCTTCTTTTATCACCAAGGCTACAAGCCTTGGCAACAGGAAAAACAGAACATCTATTTATAGAACCAATGAATGAGAAGTGCAAAGACCTAGAGCTGGACCAATTAGTAACTACTCTGTCTTGTTAGCATTCAGTTTCGAATGGAATAGAAAAAGGCAAATCTGAAGATCATCTGCATGAGATACTGGAAACAATGAGACCAATCTGATACTGCCCAAGGAAAATATATAATGACAAAACAGTATGGAATCTAAAATTGGATCCTGTAGAACCCCAGCACTAATGACCGTTTCATTAAAGAGGCTTAACTGCGACAAGCGGGCTCCCCCGAAAGAAATACAATTCATTAAATGCTCGATAATCCAGAAGAGATAGTTAATCTCTGCTGTAGAAACTGATGTTCATTTGTAACACGACGCAAACAAATACTAAAAGAGTAGATTAACATGGTCTTTTTTAGTAAATATGTGATGAGAGCTCTGCTGGATACTTCTGTTAAACATCTGGGGTGGATGACAATTGAAGTCAGCACTGAAATTTCTTGCACATGTTGATTACCAGAGGATGTTCTTCCACCTGAGCTACAGCCTCACACTGAATAAATAGATGCTAAAATAGGCTGTATGAAAACTAATTCTCCATAAGAAATACTGATCAATTCAGGATGTAAATCCAAATATGTAAAATGAAACATGGTTAAACAGATATAATACAGGAAATGGTAGACTATCTGCAGGGAGCAACATTAGTACGACACTGATTACAAACAACCACTTCAGATTAAACGCACGATCTTCTATTACTGTGTCACTGACTAATAGATTAGTTGAAAGCAGGCCTAGATATAATTTTTCCATTAGAATTTATTCAAGCTGCTGTATTATTCCTTTTTTTGGGGAACAATTGATTTTGAAAATACACTACTATTTCTTCAGGATGCCCAGACAATTACAGCTAAAATTTCTACTACTTAAAATTGTATTAATGAAATACCAGTAAATACTGAGTGGCAAATAAACACAGCTTTAATGCCCTTGTTCTTCCACACATTCTGAATACAGGAAGCAGTAAGAACTTATTAGATGGGCAATGAGGCTTTACCAAAACAGGGAGAGTAGCATTTCTGGGATTAGGACTGACAGTCAGATATTTTCTGGAGACTTCTCCTCCTCTAGTTTTGCCTAGACAGTATAAAGGCTGAGGGTCTCACCTACTGTACAGGTATTAATTGTGGAGATCTTGCTGCAGATCTGAGCCATCTGATCCACCTGGAGATTCTCACTCTTCTCAAATGTTAACATTTAAATCTTTACCATCCCCATTATACTTCTCAGCCTTTCACAGTTTGGCAAGTTTTAATTTCACCAGCAATCAGACTGTTCTCCTCAAAAGGCTCCTGGGCAATTCCATCTGCCAAAGGAGCAACAATTCATTCTCATCAACCAGGCTCTTCCAGCAGCAATTTTGGCTCTCTACATGGAAAGTACTGAGTGTACTAGTGAAAAACAGATAATTGTGACTCTTTCTAGATGATTACATTCATTAGCTGAAAATACACACGGAACATTAATGTCATCTTATTAAAATAAATCACAAGGAAAGGAGTTTGATGGTTAAGATCCTAGAATGAAATATCAGCAAACTCACAGTACCACTCTTTGAGTACCCTCAAAAATTGCAGTACCTTTAAAACTAAACTTATCCTTCTCCTTACTGTTTTTGTGGTACTTGGGTCAGGGACTGTGTGTGTTGAATTTACTGCAGCCATCACTTCTCTGTCATGAAAGACTTCCAAAATACAGAGAACGTGAGTAGAGTTCGCTGCAGAGTCATGACGAGATGGCACTAAAGATACTCTTCTCATGCCTTGGAGGTTCACTTAGGGAGTCATTCAATTACTTGGCTAGCAAAGGACTGTCAGAAGGGGAAGGATTCCAACTGAGTGTGTTAAAAAGATGAATTGCAATATAAAATGCTGCTCTTATGTAGTCCTTTGAATGAACAGGGTTAGGACTTTTCAGTGTACTTGTCTTTACCAGCAATGGACAAGAGCGAGCTGTGGAAGTATATGTACACACACATGTGTACACACTCATATGCATCCATGTATTTATGAAAGTACAAATTCCAAGGGTAAAAACACCACATTTGTGAGGAACTGGGAAGTGACTGATCCTGTGTTCCACACTGTCACACTGTTACCAACAAAGACCAAGCACTGAACTGCTGGGTGGACCATACTTTACCAAAGCTGGTTTCTCTCACCCTGAAAACTACTGCTGTGAACATCCTTTCTCACACCTAAATTCCCCAAGGCACAGGGCAACTGGCAGTCAGGATTCATGGAAATCACCTGCTGTGTGGCACCATGTCCTTCCCATCTCTGCTTCCTCCCACAACTTCATTATAAAGCTGACCCCAGCTGCTGTGGCCAGGTCACAGCTGCTCTCCCCATGGCTCCCAAATGTGAAAGCAGATCTGAAAAATGTTTAGAGATGAATACATGTCGGGAAAACAATCCAAACAAACATAGCAAAACAAAAAAAATCCTATCTAAATGATCACCAAAGAGAAACATCCAGTCCTAATTCTTCACACCTTTTTCATTTTCAAGTGTACCTTTTAATTTGTAGATTACAATGAACCCACTTTTGATTAGTCTAAGCTCTGCTTTTTATGGCCTGCAGCTGAAGCACTGCCCTTGTTCCAGAGCTAACACTTTCACTGATAAGGACTTCACTAGAGTTTGAAGGTTTTAGAAAATGTTGCATATTGTTAACCTGTCTTTGGGACATCCAAAATACTGAATACGTGGCAGTCATACAGCACCAATGTTTGTCCAGACTTGAAACAGACCATGAAAGTGAGAATGTTGTTTATTTTCCTCATCCTTCCATTAGGGCTACTTAATAGGTAAGAGTGCTGCCACAAAACAGAAGAACATCTTGTTCAGTGTCAGAAGAAAGCTTGTAACTCCAAACCCCACTCTCACGACCTGAACTGTGCCCCTTGCTGAAAACTGAGCACGTTTCCTGCCTACTCAGAGTCTGGTGCTGCTCATTTTCAAATGGGCAGCACTTTTCCCATCTACTCCAGTTCACAGAGCTGGCTCCTGGTTTGCCAGTTGATTCCACCTTCAAAAGATGACACTGTTTTCATCTTGAACTCCGAAAACAAGGCAGTTTTTTAGTGCTTGGGGACATATTTATGAGCCTGTATGGTACAAGCAGCATGCAGGGGATCAGTCACACAGGTCTTTTGTGCTTTTACAGGAGAAATAAGCTCACAAAATGAAGGGGCTAGAGTTCTGCAGGGTTAATTGGTTTTCAAGTTTGAGACCAAATCATACCATTCACTAAAAAGAGTTTATTTAAGGTCTATGAATGATCAAAAGAATGCCATCCTTTGTCTCTTTGTAGCCCCTCCCCTAAATACCTCAATTTTCAGGACTAGTTCTCCAAAAATTCTGAAATAAGCCATGATCTGAAAATTTGCTGAGTCTCTGGGTTAACACCCTGACTTGCCATTATGATGTTAGCAAGCGATGTTAGTACTCAAGTACACTTTTCACTGATGTAGTTGCCTTGAAAAAATAAACCCAAGGAAGAGCCCTAGTAGGTCATGGGCTTATACTTTTAAAACTTTACTACCCATTAAAAGGCAAGGTCACAAATCTGCAGTTTCCCTCAACATTTTTTTCAAACTGTCAGTCACAGCTAGTTATACAGCAAATAAAGTTGAACTGACTGCTTTACAGGAAAGTATCTGGCTGGAGGAAACAACATTGTGAGCTAAAATGTAGATCATGGAGCTTTGCAAGAAAAGTTCTTCACTTCGTCAATAGCCCAGCTCCAAGTGTTTTGATTTATGATGTCAGAAAACCATTGCTGATTACTTATTGGGAAATACGCACCTTCCTGAGTACACTACGACCAATGAATCTAATTGTCAGTTAGACATGCTCTCAAATAATAGTTTTTAAAAATTAGCATATCTGAAAGGAAATAGAGAAGGCATTTGCAAAAGAAGTTTACAGGTTGTTACTTTATAAGTAATCTGAAAGGTGAAAAAGGGTGCAAGGAAAAGGTGATACTGAACTTTGAGAGCAGCCTCAGAGCAGCAGACATCTCAATCGTCTAATTTCTTTTTTTCTCCTTTGTGAAGTTTCTGAGAAGTTTTAATCCATGCAAAAAAGTCTAGTCTATTTGGGTTATACAGCGGTTATGTGTCTAGGGAATTTCTCTTAGGGGTAAAACTCCCTGAATTTTATTTTTATTTATGTTTTATATTACAGATGAAAGAGAAGGAAAGTAATAACAAATAAAAAAGATTATTATACTTGGAACTCTAAGGAATGGTGATTAATCATCTGTTACATCTTAGACCTCTTTATCAACTGTTCCTCTGACAGCACAATAAAATGTTCTTTCCCCAAAATAAGAGAATTTCATTGTGACACAGAGGTGTTTTCGCTGCCTAATTCTTGGTCATTATATCATGGTGTATTAGAAATTATACAAGTGTAAAGAAAGAGCTGCTTCTGGCTGCAGAATCAGTCTTCAGTGGCCATTGCAAAGAGTGATACTTGAGATGGGACAAATGCATACACAGGTAGGACAGCTCTTTAGAAATACAGCTTTTGTGTAGCTGGCTCATCTTTCCTTTGTTTGATGTGTCATGCAGAGGAAGCCACAACCTCACAGTTACTCACTCTTCTCTGCCAGCACTTTTGGTAGACTGATCATGATTTTATAAATAATACATCCATATAAGCTGCTTTTACCAACAATGACTTTTCAACACATGCATTTTTAGAAATTGTGGCCAAACACACAGATTGGTAGTTCTCTCTTCTCACCCAAACACACCTACAACCTTAGTCCCCAGCTGCAAATGCTCTGCATAAAGCATTTTTTCATGTGTAATAATCCCACAGTATATGACCTTGCAATTTTAACCTTAAATTAGTAGCAGGGAGAAAGACACAGCACCTGTGAATCAGAATGGATTTTCCCATCAAGTTTCATTTCCTATCATGCCCAATTCAAGATTAGATGTCTGATTTCACTTCAGAAAAGTACAATATTGATTGTTATCTTATGTCTTTCTCCATTATTCAACATACAATATCATCTCAAGGACCCTGATTCTTTTGCAGCTGTGTAACAGGTGAGGAGTTACATATATGCAGAGTATTTTCACTAGTGAATTCTTCATTGTGCATGATGCAGGGTCATGGCTGTTCTTCATTCGTTTGGCAAATTGATGATAGCTCCTTAAAGCCTCTCAAGCAACACAAAGCAGACAGAAGAATTACGAGCTAGTTTAGTGCATTTTACCTTGATAGAAAGAGCTTGTAGCTCAGAGAAGCAGGTAGGAAATTATATATACACACAGCCTTCAGCTTGAGGCTTTCACTGCAAGCTGCATGACTAAATCAGAGGCTTATTAGTACCTTGCTGATGACTTTGCTTGGAAAATGTACTGGGGTAGGAAAAACTTTGTTTACTACTGGTTAGGGGGATGTGTAGCTGGAATATTTATCAAACCATTTTAACTGGCTGACATGTTATTCAAAGAGCAATCTTAAAAAAAACCTGATTGAGGTATAACTGTACTAACTGATGGAGTTTATCATGTGTTTGTTACACATTTTACATTTGCTAAAATTATAAGCAAGATTTCATACCATATTTAGATTTGAATCCAAACCTAAATTTCATGCAGTATCTGAGGCTGAGCATACCCATTCCAGTTTTGATATTTGGTAGCTGAAGTTCTTTTTTCCATTATCTAACAGATCAGAGCAATTTGCTGCGGTTTTTCCCAGACGTGAACCAAACCCCACACAGGCACTCCCTCACTTCCCACCATTAGGACTGGGGAGAGAACTGGCACAGCAAAACCTAGAAAACTTGTGGGTTGAAATAAAGACAGTTTAGTAGGAAAAGCAAAAACTACATGTGCAAACAGAACAAAATAAGGAATTAATTCAGTGCTTCCCACAGGCAGGCAGGTGTTCAGCCATCTCCAGGACAGCAGAGTCTCATCACACGTAATAGCTACTTGGGAATTACCAACTGGGAAGACAAACACCATCACTGCAAGTGTCCTCCCTTCTTCCTTCCCCTTTATACACTCAGCATGATGTCATATGGTCTGGAATATCCCTCTGGTCAGTTTGGGTCACCTGTCTGGGCTGTGTCTCCTCCCAGCCTCCCAGGCACCCTTGACTTCCTCACCAGCATGGCCATATAAAAAGCAGAAAAGGCTTTTTCTGTAGGAGATAAACACTGTTCTATGTAAGCCCTTCTCAGCAATAACAAAAACGTCTCTATATTATCAACCCCGTGTTCAGCACAAATCCAAAACACAGCCCCATACCAACCACTGTGGAGAAAATTAACTCTACCCCAGGCAAAACCAGCACACACATGGAACAGGAAAATTCTGCAGACTCCATATAATGAATCTGATGTATCCTGCATGTGACATTCCACATGGAGCTGACTGTGGATACAACATGGGTGTGCCTCCAACATATCAGCATCACCAAAGTCATGAACCAAAACCATCCAGAAACGAGTTTTGTTTAATTTGCTAAATGCCTCCTGCATTGCCACACATTCACTTTTGGGGGCAAGTTCCCGAGGATACACACCTTCTGCTTTTCATATAGGAATACCAATCTGGGAGATAAAATCCAATCAAGACACCTAACCTGTATGGTTAAGTGAGAACAAGACCAGACCAGATCAGACTAAGATGGAACACCAGGCTGGAAGGGACCTCAAGGATCACTTGGTCCAACCTTTCTTGGTAAAAGCATGGTCTAGACAAGATGGGGCAGTACACTATCCATCTTAATCTTATAAATATCCAGTGTTGGAGAATCCTCCACTTCCCTAGGGAGATTATTCCAATGGCTGATTGCTCTCATTGAGAGCAACTTTTTTCCTGTGTTCACTCAGAATCTCTCAGGGAATAACTTGTACCCATTACCCCTCCTCTTTTCCATACGGCTATTGGTAAAAAGGCAGTTTTCATCTGTAGCCACCCCTGAATACTGGGACATGGTGATAAGGTCTCCCCTAAACCTTCTATTCTCAAGGCTGCCCGAACTCAGCTCTCTCAGCCTTTCCTCACAGGGCAGCTTTCCAGTCCTTTGATTATTTTTGTGGTGTCCCTTCTCTGTAACCTCTCCAACCTGTTCCTATGAGCTATGATCCTGAGGCACAAGGCCAAATCATCCTGTTAAAGCTGACACAGAATAAAGAGAGGTTTAGGAAGGCTGTATTTTAATCAGTTGTAGGATAGGGTTTGCAAACATTTTGAAAGTCAGTTTCATAATTTCCATGCATTTATTAAATCATTTATTCAATCTACAGTGCCTTGTTTCAGAAAGTCACTGAACAGGTTCTTGTTAAGATTTCTGGCCCATTATTTCACTGCCAAAGACTGACAATATTCCCTCCCCTTCCCTGCCCCACCTTTTTCCCCCTGAGAACTGCTGTATAATTAGGACTTCCAAAAATATTAATTTGCCCTCTGCTTGTCAAAATTCATGTACTGTTTTCAAGCACTGACAGCAGATACTTACTATTACATCATTTGCCATTTGTTGGGGCCAGTTCTTGCCCGTGAAAATAACTATAGTAACACAGTAATCTGGAAGAAAAGTCTGGTTTGAAAACTAGATGTCTCAATTGAAGATGTCACAGCAGAATCTGTACCTTCACTATTTAATAACAGAATGCAAGTGGCAGCATTTGCAGACAGCAGAATATTTAGGTTGTTCAAACCTGAAAAAACCCTGAGAGAATGTCAAAAGGAGAGATAAAACACAATGACTGCTGTCATTCTATGACAAAAGCATTGTGTATACTGAATAGATAATTAGTGACTGTAAATCTCCTGTAAGAGAGGAAAGAAAGATTTTGAATTAATTTGAGACATCACTAAAAATACCTACTACATTTTTGTCAGTAGCTAAGTACAAGGTAAACAGAAAGACTAGGGTAGCAAATAATTGAAAACACACCATTAAATCAATTATAGGCATTCATCAAAAATAACATTTTCCCTCCCCATAGCTTTTGAGAGGGAAATGCAGGCATATAAGAAATCCAAACACAGTAAAGAGAAATCTGTAAGGTAATGGACAACTTTCAAGAGAAAATAAATGTACAGAACAGAAATAATCAGTCCAAGAAACAGACTAAGAAGAAGCTACATGACAGAAGTATACAAATAATGAATATCACAGCTAATAAGAACCATGATACATCTACTTAGCCATGATCATTCTGCACTTACAAAACCCACTTAAACATCTCATAGACTTAAAATACTTGGTAGTAAGATTTTACAACCTCCTATGAATATGATGATCTTCAAGACTAACAAGAATGTTCAGATGCTGGGGACAATGAGGACACTTTAAAGTGGGAAAACAGAGCATAATTGTTTGAGGTTTGGTATAATCCAAATTCAAATTTGTTTTTAGAAGATGTGATTTTCTGCTGCATGCTGGTTATTCTCAGTGTCTCCCACTGCAAAGTTTAATTTCCCAACTTATCTAGATATGTGGGTTTGATCTGTTATGGTAATTCCATCACACTAAAAATCAACTAAGTTATTAGCTTGTTGAGAATCCTTCTTTTTCTCCTCATGACACCATTGCACTTTTCCCACAACAATCTGAAGTGTGTATTCTCTGGCAAATATTTGGACCAATCTGGAAAACAGTAGTGTTTAGATATGGTTGGATGATGGAATTCCTATCTTCCCCTAAAAGCAGGCACCATATTTAAGGCAAAATTCTGACAAGGAAAACTAGTAATTTGTGCAGGAACCTTAGTTTGAAATTCCTTCTAAGGGTCCTTTTTCCATTCTTCCTCAGGCAGGCAACAGAGAGATGAACCTTATTTGGAAGCATAGACTGTGCCAGATGGAGCAGGCTGGTTTAAAAATCAAAGGGACACAAGGGCCTGTTTTCTGTAGGAGATAAACACTGAATGTTCTGCACTGCCAGCACTTATGAGCCCTCCTGTACTGTGGTGCAGCAGGCATCAGTTGGCTTTCAACTGCTCTGATGCCCGCTGTGGCTGAGCTGCATCGAGTCCAGGAGTATCATCATCATGCCAACCTTAACACTGCTTCCCAGTATCATAAGTAAGTGTAAAGTACTGGTCTTAATTTGTTGTATTTAAAATTACTAGGTCTAGTGCCTGAAATATTCAGAGAAAAGCTATCTGCAGGATGGTATGGACTACACACACCACAAATATCAGTTTGGCTTTAGAAAAACTCTCAAATTGAACTGAAATTGCATAGTGCTTTTTCTTACTAAGAAGAAATGTAATGAGTAATGGTGAAGGAGTAACGGTGAAGGGAGGACAAAGTGAGCAGAAGACTTAAGCCATTGAGTCTGTGAATCCCTTCTATATTAATATCCAAGAACTATTTGGGTGTCATTTAGAAGGGATAATACTATGAAGAGTTGCAGAGAACTGAAAGTATTAACTACACATGAAGGTCTCCCTCTTTCTGATTATAATGTGAGAAATCTCACCAAAATTCTCATTAATGTCACAGGATTTTTTCCAACTTTTTATTGGACTAAAACCATTACTTTTTTCCTACCTTGTATAATAAGCACCTCATAGCTGGCAGTTAATGTGAAACTGTCATACAAATAAAGTGAGTAATAATTAGTGATATGGGGTTCAATAAAATTCCTATTTGAACTGAATTTTATTTATTATTTGCATTCAGAAAACCTTATGGTAATATCTTTGCCTAGTTAGGACTTGGTTTTCAGGCAGTAAGATGAAGAGTCCTTTATGAACTTGTAGATAAATGCTTCATATCTGTAGTCAATTATTTTCCCAAATACACAATCATCTGTCTGCAGTGTTATAGTGATAAATAAGGGTTTCCTCTGTAATTATGGATAGTTTTGTTACTATACTGTACTGTACAGGACTTACAAGAATATGGATCAGAAATGTATTCACAGACTACAGCTACCTGAAAGGAAGCTGTAGCAAGCAGGGGGTTGGCCTCTTCTCCCACACAACCGCTGACAGAATGAGAGGAAATGGCCTTAAGCTGTGCCAGGGGAGGTTTAGGTTGGACATTAGGAGGCATTCCTTCACAAAAAAGGTTGTTAAACATTGGAACGGGCTGCCCAGGGAGGTGGTGGAGTCACCATCCCTGGGGGTTTTCAAGATAAGACTGGACATGGCACTCAGTGTGGTTAACAGTTGGAATTGATCTTAGAGGCGTTTCCAAGCTAATTGATTCTGTGTGATTCTGTCCTGCCCACACTCCCTTTTTGTGCACCTGCTCAGTGCCAGAGCAAGGGACACAGAAACATTATTGATTTAGAGTAAGTGCTACTCGGCCACAATCAAAACATCAGTGTGTTATCAACACTATGCTCATACAGAATCCAATGTACAGCACTGTACCAGCTAAGAAGAAAATTGACTCTACCCCATCTGAAACCAGGACAACCCAGGAACAAGCTGCACATACTATAGGTTTTTTGTCATTTAAACTTGAAACATTTTTCTGAACTAGTTCAAATCATGTGATTTGTAATTTATCCTTTACACATCTTTTCAATCAATCAGTAGACTTCATTCTCATGCATAAGAATGTGGAAATTTTTTTGAGAATTTTTGAATCCTGGAAGGAGAAAAATGTATCTAAATGCATTATCCTGAGCCGTCTTCAGTTTTTTGTTTGAGGGAGTTATGTGGGCTAGTGTTATGGAAAAACATGCTGTACAAATGGAACCACACCACTTGAAGCAATTAAGGACTTTGAAGGACTGGAAAAGCATCCCATCTTCTTGCCATGACAACAGCAATAATATGTGTTGCTGGGCTCTTGAATATGCTCAAGAGAATCAGATGATAGTGTTGTTACTAATAGCTGCAGCCCTTTATCAATTTGACTACGTAAAGGAATCTATTGGGGAAGAATATGATAGATTATACAAAGCTGGTTTATACTCAGAAATGAAGTGCCATGAAATGAGTGGTGTCCCTCAGGAGTCTGTACTGGGACCAGTACTGTTTAACATTTTCGTCAATTACATACCCAGTGGGATCCCTGGAAGCACTCAAGGTCAGACCGGATGGGGCTCTGATCAATCTAATCTAGTAGAAGGTGTCCCTGTTCATTGCAGATGGGTGGACCAGAGGGCCTTTAAAGGTCCCTCCCAACCCAAATTATTCTATGATTCTACAACTCTATGACATACTGTATTTGAAGTTTGGCATAATTTATCAGGATAGGAAGTCAAAATGGGGCTCTTTCCTCAGTGATGCATGAGTGACCTTTTAGAGTCTCTAAAAACAAAGTCTGTTTGAAGAATAAAGAAAGTGAGCAATCTGTTACCACACTAGAGCCCAGACAAGTAAATGGAAGCCTAAGCCATTGAAGAGTTCCTTCATTTACTAGAACTTGCATCATAAGAAGAAATTTTATGTAATTAAAATAATTACTTATATCATACCTGTTTAAATGGCACTAGCAGAGTCCCTGAATGACAGATACCCAATATTTCTGGTGTTGACAGATTTTGACAAAATGACATTCATCAGTCTTGGCATAGTTCCTCCTATCGAAATAGGAGCCACACGTGTTAACACAACACGTACATGGCATTTAAGGTTTAATCAAAGTAATTATATTTTTGAGTTTTTGATTGACAGGCTCTTCTTTCTGCTCCCTTAACTCTGCTTTGTCATTATTAGCACACACACTTCTGATCAACATATCAGTAAATTTCTGGGTTGATCTAACCATGATTTACCCACACAAGTGGGCAAAAATATTGTTTGTAATGCAGATCCTTTAACCCTGTGCAGAACAGACCATGCTGCTGCATCTCAGCCACACAGACCCTCCCTGCAAAGAAAAGAGCGTCTCTGCATCTTTTCAACAGGTGCTGCAATACTCGTTAATACAAGCTTTGGAATGAGAAGGCTCTGCTCCAAGCTGGGCTAGTGACAGGGATGGGTTTGTCTCAGTGTAGTTATAAGCAGAATACAGAATGATCTGTAGGCTTGGGCTCTGATAACAGCTGCTTTCAAATCTTGAATACTCATTTTGGAAGAAGGAGTTTTTAACATAGTTTTTAATATGTTTTAGTATAATTTCAAACCTAGAAAATCAATACTGATTATTTGGTTATTAAACAAATAATAATAAACAGATTTATGCTCATAAGCATTTCTCACAAGTGGACGAAATTCATCTGAAGGCAAAATGCACTTTCAAGAGTTTTTTGTTCTTGGCATGAGTTGTGAGCTGATATAAATAAAAATAAAGAATGGTGTTCAAACTTTGAGGATGGCTATCAAAATTGTAAGCAACTGGTAAATCAGAAGCCAGAAGCTTCAAAATACTGGCATTCAAGACTGATTCTTTATAGTACCAGATTTCTTTTCCTGGGTACATGCAAATCACTCATTCACATATGAAATGCATGAAATGTTGAAGCTCATCTTTTGGAAACCTACCTTGACTTCCACTTTAAGTAAGCTTACTCTCACTGTCACAAAGGCCTACTAAGTATTAAGTACAGAATCCTGTACTTCCAAAATAATTCATATTCCATTTCAATTTATTTTTAAAAACCCACACTAAGTAGGGATGAGTTTAAAACATACAGAGAATGTGAAAGGTACTGAAGAAATTAAAGAAATGATATTCTTTGTATATGACATTTTCAGTACAAGTTCTGTCATTGCTCTACCTCTGCCACAATATCTGCTGAGCACTTTGGAGCCATACTTTCTCAGCGGTGCTGATATTCTTGTACTACACAGCACCATTGTCTGTGCAGAAAGCCTCAATTATTTTGTGGCAGTTGGTCAGATAAGCTCAGCAAAAGCCATCCCCTTGTTTAGAGAGGGGTGTATATCACTGCTGAAGGGACTGTGACCATTGCATGCCAGCCGTGTTGATAAAACATGAAGCAGGAATACAGCAAGGATTCAACTTTTGATCATGACTTTCCAAAATAATGTTACACATCATTATACACATCACAGAGGAACAGACAATTATGCAAGATACTTCACAGAATTCATTTCTTCCTTGGGAATTGTATGCATGTGAGACAGTGCGAGGGACAGAAATGACAATCCCACTGCAGCAAGGGGACAACAGCGAGTTGTGATCATTTCAATGCTTGAGAGTCCTTGTAGCAAAAAACCCAAAGCAACAACCATGGGGAGAGATGAAAGCTAGCACAACCAACAGTGTCAATGCTAATGAGGAAAGACTCAATGCAAACTCTCTGTTGGCCACATCAGTAGGACAATGAAGCTCAATCTGTTGAATGTTCCAAAAATAAAACGAGAAATTAAGCATCATCTAATACTTCTGAGAGTATGACAACAGCTTTTATGTTTCCTGTCGAGATCCTTATATTATTGTGGAACACATGTAAATCCACATTGTGTATCACAGAGCCATTCTTCACCCATAAAAATGCACCCAGCCAAAGTCTGGCAGGCATGAATGAGAAGGTTTAAAAATTACCAGCATAAAATACACAGTGGATATAATTTCTGTTGGCTACCTTCAGAAACCAGCTGATGAACAAATATTAAAAAATATCTATACAAATGTCCTACAGACGACAAACAATTCATTATTACTAGTGATCTGTAATGCCTGAGATTTTAAATTGAATCAACAGGTGTTTTGCATTAGCACCAAAAGCAAGATCAGAGAAAAGAATGTATGTCCCACTTACTGAGAGAAAGTACAGGGTCTCATGAAATAGACTTGTTATGAGAAGGCCTGATTACAGGTAGAGAACCAATTGAGACTGCTGCAGCTTAACCAAATACCACAGGTATTTCAGTAGGGCAGAAGGGCCACATCTGTATTACGAGGAAGTGAGTTTTGTAACCTGCACCTTCCAATACTCTCCCAACTAAAGCAGCAGGTGTGGGAAGAACTAAAGATATTGCAAGAAGCTACATAAAATTTAACCCACTGCACATCTGAATCACAGAATGATGTGTTTTGTCTTGGGAGAAGCACAACTAATCACATCAGTGGTTATATTTTGCAAATGTTTTCTTGATCAGCTTGGCACATGGAACACTCAACAGTGCAACCACCATCCTTACGAGAATTGTGCTGAATAAAAAGCTGATAGGCAAACCTTAGTGAAGGTACAGTTACTTAATCTCCAAAACAGGTCAGTAATTTGTCACATCAACCCTTTTATGAACCATCAACCTCATTATTGTAGTTCACTGCACAAGCTACCCTTGGGAGTCCGATACTAATAGTGTGCAGAGAGAGGCAAGACACACAGTCCAAACTCCCTCATTACAGATCCACTTTAAAGAAACACTTACATATTAGGGTGAAACAAGCGTTACATTTAGAAGAACAAAAATCAATACAAGGAACCCAAAAGCTAAATGTGTTTTTTCAATACCATCAAAATTAACTCTGAGAAGCAGCCCAGGAAACTACTCATGTGACAAGTATCATTTATCTGGCTGTTAGCAACCCTGTATGAATGGCATCATTATGCACTCACCCTTGCTGGTAAAGACACAGCATGAGAGAAGAACTGCATATTTGAACAGGAGCGTTCTTTAAAACAAAAGATAAAAAGGTCCTTCAATTTTGCTTGTATGTCTGTATTATTATTCTCCAGGTGTAAATGACAACACTGCCTAAGGCCTCAAGCCTTTAAGTTGCTGGCTCTTCTGGGGAGCTCTTACTGCTTTTATTGAATTTATGGGAGCTGAGGATATTTAGTTCCTTCTTGGTACCATTGATACAAATTTCCCTCTATGAAGCTTTGAAAATTTCTGGTAGAGTAAAGCAGAGATAAGTTTGCTCATGAAATTTCATTAACAATATTAAATAATCTAAACAGGTATCACACCTCTATTTTTTTGATGTAACCACTGGAGAATAAATAAGAGGGCTATCAGTCTTTTTCTTATGGATGAAACTAAGTGAAACAAAACTTCAAGTAAAATCAATTTGTTTGCAATAACAAAATACGTCTTTCTCTTCAATAATGCAGAAGTAAATCTCCCCAAAATCTCTAGTGCTTTTCTCTTTTAATCCCACTTGCTTTTTTACTGCTAAATTTCATCCTGGCCCTATTGTCCTCTTTGTGGCATTACTGTAGTATTAAGTAGGAAAAGAGTAATGCCTTAAGTGTCTGATATAGTATTTTGAGAATCTAATACAGACACAAATTTTGTATCCATTTTACATCTCCAGTTTATCTCTAGATCTGAAATCAACTCACCCATGAAAAGAAAAAAAAAATATTGTTAAGACATCAGAAGGTCTGAAAGCAGATTTGTTGCTCATTTCTACAAATTTTATGGGTCATTATTTTTCTTAAAATTTAGGTGTACTCAGATTAAACTTCCCTCATACACATTTTATTTGTTGTCACAAAACACCAGTGATCCAAAATAGCCACTATTTTATTGTTTATAGCATACTGTGACTAGGTGTACTAGGACTACTTTTCTTCAGAAAATAATGTTGAGCAAAAGGAGGTGATTGAGCAATAGGTCATAGAATGCTAGATAAAACAAATACATGTCAAATACACTTCAATAACTTAAAGGGAAGATAAGGAAAAACAGACTTGGCAAGTTCTGAGAATTTAATAAAACTGAAGTTTAAGTTACATTTAGTTTACATCAAGTTACCTTGAAGGCTGAAAAAGAATTGGAGGAGCTACCAAATAGTAGTAGGGTTTTCCTTCCAAAATTTAATTCTGCTTTACAGGCTAGTTCAGCCAAAAATGCTGGACAGCAGCATAATTTTTGGTTAGTTCTCAGCCCACTGGGAGATCATACACACCCATTTTGATTTTGTTTGCTTAGATGAGCTGACGGAAACTGACTTCACATTCTTAAGTACATTACTTTTAGTGATGCTTTTCCCTGTTTTCTTTTCCATGTACTGCCTTGGAAGTAGACCAACTAGAACTGAAATACATTAGGTTTCAAACCACATGGATTAAAAACAGAGATGGAAAAAACTGATTTTCCATGTTTTTTTACCAATCTGTACCAGGTAAGTCTCCCGCTCTTTGGAACAATTGTTTCTACTGTGGTATGATGGTTTCAGTTTTAAAACGTCAGCCAACAACCTGTTGTACAAAGGGGTGGTTCTGCTACCCTCCATCCTCCTTTCTTTCAGCACCTCTGACTGAAGACTAACAAGTTCTGGGAATCAAGCTGGAAACTCACAGAACAGGGATTCCCCAAATCAACTCATTGTGGGGTCAGCCAAACCCTAGAGCCAGCCCAGAGGACTGAGATGGAATCATGCATGTGAAAGGAGCACAAGAAGCCCCATTTGGTCCCAGCTTCTTGTTGGACTGGCTTACTAGCTGAAGGCACACTCTCAGAAAGCCTATTTCTTTTCAGAACTGTTCCTTTGTAGAACATATAATGATTTGAAAATGTGCCCTCTGACAGTATTAGCAAAAAATGTCAATGCCTCCTCTAAAACATGCTGGTAATCTCAACACATTGATACAAACAGCTGCGATGCTTCCTTCTAGTGCCACAGGTGTTCTTCTTATTTCCCCTGCTCCTTTTTTTTTCTCCTCATCTACACATCGTGTTTTAGAATGTGGTGGTCTAAAATGTGGTGTCAAAATCCACATTTTACTACTTGGATGGGTAGCTCGATTATCAACATACAATATGACAAACATTCAGTACTACTGAGAATCAGACCTCCTAAACACACAGAATAATTATCTGCCTTTGAGCTTTGCTTGTGAGTCTGTTTTCTTCCCAGAAGGAGCTAAGAAGAGGTGAGGATGTCTTCTACTACCTGCGTGGATCCTGAATAAATGTGTTCATTTGCTTTTCTTTAGCTGCCCCAAAATAATGAAAACAGTGTCTTGCTTCAGTTTACTGACTCTTATTCCTGAGGCAGAAGAATATAAGTGAACAAAAAACGGTGACCAAATCTTAGAAAATGTAATGAATCGATAGGTCTGAAGTGCATTGTGAACTGCTTTCATATTTGTGTGATAGTTCATGTAAAAAACCCCACCAGAATGAATTGAAAAATGCATTTACTGTCTCCAGCATTTCTGATCTTACATGAAGAATATCTCAAGTTGCACAAAGAAAAAACTGAAACAACATACAGAAGGGAAATGTGTGATGTCAGCTATAAAGATATTTCGGATATGATTGAATGAAGAAAGTTTTTTTGAAAAGTAGAGTTATTCTTGAGTAGCACGAAACCTTCTCCCTCTTCTTTGCCCTCTTCTTCAGCACTCAAAGCTCTGGCAGAAGTAATTTTGAAGTTTTCTCTTGAGAGAAGAGCAAAACAAATCACGGCACCAATAGCCTTGATTTAATTAAAAAGGAGAGAAATTCCTTTAAAGCACCCTCCTACTTGAGGAACAAAGGAGACAGAAAGCAGAGTAACACCAGTGGGGCCCTCAGTCCTCGCGAGGAGCTGCGCAAAGCAAAGCGCTCGGGGCGGACGCGAGCACCAAGGGAACCCCAGAGCAGCGCTCCCCGATGGCCGGGGCCTGCCGGAGCTCGGGCGCTGCCGGCGCCGATGGCGGCGCTCCCCGCGGCGGGCAGGCTCCGCCTCACCGGGGCGGCCCGGCCCCGGAGGCGCCCTGAGGATGGAACCGTCCCAGGTATGGGCCCTCAGCCGCCCCGGGACGGCCTCGGGAAAGGGATTCGTGGACTGCCTGGCTGAGAGCCAGCCGGTGCTCAGTGAGCGGACCAAGGGGCCTGTAGGCCTGGGAGGAGAGACGGGAAGAAATACAATCTTCACCTGTCTCCTTGCTGCCTGTGCTCAAGGCAAGTGTTTGAGCACGTTCTCCTGCATTCGAGGGAGTGTTTCCTGGCGGAGCCCAGCCTGCGAGTCTCGTGGAGCAGCACAGGGCTGGAGGCAGAGGGGTGGGAAGGGCTGGGACGGGCAGAGCGGGGCAGGTGCCCTCAGGCGCGGCGGTGCGCTGCCCCGGGTGCGCTGCGGCCGGAGCAGAGCGTGGGGGAGGGAGCGCCTTGCCCTGCGCCCCTTTCCCCCTCCGCAGGCTCCGCCGCGGTGCTACTGAGGTCTGTGGCTCCTTTAGCTAAGAAGGCAAAGACAAACCTTCAGGGGAGTTCTCCACAGGCTGTAACTCTGTGTGAACTGGCCCCTGGGGAAAGAGCATCAAGCTGAAAATCTCGTTTTCTCGCCCGCGGCAGCGCTCGGTGGCCTTACCTGGGGAGAGCTGAGGGCGGGCAGGTGTCTCTCCGTGCGGCCGTGCTGTGAAGCGTCAAGGGCTGAGACTTCCAGGCTCTTGAGCTCATCCTCCCATGTAATGCTACTTGCCCTGCCTTAGCTAATGATACGGGATGATTAGATTTGAAGCCAAGATTGTAGAGTGGCACTTCCTCCATTTCCAGAATTTTGTTTTTTTGAAGGTCAGGTAGTTACATTACAGTGCATTGTCTTGTATCATAAATGTTAAATCATAGTCCCATATGTTTTTGCTCCATACTTTAGATCTCTATGCCTTTGAACTCTACTGAGCAAAAGTTTAATATTTCTGTATTACTCTTGAATAACTAGGGCATAAGCTATGCAAACCAAGAACTTCTGAGCTAAATCACGTCAAAGGTCCACCTACTTCCCACATATTGGGTTGTTGTAAGAGCAAGACTAGTGGAAGGATACTTCATGTACTCAGCCTTGTTGGTATTTTCAAGAGACTTGTTAGACTAGAAGTAGCTCTGAGTATTTAGTAACTGTCTGACTTTCTTGTCTGTCATCCATGAATTCATCCGGTCTTTGACATACTTGAATTTTTTATCAGTGACCCTCATAGGTCTGTTTTGTAATATTTGTACTGTGAAGTAGAAGTGCTGCACTATCTACAGCCAGTTGTGTTTCCAGTACAGACGTAGTGCACAGCAATATCAAACAGCAGATTTTCATACATAAGTCTTAACCAACTTTTACTCATGTTTTGCAATAAGGCGGAGACAAAAGATGATCAGATACTCTTTCCTCTGAAGGTCTTGGTGTGTAAACCTAATGCAAGTTCTAATTTCCCTCCAGATTGCAGAATGGCAGGCTAAATTTTTAACATTTTAAAATATTTTTACAGTTTTATCAAATTTTTGCTCCCACTAGGTGGCATACATTGTAAATGCACACCAGTAGCTTTTCAGGGAGAACAAGTCATTATAAACTTAAATAATCATAGATTGTATATTTTCTTTTTTTTTTTGCCTGTGCTTTCCTAATCCCTGCTATCTATTTTAGTTAAAATTCAAGACTCCTGACACTGCTTGTCAATGGATGTAACTCAACAGGCTTTTTTACTATTAGTCAGCACAACTCAGAGGCTATGAACATCTTAAATTATTTGTAACAACTAAAGACTTTAACAAAATTGATTCCAACTCTCAATCTGAAAAATGGTACATGTCCATTTGGGAAAGTTTCTGTCTGTTTTCTTTTCGCTGTGCCAATCTCGTTCTTTATTCATAGAATTCATCACAGCCCCTAATTGTTTCTGTTGTGGTGTTAGAAGGTGTTTGAAGAAAATTTGAAGAGAGTATGTTATTTTCATTTCCTCGCTTAGGATGTGATACCTTTATAAATTGCAGTGCCTGCTGATTTATTAAATTTGTATTAGATGAAAGAGTCAGTAAAATAAAAATAAACAAAGAGCACAGCAGACACTGGTTTTCAAAACCTTTGTTGTCCTCACTGTTTCTCTTCAATTACCTCCTCTATGTGTAATCTCATTGCTATATAAACCCTGCCACATCACCTCTCTGCGTTTGGAACACCTTGCAACTGTGTTGTTTTAGTGAACTAAAATTCAAACAGCTTTCTGCATGTGTGTAAAGAGTATAAATTAAAAATGAGCACCTTTTTTTTTTTTTTTCTTTTTTCTTTTTTTTTTTTGATATCATGAAGTTTGCAGTAGAGATGATTACCCAGACACCACGGTTCAGGCACAGTGTTTATAGAAAGGCAAAGAGACCAGAGACATTGGTAACAGTGAGAGGGATGTAAAAACCTCATACAAGTGCTGAAGTAGGGAAGAAGGTTACTGCCTCCTTGGGGCAAGATACTGGTGGTGAAGGAAATACTTTGCTTTGGTTAAGTATATTATGACAGTGTATTGTTTTTTTAGGTGTGGATCCTGGTCTTGCACATCAGCATGAATCAAGAGCAGCATTATGGATGATTGTAGGCTCACACTGGCACAACACCAAGTAAGTGAAAGAAGAGCTACCTCTGCTGACAGTTTTCCAGAGAGAATCCCTAACTATCCAGGCATGGTGTTTTATGGTCTGTGTTGTGTAGAGGGGAGCAAGGATGCATCCATGTCAGGTGCAGAGAGGGAAGAAACTAAAAGGAGTAACTAGTGTTCAAAGTGCTGCAACAGGCTGGGTGCCCAGACACTGCTATCTGTGCCATCAGGAGGGTGGGATATGAATGTGAAGGAATAATGGGACCTCAGACCATGCACAAGGTGGTTATGCACTCTTATGACATGTAAAATAGCTTTCCATCAAAATGGACATGGCATTAAAGCCAGAGAGGACATGGATACTTCTTCCCTGCCTGCTATGGTTAGTTTTAAAAAAGAGCCAGATGAAATGAAAAATGGCACCATATCCAGCACTGATACCCTTTCTAGTCTTCCTAAAACCATTATGTTTTCATTTAGAAAATCTAATTATATTTGGTGGTTTATACTTCTGCTTCAGGATCTACGGATTTCATGAAAATTACTTTTCTATGCTAGTGGTTACGCAGAATGCCTGAGTATACTGCCTGAAGGGGGATGTGCCTGAGTATACTGAATCCTCACTGCTCTTAGGGGCAATTGGAGTAATGTTAGTACTTGTGATCTGATACAGCTTAGGTTTAAACTGCTAACTGTTAATTGGATCAAGTAATCCTTAAGGACCTTTTCTCTGCTGTGGAGAATCTTAATGTCTTTTGCATTTTACTTTACTAATAGAGGATTGCAAATCTCTTGAAAGTGTGAGCCAATATACCAGGAATAGTAGCATCAAATTCAGTTAGACTGCAAGGGGAAGTAATTGTTTATAAATAATGAGGGAAGACTACCAGACTACTTCTTTCACCTTTTTTCCCTCTCCAATTTCAAATGAAATTGAAAGGGAACTTGGTTGCTAACCAAATAGAAAGTACTGTACATGAATACATGTAATTAAAATAGGATTCATAGCCTTCTTCAGAGCATTGCCATAAGTTTGAGAGCTTGGAAATTTAAATTAAAATAAATATGCTATCATTAATTTCAATCATTAATAGGTGGAGGTTAGGGAATTAAAATTCCTTCTACATTCTTTTACAAAAAGAATTTTTTACAAGGGATGTTTTTAATAGTGGCTCTTTATTGGATTCTTTGTGAGATGAAAGAATCTTATACTGCGAGAGCACAAAGCATATGACCTTTGAAATTTTAGCAGCTTTAGGTGTGCATTAATAATTTTTTGACATCACTTGTAAAAGTCTTGGCTGTATGTTTTCTCCTCTGCTCCTTTTTTCCTCAATGGCTGCTTTTTCTCTTTGAATATACTATGTAAAATATTCTAATTGAAAATTTTGGTTCTTTATTTGGAATGTTCAGAAACATTGTTTGGACTTCCAATGAAATCCATGGGTCTAGCAGGCTCGGTGATTTAGCTTGGCTTCTCCCATGGTTTTCTTCTCCGTTTTCATCTTCTGAGATACTGCTTTGGTGGGATCTAGATGGAAAGATTAAAACAAGCAAAATTTGTTGTAATTCTTTCTTAACACTATGAAGAAAGAGACCCATGCAAATCCCTCAGCTGGAGCCACTGCCCACACTTGACTTATGCTTATGAATTCCACAAAGAGAATATTGCATTACAGTTTCAATCCCTAGTTTCCAAGTGCAGACGTTGATATTGCCAGAGTTAGCTCAAAGCTATCAATCATTAGAAAGCTTATTGACTGTTCAAAATAGTTCTATCAATATCTCATTTGCTGTCTGATCTAATGCACAGGCTGTTTAATGCCAGTGCAATGGCTCCATCTTTCAAATGATAAGACGTAATTCCTTTCAAGCCTACATTTTTATGTCTGGCCCATTGAGTTAGATGGATGTGTTTGGCCTACTTTGCTGCTAGGCTGGTATCTGTGAGGAAAAATTGTTCCTACAACATATGTTTCAAGTATATGTAATAAGAGCATTTGAAGAAATACTTACTTTGATGAAATACTACTCAAAGTTAGGCTTTTGGAACAGATTCATGGAGTCAAGGTTAAACAGTAAGCATTGCCTTTATTGGATTGGATCCAAAACAGTATTTAACTAAATCTGATCTAGCCGAATGATGCCCCGTGAAGAAAAGCCAAAATGGTGAGGAAGCGGAGCTCTAGATCCTGCTCTGGCTTTGTACCTTTGAATCTACGTGTTTGTTCCAGAACGGCAGCATGTGCACAAGCAGCTTTGCCCTTTCTTTTTTTGCAATCACTGAATGCCAGATTGTGATTTGGGTATCAGGCCTGAGCAAATCCAAATGGCCAGCCCTCTCAAGATTTCCTAGACTGGATATCTAGGAGCCAAGGACAGTGCATATATGCTGATTCTCTGGAGCAGATGAAGCAGATGGACAGAGATGTATTTCCATCCTTTGCAATTCAATGGCCAGAACAGCTGAGCTAATGTTTAGGGGCAGGAGGGGTTAATGATTTGCTGCTGGTATAGGCCAGCAGCTAATTACTTTCTGTCTCCAACAACAGGGAAGCAGGATGGAATAGCCTCTGTCTAATTTGCAGTCATTCCTGTGGAATGCTCCAGTGCAGAAACATGCTACTCCAGGCTCTGTCTTGGTGACATTGCCTAGCCCTCAGTAAAATATGCAAACACTTGTCATGTCTTAGAGGGTTAAGAAGACTTAGCCTCTCTAGGAAGTCTATGGTAACAACCAACTTTTCAATACAACCTGGCATCTGAATAAGAAGAAGGATTCACAAGGAAGCAGGTTTTCATATCATTGTACAAACATTCAATATAGTTTTCTAGATACACCCAAATCACGGGGATGTGTGCCTTTGCATAACTTTGTAAACCAATTAACTCCTCTTAAGTGCAAGTATGATGTTGAAACCAAAATATTTCATCTGGGATTCTGGTTTTGCATCATTTTTAATTAGGATGGAAGAACAGACTGGCTTACAAGAGCTGATGTTTAATCTTAGCTGAATCTGGAATGAGCAGTCATGTAGAGAGACTTACGGATATACACTTTACTGATACACACTTTAAAGATGGCCAACAACAGGCATTCTGAAAATCTTGGTTGCTTCCTCTCTCCCCAAAGAGCAGATCAGGGTCCTTGATGGGAAGTGTTTCCTTCTGAAATGAAATCTAAGGTTCATAACATTTTCTTTTCAGGAATTGGAATTAAAATTTCACAATTGCAAAACTCAAAAATTGCCTTTAGGAAATGGCCTCTCAGTTTTAAAATTTTTAAATGTTTCCTGTATCTGTTGTAATTACTTTTTCATGTGTTTTCTCCTTTTAGGACTAAATATGCAAAACTAGGATTTTAAGTCGCTTTTAACAGAGAATGTTTAAAAAAGTTTAAAAATGCTAGCACATTTCTACAATTGCAAAAAAGCATATTTAAGAAAATATAAACTTGAACCTGTTTGTTTTGAATAAGAACAATCCCTTTTTGGGGGGGAAGAGGGTGGAGAAAGCAAACCCATTTGACTGCTGGCGGAGTCAGTCTCTCTAATGCATAAATATATGGTGCTATGGGGAAAAAGAATCAGGGCTAAACCAGAATGTCATAATTTTTACTGTTTGTTTGTTTTGGGATTGTTTTGTGTCATGTGTTGTTGTGTCCCCCTGTGTCACCAGCCCCACGCACCCACTTGTTAACCTCACTTGCAGCTTGGAATACTGTGGCTTTCTGGTGCCACTGAGACTTGGGAATGCTAAAACTTAGTTCAGATCTGGAATATGCTGTTCTTCAGGTATCTTTGATAAAATCAAGATTGTGGATCTGAAGATTAAATCAGCAAAGTGAGTGCAAAACTACCCATATGCAGTCATGGGGTGGAAATCTGTGCTTTTGATCAGAAACACACAGGAGTGTCAACCAGCAAATGGATATTATTAAGTACTACAAACAACGAAGTGCAGAATCTCCTCAGGAGACCAAAATACACAGACCTGAAAAACTAATATCTGATGTTGCTTCATGGAGAGAATACTTAGGACTAACTCCTGAGAGTTATTATGATAATAACTGCATTAGAAATGCAGGAGAATTTAGAAGTAGTTATGGTAAACGTGAATAAATAGAAGTGAGTGTTTGAGGTGGTAAAAAGTTTAATATTATCACTTATTTATTCTAGTAACTATGTGAGGTTTTTCTCAGTTTCCTCAGGCTGATAGCACAGAGTAAGAAAGCCTTGGTTAAGCTACTGTTTGCTCTAGATAACAAAGAGTAAAACTTATATTTTTTACTTGTGTGTATGTCTAACTTTTGATAAGCAGGTATGCAGCAGAGTGCTGCCATGATTGGGTTATTTTCTAGAATCTACAAGCAGATTCTAGGTCTGTGGCATTATGTGCTGTGTACAGAGCATCATAAGACTATGCTAAAAGAAAGAAACTAATATGGTTTTTCTACCACAATTTGAGATTCAGTATTAAGCTACTTCTGTTTGTTGACTAAATGGTGCTGAGAACATCAATGTGACACTGTATGTATGCATCACTGCACATTTTATTATGGCTATTTTATTCAGGAAAAAATACAGAGTTGCTCATTGTTCTTGGAGACTATCAGTGTATCATTGTAAAATATCTTTTAGTTTGTGCATTGTGCTGTAGCAAAAAAACAATACTATTATTAAGAGTGCAAATTTAAGTACCTAGACTGTAAAAAATGCCACCCTTTGGACTTTCAGTATGTAAATAATAGAGATTAATGACATAACCTTTTACATAATTTCCTGCAATTTCAAGTGATATAATTAATTTATTTATAGATATGCAGGTTCATTTTTGTTCATGAATATAGTTTGCTTCTGTGAATGAATTACCAGACAAAGTGTTGTTAAAATATTTGGATTATGGAGTGTTACAAAGAGCTCTCATAAGCTGAGGCAGTTGTCTGTGGGAGATGCTAGGGTGCAACATTACGATATATATGCTAGATTTGTTTTCTGTGTATTCTGTTTACACCCCTGTATCTATAAATATTATTGATGACAATGTGAATGTTCTTTCAAAGGCACCATATAACTTTTATATTAGAGTAGAGCACTGCCAATTTGAGTGGTAAATCAGTATTAGGACCTCCTAAAATAAATGATCTTTTGTCTTCATGCAAGTGCAGTCAGCCATAAAACTGTGGACGAGATTACAAAGTTGTTATCTCTACAGTGCTTATATGGAGGAGAAGCTGGTTTTGTTAGAACTGTGATGGAGATGTATAGGAGAGACCATTCTCTGCTTGTTGTTTGCATGGTGGATGAAAGCTACTGTGTGTCATTTTCTTTTTCCTCCCCATGGCAAAATCAGATATAGTCCTAAGCACTCCATGGGCCATGCGAGGAGATGCTATTTTGAGTGTAGGTCAGTTCTGGACAGGAGGAAGTCCCTTGTAAGCAGCGAAAGCAAACACACTACAGGTGCTGTCCAGCTCCACTTCATTGCATCTGATATGAACTATTGTTGCCTTTGAGCTGAGAAATATATTAGGCTCTGTTTCACAGCATTCATTTTACAGGCAGCTCTAGAAAGACACACAACCCCACTCCTCATTTGATGACCTGATGGCGGTGTATGTGAGCTGTTGGTCCTCTCCAAAAAGATACATGTCAAAATAAACACAACAGCCAGCTTTGCAAAGAGAGCCAAGACACAATATTCAATCCTCTTCTTAAGGAACGTACGGATTCCTCAAGGATCTGCCTTGCAAAGTGAGCTACCTATAAACTTGCCATGTAAACTGGAGTCACGAGAGTCTGAAAGAATGTAGAGGCATTGCTGGTCAGTGCACAAGCATTGCTAAATCAGTAGGTGGTCGATGGGGTTGACGTGAACTTCTACTGGAGATGTGATAGGGTTGTGTCCTACAAACATATACTATGTTAAATAAAGCAAGATGGTTCAGTTGGAATAAAATTGAAGTACCAACCTGTAATGTCAGGTCTTGTGAGAGATTTATTGTTCGTACAAAGAGCAGTTACTTCTGCTGTTCTTTTGTGTGTATTTGTGTGTCTATCCTTGACTTCCATAGTTTTGTTTTGTTGTCTGGTTGATTTTTTTTTTTTAAACCATACACATAAATATAGTTTCTTTTTATCTAATTTCCTTCAGGATTTTACTGCAAGAACTTAGGGTTTTTATAGATGTTTGGTTCTGCCACATTTTCAAAAGATTTGATGTAATGCTGTGGTGTAGAGTTGCAGCTTTGGAAAAAACGTAGTCAGTTTTACTGAACTATCAGTGAGTTAAAGGAAGGAGGGGGAGGATGGGATCAGTGTCCTTTTCAGTCCTGCAGCATTTTGGAAAGGTTTAGCCCTAAGAGATGAAGTGAAGATGATAAATTGCACTGTCAGTTTTGACCAATCAAGCAATGAAAGGGCAATAAGACATGCTTTCTAGCATGCTTTGGTTTGATTTTTGAGGGTTTTAAAGTTCTTTGTGACTAAATTTTGCAAGTGACTGTTAGTTTCATTGAGAGACTCTGCCAGTTATGCTTTCTTTAGATTGTTTTCCATTCTTCAGAAGAAAGTTTCCTTGGAATTTGTACAAGGTATTCATTATCTCAAGTAACAACGGTTGTGTGAAAAGGACCATAGTTTTAGCAGTGAATGAGAATTGATACAAGTGCTTTGCATTAACTCTTAATTATACTGTTGTTTATTTTGAACTAACTTTGTATCCTTGAGTAGATTTGCCGAGGGAAATCAATTACTGAAGCCTCCCCTGGGATTTTCTTTTCTGTCAACCAACCAATTCTCAACAAACAATTGAAGAAGGCAGTTTCTGTTTCTTTTTTTAAACAAATGACCGTGTGGCATCCTATAGATGGAAGTGGCAGCTGGTAGGATCACCTTTTCTAATTGTGAGCATCCAACAATTATTTTTACAGCAGAAGAGTTAAAGAATTGTGTTGTCAATCTTACTCTCAATAGTCAAGTCTGTATGGATTCTCCTTCCTCCTCTCACATTTTATATCTGGGGTACCTTGAGGACTGAAGCTTGTAAACATGCTTGGAATGAGCATAGCCTTATTTCCTTGGAGTCCTTGGAAATTATTTTATTAACTTTAGGAGACAGGCATAATCCACTAATGAAGATTTTATCCTGACATATCCAGTATAATGAAATGTGTTTTGTGAGACTTAGAAGGATTGGTCTCTGAGCAGAAGCAGTTTTCTGATGGAGCTGTAAATCACTTATGGGTGACTCCTGGAAGGGATTGCTGCCTGAGAGAAAATTTGAGGGTTTTTGATTTCTCTGTCATGAATCCTGACATAAACTACACCTGCTTGTCCATGTTCTCTTGCATGGAGAGGCAATGTGTAATCAAGAAGTATTGACACGCTCAATGTGTAATCAAGAAGTATTGACACACTCAAGCTCTTGCATATTGTGAAGCAGAGCTGCACACATTTCATGAGGCCAAACATGGTGGGAATTTTAAGATGACATGACAGAGCTAAAATTATTAGCTCCATTAACTGTTGTGGGGATTTATTTATTAACCTGTGCAAGCAGGTGCTGTAGAGCTGTTTTCTTATAACTGTACAGTTCCGTAGAAAGTCTGTATCCTTCAGGGAACTTACAAGTGCAGTTTTCCAGAATTGCATGAGCTTTCATTTAGCTCTAAATGACTTATTCATAGAGGTCTTAATTTGAAGAAAAAAAAAAATAAAAAGGGCTTCAGAATTCTAACAATGCATAAACAGAATATTTTACAGTATTTGTAGTTAATATCTAATGAGACAACACATCCTTCCTGGAATTCCTGCTTCTAACTCCAATTATTGTTAATGAGAATTTTATGCCCTCTTCATTAAAAGGAATATGTTAAGGATACACTCATGCAGCAACTTGTGGCTATATATTCACACTTAACACCTCAAAGGGAGATGACGATAGTATGTGTGTCTGTAGGTCTGTAATTAGCATTATCATCAATTATAAATATAGCAGCTTGTTGTAAACATGGAATGTGGATTCAGCTGGGGACTTGGAGCATCCCGCATCCCAGGCTGTTTGGACTGGAGAGGTTGGTAGATAAGATTTCCGAGAAGTGTGCTACATTTTAATTACAAATTTTAGCTCTAACAGCAGCTATGTTATTTCAGAGAAATTAAAGAGACATCTGCTACAGAAGCCCATCAGTGTAGCCCATCTGACTGTATCCTGTACCTGTGTATGTTATGTATATTTTACAGTCTCGGGTCAATGGAACCTCCTAACTGCTGATAGAGGAAAACATCTTTAATGCTTACGGTGAAATATAGACAAATCCATAGCATGTGTGCTTGTCCAAGTCTGACCAAACAGAAAAATAATTCTTGCCTGATCAACTGTTAATCTAACGGGAAGGTATTGGGATTTTTGTGTTTCATTTGAATTTTTGAGGTACATTATATGTGACATAAAAGAGGATACAAGAAGTATTAGATTTTTAATTAAGAGAGAAGTAAAATGAGAGCTTATTTGGGACTTTAAATTCTTTGAGTTAGTGGTTTGCACCTTTGAACGATTGGTTGTATCTAGCTGACACTTATGATTACTGCTTTTCCACCTAACTATGTCTCCCTATTTAGCAAGAGCAATCTCTAGGAATGACCTTGAGCAGTCAGTGAAGACATTTTCTTTGTTCTTCTATTTGTAATTTTCTACAGGGAAAAAATCCCTCTCTGATACTTGATGGTGCAATAGTTTGAGCCAAGTGCAAGTGAAATCCAATATGGCATGGGTGGCAGTATGGTCATGTACTCATTCAGTCACTTAGGTTCTTAAAAAAAATAAAGCAATCTTCTTTTGCTTGAAGTGCAAATAACAAAATATGTGCTGCACACTGTTTGTTAGCCTCTGACATACTGTACAATTTCTAATGTGAAACAATCTGTGGAGTCTGAAATATTTTACAGGGAGTCGTTAAGTCTTTTTTGACTTTATAGCATTTGCTCATATCCTTAGTCAAGCAGTTCTCTTTATACTCTTGAAAAATGCCAGTCATTTTCAGCACAGTGAATTATCTGCATGTTAAATTATTTATATTAATTTACAACATGATCTATAAAAATAAAGCAATTCAAATTTTGTATGTATGCCAGATTGTTATAAAAGAAATAGCTATTTTTTTCTCTCTTCCTTCAAATTAGATGTTTTTGGCATATGGTGAAAATATAAATATGCTGTGTTCAGACAGGATCCAAGTGGATATGCTGTGTCTTTATATCAGCATTCAAATTCAGTTACATTTAAACATTGACTTTTCTGCAAGGGCAAGAGACAAAGGACGGTTTCTTTTCACTTGGGGTCTGCCATGACCTCTACAAGTGCAATCCCTACTCTGTTATTGATAGCTAAATGTCAGTTTATTTTCACCTGGAAGATGTATTTGGGAGCTAGTCATGTAAGCCAGAAACATTTCTCAGACCTCCATCTAACCCAGTAGGTACGGTAGTTTTTGTAAAGCTCTCTGAATGTCCAGAAGGTCTCACTGTGATTGTTTCAGACCTGCTTAATCTTCGTCACATTAAATGAGCAATGAAGCTGGTGAAAGGGCTGGAGTGCAATTCTCAGGAGGAGTGGCTGAGCTGAGGATGTTTTGCTTGGAGAAAAGGTGGCTCAGGGGAGGCCTTATCACTGTCTACAACTTCCTGAATGGAAGCTGTTGTGTCACAGGACAAGAGAAAATGGCCTCAAGTTGCGCCAGGGGAGGTTTAGATTGGATATTTGTATTCAATAAGGACTGTGAAGGGTGTGAAGATGATGTTGTAGAAGTGGCAGTAGTGTATTGCAAGGAGGGGAGGAGGGCTGACTACCAGGAAGCCTGGTAAAGTATGGCCTTCTGGAAAGTGGCTCATTTGAAAGGCGCTACCAAGTCTGTCCCCTTAGTGAGGACTGGTGTCAGATTTCAGTGAGGGGTAAGCTGCAGGCAAGCAGAATTTGGGGCCATCCTGCTACTTGATTGACAGGAATGGCCACCGAACACAAGGAGATTATCTGTGTGTTTTACAGCAGGGCTGGCTATTGTCAGGGAGTTTGGCCCAGAGGCTAAGAGATAGTGTAAAATGCCAAATAGGCCTTCGAGAAAGATGTACACAATTTTCTGTACGAGCCAAAGCTTTCCTCTAACAGTGCCTTAAACCTTGCAGTTAATGATAGTTAAAGGAAATTTTGAGATAAGAAGATCTATTCTCCTTTTCAAATTCTGCAAGCTCACTATCACCATTGGATGGTATAATAAATACTTCTTTATTTTCACTTGAAATGTAGAAATGGAAAAAGGAAGTCTGTCTGTTCTTGCATTCTGTCTGAGTCCTCAGCACCAGCAGCTTCAAGGGTAAGTTAAGGAAGTGCCATAACAGGTGGTTAAGTTGGAGGAACAGTAGTTCTGGAATAGTTTGCCAGTCGAGAAAGATTTTTTTTTTTTTCCCCCCCACTGTCCACCAGCAAGAAGTTGCCTTATTCACTGAATCATCAAGGTTTGTATCTCACATGTTGGCTTTTTTAATCTCATCTAAGATAGCTGAGGCTGTTCTCATTATGCATATAATCGTCTGAATCCTTTTTGCATCTTGCTAATCTCTTGGTTTTGGTAATAATACCTTCAGGAAGAATACCACTGGTTAGTTATGTGCCATGCAGAAATATTTTTCCCCCTATTTTTTTCAAATTGTTTCTGTTCAGCATCACTGTCCTTTTGTTTTTGTTATAAATTTTGTTATAAATTGTGGTAAATAGCCCTAATATGTATTTTATAATAATAATACCAATATGTATTTTTTTTCTTTATTGTTATTTTGTATATCTCCACAGGTTTGGGTCATACCCCTCTCATTTTTCAATCACAAGGTCCAAATCTTCAAACTCTTAATCCAGATTAAAAATCTTTCATTTCCAAATACAAGTATCTTCCCTTAACACTTCTAGCAGTCATGAACTGGACTGCGAATAAATCGTAACTCAGTAGTTGCTCTGCTTTTTTCCCAGTAATTTTCATCAGTGAAATTCAGTCATGTGCTCCACTGGCATTCAAAAGAGAGCAAGATTTTGAGTTCTAATCTGAACACCTTACCACTGTAGGATAACTCATATAGTTGAGCTTCATGTAAAAATTCAAGCAGACACCTAATTTGTTCCTTGTTTCTATAAAAGACTGACTCCCTGAACCATGGTGAATATTTGGAGAACTCACATAATTACTCCTGGTGTCTCAGAGGACAGTGGAGATGAAGCATTTCCCAGAAGAGCCAGACCATATGGTTCCACTGACCTTCTGTGAACATGCTGTGCAATCCCATAGTTCTTTGAGTATTTGAGAGCATAGCTGGTATTTTTCTTTTCTAGTGATCATGCTTTTTAGGTAATTTGGGCTGCTGTTTACTCCTGCTGAGGGAGTAAGAAGGTGTGGAAGTGATGCTGATCACTTGAATACCACTTGAGAAACTGCCAGGTCCCACTCTTGGGTTGTCACCATTTACAGAAGTGCGGGATCTTTCTGTGGAGTCAGCAATCTTTTGTTTTGCTGTGTGTGTCACTTTATCTCACAGCTGGGTGAATTGAATGTGGGGCTTTGAGGTTTACCTCACGGCATATCTGTAATTAATTGTTGAAACGTAGATAGAATTTCATGTGGACAAGAGGACACAAGCAGCAATCTGCAGGTTTAATCTCTGTAGCTATTTGTGGCCCAAGTAACCATGGTAGCTGGAAAATGCTCCCCACTTATCCCTTCTCTGTACTGTGGCTTTCCTTAGCCTCTTTCAGACTGGACCAGCTGGGTGTTTTTTGTAAGGCCCAAAATAACTAAAGCGCTATCACTTAAGTATTTCTGCCAGCAGGGGCAAAACCCACTCCAGTTGGTAAATGGAGAAATTAGTGGTACTCAATGTCTGCCCAAGGCCTCATTGTCTGAGTCAGCAAAGCTGTTGTGCAGCTTAGCCTTCAGTTGTTTAAGGGAGACTGCTGGAGCTGAAAGTTTGCCTCAGTACTTAGCTTGACTGGGTAATAGAAGAGAGAATTCATAGCAGATTCTTCTCACTCCTTTTTCCAAGCACGTTTGTGAAGCTGCCTGCAGTCGTTGGGTGGGAGCATGAGCCATCGCACACTGTGGCCTGAAAACTGATCAGTATTTCTACCAGCTACCTCCATGTGCCCCGTTATAGTTGTTCCTTGCACACATACACTGCACTTAATAATGGCTGTAAACCAGGTGATTTTTGTATTACTGTGATGAACAGGAAGCTGAGGAGTGGTATCAATAGCACTGGAGAAATCCTGTTAAACTTTCCGGAAATATCTTGCTTATTTGTTCTTCTGAGGTTACTGAGTTTCTTGAGCAAAATTTAAGTATTGTACCTATATACTCTGTTAAGCATGCTGTGATCTTTTACCTCCTTCATGATGTTATGGATTATTCCAAGAATTAGTTTATATGAAAAATTTTCTCATTTGTTTATGTGGAATCTGCTAGAGTAATTCAGGATGAAAATTCTGTATTAACATAATTTTTTTCCTGGAGTAGTCTACGAGCAAGCTCATGTCCTAGATTTCAAGATCAACATGTAAATAACACATTACACTGTCAGGCCAGGAAGTCCCTTCAGTTTGCAAAATACTAAAATTTTGCTCTAAGCTATTCCTGAATTCTCTACAAAAATTGGCAAGTCCAAGCTAAAAGGATCCCATATCTTTTGGCCAAATCAGGTGATTTTAATGAAAGAGAATGAGAGAAAATATTTTGCTGAGCCAGTGTTAGAATTACAGATGACCTTGTGCAAAATAAAGACTGTCTGTAGTTTGACAATTATTTCCTTTAGCAACAGTGTATGTCTTGGTCCTTTACCTTCATTTTTGCTGCTATTCTGTTTCTTCCTGCAAGCTTTCAGTTTATCCAATAATCCAGCTCATTGCTGCATCTATTTCCTTTTTTCCCCTGTACTGCAGTTTAATTAGAAACAACTCTCCATGTTAACTTCTGATAGAAAAAAGTACAAGGGAGAAGGTTTGTGGGATGATGGCTGTGTTGTTTACAGAAGTTCTCAAGGTTTCTAAGTAACTGATGATATATCACCCATCAATCCAAATCCATGCCCAGAGAGACACTTTAAAACTTTAGTGCTTAACAGAGCTCGAAATATGCACCTGTCCCCCAGTCTACCCTGCAATTACAGACTGAGGGAAAGATAGACTGAAATAGTTATTTACATGTCAAAACACTCTCTGCCAATAGCTGTCTCACTGTTGATGTTTGTTGGTGCTCTGTACTAGGTGTTCTCATCAGTTGGATAGCACAAAGCTCAGCACATGTGAAAAAATTTAAAAACCAAAAGCTGTCATCTATGGAGGGAAAAACAGTGTATTTTAAGAAAAAGTAAATTTAAAAATTAGCTTTCTCTGGACTCAGAGGAAATAGATTACACACATGTTCCCTAATGGGGCATGATATTTTTGAATGATGATATTCCAGAACTCATGCTTTAACATTTGTTTTTTGGAAACATGTGATATTTTTTTATTATTTTTGTTGAAACTCAGATTATATCATCAGTGGAGGTTATGAAGGAAGCAGCAATGGGTTTGTATTTATTGCTGCCCAGTAATCCACTGATGGAAGATATAAAACCTAGACAGAAGAGCAAGTTAAATGATTGTCATGACTAAATATATTGTAGTTTATAAATTGAGAATATTAAGCTTTCTGGGTCAGATATAGCTTTAATAATAACATATGATGTTAACTAGATGTATGTGTCTTTCATCTTCAAAGCATGTAAAAAAATTCAGGTAATACACATTTCTGGTGGTGCAGCCAAATATTTTTTTACCTTACAAGTGGAAATGAAGGTGCCCACAGAAATGAGTAGGCCAAAGCCTCTAAGTGAGGATGTTTCAGATCTAGGCTAAGAACTGAAAGTCCAGCTTCACATAGTTGTACTTAATACTAGCTCAAGAGTCCAAACTTGTGAAGAAACTGAAATATGTCTAAATGTATGAACAATCTCTTGACTTTGGCACTATTCATGGTGTTTGCTTTAGCACTGTGCTTGTGCTCAGGTGTTTTCCTAGATTAAAGTGAGAGTGACATCATTTAGTGTACTTCATATTTCAGCATGGAGTGACAGTCTTTGTGAATACACAAGCTCTCATTAGAAACTCAGCTTTTCACCACAGGAAGAAGCTTTGAACATCAAAATGCGATGCCTTTTTTTTTGTTTGGTTTGTTTTGTTTTATTGGTATGAACTTTGTAGCTAAAGATATAAGAAGCAGAAACTGTATTTTTGGAGTGATACATTTATACTTATTTCATTGGGTTTTTTAATGGCAATACTCAAGGGTAAAACCTGTATGTACTTAGTAAGTGAATGTGAGAGATAGCTTTGCTTTCATTTTCAGAACACAAGTGATGCTGAATTTCTAGCAGCAGCATTTTTCTACAACTGCTGCTTTTCCCAGAGATGGCTCCCAGATGAACCTCTCTGTGTACCAGAGTACATCTCCTGCCTAGCATGCCATAGGTCCCACTTACATTTTCTCATCTCTGCTCATCCCTTTCCCCATGCTCACAGCAGGGCCTCTGTTTCAGTTAGAAAATATTGTTGTCTGCAATTGTTTGCAAGTTAAGTATTCCCTTGATACTCTTTTTGTGATTTCAGTTTTGGTAATGTAGTTGTTGCTGCTAAAGATGTGTGTTAAAGCATAAATATGGATGAAAAAGTTACACTTGGAGGTATGGGATCTAAAAAAACCCAAACCTGGAGGAAGGCAGGCTATTAAATTCCCCTGAAAATAAATTAAAGATGTTTCCTGAAAATTCTGGCCTTGATTATCAATGCACTGTGTCTTTTCCATAATTTTTTACAGGTTTAAGAATAACCAATGTCTTACTCATGATACTGACCCACCAGACAGATGTCAATCAAACATTTGCATAAGCATAGATCACTCAGGGTTGCTTGGTGTTTTAAAGGGAAGGCATTTTTAGCTTTTGCCTTTGAAAGAGCAGGTCAAGCACTCTACCCAGCGTTAATGATTTTTCCCAATTCATCACTCAATTGACTCAGTAACTTGACTATTATTAACCCAGACCATTAAATGCTTTTAACCCTTTTCCACAGAAAGAAGAGACCTCTCAAGAATGAACAACTTCAATGAATGTATTAATTTCATGCAGTTGCCATTTGCCCTACAGCATTGGACTGCTTTAGTGATATACTTTAAAAAGAAAACTCAAAAAGCAAAAGAAGGTTTTCTTGTGATTTGCTTTGCTGTACTGAAGAATTTTAAGATATGAAGCATTCTGTGTTGGAGATGTCAGTAGAAACTGTAATAACAGAAGCTGGTTCATTCCATACAGGTGTGAAAGGTGCATACATTTGAGGCAGATTAAGAAGGCATTAAGGGGTAGGGGGCACTAGAATAATGCAACAAAAATTAATGGCAGTGGAAAAACATCCTTTCTGGAACCTGTCTGCAAACAAATAGTGTTTGTCTTAATACACAGCACCAACATTTATCCATATATTCTTTCTATGACCAGAAGTGAGGGCTGATTCAGAAGTTAATACAAACAATAATTTAACTCCTTCTCCAACCATGTTAAAATTCAATACACAAGGAGTAAAACTCTAGTGTAGTAAGGACTATGAAGTGATTAATTAGTAACAGACAAGATTAACCAGGAGGGCTGCTTCTTGACTCCTTGGGAATGGCCACTACTGCGGAAAAGGCACTGAATTCTCCACAGGGGAAGGAAGCCTATGAGATATTTGTTCCTCAAACTGTGTGTGCATTATGTGGTTTTGCAGGGAATCCATTCATCCTGGTTGCTTAGAGTTTTATTACTGCTGTGGAACGCTTTTGGGGAAAGCTTTTTTCCCAAAGCAGGGAAAGTTTTTTCCAAAGCAGAGCAAGTTTAGTCACTTGCTGTTATCAAAGAGCAACAAAGAAAGCAGAATTCAACGCAAACTTTGTGCTGTAATTTTACCAACCAGCAAGACCTATGTCTGATGTGGGATGGATCATACTCCATCAGAGTCAGTGGATGCTTGCCAAATTAAACCTGTAAAACCGTTCTTATTCTAAGATATTACTGCCTATCACTAACCACTCAGTTGTATTTCTTTTAGCCAGGCCTGTTCCCACTGAGGTCATTAGATATTTACTGCAATTATAAATCATAATTTGGATCTTCTTGATCAGAATTTCAGCAGGTAGCACCTCCTCCTACCTATTTTCAGGGAGCAGACACGACAGGGAAGTAGCAGACTTCTCTTTTTTTATTGTTCCCTTTTGTTCAGAGTAATCACACTCTGCATGATAACCAGATCACAGAAATTGATTAAATTCTTTGAGGTAACAACAATATGATTATAACTAACTGCTTAAGTGAACGAAAAGCCACATTTACAGATAATCTGTTTCTTTATGAAAACTTAATAATGCCTAAATAAAAAGATTAGATAAAGACGCTGAGGCTTTTTATCATGCAAAATGAAATCAGCATTCTCAGATATGTAGAGGTTTAATAATAATAGAAGAATTCCCATTAAAGGCAATCACTTGTGTGTGGTACTGTCTTTCCAACTTTCACTGTATTTTGCACTCTTGGCATAAAGGAGCTTGATGCTTTTAGTAATTTTTATATAGTTAGCAAAATATTTTTTGCAGGGGTGTCTTTTGGTCATACTTTTTAATGATTTTGCTAGCTTCTCACAAACTTATTTGTAGATTTGGAAATATGAAGACAGTCTGATTCATGACTAGAATGGTATTTTTTACCTTGCTGGTCAAAATTTTAAACCCTGTTCAAGATCAGTTGATGCTTTATAAACATACTTGAGAGAAATTTTTCCAGATATATTCAAAATCAGAGCACTACTGCCATTGATTTATAAATGTGTGTATGTTTCATTATAAACAAAGTGCATCCAAAACCCGTGCAGATGACTGTTGACTAAGGAATTTTTCAGGGCTTTTAAAGCAGGGTCTTACTTCAGTGGAATCAGAGAGGTGTATTGGCATATCTGCTACAACACAATCCTTACCGTGCTGTCAGTGATTTCATCAGATATTCCTTTCTGTGCTTAACTGCTTTTGAGGAAGCTCTTTCCATTTGTTTGCTCATGAAGAAATACCTAAGAAAACTTGTATGCTTGAGCAACATGCACCAAGTAAGGACTGCCAGGCCTGTATGTTGCTGAAATGGAGTTTAAATTATTTATCACTCAGAGGTGCAAAGAAAACAAATGCAGTAGAAAAATGCTATGAACCGGTACAGTGGTTTGTGGTTGTTTTGGTTTTGGGTAGTGCTCTACCCTTCCATGTCCCAGGTGTTGGCATCCTTGCTCAGCATTTGTCTCCACACTCAAATGCTGGTCTCATTCTTCCTTCGTAGACTTTCCATCAGTTAACTTTCACTTTATGCTGCCTGAATTCAGCCAACTGGGCATTGAAAACAGGGGAGAAAAAATTTTCGCTGCTTCCCACATTTTGCTGAAAAGGGTAAGTCTTGCTTCATCTGGACTCTTCAGAGACTTCTGCAGTAAAGATCCAGCAAATGTGTGTAGACGTGCAAACTATGTTTTTTAACTCAAAGTCTTACCACTTGATGTAATTTAGCAGAATTTTTCAGGGATGCATAGAAGTGTACCCCTGGGAGAATTCAGGCCCTTGTCAGTTTTGTAATTCCTATTTTAAAATCACAAAAGTATTAAAATTTTTTTAACGAAAGGTCAATAAAATGTGGAATGGGGGGAAGACACTGGTTTTCCATATAATTTTCGTTTTTCTAGCTGGAGATTTTAAAATAAATGTAACAAAAAATCACTTCAAAAGAGATTTTTGCATGTAAAACTGTAGTTTGCACAATTTGCTAAAAGTATGAGCACTCAAAAATAAATGACAGCTCTTAATAACAGGGAAAACTATAAGTTTGCTTATATACATATGAAGATTACAAGATAACTATCCCTCTCTCTAGAGTTATAATCCTAACTCTGTGCTTAACAGCAAAAAAATGGTTATGTGGCTCTCTGAATTGCTTAGCAACTGAGATCTGTATTAATTTCAGCATATCTAAATGTTTTTATTAGGGAAAGAGTTTTGTACAAGGCATCCTTAGGCTAGTATAATTATAGAAAACCATCAGGCTCTAGGTTACATTTTTTAAAATAATACAGTATGAACTCTTCTATAATTAGAGATAACAATTTTTTCCCTTATTTGCTTTTTTCACCTGAGGATCAAAAAGTCTTTTACAAACATTACAGAAGCTCACAAGTTATCATTGTATCCAAGGATTCATACACTGACTTATTTGGTTTTCAGGAGCTACAAATTAACTAGTTCCCTTGAGGTTCATCTACAGATTTGAATTCATTGTGTACTGAGCTGTTAGAGGAAGCCTTCGAAGTGTGTTTAACTTTGCTCTTTAACTTCTCACTTCTTTCCCCATTTTCAAAAGTTTTATACCTTAGTTGTGCACATAAGATGTAAGAGAAGATGTGTTTTGATGGGCCATTGCTCTCAGACTGTGAAAATGAAGAAGGCCTGTGAATTTAGCAGCTCTTCAGCTCCTCAGAGACTCTTAGGATGCTTTTATTCACGGGCAAAGGTTTATAGGTATGTCTGACTGTTGACACCAGCTATAGATAAGACCCAGTTATTTTTATGGGTTTGATGCTGTAGACTAAAGAAAGCTATATGCTGCTTCAGATCAGTAGTGAAAAACTTAGGGTCTGCTAATGAAACAGCAGATAAAGAGCTACTATCACTGTAATGACATGCAAGATTGCATTAGACAAAAATTGTTATTGTTTTTGGGGTTTTTTTGCCCTTACCACTGTGAGAATCATAGTTAAGCTGCCACAAACAATTGTTTTAAATTCCCAACAGAAAATTATTTTCTTGGTCATAAAAAAGAAGAGTTTCGTTTTACCTTCCTTGAAGATCTGACTTAAATGTATCTGATGCAGAGTAAACCTTTTAAAAGCAAAAAGAAACCCCAAAAACCTCTAGTTAAAATGAAATTATTTGTGGTATAGATTATTAAAATGAAGCATCACTTAATAACAAAATTGCTCTCTGGACTAGTAACAGATTTCTCAGCTATAAGTAAGTTGATGGTTTTTGTTAGACAAATTCTAAGATTAGGAAAACATGCTACCAACTTTGTGTACAAACTGCTGCAATACAACTAGCATTTTTCAGGCTAGAGAAATAATTTGCATTTTAAGTGCAAAATCCAGTGAGAGAATAGCAGCCACCAGGATGTGACTGTATCGGTCATCCACAGGGCATTTGTGACCATCTGCAAGGAAGCCAGGGGTTTTTTCAAGCTAGTGACCTTGTCCTTGCAGCACTCCCTTCTTACCTCTCATCATGACTCCACCAAAAGGAGCCATTATCAAAACAGTAGGCTCTGGGACGGGAATTAAAGTAGACTGAACTTGATAGTTTAAGATTTCGTGAGGTACTGGGCCTATTTTAAAGGGGGAGAAATGGTGTCCAAGACAGCTGCATGTTTTTGGAGTACAGTTCCTGAGGACTGATTACACCTTATTTAACATTGCCCTGGCACCTGTTTTTTCTTTATGGGTGATTTGTGGCCCTGTGTGAATAATCAAGGTTTCTTTTACTCAGCAGGTGATGTGGGCAGAGTGATTGAAAAGATATGGCAATGTTGCTTCAGATTAATTTAAAGCTAATTATTTTTAAATGTGGCAAACCAGAACTATTCATTTCAGACTTAATCTATTCAAAAGTTAGTTCAATTATTGAGGCGTTTTAAGGGCAAAAGGCAGCTGCTACTGGAAGCTTCTCAGTGCTGTCTTTGGATAGCTAAGGGTTTATAACATTACCCCACTGAAATGTAATTCATTGCCCCCACAGATCCTTTCCTTGTCACTTGAGGTTGTCTAACTTCCAAGGAACTGATAATTTGTCTTTCTTAAACAACTGCATTTTTATAAACTATGAAAGATAATTAAATTTAGGTTGTTTAATGGGTGTCTTTTATTGACCTTCATGTACTTTCTTGTCTCTCTGGGCTACATACCTACTTTAGATAAAGTAGACCACAGTAACAGGAGAATCTTATTCCCAAATTCCCTTGAGCTCAGTAGTGGCGGCACAGAAGGTGTGAAGTGTCAGTTCAGGTTGTTGTTGTGGATCAAGGGATGGTTTGAATCCAAGTGACCAGCATCCTACTGATCTTTGAGGTTCCTAGACTGTTACTCATTATTAAAACTGTTCAGTCTTAACCGTTAAACCACTGTATTTTACTGTTAGCAAAATGATCAGGTGTGATAGTGGTTTCATATAGGAAATGTTCATTCAAAATAATTTTCTGGATTTTATCTAAAATGATGCCATTATATGTAGATTAAGTTTTGTCTGGCAAATATAGTCTTCCTTATTCCTTCCCTCCTACCCTATTACAGCTCAGCGTTTGTGATTTGACTCATCAGCCAGCACAGCATGGCTCTCTTCTGAATCTGATGCAAAAGTGAATGGCTCTGTCTGACTGTAAAGGGGCTCATCATTATTTTTATTCTACTAACAAATGATTCTTACCATGCAGTAATTCTGTGTGCAGTATATATATATTGCTGGTTATCACATGATTCCTATGTAGGAGTCTGGATGGAGGCAGAAACCCCACTAATTCTCTTGTGTTAGAAACGAGGAACCACTGGCACCGCCACAGCTGCTGGGACTTGCACCGAGTGCTGTCCTGGTGCAGTGCCAGACTGATCTGATGGGAATATAAGGGTTGGTTTAAGGTCCCTTTGCACATTGCTGCTGCCTTTGTCAGATACATTCTGCACTACTGAGCTGTGATTGAGATCTTAGATCTACGAATATATAATAGTATATTTGCAAATATTATGGTTAAAGGACAAGGAAGGAGGGAATATATGTTAATAATACTTTGTTTCTGGTGTATTAGTAGCAGCTTGCTAGAGTGTCCTGCCATCAAACAGTATTTATAGCAATGTATAAAACATATTAGTGACATCCCTTTTAAATTCAAAAGCTTTTTCTAATATTACTGTCTGCATTCAAAGCAGAGCTCAGTGCCTAAAAGCTGGTCAATAAACATTTTAGTACTGCTCTATTCCAGTGATCTGAATTCAATAATGTTACCTTTCCAGAAGCTGCAAAATGGAAAGCGAAAGAATGATTTATGAAGCTTAGCTATGCATGGCCAGATAAGAAAGCTTTAACTGATGCTTGCAGGATTCTCTTTAATGAAGTACAAGTTGCCAAGATAAGTTTAGGTAAATGAAGCCTCTGTCACAATATGTTACAGCAAAAGAAATGACAGAGACAGCAGAGCAGATGGAGGTTATTACAGAACAGTGGTGTCAAGAATTGTAGTCTAGGTAACTGCACAAAGACAGAACAGATGCATTGGATTTGTTATTAATGATTTCATGATAGCAATGAGTATTTATAGAATCTGCTTAAATTAAGCCTAGCAAGCTTCTTTCCTTAAATTGTCATTTAGCCTTCAGTGAGATCATATTATTCAGTCATCAGTCTCTTTTGAGTAGAATTCTTCTCTTTCAGTACTGCCGTCCATTTTTGATGTTGTCATTAACTGCAAGGCCCCGGTACTTTTCAGAATGTTCTTCGGATGTTTTTTAATGCCTGCCTTGTTGACAATATTAAGCAGCATTAGTTCAAATGAGTAAAGTTCCTGTTGTCTTTTTTTAACATCCTAATTTAACATGTAGCAGCCTTTTATGAATGAAATTAAATAGGTGAGCTTGTGCTTGTCTCCTGGGGCACAGGACCTAGAATTAGCAGGTGATAGAAACTTGAGTTGTGCCCTTTTCAGGAAAGAACTGGGACCAAGTCAATGTAGAATCTGCATTTGCATTGTGTTTTGACTACTGCTGTTTTATGCTGAGTAGATAAGTGATTTTTAAGGAAAAAGATGGATCTTTAAGGAGTTAATCCTAAATATGACTTTTTGACTATACTTGAAGAGTAAATAAGACTGGTGATTTTTTTTCTTGAAAAACATGCTTTCTGCTTCTAATTTTCTTAGAATTTAGGGAATTTCAAACCAAAGCATTAGGAAAATACAATTTTATTCTTTACATTCTGCCAAAAAGGCTCTATTGGCTTCCAAAATGAGGTCTGTCACACCTGTAGGATGACAGCCTCTGTGGTGGGCAGGCTGACAGACAAGTACATTATGTTTCTCTACAAATATGCATGAGACTAAATCTCACAAGGTTGCGTCACACCAGCCATCTACTCTGCCAGGGTGCTTTGTCCTTGTGTTTGGTATGACTGTTGAAACCTCAGCCCTGCAGGCATGTTCTGTCTTTATGCACTGATGGGTTGATTTCATAGACTATTTGAATGCTGTGTCTTTTTGGTGGAAGGGAGCAGCTGAAGGTAAAGAATGTTGTGGAATTTACCCTTTTAACAATGTGAAATACTTCCAGAAGAATGAAGATTAAACCAATCACTGGAGACTCTGTCTTTGGTACAATAAAATACAGAAATATTTTTTATTCTTCTGCTTCTTTGTAAGTCAAAAGTTTTCCCCTTCCCTTCCCCCTCTTAAAAATTAATGGCTTAGTCTTCTTTCTATGATACCTCCGTTCCAAGGCTTAGGTTTTACCCCTTCTGTGATGCTGGAGTCTCTTTTCAGCATCTTTCTTGTGTTAGTCTGCATGGAAAGAATGAAAGAAAGGGAAGAGTAGAGAAGGAAGGTAAGGGAGTAAAAGTAGGAAGAAGTCAGGGAACCTGCAGACAGTATTTTTTTCCCCTAAGGCTAAGGAAATAACAGGGAGGCTCTGCATTTGTTCTGTTTAATTCTTATGTGCTTCTGTAACATAGTGGAGTTTTTATTCATTTATTAAGAAATGACATGCATATTGAGGCAGCAGCCTACCCCACTGTGAAACCTGGGTATTGCCAAAGCTTGTTTTTCCTATTTCTATACTTCTATGTCTTTAGATCTAGTCTGATAATTTGTAGTGCTGTTTAATTAAACATCGACTGGTGCCACAAAACTCACTTAAGACAGATAAATTGTGTGTTTTATTTTTCCAGACCTGAAGGTTACTGACCTTGGAATTGAAAGTATTTCCTGTTGGTTTTGTTTTTTTTTCCTTAAATTTTAAGACAAAGATCTTCCTAGATACAAAGAACTAAGACATCTCCATCTTGGTTTTGCTGATGTTATGCTTTTTGTAGCAATTTAGCTTGTATGTAAACAAAGACAGATTCCACTCAGATGCCACAATCGGCTGAGCATCCCATGTGGTGTTTTAATAATAGTTTTAACAGCAGTGCCTTTTTATCCCTAGAAGTCTTCTTTCCTACTGCTGTGTTTGTAAGAGGGGGTGCCTAAGAGAGAGAGTGAGAGAGAATTAGAGCAGTAATTCTGTGAGGCTTAGAATTAGCTTCTTGTATTTCTTTCATACATTCTTTGTCTTTAGGACTGTAACTGCTAGGAGAGTATAATAAAGTTTGGGATTTATTTTTTATGTTAACAAAATCCAAATGTTATCTGGGTTCTGTGGATCCTCATAGGCTCTAAAAAAAGGAGGGAAATTAGCTGCTGCATCACTTGGTCTACACAACTGACTATTTAGAAATGGATTTGTCTCTTAGTCTTCCAATAAATTGGGGCAAGAATCTGTACTTGGAAAACAAAAGGAGGACTGTTATTACTAAAATTCAGTGAGTGGTTGTGGGTATGTTTTGTGCCTGAGGAGAGGGAAGATAGGTAAGAAATACAGGCCTGCACCTTTCTTGCCTCCAACACATTTTACAGGGATTTCAGGAATTGTTGTCACAATTAATTAGTGAACATGTGAGGAAAGATAATGGGTGACTTGGCTGTCAGTTTCCAGTCTTTGTTTTCACTGGGCTGAAATCTGAGCAGCCTGGCAGAAGGACCTGGAATTATTTTAACATCTAGAGAATTCCATAAATGCAAAAAAACTTCCACTGTTTGTGGTTTTTTTAGAAGTAAAGGGAAAGTATGTTGTCTCCTTCTCTTCAGCTGCTGAATGATTCCTAAGAGAGATCTTACTTTTTAAAGGATGATATACTGAACAACCTGATGTGCCTTTGGGACCAAGACATGGTGTTGCATCTGGTAGACAGAACAGGTTATTAATACCCTCTGAATAAAGGTTCAGTAGTTCTCTGAATTCTGGAAAAAAGAGCTACCAGCTCTTCTCTGGTTTTGTGTGGCAGGGACAAACAATGCTCCCAACGAATTTGCTTGCTTTGCTTCCAGTGTCTGTCTGTGGGAGGAGAAGTTGTTCTATATTCCTTCCTGCCATCCATCCATCCATCCATCCATCCATCCATCCATCCATCTATCCATCCCACCCACGTGCTGTCGTCCCTTTTGGTGCCAGGGTAAATCACGGCACCATTGCTATCTTTCAAATTAGAGACTTCCATACTGCTCAGGCCCTGTACAGAAAGTTACTTATGTGGTGAAGCGGGCAAATCTTAGCAAGTTGTTTCTGCCAGTCTGTAAATTGTTTTCAAACACACCTGAATAATGTCAGCATTATTCAGGTCTGCCTCAGCGTTTTGACCTTCAAAATTAAGAGCTAAATCACATATGCTTTTTCACACGGATTGGTTTCAATGGTTCATGCAAGATGCTCGGCTCAATTAAATAGAGAATTAAATCATAATTAGTTCAGAGTTAAGGGGAATCAATCTTATATTGTATTGGGCACTGGGAATCTTCTAAGTGAGCGGTGTTCTTTTCCAGATACAAGGGAAAATGAAAGGGAGACGAGCACAGCTTCCCTTTGTTCTTATTTTTAAGAACAGGTAGATAAGATTTACATAAAGCTCCTAGTAAGTAGTGAGAATAATAATGAAATAATTAATGATAGATTTACCTTGGGTGTTCAGGCAGCTGTAAGGCAAATACTTCTACTCAGAAACTTATAATTAAAAGTAGCAATAATATACCAAACACTAAAGGGATAGTTATGTTTGAGACATGTAATAAAAAAAAAATTATTCCCTATCATAGTACTGACATAAAAGAAGGATTCAAATTAAGAACTTCCTGCTTTGCTGAAGTGAGACAGGTCTCTCTCACTATTCTAACAAAAGATTGCACCAGTACTAATCCCATTTTGTTTGAATTGTTTGTCTCTACCCCATTCCCTTGCCAATTTATAATAACCCATATAAATCCACCAGGTGATGTTCCAGTTGTGTGCTTGGTGTGAAGGTTTTTTGGTTGGTATTTTAACAGGGGGATTTAAAACTCTTCTGTTTCTTTAATGTTTTTTGATTAATTTAATAGCCTTGGTTTCTGTGTTCCTCCTTCTCAACAGAATTTTTCTAGTTAATTTTAAAAAAGAAAAGTCTTTACTTTGCTCTTGCTTGCCTGAGGCTGTAATTTTTTTTACCCATGCTAGGGTAACTCATGCTTACAAACAGAATTTGGGCCAAATTTGGGCAATTAGAGATGTTTCTTTCTTGGTTAGTAGGTTAAGTACACATTTCAGAATTCCCCAAACTTGAAAGGTTGATTGAAATCCAATTTAAAAGTTGACCATGGCTGAACTGATTGGCTACATTCCTGGTTTCACAAGATATTTTCTGCCGTGAAGGCAAGACTTTAGAATAACTGTCTTTTTTACAAGCAAGTAAAAACATAATTAATTTTGTGTAAAATGGTCTTTTTGCAATTCTTTCCTCTTTACATGTCACAAACTTACAGTCAATATTCTTCTCCCAGGGCATTGCTCAGCAGTGGGGAGTAGTCATTTGAAAAAAGCCGTGTGTTGCCTGATCTGTCCAAAACACTGTGGTGCCTGAAACTCTCTGTGTGGCACTTTGCCTTCGAGGTCTTGTGATTAAATCTTCATGCAGCACAATGTCTGGGCACAATATTTCACTCAAGCTATCCTGAAAATAATGTGGGGAAATGCATAAATTTTGTAGTATATCTTGCATTACTCTTAACTATTTATTTTTTTTATTAAGATGTAGGACTTGGCTCTTCAAGATACTGTTTTGAGACTGTATACTATAATCTCATTAGACTTTGATCTGCTGGTCTGGGTTTATAGTCCAAGTTCTCACTCAGCTGTGGACAGCAAATTCTTCTTTTCTTTCAGTTTGCAAAAGCACAAGTTTTGTGTTTAACTTTCTTTCAGTAGCACTGGTTGTGTGAGTGGAAAAATAGGCTTTTAGAGGTTTGTTAAGAATGACTCTGGACTTCAGATTTAAAGAAGTGAATAGCAGAGTGTTTGTGGACATTGTTTTTTTATAAGAAGAAGCACACACACACACACACACACACGTACATATATATACATATGTATAAAAGTCTGACAAGTATATTGGATGTCCAAATTTCAGAATCAGAAATGAGTCTGAGTGAACACGAATGCAATTTTGCCTGGGGATAAATTTTAGATAAACACTGCTATGGCACCTCCTGCAAGCTAACATTTTCCAATAGCCTTAAAGCTCTAGAATTAATTTTTCCTGTAATTTTTAAAGTGGGATATATTAATTAAAATACTGAAAATTGCCAATAAGACTAACTCATGAAAGTTTTACTCTTAGAAGGCATTTGATTAATATCTTTAATGGTGAAGAACACAGAGAATTCCTGATCCTGATGCCAGAGATTTTGGAATATAAGCAGATAGAAAGAAGCAGCAATAATACATACACTACTTTCTTCTTAAAGCTTAGGTATTGTGCCTGTAGTTTTGAAGAATTTAATTTGATTTCTTAAGAGGTTTATGTCTGAACTACTCTGTTTTATTAGGTCCCAGTAGTTTGTGGTATTGATCTTCTAAGTAAATACTAAGTGATGCAAATGGAAGCTTTCTAAAGCCTAACTCAACAATTCTTTATTTCTTGAAGATAAGTGTTTATCTTAGATTTTCAGTCCATTGGAAGAGAAGTCTGTCATATATTGCGCCTCTCATGTGGTGACCAGTGAAGGTCTAAATCTGATGAGCTAATCCTCTGCACAGTGGTGCAGAATCAATGCGGGGGAGCTCGTTTCAGGTTCTCTGGATGCATTTAGTCACAGAATAAAAATTCCCATCAGCTCGCTAAAGAAAGAAATTGTTCAATGAGATTTGGTTATATTTTTACTGAAAAGTATATGGTATTGATGGTGACGTTGCGGTTGGTCCTAAGTGGAAAAGTTTCAAAGCAGTGGACACAAATACTTTTTTTTCCCCTCCTGCAGTCTTTTGTTTTTAGGAAGGATTTAAGTTCTTATTTTTAGATACATGTTATATAGCATATTTGGCTTTCACTATGGTTTTAAACAGTTCGGTTCTGGACAGAATTACAAGGGAAGCATAGTTTTGGTTGCATATTGAGACTTGCATGAATCTGGTTCCTCATGTCAGAGTGGGAACATTAGTCCTGCCTTCTTAAACGTAGACATTAGCTCACTGACTAAGCAGAAGCTTTCATATTAGGTGTGCTAATCCACGAGTGCTGGGTTGCCTGACATGGAAAGCCATGACTGGCTCCAAAGGAGAGCTTGGCACCTGAGGACTAGCAGGAGATTTGTGGGGAATACGACTGTAATGTTTTCAGACTTGAGTGAGTAGGTGTGAGTAGAGCTCAGCAGGTTTCCCCAGCACAGCCCTGTGTGAGGCTATGTTGCATAACATGTGTAAGTTCTTTTGTTGCAAGAAAACTCTAAATATACAAACAATAACCACTGGATATCTTTAATTTTTTCCCACCGTGTTGCAGATGGAATGTATTTATTTCTGTATCCCATTTGGAACAGCTCCATTAGCAGCTAAGTAATTTGCTTTTTATGTGTTTACTAGTCAGAATACTGCTGTGCTTTTTAAGCTGTCACTAACTGGAACAGTCTAACAATATAATCATAGTGGGCTGATGGAATTTAAAATGAGAAAACTTTTGCTAGAATTAAGTGCTCTTAACCATCTCTCTGGTCTTTGAATGTATTAGGGTGATAAATGCATTGTGTGAAAGTGTTACATTACGGAGGATAAACAATGTTCCAAGAAAAATATCTCACTTCTGATTATTGAAGTGATTTGTGATACCTGTATTGATCTCTATCCCAAAAGCCTAGCAGTTATTTCCTGTGGGTTTTCTCTGAAAATCAATACTAACCGTTTTCTGAGGAGTTCAAATCAGATGAGAAATTTTTGTATGTTGTGACTTGCCTTTTGTTTTCTGGTTAATGTTATTTGCAATGGTCTTGAAAAGATTAAAAAATGGATGGCTTGTGTCACAGATGGTTTTCTGTCTCTATTACAAGACATAAGCTATTTTAATTTTTTCCTATTCTTTTTATTGTTTAAGGATAGTGGATCTCTTCACACATGGTTAGAAGTGAGATTTGAAGATTTTGTTAAACAACATAAGGTGTAGTGAACTTACCACCCACACTTTATGGTTAGATGGGATGCTTTTCCCATGCATTGAGAAGATTTTGGTGTATTCTAAATACACTTCTCTCTGGAATATCTTTTTTTTTTAATGGGAAAGCTTCACACAATCTCAAGGATTATAAAGAACTGAGAGAAGTATTAAAATCTTTTAAAAATACATCAGCACATTTCCTTACCACACAACTTTTGACCACTGACCCTTCTGAAAATCTGGATCTTTAGTTTGATGGAAGCTGCTGATATGCTGCAGAGGCAGAGGACACAGCGGTTCCCTGGATAGGATATAAGTTAACTTTTGTGCAAGTTCTTCAAGAAAGGACTGATGGTGAACACTTCTGGACACTGGTGCAGTATGTTTTATTGTAAAATTTCAGGTTCCTTGCAAACACTTGTGATTTGCAGAAGAAAACCCAAATATGTGCCTGTATATGTTTGGATTTATACAGATATTGACCTTCTTTATGAGAAAAATACACAAATTTGCCTCTGAGATCACAAATGTTAAAACTTCTTGAATTAAAGTAGTCTGCTGTTACAACAGTTCTAATCATATACACACCTTTTTCATGTGATACATTTAAAAATTAAAGGCCTCAAATAGGTTGTAATCTAGAACATACATTCATTCTCCACAGTCAGATACAGATAAATACCAATATAATCTTTCCCTTTTTGTAATCACAGATATCTTGGTATTCCTGACTGTATGCTCTGACATGGTAGAAATAACCAAATCTTAGAGAAGAGAAAACAGGTAAAGGAAGGCATGAAAATAAAGGAAGTTTCTCCATAATGAGAAGGGCTTGATTTTTCCCAGCTAAAGGTAGCAAAATAATAATGTCAAAGCAGGCAATGAATCCTCAGCTGAAACTGAAGAGACAGAAAAATTCAGAGGAAACTTTGGGAAAGATAAAAGTGTAGCGGATGCACCAGTCGTATTGAAGACTTCTGAAGAGAAGGTGGGATTATTTCAGCCTCCAAAATGGTTCCTCGAGACACTTAGAAAAAAGATGTTCGTAAAATCAAACAGATATTAGAACAAAAAAATCTCAGTTTTTGTAGAAAGAAAAAAAAATAGAGGAAAGATGAAGTGTTTGAATGCTTTCAATATATTGTGAGAGGTGGCAGCTCTTTAAATATTTTTGCTCCATTCAAAGATATTTTCAAGGTAATAAACTTATTGTATGCTCTTAAAAGAGTTGAAGTCATTCCTGAAATATACTTCCAAAAGAGAGTTATTTTTCCCTGTTTCATAATTGGAGGGGGGAACAACCCACCCTGCCCTAACTTCCCTCAAATTTCTTGAAGTTTGATATGGCTTATCTTAGAGTGCAGTAACGATTTCTTGTCTATCTTTTTTTGTTCCCTCTGAGATAAGAAAATGCATTCTTGGTATTGAAAATCCAGTTTCCTTAGTTTTAATTTTCTTCTTAGTGTCATCTTACTCTTAAATTATTCAGAATACTTCTGAATAATTTTGCTGCTTTCTTCCTACTTCTGTTCCCCACAAATTTAATCAGTCACATTGTATGTCTCGGACTTATTTTTTATCCTGGTATTTGATATTCTATCATTCTTTTTTTTTAGTACATTCTTTTTACAATAATTAAGACCTGTATAGATAAAAATGTCACTCAGCTTTTCAAACAAGTTTGTGTTGTGCTTCTGCCTCTTAGTGTTTTGTTTAACCTTCTCATATTTTTTCAGTTTCATATTTTCAACCTTGAACTCAGCTTAAGTGTTCTTGGAATTGCAAATTAATTCATATTTAAACTCCTGTTCAAGACTAGGTCCCTAGAGCTATGAAGTTTTGTTAAATGTCACAGCTCCAGCTTATGTTTTATTGTACTTAATTAGGACTCCAAATAACGTGTTTTGTTGGTGTTTTTAAGTCTGAATGATAACAAGAAAAAAAAGTCTTTTGCTCTGAAACTTTGGTGCTAATAAGCTGCAGAATATCAGTCATCTGCGCTGCATGTACCAAAGTTTTTAAACTTCTTTAGCAATGAGCATTAATTAGGTATTAATTGAGCCATAACATTATCATCATTTTAATGCATGTCTTAATAGATATATTTAGAAAACTGTTTCATATATGGAATTATTCAGATTCTTTTCAGCCAGTGAATGCAGAGATATGTATTTTTTATACTTAGACTGAACATTACCTCTAGAGAACACTGTGATTAATTTAAAGCCGAAATTCAAACTGTAGTTCACTTTTTAGTTCTGAGTGTTCAGCATTCACAAAAACCAAGAATAAAGTTCATTGCCTTCAGTTAAAAAAAAAAAAAAAAGCTCTGAAATTCCAGATTTCAGTATTTTTCGTGTGTGGAAGAATACTGTTTAACTGAAGGACTTTGATATGGAGTCCTAGTGGAAATAGCTTTGACAGTTATTAAAGAGCTGCTTTCCTTCAGTGTCACTTAAAAATGTATTTTGGAGCTCGGCTGCTGTCATTATACCAAACACAGCAGTACGAGAAGTCAATTATTGAAGTTAGGTGCTCCCAACATGTGTGTGTCTTGCAATTGATACACACGTGAGCCTGGATAAAAGGGCTCTTTCTGTGGGCTCTTTATGAAGGCTTGTTCTCATTTTCAGTATTTTACTAAACACACAGAGTTAGGATAGCATTGTAAGGAGAACTTGGTCAATGGGTGGCATCAGGACAGAAAAGCTATAGCACAGATTTAAATTGTTGTAGGAAGTGTTCCTCTCTGGAAAGGTATTTCTTTGATTTGATTTGATTGTGTTAGCTGATCCACACTCATTACTTTGCCAAGTGTTCATCATTTGGCAAGAGAAAAAGAGCACAATATATGTATGCATGTAAAAATATATATATCCAAATACAATACATTTAATATATTCCAAAGGGCAGCTTTGGAATATATCTATATTAAATGTATATTCCAAAGAACAGCATTGGAATTATCTGTTAGTACTGTGATGAGGTGTTATGGTTCATTGAGCGAAGTCCTACTATTGATGCTTTGAATCCTCTTCATGTAGTATACCTCAGGATTTGGGTTCTGTTCCACATTATTCTAAGAACCAAAGCATTATTCATTGTAGCAATTGAGGCACGTACCCAGACCGGCAGGGAATCTGAATGGTTCATTCAAAGGAACGAGCTGCTTTTCTCCACTTTTCCAAGGCACAGTATTTCCTTACATGGCAATTCTCACTACATGACCTATCCCGTGTTGCCACATCAGCAGAACACTTTCTAAATGCCCTTCTATGGGATGATCACTCGCTGTTCACCCGTCCATCAGCTCCCTGCAGGCTCCTCTCTGTAGGGCTCTGCCCTGTGACACCTCCTCTTCCCAGGGCCCCGTGGAGGGAAGCCTCTGTGTGCCACCATGTGCTCCTTTGTGCTGCCATGTGCCTCTGCAGCACATCTCACAGCCCACAGCTCGATTCTATCATATCTCTTCCCACAATTCATTTATATTTTTAATACGAAAATTGACAAGTTCTAGATTCAAAGTTAGGTTGCACACCATTTCAGGAATTTTCTTCAGAGTTTTGTTTGTGATTGATCCTCAGCATACCCTGTGCATTCAAATAGGAGTGCTGGATGACAAATATCAGCCTTTAAAAGGATAAAAAAGCTAGAGATTGAAAAGAACGTTTATAGTAGTAGTTTCAGACTGTGCTTGCTTTGATATGAATGGTATTGTTGCAACTTCCCACTGCTCCTCTGCCATTTAAGTTACACATAGCAAGTAAAGAATAAGCAGGTGGTGATGGGCATTGTGTTTGCTTTCAGATGATTTAAATTCAATTCATTATAAAACCAGAAAAATGTTATTTTTTTTTTTCTCATAAGGATTTTCTAAAAGTAGATCATTACAGATCGTACGGTATTCAGGTGCTAGTTTGAGGTTGCCATAAATGCATCTTTCATAGTTTTACTTCCTCGTCAGTCCTCTACATTTTAAGAAATCCTGCAGTTGATATTTAAAATAGAATATTTTAAGAAATCCTGCAGTTGATATTTAAAATAGGATATTTGCACTCCTCTTATATTCTGATGAAAATATCTATTAGTCATCTGATCTAGGACCCCTTGAAATAAGGCAGTTCTGAAAGCATCTTCGTGAATTTTGCAATTGCATTCCTCACCAAATAAGACAATCTTGGTATTTTTGGTTGTTTTCTTTGTTTATAACAATCAGAATTAGAAGTTTATCTTTTATTTAGGAAAAATTAAACATGAGATGGAAGTATGCAAGTGTATCTGTCTGAATATCTCAACTAGTTTCATGCCTTTATTAGGAAGACAGTGTAAAGCTATTTTTGCTAAACACTACCCTTAAAATTTTTAAGTGTGTTCCTTGCCACTGAAGTCTTACAGCCAGTCTGTCTAAAATTTATCATTTTGCCTTTTGTGATACTCAGTTACTGACTATGCATGACTTCTGGTATCTTCTCTTTTTTCATCCTCACAGAATTAAGGGAAGAAATAGCCATCTAGCACTGATACATAGTGTAGTTTAGTATAATCAAATAGAAATTTTGATTTTTCTTTGCTTAGGGACTTTTTTTTTCTTTGACTTAGCCTGAAAGGAAACAGACTCTGTGCATTCTTTAAGGCATGGTGTTCCCATAAATCATTGCAGTGTGGCATAGGATTATATTACGTCTATAAACCTATATTGTGCTGTCTGTTGGAAAATGTCTCCTGTTGCTTGGTGGTGATAAAACAGAACAAACAAACAAACAAGTCAGGTCAACAGAGGTGGAATTTCTTTATAGAGTATAATGAGAGTTTTCGAACTTTGGTTCCTAAAATTAGGTGTCTGCTTGAGGCTTACCCACTGAGCTTCAGAGCTCAAATGCCTGAATGCATTGCATTTCAATAGATACGTCAAGCTGCACTGAAAATATCAACAGCAGTAAAATAAATATGTGAGAGAAGAAATTTTTGCTTGTGGTCAAAATATGCACCTAAATATTGAGCCTCTCGAGAAATCATTCAGTAATGTCAAAACGGTTTAATCTGTAAAGGTCATTTAAGAGGCCAAAAATATTTAGTAATCTTTACTATGTGGCTGAAATTAAAGAATAATAAATTTGAATTTCTGACTTAATTTTTAATTTTTGAGGAGACATAAAAGCGTTTGGAAAATTTTTGAAATATGCTTTTTGGTAGCTGTTTTTCTTCAGTTTAATGTTAAATCTGGCTTCCAGTCCTGGGATGAATGAACAAAAAATAATGCTAGAAATTCACTGGTCCTTTATATTAATTTTGAATTTTATTAATGATGAAAATAGTTTATAGTTGTTCACTACATTGATAATGTATATGGTCCAGTGTTGTATGCAAAAATTGCTGATTTTATGCTGCTAAGACCTATGGTCATTCTGGAGGTTCTGATGAATAATTACAAATGCCCATGAAGTACATCAGCTCTGCCTAGTTGCTGCTATAGAAATAATCTTCTGCTAACCACAGGCACTTCATCAGGCGTGAAGGTGCAATAAAGGGTAAGGCAGAAAAAGAATTATTACGGCATTTGTCAGTAATGTGTCTAATCTTGAGAGGTTGTACCGATGGATGTGCAGATGTGTGAAGACAGAGGATTATCTTTTCATTACCTGGATTAATCTCCAGAGTAGGTAGTAACTTCTGACAGGGGTTAAAAGTTGCCCCAAATCTGTCCCTGATACTCCATTGCTGACAGCAGAATAAAGCTCCTTTGAGAAGCTGCATGGACAGTGAGAACTGTGTTAACCTCTATTCAAACTTAGAAAAAGTAAGTAAATAACAGTATTTTTCTCCAATTTTTGTTACTGTGAACTGGAACTATTTCTGTACATTAAATAATGTTCCGGCAGAAAGTGTTTGGCTTAGTTTACAATTCCCATTAAAACTCTCTGAGTCTGGTTTACTGACTCGTGTTGTGACTTTTTTGATGAAGACAAAATAGTTAAACATTTGCCATGAGGTTTAGAGTACTTTGCTTTGCATATCTCTTTGTACAAATCATTTTTATAAACCTCCAAACAGGTTATTTCCATGCTACTTTATATAGTACTTATTTATGAAACATACAGAAATTAATTTTGCTCTCTATATATACACACAGGGAAAACCAATTCCTATTCCAGCAGTAAAATGAATGATCTACTATTAGTTACCATTTTAGTGTAATTGCAGAAAGCGGTGACTCATGTTATACTTGCTCTAGACTTCTCATCCATCCACTGTCATGGATTGATTTTCAGGACCTAATCAGCAGTCAAATGTAGTATAGATCATAAAATACATTATGAAGATATCTTACAATAACTAACACTGTGCCTTCTGTTTGTATGGAGTAGTGATTGGAAATGAAGCACTGTACAGAGAGGAAGTATGTGAGAGAGGGCAAACAAATTCACCTCTCTTCCTGTTTCGTTCATATTCTTTACCTTCCTTGATAAGTGTTCCGGTTTGGCCAAATTTAGAAATATATATATACTCTGAGAGAAGGCACAACCACCCCTCCCCCCACCAGGTTCGGGAAAAAAATAAATTTTCCTCGAAGGAAAGTGAAGAAGATAAAACTATTTATTTAACAAGCACACGGGAAAGGAAAATAATGTTAAATGGTAAAATCTTTCGCTGTAGAGGAAAAACCTGAGAAAGTGTTCGAGTCCTCCCTTTGGTCTCCTCGGAGCTGGGGCTTGGGCCGGGGCCAGGCCCTCTGTGCCCGGTGAAAAGTCCTCCCGATGTGCTCTGATGTTACAGCAATCAGGCAGTCCAGTAGAAAAGGGAGAAAATCCGAAATTCCAGAGAAGGAAAAGTTCAGCTCTCAGCCTCTCTCCAGAGAACAAGGAACTGCAAAAAAACTGGCCAAAAGCTGACTGGAAAAGCTGCCAGCCGGGTGCTTCCTCGCTCCCCCCTGCCCCAGCTGAAAAAAAAAACCTGCTATCTTTATGTGACCTTGAACAAGTTTCAAACTGCTTTGAGAAAGTTTTGCTCAGTTTTTTCTTCCCCCTCTCAGGCTCAGTTCAGAGGCATAGAAAGGCCAATAATTAATTTCTGGGCATAGGCAGCGATATGGGATACACATCATAAGGTCACCCCAAGACATTCCACCCCTTATCCCATATTGTTGGCTCAATGTCCAAACTAAGATATTCTAATTCTCCACACACATTAATACATATGTAAATATATATATGCAGCTATGTATAAACAGTGACAGTGACAATCAGCAAGCAGGGGTATACTGGCATTTCACACTACAGGTGGTTTTCACACAACAATCAGATCTCCCTGTGGTACACAACGTGTTGTTCCATCTTTCTGCATTACCCACCATGTGCAACCAGGTCCCTGAGCAAAGACAACCCCACGGATGGGTTTGTCTGTACTCGAGGCAGAATTAATCCAAACAGTCTTTCCTAACAGACCTCTGACATGCACTACTGGGACCTTATCTCCATCTACTGTATGCAGGGATTCAGACTGGGCTGGACCAGCTCTATTGGTGGAACCTCGGGTGTTAACTAACCAGGTGGCCTTTGCTAGATTCTGTTCCCAATTTTTGAAAGTTCCCCCACCCAGTGCCTTCAAAGTGGTTTTCAACAATCCATTGCACCGTTCCACTTTGCCTGCAGCTGGTGCATGGTAAGGGATGTGGTACACCCACTCAATGCCATGTTCTCTAGCCCAGGTATTAATAAGGCTATTCTTAAAATGAGTCCCATTGTCAGACTCAATTCTCTCAGGGGTGCCATGCCTCCAAAGGACTTGCTTTTCCAGGCCCAGGATGGTGTTCCGGGCAGTAGCGTGAGGCACAGGGTAGGTCTCCAGCCATCCAGTGGTGGCTTCTACCATTGTGAGCACATAGCGCTTGCCTTGGCGAGTTTGAGGCAGTGTGATGTAATCAATCTGCCAGGCCTCCCCATACTTGTATTTGGACCATCGCCCACCGTACCACAGGGGCTTCACCCGCTTGGCCTGCTTGATCGCAGCGCATGTCTCACAGTCATGGATAACCTGGGAGATACTGTCCGTGGTTAGATCCACCCCTCGGTCTCGTGCCCACTTATAGGTGGCATCTCTGCCCTGATGGCCTGAGGCATCATGGGCCCATCGAGCTAGGAACAACTCTCCCTTGTGTTTCCAGTCCAAGTCTACCTGTGACACTTCTATCTTTGCAGCCTGATCTACCTGCTTGTTGTTTTGGTGTTCCTCATTAGCCCTACTCTTGGGGACGTGAGCATCTACATGGCGGACTCTCACAACCAGCTTTCTTACTCGGGCAGCGATGTTTTTCCACTCTGCAGCAGCCCAGATTGGTTTTCCCCTACGCTGCCAATTAGCTTTTTCCCACTTTTCCAGCCATCCCCACAGAGCATTGACTACCATACATGAATCAATGTAGAGGTAGAGCTTTGGCCACTTCTCCCTTTCAGCAATGTCCAGGGCTAGTTGAACAGCTTTGAGTTCAGCGAGTTGGCTTGATCCACCTTCTCCTTCAGTAGCTTCTGCAACCCGTCGTGTGGGGCTCCATACGGCTGCTTTCCACTTTCGTTTCATCCCTACGATGCGACAAGAACCATCGGTGAAAAGAGCGTAGCGTGTGTCTTCTGATGGCAGTTGGTTGTACGGTGGAGCTTCTTCAGCGCGTGTCACTTGTTCTTCATCAGCAAGACCAAAGTTTTCACCTTCAGGCCAGTTGGTAATTATTTCCAAAATCCCAGGGCGATTCAGTTTTCCGATTCGGGCGCGCTGTGTGATGAGAGCAATCCATTTGCTCCATGTGGCATTGGTGGCATGGTGGGTAGAGGGAACCTCTGCTTTGAACATCCACCCCAGCACCGGTAGTCGGGGTGCCAGGAGGAGTTGTGCCTCAGTGCCAATTACCTCTGAGACAGCTTGGATTCCTTCATAGGCTGCCAAGATCTCCTTTTCTGTTGGGGTGTAGTTGGCCTCAGACCCTCTGTAGCTTCGGCCCCAGAATCCCAGTGGTCGACCTTGAGTCTCACCAGGCACCTTCTGCCAGAGGCTCCAGGACAGGCCATGGCTTCCGGCTGCAGAGTAGAGCACGTTCTTCACTTCGGGTCCTGTCCTAACTGGGCCAAGGGCTACCGCATGAGCGATTTCCTGCTTGATTTGGGCAAAAGCTTGTTGCTGTTCAGGGCCCCAGTGGAAATCATTCTTCTTGCGGGTAACCAGGTAGAGAGGACTCACAATCTGGCTGTACTCGGGAATGTGCATCCTCCAGAAACCTATAGCGCCTAGGAAAGCTTGTGTTTCCTTCTTGTTGGTTGGCGGAGACATTGCTGTGATCTTATTGATGACCTCAGTGGGAATCTGACGCCGTCCATCTTGCCATTTCACTCCTAGGAACTGGATCTCTCGGGCAGGTCCCTTGACTTTGCTCTTCTTAATGGCGAAACCAGCTTCCAGGAGAATCCGGATAACTTCCTCTCCTTTCTCAAACACTTCTGTTGCAGTGTTCCCCCACACAATGATGTCATCAATGTACTGCAAATGTTCTGGAGCCTCACCCTTTTCTAGTGCAGTCTGGATCAGTCCATGGCAGATGGTGGGACTGTGCTTCCACCCCTGAGGCAGTCGGTTCCAGGTGTACTGCACGCCCCTCCAGGTGAAGGCAAACTGAGGCCTGCACTCTGCTGCCAGAGGAATGGAGAAAAATGCATTAGCAATGTCAATAGTGGCATACCACTTCGCTGCTTTGGACTCCAGCTCATACTGGAGCTCCAACATGTCCGGCACAGCAGCGCTCAGTGGTGGAGTCACTTCATTCAGGGCACGATAGTCCACAGTCAATCTCCATTCTCCTTCCGATTTGCGCACAGGCCAGATGGGGCTGTTGAAGGGTGAGTGGGTCTTGCTGACCACCCCTTGGGTCTCCAGCTCACGGATCATCTTGTGGATGGGAATCACAGCATCTCGAGTTGTCCGGTACTGTCGGCGATGCACTGTCGAGGTAGCAATTGGTACTCTTTGTTCTTCCACCTTCAGAAGGCCGACTGCAGACGGGTTCTCTGATAGCCCAGGCAAAGTGTTCAATTGCTTAATGCCCTCTGTCTCCACAGCAGCTATTCCAAAAGCCCACCTGAGTCCCTTTGGGTCTCTAAAATACCCGTTCCGGAGGAAGTCTATGCCCAAAATGCACGGGGCCTCTGGGCCAGTCACAATGAGATGTCTCTTCCACTCATTTCCAGTCAGGCTCACCTCAGCTTCCACCAAGGTCAAATTTTGTGATCCACCTGTTACACCAGAAATAGAAACAGATTCTACCCCCACATGCTGCGATGGAATTATTGTACACTGCGCACCAGTGTCAACCAAGGCATCATATTTTTGTGGTTCTGATGTACCAGGCCAACGAATCCACACAGTCCAAAAAACACGGTTTTCCCTGACCTCTACCTGGCTAGAGGCAGGGCCCCTCTATGCCTGGTTATCCTTCTTTCCCTGGGCCTGTATCTTAGAAGTTCCTTCATGGGAATTGGACATGCCGTCGTCTTTTCCATCATTTCCGGCAATTTGGCTACAGGCAACTGGAGCTACTTCCTTTTTGGTAGATCCTCCTTTCTGAGACTTGCGCTCCTTCAATTCACTCACTCGTGCTGCCAGAGCAGAAGTGGGTTGTCCACCCCACTTCCTCATGTTTTCCCCACTGTCACACAGGACATTCCACAGCTCACTTCGTGGGATGTACCTTCTCTCTGGGGAACGTCCGCGGAGAAGGCACTCTTTAATCTCCTGGTGATTCCTTTCCATCTTATCTTCCAATTTCTGCATACGTGTTTCCACAGCTGCAATTCTTGCATGTGTTGGGCCATGCACAGAGTCTGCATATGCTCGGAGCTTCACTGCCATATCTTTCACAGTCTCATTTGCACCGTAGTCTGGTTTCATTATTGCTAAAGCAGAAGCGTATTCTGGTGGCCCAAGCTGTATGAGTTTTCGCCACATGTATGGAATAACTCTGGCCCGGTCTGGACTCCTCAATCCTGGGTCATGTGTGAAGACAACCTCTACCACCCCTAGTTCTCTCAGGCACTGGATCCCTTGTTCTATGGTCTTCCACGGGGTTTGCTGCATGTAGAGATCATCTCCACACATATATCTTTCCATCACGCCTGTCAAAACTCGCCTCCAGAGACTGGTAGAGTTAGCCTCCCTTTTCATCTCTTGGTCGATCACTGGATCTTGTGACAGGGATCCCAAATGCCTCGCTTCAGCACCGTCCAGCATCACATCATCACCTGCCGCATCCCAAATACGGACCATCCAACTTATTATGGATTCATCGGACTGTCGGGTGTAATCCTTTCTTAGGCTGTGAAGGTCCTTTATGGACATGGACTCAGTAATGGTTTCTGTGCCTGAGTCCGCTGGTGGTTTTGAGGTTCCTTCCCCTGTATCTTTTGAGGTTCCTTCCCCTGCATCATCATCATCTTTCACTGGGCGATCAGTTTTGGTTGTGTGCTTTTTCCTCGTGACAGGAGCCACTGTCAGTGGCTTAGACTCTCCATCTGTTTTGGGCTGGCTGTCTGGTTTATCTGCAGCCTGAGTGACTGGGGTGTCTGCAGGCTTTGCTGATTGATCTTCTTGCCTCTCTACCTTTACTTGCTGCTGCAGTGTGCGATAGGCATATGCCAAAGCCCAACATATTGCAAGGAGCTTGTTCTCATTAGAATTGTCATTGTATCTCTCTTTCAGATATTTTCCCACCTCAGCTGGTTTCTGAATTTGTTCAGATGGGAAATCCCAAACTATCGGGTCAGAGAATTTCTTTAGGGTTTGGCCGATGTCCTCCCATTCCCCACACCACTCAGGATTTTCCACCTCTGGGTCAGGTGTCTCAGCAGTCACCCTGGAAATCTGAGCTCTTATTCTAGACAAGCTGCGAGACATACAGAGCACATAGAGGAAGCTTACCAGATTAAATACCAGGAGGGTGGTCTCTTTAACATCCAGGGGATACTGAACATTCTCAAAAGATAACCTATCAAATTTAAAGGCAAGGGAAACCCCATCTCCTCCTCCTCTAACAATCTGGGTGCAATTACTAATAAATTCCCAAAACAGGCTACTGAAGCTAGGACTGGGGTTAGGACGGAGAAACCACTTATCATACACACGTCGAACAGTTGCCTGTACCTCTATCAACTTCTTATAAATCATTATCACTGAGCACAGCAAAATAGAAATCCTGATTCGTCTCCCTTCTCTGTAAAATTTACATATCAAGGACAAGATTGGAGCAAGTTGTGGATAGGCAAACAACCCTAGGGACCAAAAAAGCACTAGTACCTCAATGAAGCCTAAGGACCAGAAAGACATGAGTACATCGAGCCAGAGTGACATTATGAACTCAGCCAGCATGGTGACTACTTTACTCCAACACAGAATAAGTAAATTCAACCCAAAATGTAATTAGCACAAGTTTTTTCACTGTCCTTCGAGCCACACAGTTGGGCGCCACTAAATTTGTTCCGGTTTGGCCAAATTTAGAAATATATATATACTCTGAGAGAAGGCACAACCACCCCTCCCCCCACCAGGTTCGGGAAAAAAGTAAATTTTCCTCGAAGGAAAGTGAAGAAGATAAAACTATTTATTTAACAAGCACACGGGAAAGGAAAATAATGTTAAATGGTAAAATCTTTCGCTGTAGAGGAAAAACCTGAGAAAGTGTTCGAGTCCTCCCTTTGGTCTCCTCGGAGCTGGGGCTTGGGCCGGGGCCAGGCCCTCTGTGCCCGGTGGAAAGTCCTCCCGATGTGCTCTGATGTTACAGCAATCAGGCAGTCCAGTAGAAAAGGGAGAAAATCCGAAATTCCAGAGAAGGAAAAGTTCAGCTCTCAGCCTCTCTCCAGAGAACAAGGAACTGCAAAAAAACTGGCCAAAAGCTGACTGGAAAAGCTGCCAGCCGGGTGCTTCCTCGCTCCCCCCTGCCCCAGCTGAAAAAAAAACCTGCTATCTTTATGTGACCTTGAACAAGTTTCAAACTGCTTTGAGAAAGTTTTGCTCAGTTTTTTCTTCCCCCTCTCAGGCTCAGTTCAGAGGCATAGAAAGGCCAATAATTAATTTCTGGGCATAGGCAGCGATATGGGATACACATCATAAGGTCACCCCAAGACAATAAGACTGTAAAATCTTCAGAACAAGCAGAGTTTTCTAATATGTGTTTGTGGAAAGTAGCTTCCTGACAGCTGGTGAGGGAGCCCACTAGGGAAGGATTTCAGGTGGACCTGCTGTTTGTGAACAGGGAAGGATTGGTGGGTAATGTGACAGGGAGAGGCCGTCTTGGGCACAGCAATCCTGAAACGATTGAGTTTTTGATTCTCAGAGAAGTAAGGACAGAGGTCAGCAGAACTGCTGCCTTGGACTTCCAGAGGGCAGACTTTGGCCTGTTCAGGAGACAGGTTAAGACAGTTCCTTGGGAAGCAGTCCTGAGGGACAAAGGAGTCCAGGAAGACTGTATGTGCTTTAAGAAGGAAATCCTAAAGGCACGAGAGCAGGGTGTCCACATGAGCCAAAAAATGAGCTGGCTGGAAACACCATCCTGGCTGAAGTGGGAGCTTTGGCTGGAAGGGAAAAAAAGGAGAATGAATGTATGGCCTTTGAAAGAAAAGGCAGGCAACATCAGACGACTGCAAGAATGTCGTGAAGTCATGCAGGGATAAAGGCTTGCACAAGTCTACAAGGTCCAGGTGGGATCCAGTCCTATTTAATACCTTTATTGATATTCTGGATAAAGGGAGCAAGTGCATCCTTGGTCAGCTTGCAGGCACAGTATTGATCTCTGGAGGGCAGGAAGGCTCTGCAGAGGGATCTGGACAGGCTGTATGGATGGACTGAGGCCAGTGGTAGGAGGTTCAAAAGGGTCAAGTGCTGCATCCTGCCCTCAGGTCACAACAACCCCAGGCAGTGTTACAGGCTGGAGGCAGAGTGGCTGCAAAGCTGCCAGAGGAAAAGGACCTGGGGATGCTGGTCAACAGCAGCTGAACATGAGCCAGCATGTGCCCAGGTGGCCAAAAAGGCCAGTGGCATCCTGATCTGGATCAGCAATAGTGTGGCCAGCAGGACCAGGGTAGGGATTGTCCCCCTGTACTCATGACTGGTGAGGCCACACCTTGAATCCTGTGTTCAGTTCTGGGCCCTTCACTGCAAGAAAGACACTGAGGTGCTGGAGTGTGTCCAGAGAAGGGCAACAGGGCTGATGAAGGGTCTGGAGCACAAGGCTTATAGGGAGAACTTACGGTAGCTGTGTTGTTTAGCTTGGAAAAAAAGGAGGCTATGGGGAGACCTTAATGGTCCCTACAAGTACCTGAAAGGAGGTCGTAGCCAGGTAACTGTTGAACTGTTCTCCAAAGTAACAAGTGACTGGATGGGAGGAAATGGCCTCAAGTTGCATCAGGAGAAGTTTTGATTGGAAAATAGGAAAAATTTCTTCAGTGAAGGTTGGTCAGGAATTGGAACAGGCTGCCCAGGGAAGTTGTAGTATCGGCATCCCTGAAAGTGTTAAAAAATGTGTGGATGTGGCACTTGGGGACATGGTTTAGTGGTGAATATGTGGTATTATGTTAGTGGTCAAGGTCAGCATCTTTTCCAACCTAAACGATGTTCTGCCTCTATATTTTATAAAATAACAAGTATGATGCAAATCTGCTCTCTGATGAGGCATCTGTTGCTAGAAAAAACAGTTATGCTGTTTTTTCCTGATCAGCACTTTAAATTTTCAATGCTAGTATCATGCTCATGTTTCTCCCTTTTCTTGTTTCAGTGCTCATTGGTGCTTTCTCTGTCCCGTGTAAATAGTGGGCTTTGGTGGTTTGGTTTTTTTTATTTTTACAATAAGCCAGTGTTGATAGGGTAATAATTTTGAAATTCAGTATGGGCTAGTAGAAAGCCAAGTAATTTCATTAGCAGTAGTACATACAGAAATAGTTCTGAGTATTTCAGGCAGATAGCACTATACAAGGACATTTAAAAGTATGTAAAATTAAGCATATGTGGAAGTGTAATCAGGTCACACATAATGACCAATCTCCCATGATATCTTTAAGGTCATATCTCAGATTCACAACTTTGCAAGTACTAGCTCTGCATACTGTTCAATATATTTATGGACACAGTTAAAACTAAGATAAAAGTGTTATAAGGATGTACAGAATTCAAGACACTTTTGGATTTCCCTGTGTTCTTTCAAAGTCAAAGAAAAAGTTCAGTAAGAAAGAAAACACACACTTGATTGCTAGGAAGTTGCCACTAATTGTGTTTCTGGGAGGATGTTGCTCAGCATTAACAGGGCAAAGCAAACACAGGTCTCTGTGTAATGGTGAATCAATTTTTGACACTAGCTCTTTACGACAGAGACCCATAACTTTTGGTTGCTCACTCTGTGTTCCAGTAGTTCATAGTCATGCTGCACAGGAAGCAGATCCTTGCTGTGGCTAAACCTATAGCTGCAGTGAAGAGTTTTGAGTGAGGAACAGATATTTGATGAGCATTTCCAAAATTCCTTCTTGGGAAAAGTCCCACTCCCTGATTAAGTCACAGTGGTGTGATTGAATGCAAATACTATTAAGAACTAAGTGTAGAAGTAATCAGAATGTTCCATGGAGTAAAATCTACCGAAAGCAGAAAGTGGATTATCCAAGGAAAAATGGTGTCTGGTATGTGGAAAATTGGATTTTGTGCATTTCTAAAATGACATCACTGTGGCCTATTTGGCTAAGTGTTTTAAATGCTTATTGCAAATTTGATGCCTAATGTTTTCTTTTTCTCCAATGTGGAACACTTTAAAGATAACTTAAATATTCCTCTCCACCCCTTACCAATATTGTGAATATCCAGTCATATTTAAATTTTATCAAGATGAACATGACAAATCACTGCTCATTTTGGAAAATCTTGTCCCTGGGCTACAGTTATCTTTGGTTTATATATTGGGTATATAGATGTGACTTATATAAAATCAATAATTTTGTATGAAATGGATCCTCATTCTTACTCCACTGAAGCACTGAATGTAGCCTATTATGCTGAGATGAATGAACACTGACATCACCTACATTCCAGTGTAGGTAGAGGGTTTCTGTCACCATCTGTTGTTGCATGAATCATGCTTTCCTTATGATTTTATGGGAGAATAAAAATAACAGGAAGGAGAAAATGAAGATAAAAATAAGGAGAAGAAATGATGGATAATATGGTCTGCTAAGAGGATTCATCTAGTTGAGAAAGCAGTAGTGCTTGTGCTTGCCTTTTGTACTAAAGGCAAGGTAATTTTCACCAGCTTGGTAAAAAGTGAGATTGGGGGTTATCCTGCTACAGAAGAACAGAATAGTTGTGGTTGGAAGGGACCTCTGGAAGTCATCTGGTCCAACCCCCTGCTCAAGCAAGGCCACTTAGAGCCAGTTACACAGGACCATGCCCAGATGGCTTTTTAATACCTCCAAGGAGGGAGACCCCCACCACTGTTCTAGGCAACCTATGCCACTGCTCAGTCACCCTCACAGTGAAAAAATGTTCCCTGGTGTTCATAGGGAACATCCCTTGTTTCTTCTTCTTTCCATTGCCTCTGGTTCCATCATTGGGCAACCTTGAGAAAGCCTGGCTCCGTCTTCTTTGTACCCTCCCATGTGGTGTTTGTACACATGGATGCAATCTCTCTGACCTTCTCTCCAGGCTGAACAGTCCCAGCTCTCAGCCTTTCCTCATAGGAGAGATACTTGAGTTTCCTGGTCATCCTTGTAGGCCTTTACTGAACTCTCTCCAGTATATTCCTGTCTCTTGTGAACTGGGGAGCCCAGAACTGGAGCCAGCTCTCCAGGTGTCACCAGTGCTTAGCAGAGGGGAAGGATCACTCCCCCTGCCCTTTACCTGCTGTCAATATTTTTTCTCTAATGTAGCCCAAGAGAGAATTAGCCATATTTGCCACAAGGGCACACTGCTGACTCATGGTCACCTTGGTGTTCACCAGGAGTGCTGGTACCTTTCTGCCCAGCTGCTTCTTGGCTGTGTGGCCTCCAGCTTACGTTCTGTTGTATGAGGTTGTTCCTGTCCAGGTGCAGGGCTTTGCAGTTCCCCTTGATGAAATTGGTAAGGTTCTTGTCAACCCATTTTGCCGGTCAGCTGAGGTTACTCTGGATGGCAGCACAGCCCTCAGGTGTATCAGCTCTACCAGGTTTTGATCTAGCAGCAAACTTGCTGAGGCTGCACCCTGGCCCATAATCCAGATCATTAATGAAGTTGATGAACAGAGTTGGACCCGGTATTGATCCCTGGGGTATGGTGCTACTTTTAGCCTCCCTTTCTGGTGGACTTTGTGCCACTGATCACTACCCTTTGGGTCCAGTGGTTCAACCAGTGTTCAGTCAACCTCACTGTCTGCTCATCCAGTTCACCCTAGTCTGCTTATTTCTAAAGATCTTACAGGAGAGAGTGTTGCAAGCCTTCCCAAAGTTAGATAGGCTATCTAGTCCTTTCCCCTCATCTACCAAGCTAGATGTTTTATCAAAGAAGATTATCAAGCTGTTCAAGCATCACTACCCCTTGGTGAAGCCATGCTGACTACTCCTGATGGCTTTCTTGCCCTTCATGTGCCTGGAAATGGTTTCCACAATTAATTATGTCACCTCTTTTCCAGAGACTGAGGTGAATCTGGTTTTCCCTGGGTCCTCTTTCTTGCCCCTTTTGAAGACAGGAATGACATTTGCTTTCCTGTAGCCCTCAAGCACCTCTCCCAACTGCCACGATCTTTCAAAGATTACTGAGGGTGATCTTGCAATGACATCAGCCAGCACCTCTCTGTTCAGATAGAAAATTTAATTAGTATGGAATATACTTCTAAGCCTTGGTTATTTCTTGTTCTATAAGGAGAAATGGCTAGGAAATGTACAGATCATAAAAGTTCATTGATGTTTTGAGCCTGTCTGGGTATACTTTGGAAATTTTAGAGGTTTTGGCCATGAATAAGGAGGATGCCATGATTTTTCAATATGTACAATTCATTTAAAAGGAATTAAAAATAACATTATGAGAGTATGTGTGTATTACTTGTGTACACACATGTGCACACCCTTCCTTATAAACATGAATTTTTAACCATTTTACTTCCAATGAGGCTACTATCAGCTAGCCTGTAATGTCTTCTTCAAAATCCTTTACATACATGTTTATTTAATTCATTTTTTATTAGTTTACAGGCATAGAGACCGGCTCTTAGTCATGTTTGGTTGTCTAAATAACATGTGCCAGCCCATGTGACTTGAGAGAATAAGCTTCTCTGAAAGTAACAGAGATCTTGTGCTGCCCCCAGGGCAATTTTGATGATTATTATGCAGTAAAGAATGACACACATACACAGAATTTTAGTTCAGCAGCTCACTGAGAATGAATTTCCCTTCACTTCTGTCAAGTAAGACTTCTTTTTTTCAGTGTAACTATTCTGGTTTTATCCTGTGTGTGAGTGTGGTGGAGTGTTTTGTGGACTGTGGCTTCTTGTTAAATAAAATGTATCTTTATTACAGTGAATCAAAACCTTAGCAAAGTTGGCCAAATGGCTTTCTACCAACAGGCAGAGGAAGTGCTACATGCAAGTAACACCCACAAACCAGTAGTCTTTACAAACTGGCATAATCACAGTTTACTTTCTGGAGATAGTGTTTCTACCTTGCCCAGAACAGATATGTAGGTGGGTGAATGAAGCAATGTTCTAGAAAGCACTGCCCATAGAATAAATCCTCCACACTACCTGAAGGACAAGCTGTTATTTTATATCCAGGTTATTTTTGGCTTTGAATAAATGATGTCAGAAGAAATCAAAAACATTAATTGATAGAGAAAGACAGGGTTTTAGAAGAAAACTAAAGTAAACAACTGGCATGATTATTGCTCATTAACTGCCATTGGCTCTTAGGCAAATATCAGTAAATGCATATGGAATGGCTATTGCCAAAATGTAGCAGCAATTTAATCCCGTTAGGAGACTTCCAAAAGTCATTAACCCAGGTAGGTGGGAGTCCAGTAGCACTGCTATCAGGAATTGTTACAAAAGATGGACTGGCCAACATGATGAAATGAAACCATAGGATCTTTGGGAATCCCAAGCTGTTACATTTGCTAGGCAGCAATGTCAGCACAAAGGAGTGAACAGATCCTGTGCTTGTGCTGACTGAGCTGTACACTAACATAGCCATGGTGTCATAAAGGATGACATTTCTGGGGTCAAACTGGTGTGCAGGTACTCCATGTTAATGGCCCTTCATTGTATTTTTTTTTTTTTGCCAGGTTCCTTTTTTCCACAGGCTTCATGATATCCTTTCTACCTTAGCACTTTCTTCATCTCCTCTGTTTCAATTTTTACTGTTCTACTTTTAAGACTACGTCTTCCTGGGGACATATCCATTGGTATTTTCATAAAACTCCCTGTTCAGAGTGCTTTGGGACAGGTTTAAATGTTTGCAAGGTAGTAGGCAGATGGTAGTTGCCAGCAGATCAATACCTGGCTCCAATACCAGTGTCTCTGGCAGAATTTTGGATTTTTGATGGGGTATACCTGTCTCAAAGTGAGGAAAAGGATCTTTGAACAAGAAGGACTCACTAAGAGAGCTTTAAACTAGATTTGAAGGGGGAAAGGAATAAAATCAGGCTCACTAGAGAGAAACTGGGGGCTGCATGAAATGTTTGGGGGATGATGTGCTAGTGAGGTCCTTCAGTCTGCCGTGTAGGTGGAGATAGGGAATGGACATGCATGCAGCAGCAGAGACACCAGGCTTACTGATGTGTTAGAAATGACAGAAGCACCTGAGACTGGGATTAAGGCTTTTTCCCCTCAGAAAAGGTGGTGGAATCTACAGCCCAGATGAAGTACGTCTGCACCAAGGCATGCAGCATGGGCAACAAACAGGAGGAGCTGGGAGCCACGGTGCACCAGGAAATCCATGATATAGTTGCCATCATGGAAACGTAATACAAGAAGACAGATGAGAAAGACATGGAGGTGCTGGAGTGTGTCCAAAGAGGGGCAATGGAGCTGGTGAAGGATGTGGAGCACAGGTCCTGTAAGGAGTGGCTGAGGGAGCTGGGGCTGGGGCTATTCAGCCTGGAGAAGAGGAGGCTCAGGGGAGACCTTATCACTCTCTACAACCACCTGAAAGGAGGTTGTGGCGAGGTGGAGGTCTGTCTCTTCTTCCAAGTAACAAGCAACAGGACAAGAGGAAATAGCCTCAAGTTGTGTCATGAAAGGTTTAGATTGGATATTAGAAGAAATGTCTTCACTGAGAGAGTTGTCAAGAATTGAAACAGGCTGCTCAGGGAAGTGGTTGAGTCACCATCCCTGGAAGATTTAAAAGATGTGTAGATATCGAACTTGGGGACATAGTTCAGTGGTGGACTTAGAAGTGCTGGATCGAGTTGAACTTGATGATCTTAAAGGTCTTTTCAAACCTAAACAACTCTCTGATTCTGGTCTGTGTAAAATACACTGCAGATCAGTTAAAACATCCACTTCAATCCAGGATCTGGCATTGGTTGTCTGTGAGGATAGAAAGCAAGGTGTGTGGCATCATACAGTTTTATCCCCCTCCTTCTCAGCTCCACAGCAGTCTTTGAGCCTTTTATCTCTTTAAAGGGAGAGCTAGAGAGGGATAGAAGAATGGGAAACTGTCTAGAATTTAGAAATTTCCTAACTAGAGAAGATTTTCTAGAAAATAGTTTGCCTTTTTATTTTTCCAGTCTCTTTATCAGATGGGTACGGGTAGGTGGCATCAGCTGAACCCGCTTCATTAATCTTTACCCTAGTCTGGATGAAAAGAATGGCTACAGTAACATGCTCAAGTCATTTTGATGTTAAGTCTAATGTCAAATCATGAGACATGATTCCAAATGTTAATGAAATGACCTTTCCGCTGACAAATGGCACACCTTTCAACTTTTAATGGTTTTGGGGACCTTATGTCCAGAAAGTCATCTTCACATATGTGGAAATAGGGATAAAGTGCATTGTTTTTGTCTGGTTTATCTATCACATCATATGAGCTAGTTAAAGAACACTGAGGTAACTACTAAATACATTTGTAACTCACATTTTGTACTCAGATTATGGACTAATTGTAGTGTATATCTTTCTTTCAATGATGGTACTTTTAATACTTATAATAGATACCAGTAACCTTCATATATTAGGTTTGGACAACTTGCCTTGACGTGAAGTAAAGAGGTTAAAATGCCAGACACGAATGTAAACTATCCATATCAGGCTCCTCGAAATCAGCAAAATGTACTGTTGACATGAATAGTCTTTGGATCAAGCCTAAAAGTAGTTGAGCTGTATATTGTACTTGCTCATAATTTTCTTCATAATAAGTCATCTCTTCCTTTAAGATTTTTTTTTAGTGGGCAGTGCACATACAGGTCATACTAATTTGTTCTCACATGCAATATTTTTATTTAACATTACAGTACGTCTCGAATTAAAAGAAATTTTTGACTCTAGCTCCATAATGACAAACTTTGAGGCTTATTTATCTTTTAGTGTATTATACAGTTCATTTATTGCTCCATATATGATAACATGAAACATGAATATTTCATAAAAGGAATTTCTTTTAGGAAATCAAGAGAGAATTAAAATGAATGTGGCTGAAGTGCTCTATGTATTAAGCTTCCCCTTGTGCCCAGCCCAGCTTTCTTGCCTGTTAAAGATAACAATTTTCCAACTTTCAGTGATGAAAAGAAGAAAGGTCTGCAGTAGACACAGTTCAGATACAGGGAGCATTTTGGCATACTTATTAACACACTTTGTTTTGTGGATAATGAGAACATTGCAAGCTGCTTGGGTCTTTTGTCTAAAAATTCCCACCAGAGGCTCTTGTAAATCACCATGGCTTTCAGTGACTGATTCCTGTGGAGCCTAAGACTGGTTTAACAGTTATTGTCAGCTGTTTCTTTCTCCTGTTTGTGCCTATTTGCCTTTTTGCCTGTTTTTGCTATCAGTGGGCACTGTGCCAAAGTTCTGAGAAATCCACTGGCTTTAGGTGCCCTCCCCTTCACTCCTGTATTTGTGGTTGCAGTTTTGGTCAGCTTCTCTGTGGTTCCAATTTCGATCAGCTCTTCATTCATGTCAGAGAATGTAGATGGATAGCAATGTTTTGAACCTTTGAACTCTAGACAAATCATGAAAGGGCTGCAGGCCACTAATGACAGAAGTTCCGGTTTTGAAGTGGAAACTGCCCTATGTTTAGTATAAATAGCTGAGAAGCACCCTTCGTAGAAAAACAACTGGGAACTCATATTTAGAAATATAGTAGATGTGTGTCTAGACTCCTGAGAGTGGATATCAGGAATCTCTGTGATTCCAGGACTCATCCATAACAGTTCTGCCCGAAACATCCAGCAAAAGTATCACTTGAAGACTCTCGTCTGGAACAGATCTCTGATCACTTGAATGTCTCAATATGTGGTAGTTTGATGAAATACAGAAGCAGGTCATTGAGACAGCCTGGTGGTCAGGGATGGCTGTGATCAGAGCGCTTCACAGTCCTGCTAAGTTTCCTTCTGTTTCTGGCACAGTGAATCTCAAGTTCTTTTTCTGTAGAGTGGAGCAGCTTCAATGTAAACAATATAAAAAGGTGGACTAGTGGGATGGGGGAAAAAAAAATCAGAGCAGCAACATCATTGCTGCTGATGGATTGATCCCAAAGCTTTTAATGTTGTTTTCTTTCCCTAGGTTTTTAAGGAGATGTGGGTGTATAAGCATTTTGGGAGGCACAGGAGAATATGAGAGGCTGTCTCCTTGCAGCCTGAGTATTTAAGCAGTCTTAAAGATTTTTAAGCATTATAAGGACAGGAACTGGAACACAATCCTCAGTCCCTAGTGTTTGTTACTGGCCAGGCAATTATCTGCTCAGCATATGTAGGCCAGATATATGAAATCCAGGTGTCTTGCAGGGAATGGAGGTTTCACCACATGGACTAGCCTGAGAACAGATGATGTGGTAGTCAGCAGCTAACACTTGTCTCCTTTTGAATTCAGCCCTAAACCTATTTGTATTTGTTTGGGTTTTTTTTCCCTGTTTCCAGTATCAGAAGTAGGGCTGTGAATTCTGATATCATAAGTCAGAGGACAAGTCTGCCTAATGAAATCCCCCATTACTTCCAGAGAAATTTCAGAAGCAGTTTTTCATGCTCAGTGTAGGTAACCAAGTGTACTCTTCTCTGAGAATGTGCACCATTGAACTCCTTAGTTACAGAAAGATAAAGCAGTGCTTTTGAATGTTCCTTCTGTCACTTTGATCTCAACATGAGGACTATCTCAGACTCAAATCTGTGTTTTGCTTCTGTGATCATTTCCTTTCTGCTTACAAAGTATGCTTAGTTTTATATAATAATTGTCTCCACTAACAATTATGTAATTTAGAAATGGCCTTGTGGGGTTTTTTTGGGTGGTTTTTTTTTGTTGTTGTTAGTTTGGTTTCTTTTTTTTTTCTTTTTTAATTGGAAAGGAATATCTTTGTAGGGATCTATATTTCCTTTACAGAGGTGTTTTTTGTACTGTACAGATGAGGATTCTGGAAAAGCAGAGATTGTTACTTATACAAAAAAGGCCATGCAGTTGGCAGTACTGAACTTGAAAATCCAAACTATACTGCCTGTTGCTTTAACAAACCAGCTCCACAGCACAGAAATGTATCTTTTACTAGAGTTGTAATAGATACGAAAGGTACAACCTAATGCTCTAATCACTACTCTGTAAAAGCAAGCAGGACACAATCTGTAGGAACATGAAAGCATGTCAGTTTTGAGCACAAATGTAGCATTCAAACTACAATGTGAGGAAGAGATGCTTGTGTTAAAAGCATCAGCTACAGACTTTGCACAAAACAAATCTAATTGCTGGTTTCCAGTGCTATTAAAGGTTTAGAAAAAGTTGGCCCCCAGCTCTATCAGTCTAATAACTCTCTCCAAATTTTACCCTGCTTTAAAAAAAAAAAAAAGTTTGTATCTCAGGCTGAAAGGCAGTTCTTCAAACACACAGTGTATTTACTATGTTAATTGCATAACTAATACTGAAAATAAATGACACTGCATTTAATATAGTGATGTTTAATACTGAATTTATGACATTAATGAGCTCAAGACGAGTAGAAAGACATTTATTTTCCTTTAAGATTCCAAAGGAAAACTTATATTTAAGATACCGTCTTTGACAAAAATCAAAGACAGTGAACATTTCTATTAGGTTTCACATGCAGATTGCCATTGTGATTTACACTGTTGAAATTACATCTGAAAGATCTTTCAGTAGGTAAAAAAAAAACTGTGCAAGCAGGCATAGTAAAACAAAGAATTCATTCATCCATCAGCAGGCAGGTGCTCAGCCATCTCCTGGAACTCAGGGCTCCATCACGCTAATGGTTGCTTGGGAAGGCAAATGTCATCACCCCTCTTCCTCCTTCTTCACCCAGCTCTTATACGCTGAACAAGATGCCATATGGTATGGAATATTCCTCTGGTCACTTTGGGTCAGCTGCTCTGTGCCCCCTCCCAGCTTCTTGGGCCTGTCCTGTGCCAGGCCTAGAACTGGACTTTGATGATTCTTGTGTGCTCCTTCCAGCTCAGACAATTCCATGCCATTCCATGCCATTCCAGTCTCCTTGTCCACCCCCAGCACACTTGCAGGTGGGCCGGTACAAGAAGTGGAAAAGGCCTTGGTTTTGTGCAAACACTGTTCAGTAATACTGAAAACATCCCTGTGTTATCAATCCAAAACATAGCCCCATAGCTCCTGTGAATATGTTTAACTCTATCCTAGACAAATCCAGCTCACCTGAGTGGGAAGAGAGCTGATGAGACCACACTGATCTCACCAACAGTGCTCACAGTTACCAGGTAATGTTTCATGAGCCTTTTAAGCATTGTTTAATATCTACTTCATAGTAAATTGCTGTAGTGGGATATGTATTGCCAAACTTTTATTTTTTATCATTATAATCCTGTTTATGATGACAAATCTCATTTTTGAAGGCTGGTAGTGAGTAGGAATGGAGGATAGTCCACTTATTTATATTCCCTTAAAAAGTACAGTAAACAATGAAGTATAAATTGTTTGGGGGGGAGGGAGAAAAAGAAAGAATAGTAGGAGAACAGGACAGTAGTCATATTAGAAATTTGAAATTACTTAATGGACACTAAAACAGTAGAAAAAGGGAAAAATATATGCAAACCATATAAAGATTTTGAAGATGAATTTTCATAAGGTTTCATTTAATATACTTTCAAATTTACACTGAGTGACCAATAGTACTGATGTGAAAGATGGTTTTCTTCTTAAAATATTTTGTGATAATCTTATGTGTGTTTTATAACAGATTTTTTTAATACATACTCACATGAGGGACTCAACCCTCTCAATATACATGAGCTTTAGAGCAGATTTTTTCTTTGAAGTGGTTAATTCTGTGACCTGTGGTGGTCAGATGGTGCTCTGCATTAAAGACTTTCCAGAGACACCGTTTGTAATGGGGGACATTTTGTATAAACATAGGAAAAATATTTGGGGAGTAGAAGTGAGAAGGGAGGAGGAAAAAGGATCCAACTTAGAGAACATGTTCCCAGAAGTTTCTCCATGCGTTGGTGCTGATCTGTTTTTTTGGGTCTGCATCCCTTCCCACCCCATCTTCTTTTCTAACCCTACCAGCCCACCTAAGAAAAGAGTCTCTTTTCATACAAACTCTCATGTGTACTCAGAGATTATCTTGGCCTTAATACAATTAAGTTCACCTAATGTTCATCTGCTTAGCAAAACAATATATTGTTCTATTGAAGTTTGTTAATAAGGAAGTACAGAAGTTATTTTCTTTTTCCTGTCATAAGTTATTTCTGAGATGGAAACTTTCGTAATGGTGTATTCTTCCAAAGAGATCTCTCTTCTTTTTTCCTTTCTTTTTTTCCTTTTTCTTGTTTTTTTTTCTTTTGCCCCTTAATGTTTCACAATATTTTCAAATAACCTCACAGCACTTACAGACAAATATGCTTCAGCAAACCCTTGTTAGAATGTGTTGCTTCTAAACACTTTTACCTGTTCTCAGCCTTCTTTTAAATGCATCTGAAAGCCACAGGGAAACACATTCAATTTTAGTGTTTTCATATCTTGATCTCTGTAGATGATGTTGATGAGGGAGCTGTTCTCAGCCGGTGGCTGCTGAAAGCATCATAGTAAGTTAAGACAAGAACTGCTTTTTTTTTTTCATTTATTTCACTCCAACACTAAAGAGCTTTGAGTATCTTATTAGAATGAAGTATCATTTAATGCTATCAAAGCCAGAGATTTGTGCAACTTTCTAGCAGCAAAGAAGATGCAAGACACCTCCAGGATGTGCTTCCTATGGGCAGTGAGTGGCAAGAGAAATCAATGTACAAATGTCTATGCATTTAAGTTGCTCCCAATGTAAGATACCTTAAATTTTATTTCTTTGGAATCTGTAATATCTATAGATTTTAAAAAGATCAGAGAGGCAGAATGAAGTTCACTGAATACAGTATGAAGTTGTGACCCACAGTCTGTAAGAAGAAGGTGTTCCTAACTACCCTTTTAGAGGTTAATCAAATACTTTCTGGTCTTTCTTTAATGATTATTACTATTATTATACATATTTACATTACTAGAAGTCCGAATAGAATTAAAAATGATATCTGCAGAGAAATATAAGGTTTTTGGTGTTGGTACCTGATTGTTTTTAACTGAGAGAACATCAACGTATGAGCGTAGTGAAAGTCATACGCGAGCAGGCAGAGTGAGTCAGTGTTCCAGTGCAGTGTGTTCCCCCTCGTTTCCATATAAACAAGTTTTTCAGGATTGGCAACAGGTTTTCATTTTGTTTTCTATTCTATAGTGTAAGGCTTATCTGGCCTCCATCCCCCTCTGTGAAGAGCAGACAAAAATCTCCCCGAGCTCTGACTTAGCAGAGGGTCTCCCCAGGCTGTAGTGAGGCCTGCACAGTGCTAGATAAGAAAAGAGTATACTTCAAACAGCTTGGCATTAATCAGCCAGCAAGGCTTCAAGCTCAGTGTTAGAGCAAAGGAATGCAGTTCAGAGGCTCGCTTACATTAAATGAAATTAAACCAGACAGACTCACTTAATTCTTACTTTTAAAAAGCTCTTGAAGTGCTGTTTTAAACTAGTTACTTTGTGATGCCACTGAGTGAGGCGGTTAATCTGACTCATCAGAGAGGCAAAGCAGCAGAGCCCTTGGGATTCTTTCAGAGAATTTCTGGACTGGCCTTTGAAACAATTTCCTTATATCTTATTCATACCTTTTCAGCACTACCTATTGTATAATCTATTATTTTTAACCAGAAGATTCATCTCCTCCTTTCAGATCACTGTTACGGTAATCCTTGTAAGGAATGTAGGTGGCAGCTTCATTGCTCTAGGAGGCAACACACGGTCTTTTCCTTTGCACCCAGGAACCGCTCTTGTGTGATTCAAGGTCAGGGTTGGCCTGTGACTTTAAGGGCAATGAATGAGCTGACAATGAAACTTTACATTGTAATGAGCTCCATATTGTGCTGAGAAAGGACATTGGAGAGTTTGAGGAAATCACTGTAGAAAGCTGAGGAAAAACTTATCCTTTATCTCTTTTCCTCATTTTATAAGTCTCTAAAATTGGAAGACAGTCCAATATGATCTGTGGTATATTCATGACAATCTATGATTTTTGAAAACAACATAAGTGGGAAGTAAAAAATAGAGCCTAAAGTCTAAACAGAATGTACCTAGGAAATCCTGTATTTATAGAAACTATTCCAGAATGGTTCTCTAATAAGGATCTCTTTCCTAATTAAGTGATTAGCCAATCACAGCAATCAATTTATGCTAATGATAGGGCTAATAGTGAATTCCCAGTTGGGGTTTAAATCCATGGCTGTAAGCTCAGAAGCATCTGTTCTAATGATTAAACCATTTGCTCTGTATATATCTGATACTAGCTCCATCAGCTAAACTAATGATAACTTAACTGTAGCTCTTTCACCTTAGGCAGAAAGTAAAGCATCTAAGATAAAATCTGGTACTGACAAACCCTTCACAGCTATAGGTTTTTGTCACTGTGCTCTTTGAACTATTGCTGAAGCAAAAGCAGGTCTGCAGTGCTTAGAACTGTTTCCTTTCCTCCATCAGAAACAAAGGTCACCTACAAAATGATGAAGGCTCACACTGAGCATTGAAGCCTTTCCGGAGCTTGTGTATACTTGCCACTGATGTATGTAGTTGCACTGACGAAATAATAGCCCTAAATACAAATATTCAGGGGATTTGTGGAGGTGGAAGAAATGTCAGTAGGATGCTGGAGGAGTTCTGTGTGAGTGAAAGAGAGCTTTCAATAAGCAATTGCCATCAGATTTTTATGGTTCCAGCCTTACCAAATAAACACTTTAGAAATCAAAATAAATGAACATTTATAACTCTATGAAACGAAAGTAACACTTTTTATCTGTCTGAAGGCCAAATCTAGATCTTGTCTTCCCATCTGTCTCTTTCCTCTAGTTATTGTAATATATTTAGCATTCTTTTAAAAATGAAGCTATTTAAAATAGGATTATATATAGAAGATTATATATAAGACAATTGCCTATATATAATGTCCCATCTGTCTTGGAGATTTACGCAATTCACTTAAGCTATGTTTACTGGCATTTGTTATACCAAGTGGGATTGGTTGGTTCAGTCTATATCCGATCATCTACTTCTTAGTTTTCACCACAGATGCTTTTTTGGAGAGGGTTAGGTCACTGCCCCACTCTGACATATTGTTTTCAAAATAGAGCTATTGAAATAAGGCCTCGTTTTAAGAAGAAAAATGCAGTTTGGAATACGGTATTAATAGAAAGCAATTTGTCCTTAGAATGTGATTTAATTTATGCTAACACCTTTTTCTTTGTTTAAGTAATGAACTGCTACATGAAAGAGGGAAATCAAGCATTAAAAAACAAGAAACAAACCACAAAAAACCAAAACTTTACTTCTGAAAGAAGAAAATATTGTGCTTTCCAAGCATGTCCTCCTGTGATGTCACATAGAGGAGAGGAGGAGAGTTATTATGGGCCTACTGTATTTGATTTGGCTAGATAGCAGCATTAAGAGAGACCTGAGAATCAGAGCTGAGTATATTAAGATGACTGCCTTCTTTGTTTCCACTGCAGAATGGCCCATTATCATCTGGGCTTTAACTAAGCAGTGTTAATCTTCTATTATCTTTATTTCAAAAATTGAATTAAAATAAAAGTTCATCAGGGGGCTGAGGGATGAAAAGGCTGATGGATAATCACGAAGTGGAAGAGGAGGGAAGGAGTTCTAGTAAACAAGGCAAATGAAGCAGAGAAAATATAAGGGAAGTGATGGGAAGAGAACAGAAAAGCAGCAAAATCTGTGAGACAGGAAAGGTGCTTCCACACCACTGTTTTTTAAGTGAAAGTTGTGATGTGGTTAGTAAGTGGAACTGACTGCAAAATCTGGTAGGGTCAGAGAATGAGAGACAATCAGGCTGAGACAAAAGCTAGTATATGAAGCACTTTGTCCTGTTCAGTCATTACCCTAGGTTTAGTGTCACAAATTGAGAGACCTAAGGCAATTCCGAGTCAGACCTGTGCAGCGCTCCAGCAGGCTGGGAAAAAGGAAACTGGTGGGGACAATACTTAGAAGAGGAGAGAAACATGTGATAGAGTGTAGCACTCCAGACAACAATATGAGGCAGGAAAGGGTGCTAATTTGTTTCCATGTCAAGCATATTATTTGCTTGCATATCCTTCAGAAGAAAGATACAAGGATTTTTTTTCCTTCCCTCCCCTCTCATTTTCCCCCCTCCTTATTTCCCATTCAGTCATCTGTTCTGCGGTGTGCTGTTCTCTTCAGTCAGGAATGACCGACCAGCTATTGCCAATTCCAGTCTTCTGGGAGATGCTCTTGCATTGGGCAGCTGTCTTCCCAAAGACAGTGGCATCACCTTCCTAAAAACCTCTTACTTTGCTGTTCTCAAGGCTGCAGGCTTGAGTTTGTCCCAGAAAGCAATCACCCAGTTGTCACTCAGCGTGCTATCACCATATGCTAACTTGATGGGAAGCTGTCTCCAAAGTAAACGTGATTGTCCACTCTACCAGTCCGTGACTGTGTGGGTGCATATGTGCAGCCATGCAGGTGGTGTCTGTGTGTTGCAGGTGGTGTCTGTGTGTGTGCAGCAAGCAGAGTTAGCATGAAATGATTTAGGCATCAAACAACGGGGAGAATTTGTTGGGCACATATGCTGTGTGAAACCTGGCAGCATTTAATATTTTCCTTTTTTACTTACAGAGGATCCAAAGCCCCATAGGTCATTAACAAAAACCCCATAAAAACAAAAAAAACCCCAAAATAAAATAACCATGCTTGTGTATGTTATTGTGGGGGGTCAGCCCAATAATTTCAGTTATGTTTGTGTAAGTGGAAACACTGATTTATTCACATCTAGTCATTCTCATTTTCAGCAGCTGGGATGGGCTACATCTGGAGGCAGAATCATAATAAAGATTCCCCTGATACTGGTAGTCTGTGAGAGCAGAAACTATTTTAGAGCATTTAAATGACAGTCTTTTTCAAAGTTGTTAGCTACTAAATCAGCTTAATAGGCATGCTTCAAAACTCCACTGGGAATCATCCTTCTGGTTTTTTTTTTTTTTTTTTTTTTTTTTTTTTTTTTTTTTTTTTTTTTGTTAAGACACAGACACAAATCCTTCTTTAAAAAAATATGTAAACACAAGTGAATACCAACATATTCCAGCAGTCATATTTTGCAATTCCCTTGTGTCACACTGAGGACACTTAATTCATTGGCACTATTCACACCAGTGAGGCAAGGACAGTAATGGAAGGAAAGTGTAAAACCAACATTTAGGCTTCTGTTTGGAAATTGAAGGGCAAATCTCCCAAGGCTCTGTGTGGAAATGGAAAGCTTTGCCAGGCTTTTTTTTTCTTCTGTTGGATCCAGAATCACTCCTTGTATAATCTTTTCTTACAGAAGACAAGACCAGTAACAAACATTCTTTCTCTGTGATTTGTGGAATAAGACAAGAATATAAAATGATGTTCCTTTTCACCTTTTATGAGGTGAATGGATCAGGGCAGATGTCTTGCTTTATGTTTGCATGTAGACATCTGCCATCCTGCCATGGGAACAGTGCTCCTGAATGAATTCCCAAAACAGGTACATGGTACACCTTCTACGAAGGAAAGGCACCACCTTCAGCACATTTCTGCGTGTTTTCTTTCCTTATGAGCTTAAAGTGACAGTATTGGAATTGTTGGAAGGATTCCCTACTTTTTAAGATATGCACACTCCATCACAAGGAAACAAGATTATCAAGCTCAGTTTTCTTGTACATTGGACAAGTTGTAGCTAAAAGGTAGGGATGATTTCGTTGGTGATGGTTGGAATGGGATTTTAAATAGTGACACTTCCTAAAATCTCATCCCTGGATGTAATTTGAATTAGTGACTATCTCCCAGGAGAGTCTGTATCTCAAGACTGTCTCACATGAGGGGTGCGTTTCCATTCCTTGTGTTACCTTCTGTCTCCAAGTAGCAATAATAAAAATAGTTGTTGCTGTTGAACTACATTGTGCACTATCGGTTCAGTGGTTTATGACTTTAACACCAGCTGTTAAAAACCAGAGAAATAAGGAGCATAAAATTTCTAAAGTTAAAAAAGTCCTAAACATTTTCAAATTCTCAACTGTAAAGAGATTTTCTAGTTTGATCACTGGAAAAAAAAAAAAGTGTTGCTATAACTAAAAGGTCTAAGCAAGACTACTAGCAATTCTTCCAAAAAACTTTTTACAAGTTGATAGATTTGTTTAGGTTTGGATTTTTTTCAATGTTGTCAGAGTACGACTGGAAAAGAAATTTACCCCTTTTTCATTACATGGTTCCCCCTAAGAAAATTATCTTTTATGCATTCAGATTCTAGAGCTGTACAGTTGTGGAAAGTTACTGAAGCCAGATTGCCTGATTTTTGGAAATGCATATGGATGTCTGGACTATCACAAGGTGCACAAGTTCCTATGAAGTAGTTGTGTGTGGCGTGATGCTCACTTGCCATGTTTCTGCAGAGATTGGTGATTATGATGCGCAAATGATGTAGTAAAGGACATAAATCAGAGGTGTATGTACATGCAGGCAACAGAGTTACATCCTGTCCTAAATTATGATCTTTGTAAAAAGTGCTGACAATAGTCTGAAGTCAGTCAAGGACCTTAATACTGGTTTTTATGCAGAAGGTGCGTAATTGGTATGGTGAAAGCAGTGGCAGAAAAACTGCCAAGTGAGGAAAATGTAATGAGGTCTCAGTGATGCCTACTGCATCTTCTGTAAAGTTAACTTCTGTAACAGTAGAAACATCCCTGACAGGAGAGGTAGAGGCAACCATAGAAGTGGTCTGAACCCTGGAAGGGAAACCTGTAGTTCAGAGTTCACTGTCTGCATTTGGATACCTGGACTTCTTTCTGGCAGTGAAACAGCATTTGATTCTTCACATAGCAGCAAGATATATACATTTACAGAGGTGGAAAAATGCATAGGAATCCTGAATGACAGGAATTTTGAAGGAAAATTTGAAGTGAAAGCAGTCATTTAATTGAACAGAAGTTGAGCACGTAGGAGCTTTTCATTTAATGTGAGTTTCTTTTCTAAACATCTTCTTTGAAAAGGCATATAGCTGTTGCCTGTCAGATAAATTGGACTAGTGTTTTGGTGCCACACATTTTTATGCACCACTGGAGCAGAAATGAAAGCTGTCAATAATAAGCTTGGCCATACTGGTGCACACCCACTTACATTCTAATCTTTATAAAAACCTATTCCATACTTCACTGCTGGGAGGTAAAACTAGTGACAGAAAACATATGAGCCTTCCAGAGCCTGCGTGCTTCAACTCACATTTCCTCTTATCAGGGAAGAAATTCTATTTTGTTTTATATTCTAAGAACAGAGAAAAAAAGAGTTCAAATACTAAACACATCCAGTGTTCCTGTCAGTGCCAGACTTCTGCACTGGAGGACTTTTGTGTGACAAGAAATCAAAAGCTATTGTTCTCTGGCAGTCCTGCCTGTTGTTCATTCTGCTTCAATGAAAGAGAAAAGAATGTAAAAAGTGGCAACTTCTGCAAGTGTGCAAACAATGCAACACATTGGCAGTAGGCTTGTGGCTGGGATTCAGTATAGGCACCAAAGCTAGGGCCAGCCAACACTGAGCATGTTTGTTTATGTACATTATATACACTGGAAACATATGGTCCTTGTAGTTTGTTGCTTTCTGAAGGGACTGGATTGTGCTCTTCCAGAATTAGATGAAAGCATATGAAGAAGATCACAGAGGAACACAGATTGTGACAGACAATCACAGATCTGTGATTGACACAGATGTTCCACAGGGCATGTGAAATGCACCTTCCCTCCATAAATCACCAGACATTAAATCTGCTGTACTTTCCTCTTAAAGAAATATGTATTTGAAAATGTAATTACCACGGGTTTTAGTGGTTGTTCTATTATTATTTGCATGAAGCAGACTTGAAGTACCTTATGTGTTTCATTTTCATGTGAATTATGTTGTCTTATGTGGTACTTGGAGGGCAGGTGAAGTTCTCTCAACTTCCCACTGGAAGTCTTTCTTTCAGTAGTATTTTAGCCCTTAAGTGATACTAGATGTCAGACTTAAAAATTATAGAATTGTGCATAAAGGTAGATGTAAAGGGAGAGTCATCATCTTCTCTTGGGAGTTATGTGAGACGTGATTATTAACAAAATTTCACATACTTGTAATGCTTTTAAAATAATATATGGAAATCAGAACCTCAGCCTCTTGCCTTCAGTTTAAAAAGAAAAAAAAAATAGGGAATGTAGGAGCACAAAATAATTTCTAGTGTGAGTAATATAGTTATTTCAAGAGTTATTTTGAATTTCTGAATTGTCCCAACTGAAGAGGTTATTTGCAGAGGGGGTTTAGAGGGGCTCAGTGTGTGAGTACATGGCCATGAATATGTGTATGGACACAGCTGGCCTACCACACATTTGTCCAGATACACAGTAACTCTGCAGCTTGGGGTTTAAATGAATGAGCTGAATGAGACCTTTTCAATGGACATGTTTGATATTTAAGCGTTTCCATTTTCTTTTGCTAATAGGATTCAAACCACTTTGGCAAATTATCATGTTATATTCCATGACTCTGAACATGGCAACCAGATTTATCGCCTGCAAGTGGCTGTGAGTCCAGCACATGCTCATGTTCCCGCTACGCGTTCACCACGGAGCTTGTTCTAGTTAAGATCCTATTAGCTGAATTACTTTGTAGCAAATTATAAACATCACCGTCATTAGAGGGACCAAACATCTCCCTGTTAATTTCTGCAGAACAGTAGCTCTGAGCATCAAAGCTACCATTGCAATTACAAGGAAATTGGGTTGCTGCACTGCATTGACAAGCAGCACTATGAATAGCACAGGTGTGAATACCTGCTCTCCCAGGGAAAGCCAGACACAGCAGAAAGGGAGTCTCCATGGATCACACATGGGCTAACTGAAGGCTCCGGTGATTTAAGGCACTTTCTAAGTAAATGAAATCAAATGGTGAGGCAGATTTCACAACTCTTTAGGATGCTTCTATTCCATAATTTGCCGCATGTATGTAAACACCTCAGCTCCATCGGAAATGACAGTGGTTGTGAGAATGGCATCCAAGGGCTAAATTTGCCCTGACAGGTAATAAGTGACATAACTACACCTGGGATAAAAGTGTTAGGAATACAAAATGCATCTCTATAATAGTTCCATCTTGCTTTTTCTGCTTCCCTACTGTCAGGGTACATGCTGGAGTGGGAATCTCCTTGACACAGAGCAGATAAATAATGTTGTTCTCATAAATGAGCTATTTAGAGTGCCTTGTTACACTGTGGTTTGGTTTTGTTAGCTTTTTTTAATTTGGGCTATTCTGAACATCGTTTTCCAATATTGTAAATTATTTCAGTGACTGTCAGCTAGGTTTGCTAAAGGTGTATGTGGCAATTATTAGCTAAGTCTGGTTAGTGTCTTTGAAGCAAAATATGAGAAAAAGTTCAGTTTGTGCTACCCTAGCAGGAGGGCATGGTTGGGGGTATCAGTGTTCTCTATTGTCCACAGGGTCAGAAATCTCTGTCAGACCTTTTGTAGCTATTTTTTAATTTCTTTCTTTCTTTTTTTTTTTTTTTTTTTTTTTATTAAAATGTCTACTTGGTATGAACAAGCCGATTAGGAAAATTGTTAGCAACTTCACCCAACCTTCCACCCAAACCCAGTCAAAGGAAAAGGAAGCCTGATATATGAGGAAAGGCTGAGAGAACTGGGTTTGTACAGCTTGAGAAAATAAGGTTTAGGGGAGGTCTTAACACCATTCACATCAAGTAACGTGAAAAGGCAAGGGGTAATGGGTATGAGTTACTCCCAGCGACATTCCAAATAGGCAAGAGAAAAAATTTTCATTATGAGAACAATTATCATTAGAATAGTCTTCCCAGGAAAGGGATGGTTTCCTTGATGTTGGACAGTTTTAATATTCAGCTGGACAGGGTTCTGGGCCATCTTGTCTAGAAGATGCTTTTGCTGAGAAAGGTTGGACCAAATGATCCTTGAGTAGCCTTCCAAACTGACATTCTATGATTGTATGATTCTGGTGTTAGTCATGCCCTGTCCCTATACCACTCACCACCTTGTTTCTTAATTTGCTGTAATCTCCCATTTTAAATACATTTCTTTTCCAGATCTTGAATTAGGGAGCTGCTTATTGCAGGTCTGCAGTTAGGGAACTCTGTATTGTCTGAGTAAGAATGCAGGGGAAAAACATGGAAGGGATATTTCTTAAATTTATCAGTCTACACTACTATATTTATATACTTTTTATTAAATTGTAATTTTGAGAACAATAGTTTTTATTTTTCCCCATAAGTCAGGAAGTATGAATTTTCACAAGGGCATTTGAAGTGAAACAAATTATAAAACAACAGTAATAATAACTATTATCTGATGATTTTCATCACTAGTATAATGCCAGAAAGGTTCAAAAAAACAAGCCCTCCAGCCTTGATACAAGCAATGATACAAGATATGTAGCAAATACCTAACACATTTCTATTTTGTGTTATATCAGTTACTGTACAGAATTGGTGTTTCAGCTCACATTTGTACTTCTGCTGATAAGTGAATACCTTAGAATGAGCATTTTGCATGTGACAGCTGCCTTCAAGGACAAACACAAAGGCTTGTCATAGGTCTCAGCACGCTGATGTAATGCTGCAAAAAACATCAGGAAATTGTGAAGAAATAAATAACTGGAGCCCCATCATTATGATAGTTAATGGCTTTAGGGATGGCACTAAAGCAGACAATATGGTCAGAATGAAGTCTCCATCTGTGTTGCTGCTGTCAAGGGAAATAGTTTTACATCATTTCTTATCTCTCTTTTGGTCCCTGTGACAAGTAGTCCATGAGGTGTTCAGACCCTGCACTGAACTAACTAATGAAAGATGATAGGATGGGAATTGATAAGTGAATTTACCTTGACTGTAAACCCTGCAATGTTGAATGGCAACTCCCACTCTTATCCTTTTTTCTAATCTTTCTTTTAGTATGGTGGCCCTGAAAACCTTCACACACAATTCTGAAATGTCATTTTCACAGTGATTCAGAAGTAATCAGAAAGGCAACCAAAATGACATAGAGAACATGGCTAAATTAATGGGCTGTCAAAAAAGTATTCTCACTTGGAAGGATTTCAGGCTTCTCTCAGATCTGATGTTAACCCAGAAAAAATCTTGACAAAACTGAATTCTATTAATTTTCAATAGAAAAGTTGGAGTTTCTTTATTAAAAGTTTTGCAGTATGTTTTTGGCTCATAACTAGACTGTGTTTATTCCCTATTCTGGGGACAGGCAGACCCTAGCGCAGTTCTTATGCCTGATCCCAGAGAGAGGTCAAGAGGGTTACTCATGTGAGTGAAGTAATATACAAGCTTAAATGTGAGCACAGTGGGAGACACAGTTTAATGATCTGGTTCACTCTGAGTAAGAACTTTAAATGCTCATTTGAAATAGTCCAAGCTGTCTGAAAAAAACCCCCACAGCTAATTAAACAAACATCCCTTGACAAACAGCCCTTGCCTCTCAACCTCAACAAGGCTGTGTGGAAAGGTTGCTGATATATCTGAAAATCACTGCATAAAATGTATTTTGGAGGTAAGCTCTTATAATAATTCTCGGTCGCAATTAAAGAAGAGAGAAAATCTCACCAATCAAGGACACAAAATAACCTTTTAAAATTAAGTTTATATTTTTAAAATTCGGTTTATATTTTAAAAAACTTTCAGGCTGTCTAACTTGGTGCATTTTGTTTCAATCGCACTTTTCTGGTTTGGGAATTTAATTCATGATTATTCCTTTTTACAAGACCACCCTCATGATTGTATAAAGGTGGTAGAGCACAATCCTGCTTTTGAACCGACTTGATGGTGTCGAGAAGTATGGCTTAATCTTCCTGTTCTGGAATCTGTGTTTTGATTTCCTACATTCCTAACTTGCATCACTTATTTTTCTTAATTTTCATGGTGTCTAGAGTTGTGCCCTACATGCTTTGAAATACTCAAGCTCAGAGTCAATGTCATTGAATTATAGCAAAGAGCTCACATCCTTCTAAACCATTAAGCCTTGGTTGGTTGGGTAAACGCGGAGTGGGTGCTTAACAGTTTGAAAATTTGGCATGCTATCCAAGTCATGAATTGTACCTTAACTCTGTATTAACTCCAGTGACCAGAAGGACAACCAAACTTGAGTGCACATGGATTGCGGAAAGGGTGAGTTCCTGCCTGGAGTGACTCTGAAGAGAACAGAGAAAACTATCTGAGACTTTACAGATGCACAGCATTTTATTACACAAAGTGACAAGAGTCCTATCAAATATGATTGAAAAAGTATCATTTTCTGGAGGTTCATAAATATGGACATAAACTTGTTCACTTTGATCTAGGTCACCTATTTGAACCTAATTTTTAAAAAGTGGCTTGTTTGCCTTTAATGAAGAAAGTCGTGTATGAGGAGGGCCAAATGTTGAAGAAATGTCTAAGGTTCTCTTACTTGCCTGATGTTGGTGTGAAGGAGAGGAATTGAGAACAGAACAAAGAGAGCTTAAATAGCCTCATTTGTCATTTATACTGTGAATCAGGGCATACCTAAGGTTTTTCAGGTAAAGGACCAGAGCTAGATCTTTGTGATACTTCTTAAAATATTTTTTCTTTTCAATAGTGAAAGGGAAAATTAAGAGAAGTAAATGTTGTCTAGAAATGATTTGCTGAAAAGAATAAAAGAAACTTTGGGAGAAAAAAAAGCATTACGTTGGAAAATGTTCAGCTAGAATCTTTCAGATTCACTGGGATTTTTCCCATTTTTGGGGGTGGGGAGAGCAAGGGGTGCATGTATTCTGAGTTTCTGGACTGGAGTTTGTGAGAATTTACTAGTTCTCAGTAAATGAAAATCAGCTGCTCCCTTGGCTCCACAAATAGAGTAAGGGAGTGGGAGTTTATAGTCTCCCGAACCTTGTATTTTTGGGAGAATGAGTCAGTCCTCCTACAAATGCCAAAACAATTAGGTATGAGGCATTTACAGTGAATTTTCTGGATAATAAAGGCCACATATTTGATATAAGCATGGAAGAATTTGTTTGCACACTTTAACATGTGGTTTGACTGACCACAGCAGTAGACAGAAATGATTAAGGAGTGTAGGTAGGGATTAGTTCTAGCTCTGAAAAGAAGGAGGCTGTAAGTAGCTCCTCAGTTGAGTCTGTTCCATGTTCTATTCAAAGAAAGTAATGCTTAATTCAGACCTAACAAATTTAAAGCAATCTCTTTGTGCTGATTCTAGTTTACTTCTTGCAATATGATTATATGTGTGCTTCATCTCATGAAAATGTATCCCTTCCACAGTGGCAGTTCTGGAAGGTGGCAAATAATGAATCATGCAAACATGGAAGTTTACAGCCAGACTGGGATAATGACCACAAAGCTGCCAACTTCTGCTAGAAAAAACAGATTCTCTCCTTGCGATTCTGAGCTGCTGAAATAAGCACTTGTGCACCTGCTTGTGTTGTTTTCCTGTCTTTGTGCTTTCTCATTCCATAATGATTTTCGACGTAAGCCATGGGAAGTTTTGTTTCTTCAGTTTCATTGTGACTTGGATCCACACCCCTGAGCTGGGTGATGGAGCTCTGCACGGGTGTGATGCAGGGCTTCTGGGAAGGTGGAATGAGACCCATCTGTGTGTTCCAAGCTGCAGCCATACCACCCACAGGTACTCACACTGTGTGCTGAGCCTGCTGCAGGAAGATGCATAAACCACGTGCAGCTTCTGTCTCAGCTTTCCTTGTCTGAGACTGCAGGCACAGGCTCAGTGCAGAGGATGGGATGAGAACAGCTCTACAGTCACCTCCATCATACACACTGCTTCCAGTACTGGTAAGAGGGACAAAATTATTCTGAGGCCTCCACAAACTTTGTTAGTATAGGGTGAGTAGTGTTTAAAAGTCACTTGCTTTCCACATATCCAGAAATTTCAGCCAAGACTTCCATGACCTGAAACTCCTGATTACAAATAATTATAAGCTTTGGTTTAATAGTTCTTTTTGAAGGCTTTGTATGTTCTTTGTTTTGTCTTGCAATACATTTATTTTGTTTGGAATGCTATACCTAGCTGTAATTTTTCATAACTAGTTTTGGAAATTAGATTTTATGCCATGTTCCACCCTTCTCCCTTTTCTTCTGACTTTTAAATCTTACAACAGTATCTCTTCATCAGCATTCACTTAAAACCTGCTTTAATGTTTACAGAAGTAGTTTTCTAAGGAGTCTCTGAGAAAGGCATGTCTTACATATCATTAACTCTCGTAGAATCAGGTTTTAAATGATATGTGATATTTATTTCAGTCAAAACAAAAATTGTCCCATTCTTAACCTTTAGAGCAGTAGAAATTCAGTGATTTTCCTGTTGTAAAACAGCACCACAAAGTTATCTGGATGTTTTTTAAATAGTCAATGTGTAACCTAGATAAAGAGTCCTGTAGTACATATTTAAATTAATTGAACAAAGTAATCTACTCCAACTGTGAAGAATTTCCACTAAATTCTATTGTTCCAGCTATTTAAAAAATAGCAGGCCAGACAATGACAAGCAAACTCAAAGTGTGCATGCATTAATCATAGAACAATCACAGAGTCAATTAGGTTGGAGAAGACCTCTGAGATCATTGAGTCCAACCTTTGACTGATTACCACCATGCCAACTAGACCATGGTCTAGTGTCACATCCAGTCTTTGTTAAACACCTCCAGGGATGGTGACTCCACCACCTCCCGGGGCAGCCCATTTGAATGTTTAACAACGTTTTCCATGGAAAAATTCCTCCTGATGTCCAATTTATACCTTCCTGGTGCAGCTTGAGGCCATTTCCTCTTGTCTTATCACCAGTTGCCTGGGAGAAGAGGCCGGCCTCCACTGACTACAACCCGCTCTCAGGCAGTTGTAGAGAGTGATAACGTCACCCCTCCTTTTCTCCAGGCTGAAAAAACCCAGCTCCCTTTGCTATTCCTCACAGGACTTGTGCTCCAGACCCTTGCCCAGCTTTGCTGCCCTTCTCCAGCACCTCAGTGTCCTTCTTTAATTGAGAGGATATTAAGCATAGCCTAAATGCATTTTTTAAGTTGCTCTATGTTGGTTGGAATATTTTGTGTGGTTTTGGATAATAAAAACAGCAATATTTTTAGATACACAAGAAGGGAAAATAATTTTCATAGTGATTTTGGAAATGATTACCATAGAAAATAAAGGTGATATTGAAAGCTTCACTGGGAGAAACAAAACAAAACAGAAACCAAAGGAGTATATATTAAAGGATGAAACAAATGATTTTCCATAAAGTTGGGTTTTGCTTGAGATGAAAAACACCTCTAGAAGAGACCAGAAGAAGAAGGGATCTGAATGCACTTAATGGATTATATTTTTTCTGACAGAAAAGGGAGTGGTTTTGGTTTAGGTCTGTCAGAGTAAATATAGAGATATCATTTTATTTCCTGCTAATTAAGGTTACTTTAGTGCTTTTTTAAAGAGGTATTTTCTTCTGCTGGATATGCGATTAGAAACACAGTAGCCACATATTTGGTTTTTGTAAGAAAATAAACTGGTGAGATACTGTTTTCTATATCCTTTTAGGTATCTGTGAAAGAGATTAAATATGTCCTCTAATTTCTAAAGCCTTTGGGCATTGAAATATAGCATAATTAATTTTAATTATTTGACTCAATACAGAAATAAAACCGCTTTCATAGAATGGTTAACAGATATTACAATTCACATGGGTTTATATCTTCTGACTGAACTCTGTTTTTTTCAGTGATGTGCTTAAATTTGATCTGGTTCCCCACACCTGTTATTTAAGTTTGATACACAAAAATAAAATGCCCTACCAAAAAATGCCTCACATATATCTTGGTGGTCTCATTCCTGTAATTTATTAATTTAGTAAGCCAACTTCTCTCAAGGTCATGGATTTAAAAACAACCCACTGAATAAAAGCCCCCCACAGCAACAAAAATACCCACAATATAACCAGAAAGAACCAAACAATTGCTGGCTGAGGTTTGTTTTTGCTGGGTTACACAGTAAGTTTTGTGTAGGCTTTATTTATTTTAAATTTCGTGCCTAACAATTTCTTAGCCAAACAACCTTGACAGTGTCCCCTTAACGCATTCATACCAACACGCGGAGACATCACAGTGAATTTATTTACATCTCTAAGTATTTCAGCGGCCTACATCTTCTTCACAAAAATCTGTGCTGAACTTCAGAATAAGCTTTGCTGTCCCTTTGGATTGATTGATTGATGGGCCTATGAGCCCAGTTACTCTTCTGACAAGCTGCGCTCGCAGGAGCTTAGTCTGGGTAAATAAACAGGGCAGTGAAGTGAGAAGTATGTGGCTTTGTAGTACGCTTTGTGCAAGCAGACTATTGTTTCACCTCAAGATTACCTAGAATATATCAGATTGGCACTTGTTGGGACTGGACATCACTTAACCTTGCACGTTGGAATAGTGAGAGAACAATTGCTGATTGCTTTAAAATGAGCTTGTGTCAACCAAGCTATTGTAGTTAATACAAGACTGAGAAATAATTTGAATTCATGAACTGATCAGGCATTATTTAGATGTAAGTTTTTTCATTAGCATTTATATTTGCCAAGCGTCTCTTTTTGCTTTTCATGTGTACTACAGACAGGTTCCATTTCTTTTTGTGTCAGCAATCATTGGTATCATGGTTAATTCTAATCTTGGACTCATAATGACTCTTTCCATCTTCAGGTCCGCTATGAGCAGTCTGGAATCTTTGACTAGGTTGATCTGGAAGCTCCTTTTAAGCAGTGCCATAAAAATGTAAAAGTCCTGCTGTGTTTAATTAAAACAGAAGCATCAGTATCTCTTATGTACAACTGATGACATTTTCTTTTAAATTGGAAGGAAGATACAGCAAAGCTGGTCCAGATCCTCAGCTGATAATTTACATTTATTAAGGGTCTGGCATAGTGAGTCTGACTATGGAATTATGATTGCATTTATTTTTTAGTTAATGCACGCAGTTTGAATTAGGTACTTCAGTCATTGCACTGTGTTTCAGTAATGAACCTCATCATTGATAACTACAAATTACAGCCCCAAATAAAAGATAGGCACATTCATATCCTTCTTTAGGCTTTATTAATTTTTTCTGACATTCAGAAAGCACAGTTTGCTTTCCTACTGTTATGCATTAGAGTTTTAGGAGAACTCAAATGAGATATATTTGCACTGTGCATAATCATGGTTTGGGGAGCAATGTATTCGGGAAATCAATTTAGAAGTAATTCTTCTGAATGGCATCCTTCAAACGAGGGTGTGCCTGCCCTGTGCATGTCAAAGATCCAGCTTTGCTTTTTCTTCTTGTCATTGCCAGAATGACTTTTCTGCTCTTATCCTAAAGCATGCAGCATGCAGAATATTCCTTGGCACTTGTCGTTTCTTCTCAGAGTTCCTTCCATTTCAGTGAGATATCCTCATAGCACCGTGAAGCATTTTGGGAGATAAGATGCTGTAGAGATATAAATTAGTAGGGGAATCTCTAAGCACTTGGCCCATTACCTAGGGTGTGCAGAGGGACTCTTATTCTGGCTAAGGCAAGCAATGGAGGACCCCTGTGGCATAGTAGATACGGTTTAAAGTTTATTATTGCTGATAAAGGAGAATAACTGAAGTTAAAATTTAATTTGCTGAATTTATGCACTTTACTGGGGCCAAAACACTTTTAGAGGGTTGCTGCAAGCGCACCTAGAAAAAGTCCAGGTGTTACTTTGGATTGTTTCAAGACTCCCAATAGTCACAAGGTCAAGAAATTACAAGATCAGTCTATATTCTCTGTTCTTTTTGAACCAGACAATCTGTATCAATAAAGAGAGTATTATGCAGGACTTGTGAATTAAACCATTCATATACACGAAAGAGAACTTTATTCTTTGAAGTCATCTGGTTTATTGCCTCTGCCTCAGAATAAGGTCAGTAGTGTGTCAGATGCTGACAGATGCTTGTCCTATATTTTATTTGAAATGCGTGACAATGGAGGCTCTATATCTTTCTCACATCAGCTCTTCTACTGGTTCACTGTCCTTGTCTATAGAAAGGCTTTCCTGGAAATACCCTTATATCTTCTTTTCTGAAGTTCAGGTCTATTTTGCACAATGTTCTGTCCCTCATAAATATCTAGAGCAATCCATTCCCTTTTCTTTTTTACACTATGCCTTCTCAGCCTAGTAGTATTCTTCCTTTCATGCTTTGCTTTTCTGGACTAAAAGCCAGCTCTTTCAGCTCTTCCTCGTGTGTTCGCATTCTCCAGACCTTTCAGTATTTTGTTTGCCCTTCTCTAGGCCCCTCTGTGCATGTGTATCCCTCTTGTAGAGTGTGCCCAAAGCAAGGCACAGTGCTTAAATTTCGCACTGCTCCTGCTATACAGTGCAAGAAGACATTTCAAGTGTCTTGTAGCCAGTGATGCTATTTGTCTCATACCATGGTCTGAGAGTGCTGATTTAGGTTCAACTTGTACCCCACTATGCTGCTGTCTCACTGCTTTTCATCCTTGCCTGATAATTTTTACCCAATGACATCATTAAATGGTCCTATTTGAACTGAATTCTGGTTTTTCTCAAACCATTTATCTAGTTTCTCAGCAATGCAAATCCTGTCCTCCAGCACGTGCGTTGTTGCTTAATGTGGCAACACTGTGTGCAAACTCAGTATTCCACTACTGAGTTATTTAAAGAGAAAAAGAGGGGGAAAAACAGCCTTTGAATTTGGCAGTGATAGGCTGAACAGGTGAGGCTGACTGTTGAACACCAGCAGTGGCTCAGACTGCCAGTCTATTTTAACAACTGAGTAAATCAGCTGCTGCTGAGCTTGGGGAGAAGGGAAGCAGCCAAGTGTGCAAGCCCAGTCTGCTGTTGCAGCTTTGGTCTGATGGTATAGAAAATAAAATGTACAAGAGAAGGCAAGGAGATATTTATGACTTTTCATTAGAATCAAAGTGATTACCAATTTAGTCCTATTAGGGTGATAATAATGAAAATAGATAGTATTTTGCACTCATTTGGACATGAAATTAATTTACCCCCTGAAAAGTATGCAGGGGAAGAGGATTTGTAGAGAGATGCTGAACTGTAAGGATATGCCATAAATTACAACTGAGTAAATTTTACTTAGTGAAAAGACATGATTGGGGTACTCATTTTTTAAGGCAATGGTCTTAGTTATTACTGCAGTTCACTTGTTAATTAAAACACCTTTGAGAAAATTTTATCACAGTTTTAAATGTCTATTTTTTTTCTAGTTTCTTAGGTATTTCTCTGCATTTTTATTAGTAAAGGAATCTGCTGATATTTTCTTTGTTCATTGTAGGGACTATAAATCCTGAAACAATAAAAATCTCTTCCAGAAGACCACTGAAGAAGTGGTGGCTAATATACAAATCAAAAAATATTAATATTAGTTTATTATGGAATAAATAGTAATTTTGAAAAGCTGCTCCTACTCATTAGAATGAAAAAGGTATTTTGCTTTTCTCATGAAGCATACACAAGGTTTTGGATTGGGTTTTGCCATCTGCCCTCAGCAAGTGGCATCAGTTAGTTGTTTTGGCCAACCTGACCCATTTTTCTCCTGCTCTCTCCCAGAACTCCTTCTCCTTTCCATCCTTTCCCCACAGCATGTCCATGCAGCCCACGCTGTGCTGATCTTTGTCCCTTGTAAGAACAGGGAGCACTGGTTCAGACTGGTGGTCTGTTCAACCCAAAAAGTGATCTCCAGCAGTGTCCATAAGCAGGCACGATAGAAAAGTAAAAGGCAATCACGTACACTTTTCTGATTATTTCCAAATCTCTAGCTGTGTTCAGCTGAGAAATTTCCTGGACTTTTCATTGCTAAATTAGTATTCTGCTCTGGATCTTTCTTCTTATTACTTCTGCTGTGTTCCCCTGACCCCTATGAATTGCACCTGCGCTGTCCTGTCACAGAGATCTACTGCCTGATGCATGGAACCACCTCCTCCTGTTTGTTTTGAGTCTGTTCCTCCTGCCTTATTGGACAGCCTGTATTTTATCCAAAATTTTATAGATTTCTATATCCCCAAACCATCATCTCCCTTCCTGACAGGACGTTCATCATTCATGCCTTGTATGGAAGATGTTCATTACATCTGACAATAGCTGTAAAACTTAAGTAAAGCATATCACCTGGATCAGTCTTGTCCACATGGTCATAAATCTGTTCAAAGAACCCTCATGAACTTTTAAAGGTGGGATTTCTGCTTACGGAATCCATAAACTTGTCAAGTTTACTGCATTCATCCAAATGTCATCAGATCTGTAACAGAAACCAAACACTCAAAAAAAGTTACGTGGTAGCTGAATCTCTATACTATAAACAGCCTCTACTTATTGGCCTTAGACACTTGTCAGAATTACAGTACAGTAGCTCGTGATGTTCCTCCTCCACCTTACTCCAAACCCCTATTTTAAGACTGAAGATTCATTTGACATCTTTCAGTCTTGATATGCTAAAAAGTTGGCCCCATAGGTTCTCTGAGGAAGATTCTCTGGTAGAGGTACTTTGCTTAGGAGGTACTAGAAGAAAGTGTGGATGCTTCACTGAAGGACAGTTGATGACCTGTAAATTATTTACCTCTTCTTAGAGTCCCGTGCAAAGTATTTATGTGACATTTCCCTTGAGTACATGAAGATCACTGAAGTAACCCCGAACAATTTCATTTTCTGTCCTCTCGTTTGGCTTTTCACTGGGGTTACTCCGTAACACAAGGCCATTATGATATTGTTTAGGCCTGGAGTTTAAATCCATGCAGATTTTGGGTCTTTCCTGAGATGGTTAGTTTGCTGATGAGGTTTACCTCTATACTGTCATAAAGGTGTTGATCTGTTCTGACAGCAGCACTGTTTACTATTTCTTCACTGAGTATTTTGTCATGGCATTACAGTACTTCAGTGATTGTTTTCCTGTCACCAGGTTTTTTATAAGCTTAGTAAATCAGTGTCTTTATCTAGAGATAGACATTCCCATTTTACTTTAGACTTCCTAGCATTTGTTGTAAGATGTGTTTACCTCTGTGTTGATTCTTTGCCTGGTTCTCCTTAAGTGTCACTCCATTTGCCTTTGTCTTCCTCTTTATTTTCAACTTGCAACCTAGAGATGAAGATTTTTTGCATATTCTTTCTTCTAAGTGTCTTCTCAAATCATATGCTCTTATACATACAGCAGTCTTTCCTTACTGCTCACTTTTCACTCAGGCCCTTCCTGGTTTCAAGTGAAAGCAGTTTAGTTTCTTTACCTTTTAGTATCTGTATCTTCCCTTTGGAGTCCTTTTCTCCCCTCATTTTTGTTCCCACTGTGCAGACAACAGGTAAGAGGCAAAAAGAAGCCTGAATACTGTAGAAATCAGGTCACATAAATAACAGGAAATGCAATATTAACTGCAAAATTTATTTAAATTGAGCATAATGAAGGTGAAAAATGAGCAGAAGTAATACCATGGGTGTCACAATTTCTGCTAATTCCAGAAAATTTATCTCAATCAGATAAAAACCTTAAAAAAATGGTAGGGTAAAAGAAAAAAGCAAACCACAAAGTTTCTGCTTGTGAAACTGTAGATAGCTCAGCATGTCTTAAGGCACGTACGCCCTAATTCAACAAGGTTCTTAAGCTTCTGCTTAATTTAGAAGGCTTAGATGATTTCAAGAGTATTCTGCTATACACTTAAGTTTAATGCACATTTAAGTATTTAGGTGAAGCAGGATCCTCCTGGAAAAAGCTGGGTAGAGAAATGAATTTGAAAAATTATGAAACAGTATGGGCAAGAAGCTTCTAGAGATATCCCACTTGACTGAACATAAAGCATGAAGGGAACAACCTGTAGAGTATAAGTTACTAGAAAGAAACCATTAAGGCAAAAAAAAAAAAGTATTTTAGATCATGAATTAGTTGATGGAAAAGATGTAAACTGTTAATTAGATTATATAGTAACCAATTATGCCCAGAAAAGGAGTAGATATACAGAAAGAATTTACAGGGATTGGAAGCCAGTATACTGGTCAATAACTCACATATCTAATTTAAAAAAATTAATAACCAAGGACTTTATAACATATAGGCAATGTGAAATATATATTGAGTGTATTGTTAATGGTACTTCCCACAAGGTGCATAAAATTTTTCCTGTGTGATATATTCCATGCTTTCTCACTGTAGAAACTTGGTTCTTCTTATGTATTTTGTTCTCTGAGGTCCGGCAGATACTGCCATTACTTTGATTATTGTCATATCTCTCCTACTGCAGAATTAAGATCACAAAGGGTTTCAATGAATCTAATGAAATGAATAGTTTTGATTACATGAGGATTGAAGTAGAAGTTACCTCAAATAAAAATCAGAGATAAATACTCACAACTAGAGAAGTTGTCCTGCACAGATAAATAAATAAATAAATAGAATCAATGTCATGCCCCTTATATTACAAACAATTCTTACATAACAGAAAACTCACAGTAGGGGGTACTAACTCTGCATCTTTACTAAGTTTTTTTTTAATCTGCAGGTAGATGAGACCATAACTTCATGGTTCTCTTTCCTCACAAGAGGAGATTTTCTGGTAAAACTGCTGGAAAAACATACAATAAACGGGTCTGAGCTTTGCATAAGTCACGTAAATGCTTGTACAGGAGAAGAGCAAATACGTATGTTCTAAAAGTATTAGAGCCTCACTAGGCAAGGAGACTCTTGGAGCTACCCTTGGCCTTTAGGGGGCTCTTGTCACTTAATCTCCTTTCCACCAAGAAAGCTTTCCCTTAAAAATACTGAAAATTGTGTAAACTGTTTGTTTCTGCACATCATTGGAGGCTGCAGCTTTGTCTTGAGAGAGAAGACATGACTTCCCACAAACATCTGTCTCTCCCTGAAGAGCAAATCCTTATAGATAGAAAATAAACACTGGCCTTCAACATAAGGCTGTACTCTAATGGGGATCACAGGCAAAATCCAGACCAAAAAATCCTCTGTCATCTTTCTGAGTAGAGAATTATTAAAGTACCTTGTGCAGCTTGGTTTTGTGCTTGTTTTGGCTTACACACGTACTAGTGGTCTTTGAAATTAACTCCCTGTCACTCCAACAATAAGATTAGTAGGCTAGGGAACTGATTTCACTGCAGGGTCAGGTGACATAAAATCACCACAGTGTTTTTATATGCCACCAGAACCCTGATGAGGTTAATTTATAGGCTAATAGTTCAGCATTCCCCTGTTTTGTTTTGGGTTTTTTTAATTTTTTTTTTATTCTGATGTTATATATAGATCCAAATCCAATACCCTGTGCAGCACAGTCTCCAGCTCCTTCACTGATCCAACTTAATTCCTATTTCTTCTCCCTTTGCATCAGTTCTATGCTTGTATTCCTTTCAGCTTTTGGGTGTACAGGGCAGCTCCATTCAGGGATCCTTCAGCTGCAAAGGGGCAAGGAGTGAGGCATGGGACAAGAGCTGTTCAGTGCCATTTGAATCTAGTCACTCATGGATCCATAGATTTTCTAGGGAACATAACAGCCTTCTGCTGAGATTGGAGCAGCAGGACTCTGAAGCTCTGAAGGTGTGTGCTGCAGCAGCATTAAGAATTTCTGCTACCTGACAACCAGGTCCTCATTTCCGTGGTCCAGCCTAAGGTCTGGCTCCCTTCTTCCCCCACCTTCTCCTTGTCTCCCTAGACTGTCTCCCTCTTTTTGGTAAAACAAGTCTGTATATGCATCTCTGTCCCACCATTCCCCTTCCCTGTACTCATTTTGGTTACATATGTACCATCTACTCCCTCTCAATCCCAGGAGTCTAAAGAAAACCAAAATCAATCAAAAGGGGGACAGACTTGGGCAGGGATTTGGTGTAACAGTTTCAGCTTAACTAACCCAGGTTAGAAGAACATCTAAGGACAAGAAACAGATATGTCTCCTTCAACTGTAGTGAGAAGTCGACCAAGAAGTATGGCTCTGTTACTGTGAGAAATTTAGAAGCAGGTAGAGATGGTTGAGAAAAGTATTTTCAATTTATAGAAGGAAAATTGGAAAAATAGGAATATTGCAAAGAATACTCTGTCAGTGAGAAAATGGACTGATGAGAATAAATAATTGATATTGTATGGGAGAAGAAAGAAGAAGGCTTTCAAATAAATGAGTCTGCATGTACTGAACCCGGTTAGAGCACTCTTTTTCCTCAGAAAGAAATTACTGGAAAGATTGTATGGGAGTACTTGACTCCTGGGTGAGGAAATTCAGAAACTGAAGCACCTTTTAGAGGACCTGGAAGAGAGGCTGAGAAGTTACAAAAAGTTATTCTGGCTCTTCATAAATTCATCAGTTTACACAGCACTGGCTGCCCCGTGGATTTAGAGGAGGGTGACCAAGCTTCTAACAACTCTCCAGCAGAAGATGGGGGTAAAAGAGGAATTAAAACAGCACTGGAAAAGTTTGTTACAGTGATAATACTTGACACAGCGCCCTTGCAGTAGCAGAGAATAGTACCTGATGATCCCAAAGGTCCCTCCTGGTTTCAGTTTCCTAAGTTCACTTCTGGAGCCTTAATAATACTTCAAGAAAATGGTACATGGCAAAGGGTACTGAGAAAGCTTTTAATACAGTCTAGTCTTAAAAAAATAGTTGGCTGTGATTCAACAGATGCAACTGAGACCATTTCATCTTGTTGCTATGTAATGCTGACTGTAGATGCAGAAAAGGTTTTCATTGTTTTCAGGAAACACAATGCATCTGAAAAATTGAATTCCTACTTGGGATTTTAGAACATTTTCATAAATGGGTAAGGTTTGAAGTGTAAAATACTTGCGTCCTGTTCTTTCTTGAGAAAACCTTTTTGAAATTACAGAAAAAGGGAAATGCAACCTCTATAGATTGAGAAGAATGAATCTTAATGGAAATAAAGGGTAACCTGATATTCCAGGTTGAAAAGCAGCCTTTGACATAATGCTCATGAAGCAAAATGATTTATAACCTCAACAGAAATACTTTAAGAAAATATCAAGCTATTAAGTCGTTAATACAAAGGGATTCATTTTACTGAAAAATATGTTTTTTTCCTGTCCTACTTAAAACTGTCACTGTTAAAACTAAGAATCAATATATTTTTGTAAACAAATATTGCTCTTCTGATATCACTTAAAAACCTATAAAAACTATCGTGTGCATTAAAGATTTTCCTAGGATTCCGTGTACCTTGCTGGATTTTAACTCAAGTCTCTACCAAACGTAAGTCAGAAATAGCTTCCTAAAAATCACTGATATTATGCTACTGTGAAGCAAACAATGAGCTTGGTTTATAACGGAAGCTAGACCTTGCTGCTCCAACTTTTCTAACTCTTCTACCTCTACTAAACTACTGTCTAGTGTAGCTGGTGGGCTAACACTTATGTGGGGAAAGTACAACAGATTAGATTGCTGCCTTTTGAAAATCACACCTAGATTCCCAGTGGCTTCAAAAACGTTTCTCAGCCATATGAGTAAGAACAGTTGCCCCTGCCTAGAGTTATCAAGTATCTGGAAACTCTCCTAAAATTTGAGCAGAGCTTCCAAAGAAGTTCTGCATTTTCAGAGTTGGCTTTCCCATGTAATGGTTGGTCTGGCCACTTCTTTTTCATGGTGGCTGGTAGCAAGGACACTTGTGTAGCTTTTGCTTGGCATAGACCCGTATATGAGCAGTGTGTTGTACATGGGTATTACCGCAGGCCTGGGCCCTAGGGTGTATCACCATGTCCCGCAGCCATAGGGAGGAGGAGGAGAGAAGATCCAGCAGGCAGGAATTGTGCAGCAAGATTGATTTATTTATTTATTTTACAAACTCTTTTATAGACTTTTTTCTTCATAGTCTAATTGGACAAAGGATCAGCCACCCCTTGGGGGTGATTGGCTAAAATCCTAAAACAGCCATTGTCAAAATATTTTTCTACTGTACCATAAACAAGGCTTCTCAAGGTTGCAGGTGTTTGGTTGTTTACATAACTCTGCTACCTCTCTGTGAGAGAGAAAAGTCTCTCATGGACTTAGAAAATAGCAAGAAAATCCTTGCTAGCAGCATTTTTGTATCTACACATAGGTATGGTGCTTTTTGGTCCATTCCTATAGACAGAAACATTATAAACATTCCAAAAGCAATGGATACATTTCTGTAATTGCTAGAATTAATACAAAATAAAATAATTACTCGTTTATGAAAGGAATGTGGAACAGGATACTATGACAAGAACTATTCTATGTATGTTATTTTCCATTCCTGTTATTGTCTAATTCTGACTTTCTGCAGGAATTTTTATCCTCTTCAGTTAAATTCCTGCAGAAGCAGAGGGGTTTAAATGTTCCTGAATTACCCTGAAGATGCTTCCTGTAATTATGTAGGGTCTGGTTTGCCAGTGCAGAGTGTTTTCACAGTACATTTCTGCCCAGCTGCCTTCCTTCTCTGTATCTGCCACTACGGAGATTGCACGTTCTCTTTGCTCACTATTTGCACCATGCACTTCAGAGTTCTAATCCACAACAGGGAATCATTTCCTCTGTCACTGTATATCACACTGGTAAATGAATAACACCTTTCTCCAAAGAATATTAGAGAAGAAACCTTTTTTAACATTGCCTTTTTATAAGAGTTACAAGATTGAAAAAAAGGAGATAAGAAGTCTTTCCTCACTTTATTTCAGTATAAACGAATTTCAGAATAAATTAATTCATAGGCTTATATTATCATGAAAATTTATCTTAAAAATTATCTTTGAAAGATTAAATGAGTGGGTAGTTATTTGGATGCTCTGTTTATTCCCACGCTGTTGTGAGATTTTTCAGGAAAATAATATTTTTGGTGTTTGAGGAGGACACTGAAAATTTTTCATTTCAGTGATGGTGGCCTTTGTTTCTTTGGGAGTTGTTTGGGAGTTTTGCAAAGGTGGAATTTAACACTTTATGTAATGGGCTTCTCTTGTATAAACTAAATTGTTCCTGAGTCTTTGTAAACATGCAGTTTTATAAAGAGAGTACAAATGTATTGATGGCATTGAAAAGAATTTACTGAAAAAATACATATACATAGAATTGGAAGAAGAGGAAAAAAAAATATTTTTTGTAGTCATTCTAACAGAAACACAGCCTTGTACCCAAGTATTAGATTGTGATGTTTCTACACTAGCAAGAATCTTAGGTCAGGACAAATAAGGTCCTAAACCATCCCAACTATCTGAGAAGACATAAAGTGCCACCTCAGCTATTACTCCATCTTTAGATCCTCTGCTGAACTGCAGTGACTCTGTGCTGAGAAAATGATATAATTGTAAATCTGGAATAGCTGCATAATGGCAGATTAACACTGAGGGGGATCTTCATGCCACAAACGCAAGTCAGATCTTTCTCCTCCATTCCTCTATGCAGTCTTCATATAATAGATGGAAAATTGTGTAAAACCAATGTTGCTGTCACCCTGCTGGCTGCTGACAGCTTATTAATTTAGAGTATTCCCTGCCTTCTCTGGTATACATCTTGGACTGGTGGTCACAACTGAATTCGAAAGAGTAAAGGTACAGGTGAATCAGATAACTTGCAGACAGCCTGCTCTAAAACAATCCAGTCCTATGTGTTTTATACTCTTGCTTTCTGTTGATGGCTCCTCTATTAGACTTTAATCTATTTCAGATTCATATTCATGTTTTCATCACTGAAAAGCAAAATGCCATAAAGAAACAGCTGTGAGATTCCATTGATCCCATCCTATCCCTTATCACTTTCTTTAAACGAATAACCTTTTACATTTCAGCAGAGGGCTTGTGAAGAATAGAGGCATTTTCTAAGGCAAAGAGGCATTTTTAAAACATGGAAAATAAGTGAGCTGCCTGCTAGTGCAGGCAATATGACTGCACTGTGCTGCCACACGTTTTGTGAAAAACAAATGGGTAAAAATCCAGCATTGTTTAAAACAGTTTCTGGCAGAACAACTTTTACATACTCAGAGTTGTGTTTGTTAAGAAAAAATTCATTCAGATTGAACAGAATGAGCATCTTTATCTGATGTGAACAGATAGAAGAAAGATGATTGGAAAAAAATGAAGAATTTCTCCCACAGAAAATGGTTTCCTGATCTGTGAAAACAACAGGCTCCTAGTGAAGTGCAGTCAAGGCTTACAAACACATTGCCATGGTACACCAAGTCTGAAATCCCAGCTGACATTTCAAATGGTGTTTAGAGTTATGACAAATCTGATTTATTTGAGTCTCTCTCCAAAGCTGCCATAAAAGAAGCCCTGATTTGGTGACTTATTAATCACAGCGCCTTAGACAGCTTCTTTTTCTAGTTATGGAAATTGCTATCACATCTATATCTTCTTTTCTGTACCATAGGTTAATATTTTTTGTAAAGATGCTGTTGATTTGACTGGACTCTTAGTTTTCCAGTCAAGTTTTCACCAGAATACATGTTTCCTTAGAAAAATACCCTGTCAAACAGCATTTTAGATAACCAAGGGAAATGCCTTGCAAAATGCTGGTTTGGGTGATTCAGAAGAAACTTACTTCATCTCTGCAATGAAAATTTGACCCTTGTGGTTTCATAATTCAAGTAAAATGTAATTGAAATGTATTATTAATTATTGTTGCCCAAACCACATTTATAAAATTTCTTTTCAAAAGTAAAACAAAATCATTAATTACAACAATCATACTTCCAGTAATAAGGCCCTTCTTAGCAAACAGTTGCATTTGAAGCAGTATTTTAATACAAAATTTGATTGCAGTTGTGATCTTAGGGTTTGATCCAAAGTCTGAGTCACTAAGGATTATACTTGAGTAAAGATGTCAATGAGAATGTTTTTCCACAGATGCTTTCATTGATTTCAGTTAAATGAAACACACTTCTCTTTCCTGTTTTTTTCACCGTACAGTTTCTTACACTGAAAAGATTCTTTAAAGTGGGGAAATCTGATGTACTGATTAAATCTTGTGCAAGTCATCTCTAATACAAGTAACACTTAGTAAAAGGCACTGTCTGGATAAACTGTGAGAGGGACAATGCCAGTGAAGCCAGGATTTTTGCCTTCTCCACTGATGTTCTGTGTGTTGTCTCTGTAACGCAGTGTGTGCGTTGTTTCACTGCTGTACATTAAGTAGACCCCTCACAACAGCCACAGAAGGGGAGCAGAGATAGTTTGGTTTTTGGTCAGTCTCTGTGTCTATCTAGCCATCCTAATCTATTCTGATCCCCTTCATCCCTGCTGAGGCAAGAATGCAAAAAATAACATGGATGTGCTTAGAGTACTCCTGCTGTATCTTCCAAATGCTACTAACACTGTTCTCTTTCATCAAATCTGCAAACAGCAAAACCTCTATAGATTTTCAGTTGAGAGAAAGAAATGTAAATGTTAAAAAAAAAAAAATCTGGACACTTCCTCCTTTTGCTGATGTGTATGTTAATTCTATCAATAACTCTGCATGTTGGTTCAATGAATAAGCTATTACTGTGTGTCTTAGAAATGCAGAAAACAGAGATTAGTGATTGCTGCAAATTGATATGTTTAGCATGTCCTTCACAGCACTTGACCTGACCTAGATCTGATCCTCATTTACAAGGCATAACAAAAATCTACTTAACAGATGCTCAGAGGATGCATTTTCATAGATTCTGAGTCTCACTGGTGTTAATTTGCTTACGTTGCTGAAAGCAGAGGGGAATATGTCTGAAATGAACCATGTGCAACCAAAAAGAAAAAAAAAAAAAGAATGAAAGAATGTGTTCATTTTGAGTCAATGAATCAATGAGCTGGTAGGCCTGCTAACTGTAATACTCAATACCTTTGCACTCACTGAGTAGCTCACCTGTGCAGTACATCAGTTCATGAGATAGAAAAGTAATTTTAAAAGTCAAGGAAGTAAGGGAAGATTTAAAAAGCCACAAAGCCTTATTATTTTTTTTTTCCACTGACATTCAAAGTGTGCAGCTTTCCCATTGTTCTGGTCAGCAAGGCTTGTGGGCATGAAGCACTGGGTTTGGTAAGGGAAGTGCATGGTTTAAATCTTGGAATAATGTCTGTGCACTTTTGCAATGTAAAAGGCATATCATCATTACCCAGCATCTCTGTCATGAACTAACAAAACCTTTAGAATCAATGGCTGATCTCAGCCTTGCTGGGTTTGTTCTATAACTAAGAAAACCATAATTGAATGTACTTTTTAGTTTTGTAGCCCTTCTTGCTGAATATAGCATGGAAAACCTGAAATAAGGGGATCCCTTCAGACATTCTTCAGCACAGTTATGACTCCCATAGGCTCATTGTGTGGATTTTCCTTCACATGGGAAATGCTGCTGGTTCTACTATGAGCATTAAGATTTTTGCTGTAATAGTTCAAAGATGGAATAGCTACAGCAGGGCCAGACCATCCACTGGTGTCAATTGTTATTGCTTCAGTGAGGCCCACAGGGCTATGCTGCATTGTGTCTGCTGAAGATCTGATCCATAAAGTGTCTTGGGAGTTACTTTTTCACTGTTCTCTAAATTACCAGAATACTGTTGCAAGAGGAAAAGTGTTTAGTAAGACAGCACAACATTTCGCTTTGGATGAAATGTTGAGAAAACAAAAACAAAATAAGGCACAAACAAAACCACGTGACAATATATAATAGGTGTCAGATTCTAAGGATAAAGCATCTTTTTAAAAATATTTAGAGAAGACATATTGAGGGGGAAAGAAGGGTGGATATTAAGAGCAGCAGATGGACAGCATGTACTACGTGGGACTCCAGCAGCTATCGAGTGAAATCAATCTGACTTTTGTTAAGTTCATGGCTGTTCACCACTGAATAGAGGAGAGAGAGGTGCAAAGATTATGGCCACCATATGTCTTAATCCAGAACAGAGACACTTTCTTATATCCAGCTTCCAGAATCAGCTGACCCGTGAACTCCCTGACTTGGTAGCTGCTTTCACCAGACTGCAGCATGGAGGCAGTCCAATAGACAGCTGTCCCACAAGCCTGAAAGCCTCAATTTTGTGAGTCTGTAAGATGAAGCTGCCCACAGATTCAGGCATTAATGCACAGACTAGGACTTCCAGATTTTTGGAATTTTTTAGCAAGCACCTGGAAGACCTGAGAATCCAGTCAGACACACATCACTTTTGCAACCTGCCACAACAGAGGGAGACAGGAAATCTATTTGAATTTGTTATCAGTGCATCCACCCTTCAGAGGCAAAGCTGGAGCTACAGATTCCTTTGAAGTGAGGCACTCAGTTTTGTATTAGCAACTGCAGAAACTGCAGAGAGCTTGTGATGTCCTCTCCCATCCTGTTTATTGCCCTACTCACACGGCAGTGTCAGGGGTGCTCCATCTTACCGTAGTAAGAGTTATATATAGAAGTTACATATAATGTCAGGACCAAAACTGAACATACATCTCACCAAAGGATAGCATAGATCCCCCAGGTAAGTAAGAAATGTTGAATGCATGAAGAAAGGTACTGGGGATGAGGAGAATGGGAAAGGATTCTTAAAATGGCAAATTTCTTCTTTAGCATATGTCAAGATCATAATAATTCCTGCTCTCTTTTCTTAGCTTAAACCCAGCTGAAAGCCATTGGTGTTCCAATGCTACATTGCAACCTACAGCCATCCAGGTTCTCATATCAGTACACCTGACTGCAGTAGCAAGAACATGATTTGATCATTTATAGCTATGTAGAACAACTGTGGATCAATGTGATATTTTCACCTTTTTGTGGTAGTTCCATCTTCTCTTTTATTCCATCAATACTTGGCCAATACTATTTTTTCTTACTGTATATAGCACTTGCATTGAATTTACTTGATACTGTGGTACATAATGGACCCTTTCAAGAGTTTGTATTTTATTCTGTGATTTCTAAACATTGCCTTTCCAGCATCCCTTTCACCAGTGAGTTAGGGCAAGACCAAATCCTCCAGGGCTGAGGACGAGCACTCAGATATTTTTTTCTCCTGCTTAACATTTTACTGAAGGCCAATATGTCCTGATCTCTGCAGAGATATTGAATTATGGTTTAATGGACTGCTGGAACATGAGAGTATTTTTTTCACACACACACACAGAAGTGTGAGGAATCACTTCACTCAAGGCAATGAACCTATTCCTGATTTATGTTGCTATGAAAAACAAATTCCCTTTTATCAGAATGACAACTACTACCAAGGAAGGAAGCTTTAGAATCAGCATGAAGGGAACCAAGAAACAGCAGATTTTAAGAGATTCTTCCCTCTATGGTTGGTAGTGTATAAACAGCGGTCTAGTGGTACACATGGAAGCTGACTAAACAGAAGGGTGGATTTAAGGCAATGATGCCATATGTGAAATGCCTGGATTGTTTCAACATTTAACACCAGGGGGGAAAAAAGTATTCCTGAAATGTTGATTTAGTACCAGACAAGACAAACTTGGCTCTACTGCTAGTCATTCAACTAGTCTTCATAATCCTGAAACTGTTATCTGAAGGGCTTATAATGTATTGAGATCATCGCTTTGGCACTCTCAAAACAAACTGCAAAATAAGAAAGAAATAATACCATAGGAAATTATCCAAGAAAATTAGCTGTCACAGACCAAGGAGGATTTGTTATTCGGAGGCTTAGATCCCAGTCATGCATCTGAGTCCTTTTAGTTGCTCTAGTGACACCAGACAAATGGCCAGTTCAGAGCAGTTCCTGGAAGCACAGCTGCCTCAATGTGATCTTCATCCAAATACAATGGGTAGATGGGTGGCAAAGCTTTTAATTTTGCTTTCTTTAGAAAAGCTGTGCTCAAGTCAGCGGTTGCTAGAAATGCAGCCTTGCATACCTGAAATGAAATGCCGGTTCCACACATCACTAAGTATGGTTTAACAGACTGGATGAGAGCTCTGATTGTCAGCTTACACTTGCACCAGTAACACTTACTGTTTATTTGTCTCTGACAAATTAATCCTCAAAACATTGACTAGTCCAAAACAAACCAAAACAAACTCCATCTTCTTGTGTTCTGACCAAGTGTTGCAGCCATAACATGGAGCAGTTACATCAAGGGCGATTTAGGTTCACAATAAATTTCATGTAAACTCAGGAAGGATATAAGAATTAAGCATTGTAATGACCACAGTTCTGTTGATGGGCGAAAAAAGTAATCCAGCCTACTTTTACCTTTCATATTGACATTAAGGAACTTCTATAGCTATGTCTGTCTCTAAAAATGAGGAGAAGATTAAACAGTGCCTAGTTTACCTGTAGGATCTATGGTGGTTTTAAATATGTGACTTGCTAACCAAAAGTCAATTTTTTCTTCTACTTTCATCCTGAACAAGCTGTAATAGTAAAGAGACTGAACCTAAACTGTCTATGTTGGCAGTGTCCTACTTTGAAGTCCCAGTAAATGTAGACTCTTGGGAGTAGCTGTACCATTAAACATGCTGGGAACAATGAGTACAGGTCATGTCCTATTTCCACTTCAATATTACATGTTGCAGCACAGCAAAAGAACAAGGGAGAAAAAGCATTTCTTTCACTATGTGCAGAACTTCTGCAGTATGTACACACAGCTTGTGTTTTGTTTGACAGCAAGATGTAGGACACCACCTCAACCTTCAAACCAGTGCCAGGTCATTGCAATTTCTCACGTTTCCTTTTTTTCTGCAGCTCCACAGTATAACACAGGGAAGTCTGATCTCCTACCACTCACTGCAGTAGGCGGTTCAGAAGTTACAAGTCTCAGAAATGTCAAACGTAATGAAAAATAAGGGAAACATACAGAAGAAACTTGTGCCTGTTTATTCCGCACAATGTGCACTATTCTTTTACTCATCAGTGACTGCTGTGTAAAGGTTTTCATTCTGTTTTCTCTGGTACTCTTGTACCAACAATGACCTACACTCCTTTAAAATAAAATCTTTTGCAGAGAAAGCAGGACTTGCCACATCTCAATACCTCAAGCAAACACAGCTTCCTACTTTTACAGATTTTGCTGTAAATTTCAGATTTGTTTTGCAGGTAAACTGAATGCCTAAAAACTTAAATACGTGATTTGCATCTTCTACCACTTAGCAGTATTTATTTGTTTGCTCAAGATGATTGCTTACTTTGTGTATCTCTTAAAGAGTTTTTCATAGCAATGTATTCTTACTCTTCTACAGTGAAACCTGTGTCCCTTAAAAATTGATGGTAATAATAACAACAATAACACCACTGACTCGTTTATGTTCTCATTTATTCTATATTTGAAAGATACTTAATTTCATCCAGCTTCATAGAATGAAATATATATCTGTGTTATAAATATTACCTTTGAGAGTCAAAAGAATTGTTCGTTTCTCCATCAAGGGCCAGCTTGAATAACCCAGGACCAAACCAATATTTTCTATTGAAGGCTACCATTCGTGTAACTGTAATTTTGCCCCATAAGCGCTCACAGAATTTTTGTGTAATGTCAAAGATCCATGAGTATGACTTGGGCTATCAATATTAGATTTTTGGATGCTATAGGACAAAAGTAGAATGCAATTCCACTTACCCTGTTGTGTATTCTGCTTTAGATGTGGAAGAGGGGTTGTAGGTTACATCTTTCTAGATGTTTAGGGAGGTGCCTCTTCCTTACCTACTTTTAAAATATATTTCCTTTTTTACAAAAAGCCCAGCTTTCAAAGCAGCAGGGAGAGAAAGAAAGGTACAGAGGACTTAGGATTTTAAAATGTATCATTATATGTGAGAAAACAAGCAGCTTGTGATTTTTCGGTTTCTGTTTCAGATCAAGAAGCCGGTTCTGTGTATTGCTGGAAGATGAGATTCATTGTTATCTTTTGCAGATACCATTCATTTCTGGCCTGGCTGTCTTGTGAAATAATGGGATTTGAACTTGTCACTATTCCAATGCTGATTGTTGCCCATCTTTGGTCCCATGCCAGGGTGATTTTATAGGAGAAGCCCTCATTTATGATGAGGCGAAGAAAAATTTTGGCAATTTTTATTTTTAAAACTGTAGTCATTGGCAGCACTCTAAAGTTTGAAATATTGTATTATAGTCATATTAGGATTGATGAATTACTGAGCAGAATGAAAGCGAGATATTTGAAGCTGTGTGGTGACTGCAGCTTATTGAACAAATCTCTGCGTGCATGTTTCTGAATAGCACACCAATGACAACTGACATGGAAGGCATTTAACAGTATCCTTCTATGTACAGGGACTTCATTATGAAAAAGATCATTCCCTAAAGCAGTGGTATGTGTGCAGGTCTTTAGCAAATATTTTTGGATCCCTTGAACTGGAAGGGAGAAAAATTGTTCCAGTCAGCCTGCTTCTTCTGGTGGGGTTTTGGAATAGCCTTGTGCTTTCCTGCACAGCCTTTCTGAGGCTTGGCTTTGGAAGTCAGGTATTGTCTGTGCAGATCAGAAGCACAGCTCCGGGTTCTGTGCTCTGCTTGTAGCTTGGAAGTGCACCTTTATGAGAGGACAGAGACCTATTTTTGAAGCATATATAGTTTAGTACTATTTTTTTTCAGCATGGAAAAACCATTGATGACTAAGTGTCAACAGAGAAAGAAAAATGTGACTTTTGAAGATAAAAGGGATGGAAAAATTGATTCTATAAATATCTTAATAGAAGTCTCATTCAATGACAGGTGTCGCTTAGCTAAAAAGTAAACTACATATAGTAAGTTATTACTTATTTCCTTCTCTTTGTATCCCCTGTTAAAAGAAAATAAAAACAGCATGCAAATGTCCATAATGATTGAAGTGGGCAGATGTAATGCTAAGGAAGTAAGAGGTCTTAGCTTTCCATCCAGTGCTATCCCATTGTCCTATGCATACGGCATACGCTGTGTGAGATGTCAAAGATCATTATGTCATCTGCTGCATAAATTGCACATCCAAGGAGGGTGGAGGAAAAGCAGTCATGTCACTGGAAAATGCTAATCTGATAATAGTTTATGCAGCATTATTAGTGTCCTCCCCAGAGGACCCAAGAACTACTAGCTAGCTTTGTACGGTTATGAGTTATTCTAGGAATTAAACACAGCTGGTTGTGGGATAAGGTTTGCAAAGAGCTGAAGTTCCAGACAACAAACAAAAGAAAAGGTAGCATTTCCTTTTGCATCTGAAAGGGGAATTTTGGGAAGTAGAATGTAATTACTGTAATGGAATGACTGAGCACAAAGAGCTATGTGCTTTCTATGTTAGTTTATTTTAACTTAAAGCCAAAAAAGGAGATGGGGGGAGAAGGTGCAGCCTGGAAAAAGAAGCACTCTGTGTGTCTGTACAGCATACCACCCTTACTGTTCTGAATGCAACTATTTCTAAAACACATCATTTTGTAGAAGGTGAGGTGCAGAAACATTACAATCATAATCATATAGTACATTTGTTCACTGTACATCAGCTCCAACTGGTCAGACGCAAAGGAATTCCCTTGTAAAGCCATCAAAGAGAAGGAAAACACTAAACAAACCATTCCTTCATATTATGTTTTACAAAATAGTGATGACTGGAAAACTGTAAGCACAAAAAAGACTGACAAGATCAAAACATAGGAATATTTGATACAGATGATGAGGTTTGGTGGCAATATAATGCAGGATTAGAACAGGATTCTTTTGCTACAGAGGAGATGACCAGTCAGACTAATGGCATGTCACTTGTCTGCTTGAAAGTGGAGGGTTGATTTGCTTTTGGTGTTGTGATAGGAATATTTAAAGATTATTGCTGACAGAAAAGGACTTAATCTTCCCCAAAGCAACAGGATTAGCAACTCGAGTGGAAGCAACAGTGAATAACTTACAAGACTTGCATGTAGACTCAATCCAGAGAGCACAAAGCCATCTGAAAGCAATCAGGCTCAGGAAAGGTATTTCTGAAATAAAGGAACTTACTTATGCTTGTTTGTAAACTTGAAGTTGTCCAGAATTATAACAATCGTAGCCTGAATAAACAAGGGCACTTACCAAATTCCACCCAAAATCCAGGATGTGAGTCCCCAAAACACTAAAAAAAAACCAAGAAAAGGGAAAATAAAGCAGATCTTCTATAAATAATATACATGTACACATATGCGTATACATACACACACACATATACATGAAATATATATTTCCTGTTATTCTGCACAAGCTGCTGTGCTCTAGACATGGTTCTTGTATGGGCCTCTCCCTAGCACCAGGTAAAAGGGTCTTTGAGCCTCTCTAATTACTAGGAAACCTTAAGAAAATCTGCAGATGGCCTGAGTCAAGGGCAGCTGACCAAGCTTGCTGTGGCCAGGATGAGGTCTAGTCAAACTCCTGAGAGCAGGAGTAGTTCTCTCTGCTTCCTGAATAAAGGTCAAGAGTTGGGGGTATTGAGTCACCAGTGCAACTTCCTGAATAAGCTTTGCTTTTATTGCCTTTGGTTCAATCAGACAAAAATGTCTATGGTACCTATGATTAATCTCACGCCCAGTGTAGGGTCAAAATTAAGTGCAGCAAGTTGTAAACTGTCAGCATATAAGACTGGAGGGAGTCAGGAAGGCATTTACCTCTCTAAAGGTCTGAAAGGGCTACTTGAAATGTAATGGCTTGCCCTATGAAATGTTGTCACCACCTGGATATTCCTGGAGAACAATGGAAAATCTGTTGAAGGTTATCTTTCAACGCTGTTGTAGAGAGAATTGACAACGTTCCCAGAAGAGGCAGAGGTAATGTTGAACATCTGTCTACTCTGAAAAAGATATTTCCAAGATTGGAGACAGTGGGGCTTAAATAAACTTTGTATTTATGAAACTGTGTATTTGATTGTCACAGTAGATGGAGAATATAACCTGCAGGAAGGGTCACAGCAATTAAATGGAACTCAGCTCCCTGTTACCTTATTGAAAAATGAGGATACTGAAGTTTTATATCGTGGTTTCACAAAAGAATAGGTCTTTTTATCAGTCTTTGAAGAATGACACTGCAGAGTTTTGAAGAGAGAGATAAGGCAGAGTTTTTCAAGAGTCTTTAACAGTGGCTTAAGGTTTTTAAAATCTGTGGTTGCATCAGCCTAAGCAAAGAAATTCATCTGTTACAGAGACTGTCAATGTATGGCATGGGGAAGTTTTATCATATAGCCTGAGAAATTTTGGAAAGGAATCAAATGGATGAATCTTCAGACTAAAAATTTCTGGGAATGAGATTACTTCCATCTGATGGAACAAAGCAAAAAGTATTCCACTGAGCGTTGGATGAGAACTTTTGATTTGTGTAATAGGTAAGAATTTCAGTTGTATCATTGAGTGTTTTTTAACACGTGTTTATGAAATATGCAAAGTTTAGTATCAGTGTTTCAGTGCAGCTGCATTCAGTTTTTTGCCAGTACAAAAATAATTAAAACAAAAAACCAAAAAGCATACTGTGACATTTCCAAGAGAAAATGTCTCTTATGAAACACTTTCACTTGTTAGTAGTAACACCCTCTCAAGTAGGGATGGATTAAATATGATTCTGGACATAACAGAGGAGACTGTATACAGGGAAGTATACATGGAGTGTACATCTCTGTGTGAGAATTAGACCAAAATCTTTGCTGAACAGCATAGGACTCATATCTCACACTGATATTTTTTGCACAAAATCTTTGGCTTAGAGGTATGAATCAACAGGGAGAAGGACTCAGGAATGATAGAACAAGAAGTACACTGGAAAGAAATTGGCACACTTCATGTTTCCCTAGCATGCCAATAGACTTATGAGCCTCATGAACCCAGTTCAGAAGCTTGTGCATTGCTAGGAAGAAGTTAACAGCTTTGATTTTAATCCTTATAGAACAACAGGGAAAATGTTAGAAGACGTTGTGTTCTGAAATCAGAGCTATAGCCATTATCTGGAAGATAATTGGGCCTGAAGACTCTTACAGAATTATCAATTTCCTTCCATTCACTTACGGTGATACTACCTTGAACTGACTCCATGTAAAGTAAAATCCATTTCTTCTTGGTCAGTTAACTCATAAGATTGCTCCAAACAGTTCATTCAAAGGAACAGTGAGACACCTAAATCCAGAGTGGGCTTGGGTAGAACTGACAGTCTGAGGGAGTAAAGCTGAAGAAGGATGGCAGGAAAGTCAGAAAATAACATATTTTTAAAATGTCAGCTGTGAAACAAGAGAGAGGCATATTTTTCCTTTACTGCTGCTAGAGAGAGGCTCCGCCGATTTATGGACCTAATGCAAGTTATTTAGTTGAAAGCTGGTATTAAAATTGAAAATTAAGAGAGAAGTACAATAACATGGAGTTAAAGAAGTTACTTACACTATTGCCTGCATGGTCACCACCTGTTTCTCTCCATGGGAGGACTTTCCCCTGTGCAGTTTATGACAGGATTAAAATAGAACACTTTCTTGCATGACCGTGAGTACAGTTTGTTTTAGTTGCAATGATCCATCCATTGGCACGACCATGGTTCTGGTTTTTGAGTACCTGTGCTGTTGATTCTGGCTTGTAGAGATTAAAACTCTTTTCATTACATGTAATCAGACTCTCTTCCATGCACATGCCACGGAAAAATACCTCAGTCTTGCCTACTTGTTTAGATTAAGTTAATCTTCAGATCTGAGGTCAAGAGAACTTGGCAGGGATTTTAGCTAGTGTCATTGTTATTTTTTGACTGCAATATGAGGACCAGTCTTGTCCTAGGATCATTTTGAAGTTTAAGATAACAAGTTTCCTGCTATTTCAAGAATCTTAAGTATTATTTGTGAGGCCTATGGTCTTGATTTGTGTTGTTTCTGTAAGTTTTCTATGGAGTGGTGAGAACAAATTTCTAGAGAGCAGGATAAAAAGCAGTGGTTCTTTCAGGCCTGCCTGAATGAAACACTTATTGCCCAGACCTTTGTCATTGTGGAGTGCAAGACTTGATGACTGATTCACTTCAACATCTGTTTCTTATATGCATGACATGAGACTAATTTTGTAAATTTTGGGGAGTGAGGTGCTGCTCAGTGTAAACAGAATAATTTTACTGAGTAGTATTATCCTGCCTCCATATTTTCAGATGCACTGGGTAGATTGATACCTGGATGTAAAGGTGCCACTGTTTTTTGGGATGGTCTGTTAAAATGCCAACTTCCCACAATAGAAAGTTGTGGGGTTTTTGCTATTCTAAAGAAAAACAGAAAAAACCCTCCCCACATATTTATAGCTACATGTTTACTATTCACTCCCTATACTGAAAGGTTTTAAAATCCTCTGTAAGTCATGAAATACCACTTGACTAATCAAAAGTCCTTGGAGAACATTCTTATAGATTTTCCCTCTCTCTAGACTGCCTTAGTTGACTAGTGCCTTCCACAGAGGATTTTATTTTCTGCTTATTTGTTCAGACTATTATTGAACAATGAAGGTAATCTAAAATTCATCAGAATATTATTAGTGGATTACAGATTATTTTTCCTGTGCTGACAATATGGTACCTATTTGATTGAACCCTAGCTGAATGGGAACAATGCAGTCAAGCGGCCCTCAGTCACTGTACATTTTAAATAAAGTGTACTTACAGCTCATCCCTTTTTTGTTCTGACTACTTCTCCCTATTGCTGCACTCTTTGCTCTGTGCTTAGCTTGAACATGGACACTTCCCAGTAAATATAGCTTAGACTTAGCTGGCTATTGAGGAGACGTGAGTGGCTTGTGAATGAGGAGTTCAACTGCATTAAAAAAAAAAAAAAAAAATCAATCAATTTCAAGACTTTGATGTGAAAACCATTAGAATCAATAGAAATACTTTCCTGAAATTGAATGGAATTTGAACAAGTATCTGTAATGATTTTCATATCTAGGGTGCTTCCATTCCAGAAACTTAGTCAAGCACTTAAAAAAAAAAGTGTTGTCCATGTAGTTACTGTTCCTTCTTGCAACCTCTTGATGAACTTAGTCTCCAGTTTTCTAAACCCTTGCACTACAAGTAATGTATTATCTGACAGTACCGTGATTGATACCCACTGCCTTTTGTGCATCAAGGTTCATCTAGCCACTTTCCTGTTAACAGCATGGGAGAAAGAGATTTGCTGTACATTCTTGAATGTAGTCAAGAGCCGCAAATCACGTCCATATGCCTTTCTGACTTAAGAATCTGCAAAAAGTCTTCATCATCTCCTTGCAAATTTTGGGACAAAATCAGAGAGTTCTGGACAGCTCATGCTGTGATCTGGCTTGTTTCCCTGCTGAAAAAAATTCAGTTGTTAGAGTTAGTGGCCCAGTTTAAATTGTTTACTCCCTCAGTGTGCATGCCCACAATGACCACACATATTGATGTGAGCAAAGCCAAGAAGCTAAAAGTAAAGCGTCTCCAATCAGCATTTACATCAATGGATTTTCTGGTGGATTATTAACTAGTTTGCCATGGAACAATGCCTCCAAGAGTGGCTTCTGCCTGGCTCCGTTTACTCCTGGCTAGACATATCCCCTGAAATTATGTGAAGCCCTGGACCATGCTGTGTTCACCCGAAAGAGAATCCACAAGCTCAGAGGGAAGAAGATTATTATGATGTGAGAGCTCCACTCCTCATCTGTGCTTGTTGGACACATTTGGCAAGGATTATCACCAACTGACCTCCCCCATGCTGAGCAGCTGGAGGAGTGATGTCACCCCATTTTGTAAAGGAAAAGATGAGTCAGTCTGTTCTTACTGCAATTCTTAATGCTGTTGATATTTTCTTCCCTGAAGAACAGATAGTACCCGGTAGGTTCTGGTAAAGCCATAAGCAGGCAAGTATATCCTTGCTTGAAAATAAAAACTCTTACAGCATTGGTGGTTTTGTTCCCCTTTGATCTGCAAAAAATTGCTGAGGTATGTCACCTGCTGTGGCTATCTAGGTAATTAAATGCTGTCTTCACTTCCATTTCCATAGCAATTGTATACTTTGCCGTTACTTGTTTGAATTCTGTGTTTGACCAACAGTGAGGAACAAAACATTGTATGCGATTATGTATTTGGACTTTCCCTCTTTCATCCTTTACAAAGATGGCCAATCTGTAAACTACAAGTTCTTGGAAAATATAAACCAAAAAAAAAGCCAACAAATACTTAGTCCCTAGCTGGAATTAGTGCTGGCAAAACCATAAACTTTTCTAAGTAGGAGAATGATTTTTCTCTCCAAAGTTCTCACCAAATACAAGTGTCCAAATCTAGAAGCCTCAAAGCCAAAGTGAAAACTGAAATTCTAGTGTATAGGAATAGTAGTTTTCTTTGCCCTCTCTTGCACCTCACAGATTCTGAAGTTCTTTTTAAAATGAAGTTTTGTTATTCTTAGAAAACTAAAGAGCAGTTTTGACCATGTGATGCTTATTTCACACTTCTGAGCTGGCATTAGAAATGTTGTGACTGAAATACTGAAAGCTGTGCTAGGGAATAATGACATATGCACATTTATTTATTTTTAAATAGGTAGGGTTGGAAAGAAATAGTGATATATCTTTAATAAACCATGAGAAAAGTGCAGCTAGATAGCTGGCTGTTTATTTGTTCCTTGAGAAAAGTGCAGGTAGATAGCTGGATGATGAAATAGCAAGATAATAATCAGGAAATGGTTGCAAGAATGCTGCTTTTCTGTACCTCTTCCCTCTGGCCCCAACCTCCAAGCTGTTAATAAAAAAAATAATATCAAACTACTGCATTTTCTTCAGAAAACTGTGTGTTTTGGGCCCTAGTGACAAAAACATCCTTACCTAATATTTCTCTTCAACATTAATTTTCTGAATTTGCCAAAATACCTGCTGCACACAAAAAAAATTATTGTTCTTTTCTGTTGATGTTGCTTCCCAGAAAATAAAACTCCTTTCTGTTGATGCCTGTATCCAAATACTGTACTTTTAATAGGGGGTGGGGAGTGGTAATAGAGGGTAATGGCAGAATTTTTTATATAAACCATAATAAATTGGGCAGCTCATTTTAGAGAGATCTGTTGCTGCGTTAAGAATGTGTTTCTCAAATCTCCTGTGTGCAACACCATCTGTTTCTAAAGAGTAATATACCTGTCTAGCCTCAAGCTATTTCACCAATGACTCAGGCAATCGAATGAAGCATCCAACAGCTAGATAAAGATAGCACTGCTGTCTTCTTTAACCAGAGGAGCAATTTAAGCTTCCAAATCTCAGGAAAGCACGAATTTCTTCATGGAAGGTATACAGTAACACCACAGTGTTTTGTCGGTACATATGAGGCTTGAAAATGAGAGCAGCTTCTGGACTCTAAAGCCACTGGCCAGTGGTCAGGCAATGTCATTAGATGCAGCAGAAAATATTTCTTAGAGGTCAAAAATCTTTGTTTTATATAAACATCACTGGTTAAATTAAGGTATCATAAATAGGGATCAAAGGATATAAAAATGACTCTCTTCCAAGAGGCTGTTACAAAATATTACTTTCAAGGTTAAATTTACCCCAGCAGAGGGTTTACAGAGGTCAACTACTTAAACCCTGACCCTAAAAGCCATGTCTTAGACCTTATGAGGTCTAAAGTTTTGTGGATGAGATTTGCATTAGCAACATTTCACACATGGCATATTTAAATCAATGAAAATATCACTGAATTAAATGCAGTATCCCAAACTGAATGAAAGAACAGAATTCAGCCTTGTTTAACTGATGATAGAGTTGCTTGTGTGTTTGAATTATCTGTACTTTATGTTATGTGAAGTAGCCAGGAAAACACATTGTTTGCTGGTCCTATTTTAAAGGGAGGATTGTAATATGTTGACATCAGATAGAACTGATATGATTCTTATTTCTGCTACTTCTACAACTGCTCTATTATCAGTTTTTTTGATGCTGTTCACAAAATCTAACCTTTTTGCATCACAACCTCTGCGAGTGTTTGTCCTAAGCAATGAACTATTTATGTAACAGCTGGACAGCATCTGGATACAAAGTGGTGTTGAGAGAAAGTACCAGTTATCTTCAGGAGGTCCTGAGCAGTGTGGTATGAACTGTATCCAAACTGCTTATTCACTCTTGTTTTAAACAGACATCATGAAAGGCCCTTGTAGAGATAAAAGCAGAAGTTTAAGGGAGGAAAATAAATTGTCTTTGCTTTGTTTATGAGGAACTTGCTCCATGCATAAAAAGTGCACGAGGAGGCAGGCCAGAAAATGTGATATAAAGCACTATTTCCTGACATAATTGGCATAGTGCATATCCATTTCTTTTCAAGTGCAAGGTATTGAGACATTATTGAAGTAAAGGTTGAGACATTACTTAAGGAAAAAAATGCTTTTCCTTCCCCAACTAGATATGAATTATTTTGAACTGCATTATTAGAAGTAGTAGGTCCAGTGAGATACTCTTTGTAAACTGGAGGCTGATAATTTAAAGTAGACAATGAAATACACATTTGTTGACTCATTTGCCTTCAGAAGCAATTATCCATCTTAAATGGTCAAGAAGTCAAAACTGTGTTTAAGGACCTCTGCTCTGTGTGGAGTGATTGGCGTGGTTTATAATGATGTTGAATGACAGAACTGATATTTATTTCATTCTGTACTGACTGAATTGTATTTCCTTTTTATAATCAGATGCTTGTTTCCTTGCTCCTAATGCAGTCTGATAATGCAATAGTGAACATAAAATCAATAGCCCCCGTCTCAAAACAGTGTAGATCTTCTCTCCTGTACTTTGGTCTCCAGATTGAAGCATCAACAAGTTAACCTATAAGCATGTCATAAAATCTGTGCCCCTTGCACAGTCATCAAATAACTCAGTGACTAAGGACCACTGTTTAAATCTTGTGTGCCTCTTCCACTGATCTCACTTAGGAGAGCCTTGAATACTACTGAGTATTTGAGAAGTATTTTGTTCTCCACCTGTAGAGGGTGCTTCATAAAGGCAAATTAGGAAGAATTTTACGTGCAGTTTGGCCCTCATCGTCTGTAGTTCTCAGCTTCAGAGAAGTGATATGATGCCTGAGATGGGGAAAAGGTCTCCCTTTGTCCACAGCGTGTCCCCATGACCATGGCATATGTAGGTGAAGGAAGTGAGGGCCAAACCACATGGATTCTCACCAGCCCCTCCACCAACATCTAGCTCTCTCCATCAGCTGGCATTTCTCATGTGCACTGATAGAGTAATGTAGTTAATCTGAGGTAAGATACCGCCAAAGGACTCGTATTTCTCTTTCTTCTGTACGAGTCAGGTTGTGGGAACCAGATTTGGGATATAAGATCTTAGGATATTCCATATAAATTAGCACAAGCTTTAAAATTGGCTTTGGTATAAAAATGCCCCAAAAAGTCATGCTCTGCTTGTACATTATTGAGCCTGGAACTGTGAATGTGTGACTAAAATCAACTGAAAAAAATTCTGCACTGAATTTCAGTAGGATTTGAATCTAAGATTTTTTGGGCCAAAAAGTAAAAATGAAAAATACAAAATCCAATGAGCCTTCAATCAAATGATAGGGTGTTTTTTAACAGCATCATAATAAATACAACCTATTCTACAAATGCATTTTAGAAGCATTACAGAGGCCTTGGCAGTGACAATACACATCTCGGCAGAGGGCGAGAGGAAAATTACAACTTCATGGAGTCAGTTTACTAGAGCTCTGCGATATCAAACCTTTGATTTAGAGCTTATGATATATAGGGCTTAAGTAAGCTTGTTGGGAACAGCTATAGTGGAGAATAAGCTGTTTCATAAATCTATGCACTGTACAATCTATGTACTGTATTGCAAATCAAAACAGTATTGAAGCAAAGTGCATTGATTGTCCCTGAGCCACTACCAGCTTTAATAATAGAATTGCTGCAGATGCATGTTTGAAGTGGCTTTTTTTAAAGCCCGTGTTTTATTTACAGCACAGATGAAAACTATTCTGCAGTAATAAGCTTCCCCTTCTCAACAGCGTGTATGTGTTTGTTGATGCTGGTTACCCCCCGATTCCTGATTTTGAAAGAGACTTTGTCTTGATTCATTGGGCAATTTATGCACCATTTACATGCGGTTCCCCAAGTGTTATTTGAAGTAATTGAGTACATATTTTTATGATCTATAAAACAGTCCTTTAAATTTGTACACATGAGAAAACTCTTTATGATGAACCAAAGAGTAACCATCCAAGTACAAATAGCATGTAAAAATCAGGGGCAAAATTTTCCCACAGCACTTCAAGTGCTTAAAACTTCATAGTAATTCTTTCTTTATTGCAGTTATTTACTTTGCATACGATACTTTTCATGTGTAACATTCTAAGTATTTTATCAGCAAAAGTAGCTACTGTTTTCCCTTCCCACCCACTCCTGTTCACCTTGGAGAAAGCAGAAAAGTAGAGGAAGATTAAGCAATTTTCTGAGGCAGTGTAGAACATCTGCCATGAGGATGGAAATAAAATCATGAACGAGCAGTGCTGAACCTACCTCTTCAGTCACAAGACTGGCAAGAAGCCTATGTCCTCTGAAGGGGCAGTGTGGAGCGGTGCCACTGGTGAGGAGGCTGTTGGGAGTGTCAAAGAAGCAGTTTCAATGTCTGCACAAGCTCCCCAAAAGGGAAAATATAACCACACAGCTTTGCTAATTATTTTGAGAAGGCATGACCTGGTCATATTAAAGGTCTGTCTATGACAAGGAAACAAAAGTAATTGTGTAAAAAAAAGAAAAATTTAAACTCGACACTCATTACCTTTTTCAGTTCAAATTCTCATCATTAGAGGTTGCTGTCAATGCATTTCATTAAATATTGGAGTGGTTCTCTGCATCACAATTTTCTGTACTTGTTTGACTCTTCTGAAGAATTTCCACCACTACATAACTCTCATGGTTTCTTTGCCAATCGTACTGATAAGCTTTCATGTGCTGTTTTTTCTCTTTGCTGACTTTATTATTATTTCAAATTGCTAACCCTGTACTTATTTAGTTAAGAAATACAAGCGTAATATTCTTTGGGAAGAAACTAATTATAAATCTACACCTCTTTACCAGTAATATTTCATGCAAATAAAATTATATAGATGCATAAAGAAAAATGTGGGTGTGAATCCATATAGGGAAGGAAAAGCAATATGTGTTCCATTATTGATTTTTTTTATTGCCTTTGTTTCCTCAGAAATACAGCTACCTGATGTTATAACATAAAGAAACTCTTTCTAAAACCTGACTTTTTTTCCCCCTCAGAGCCTCACTTTAATAACTTGGCAATATTTTATGATACTTATTCACTTGTGATTCTTGACAAAAAACATCATCCCTCCAATATATTTTATTAATATTGCCTTTTCCAAGAAAACTTGGGAAGCTAATGTTATATATATAGTCAAGAACTAGTTTAGGACCTGCTGTGTTTTTTTACAAATGGGAGGAAATGGCAGAGCTTTAAAAAGAAGAAATTAACCTGCTTCTAGAAAGACGCTTGTTTTGAAGAAACCCAGCTGGCTCCAGGAAAGAAAGCCATAGCAGGTTTTTAAATTTCCTGTTATCTATCCATCTGCTTTCTGTGCCAAATGTGGATGACATTATGAATAAAAACATTGAATAAAGACTGAGTGAAGACCTGCTAGTATGCTTCCTACTCAGATATTCAGGACTAGAAACATAGTGTAGGAGCTTAGAAGAAGACTGCATTAATTAGTAATCTTGTTACCTTCAGGTGATCAGACGTGGATAATCAGGATGATATCACTTGATCAGAATGCTTAAGGCCAAATATTTATGTAAATCATCAATGGACTTATTCTTCACTGATTTATTACACCATTGTTACCTTATAATCTGCATGGAAGAGCAACTCTAAGAAATCTTTGCATCTTAGTAAGCACATATGTTTTGCATTTTTGTTTTTACGGTGAGATTTTAACACATGTTAATTTAAAATAAGTGTTTCAGATGTCCTTATGAAAAGAAAGAAAAGTTTTCCACACCGAGAAGACATACAAATTAGAATCCTACTGCATACCCAACATTAAATGAAAGGACAATAGCTAAACTGAAGTCCAGGCCAAAATTAGCATTTCATGCTTGAAGTGTATGAAATATTTTTAACAATTTTCAAATTCAATAAATTGCTCAAGACCACAAAAATTACTTAAATCCATCATGGAGGGGAATAATGTTTTGGAATCAGTAATGATTTACCTCTATTACATTAATTAGGCAAGCTGCAGTTTTTTCATTATCAGAAGAATATGCAAATTACACAACTAACCTGAACTATGAACACGTACTTTTGTGCACTTATCTGTGTCCTATGTGTGTGGGACAATAACTGTGGGTTTAAAAGGAACAATGTTTCTCCATCGCATGGCATGTTCTGCATCTGTGAATTTTGAAAGGGCAAACCCCCCAACTATCTGTATTTGCCTAGAATATAAGAAGGAGAAGATTAACACCCGATATCTGTGAGAATGAAAAGCACCCTAATTATTCTGTTATGCTATGGGATGCTGACAGGGCTTTTGTGCATGAAAAAGCATCAGATAAAACCCCCTAATATTCCCTAGGGGATTTCTCTCACATAATGTTACTGTAAATTGTTTGATAATCCTAATCTTTTTCAATCTTTTCTAAGGTCCCTGTGTAAACCTGGCCAGAAAACTGCTCCCAGACAGGAGTTACCCACCTTTCACTGTCAAAATGGGTGGAAGCTCAGTAGTATCTCTTCAGATTCCAGTGCTATTCAATATTTTTCTTAATGGCACAAGTGAAGAAATAGAGTATGTGAGTATGCTTCTCACAGGTGCTGCTGACACCATCCTAGGAAACCCGTCAAAATTTTCTAAAGGGTTTACTTCCAAAAGTATCTTTACAAATAGGAGATGTGATCTGAAAACAAAATAATGCTATTTCTGTAAGTGCATGATATTGCATTTAGATAGAAATAACCAACTGAACAGGAATGGGATGGAAAACATACAGATGTTGTAATAACGTTCTGGTAGTTATACCTGATCATAGAGTAAATATGAATTTTCAATGTTACCCCATTGTAAACATGATAAATGACATGCAGTGATCAGTATAACAGAGTTTAACCTGCAAAACCTGTGAGTTAGTAACTCTGATCAGACCTGGTGTAAGTCATGAAGTTCTTCAGTCAATAATTTACAGTCTCATTCTTCATGTCTGCATTTGCATGATGAGCTAAGACTAGAAGGGCTTGCTTTATGATATATTCGAGCATGTCAAGGCTGCTGACATACCTTCTCTCACAGTCACACACATAATTAGATTTTTTTTTCTTATTTGCAATGTCATCATGGCATGAAATTGCTTTATTTCTTGAACTGCCTCATTTATTTTCATTTCAAAAGAATATTAAACATGCTTGCTAATCAATAGCAGTAGTTAGTTCAGACAAGGGTGAACTAGGAGAATTGTTTAAAACACTGATGTCAAGTTATTGAGATGTGCTGGATTGTAAGTCTCTGACTTGCAAGGCTGCATGCAGATTCATTCCGTGTCCAGAAAAGTCATCTTGTGCAACTCAGCGGCCACAGATCAAGCTGTAGTGCTCAGACCGACTACCTGAAATAACAACAAGGATTAGTATTCCAGTAGTTTCCAATGAACAAAGTTTGCAAGAGAATAAGGTTGATAAACTCCATTTATTTTTAAAAAGTACTGATACGATCAAGTTCAGTATTGTGATTAAATAGCATCACATTTGGTGAATATTTTGTCTAATGAGAACAAGAACAGAGTGGATTGTTTTGCTTTACCTCATTTTTACAGATTAGCTTCATTTCAAATTCCCAGTTTAAATTGGCTTTGTTTTTTTGGTTTGATTTGATGCTGTAAATTTTGTTATCAGGTGTGTTTATTCCTTGGTGTACCCATGTTGTTTGACACTTGGCTTAGCTCAGTCAGTTGCAGATGTATTTTAACTTTCCAGGGTTTGATTGCTGATACAGTGCCTCTTCATATGGTGCCTGTGCCTCATCCAGGAGGAGAGTATATTGCATTTTTCATGGGTGAAACAGATGATAATAGCTCTTGAACTTCTGTCTCCATCTGCTAGCACAGGAGACTGTGGGTCTGTGCCACTGTTGTTTTAAGAGATAGCCATCAGGCCTTGAATCTAACTCATTACCACAAGGCCTTGGTTTGTTCTCCAACATCCAAATGGACTGGAAAACACAGTTTATATAAGTTGAGCTCCACTCTGCCAAAAAGAAAAATGAATTAAAAAGAGCCCCATCTTACACAGTTGTACTTCTTCAAGTACCAGTATCTTTGACTTAAAAAAAGATTTAAGACCTGAATTAGTTGTATTGGAATATCACAGCAGATGGTTGCTCACAAGCATGTTCTTTGTATGGGACATTCTAGAAAGAGAAAAATAAGCAGGTTTCCTTCTCCCACAAGCTTATTCAGTAAAGGAACTATTGTGGAAATTCTGCAAAATGAACCCTAATAACAGAAAAGTGTCGTTTTTCTATAGACAAATAATTGATCTGAAAAGGATCATAAAGCTCAGTTGGCTATTTCAAGTTCAGGAAGTAATGATACTTGTGGGGAACAGGAGTTTAGGGCATCTTCCTTTAGTCTAACAGTACATTCAATTGCTTTTCTCGAGTCTAGATACACAACTTACTAAGGGACTGTGCTTGATTATTTTTATATCTGGAGAGGATGTATTTACTCATCCCTATTCCCAAGTAGAGATAAAAATCTTGGTCCCTTCACCTCTACTGGACTTCATTTGGCCACATAAACTGGGAAGAGATTAGGCAGTGCCCCAACCCATTATGCATTTCATCAGCAACTCTCACAAAGCCATGCCACTCCCTGGTAGGGACAGGTAGTCATTCTCCTGGATTTTGGACCCTTTCCACTGCAGAGCTAGAAGCATTGCAACAATTTTGTGATCTGTGTAGGTACAGAAAACCATCCCAGAGTAGTTATGCCATAGGGTCCTACAAAACAATCATGGCAAACACGCGCTATAAAGTGTTAGCTCATGAGACAAGCAAGCAGGCAGGAAGTTCAGCAGAGTTAATTTTCCCACTAACGCTGCCTTTCATGATTTTATTAACATAGTTCAAAAACTTCGCAGATTTTTCACTTTTTTCACATCAGGAGTCATAAGAGCCCACAACTGAACATGTACTTATTGGATGTACAAAGAAGTACATGTTGACATGAGGCATTTCTCTGTGTAGAAGACTTCACTTTCTACCTAGCTTCTCCCTACTCAACTTCACATGACTGAGCTTCTCTCAGCCATGAGATCCACTGCAGCACCTCTTTCACCAAAATGCAGAAGGCAGTCTTCTGCTGTGTCAGGAGCTGCAGGCACACCGATCTGGCATGTAAGAGCTGCTGAGTGACAGCCAGGGAACAGATAATCAATGATGTGCAAGTTGTGAGAGCTGGATCAAGAGCAGAAGACTTAAACACAGCACTGGCAGTGGAAGCAGTATGTGGCTCTTTACAGTTGCCTGTTTGAGAAGCAGCACAGCTTCACTAAATCCTCAGCAAACTTAATTTTATCCTCCTGCATTTTAATGAAGTCATAGAACAGATTCTTTGCTAAACAAAGAACCAAGACGTCCCTCAGGTAGTAACAGCATGACGTTACTGAGACATCCCTGATGCAAATGGTGCAACCTGCTGTCTCCACAATCCCTGAAGCATCCAGTGGTAGACATGCTGGCATTCATAAACCTCAGATGTAGGAGTGCCAGGCTTTTATCAGAACAGAAATAATTCTGTTGCCCTGAAGCTGAACCCATTATCTGTGCTGGTTCAAGACAGCATCTATGCTTAAAGGCAGCACCAGGTAAAAATACCATGGATGCTGTCAAGACAGAAGCAATAAGTCACCTTCCCTTTTGGATTGGAGGGAGGTTTGTCATCTTGGGCTGTGATCTAAGAATTAGCTGCCACTACTGCTTCAAAGTGCAAGAGATAATAGCTTTTTCTAGAACAGAATCTTGTTTTTACTGATTCCCATCCTTCTTCCTTAGCTGGTTCTCACCCATCTCTCTTCCTTACTGCTTGTCATATATTTGGGCTTTCTCTTCAGTGAGGGTGGGGCCATTCCCTCCAAGCACATACTGCTCTTCAGAGACTGAGAAGCAGCTTTCACCTATCATAGATTCATAGAATCCGAATGGTTTGGGCTGAAATGAACCTTAAAGATCATCTCTTCCAACTCGTCTGCCACGAGCAGGGACATCTTCCACTACACCAGGTTGCTCAGAGCTTCATTCAGCCTGGCCTTGAACACTTTCAGGGATGAAGCATCCACAACTTCTCTGTGCAACCTGTTCCAGTGTCTCACCACCCCTGCAGTACAGAATTTCTTCCTAGTATTTTATCTACCTCTTTCAATTTAAAGCTATTTACTCCTCATCCTGTTACTACATGCCTTTGTAGTAGCTTTCTTGTAGGCTCTCTTTAGGTACTGGAAGCCTGCTATCAGAAGCCTTATCTTCCCCAGGCTGAACAACCCCAACTTTTTCATCCTGTCTTTGTAGGAGAGTAGTTGACTTCTTAAGAAATGCATCTGGTGTGACATCCCTTCTATCAGGAAGAAGCCAAGGATGTGGCTCAAAGGGATTCTCATTCACTAAGCTTTCTTTATGAAATGTAGAGAGTTGGAAAAATTTGAGTGAAAAGTACATACTGCCTGTGTTTTGCATTGAGATTTCACTTCTGATGTTGGGAAGAGTTAGAAGATTGGGATATTTTTGGTTTTTCTCAGAAGAAAATCCCAACTTTTCTTGTCCAACAAGATACAATTTGAAAATTCCAATTTTGTCTCTGAGTTTAGGAAAATACTTCTTGGTTCTAGAAATGAACCAAAGCCCCACCATTCATTCAGTCAGCCTTACTAACAATGTCCTTAATGATCTCCAGCAGCAGGGCAAATTGGCTTTCAGAAGTGTTTCAAAATTTAAAAAGCATGTTGTACATTCCCTAAAGATGCAGATACTCATCTTACTACTTTCCTGTTGCTAGGCTACTTGCCTGACTAACACTAGTACTGTCCTTGAGCAGGAATCCAGTCCCCTGGCTGCAAGTAGAGCTTGTGAATCTCCAGGACATGGTAGGAATTTTCCACTGTCCTCATTTAAGGATGGCCATGCCTCTACAAAGTAAGCACACACATTATACAGGTACTTAAAAAAAAAATCATTGTGGCAATGTGGAAAAATTATGAAGCCAAAATAGATTGTTTAGGTTTCTGGAAAATGAGATTCACAAAGACATGGCTGACTAAAGGGAGGAAAATCAAATAGAATGTAATTGCAGTTAAACTCATGATAAACTTCATTTTTTGGGGTTAGTTTTCTTCACATTTAGTGAGAGCAAGTGGCCAGCTAAATTGCAGAGTGGAATTTAGAAGTGACAGCAGACAGCACAAGGAGTGTGACCATTTCTTGGAAGTGGTAATACCAATTTATTACAGCAAGAATAACTTCTGTGCTTGACCAAACAACTACCCAGTGAGAGGGAAAAATGCTTTTATCATGGTTAAGGCAATATACGTATTATTTCCTGGTGTTTTTCATGTGCTGGAGCTAATAATTCAGATTAAAAAGAATTGAAGTCAACAACTCAATGTAAACAAATATTAATTATGTCAATGCAGGTGACTCATTTCTGGTTTATGAATGAGATAACAGTGGTGCCCTTTATCTTTGTTTAAGCCCTCTAAAGTTAGTTTGCTGATTTCCTGACCATAGCACAAGGTTTGATGTAAGCGCTGTTGCCAAGGGCTCTGTAGCGGGTTGGGTTTGTAACCAGGTGGAAACACCAATTTAGTGTAGTGGTTTGGTCCAAAATACTCATTACTGTTTATCTTCTGTGAGATAAGAATTAGGAGAAATGCAAAGCAGGCACCAAACTTGAAAGAATATAAAGAAGTTTATTAACAGACCTAAAAGAAGAAAAAATTATACCACCTTCAGAACTCTCCTCCTCCCCCCACCTTCCTCCCTTCTCCCACTGACAATGTGAAAAGACAACCCTTAAGATGTTCAGTCTGTTACCACTTCCATAATAACCTTGTTCAGTCCATTTAGAAAGAGAAGTCTCTTCTTGCTCGTGCTATGAAAACATTATCACAACGAGACAGCCGCCCACTTCCAAATATTGTTCAGTCCATTTAGGAAGAGGAGTCTCTCTGCCTGCATGTGAGTCCCTTCCCCCAACTTGCAGCTTTTCCTGCAACTGCTTTCGAGGGTCCACTCTTGAAGTTTTCTGGGGTACAATTTTAAGGTTGAGCCGTTCAGAAACAAAAGAACAGAGGCCCTTCTCCTTCCCTGGGAGCAAAGGGTCTTCATCATCTTCATCGTTAGGACTATCTCTGGGAGCATCTCTAGGAACTGAGGTTTTCTCCTTTCCCGTTTGGAGCAAAAGTCCTCATCTGGTCCATCTCTAGGAACTGAGGTTTTCTCCTTTCCCATTTGGAGCAAAGGTCCACATCGCTTCCATCTCTCCCTGTCCAAACTTCTCATGGAATTACAGCTGCGTCAGCATCTGCCTATCTCTGCGCAGGTGCTTTTGCTCATGAGTTGAACACTCCACCCCCCATATCTTCATGGAATTACAACAGGATACTCTGGTATATCATAGCTTCACAACAGAATTTCAGCTTTAAGCATCTCCTCTCTCTCTTCCCTCAGGTTTTCAGCTCTTCACAGCAGTAAAAGGGTTAATCTCACCTCGGCCTTGCAGCTTTGCAGCTGGAATGTTGAATTTTTCTTATCGCAGTGGAGAGGGGGGAGAGCCGAGCCGCTCCGGCTGCCCACGGCAAGGCAGTGGGGGGGGTTCCACGGCTGGAACAGGTCCATGGCTCCAGGATGGCCGTGGCCCGGCCCGGCCTGGCCCAAGCAGGGCCTGGCCGGGCCCGCTGGCCCCCACACGGGGCCTGCAGCCACCTGTGCCAGCGCTGGAAATGAGAGAGAGCTTGGAGGGGGAGTTTGCCTATTCTTAAGCGTGGATCACAGAGGCGGCCACAACTTTAAGTGGCTCAAAGAATTGTCCATATTCAAACTGGCCAGCTGATAGGCTCTGTTGAGTCCCAGAGGAAGGTGTAAGCACCCCTTAGCAAGGACATCCCTTCCGGGACTATGCTTGCTAACCTATGACAGGCTCCATGACTCCTAAAAGATACTGACCAGCTTTTAGCAAGCCTTGGAAGCAGTTTTTGCCTTGTTCTTTTCTGAAACAGGGCCTCTGAGCACCTTAAATCAGTGTGATATACATGCATAAAATAATCAGCACTGCAAAAAGAGGAATGTTGTATTTGCTGGCCTTTTGAAACAAGTAAATAACTTTATCTGACTCCACACTGGGAATTAGTAGCAAAATTGTATGGTTTACAACATATAGCTGCATTTATTGTTTACATGATTAATTAGGACTAGTCAGGATTTTAAATTAAGTTTCTTTCTCAGGCTATCTCAAAAAATACTGCTTGATATGATGCTTGTTTACTGCAGTCATCTTGGCCTTGATTAAAACATTGACATCTCAACTAAGAATAGAACATATATTGTGCTCCATGCCACAAGCAAACGTAATTTAAAAATTGTATACTTTCCTTAAACTAATCTTGTCTTTCCTGGCTTCCAGTTGTATGAAATAGTTTTATAGTTAAAAGAGAATTTGCATAATGCTTTTAAAAGTCTTAATAGCTATAATAATTTTAATCTACTATGGAGTGTTTGTAATGTATAGTGAGCTGAAGCATTTAATTGTGTAAAAAGGAATATTAAGGCACATCTTCTAATCAAAAGAGTAATAGAAATATTAAGTATAATGGGTTTTGTTATTTTTTCCTAATTGCATCTGGAAATGCAATTTTATTACTTCTTTCGAAGCCCAAATGACCATGAAAACTGAGGTTAAAACTTCACTATCAGAGATATGCTGAAATAATCTCTATGCAGGTGTTTTATTTAGTATCCTCTCTGGGATTGCACCAGTTGGCTCTGCTGAGACCTGATCCTTCCCCCAGTCAATCAATTAAGGTTTTCCCATTCACGTTCTTTTAGCTGGGTTCAGGGCTTCTGTTATGATTGGTGGGTTTTATTTATTTACTGGAATATGAAAGACAAAAAATATGAGTACTTATCTTCAGTGTGCTATTTAGGCAGCTGTCAATCTCATCAAGAGGTGCAGCAGATCTGACATAAAGGACCTGCAGCTGTCCCAGAACAAAACACACATTGCACATAATAACAGCCCCACACAGATTTCCCCCCTCAAGTGTCCAGGCCAGATACCACAGCATACAATCAATGCAAATCTCTGAGCAGAGTGTAATATGGCCATTTTTCACAGATTTGATGCAATTCATCCTGTCAAACACTTTTTTTTTTTTTTTTTTTTTTCTTTTTCTGATGATGGTTTCAAGTGGGAAAGTCGTTTCTTTGGTAACTGTATAGAATTTTATGGCAGCTTTGTTGGGAAAGCATCATTTTACTCAATCTTGCCATCTTTGGAAGATGAGGTAAAATTTTGTGGCTGTGCAATGAAACCAGCTAGACGGTAAGGAAGAACAAAATTTCTACCATGCCGCATGTTTGTGCTGAGTAAGCTTAGGAAGATTTGGCTGTACTGGCTATTTTTTCAGGTGCCTGTCGGAAACTGGAAAAGGTGATCTGCTTCAAGACACCTTGGGGGCTTGGAATGTGTGGTAGGGGGTGGGTCCCCCAGTACCCTCCAGCCCCACAGTGTTGGTTGGTCATGGCACACTGGAAGGCAGCCTGCCAGTGTCCCCTAACCCACCCCTGAGTGGCTGAGAGACCAAAGTCCCACCTGGGAGGAAGGCCCAGGATGGGACAAAAAGGTTTAAGAAGGGTCACCACGAGGCAAGCACATTGTCCTTGAACCCTACCTTCATCTTGGAGCTTTACATCACTAGAACCCAGGAGCTGGTAGCTGTGTCTGTCTGTCTATATCTTTCCTGTCTTTCGGTTTTTCTCCCTTTCTTCAAGTGTCTTGTCACAGAACATAACATTGAATGGTTTAAAGGTTTTCTATGTTCAATGGGCTAAGTCTTTGCTGGCATAAGTGACGTTACGTAGTATTTACTCTTTCACCAATGTTCCTTAATTTTCTGTAGTTTGCCAGTAAACTTTTGTGAGCTTTTACCTCTTGAGAATATTTAGTTGGGATTACCCAGAGCAAAAGAACCTTGGTTTAGCCCAATGTTTGAGTGACTGGGTGTAACAGTACCATAAATTGAGAGGAGAATTTCCATTTTATCAGCAATTCTAACATCTAAATAAGATGTTCTAGATTGGAAGAGAAGATAAACAAAAAGTTCTGATATTTTTGGTGGTTTTTTTTCTTAATTAAAGGGTCAAGTTATTTTAGTGTGATTATTTTTATTTTTTGACCTTAATATTTTTACCACATTGAGGCATAAAATATATATGTCATATCCAAAAATTAACAGAAGAAATATTAATTGTATTAAATCTGATTTTGATGCAAAAATAATTTATATTGAAACATTTCTTCTCTTTATAGAAGACTGTGAAAACTAACTTCAAAATTTTTGACATGAAGGGAACAGCTTTTGATTTTAAACAAACCGTTTCTATTTACTCTTTTGAAAAACTTGACATCTTGCTTCTTATTGTCATCATGCTGATTAATTTAATCCATGTTTTAGAAAAAATCAATGCATTTTGTTGAAGTTTCCTAGTAATCCATTGTACAAATTCAGAATCTACATCTCTGTGACTTTTTCCCCGGCTCTGTTCCTAATGAAAGATCAATATGCACATATGGATTTATTTATTAAATATTATATGCTCTTTAATATGAAAGTAATACGATCTATGTTCTGAAGGTAGAATCTGCAATGATCCACCTGGGAAATAATTTATGTAATTAGGGGATGGTAGTCTTGTCTTTTATCACTGCAGGCAAGGCAGGAATTTTTTTCAGAGACAATAATGGTGTGTTTTATAGCATTTGGTATCAGTAAGTCCCTTAAGGGCTGAACATAAATGCAAATAAATTAGGAGCTTCGTTGCATATTTGCAATTTATGATGTAGTGCAGTTTCACATGCCAGCAGAAATACCATAAGGAAAGTAATTCTCTACTAGATCCCTGACACTTGCTTTGGGATTGTAGGGGAAAAAAAGTTACCCAGGCAAAACAGAGTTCCTGTTTGCTCCAGAAATTTGAAATTTTTACTGTTTATGAACGTCAAGTCTGAGTACCATTCCAAGTTTGTTCCTTCTTCCCTTTTCTTGCCATTCTTATTGCACATTTTTGGAAATAGAGATGATGGGTGCCTGAATACACACACACACCACAGAACTTGTTTAAAATCTGTTTGTTGTAACATTCCTTTATCTCACTTATCTGATAAAAATTAAATCGTCTTACATACTTAATAGTATACTGTACCTTATATATCAGAATGAATTGCTTTAATAATAACTTTTGTGATCTCCAGTGACTCAAATGCTTGGGTCACAGGTGTAAAATGGATATTTCTCCATGCCTTCACAATATAAGCAGTCTTGCATGAGCTTTGCTATGGCATTGATGCAAATGAACACATTCAGTGATGTTTTTCTGTCCATAACACATATGGACATATGTTCATGACATTCAGTTCCCTGCTTGCATGCTGTTCCCTGCAGCCTTGTCTTTTTAGGCAAAATCAGCCGAACTGGGAAATCTTTTCATCATTTTGTGTGCACTGATGTCACTGTTCAGCAAAGAAGGTCATGTTTTGGAACACAGGGAAACTGGGGTACAAATGAGCATTTCCAACCTCAAAATGAGTGTGACTGTGTGAAGGAACTTAAAACAGCAGCAACCCCTGCTGGGAATAGTTTTGTAAAATCAGGTCTTCCAGTGTGGGTGCTTGGAATCTGAGTGTTTTATTGAGGTTATGGTGGAAAAGTTTTGGAGACATCTCTGATGGTTTACTGTCTTCACTAATTTTCTACCAGACAAGACTACCAATTTGTTTATTTATTTATTTTGATGAGCATTTTTCTGCATGTCCATCTGTTTGGCCTTTGGAATGCTTATACCAAGAAGTTATAACCTGGAAGTGGTTGACCTGAAACAGGCTGTTGTTTCCTTGGTTTTCTAACCCCACTCCTTTGTTTCTTTTCCCTTGTCTATTTTTTTTTAAGACAAAGTACTTTCTTGTAGAAACCTCAACAGGAAAAGATTCCTGTTTACTGTTGCATTTAACTGTCAGATATTTTGAAAGTTTTTAATAAACATACTTCTGCTTTGAGAATAGCCATATCTAGATGGAAAGATGTTTTCAGGTTGTAAGACCATTTTAGATTGTTTCTTTGAATGGGTAACTCAGAAGTAGCTTATTTTCCTTTCTTCATTCTGCAGCAAGAACAAAAGTGCCTTTATGTTTTCTCAAGACATAACACAGTTTGAAGTGTTTGAAAACTGCATGCTGAAAATCCTCCATTTCTGGCTTTCCATTGAATCCAAACAGTGTGCCAGTGCCTGGTGCTCCAGATACATGCAAATATATGTGCACCTGTCTGCAGTGGAGCTCTTCACATTGATAGAAATGTTGCTGTTTACTTCAGTGATTGCCCATTGAAATAATGATAGTACATTTATATTTAGATAGTAGCATCTATTTCAAATGATCCCTAAGAACCTGATTATCGTTAAGACTCTCTGTCAGTCATGAGGAATCCCTAGGGATTGCAATGCATCATGTTTGGATTTTATGACAGGAAGAGGGATATGGAGATTCGGGGAATGATCTTTTGAGTCAATTTGCAATCTTCACCACTTTAAAAGGAAAAATCTTTGCTAGTTGTTGAACTTAAAGGTATTTTTGGTAACATGAAGCAACTTCCAGTCAAGGTGGGTGACAAGATAGGTGAAGAATGGACTGGACCAGGGGGCTGAAATGGTGGTGCTCAGTGGTGCAAAGTTCACCTGGTAGGCAGTTATCAGTGTCACGCCTCAGGATCTCATACTGGGGCCAGGAGTATGTCATATCCTTATTAACAACCTAAAAAATAGGATGGAGTATCCCAGAAGGTTTTCAGGTGATACCAGATAGTGGGATGGCTGCACAATGGAAAGCAGGGCTGCTACTCAAAGCAGCCAAACAATAATGAGAAAGTAGGCTGACAGGAATATGACAGATCCAAGTGCCAAGTCCTATAGATGCAATGAGGAACCCCATTTTCAGACCAGGTGAAGGGCCAAACAGCAGTAAAGCAGCTTGGCAGAAAAAAGCCCCAGGGCTGTCCTTGGGAAAAGCAAGCTGAAGGGGAATCATCAGCATGCCCTTGCAGCAGAGCAGGTCAAAGGCATTCTGGGCAGTATTAGGAGGGCTGAGGGAGAGGATCCTTCCTCTCTGCTCAACACAGGATCCAGTGTGGGCTCACCAGTACAAGATAAATAGAGATATACCAGAATGAGGCTTGTGTAGAGCCACTGAAATAGTGGCAGACTGCAGCTTGAGGTGCATGGGGAGACGCTGTAAGCTGGGGTCCTTCAGCTTAGAGAAGAGGAAGGGGATTTTTATTTCTGTGTACAACTGCCTGATGGGGTCATGTGCAGGAGCTGGAGCCTGGCTTTTCTCAGAGGAAATCAGTGCAAGGATTAGAGGCGATGGGCAATATTTCAGGTCATTACTATGAGTTTGCCAAAGCAGTCATATACACATTTACTTTAGATCTATAAATATATTCCAAAAGTTCTATTTTGACAGCATTCAGGACTGTATGTATCCAAGGAAACTACTTCTTTCTCTTCAAGTAGAGTTGAAACTGCATTAATATCACATACATTAATATATCTGCCAAATGAAAGAGTTTTTAAAGTATTTTACATGTATACATCTGAACTGTATCATTTTATTTAAATAGTTTAAATACAATTATTCGGCATTTAGAAATTACTGTGTTCTTTTTGTATATTAAATGTTCTTACATTTTAATTTAGAGCTTGCTAATCTAAACCATGAGAATCTTTTTAAATGTCAAGTAATCATTTCTAAATATTTTTTTTCTAGAATGTAAGGGATGAATTTTTTTAACAAACACAATTCTAAGCCCATCTATCCGCATTTGTTCATATGAGAAATGAGGGAAGAAGAAAATATAAAATTATTTTTCTAAAGACAATTCATATTTTTTCCTTTCTTATGCAAATGGAAATCTTTGGTATAAAATCATACACAAGGCTTCTAAAGAGAGAGAAAGAGAGGAGAAAAATCTGGAATTACAGCTGTTATGTAATGACCAGCAATCTTTAAAGCTCTTTTCAGACTGTTGCCTTTTTAATGTTGGAAAAAATGTATTTGCCAGATCCAAGTAATATTTTTTTAGTTAAACTAAATACTTTTAAAGGCATTAATAGCCATGGCTGTATTAGCAGTAGAGCCACAAGCCAATTACTGCACCTGATGTTTCCTCTAACTCACAAGTACCGCTGCAGAGAACAGAGAGTGTGTCCGAGAGTACATCCCTTCTTCACGGCCTCAAAGGTGTCAGTCCATCCTGCCTCAGCAAGGAAAAGGACTGGAGAAAGCAAGGTTGGGATACATGGGGCATGTTCATTTCTACATCCTAACCATTCATCTTCCATGATGGGCAGGAGACCGCAGGGTGCCTAAGTTAATAAAGTGGTGTTAAAAACCTTACAGTGAATTTCACATGAGAAGATTGCTATGGTATTTTGCTTCATGTAATTTACAGAGGGAAAATGCCATTTCTTTGTACTTCAAAGAATAATTTCCTTTCAATGTTTTAACTCTTAGCACCTTTTGGCCTTTTGTTTTAAATTGCAGCAGTCTTTTTTCAGGCTTTTTCTCTATCTTAGGCCTTCTTTTGGAAATGGCAATACTTCTAGAGAAGATACATGTTTTATTACTGCTCTAATTTCCAAACTCCAAGGAACAGAGCACATCTATTTTCCTATAGGACAATATATATTGTCCTGTATGGGACAAACAAATTATTTGTTAGAGGCTTATTAAGAGAGCTGAGTGGAAACTGCAAAATATAACAATAAACAGTTGATAAGTGTAAAAATGAGTGGCTTAGCTGCTACTTCACCCCTCTTCTAGCTTTTAGCAAAGAGCAGCTTACCGTTACCATTAGTTCTGCAGAAGAAGCAAAAATATGCTTGGTACTCAATGAAAAGATATTCTCTAAACTATGCCTCTGAAATTAGAATATTTTAAATTCACTGATTTAAGTCCTTATGCAACAAGCATTTTGGATTGGACACCATTAGTGAGGAATTGTTTGGTTCCTTAAAATATCTATAAGATTTTTGAAAAGGAACTGCTTAAAAAATCTACAACAAACACTTTCTGCTTTCTTTGCATTTTCTAGACTGTGATATTGATGATATTATGAAGTTCATAAACAATGCTTGAAGAAAATAAAATGTAATAGAACTAATATTAGAGTAGCTTATTTTAAAAAATGCCACCAGAAAAGCATGTAGGTGCCCAGAAAACCAAACCAAACCAAACAAAACATAAAATTACAAAATATAAAACCCCTCACAAAATATTAATGATCTTTCCTAACTATCTTTAGACAGAGTTCCTTTTAAGATGTTTCCTTTTCATAGCAAACCCAGAGATTTGTTGACTAATTTCACATCTCTCTTATGAATGCATTCACTCATTCATTCAAAGAACAAAAGCTACTCAGTAATTCTCACGCTACTCAGTAATTCTCACACCACTCAGATGCCACCAAAATTTGTCCTATAGGAGTTTTATGAGGAAGCAGTGAGGAAGCCATGGACACTCAGTGGCACAAAAAGCACCAATTACCTGTTTATGCTTTCAGGATTTGTCTGACAAAGCCAGTTCCAAGAGCAAGGAGGTTCCTAGAATAAGCCGCAATCTTCTGGTGTGGAAGCAGAACCCAGAGGGTTTTCTGATGTCTTTCCTTCCACCAAGAGACTGGGCAATCTTTTCCTACTCTGTTCAACTTGTAGGGGAGAAACATCATGCTAACAGTTGAGGGGCCAAATTGACTCTTCAGGAGTGTGATGTTGTTGTAGCTAAGAAAACCTACCTTTTATTTACAAGGTTGGACCAGGGTGTCCCAACTTAAATGACAGATGAAACCCTGAGATCTCGTAAGTGGTGGGGATGGGGTTTGACCAGTGAAGGAGATGCTAAGCCTTCAAGAAACAACTGCATACCAAAGGAAAGGGTTAATCTAAGTGACACTTTTTGCACAAATATCCAACACTAAATATATTCCTTAACATCTGCTAAAAACTAACCATATCACTCATTTTGCAGCAGTCCTCACCACTGGTGGTCAGTGAATCCCTCCCATGTATTTTTGTCTTTCTCTGTAAGGGCTTCTCAGGCGTTTTGTCATGGCTGAACATTAATCTGGTATTTCTGTACTCCCTTCTCAGAGTGTGTGGCACAATCCATATATTTAAGTCTTAAGCCTTGTACAGGCTAATTAAGCAAACTTTTATTGGTCTTTACAATCCACAGTAAAGATCTGTCATATAAAACCGTCATTATGGCTGAGTATTTAATTGAGTCAGAGATCTTCAATCATGACCAAAAGTTTTTCTGCTTGAGAGGAGTAGAGAGCAGCGCGGTCTTTGAGGCTGGATACCTAGGTAACGGCTGCATGGAATAGGGATCTAAATTTGCTGCAGTTTCCTTGTGTGCTGTTGTCACATTCCATCAAGAGTCATGAATGCTCATAGGAAAATAGCAAAATGTCTTTTATACTGCACAGGGTATCAGTGTACTGAGAGATAATTTTGGGAAGGCTAAGTCTGAGAAGAAACACAACATGAAAGCTGGACCACCTGTTGGGGAAAGCTGCCTAGCATTCAGAGGTCTTTCCAGGGCTTTCATAGTTATCATGCAGTCAACATTTACATTGCTATTAGAAGAATCCCTTTGTAGACTCCTTCAGCTTTTCAGTACAGTGAAACTGTGTTGGGTAGGTGAGGGGCTTTTTCATTTTGAGAGTGTGTGAATGTGCACGCCTGATGAAATAAATTTGGTATGCCAGTTCTAGGGTGCCTATTCATTAGTGTCCTCCTGCTGTTCACATTTTATTAATGAAACAAACCATCATCCCCCCTACCAACAGACACTTAATTCCTTCCCAGAATCCATCTGCTTTCCATGGTCTTTTGAAACCAGCTTTTTATGGAGTCAGCTTTAACAAAGTCTTACTGTCTTGGGTCAATTAAATACCAAATACTGTTATTTCACAGCTACAGTTCCTTTAAACTGTCTCTTAGCTGTGATTAATTCTAAGATGATTTCTGGGGAGGGTTGGACAACCAAGTTCCTAGTTTAAAAGAAATTTATTCTTAGAGGAGATAATGGAATAAAGGTGGAATGTGAACTCAAAATGGGAAAATTAAGAGTATGGTAGTAGAACTCTCACTTAGACTCTGCTTAGACAAGTAATCTCACTGGCTGCTTTTTACGGGGTGTGTGATATTCTAAGGATAGTTTTTAACTCTCATTATGAATCTTAACAACTTCATCAGAGAAAGCACATATGCATCTTAGATTTTATGATTTGCTACAAACTCAAAAAAGAATGATTATACACATGCAATTACTTTAGGTGCAATAGAGAATAAGAATATTACAATAATATTTTGAGAACATCCATGACTCTTTCAAGTACTGAAATAAATTATGTTTATAGTCGGTTTCTCTTCTAATGGCATTCTATTATGTCAGTTATAAAAATATATATTTAAAAAACTTTCTGTATCTCCAATTGTAAGTAGAGTTTTTGACAAATTTAAACTTTACTTTTTACATCTTCAGTTGACCAGTTTAAAAATCACTTTTTATGTCTTCAATATTATGAGTGTATAAAAATATATTCTAAGACTTTATTAAATATTTAAAGTGTCAATTATATGATCTCCCTACTTCTAAAGGTCACTTTTGTGCTTCACGTTGGTGTCACTACTGAGGTAATAATAACAATTTATTGTATAGAGGGGCATCACTGAAGAACTGGTGGCAGAAAGTTTAACAGAATGGATGTGGTGGGAGCTAACAACCAGTAGGGCTTGCATTTCATTTGTGCTGAATGCCCAACTTTATCTTCCAGCTCAACATCTGCTGCTGAAGTTTGGGGAATACATGAAAAGATTTGCAGTTCACCTCTAACTTTTTAATATAAATTATTGATTTAACCACTGACATTCCGTTTATCACTCTCCTGTGTTTTCACTGTCTGGGATTTTTTTATGTTAAGACAACTCAATCCCCAGCAGTTTACATAGTGGGTAATAAATTGTGAACTGTATCTAAAGTGAAATGAGGTGACCCATAACTAAAGAGAAAAAAATTTCTGTATTCAGTAACCACTGCATGTGTTTAACTAAAGCTTGGATGGAGACTGCTTCATCTTCCTGTTAGAAACTGAGATTTTACCACTTGAGGTCCCTGAAACTCTTACATAGTGCAGATGTAACTCACAGTTATCAATAAAGGGTGAAGATATTTGAGTGGTGGGGTTGAATGTACAACTATGTTATTGCCAGTGGCTTAGGCAAAATTCTCTTATCTGGACTAATCTTTGTGTTTGCATCTGGACCAGACAGTGGTGAAGGTTTTGGAGATTGCTCAGCGGTTTGTTTCCATGGTCACTCCCAATACCTGCCTCACAAACCATAATGGACGTCTGTCAGTCTCAGCAAGGAACTGTAGTTTGGAAATCCTGAGCATGAAAAACCAAACATAATTTTTCTTTCTGGAGGTAATTCTGTCAGAAAAAGTGAACGTTTCTCAATTGGATTAAAGGGGGAGATGGTAATTGCTTCTGGTTTTATTGTAAGAAACTATACATGGCCTATCAATTTTATGCATTAAGTTTATGCTATGCCTGCACATGTACCTACCTATATGTATTTTATAAATAAGAAAAAAAGCACTCTTTTTTTTTTTTTTTTTTTTTTACCATCAGGCATCAGTCAGGGTTCTGCTTGTAGTAAAAACAGACTTTGAGCTGTTTAGTGGAATGACAGGGATGCCTCTTTCAACTGTTTGGTTTTTTTCTGCTAGTGTATGGCTAGACACTCTTTTTGTTACCTTGTTTAATTCTGTAAAACTATTGCTAGAATGTTAGAAAGGAGAATTTATTAATTCCATGTCAAGATCCATAAACAGTATTGCAAAGTCACCATATGCTGTCCTGGTCTAGGCAATTCTTGTGTTTGTCCAAGCCATTAAGTTTAAAAGTGTTTAAGAACCGAATATGAGCCATGACCCCTGGTACAAATTCTTATACTCTGGTATTACATTCTATAAATGCAGGGGTTTGTAAGTAGCAAATATGTGACCAACATCTTGAGGTAAGATGGAGGATTTATCACTACAGGAAAAAATAATTTAATCTCCATAAACATTTACATACAAATCCTGAATATAGATAGGGAAATAATGGATAGTCTTAAGCAAAGGAAATAGAGAACTTGGGAACAGAGAGAGACGCTTTGATATGTGCCTGGTGTCTAACATAAACACATTTCACTATACTTTAAGTAGTCCCTGCTTTTCTATGTACTGTGATGATCTAGCAAAGTAATACCAGTCTGCACATTATAATAACAAGAATGAGGTTTGATCATATTTTGGATCCAGTGACCATACAAGCCAGAAATCTAGACTTCTTTTTTTCTCCTTCTGTTATTTTTTTGTTCAACACATCTCTAAGAACATGCTGATGCTTGAAACAGCCTAGTCCAAGTAAAACTTCAATGCCCAGCTGCACCATATGTCCATACTTTATTTCGAAACCAAGTTATCAGCTGCTAACTAATAAAATCTAGAAAAATAAATTTCTACTCTCCCATGAACTATGCTGGATTGAAATAAGAAGAAATCTGAGCATTTTTCTTGTTTGAAAAAGTTCAGTTTTCAAACAGTGAGTTATGTCATTTTAATGTCACATGTTTCAATTTAGTAAGAAAAATATTTACATTTAAGAATAGGAGGCAATATGCTGGAATATAAAATAGCAAACATCATAATCAATACCTGGAGGTGACTGTTGCAACATTAGTCATAACAAGGATATTCTCAAAATTATGTGTTCATTGTACTGCAAGTTGCATATAGCATAATCTTCTCAAAAAATTCATCATGACCCTCATATTCCTTCAAACATTTTTTATATTAACAGTCTACATTTTTTGACCAGTTGTATTGATTCAGTTTAGTGGTGAAATACATAAACATTTTATCATCTAAATATTGGTTCATCCTCCAACTGGGAGTAAATGAATCTAAAAAATTTACAAGTGAAGTAACTGAAAACTGTAGCCTTGCTGTTAGTCTTTGGCTAGTGCTACTTTATTGTCTTTTGAGATATTGCAAATTTTCCCCAGGTTCCCATCTTTCTTTTGAGAAGACGCTTCTGTACGCTGATGAGAATGAATGTGATACCTATTCCACAGGTATTTTACGGAGAGCTATCAGGCAAATAGCAATTTGTGTGATGACTTGTGTGTTGCAGCTGAATAGACTGAACATTTATTTCTGTTTTGCTGTTAAAGTAGGAAAATAATCTTTAAAAAAGCCCCAGAAAACAAACAGATTTTTGTTGTTCAAATCACAGTAAAGCTGTTTACTTTATAACAAAGTGCTCTACAAAAACTGTAACTTCACGTGTGAACACGACTCCCAGTGCCCCCTGCCACGTACACAAACAAGTCACCTAATCATCAACCTGAAATTGCATTTTAACCATAGCAACCTGAACACTTACACTCTGAATGCTTTGTTAATGAAAATACAAGGAAAATTCTTTGCATCTAGAAGATTAGAGTAATTTAGAAATATTTGGTACTTCAGTTTTAGGCTTCTAAATTCTAGGCCGTCATTCACTTTGGCCATTCAGCTTGTTTTATTTTTGTTTTTATTCTATATATTTCTGCATTGATTTTAATTTGCCTTTTTAATCTCTCAGTAGAACCTAAGTCTAGACAATTTTTAAGGGATTCTTTTAAATGTTCTATGCTTTGGGTAATTCGGTTGTTTGTGAGGTTTTTATATCTACAACTTCATGAAGTAGAAATCTAAAATAAAATAAAATACAACCATATAAAATGAAAATCAGCCAAGTTATTTTTTGTTTTAGTACTTATTAGTCTTCCTTGCTAATGAAAAAGACTAACTCTAGATTCTTCTCTTTTGCCTTCCCATATGTACATGTTTAATGTCTTGCTTGAAACTTGGAGCCTTGCACTCAGGACGATATGCAAGGAGCACAGATTCAGTAGTGCAAGGCATTTGGCAGCAGTACCAGTTTTATCATCTCCCACATTCCTTGATCTGTTCTTACCTCTTGCACTTGTTTTTACCATTAAAAACATGAAAAAGCAATCTGCTGTCCTCTCTTCCCCCAAATCCTCAAAGCAGTAAGTAATACAACAGTTCAGCTTAGCTACTGGAAGGGAAATGTTTGACAACATTTGCAGATGATTCAGCTGTGTCCTGGAGAAGACAGTATCACAGAATCACAGAATCATTTAAGTTGGAAAAGTCTTCTAAGATCATTGTCCACCGCTGAACTGTGTCCCTAAGTGCCACATCTACATGACTTTTAAATACCTCCAGGGATGGTGACTCAACTGCTTCCCTGGCAGCCTGTTCCAATGCCTGACCACTGTTTCAGCTCATCTTTCCTTATTTGAAAATGAAAATAAGAAATGTGTATTAGATATTAGAGAAAGTTTAATCAGCTAGTGAGAGAACCAGAAGTCAGGTCAAAGATTCCAGTGTTGTTCTATTTGCAGTGCTTCTGACATTACAAAAGCTTGAAGAGATCATCATGTTCCTGTTTCCTTGGTTTAGGGAAAATTAAATTCCTGCTCTGCATTTTTCTCAAGGAAAATATGTTTTCTTTGAGAAAGTTTAAGGTTTTGTAGGTCCAAATTTTATAGCCCTTCAGTGTTATGTCTTCGTATTACTTTTGATGATCATGAATATAAAAGCAGTACAAAATACATTTTTTTTCCTATGCTTGTATATCTGAGTGGGAACAACTACATGCATGTAGGATAAAAAGAACTCTTGACTGAAAGAAGCATGAATGGAAAATATTTGTTTGTGTTTCCTATGAATCACAGGATTAAGAAGTCCCAAATTTCCTTCACCATCCTTAGTTTGGACTTTTGGCACTGAACAGAGACATTGCCTTCCTTCAGTTTATGTTTTCAAACGGCAAGAACCTTAAGTGGAGTAGATGATAAGTACAAAATGTTTTTAGGAGTTCTTTTTCTTGAGAAGAGAGGTGAACTGCTATATTTATACTGAATTCTGTAGAGAGAAACTCCTGATATTGAAGGTCATCAGTCCAACGCTCTATTGAACTGTTCCATCTGGATGAAAAGTGGACAAGGGGAAGACTGGTTAGCGAGCACCTGGTGGTGGGGAGCTTGTGCTACGTTCTGCATGATATGACCAGCTCAAAGTGTGTGCTTTCCTGAACAAGGCATGAACAAAACTGTAAAGATGGATTGCCTTGTAGCTTTCTTATGAGAGATGAAATTGATAGCAGCTAAAATGTGAAGAGAGTCTAATCAGAGTGGAATGATGTATCAGGGGAAACTATGACAGGAAAGCAAACACATGTGAAGAAAAGAAATGAAAGTTGCATTTCGAAGGCTAAAGCAAAGTGAGAGGATGATACTTAAGTCAGTTTTTCTATTAATTTTGCATCACATTCTGAGAAAGCAACAATATCACAGCTGTTTGGGTTTGGAACTAGGAATCTTGGGGTATCTGTTATGCCATGGATGATATATGGATTGGATGGAGGCTCTGTGCTTGGGAATGATGGCAATTTGGCCTATTTTATCTGTCTTATATTGCAGCTTCTGCTTCTCATGGTTCTGAAAACAACCCCATTGCTCACAAAAGAAAATGAAACAAGAATGGAATTGCACAGGCCTTGTTCTCTGCAGTCCATAAAGCTATACATTATGCTGGTGTTACACAAACACCTGCACATGACTGGAAAACCCATTAGACTGTGGTGTGTATCAAAATAAGTGAAAAGCTTTCCCAGCTGAGTGGCAGTGCAGAGGCTTTTACACAGCTCAGGAAGAAGCTCAAAGCTTTTCTTGAAAAAATCCAATTTAATGTTAAAGCTTTTGTTGCATTCTTATACATGGCTTATTCATGGAGCACTCTCCAAGGCCAAAATAAGTATCTCAGCAGACCTTTTTAGAATCTGAGACTTGTATAGAGATGTATAATATTAGAAAGTAAAAGATTAGTCCAGTCTAATGCTGGCCACAATAAGATACACCTAAACTAAATACACCTTCAAAACATGACTATTTCATATTGTCAGAGGTGTTCTTTCTCTATGTTTTAGCATACACTTTTATCACAAAAAAAAATTAAGGATTTAATATAAAGATATTTGAAAAGAATTATACAAGTACCAATGGTTCCCCTGAATTTGTTAAACTTACTCCTTGTTAGAGGGAATTACGATAAATAAGATGTATAACGCTTGATGATTTCTGAGAGAGGTAGTGATTTTAACATCAGCTATGTCTTTTATTCTAGGAAACTCTTCCTTAGTTGTAGCAGTAGAGCTTTGAAAGCTTTATGCATTATAAAAACCAAAAAATATTAGCTGCCATCCAGACTCATAATAGTGCCTGACGTAACAAAAAAATAGGTTATAAGGCTGCGAAAACCAGTACCCATCAACTCAACAGGAAAAACACAGATGCAACAGCGCAAAACACTGATTCATTATCTCCCAAATCTGTAGCTAATTTGCACTGCATAAGAATAATTTAAGTACGAGCCTTGGAGACTATCATAATTTAAATGTGTGAGAAGAATTCCCAGTTTCCTGAGGAAACCTTGATCCTGTTAAACAGAAAAATTTTATCCTAAGTCTCAGTTTGTCTTCTTACCTGCACTCCCATACACATATCCAAACTCAACTCTGGCAAAGAGCATGGAGTTTTGCTGGTGTAAATGAGGGGCAAACATTGCCTGATGTACTTAATCAGAAAAACCTTGGCTTTCAGATTCACCCAAGGGTGATGTGTGTTACATTCCTGGCCAGTGTGACATTGCACATATTTTTGCATGCCAAGTTGCATCAGGCTGCCATGGAGAGCAAACAAGTGAAATAACAAGTCCCCCGGCATGCTGTAGTATAAAATCTGTGACCCAGATACTCCTAGCTCTGCACACAGCACAGTTCAGAGCTAGAGGGGTGAAAAGACAGCTTTGTGCTGCTGGAACCTGGTCTGCTTAAGACAGGTCCTCAGGGAAAATACCAGGACCTTGCTTGTACGGGGATACAGGAACTAGCAGTCACCGGACCATTGGAAATTCCTGGCCAGTTCTTTTTGCAAGGGACTAAGGCCCCTTTCCCAACAGTTTACCTGTGTGAAATGGTGACCTCTGAGAGTAACTGCATTGGCTTTGAGACTGTGGGGACACACACCCTTAGGTACCATTTCTAAACTCTAGGAAGACATGGAGGAAAAAAGAACATGTGGCATTGACCTTCTCCAGTGGAGTGCCAGGATACAAGGGATGTGTTGGAGAAAAGTGATTACATTCTTTCTCATAAGCCAGTAATTTTTTGAGACAAGGACATTTTTCCACCTATTTTCTCATCAATTAGTTGTCCCAAAGTAAAGCCTAAGGGCAGGCAGACTCAGCTGTCTTGATGGTGCCAACAGAAATGTACCTGTGCATTAACTTTTCCTTCAGGGAAAAATCTGAGAAACTCAGAGAGGCCACACTAGACTCTGGAATGTCCTTGGCAGGAGGGATTGATGTCCTCTGTGTTGTGGGTGTTTGTGTATTTTCATCATTTTTAAGGTCCTGATTCAGCAAGGTAGGGAAACCTTTCCATAACTTCCAGCACAGGAGGATTTTGCAGTAAATAACCTCAACTAGAATACTCCTCTGAAGTACTGGAGAGCATCTGCTATTTCTTTGTATTCCCAGATGGAATAATCTCCAATACCCAATACTTTTTCTGCTTGAAGTGCCTGGCAGTTCAGCAGTCAGCTGCAGTTTAACCTTCAGATTTGGTGCAGTCCGTGTGACTCTCCTTTAATAAATATTTAATATACATTGCACATTCAGAGAGTTTTGGTAAGCAAGTCTACGAGCTCTGCTAACATAGCCAAGGTGTTGCCACAAGAAGGGGGAGATGTGAGAATATGTCAGTATTAGAAGTGCATTATAGTTAAACCTTCTGGATTGTGTGGGTGGACAATGAGCTTCAGGATTCTCATTGTAAATATAACATACTCTGTTTGTCTAAGCTTTCAAATAGCTGGGAGTACAGGTGATGTCAGTTACAATATAAGGAAAATAAAAGCTGCACCGCACAGGTCATTCTACACGTCTGCATACTGGATTTAAGAAAAAAAAGAGAATCTCTAAAATAAGTTATTCTGAATTGTCCTTGGCAGTTGTCAAAGACTAATTATTCTGCTAATGTTGTGTGACTTACTTAAAGGCTATTTTTACCAGGAAATTTTCCTCACGATGAGAATGCTTCATTCTGCTTCAGCAGTTAGTGATATGTCCTTGAAACACAGGCCCTAGGTTTTGAAATTTTCAAGGACTTTCTAGATTGCAGACCAGTTTACTTTGTAACTGAACTGATTCTCTCTCTTTATGTCTCATGGCATTCAACAAAAGCAAGTTGTCATAAGCAAATGCAGAAAATAACACAGTGCCTTGATTTTAATGTGTATATACTTATAAATACATGAACATATGCAAAATAATAATATTGTATGCATTTGAAAATATCAAGGTCCTCTGTACAAGGTATCAGAACACAATTGTTCATTAGTAGATCCAAGTGTAATTATACTAGATCACGTTGTCCTTCTCTTTTTATTTAGTGCAAGTGTTTTGTTAGGAAGGTAGTAGTATGACATCTCAGTGTCAACAAGCACTCCTTGAATGGTGCAATCAGGCAAAGCTCTGCAGATTTCATGCAAAACATGTTGATTCTCACCACCAGCAGGCGATTTATAATTTACTTTTTAATGTGGACATTTTGTAAGGTACACAGAACTTTCTGGATGACAGTGAATATTCATATATTTAGAATAGAGATTAAAAATTCTAGGAGCATTTTGGGAGCAGTTTTTGAAAAATGACCATGTTCTTCTGAGGAAGAACTCTCGCATTTGCAATACCGCTTACAGTATTGGGGAAAAGCAGATCCATAGTGCATGTAACAAAAACTTATTTGCTGTGCTCTAATGTTGGGTGAGGATTCCTAGACAAGCCTCTTCACCTAATTTTATTGAACTCCCATGAATTCCTGGCCATATTTTTTGTTATTCTGAAAATCTTATTTATGTTTCTTTGTGTACGTGGAGGTGGGCAGGGGGAGGGATTTTGGAAGAGTGCATAGTTTACCTCTATCCAATAATTTTTTAAGAAAGAACTCAAGTGGGAAATAGTAGTTGGTCCAAAAATTCGGAGTAAAAGTACTTTATTTCTTTGGTGCATTCAGACAATTTTTCTTCAGGCATATTCAGTTATGAATAAAAATTTTAAAACCCTTAACACTGCAGGATAGAAAGAGTACGGTGGGAAAGGTGACACTGGAATTGATGTTACTGTTATTGTGCTAATACAAGATCCCTTGATGAAGAGTTTATCACATCCCTTTTGAAGCTGTATGATAAATCAGCCTCGCTCTGTAGAGGTTTGAAAGGGTGTAAGCAAGGATGCTGTACAAAAATTCTTGGGGGATATTTACTAACCTCTTCTCTAAAGTCATCAATCACTTCACCTGGGCCAAACTGACAGTGTCTGGAGGTCACTTGGTTAATAGGACAGAATTAACCCTTTCCACCATGTCATACTTTCCAGTCATTAACACCCATATCAGATTCCCAGCTACCAATTTTTATCTTTAGGAAAACATCCTTAAAGAGTTGTACATCATCATGAAAGTAGAAATTATAAATGGTGGCTTGAAAGTTTGGAATGAAGAATGATGAATTTCTGTAGCTTGCCAAACTTTGATGTAATTGAACCAGTAATCACAATATTACAACCATATTTTTATTGCAAAATATTTACAATGGTATGCCAAGTTGGAAAGGGCGATGTTAAATTTAGGTTAAGACTTAACTTTGCTCACATTAGAACTGTTTTGGAAGCCTGAGGATTGCTTTGCAGGAGGCCATGGGTGAATTAAGGCATTTGAGTGGGGAAGCTGCAATATAAGTATTGACATCTAAAACAGTGGATTTATGAGCCTGAAGTTAAGATAAGCAATATTAAACACCTCGCATTCTGCAGTTCAGATAAATAGAACAATTCTTGTGTTATCTGTTGCAGATAAGCAGGCCTCTGAGAAATGTATTGTTGCAATCATCTGTATTCAATAGCTTCCAGCTAGATCTGTCCATTTGGCACTGAACTATGTAATGCAGTCTGTGGATCTAGAGGGCACGTGAAACTGAGTCACAGTTCTAAAATCTTTCGCACTTTGTCTTAGCGTGGGTCAGCATTTCTTTTAACACTGCAGTCTAGTGAAAATGTTCATCTGTTAGTGGGATTACTTAGCTCTGTCAGGGTTAATGTCTTTGTTTTTAAAGGCTTGTTTCCTGAGGTAGACTGTAGATTAATTTCATGGTTTCTCACACCACCTGATCTTTAAAGGTAATGACTTTCAACTGAACTCTTGCTTCACCAAAACCTCTGTAAGGGAATTCTCTCTTTTATTATAAGGGGGGCCCTAAGACTCTCACAAAACTGTAGCTTTGATTTTCTTATCAGTCATATTCTGTAAGCCAGTCTCTGCTCTACCCTCTCAAAAAGATCCATTTTGTTCCTGCACATCCTCTTATGTCTGGAAAAAGTCAAAAATCTGTATTTCGAATAGAAGGAGTTCTTTACATCAGTCTTCATGTCCTGAGCAGCCTAGAAAATCATGGCTTAAGGTAAAAAAGCAAACACCTGTACTTGAGATCAAAGATTTGGGGAGTATCTGTGCTTCTTTTACAAATACTACAAGTACTAGATATATAGTTATAACTAGCTCTAGTGAAAGTGAAAGCCTTATGCTAAAAGCTCAGTTATAACTTGCTGCTGCCCAACTTGCAATCCATTTAGGTGGGTGGAAAGACTGTGACTGACTTAATTATGAAGTTTTAAAAAGGAAACATGATTTAAGCAGAACATCCTAGAAGGAAAAAAAAGGGAAAAAAAGAATTAAGGGAAGATGTTAAAAATATTCTTTAAAGTGTTTTAAAACTTTTATCAGCTAGGTGACATCTTCCTAGGTGAGGAAGACTTAAATTTGTTAGCCTATTATTTCCTGTTGTTTATTTTTTAATTTCTAATCAACTTCAGTCTTCAAGAATTTTTTACAATAAAAGTCCAGCCATAGATCTCCAAAATGAGTTCTGATTTGTTGTTTTTTTCCCACTGACTAGCTTCAAGTTTTATTGTATATGATCCAAAATATAAATTTGATAGAAGAGTGGAAATAGTTACAAACCTTGCTTTACGTAGCACATAAACCACCAGCTTCCTTTCCAGTGGATGGGAACACACTTGAGTATGGATAGCCACCAATATCAATAAACTCTTTGCTGCAATAGGTATGTGGAAGGCATTGGCATTTCTAAATGATAATTTAGTTTTCCTTTCCTTAGTCCACACAAGACCAAAGAGAGTCTTTCTCTCTTGCCCTGGTAGAGGATAAGGCTAGGAGTAGGATTGATGACATTTCCTATGTGTCTTCTCTTCCAAGAGCTGCTTCTTATTTATTGTAGTGAACCTGGATATGAAGAAGCCATGTGGAGTGTGATGAGGGTGCTGATGAAAGATGGTCAAACAGTTGGGATGATCAGTAATGTTTATGTTTGCTTCAAAGATGTGCATTTCTTAATTGGAGCCTAAATATTGCAGCATTTATGTGCAGATTAATTCACCAAAAAAGAGATTCCTGTAAATCCCTGGAAGTTCAACACTTAAATGTCACATTATCACCATATTTCCATTTCCTCAAATGCAGAATAAGGAGTATCTGAAGCCAAAAACTGAAAACCTTCAAGAAGGACTATAAATTGCTGTCAATACTGACATCTGCCTAGACGAAACCATTGTAGTTTCACTTTTTAATGATATGTTTCAATTCATACTCAGACCTATTTATATAGGAATCAAAAAGAATAGTTAGAGAAGCACAAACTGTGTATATTTATACATACATACATAAAAGGATAAAGATGATATTATATATTTTAATTACCTAAATTGAGAAAGGTGTGTGGTATCCATTTTACTGATAGAAATTAGTTGAAGTAAATGAAACCACAGTTGTCTGGAAGAGGCCATTTTTCATCTAAATAAACATTTTCTACATATGATGAAAGAGGGAATACAGTTTGATTCCCAGATAGAATAAAAACTCTTTAGGGATCAAGTTAGTAATCTCTTTACTACAGAGTTGAGGATGTTCTGCCCTGTTGATAGAGGTTCAAAGAAAATCTCAGGAGTGGTGATGCTCATGCAACTTTGTTCTAAGTTTGCTACACATCCTTTTACCATGTTTCTCCTCTCCTCTGAAGTGTCAGTCTTGTCTTTTACTTGCAATTTTGCAGCTTTTAGCAGAAAAAGTTCCCCAGACTTAGTGGATAAACAATACCATCAATCAATCATAGACATTAGCACTGGTTTTAATATTTTTTAGTGATATATAGCCCTGCAAACCAACAGAAATCCTGGAAACTATCCTATTTCTCTCTCCTCTTCCCTACCACTCCTTGAACTGTAGTTAATGAAATGTGTTGATTTGAACTTTCCTGTGCTAGCTTAGCAAATCTAACTTAGATAGGTTATTCAGAAACAAGGGTGTACACTAAAGTTTCAGTCCTGCAACTTTGAAATTTTGTCAAGTCACTCAGCTGGAATATCCAATGTACAAAAGAAAGTGGTAGTTGCAATAAGAACCTACAGAAAATAATGGGTCAATATTCCTCAAGAAAGCAGGACCTGAATCTGCCCTTCTTGAAATAATTTGAAGTTTTGCAATTATTAAAAAGAAAAATGGTTGAGGTTGTGTGTGAATAACTTGGAACAGACTTTAAAATACTGTAATGGTATAGCATTGGTAACTGGTAATCTTTCCCCCTTCCTCACAGCATTCTGATTATTTCTGTATCTGGTTTTGATTTTTTGCTCCATTTTTAATGTAGCTAGAGCATCACATTTCAGTCAATTACAAGAGTATGTATTTTGTTTCCTTCTAATGGTTTCTCATATCTTTCCAGTGCACAGTAGCTATATGATACCTCTTAATTGCTCGAGGTCATAAACATACAATACCAAGACAGACAGGCAGAACTTCACATTAAAAATCTGAATTGCACTCATCCACATGAAACAGCCTAGAAAAGGCAGATCTTATTTCTAAGATGCATCAGAAATCTTTAGTGGAAAAAGTCTCTACCTCTTCTTTGTTCTGTTAAGACTTTTATATGTTGATAATGCAGAGATGCTGAAAAACAGGAAGAGATCAAATAATACTGTAGTCACAATTCACCATTTCTTTCAAACTTTCATATCCTTCAGATGTAAAAATGGCTTTAACTCCTGTTTTACATATGAGGTCATGTTTAGTGTTCAGTGAAATGAATAAGAGGCTTCATATTAGTTTCAATACACATTGGATCAGATTATCAGACATTTGACACATGACATTCAAAATGGCTCATATGTGATTGCATGCTAGAATAAAATTATGAAAATTATCATACCTTCTGCCAGAAGCACCAGGAAAAACAAAAAACCAAACTAGCAGACGTGCTTTTTTATTGCACATATAATTTTAAATGCTACAAATTACAACAACCTTGAAGGTTGTGCTTTTGGAGATAATTAATATGTTCAGAGAAATGCTAAACTTCAAAAGCACCATATTTTCGGGGAAAATAATTAGTATGTGTACACCACATATACCACAGTATAGTCTTAGACAACAAGAATATCTCAAAACATTAAATAAGTAACTTCTGAAAGAGATTAAACGTTCCAATTATTGGAATTTTGGGTTGCACTCAGTGATGTTCTGTTTATTTTGCATATGTCTTATGGGGACCTCAAGGTCTTAAAAGGAGAAGAAAATTTTGAATCATAAATTATGACCACGAGAAATATGTATTTATTCCTTTGGCATTTAAAAACATCAAAGATTTCCTTTTGCAGTGACATATTATAATGATGTCAAGATATTAAAAAAAGACCATGATATTAATGAGGCAGAAGGCTGGTTCAATGATGAATTGTTGATAAAATGTCGTTCTCACACAGCAAGTAATTTTTCTTAAGATATTAGGTGGCACTAATGCCTCAGGTGGTTTCTCATGGAGACATAACTCTAAAATAATCTGAAACACTACAAGTTTCTTATTGCTAGTCTGTGAAACATGAGAAGTGACCAGCTCATTAATTACTGTAATTCACTGGCTGCACTCAAGAATTATGACAGGTTTTTAGACTTAAAAACATTTTGAGTAAATGCAACTTGATATATTAAAAGCCTTTGAAATGGACAATCCTGTAGGAAAAAGATATTACAGCCAGCCAGCTCACTTTGATGGACATAGCACTGTGTATAATGAGCCTTTACAAATATTCTTTATCCAGCAATGTCTGAAGGAGCTCAGTTTAAGTAGCCCAGTGTTGAAGAAAGTTGGCAAATGTATGAAATATGAAGTAGTTGTGATGGTTTGTAGTTTGATCTCTACCAACATTTGCAGAGGCGAGGAATCCCTTTAGAAATAGTGGAGGAGGAGATGGGAATAGGTGATTTACAAGCAGGTTTGGTCTGAGGTAGACATACATGGAAAGATTAATTTGAGGGAGTGGAGAGGCTTGACAGATATTCTTTTGGAGTTACCAATATTTTCCTCATTTGCTCCCTTCTGGTAATACTACAGGGAATGGGCTCCTCTTCCACAGGGAATCTCTTCCATGCCCACCAGACCATGACCAAATACCACCTTGTAACCTCTGAATTGTTTTCCTCTTGCACTGAGCAAGGATTGCAGGGTCTCATACACCAGCACCGTTCCCAGGACCGCCCCACACAGGAGATGAAAATGCACATGTCCGTGCAGTAGCTCTCAGCAAAGAAGGATTTCCAGCAGCTAAGAAGTATTTGAGCTGACACTGTTAAAAAAGTAAGCCTATCACTGTGTTTTGTCAGTTCTTGACCTAGTTTCAAGTCTAAAACAAATTCTTGTTTTAGGCTGATAGGCAGAAAGAGGAAGTTATTCAAGTGTTTTAAAACCTAAAAGAAGAAAAAAATCAAATTCAATTAAAAAAATCATCTGGGATGTGAAGAAAAAAGACTTCTACTTTATTTAAACTTTATTTGCCTTAGAAGAGATGAAAATTCCTGTTCCACTGCAGACAAGTGGGATGTTCTTCTCCATTCTCATTTATCTCAAGTGCTAGAAAGAGTAGGATCACTGAGAGGTAAATAGGTGTATTAGAAGAAAAGGAATGTAAAAGCTGAAAAATGATGTAAAGAAACAGACAATTTAGTCAAAAATTAATATGCAAGTGTTGCTTCTGTACAGTTCCATTATTGAAAAATTTTGTCATTCATTTGTGAAGTGTCACAAGTTCTTCAGTCTTCATTTGGAGCTTATGAATTATCCTAATTTCCTCATTTATGAATTTATTATAATACTGAGTCCTTTCAGAACTTTTACAGTACATTTTTAACTTGTTCTGTTTGGAATGCTACAAAGCTTAGTCTTAATTATTCATTTGTGGGGTTGTAATGCATTTTTAAGAACACTTGCAACATCCCTGTAGTGTATTTTGCTCCAAATCATAGACATGTACATTTGTTCCATCTTTTACTTTAGTGGGCTTTTAATTCCTTTTAACTTCATCGAGTGGTCCTGCATTTTGCCCGGCTAGATTTTCTCTTCCTGTGTATTGCATTGCACCTATAGGTGTGCCCATCAGGAGGGGGTAGCTAGGAGATGCATTATCTATGCCTTGTAACTCTTTTATTTCTGCACACTGTCGGGTTTGAACTTCTGTGTGATGCTGAGCTGCAAGCACAGTGTGAATTTAGTCCTACCTGACACAGACACAGGAAGCACAGTGGTCTCCTGATCTGTGAGGGTGTGGAGGCTGCCATCCAGTCTTTGCCAGAAACAGAGCTTAGCTTTGGTTTCAGTCCCACTGGGGAAGAATAAGAGATGACAATTTCTTTAGAAGACACTGTTCTTCCCAGTATGATTTGGAGTTGAATAATTATCCTTTAGAGTGCACTGAATAAATAACTTTTTGCTACAATGAATAAAAAGAATGGAAGGAAAAGTGACCTTAACTGAAAAATTGTAACGCAGAATATCTACATTTCTGTCTTAATTTTATCAGAGGCCTGAAGCTTCGATGTTGCTAAGATTAGTCTGGCACTGAGTGTTAAGTATCTTCAATTTGAAAATTTTAATTAATTGTTATTCCTAAAAGAATTAGCAGATTTTGGATTCCTTCTGTTAAATTCATTACCTAATGAGTCAGTGTGGTAATTTTGGGAAGGATACATTGTAATTTTCATGCATATCAAGGTATAGAGACACCAACTGCAGCTCTGAAACAAGTTAGTTGTAGAGCTATCCACAGCCTTCCTCTACTCTGTATGTGTTTAAAGAGAAAGAGATTATAAATTCATAAATCTATGCTTAATGTTATTTTTTACTGGAAGTTTTTTGAAGATAACTTTCTAATATACCTGGTAAAAAAATAAGCATTTTCATATTTTCTGTGATTGCCAGATGCTTGCCCCTGACTTCCAAAGATACATATAGCCCTTTTATTCCCCTGTAAATTCATGTGTATCTGGATAAAAGCTGTTTTCTAGCTGTAAATGCATTGTCCATATGGCTAAAAAGCTGTTAAATGTCTGGAAGATTATCCAGAGCATCAGTGCAGTTAAGCTTTATGTTCAATGAAGTGTCATTATTTTTTTCAGGACAGTAAAAATCAAGGAATATTAAATGGAAACAGATAAAAAGGTGTTATTACAACAGCCCCTTAATTAGCCAGTTTGATTTCCCTTTTGATCTTTTCAATTAGCCAATAAACTGTCTTTTAAGTTAAGTTGTTGGGCAAGTACATCATGGAAAATCAGTTATTTGAAAGGACTTTAACGAACTCTCATCCATTTTTACAAATGTAAATGTACTGTAACCCTTAGCCAACTGACTAAGTAGCCATCTGCTGTATAGATGATCACTCTGATTATGTGCAAAGACAGCAGGTCTCTACTGTAGGCTTTATTTTATTTATGAGGCTATATACATTGGCTTCCATTCTAATTAGATTTTGCACAGCTATAGTAATGTAGGAGGTACTTTAATAAATGTTCAACAGTATCTATGACTCTGCCAACTTGGCTTAATATAATGAGATGTCCTTTACGGAAGTGTTCCAGAAGGGATTGTAAAGGGATTGTAAAGGGATTGTTTACCACTTGGTCTTACAAGGAGTTAACCAGGATTCTGTAACAGCACAGGTTTGTAGATGAAAATCACAGGCTGAATTTCAACTTACTGCATACTGCACTATGAAGCTCACATAAAACGAACCTGTGCTGATATGTGCCTTTACATATTAAGCATCCTTGAACAGAACTTCTTTCCTCAGATAACACCATCTCAGATTAATTGCAATAGGACCCTAAAACATATTTTTGAATGTGCAACTAATAGCTGCAGGACTGTTTCAACTCTTTTGTTGCTCTGGAGGTATGTGATTCAAGTCTCCAGAAATCACAACTGCAAGACATAGTTGCAGGGAGTGCAGTTTTGGGCAATATGCACTGAAATTGTAATGATTGTTCTGTGTCAAAGCCCATAAGCCTAGACTTCTTGTTTCTGTTTAGCTGGCTTTCATGCTAGTAATTCTGATTCCAAATGAGAACAATCCGTCTATTAACTGGAGTAATTATACAGTTTGAGACCCTCTATCAAAGAGATTAGTTGTTAAAGAGACAGTATCAAGAGGCTGAGGACCTCCATGCCAGTTTCATTAGATGGAAAATTTTCCAGAATGTTTGCTATTCCACTGCAAGTCCTGCTTGTAATTTTTTTCTAAGTGTCATTGAAAATTTCAGTGAGAGCAACGTTGTGCTTCTCAGTGGGAAGAAGAAAATGCAGTTGTACATGAAAATGGGTAACTGACCAGACAGAGTGAAACATCCAAAAGAAAAACTGTGTTGCAGTTTTTAGCTTTTTATGTCCTATTTGTTTCAGTAAGTAAAGGTGAAATTTGCTAGTGTGCTAAAGAAACACAGTACCACTTCCACTATGAGATTTTCTTGAACAAATACTTCATAATAACTCACCACAAAGACACTATTGACAATAATAAAACCCATTCATATAATTAAAAGTGCTATTTTCCCTTTACTTACAGAAAAAAAAAGGTCAAAGGAAAATATGTACAAGCCTAGAAATAAGAAATAGATAATAAACACAATCAAATCTCCAGTCTGAATAATACTAGTCAAGTTGAACATGTCTAGGTATTAGGTAATAGCTTTAATTTGCATTAAAATAGGTTTAAAAACTGCATTACAGAACAACTACATGATAATGTCATGTAGACAGACAGGGAATAAAAAGGTTTAGGACATTTACTACTTATTTATAACTAGCTAAATGGCAGCATCTTTAGCTTGCCAAGAGGGAAGCAACACCACACACGTGATACAGCATGATAGAGTGTAATCATAGCTGAGACAAAATGTAAGCCTCTTAAAGTAACAAATACCTGACTGGTTTAACACTGCTGCCAAAAATAAAGACAGTGTGGGCTGCTGGGTAATCTGGATGTGCAAGCAACGAGAAAAGAAATGAAAAAGATGGCTTAACTATTCAAAGTGGTGCCAGATTATTAAATTTTAAAAAACATTATATTGATTCAAATAATTTCTCCCTCCACTTTTCATTGTCTTGCCTTTCAAAACAATAATTTTGTTTTGATCTTCCCAATCAAATTACTTCTTTGTGTAATTATGCCTTTTGCACTGTCAGAGTTTGACAGCTTCTCTCTAGAGTGATACATTATAATGGAGAGATATGGAGAGGGAGAGCCTGCTGAACTCTTCCATGTGGTGACAGATTTGGTGCAGCACAATGGCAGTGTGTAGGGTGCAGTGCATGGCCTTAGAACCTCACAACCTGCTCAAAGACAATCACTTCATTTTACTGCTCTATTAGTTTAATAGGCAGGTTGAGGCTGGGGGAGGAAATAGCTGGGGAAGTAAGAGCAGTCCTTTATGCTCAAACAGCTTTCCAGGAGAGAAGTATTTCCCTAGAGATATTTTTCTTTACATTCTTTAGTTTGTTTCTGTAAGACACCGGCAGACGGTCTCTGCTTACAGAGAACATCTCTTTCTTCTTTTGCTTTTTTGCCCCTACATCTGTGTCTTCACTTTATAACTCAGATACCTCTTCAGCTATAAATGCTAGCAATTGAAAGGAACATCTAATATTTAACTGCTTTCTGGGAATAGGCAGAAAATTAATAGGGTGAGTGAGTATGTTTCAAAGAACAAAAGAGGGAAATAGCATTTTCCAAATCGCAGAAGCTGAGTGCAATTGCTTATATTATTACAGCTGAATGGGAGTGGGGTGGGGTGGCGGGTGGTCTATGTGTGTTTGTGTGTGTAATTGCATCAGTGCTATTAAGTGCTTATGATTCATTTTTTCTGTTTACTGATGTATCCCTAAACCTAGCATAATTATCTCCACCTCTGACACGAAACTCAAAAACTCCTTTGAAAGATAGACTCAAATGTGGGCAGCATGCTCTCATCTTTCAGAGACAGGAAATATTATAATAAACAGGTTTCATCTGTGAATCTTTAGGGTGACAAAAGCAGAGATTTTGTATGACCATTAGAAAACCCTGTGTGTATTCCATAAGCAGCAAGAACCATTGTGCTGCAGGCCGGTTTTTAGAAGTGCTCAGAACAGAACTTTAACTGAAGTTGGTGGGAGTTGTAAGCATTTAGACCTTCTGAAAACTGGCCCTGGGGTTTTATTCTTGGAAAGTAACAGGAAAACTGAGAGAAAATAAAGTTCCTCATATAGTACAAACACAGCATTTTTTTTTTCAGAATAGAATGTGTTAATAATTTCTGCCATGTCTTGTTATTATCAACGGAAATCTGACACATGAATCAAACATTCAAGCCGTGTGTTGAGTTACTTTATAAAAACTGCTCACAATAGCTATCAATGCACAAATAGAGAGCTGGCTGAAAACCACTGAAGGATTTGGCACTTGATTATCAAACTGGCCTTTGCAAATGACAGCCTGAGACATGAAGGACAGCCTTAAGAGGCTCTGAGGGATGACAGTAAAATTCCCCCTTGAAATTATTTAATGATTTACTGAAATGATGCAAATTCCAAAGGAGTGGAAAGCTGTGGACTCTCTATGATAAAATACTTCCAGTGAGAACTTTTTCTTGCCCTTTTAAAGTATTTAAAGCTAGATTTTTGTCCAAAGTCAATTGGTTTATATTAAAAACTGTTGAAGATTCATGGGGCTACAAAATTAGTACAATATAGAGTCAAAATATTTTTGTATACTGGAAATTATGTTAGTAACAACTACTGTAAGCTTGAAGCTTTAAAGCACTATTCTTACTGACTATTTCCCTTTAGTATAGAAAATGTCCCAAGTGTCAGGTAGTAAGTGGATACGTCTGAGCAGACCTTAGAATTTCAGCTGTAAAACATGTTTCAGTTTTAAAGCCACACTGGGTAAGCACACCAAGGAACACTCAATCTACTAACATGACTGGATGGGCATGAATGTATAAACTGGTTGGGATTTTCTGTCTTCATGTTCTTTGATTCTCTGCTTGTGATTAAGAAAAGAAAAAGAAAGAATAGAAGAGAACATGAATATTAGAGGACAATTGAAATTCCTGATGTATGGCAATGTCCAAGGCAAGAAAATAGCGCTCTATCCATTCTGGTGATTTCAAAGCCATTTTGGAGATAACTGATTATTTCTTTGGATTTATGACATATGTGTTGCTGAATTTTGCTGTTTTCTATGGCAGAAAATACCATACATTGGATAAAAATCAATATAAATAATAAAAAAAAAACCACAACATTTTCCTCTTTTTAACTTGCGTGTCAGTAATTGATAGGGTAAGTCTGATAGGATAAGTCTGTGGCAGATTTTTGTCTTAAGACAAACTTTAATTCACTTAGAATCCAAACATTGTTTCTGAGGCTTCTTAGCTACCAAAAAATTCACTTCTTCTGAAGTCAATGTGCTGTCCTTGATGTACGTGTAGTCCTTGGCAAACATCCTGGATAGATTCTGGGAAAATGTGATTGCACTTCACAAAGTCAAATATGCACATAAAGGGTATTAATAACTACACATTTGGGAACATTCTGAAGAATATATTGGTTTAAGTGTATTCTCAATTCTGAGATAATGTTAAAAACATAATTTTGAACCCATTCATGGATTATATAAAAAAGAAAAATATACCATGCTAATAGAAAATGTGATACTTCTCAGCTATGGCTTTTATGAGTCACTACAGAGAAAACAGATAATGATCTCTATCTCCAAGGTGCAGAGATTTGTCCGCAAGAAAGGGAACTCGTTTACAAGTTCGTCTGTAAACCAGAAAAATAGCAGTGTCTAACCACGCAGTGATCTGTGCACTTAAATGAAAGATTTGCACATTTTAATAACAAGAATTTGAATTTTTGCTACCTTGTCTTGGTTTGACAATAAGTATATCTGAACTGTAACATTTCAATTATAATGATGACACCTCATGGTTTCCTTACTTTGACCTAGAATGTCATTCAACAAAAGACTTGATAGGTCATTCTCCCAGCCATGCAGAACAGAGCTGATTCGCAGTAATACATACTTACACTGAGTAAGTAAAATGAATGTAAAAAAGTTGTCACGAAAACAATCTGTGATTGAATCTCTCAGCTCTGCATCTTCTCTTTAGTCTCATGTCCTATTTTTCCTGTTACAAATCATTTTTCCTGCCAAACACGTCAACCATAAGCATCTTAGGGCAGCTTAATAATGGAATGGAAGCCTCACTTTCTGTAAGGATAGATCAGTGAAAAGGAAACTAAAATTTGCAGAAATGGGAGGCTTGACCCTCACCTTGGTCTCATGTAGCTCATTAACATAGAGTTTCATTTAGTGCCATCAATAATCTTTCTACTGTCCTTCCAGTGTTGAGGGAATTATGTTTTCAAATCAGCAATTTCTTTTGGACAGCATTACCAAGCTTTTCTCATCTATGTAACATTTTATATAGTCTCTTTAGGAACATCTATTAATGGAAAGTGGCTGGCACAATGATACATCAGAAGTAACAAGACTAATAGCTATTGCTTCACATCTTTTTCTTTAAAGCACTTTTACGTTCTGGCACAGCAGTCAGGTGATTTTCGAGCGAAGATGCGATGGATTGGTGGAAGTTCTACCTGATGTAGCATATATAATCTACCGTTTTCTCCATAAACATAAATTAATATTAAAAAGCTGTAGGTTTTCATTTTCCTTTTCATATAAGTATTTCATTTTGGATAATGTATAGCCTTGCATTACCACTGTTACACAAATAAATGATAAGTCACAAGTAATATGCCTCAATCATTTAAGCTTTTCTAAAGCCCTTGCCAGTGTATTTCCAGATGACTCATATTGTATGAAATAGTAGTTGCTCATCTGTTACTGATAAGGGAGGCACAAAATAAATCATAGCAATATGATTTGGATAAAATTTCCTAATGCACCTAAATGGTAGAAGATCTAATTCTAGGGGCTTTGAGCTATGCAGCGATGCAGTCAGACATTGACTAGAATGCAAATGCAGATTCCAGTAGGATTTAGAACTTTATCTTCTTACAAGCATCTGAAATTCCTGTGATCAGTTCTCTGCAATTTTTAAACATCTAAATATTTTCATAAGTCTTGGACTGTATAAGTCAAAGTGTAAAGAAATGTGAAGATCTGCAGTATTGAAGAGTATAGAGTTTGATTGAAGTGGAATTGAGGGACCAAGATTTATGATTAAAATATTTCAGATATATCTAAAACCCCGAAAATGTTAGGGCCAGGATTTCCCCAAGTTCCTAATGTTCCGAACACACAGATGATCTCAATCTTATACTGAGAAGATAAGGTCTTATCTTTTTCTTAAGCAGTCTTATTTCTCTATCTGCATGATGTCAAGGAACCTAAAACATAAATCCGTTCATTCCCTTGGGTTTTGGTTCAGGCTGTATTTCCTTTAGTTGTTTACAGTCTCCTTTCATAGTAAAGCTATCATGGATCCTGATTACAAGGGTATGTTTTGTTTATTTATAAGCTTTCAAAAGCTGCTCATCGTTATTTTTCTCATCTCATTTTGGCATTAATGAGTGCTGCTTTAATATACTCTGGAAAGGGACTAGAAAAATATTCTCCTAGTTCTGAAGATGAAATAAGGTTCTAAGAGGTGGAAGGATTTGTTCTAATCAACCAGGAACCACATCAGCAGATTATGAGCCAGATGCTTCCGTGGCCCTCACCAATGCAATACCTGAGCAACTGACCACCTTCTGTGTACTTGCCCTTCAAAACATCCCCGTAAGATGAGGAATTACTACAACAGTCAATGTAAAAATGAAGAATTGAATTACAGGAAAACTAAGGATGCAATACTAAAGGTATTTAGACATTTATTATCTTGAAATTTTCCAAAAACAATATAGGAAGAAAATAGCTGGAGCAGGGAATTAAACCTGTCTCCTAATCCTTGAGCTAAACCTGAAACTGCTGAACGACCTTCCTCTTTCTCCTTGGAAAACTCCTGCTACTCCATATCACACAGTCTGGGTCATATCCCAGCTAAGATTGTTTCTCTACGGGCATGCTGCTCAAATACTTGTGCACAGACTGTTAGCTAAGGAAACTGATTTATTGGGATCATCTGCAAAGGTTAATTCTCACATAGGGAATGCCATTAACAGGTTGGCCATTGACTGTCTCGATGGTCATGGGGATTTCTATAACAGACATTTTTGTGACACCTTCTTCACCTGTGTCAGCTGAGACTCCCTGAAATGCTGGCCAGTGAATTATTGTAGTTCAGCTAACCATGGTCAGCATGGCCGCTCTGTGGTCTGTTGGCTACCTCAAGCCATGTACAAAGCACACCTTATGGAAACATGTTGTGAATACATAACAAGCATCTTACATAAGTGCATCTGAGCCTAACATAGAGCTGCAAACAGAGTTCTCCATCAGGGAGTTTCTGTCAGTCAGCTGATGCTGATGTCTGTGTGAGGCCAGGACAGCCTTACTGGTGTCCTTCTTCCATCCATAACATATCTCACCTAGGCAGAAATAGGCTGGGGAGAAATTGTTGCTGCCCTACCAAGGAGTAAGTGTGTGTGTCTGTGTGTAGGCACAGCTCTTACACCCACCTGCATTATTGTCAAAACTAAGTTATAGCACCTGAATCCAGGTTGCATCAGCACATGTATTTTTAACTTTTTTATCCTTTAAAAATACCCACATTCATATCCCTGGTTTTACAGGGCTTCCTGTCAAATAGCCATTTTTTTACTCACGTGAAAGGACTGCTCAGAATGTCCTTTCTGGAAAGCTCTATCTCTGCAGAGCCCAGGTTTTCAGAGGTGCCCATGACAGCAGCAGCACCTGTTCTTTTGGCAGAAGGGATAGATAGAGAGAATGAGCAGAAAGAAAGCAATTTTTTCTACTTACTTTCCCCCTTATGCTATTGTTTCTAGATGAGTCAAATAAACAGAAAAGATTATTGAAAAACTGAGTGACTTGTATGTGCTTTTGCATATGCCTTAATGTATATTGCTGCAGAGAGGAATCAAGTTTTGTGTCAGGGTTTTACAACACAACTTTTTTTGTTGTTCTTGTTATTCTGGTCGGCATATTTTATTAAAAAAACAAAAAAAGTGCTGAACTGAGCTCATTACTTGTCAGACCTCAGAAATTGCTCTGTTTTCCTGAACCAGAAACCGAGTCAGAACTTCAGAACTGGGCCTAATGGTTCTTTAATTATAATGTCATATTATCACTATGTTCTTTAAAATGTCAACATGAGGAGAAAAAAGGCTGTGGGCTGTTATTTTCTCATTATTGCGGTGTTCCTTTGAATACTGTAAAAAACATCAAATACATATTAGAAACAAAGGCAGACCAAGTAAATGAGATCGTGCTGAGGCCTTTGTTGCTCTGGCTGGATTGTTTTTGATGCCTGAACTAGCTCAGTAACTGGCTTTATCTTTATCTGGGACCACAATGCAGCCTGCAGCATCAACACACCCGGCCAGACAGCCAATAGCTGTGGCTGAGGGTCTGACCTTCTCAGATTTCCTCAGAACTGATAAGTAGCTAAGTGAGAAGCCTTTCTTTTCTTTTTCTCTCTGGAAGACACTTCTTCCAGAGAGAAAAAGCAAAAAAAGAAAGCAGAACACTAGCAGTGTTATGCAAAATTCAACTACAGTTTCATTTGAATTTTCTTCTTCAGAAACTGTATTGTGGAAAGCACCTGTGTGTGCGAAGAAGTGCTTCTTGTTCAGCTGCTTTTCCCAACCCTCAGGCGTGTTTGCCTCACTGCTCTCCATCACAGATTGGCCTTTGCAAACAAAATACAAAGATTTTCAAAGGCATCTTAGTAAATTTTCAGTGATCTTTTTTATTGTAGAATATATCTGTCCAATGATGTTATATTCACTGAGAAGTATCTGAATTGAACCACAAGAATTAATATAGTATTTTCAAGGCCAACTGTTGTGCAGATTGGTTAACCTGTTGTCCTGTGGTTGCTGCACTCCTGGTGAATAGTTGTCACTTATTTACTATGGCTTTCAAAGGTATCATCTGTCAATAACTCAGTCTCTCCAATGGCTTTTAGGTAGGAGAACATCTGTCTTTGATTTGTTAGGATCCCCCTTTGAGCCCTGCATCCTTAAACATTTGCAAATACATTTCCAGTAATATTAGGCCTCCAGGGTTCTTGCTTTGCTAACTGATAAGGTGCACTTTAGAGTCTTGTAAAGTATGGGTATAGACATAATAGTCTGGCCAGAGCTAAAATTATTCACTGGATGTTATATGATGCCTTGGGTGCTATAGGCCTAGAGATAACAAAAGTAAACCCTGGTATGCTTGATTTCAACATGAGAACTGAGAAAATGCATTCAAAACCTTTGAGAAAGGAGACTTGTCCAACTGCATAAGGAAACACTTCTCAGTGTTTAATTCTCAGGTAACAGCTTGCACGTTTACAATGACTTCATGTTCAAAACTGCCTATCAAATGCTTTATTTAAAATCTAAAATGTCATAACTAAAATGCCAATATCCCTTTCCAACATTATTAACAATAATCATGGCAGAGAATGGCAAAAAAAAGCTGTAGTATTGCATTCCAGTGACTGCAGCTGGACCTGCCTATGAGAATGAAGCATAAGTAATAAGAGATTTGCTTTGAAGCTTTTTATAATCTGTGATTGTTTATGACATAGGTGAGATTTCTTAGGCCTTTCTTTAATTGAACAAAATACTTCATTGAATAAAACAAAAAACTGAAATATAAAGAGCAATTTTCTTCCAGCACCATGTATTTTTAAATACTTGCAGTCTTTTTTGAAAATGCTGGTATTTTCCAAATTTAAAATTATTGTAACTTATTTCCAAGAATTATTCCTTGACAATGCAGAGTTTTTTTGCTGCTTCTGTTGCTTGCTGATGAAGTGCAGATGTGCACAGGTCCTGCTGGTGTCGAAACATTGTTGTTCAATATGGAGAAGCTCTAGGTTGAATAGAATTGAGTGACTTCAGTTGCAGACTGAGTGTTTGAGGAGAAGGGGAAACAGGGGAAGATATTTTGCATCTGGACTGGTGACTTTGGATGTCTGCAGAGGTTGGGATGTAGTGCAAGTGATTTGGACTTCACTTTGGAGTAGCAGTTAAAGTACAAAGCTGAAAGAGTAACAAACTTGCCCTCTTCCTCTGTGTTCATCCTTTGAGCGTGGTTCTTGTCTCTTGCTCCAAGGTAAATTTGCAGCAACTACATTGAAGCAAAAGTTGTGACCAGAGTGGCAGAACTGAGGGCAGGAGTTCAGAATCCATTACTAATGCAGGTGCTCTATGTCCTTCTTCTTTCTCTTTGACCAGGAAGACCAGTGCCAGTTTTCATACAAAATTGGTTTTCTCCTTCCTAAAAATTATCATTAAGGGAAAGAGAGGAAAGGGGGAGAAAAAGAGAGGGAAGGGTCTCCTTCTGCATTCTTTTTAACAAATATTATTCCTTCTGACAGTGATAGTGATCATTCAGAATTATAAATAAAACTTCCATGGCGTATGTGGGGTTTTTTCTCTTTCTCTCTGACTTTTCTGAGAACCTATCTCCTAACTTGAGAACCAGCCATGGCAATTCTACAGGACCATTCTAATACCCCTGGCCACCTGTTGAACCTGTGGCTGGTTCCTCTGGGTGATGTTAATGATGACAGAAATTAAGAGGGGGCAGTAGGGAACCTTTCCATCGGGTTTCAGAATAATTTTGCAGTTACTGTGTTACTCTTTTGTTCACTGAGGGGATATTTGCCTGTATTTAGAAGCTTAGGGTACAGGCTGAGCTTAAAGCAAAAGGCACTGTGTATGCACCTTTCCACAGGGTTCCTTTGTGCAAAGAGATATTTGATGAAGATGCTGTTTGCACACGTGTACAGTGCAGGAGGGTTTGCAGATGTGTGCCGAGTTTATCACAAGTATCAGTGTCTCTGTATGAAATAGGTAGGACTGCAAGCTAAGGAGCAGGTCTGGTAGAAGCAACTTGCCTATTCTGAATTTGTGGATGAAGAACAATGGGATGTTTAGCTCCATTGTTCAGAGCATGGTACTAATAATGTCAAGCTTGTGAGTTTGATCCCTGTGTGGGCCATTCACTTAGGAGCTGGACTTGATGATCCTTGTGGATCCCTTCCAACTCGGAATATCCTGTGATTCTATGTAAAAGGCTGGGCTGGGATGAAGCATAGTGATTACAAAAAGCTAGCTATTATATAATATACACATTCTATAGTGTTTCTAGGTATACAAATATTTTATAGTATGATTAAATGGCATATTTTGATTATACAGCTGTGATATACTTGGGGATACAAGTACTAACATTGCTAAGAGATGATCTCTTTTAACACTGCCCAGCCACGTTGTAGGAGTTGCCTGTATAACAGTGGACAAGCTTTTGAATTAGCTATTATTGCAAGTCATTTTATGGACAGAATAAAGCATCAAAACATGGTAATATGTTGTTATCGTTAAATAAAGAGCAGAAATTATTTTATCTTTTCCAGAGGAATTATTTTCTGGGTTGGACAGTCAATATAAGGTGGAGCTGAGTATTCCAAACTGTGTTGCCAGGAAGGCAGGCTGTTGTTTTCAGTCGCCAGTTTCATAGCTATCACAGAATGATTAAGATTTTTCCTCCCTGGTTTGTGCCTCTGCTTTTGATCAGGCTTTTTCTTCTACATAGGAAGGGTCCTCGCTGACTATTTGTAGAGTGAACCTCAGCAATGAGGCGCAGGAATTGGCTGTACACTGACAACTTAACTGTGCCATGGGCTAATTCCAGCTCTAGATATACTTTCAAACACCACAGACCATTTATCTCCTCTATGGCTATGCTATCCAGCATTCCCATTTCTTCTGCAAGGGAGTTGTGTCAACGTTACTGCTTTGAGAAAATGATGCCACAGACAAATACAGTGGTGTTTCTGAAATATAGATGTGCTTCAAGGTCTGGTAAAATTCTGTGTTGTTCTTGTGTCCGGCCCAGCAGATCATGTAATCTCTATTATGAGAAAAAGTCATTCTTTAATGACTTTTAGCGCTTCTTAAAGATTCATCCCCCCACGTATTTTTTTGAAATATGACGATTAAAGATTTAATTGTTTTTCATGGTTTAATACCAAGATAAAGAGACAGCTTTTTTATTTCCTTCTTCTCCCACAACTCCTCTCACCCATCTGATGTGTCTGCAGTGCAAAATGCCAGTTGTTTTAACCTTGTGTAGCAAGACACTTCCGATAACAGTGCTAAAGATGCAGAAATGTTTCCCTTGGAAGTGTAATCTTCTTTTTGAACAAAAATTAACACTACAGAAGACATGTTTTCTGGCTGGCTGGCAGCAATTAATCGGAAACTCCTGAGTACTAATTCACTGGAATCAGTTTGGAGTGTATTATGTGATTTATTTTTGATCGAGTGATCAGACAAAATTTCTTTGCACAGATACAGTTACTAATGTTTCCTGTTAATTTTCTTCGGTTTGAAGAGGAGCATTTTTAGCATTGGTGGGGGTTTTTTTGTGTTTTGAGCTGGAGGGTTTTTTCTATATCAATTACACCATTGAGGTTCCGCTGATGCTGCAGCTAGGAGGGAGAAATAGCCTCTTTTCCTATTTAGAGCATTCCAGGCCAGGCAGCTATGCCCTGAGTCTAATTTTATTCCTCTGCCAATCCCTGCTAACATGAATGGGAGGAATCACTTTCTGCCTCCCTTGGCTCTGTCTTTATCAGCACTGGTGCTTTGAGGGCAGTAATAAAGAAACACTATTTTAATGACATCAGGAGTGACCTTAATGGACAGGGAGATTGTTAGGGGGAACTGCTGGTGATCAGTTTTGGACTTAGGGTAGGGATCTCACATGCGCAGCAGAGAATAAGCCAGGGAACTGGTAACTCTCCAGATGAGAGAGAACGGGAAGGGAGAGTGAAAGGATTCAGTAGAGCCTTAGGGAATACAGCTTTGTTCAATGAATCAAAATGTGTTAATTTTCTTGAAACTTCAGGCTCTTTTGTAGGTACTTCATGTGCAACTTTGAGAACAAAGACAAATGTTATAGGAGATCTTGACTGATTTTGCTAGTACCAATTGATTTTGTAAGTGTTATTTTGGTTTTTACAGTAGAAAAAGGATTCTTTTTTCCTTTTACCTGATAATTGTTTTACTCAGGTTCTCAAGTTCCTGTATGGCATCTTTTACCCCATACACGTAGAGGAATTTTTAGTTTCCCTGACTAAACCTCTTCTAAATATCTAGATCCTGTGCTGATAGCTGAAGGTGAATTCCTTAGGTTATATGAATATGTGAGAAAAATATCCAGTCTAGCAAGAGATCCAGCTCTCCACAAGTTGATATGTCCGCTTTTTCTTATAATAGAAGAGCTTTAGGTTGTCATCACCTCAATTTTCCCCCAGCTTACAAACAGGCATAGGCCTAATAGGCCTAATTATTTTACATCGGGTATATGATTATTAAAAATCCTGATGTGGTGGCAATATTAAAAAAAATTTTTTAAAAGTAATGTCTAAGCCATCTACTTTATTCTTCTCCTATCTGAGCTACTTTAGAGATACTGTGCTGTCACAAAGTAAAAAGAAAGATCAAGGAGAAGAAGAACAACATTTCATATCTGTAGTTTCCCTTTTTAAAAAATAAATAGTTACAGATAAATAAAAATGTGTTCTTCCGTATAATGCTGGGTGGCTTAGGAATTTTAAAATGTAGACATTTACTTAGTTTTGCAAGTGTAGATCTGTCCCAGTGTGGCAGCGACTGAAGACAAGCTCTGGGCTGGCTTTTATGAAACAAATTAATGCTGTTGTTTTGTTCTTATGGCTAAACTGCTTTTAATCAAGGGCCATGATTACAAGTGCTCTTGTTCATCAGAGCATCTGAGAGGGCCACTGACAAATGCGAGCTGAGTATGAACTATGTCCTCCCTCTTGGAAGAAACCTCTTGGCCGCAGCAGAGGAGACAAATGAGTGGGTCACTGCAAGGGGACAGCTGCATAAACTCTTGCTGTCTGTGGGTGAGGAAATGACATAAATTTCCAAAGATCCAGGCTGGCACCTGGCCTAGCCATTCCCACCGCTTGATATTAAGAACTATGTGTGGGTTTGGAAATCAAATACTTTCTCTTTACCAGAGCTACCACTCCAGTGAAAAGCATTGTACCTTGTCTGTATTGTTCACTGAAATAGTTGTAGTGGCCTGAGAGAGGGAGTGGGTAGGAATATACTTGATGATCAAACTTATTGCTAGGCCTGAAAAATCCTAGACATTTTCCCTGCTGACCTACTTGTCCAGGAATTTAGACATATTTATTTTGGGTAACACTGTGCTTTAGAAGGGTACAGTTTGGGAGAGCTACCACATGGTCTTTCATCTTTTCAGTCTGTCATGGTGATACAGAGTCTTACTCATTTGAATATAAAGTCCTGTAACAGCTTTTTCCATAACATTTGCACCTTTGCATATCACCTTGAAATGTGGCCAACAGACTCGTGTGTAATCTAGAAAAGAGGTTACATCCTAAAGTAATCCTCAGCTAAAGCATGATAGTGGTTACATCATCTTGCACACTGCCATGAGAAGGTTTCCCAGCTGCACTGTGTGAGAACATGAACACTTAGGCAACAGGTGAACAAGGAAATCTGTCAGAGTGCAGCAAGTGACTTAGCATCACAGATTCTGACACTAAAAATGGTCTACTATATTTAATCTTGCCTTCTCCGTTCTGAAAGCATGGATTGCACAGAGTCTGACTCCTTTACTTGCCTGTATTTTTCCTTTTGTCAAAGGTGGGTTTTCAGAAGCGACAAGCATAAGCTGTAACCCCCAGTGCTGTAAGTAGGTCTAGAATATATTCCATCTCTCTGAAAACAAGATTTTACTTTCTAAGTAATAATCTTTCATCAGTAGGAAAAAAACTGATCTGAAAAGCAAGGTGGGGTTTTTTTTTGCTAGATCATCTCCTTCCTGCGCTGTTTTGAAACTAGCTTTTATTTCATATTGAATCTGGTTCAAACAGAAAGGCATTCATTATTATCTGGCAGCATTATAGTTGACGTCTAAACCTGAAGAATTGGTCTTTGACATCAAATAATTCACAGTTCAGAATTAAAGACCTTAATTGGGGGGGAAGGGGGTTTGGTTTTTTTTTTTCCCTGTAGCCTTGTCATTTATTTTTGAAACTAGAACTGTTACATCTGTGAGAAAATGGACATACATTTTGCACGTGGTTAGTATCCTTTGGTTTCATTGGATGAAATTGCAATCACAAGAAATTTTTGATGGGGTCAAGACTTGTAAATCCTTAATAAAAGTCAAATTGGTTTTGTTCTAAGCAAGTGTATGAAGGCAACAACTAGGAACAAAAGAAATTATACTATGACCAAATTATTCAGCTCCTTCCTTACCTTGACTGAGATTTATCAAACTTCAATGGTTCCCTAGAGCCCAAAACCTTGTACTTCTGTTAACGGTTTGCACTTTAGAGCCTGAGATGCTGTCCTTCATGTTAAGCAGCTGTACACATCAGGCCTTTTTCAGGATTACTACATAGAGTAAAAGAACACAGCATGAACAAGATGCTTTGAGGAGACTGGAACCAAAACCATCTGGTTTTACTTTGTGAGTATGGTTTATAATAAAGTAAACTTAGCATAGGGACCTGAGCATGTACCAAATTTTTCTCCTGTTCTGGGATCCTTAATAGCCAGTGGGCTCAAGGTCACACTGTTGTTCTTCCCCCTGGAAGAACATTGACCATCCATGTCCACACAGCTGCCTATGGTATTTAAACTTGCACAAATTCATTTATCCTTGAAACCTTTCATGTTCAGAAAGGTTTCAAGCTGAAATTGGTCTGTGAGTTAGAAACACACACATCCAAATGTGGATAGGCATGGACATGCACAGACACACAACACCCATGACCATGTCAGCCTGCTGAAGTGGGAAATGGGTATTGGAAGAGGACAGGATGGGCAGAGAAAAGATTATACCTGAGAAACTCTGTGCTAACTGCAATCCTTATCTTTTTTTAGGTGTTGGACAGGAGAGAGTCTAAATGTGTTTCAGTCTGGCTCATCACTAAGTTACTGTGATTTTACACACTCTCTGTCTCCTGGGCAGGACTGACCACCTACTAGAGTGATATTTCCCTTCTGATCCCCACTGTGATTGTCCCTCACTTGGCAGAGGCTTACATGGCTTTCCTTTTTCCAATGAAATCGCTCTCTGAACAGCATGTTCCCTAGCATGGGTACTGATTCCTGAATTTTATCTTCAGTGCTCTCTTATTACTGACATCATTGCTTCAATTTTCATTTTTTTTTTTGGGTAAGTGCCACACAAGACGGTCTCAGGAACTGCCCTAAAAGTTAGTAGGAAAAACACTTCTCCTGGGTAACATTAAAGAGAACACACACATCCAGTTCTGTGTGGCTTAACATCAAAGACACAGGAAATCATCAAAAGTCTTTTCCACCTTCTTTATCCTTAGGGACTCTTCCTGGGCTGCTTGTGAGCTTTGGCAGAAGTTGCTAGCATTACCCTGAATGGTCTTCCTCATACTTGCCAAATTCTTTTGACTTTAGTAATTTAATATCACTGTTGGCTATATGCAAAATTTCTTGCTGTCATCTCAAGGCTAAAGTTAAGTTACTGGAAACAGGGGCTATAGCACTCTTTAAAAAGAGTAATTCCTGCTGTTTCTAGGGTTGTTGTTTCTGAACATTTTGAATTCCTGGGGTTTTTTTTGTTTGGGTTTTTTTTTTTTGCCTTGTATCTGCTTAGCCCTGGAAAAAAAAATAATAAATGTTATACACAAAAGCTGTAATTCCATATTTGCTTGCTATCCAATTTAAGATAGTGTTCTGCTGTAGGTACAGAAAGGGTTCCAGGGGTCAGATGTGATAACAGCTATGACTGAAACCAATAAAAGAAGAATGAACGATTTATTCACTGATAGGTCACTTTTCTTCAAAATAAAATTATCCAAAACCTTTATCTGTGGGAACAAGGAATTGATTTCATAGATGAGAGATTAATAAATGCTGTGTTATAGTGTGAACAGTTTCTTGCTACATGTTTATTCAAATCTGCTTGTGGAGCACTACTCAGAATTCTAAGATTCACTAAGTAAACAGATGAAAGTTGCATTGCAATTTATCAGTGGTTCTGTGATTTTCATCTGCTTTTAACTGTTTCATTTTACTTAATTGATACCTAAAATAACACATATCGCTACTTCCATTCCTATGAAAGGACACATGAAGAGATTAAGTTTTATCTTTTGTCCAGAATTCTTCCCAACCTGGTAATAACAAGTTGGATGGACAAGTGTTTACAGAAATGTCAATTTAAATTATTTGAAGGCATTTTCATGTTTTTTCTTTTTTCTTCATTGTCACATTTATTACAGCCTTTCACACTGCATTGTACTTTGTGTCATCACCGCAGTAGACATCCAACTGGTAACCCACTCAGTGCATGGAAGTACCGTGCAAGCAAAGCCATTGTGAGCTGAGCTATGGGATCCGAGGAGTGGAAGACATGGAAAAGTGATAGAAGTAACACACATATGCCATTTCTAGTAGTATATTCACATATTTACAATTAGTCCCCACTGCCTCCCTTTATTTAGGGAGTTCACTACTCTTTGCATTCATCTGGGCACCAACCCAGACCTACTCAAATCACTGGTCTAGGTCTACAGACTCCTCTGAAGAGCAAGACTTCAGTCCTGATCAGAGATCAGAAACAAGGCATATGCATGACCAAGCAGTATTTTCAGACTAGTTGAGCTCCAACGCAGTTACCAACTGAACTTGAATTAATTGAGGTGTAGGAACTGGCTCGGCAGGAGTTTTGAAGTCATCCTAAAAGACAGGGAAAAAACCTAAACATCAGGCAGTCTCCTGTGAAAGAAAGAGGAGATGAAAGGAAGCAAGGAGAGTGAGCACATTTCTGCTTAAATGAGCAGCGCTAAAATGGGGTGATGACAATGACATGACCTATATAGCTTTGGTAATGAGAACATCCTTCATGTGCTCTGTGTGTTTTGCCTGTGCTGGGCTGAAGTCAAGCATTGCCTCAGTGGGCTTTTAATTCTCTGGCTGTCCTACAGAACAGAGAGGCTGGGTAGTGTGCAAAGTGTTAGATTTCTGAAAGGACTGGGCTTCAGGTAAGCACACAGGATGATGAAAATGGGATTACCAAACAGAGCTGTTAATTTACGTAGCTATTGTTTTCCTTTTTACATTCCTGCCCAATTTTCATTGCTGATGTTTGGTCTACAAGAAGTTTCACATATAGGCCAGAAATTCCATTCAAGAAATTGCGGAATGTTGAAACACTTTTCTATCAAAACAACTGGCAGCTCATTTTCTGTTTGAAGGGAGGTCACATCATTATTATGCCTGCTGGTGAGTTGCAATAGGAATGCTCTGTGGAGCATTAGGCACCTGTGCTGAAGCAGGGATGGAGAAGCCCAGTGCACTTTCAGTTTCTGGGAGGGTTACTGAAGCCCTGTTCAGACTTGCAGTGGGTCACAAAAAGCTCCTCGTACTCCTTCCCCTTGTTTCTTCACTGTTGAGCAAAGGCATGGTTCAAACAAAGTGTCCAGAATTTGGAAGACACAATGACAGACTTACTGCATCATCCTACTGCAGTGTCACCATGGTGATTTTCATTTACAGTTAAACAAATATTAGTCTGATTTTTTCATGGTTCATGTTTTTCTGCTTGCTTGTCTGTGTGGAAATTTCACAGTACCTCAAAACAAGCCCTTGGGCTTGTAAATCTAACATTCTTCAGAATGTTTCTAGGCAATGAAGGCAACTGGGTGGGGGAGTAGTTTGTGCCAAGTAAAGTATCTTAGCCTGCAATACTGAGTGGCTTTCTGCAAACTCCCTGCTGCAAGGGGCCCCTGGAACAAGTCTTCCTGCAAGTCAGTGCTCAGGACCTCTCCAAGAAAGTGCTTATTAAAGCTGGCTAAATTTGTTTTGGGTGATATCATCTGCACTTTTGTAACAGAGGGTCATATGCCAGTGCCATCCAGGATGTGCACAGGGGAAGGTGAGAAACATCTGAACTAATTGACTGCTGAGTTTGCTCTATTAGTCTCTGCCTGTGAGATACCCACGTGTTTCTTACCCTGACTGTTGTACGTGAACCTGAATGAACGAAACTGATTCTTAAATTTGGGACACACACACACTCCATTCACAGCGAGTAGTCAGAATTCAAACAGTACAGCTACAGACCTTTTTGTTGACTGGATTTATTTTTGAAGTTTAGGGTTTTTGCATTGTAGTGTTGTCAGCTTGCTTCTTGTGTTTGTTACTGCTGTTGTTGCTGTTTTTATGCAGTCGTGCAGTTTCTACCTGATATTTGGGAGAAGTGACCTATTTGAGTCTGAGTTTTAAAATTAAGCCCAACCTTTTGAATAGAAGAGGAGAGGAGACAGGCAAGAAATGACAGGCCTCAAGGCCTAAGGTCCTTCAGGGCTATTTGCAGTATGTACAGCTTGCTCCATAGCACTTACAAAACACAGCTGTTAAAATAAATCATCCCTTGGGTTGTATTTTTGCCCGTTATACAGCATCCAGCCTCCCATTTTGTCTCTTCTGTATTTAACTTAAGACTTCTGTGACTTGTTACAATTTTTCTCCATGTGTACAGACATTGCCAAATATGTCTCTAGAGACACTAATTGCATTTTTAATTCATTTTAGTAATTCCACTTATCTTTGGAAACCCTTGTGCAGATACCACACAGCGGCTTTTCTCTGAACAGAAGGCCTATTTGCTTTATTCACTCATTATGTGGAAGAATATGACACAGCGCATGATGGTTTTAGATGTTAGTAGTCAGAGATGTCTATCAATAAAAAGCCCTTGCAAGTAATGTTGAAGCTCATTGCTTATCCTGCCAAGTAAAGGCCACACTATGATGAACACTATTTACAGGACAGTAAGATCAGGAGGCAGCTCTGTATTAAAGCCTCAGCTAACAGCTTTTCAGGCTTTTATCAGACCCTTGATCTTTCTCTCTGAGTTATGATTTGGCTACAACAGGTTTCACATGGAAAGGATTTTTGACCTTTCCATGTGTTAAATAGTAACCACAAAATATTTTATTGTAGTTAAATTGAACTATTAATGCATGTCAATTCAAACAATGCAGTTCCCTGTTAACACTTTTATAAGCAGTTGTTTCCCCTGTGTCTACATCATGTATATAAAAAAATCGACTCTCCTACAAAAAGCAGCCCTAAGCTCAGCACTTCAGAGACAGATTTTAAGAGTGTTGCTTTAAGAAAGGTACTTCTTTAACTGAAGTTGTGTGCCATGCAGATGTTTAACAAGTGTCTGGACACCAGCATGGTGTTTCTGCGTGTGTTCCTGACATATCAGTCAGATATGTCAGATTCCTTCAGATCAGTAAGATCTGAAATTACTTTATTGCATTTATTCTGTAGCATTAGTACAGAAAGCTAGTTATAGAAAAGTAACAGAAAGCATCAGTCTTCACTTTTGTCCTGTGTGTGAGCTGTGAGTAAGGGTGCTGTTGCCTAGAAGAGAAAGGTTGATAGTAATTCATTCATTTTACAAATCTAGCTAGAGGTGGAACAAAAGCATTCATTTAACTACCTGTCGAGCCACTAGCACAACACTTGCTGAAACGGCTCCAAAAAATGTTCTTTCCAACAAGCACTGTTAGAGAGACGTTCCAGCTCAAGTGAGTCTCTGTAGCAGACACACAAATACATTTTGTGTGCCATTTTCTAAAGCACCGTTCTGTGAATGTTAACTGGGATGTGGTGCCATTCTTAGCATCTTGTAGAAGAGCAGTTACTAGAAACATCCAATCACAAAAACATGAAGGCTGTGAGAAAGGAGAATGCATGATTTCAGCACTGATTATAAAATTTAAAGATAAGCATTTAAAATTTAAGTGTTTTGCTTGGACACAAGTCTCATAATAAGGGTGAGTAACAGGGCTTACAGTGGTGGAAATGCTATTATTGGTTCTAGCTCACATTTTTCTTTCTTGTTATAGCATAGCCTTTTAAAGATTATAAGTCCAAACCCATTTAACAGGGTGCCGCATATTTAACTGCTGGGCATACAGGTCAAGAAAGGAGCAAAATGGAGGCAAAATCTGAAATAACAAATCAGATAAAGAGCCCAGGAAACCTTTGGCTCCCTAGATTCAGTCTTGGATTCTTCTGCATTGATTTTTGGTGTCTGTTGGTGAAAGCCAGCATAGTGTGCAGATATGATTTACTGTGTTCCCTGATGAAATTTACTCTCTCTTGGGCCTCTTTTCTTTCCTCTGTGGCAGGCAGAAAAACACAACGATACTGGGAGGTCTTCAGTACTGAGCTAGCAACTGGAGAGGGCTGAAATTGAATTTGTGGCAAGATCCTACCACTTCCTAATTCTATTTAGAACTATTGATGCAATAGCCTATCTTGAGGTCTTTTGAACTCCCATTTCCTGATGAAATAAATCAGGAAGTAAGATAAATAAAAGTAGCAATAAGAAAGAAACCAACAACCATGAGTTCACAAGAGGATAGCAAGACTTCCCTGTAATAGAGAGCAGGAGAAAAGCTGTAAGTTGAGCTTGAATTTTTCAACAGAGGTTTGAAACAGCCCTAGGTTAGTATATTGTGTAGATCAATTTCTCAAGTGGAGTAAACAATCCCTATGTTCTCAGTTGAGCTGTGGCAGTGTGTCACTCTTTTTCAACCTGGTTTATTCTCACAGTGCTCTTTCTCATGCCAGCTATCCATATACACTTTTGAATAGTTGTTTTTTCCAACTTACAGTTAATGAACCTTGTGTGGGAACCGGTTCAACACAGGAGTTTGAAACAGCCCTCTGCTACACTACACTGAAAATCAGCTAAGTCATATACACTTTTGAAAGGGCTTGGTAGGTGCTGAGAGGTTTTGGATACTTTTAATTTTTTTAAATATGAATTAAAATTATACATTTAGACATCTCAGGTACTAATTAAATGCTACTGTTGCTTGATGAGTTTCATACATTTGTAAAGTGAAAGTTCTTTTCATTACGTGTCAAAACATAACCCATTAATCTTTCCAGTGTAAATGTACTCATTAGTAAGAAAAAAAAAATCATCAGAAATCTGAGAAGCATAGACTCCTTTTCATCTTCAAGTAAGTAGGTGTTGTCTAACATATCTCAAATAGTTCAGTTGACTTGTCAGTGCCACCACTGACTTTTTACAGAGGATATTGACCATTGTGGTTGAAGAGGAAGTAGGTGAAAAGGGTGATATTTTTCTGCTTTTGGCCTTGTCAGCCATTTCATAAAAAATAAAATGATTAAATGAGGGATCCTTTGGTGGTAACCAGTCAAGCAACAAGTAATAAACCCTCAAGAAAGTCATCATGAGGAACTCAGTATCTGTGAGGACTTTGTCCAACCTCAAGAGTAAATCAATGTTAATAGAAATCCTGGCACTGAATAGTGGAAACAGGACATCATCTTTTACAGATAGGCTCTCTAAGAGAGGCTCATCAAATCATGGCAATCTGCCTGAACTCAATGTTGAGATAATTCAGCATCTCTGTACTAGCTCATCTTTCCAACCAATACAGGTCGCACTGGGAGGAGAAATTAAATAAGACCTTCCCCCTGCCTCTGTCCTAAAAGGACATAACTGTTTTGTGGTTTATATGACTTACTGATTTAGGTTTTCTGAGTACATTTTATTTTCAATAACCTAAAAATTCACAAACACAGATAATTTGCCAGGAAACTTGACAGACCTGGAAAAATATCCGCAAAACTCCTTCTTTTAATTATTTTATTTTTTATTTCTTAGGAAGTTGTTCATAGCAACTTTGGCACACTTCTGCCAAGAACTTCAAGTACTAAAAGCATGCTGTTTTGGAGAATATCATTCACTGATATATTTTGACATATCAAAGGGTACTGTAAAGTTTGCTTCATGTCAAGAGCATATTTTCTTCTAACAGACTCCTTTTGAAATGCTGCACTAGATATGCATGCAGGAAAGCTTTCCAACAGAAAACAAAAAAAGCCTAAGAAGATTTGACCTAAAAAAGAGACACCTGCCCTGCTGAGATCTTCCTGGCCTTCAGCCAGCAGGGCAGTGCACTTGTGAAGAAATGGGGTGTTTCCCACTTCCCAGCTACCGCTTGCATAGGAGGGATAGGGGTGCCTGATGCCTGAAGAGCTGGGGATGGGCTTCCTCACCCTCTCAGTGTCCACAGGGCTCTGGTGGCCTTCTGAGAGAGAAAACAAGGAGTATGTGTGACACAGTGCTTCGACTGTGCTGCTTGCATCTCTTGGTACAGCATCCAGAAAACTGCTTGGCTGTGCAGGGGAATGGGAAATGGGAAGATGAATGTGTCCTGACAAAGGAGTGTTGTTTTGGCAGAGTGCAGCCTGTAGGCTCCCAGATGCTCAGAAGTCACTTCCTGCACCCCTGCTGAAGGGCTCTGTTTCTCAGCTGCTCTGTAATCACTTATAGCTGCAGAGTGCCATCTTCCCTTAGATCCCAAATTGTAGGAATGCTGACTCTCAAATTGGAGCTCATGGTAAGTCAACTTACCAATAAAAGTTTTTTTAAATGTGACTGTAAATCAGGTATGTGATCCTTCCTTCCATTTATTTTGTTTTCTTTTGTTATTGTTTTAAAAAGCATCTGTGTGAGAATGCATGTTTAGCTGCTAATTGGATACTCAGTGGCTGATATTGTTACAAACTGCTAAATACCAGATGGAAATGGCAGTGGTGTAACAGCATTCTGAAAATGGAATATCAATGACCAACAACAATATAGGAAATTTTTAGTGTACAAAGCACATGGAGTTGCTGTTAAAAGCACCTCCGTTTTCAGGCTGTCCCATCTTAAAAAAAAAGAAGGACTAGAGAGAGTTAATCTTTTTTCTTTTCCCTTTGTTTGAGAGTGCACTGGCTCCAGTGGTAGCCACACAGGTGCAACAACAGCCAGAGTGGGTTAATTTAAAAATTCAAATTAACAGAAAATGTATACATTATTCACTTGGCCCTAGTTATTACCCAGTTCTGCACAGGAGGCAGAACTCTAAAAGCAGATTTTGCCAGGTTTGTAAATCTTGGCCTTTTCTTGTGTTTATCTGTTTACTAAGTACACAAAAGGATGCTGCTGTGCCACGCAGGCACAGCCCAGCCCAGGCAGAGCTGCCCTGCTCTAAAATTAGGGGGAGGGGTTGTAGGCAGAGAACACTAAATCTGAGGCTATCTGGGACATGGATTGCAGAGACCAGGGGTGGGTATGACTCTTGTGAGGGCTGAGGGGGCTCTCATGAGCAGGTTTTTTTGTGTCTGATTTTATTCTGCTCACCATTCCATTCTATGGCCTGAATCTGGATGTAGCATCATTTTAAAACTTTCTGTGTTTTTTAAAAATATAAATATTGCACTGAATGAAAGCAATAGATTCTCATCTCCATTCTTAAGTGAGCAGAGGTGATGAAATGTTTGTGCACCATGCAAGAAGATACTGAGCAGTATAGAGCTTTAAACAATTGCACTACATGTCATACCCTATGCTTCGTTGGTTGCAGTGATGAAAATCATTATTTTTAACAATTTATCAACAATATACCTGATCATGAGCTCTTAAATCTTCTGAGACATTGTCTAGTGACTACCACCACAGAACGGTAGGAAAATACAAAGCCTGAAGTTGGTTGCTGAGCTTTATTATTGTTTTATATTCACAGAATTAAATTTACTTGATTATAATTGAGACAATATTTAGGATTTCTGGTTAGCACAATAGGTAATTTAAGAGCAGACATATGCTTGCTTATGTATTATACAAAGCTACACCCTAACCTCAGGCTCCAGAATACTCCATACAGGCTTTATTAATCACTTCAGCCATGGGATCTTTCCTAGAAATCACTGACCATGGGATCAGTGATTAGCAAGAAACCTTTATTTAATGTGCTGTGGTTAAAAACACAGTGAACCTTGCCAATAGGATGCAAGTCTGTAAACACATTTCTAAGTAACACCCATTTAGTGATACAGAGGTTTCAAGAAATGTTAAGGTTTGGGTTTTTTCCTGTAGCTCACTGTGGGATATCAACAAAAGAAGACATTAAATGTGTCACAGATTTCTATAAGCTGAAAACATAAATGTTTCATTTCAGCCATTGCAAATTATTTAATCTTAAGCTCAAGCTTTTTCCTTCTCATTTCAGTCACTCTCAAGAAGGTTCATGTCTAATTAATTATCCTTAGAGGTTTTCATCTTGAAAATGTAAAAACAGGCTGGTTTACCTGTTTACAACTCTTTCCCCAAACAAAAAGAAGTTTAAAGTAATGAAATTTATCAAAAGAACTGAGATCTGAAAAATTCTCAGTTACAAAAAATTGACTTTTTTTCAGTGTAAAAAACTTTAAACAGCTTTTAACCAAGACACATAGTGGTCCTTTCATGCTCCCAATTCTGTTGGTATGAGTTCTGTGTTGTCACTAAAATTGGATTCATATTGGAGTGAAAGAATCCTACGTCTTTAGAACTGTTTCAGTTTATTATGTTAGGGTATTTGAAGGCCCATACTTTTTCTAGCCATACCTGTTCAATGGAGCACAGCAGCAACACAAAATAAGTTCTGAAAAAGCTCCAATTTAGTAGGTAGAGCCAGCAGTAAAAAAGAAAGCATTCCTTGGATTTGTTGTGTTGTAATGATGTTTTCCTGTGCCTGAATGATATTGACTGTTGTTCTTATTGAAGAGGAAATAAGTATGTGCTCGGAGCTACTCAGACAACTATTTATCATTCTCTCTGGCAACAGAAAGAATCCCCATGCCAGAATGCAAAATCCAGCAGCAGCTACAGCTGCAGAATATCAGAAGGCTCTATAAAAAAACTCACAGGCAAATCAGAACTCAATTTCCAGGCAGGATACACTTCTTCAGAAGCATTGCTGTAGGACATAACTCAGTTCTCAGAACACCACAGTCTGCAACTTAATTCAAGTATTTAGGGGAAAATAACAATCTTTGAAACATAAATAACACGTAAAAAATAACACATTTTATTCCTTATTGCTTCCTAGTGAAGCTTTGCTGGAGTACTGTAGTGAATAACGATAGCATTTCTTCTTAAAATCTGATGCTGGCTTAATCATTATTGTAAATTAGGATGAGGAACCCTGCTGTGAGAGGTGATGAAAATTTCATTTTTTATAAGATAATAGTGAATATTGTTGCTTGGTAAACCCACTATTAATATTTTTAAAGGTAAATGACTCTTGCTTTGTTACTTTAATTTGTTGTGAATCGTATTGGTTCATAACCACTGACTTAACTCTGACTGCTGGTACAAAACAATATGTTAAAACTTTTGTCACCAAATTTGTTGCTCTATTTGGAGTCAGTTGGAAAAACTGGCTATAAGGAACAAAGGAAAGAGGTGCAGACTAGCAAATTGAGTCTCAAGGATATCCAGACTGCAAAGCTTGCACGGAAGGCTCAGAGCATCGCAACAGGCTCTCAAGAGTGCAGAGAAGATAGAAATCATCCTGAACTATATTCTGGCCATACCATGATTTCTTTTATTTATTTATTTATTTATTTTATTTATTTGTTTATTCCATATGCTGGGCAGCATATGGAATATGGTTCCTCTTAAGTTAGCCTAGTTATATTTACTCCCAAAAAGAGTCAAACGCAGCAAAGGTAAATTAATACAACTCTCGGACGAGGGCCTTCTTCCTTGACCATGAAAAGTAGAGTAACTGGGCTAAGATTAGCACCTATGTTACAGAGCACACTTTCTGTCATGGTGGCTCAACCTTTCATTCATTTTTCATAGACTTCTATTATTTGAATTTTCTAATGGGAAACACTGTTTCTACAAGATAGTGCCAAAATTAAAACAATAAAAGAAAGTAACCATTAAACGATTTTATTCTTAACTGGATTTGAAAGCACTGTAAAATACTTGTCATTGCTAGTTTTCATATATTATTAAAAGCTTCCTATTCTTATTATAATGACTACAGAAAATGTAGAACCTACTCTGAGTTCAATTCAACCCTAGAAAAACAAAGGCTTTATCAAGAAAAATGAAAGCACTGCTTGGAAACAAAAGCTAATTAAAAAAATTCTTAAAAATCCCCTAGAGAGAGACAAATGTACAGATAATAGTCACAGTCTGTTTAATATTGGCAAGTGTGTCTAACATGTCAGCACATTCAAACCAGCCTTCGCCTGTACAATCCAGCATCTAGCACGGTTGTAATGATTAAACATCATAACATTTATTAGAAATCTTATGCCTATTAAATTATATATAAAACCATATCATCTTGAAGTATTACTGTTATTCACATTTATCGATCAATGTCTCACAAATGTTTTTCATTTGTCAGTTTAATCTCATATTAATTTGTGAGAGTATTCAAGAGATATAGCATTCAGGCAGTACCCTTCTGTAAAGAAACACAGGCATTTATTGGTCATCCTTGAAAAAAACAGTTGAAAGTAAATGGCTTAATGTGAGTGGTTAACATTGTAAAGCTGGAAGAAAAAATATTTTTTATTCAAATTTTAGGGCTTCTCCAATAATATCATATAGTAATATACAAAATCACCCTGTGGCTCTGTATGAAACGTATTGGCAAGGTAACTTATGGCTCACTACCTCCAGGATTTTATATCCAAATATGGAATGACATTGTTAATATATTCTTCCTTCTCTAGCCTTCATTGTTGGGTGGGTAGGTGTAATAGTGTGCCGTATTTTGCATCTCTAACAAAACATGTTTTCCTTGGCCAAAATGCTACCTACAAGTTGTCTGCAGCCACCATGGCAAAAATCAAGTCTGTGCAGTTTTCCTCATTCTGCTCCTCCAGAAAAATAAGTCCTTTTTAGAAAAGGAGTGCACATATTCTGTAGTTTATGTCCGGCCTCCCCACAGTTAAATAACACATCAAATCACATTGTCTCGTGCTTGGTCCCACTGGCCAGAGCAGTGCTCTGAAAGCAAACAGACTCTACTTAGTGAAGCCCTGAGTGCACTAATAAGCCTTGATGGCCCTGATCAGCCTCACCTGCGCCTCCCCACATCCACCCCCTTCCTCCTCCTCCACCCTGAGCTTTCCTTAAGCTCAGCCTGAGGCTACTGCTCCTTTCCTGGGCTGTGCTGTGCTGTGTTGGTGCTGGTGAACCCGTTGAGCCAGGCTCATCCTGAGGGGTGGATTTCTGTTTGAGTGCAGGCTCACATCACCAGCTTCTGAGCTGAACTTCTGGTTGGACCTGGCCACCGTCTCCAGGGGATTCCCTCTGGCTGAAGCTGGCATGGTATTCCCTCTTCTCTGGGCTCCCCCCTGCTCATGGCGCATTGCTGCTCTGGCTGCTCCCTGACACGCTGAACTGGAATGACCTCCCCTGACATGGAAGGTGGGACAAGCACTGTGCTTGAGCATGCTGGCAGGGACATGCAAGAGGTAATTTTATGCTCTTTTAATCTTCCTGTTCTCAAAAATATATTCATGATTAAGCTGGCAATGTTTCCACAAAGCAAAGCTGGGAAACCCATTAACTTACTTGTATGACTTGAAAATACATAATTCTAGCTCTTTTTTGAGTATTAGGAGACATAATTTTTTGCCCTTCACCATGTATCCAATTGCAATCCCAGAATTTGTCTGTTCTCTTCTAGAGACTGTTATTTCACTTTGGATTACACCTACTTATCTACCTTGACAGATGGGTAGGTAAATGCATTTCTACCTGTCCCCTATTTCTGTATATCTTTGCATTTTTGCAGCCAACAAAGTTTGTTCTTAAGTAACTGTGCGAAATAAACTTCTTTATTGTTTAATATCCCCTTAGGTCAGAAATCTTGTAAGGAAATTGCATCTGCCGTGGAAATTACAGGGTTTTTCTAAGATTAGTGCCAGTGAACACACATCTAATAATATATCTATTTGGGACTGCTCTCTACTGCTAAATACTGAAACTGATAAACTCTATTAGTGGCAATTTCTTGTGATAGTCAATTGGTTTTCAAGATTTCCATGAGTTAAAAGTGCTGCAAAAATACAACCTGGTTAGTAACAGAAGTTAAATACAAACACTGAAGTTATTTCAGACCCTTAAAACTTCAGTGCATTAAAACTCATGATATAGTATGCTGTCTAGTCTTGCTGGTGAGCAAAAGACTTCTGTACAGACCATCAAAGCCTCCTCTGAGGGCAATGAATATAATTTTATTTTTTTTTATTTCCTTTTTTTGAAGTGGTTAAAAAGCAATAGAGTAAAATGAAAGGTTTTGACTTCAGAGCCAGATATATTGCAGCAAAGAAGAGAAATGGCAAAACTGCAATTACTGTGATGAACTTCATTATAATCACAGGCTCTGGAGCCTTACCTATAGAGAAGGGTAAGGAAAAGAGAGCAGGAAAAGAAAAAAAATTACTTTCAAAATAAAAAACTTGTTTTCAAATTCTGTGTTTAATCTGATTCCTGTATTTGAGGAAACAGCTCAGCTATACTGTTCTAGCCCAGTAGTGCTGCAGACAGCTGTCTATGCATACTTCACCTCACTTAGCAAAGACGTGTGCGGGCACTGCCTCTAACCCATGTGGCACAGATCCTGCTGCCAGGCTTTTTGCTGTACTCCTGCAGTGATGGAGCTTTTGGTGTGCATGGGATAGCTACTGCTGCTGTGTGCATGCAATGCTGGAGTGCTCACTGGAGAGCCAAACCAGTTTGGGGTTATGTTTTAATAAAGTGTAATACTATTATAACTTAGTGGAAATAAATCCTCTGTGCTTTATCCGGTCCCTCTGCGTTTTAATGAAAGAAGGTGAAATTCACTCCCAAACTTCACTTTTCCTGGGTTTCACACATTAAATTTACCTCTGAATATTAAGCTTAGGCTTTTACACTGAGAATGGTGGTTCCACTGCCAGCAGCTGAAGCTGGGTGCAGGAAACAGAAAGCTCTCATTCCAAACTGTAGCCTTTCTTCTTTGTAGTTCTGAAGCAGGTGGGGAAAAAGGAGTGAGCAGTAACAGGTCACAAATTCAAACCAGATTTCAGTGATCTGTGCTCTGTATTCTCACAGCAACATGGTGACCTGTACATAATAAAAAGCTAAGATTTATATTCTTAAGTCAAATGAGTTTGAAATGTTTGATAAAACATGAAACAATAGGCTTCTTTGTGCCTTAAGAGAATACATTCAGCATCAAAAATGTTATACTCTCATTCTGATAAGGAATTCCTTTACAATCTCAAACAGGGGGAGACTGGGAACAGCCTTTGTCCTTCAAAGTGTGAAAGTGAAAGGAAAATCACCACCAGTACATTTATGAACTTCTTATTCCCAAAGTTAACTTTGGAATCACATCCAATATTTGTCCTTGTTTGTACTGAGTACTTCTATGTCATGTAGAAATGTGGCTGTCGATCATCTGTACCTTTAAGTAACGTTGGTATGGGATGTACTTCTGGTGGTTACCAGGAATCTGTGACTGGGCAGACTACTCCAGATAGTACCTAAGGTCCAGCAAAACCATTCCAACTTTCAGTTCGACGTTGAATGGTCAAGTCTGTAATTAACCTTATGCATAACTCTTGGCAAATCACTGCACTGGTCTGTTATTCTCTGTTTGCATTTCTCTTTCCAAAATTGTCTGTATTTGAAGTCTTCTAGAGTAAAGTTTGACAATAATTATGTGCCATGCATCACAAGTGATTCCAATTGTCCTTTGAAGCCTTAACTAATACTGGAGGCCTAGGCAATATCTGTTTACCCCCAGGGGTTATTAGCTTCATGAATATCAGAAACAAACAGGTGGCTCCCTCCAAACTTCTGCACGCATTTGAAAAAAAGAGATAAATATTTCAGAAAGATGATCTTCCTTTCCTGCTTCCAGTCTTGTTTCTGTGATTAATAGTCACTAAAATGTCAGATTTCCTCTGCAGGTAGAATAATGTGATAATGCTCACAAAACAGGGAAAAAATATTATGAAAGGCAGCGGATATACTTAATTCCTGTCAAGAAGCTGGATGTTGTCAATATTTAAAATAACCTGCCATGGCTTGGCAAGCTACCACTGGCATTTGTATTCACTATTTCAGCTTCTTGTAAAACCAAACAGCAACAAACCATTTCAGGCAAAACGACCCTTCAACACAGGAATGGCTTGTGTTCCCCCTCACTAATAATTAGAAGAAGAAGGTGAAAAGTAAGCACTGATAATTACTAGAAGAGGAAAAAACCTAAGCAAAACCATATTATACTCTTTTCTCTTTGCTTGTGCCCAACTCACAGGTTTTTTAATAGGTCCAACCACTTTTTGCTAATCTTAGATTTTTATAATCCCAACTGTTGGACAGACGGCTCCTGAAGGAGAAGGTGGAGGGTCTGGTAGTAATGCTGGCTAAAAACTTGACTCATTTAACCACTAGTGAGCAAAGAGTTACTTTACTCCAGATTAAAGGAGAACCAAACTGGATTATGTTAACAGCCAAGGGACACTTGAAACAAGTGTAGCATTTGTTTTTCTTACTGGTGATATTTTTGGTGACATAGATGGCAAGAAAAAAGGACAGTAGTTTTATTTGAGTATCATCTGTTTGTGTCCTAGGAATGGCTCTGGTGAATAACAGTGGTGTGGATGACATGGATGCAGTCTAAAAAAGGAGGTAAACGTTTATACTTTGCTTTTAAAGGATATGAAATATTCTTTATGGAGGTTTACTGGATTGGTGCTTTTGAAAGCTGAATGGGATTCAATATGCAATGTGATGTATTTCATTTTAAGCTGCTTGTAAGCATAATAGTCCTCATGTTCAATTGTAGTTATGCTTTAACTTCTCAACTAATTGGAGTTTTTACCTCCAGTCATCACTGATTTTTAACGTTTATGTTAATCTTTCCAAGGTAAAAATATTAAGCATTAATACCAATCTATTGAATTTTTAATGTTTTTGAAGGATAACCAATTATTTTTGAGGGATCACCCATGACATTTTGAAAATAGTTCTATATATGAAGCTTTTGCTAGCTTGTACACAGATGAGATTTATAAAGCAAGCCACCCATTTGTAGAAAAAAACAGAAATGAAAATCCTTTATTAAAGATGCCTCTGTAGATACTTCACAGGAGAGGAAAAAAAGCACAAAAGATAAAAGCAGAGAGATTAATTCTGCAGATTGGTACTGAAAATACAACCCTGTATTTTCTGCACGGATTTACAAACGGCAGTGGAAACCTGGGGTTTAATGCTGCATTTGTCCATGTTCTTAATGGCATTAGCTTTTTATGAATCAGGAAGCAGATGCCAGACTGTGCAAGAGCTTTATCAAGTCTGAGAGTTTCACAGTAAGAATGTTTGATTATATTTCTGAAATAATTTACTCATCAAACATCGCTATTAAATGTAGGATACCTTTACAACACTGTTTCAGTTGTTGTTTTCACATTCTATTTTGCTGGCAATAAATCATTTTGAAGCAATTCATTTTTTACACATTGAGAGATAGACAGCAGATCCTGAACTCAGCAGATGACACATTAAATTCAGAGACATGTCAGTCACATTTAAAGTATGTGGCCAACTCCTACAGCAGATCATTCCAGTGGAAAAGACACTGCAGTTCTCTAGCTGTGTCAAGCTGAAATGGAATTTTATTTTTCTTCACCTAGATAAAGAACTTTTTATGCATGTTCTGTACTTTGTCACAGAGTAGTAGTAAAACAATAACCAATATCCATATCATAAGTACAGAGCTCATACACCAATGACCAGACTTTTGACCAACACCACCTGGATTATCCAGTGTTTCCCGATTAGAAGGCATATTTTACAAATAAAAATCAAGAATGTTATTTCTTACTACAATAAAGAAACATAATGTTTCAGACATTGGTATCCACCTTTGGCTATCAACTAGGATTTTGAGAATAAACTTCAGAAGCTTTCAGTCTGAGAAAACGCAGGCAAACATGAGCTAGCCTGGAGCTTTGCTCTCCTGCAGACTGTAACATTCGCTGCAGAACAGGACTGACGCCTCCAGGGCTGGATTTGTTTGTAGGAATTGGCTTGTTTTAATGAAACATACATAACTAAGACTATTTAATGAAGTAGGAAAATGCCATCAAAGATAAGCTTTTGCTGACAAACTGATGTTTGAACTTCTTGGTGCACAAGAAAGTTTGCTGCATCTTCATTTTAACATGTTTAAGGAACTACCCCTGCACTGTGGTGTTCAAACCTGACTTACTCGTGTTGTTCAGTATCTTTTTGTTTTATGCAACCAAAGCTGGGCTGTAGAATGCAGTCACACTGGATTTTAGCTTTCAACTGTCCAAAGCAGTCAATGCTAAGTGGTACTTTTGCACCTTGACCTGTAAGGGATGATAAGCAGTGTCTGCAGTAATTGTGTATGTTTCTGCTGTCTCTGTTATTTAGTGTTAAAGGTGCAACTCTGAAAATTTTCTCTGGATTTTTTGCATCTATTATTTCAGCTAATAGTTTTAAAGAGAAACCTTACAGTGTCACATGTTTCAGGGCATCACTATTGGAGTTTTTATGGGTATTAGGCAAAAATTCCAAACATTGCTGAGAAGCAATGTGTTGTGAAGCTCAAGTGCTGTTTGCTATGCATCAAAAATGTTCAGACCTTAATAGGTAATGTCCTGAGTATTTCCTTTATTGTAATAATTATTCTAGTGGGAGTGTGCTTTTTTTCTCTAATGCAACCTCTCTCTGCTGGAAAATTTGTGATGAGTGCATTTCCTTTCTTTGATGCTAATCGTTAAATTTAACTGTAAACGGGAGTGAAAATGGACACAAATGTGACAGATGTGGCTTTCTAAATTGACATTTGTGGAAGAAGCTCTTTGCACATTTTCATAACAGAACACCACCAATATTCCCCTTAAGTAACACGATGGCTCTTGTCAAACACTTCCCCAAAAGGTCAGTCATTTAGGCTATAGCTTTTGTTCTCCCTGGCTGCTGCTGCTGCGCATTCCATCATCAGGTGACATTACAGAGAAGGCAGTACTGCAGCCAGGAGACCTACACTTCACCACTAGAAATCCCTTTAAGAGAGTGGGGATGGTACTTAAGGTAGGCTTTTTTGGCATATGAGGAAACGCCCAGCATGCTTTCCTTTGCACAGAAAATGAATCTGCCTCTCTCTAAAACCTCTGGAGTGTGCAGCATGTGTTCTTTAGCAAGGTGTGATAATCAAAGCATTGTCACATGCTGATATTGTGTATTTCCTGGAGTGCGTTTCTAATGCTTTCAGTTAAAGCATGTTAAACAATAAACATAAATCACAAAAAAAAAAAAGCTTGTATCTATAATACTTCTGTAAGATTGATTTTATTGTATTTTATTTAAATGTTATACATGCCAAACCTCTGCATTTATTTCCATCTTTTCCTGTTCCTCCATGAAGTAAATCTGCAGGACCTGGGGACAAATGAGAAGAGAAAGCAAGAAGGCTTTTTGTCATTAAGCTTTTTGCATATTATATTACAAGGGGGGGCTAAATGTGTCTGGTTTGAAAAGTAGTTTACTTATGGACCTGAAGGAAAGCTTTCATAATTCCATTAGAGAGACGGCAGAGATTTTGCAGAGTAACAAAATTGTACAATCTTCTGTCAAATGTTCAGAGAGCTAGTAAAGCTAATGCAGTCAAGCAAGAGGATCAAGGGCATTCCTTAATCTCTAGAAGTAGAGTATGGTACTTGCAAAGATTTCTAACTGCAGACTTGAGAACTACACATGGATGCATATATATCCAGTTTTTGTGATTTATGTTGACAGGGCATATGCTACCAATGCTGGGAATTATTTTCCCCTGACATAAAGGTCTCTCAATAATTGAAATTTGACCTGAACATGAGGGATTGGTTGGGGTAGCTCAGTATTATCAAATTTTCCATAAATTTCTTGAATGGATTGACCTTTAGCATCTTTTAAAAACTCTAATGTTTCCCACTGCATCTCTGTGATGGCCTAAATTTATAACTCTCCATCTCTAGCAGGAGATAGGGATAAAATGTGGGCTCATGCTTTTCTTCTCTCCCCCTCTACCTTCCTGCCAAGTTCTGGAAGCATTGGTCATAGGTGAGAGTTTTCACCTCCTTTTAACAAAAGAATTGGTGAGATGAGTTCCATCTAATGCATTGACATTTTATGATGAATAAATCTTAATTTAGTCTCTGAATCATTAAATGATTGAGCTTTCTTTTTGGTGAAGATATTGATCTCTTCCCTTCCTTTTTTTCATTATTGTTGTTGCAAAGTACTGAGGAGATGGTTGGGGTTTTTTTTTAAATTGTTACAAATCTGTTGCATGCATGCAAACAATTTCAGTACAGTGCTTTTCCATTTCTGGAATTCGTGGCACTTTCTCACGATCAAAATATTCAATAGGCGTTCATATATGGATCAGGAATTTCTCCCACTGATTACTAGTTTTCCATGAGTGTGTGCATGGGCATCCCAGATTTGTCCTTGTAAGTTGTTCGTGAGCTTTTTTCAGAAATAGACCAGAAATATGACTTAACTTCTGTGGAAGTGATAGTTTATGTATTGATTGTCTTTCCCTTAACGTTGATCATTGCTGAGTGTTACTGAAAACCTTTCATTTTAGCTGTATTTCTAAAGAATGAAGAATTTGTGCTTTTGAAGGCATTTCAGCAGGCTTCTGCTGGTTCAGATTCACAGGGATCTCCAGGGTGATTGTTTCTTTGGGGTTTCCCGACTCCTTGAGGTGTGCCTGTGGACACCTGTTCTCCATTAGCTACTTGCACAGCTACTTCTGCCTTCAGTTATTCTTGCAATCTGTGCCTCTTGTGACATCGGGGCGGTAGGAATGGTGTGTCAGCATTGTTTGATACAATATATAAATACAGCTATGTAGGTACAGCTACTTTACAGCTGCTCTGAACACTGGTTAGGCAATTACACAAAAACAGTATGAAGCTAAGCCCAGAAACTAAGCACACCACTTTAAATGCAAATATATGTGTGTGTGTGTATATATATATATTTTAAGAGCAGCCAGATTTAGAAGGATGGAAAAAGCCATGCAGCCAGTTTTAGAAGGGTGGAAAAAGCTAGGAAGCAAAGCATCTGGGGGAGAGAACTTAGTGAGATCAATGAGAATGATAATGGGGAACTGTTTAAGACAACTTCCTGTAGGTGTTTTAAAGCCTTAACAAAAGAGTAGTATGTACAGGTTCTTTTTTATTGTTTCTGGGATTGTTCAGTGCCCTTCTGACAGATTTAGGTCTCCATAATTTTGGGCAGTGAAATAATTTTTTTTTAAATTACATTTTTTTAGCAAACGTACAATAATGTAGTTTTGCATAAATGTATGTAAAAAGTGTTTTTGTTATCTCTGAAAATATCTGTTGAAGTGGGGTTTGGTAAATCTTTGGTAAAAATATTTGTGAAAGTTAATGACTATGAGTGTTGTATATTGTATATCTGGACTTTTGGGCGCCTTTGACATGGCCCCCCCTCCACAACATCCTTCTCTCTAAATTGGAGAGGTGTAGATTTGATGGATGGATTGTTAGGGGGATGAACAATTGCTTGGACAATCACGTCTGGAGGGAGTGGTCAGTGGCTTAGTGTCCAGGTGGACATTGGTGACAAGTGGTGTCCCCCAGGGATCCGTATTGGGACCATTACTGCTGTTGCTGAAAACTTAATATGTCTTTGTTCTAGCAAGTTCTGCTAAGGGTTGTGAAGTATCTGATAATTGCCTTATTTGTCAAGCACTGATTAACAGTAAGTATTTTTTTAGTTTCATTTTCCTTTTTTTGGAGCTTGGGGGAAGGAATGTTCTCTGAAAAAAGAAAAATCTGGTTTGTTTTAAAGTATTACCAATTGCAACATATAGATTGTTTTGTTCCTTGACAATAGATAAAACTTTGCTAAGTGTATGGCAGGAGATATCCACTGTGGCCATTTGTAACTGTATCAGGGATTTGTCCAGAATGTTTTCCAGCAACCTATTTTGGTGTAGTTCTACTCTGTAAATCTTTTCCACCTGCTGTTGTGTGCTTATTGTGAACTACGATACGGTTGTGATTGAATACAGCTGTGTTAACTATAAATGTTAGCTGCATATGGTCTCCTCCTAGAGAAATAACTTTTTTGGCAAATATAAGTGGGGATTTTTTTTATATCAATGATCAAATGTCCATGAATGGGATTTAGATCTTTTTTTGTTTTATCCTTTCTCCAGAACTGACTTGGGGAAGAAGTTGAAAGGAAATAAGCAACTGAGACAGTTTTTTCCCTGATGATTTTTATGCAGGATAATGACCCATTCTTTTAGTAGTTTCAGATCAGCGTATTTCAGTTGTAATTTGAAGTATTCTACATTTTGGTGGCAAATTATCAAAATTAATATCAAAAATTGTTCAGATTACCTTCCACAAGCCCCCCTAGAGAATTTGGCAAGCATTATTTAAAGTTTAAACATTTGTCAACAAACTACTGTTTAGACAAGCCATTCATTTGCTGAGAACATCTTTTATACCAAAACAATATACAATTCATGTGGTTTTGATTCTTATACATTTCTTTTGTTATTTTGTATTTCTGTAGATACAATCCCACTCATTTCAAATCAAATCAAACCTATTAAAATTAGTTTTTAACTGTGGTCCTCACCAGTTCCTTTTCTTTGATGACTTTTCCAATAGAGAGTGGTTGTTTTCACTGTTTGGTTACTTGTACTTTTTTGCTTTTATAACCCTTTTATGTGGCTTGTCTGTATTTACCTTGGAATTGTGTGTCTGTTTTGCTCTCTCTTATCTGTTCTGTGAGGTATTGTCTCCATTTGTTCTATACTGCACAATGTATTTTTTTCAGCTCACATATTCTCTCTTCCTTCTAGGCAGCTTTCAGCCTATTAAAAAAAAAAAAAAAGAGGAAGAAAGAAGACCTTTATTGCCTTGTTATACTATGGTATAACTTTTTTGTGATATGATCAAAGTCACTGCATGGCAAGGAATATAACTAAATCTATTCTCCCTAGCCCAATAATTCTCTCTAATATATACAAAAAAACAGTGGCAACAGAACTTCTAGGCTCACGTCAGAGCAACACTTCCTGCCAAAATGGAAATAAACTTCACAATATCACTTCTTCATCACAGGGTTTAAAGTAGGAGTTCGTCTATATCTGGCAGACCTGAAAAAATACTGCTTCCTCCGTTGTGGAAAATGTTACTGGTTGTTTATGGATAATTTTGGGGGGAAAAAAGGCAAAAAGAAAAGCAAATGCTATCATCAATACATTCTTAGTTTCCATCTTTTTTGTTGAATGGGTATTCTATAAATCTGATGGATGGGGGCAAATGTCAGTATCAGAGAAAATATACAGTGCCTTATTCCATAAAAGTAGTAGTTTTTTTAAGAAGATGATTAATTAAACAGGTGCAAGCATAGATTTGTCACCTAACTGGAAAATGGAGTCAAAATATCAAGCAAAACTCAGAGAAACACGTGTTTAATTAAATTGCAAGTCTTTGGGGGAAGAGAGATTTTGTTGTTGTTTGAAACTCTTCTTAGCTCACCTGGATCGTGACCAAAGATCGTGACTTTGCTAATGCAGTATCTCCCACGATGGACTTGGTCATAAATAAAACATTTTTGTCCATGTATGTGCAAGTGCCTTAAATGTGTGGAACTGGGAAGAACAGAGGGCAGTGATAGCTATTTTCCTGTGTCTTAGAACAACCCAAAATCCCATTCAGACTGCCCAGTTTATTGTTTAACTCCATTTAACATCTGCCCTGAATGTAATTGCTAATGCAGACTGGCTTACAGGTGTGTAACTGAGGATATGAATATGTCCGTATTTTACTGGAGCAGTGCTTCATTGCTATGACAGGTGACCACTCAGAATCAATCAGGACTTTCGAGGCCCCTTCTCAGCAAAATGCAGTTTGGTTTTGCAGCAGTGGGCTGGTCACTGGTCCATGTCCACCAATGAGTAGGAGAAGAAGGAGAAGAATCTTCTTAATCTTCCCCTCTGACTTAATCTTCTATCTTCACCAGCATTTTCTTTGAGTGTTAGACCACTCTTACAGCCACTTTCACAGGACTGTGTTCCTTTGCTGAAATCCCAGTAATTTCTTTAATCCAGTATATGTGCTTAACTTCACATCTGCAGCTGTTTTGCATAAGAATGTCTGGCCAAAATGCTGCCTTGCTGAAAGGTATCATCTCTCCTTGTGAGGTTATTCCCTTTCTCTCCAAACCATACCTGCAGGAATTTACACCAAAGTCCTTCTTGTGATCACATAGCTGTGGTGTACCATGTCAATATGGCTTTTGATGTAACGAATGTAGAAAGATCTCTGAATTTAAATTCTTCTGAAGAACTGGTAGTAAGTTAAAGGCAGATAACTTAACCAATTCCTTACATAATTTAAAGCAACATAACATTTCCCCTTTCACAGGCTTGTTGTGATACTTAGATCTATTTTCTAAAGTTTATTGAATTTTTTGAGATATATTGAAAAATATGAATAATTGATATTTGAAATTATTACTGTTTCTCAGGAAAAGCTGTTTCTACTAAGACTTTCTATAATCTGAAAAGAAATACATTTTATTTTTAATATAACACTTCTAAAACAGATTTTGCTATACAAAATGCTTTTTAGAAGATTAAACCAGAATGTCACCTTATCTAGTCTTCTGTGGCCCTCTGACATGTGCTAATTTAAATTTATTCCTGTGATCTCATGATTTTACTAGTCTATAAAAGCAAGTTATTATCACTGTACAAATTCAGAATAGTAGCACTTAGTCTTATGTAATGATTTATCATTTATTTTCTTCCACTTTACACGTGCTAATTTGCAAGGTCTCAGTGTGTGCAGAAGAACAGTGTTATTCAAACCCAATTTATAGTTAGGTAAACTGGGGCACAAATTTTGAGGGTTTTTCCAGCAACTGACAGCAAGTCAGCTTTAATGAGGGATAGATAGGCTCAGACTGTCTGGATTTTAAGTTGGCTTACATATATTATCCCATCAGTTGAATGCAGTTCACATGAATTTGAAGTCATGTAGCTAAATAAAACTCTCCTATGCTGCTCTGTGTATGTGAAAAATTTGTGTGTTCTGGAAATGGAAGGCTTTTTTGCTATGGTGAAGGAAGTTGGGGCTTAGCTGTGTGAGGGACTCCACTGAAAAACTGGGAAGTTTTACTCTCATAGATGTTATAGATGTAACACGTTATACAGTACTCTTCAGTCTTGATGGTAGTGATTTTTCTCTCTTCTTAATTGAGGCAAATTATCTTCCACTAATCTCAGTTGTGCTCCATTTAGAGCATTGCTGATATATTGGTAAGTTGTCTTGCTTTGGTTTTTATAAAGGTCTCCCTGTCATCTGCACACTACCCAATTTTCTAGGTCCCTGAAATTTTCTTGTGGAAAAAAAATCCAAGATTTGTGTATGCGTAAGATTTCAGAGCGATGTGGGTGCTTACATTCTTATAGAAGTCTTGATAACAGGTTTGGTTTTTTTTTAAAGAAAGTCATAGAATTGCAGAATAAAGTGAAAGTTTTAGCTCAAGTCTTCCAGAAAGCATAAGAGTTTTTAGAACAGTTTCTTAGGGACAAAACGATATTGCACTCTTTTCCTCTCAGAACGATAAATAAGGAGTAACACTTTTTGGCCACTAAATACAAATGCTTCTGAGCTGGTTGTACTATACTTCTCTACCATAAAGTATCTGAGTGTTGGTTCTTGAATGATTTGTAGTTTGAAACTCTTCACAAAACACTGTCCAGGTTTCCCTGGTGCACTGTCCACAAGTCAAAAGAAAAAAGGAAATGCTTTATTAATTTTAGTGGCTTTTTACAATAGGCTATTTTATGGTCACTTCCCTACTACCTGTGATTTGCCTCATCAACCAAAAATCTTGTTCTTGCTGCAGTAGCTATTATGGAAGCAAAACAGATAATGTTTGCACTCCCCTGCATCAATGAATGCCACCTCAGGTCTGCCTCACTTGGAGCTGGTGCTGCTACTAAGGGCTCTTCAGAAATTCTGTTTTCATCTGCCTGAAACTTTTTTTTTGATAGATATATTATGAATGTTAATGATTCAAGGCTACTTAAGAAAGTATTTCTGGAAAAAGAGCTTAGGAAATTGGCTCTCTCTCTTTGCTTGGAGATATTCTTCTTATTCATTTGGCTGAGTTATCCCAGGATGCTTTTTCTAATACCTCTGATTTGAGAAAAATATATTTGTAATAGATCTCTCTTGTGACTTGCACCTTTCTACCAGCAAACTCAATGCTTGTAAAAGGCATTACTTATGGCACTTCACTCTTTCCCTTGAAGAGTATTGTCTTTGCTGCTTGTGGTTTTGGTTGTTTGGTTTGATTTGTTTTGGTTGTGGGGTTTTTTGGAGGGGTGGTTTCTTTTTGTGGGTTTTTTTGTTTGTTTCTTTATTTGTTGTTTTGTCAGCTTTTGGTTTGTTGGGTTTTTTGGTTTGGCTTGGTTTTTTTCAGAAGTCTTATACTTATTTCCAGTGTCACTTATATCCTCCCTTTTTCTTAGATCAGTCAGTATCCGTGTTTCCTGAACAAACCTTCAGTCAGAGTTACACGGCTGATAACTTCTAACTTCCGAGAATGTTATTCAGTTCATGTTGTGTTCCTCTTCTTTCTGATAACAAAATCAAAGCATGAGATTGTTTAGTAATATCCCTTATCCAGGATCTTTTACTGCCTCTCAACCCCACCATGGTTATGCATTTCTCTAGCACATTACTTTTTATATTGAATGTTCACTGAGTTTTAGAATTGTCTCACAGAATATCACATCTCTCCTATTCTCACTGTTTGAATTAATGACTGTCCTACAGCTATCCATATTTATCTTCAGTAGTCTGACTGCATACTCCAGTGAAGCTTTTTTTTTTTTTTTTCTTTTATTTGCCCATGCTGGGGTTTTGTCCTGGCATTTTCTTTTCTTCATAGTGAGAACAGTTCAAGGGCATGACAGTTCAAATTTCTGACAGAAGAGTAACTACTGGAATGGACCTCAAATGTGATTGAGTCCTTGAGAAAATTAAAGATTTGGAGTGGACAGTTTTGTATCCTGAAAATATGTGGGGAAAACTGGAGCCAGTAAAGAACTTAATGTAGTTCTACAAGAGTCAAATCTCTTCACTGATTTGTAGGGAGTCCTGATGATGAGCAAACTCCATGGAAAACATGAGAGCCATATTGTCCAGCATCAGCTGGAATACGCCAATTTTCACAAATGCATTAACTACTTAGCTAGTAGCTGGGGTTTTTTTCTATAGAAAGGAACTAAATAGTCATTTTCTTATAATGCATTCTCCATTTGTGTCTCTTCACTTTGCCTCTTAATTAGTCTGCATGCCCCAGGCATGTTAAGCAGAGTGAATCTTTTGAGTCATCCTGTAAAAAAACTCAGAGAGATAAGGTCCTTCTGCTCCTGAATTCATAAGTCATATAGTTCAGTTCCTGTAGTTAATTCACTCACCCGTTGGTCTGTCATCAGAGCAGAGAAAGCAGCCCATGAGCCTTCCCTCTGCAGGTGCATTCTCCATCTTTTTGGTGATACAGAACAGAAACAAAGAAAGCTGTTACATTATGGCTGTGCAAGTCTGAAGAAAGTCTTCTATGTCCTCCATGCCCCTAAATTAGTAGACAGTAATAACTGCAAAGGAGGTTGCTGAAGTTCTAATTGGTATTCCTACTACTGTCCATTAAGGTAAATGAAGTACATTATTTTCCTGCTGCTGACACACAAAGGTCACTTGCAAGAGCCACTGCAGTGTCACCACTAATGGAAAGAAATAAAAGGCTGATACTTGGGCATATTTTAATAACTTTCCTCAAATTTTGTAGGCAGCTGAAATTACATTACTTATTCTAAAATTCTGAATCTCGAAGAGTGTTTATAGAGGCAGATAAGGATTTTCAGAAACAGAGCTTGAGGCAGGGTGGACACATTTTCAGATGCTGATTTCTCTGACAAAGTGCCATTTGAAGTCTTCAGGCAAGTTTCAGTATCTGGTAGTAGCAAGATCCTGTAAAGAACAAAACACGACTTAATGAGGTCTGTGTTTTATTTCTCTGTCTTTATATGGCACCCCATGGATCTAAACATTTTGATATATTATTAAACATATAAAACTGACAGTAGAATTCAAGCTCAGTATTTATAAAACACTCCCTTATCTCTACACAGGTCTAAGTATGTAGTAGGATAAACATTTAAGAGAATGTTTCATCTTCAACAGAACAGACAATTTAATTTCAGTCTTGTATGATATATTTTCCTACCCATGGAGTACCAAAGTGCTTTACAAGACAAGTAAGTAAAAAAGTGAATATATGGACAAACAGCAATTTGTATCATGTTCAGCAAAGCTAAATCATACTTTCACTCCAAAAAGTGGATGGAGTTCTTTGTGCTCAGTGAAAATAAAAGTGGTGGTCTGCAGTTCCTTTTGGTTGACTCTGAGCTATTCCTTCTTACTAGAACACAGAACAGCCTCAATTTTTTGCAGAGTTTGAAACAAAGATGCAAGGAAGAGAAATCAAAAGGTTGATAGCTTGATAGCTGGCTATGTTGCAACACAGTACTTATACAGTACTAGACTTATTCACAGCATCTATAAAGGTAACAATTTTAAATATACAACAAATTAAACAATAAAATCTTTTACCACATTTTCCAATAGAAAAGAATTTCACTTACGAGGCATATGGTCCACCATTATTTACTCTCAGCTCTTTCTTCAGAGATTGGAAGGTCCTTGTGTAAGTTTGAATCCCTTTAAAGCATAAATGGATATTCACCTTCCATCTACTTGGCTGCAAAGAGAAAGGAAAAAGGAAGCGTGGTACTTGAAACAGTAGGAGTGCTATTGACTGAGATACTGGTATGGTCATGAATCCTTGTGCTTAGAGAAGAGAGTGGTATCAATGAAATACACTGAAAGGGAATGAACATCAAATGTATTCATGATGCTGTAGGTACTGCTGCAGTTGCAGGAAAAGTCATAAACTTCTAAAATCTACAGTCCAAACTAGATTTGCTAGACATGGGTAACTTCAGAAGAACTGCTTGTTACCTTTGTAAGAATGTGCAACAAACTGCACTGGAAGGAAAAACCTGCTTCTTGCAGATTATTTTGTTGGACATAGAGAACTGTAGGCTTAAAAATGCAGCTCTGCAAGTCAATCGCTTACAGATGAGCAGGACAGTTCAGTCTGTGGATTGTCTTATTGCTGTGCTGCCATTGCTGCTATGAAACAGCAAAAATACACAAGACTATCCTCAAAATTAAGACTTTATAAATGAGCTGGCATGAAAATCCTTGATTTAAAAAAATATTATTTTCAGTGTGTCATTCTCAGGGAAAAATATTCTGTTTGGTAAATTAACAGAACAACCAAACTTGACACATTTACCACACAAACACTTTTTACCAATATTTTTGCAAGGCTCTTTGGTCTGAAAGGACTCAGACCTGTTGAGACCTCAGTTCACAGTGACTTTCAGGTTCAGGTAGCATCCACAATACAGAGCTCAATTATTACTGAACTGTTCTACCTATGTAACACATGGAAGGGGGTTTTTCATACCTTGGTTAAGCCAAACCTTAAAGTTATTGATTTTAATGTTGGGTTTTTTTTCTTTTGAAACCACAAAATCATAATATTGTTTTATTTGGTTCTGTTATAAAACCTTAAACTACCTCCTCTGTTGGCCATGCATGTACAGCACACCATAGGAGAGAAAAAAAAAAAGAAAAACCAAAGGGAGTATATTGCTGATTTTTATCTGTATTTCAGATATAGATTACCCCTCTCCTTTTGAAATACAGCCCACATGTGAAATAAGAAACACTGCTAGCAGTATATTGCTTTATTTTGGCACTGACCTTAGTGTAAGACCCCCACTACACTCGATCTGTAGTCATCTACACTGTAGTGTTTTCATTGCCTTTCAACATCTGATGGGCAATTGTAGAGCAGCCCTAAAACTGTGATGGGAAAATGATCTAAGCTTCATATAAAATTTCAAGTGGTGCCGCTCTTCTCTGTCTGAGGCTGTCTGATTTTTAGTCCATGTGCATTTTTTGTCTAGAAGTCACTGGGAACATTTTTACAAAGGTTTACTGGATGTGAATAAATAAAAATTGACCTGAGGGTTTAAAGATTAAAACTAATGGAAAATTATTATTAAAGTCATTTTGTGGAGGAGATTTTACCCACTCAGCACTATTTGAAAGATGTTTTCATATAATGAGCTAACTGCATGTACTTTTGAAAACAGATAAAAGGAAAAAGTTGGAGCCTTTACAAGGAAACCTAGTATGTCACCTGGCAACTCAGAATTGTGCTCTGTCATTCTCTTAACTATGTCAGGTAGAATCACTTATTCTGCTTGTCACCTTTTAAAATACTTTGAAAGCTACTGCTGTTCACATAGAGGATAAGGATATGAAAATATAGTTAATTATGAAGCACAATTTGATCTATGCTGGCATGAGGAAAGGTGCCTTGCTTCTAGGACAGGTGGTGGAATTTCTATAGCTTGGCTTCAAATTTCAAAATCTCAGTCTGTGATTTTGGATGCCCAGCTAAAGTACCCAGAGATGGAGGCTGAAGTGTCTCATATCTTTCACAATACTTACTCTGTTCTTCAGTAAAATCACCACTCATTTTGACATCTTAAACCCTACTGAGTCAATAAAAAGCTATACACCACTGTCCAGTGCTATAAATATAACAGCTTTCTCTCTTCTGGAAATGTTCCTCTTCTATACAGAATTTCTAAGCTGTTCCAGCCTGATTTATGTTCTTTTATGATTTCTGCAGATACCTACAGTGGCCTAAACTGCAGTCACAATACCTGTTTCTATTTCATGCTACATCATATATGAAAACAGGCTGTTGTTTAAGGTGAAACAGAAATTGATTCATTCATTTTAGTAACTAAACCAGCATTATTTCTTTGGACACTGTTTGCTGTCAATATTGATAGCTTTCTAACGAATTCTCAGTGTCAACAGGTTGACTTTTCCTAATGGGCATCAACTAGACAGCATCACACAGTACAAGAAGCAAAACAGCAATTCCAAGTTGTAGGAATAAAATATGAGGTAGCACGCAGTCAGGCCTGTGATATACTGAATGATGGTGCTGACAGAATGTGCCATTTCTGAACCACTCTTGGGGAAAAAAAAGCTGCTTTTTTTTTCTTTTTTACACTACCTACCATGTTCATGGTAATATGAACTTCTCTGCAGGATAAATTACTATAAACCCAGTTTCACTACATTAATTTTTAAAATGTTTATTGTTCATATCTGGAATGCAATACAAGTCTTAGGCTACATCTCAGCCTTTGTGTACTGGCATTCAAATATAGCGTATAGCTTTTATAGCATTACTGTTGTATCTATTAATCAATTATGTATTTTTAAAAGCATTTAATACATTAATTCTTTATTTTTCATCAAAACTTCTTTCAGTAATTTCCTGGAGTAGTAATCATGTAAGCACCTCAGCAATAACAGTAACACTGCACAGTAATTAATACTGCATAAGAGGTCAGATTAGCTGGTATTATTTCTTCTTGTTTCTGAGCTTTCTAAATATTTTATGATTTTTGACTTTGCAATATTTTAATTAATCTGTCTCCAGTATTCTATATTGCATCCTCTGTGAAACTGTACTTTTCTTCCAAGAAGTTCAGTGAATATTAAGCAGGTAGGAAATACTGTTTTCATCTATTAAATTAAGGTGCAGAGAAAAGTTTGTGCTTTTCTATTGTTGTTGTTTGTTCCAAATCCTGAAAATAGTATCAATCAGCATTTTTTAAATATATGGATTTAGGATGAAAAGTCCTGAATTATTGAAGGTGACCCTTCCTGACATCTCTAGTTTTATAAATGGAGCCATCTTACACTTGGCTCTTATGGAGTCTTGTGTTTTCTAATAATGGCAAGTATAGAAGTTGGAAGGGAACTTTCTGTTGTCTTATCAAAGGAGCAAAGCTGGTGGTAGACCAAATCTGTGCAAATGCAAGCCCTCCCCTTCAATAATTAAATAGTAGGAATAGCTTGAAAACAGCTCCACAAGAAATAGAATCCCTGTGGAGTTTCTACCTGCTCCTACTTTGAATTTTGTTTAGGAAAGTTGTTTCCAGGATGATGTAAAACTGACTTCTCAGCACAACCAGTACTGTAATTTGAAGTGAAACAATCACTAAAATGTAGGAGAAGACATACATACATATTTAAAGCTGCCTGCCAGTGTGAGGGGGAAGTATATGTCAATAGGAATGGAAAATGGATGCTAACTAGCAAACATAGCAATAAAACATATGCTACAAAAGCTATGGGTTTGTTTTTTTTTTTTAGTACAGAAAGAAATCACATCGGTTCAAAATCAATACTTATTGCTGCTGGATTCAAATGTAGTGAACTGTACATTCTTAATCACGAGACTAAATGCCTCACTGCCAAAAGTATGCACACAATGGGTGCTCTGCAGCTTGACAGGAGTTGCATTTTAAGATTTGCAAATGACTGTGCACTTAAGAGAAAAGTTGCAATTATTCTTCCCGATTACAAAAGCACTGTCTGCCAGGTAGAGAAGAGAATCTTGCTTGTATGTGCTGGCACGTTATTTTCATAAACTATTCATTGCTTGCCATTATATTGACAAGGATTTAGTGGAGGATTCAGCAGAGTCAAAGCAAAGTGCCACTTTAATCTGATTTTTTTGGTCTTGTCAGCTAGGTATATTCTTTTTTAGAAATGCATGTTACTGTACAAAAGTATGATAGTCCCAAAATACTGCCTTTAACTCATGACATTCTCATTAATTTTTTAGTGTATGTATCTCATGACATCACTGAGGAACACATTTTGTTGTTTTTATCTCCTAACTATTTAAAATGGATTGGTTTGGCGGCTACATTTTTTTCCCCAAAAATTTATGGAACTAAAAAAAAAAAAAGAGATAACAATATTTTAATAAAGTTCTGTGAATACTCAATTTCAAAAATTTGAATCCTGGTAAGGTTTCCTATAAAGTTCTCAAGCAATTCCTGTTATCTGTGAAGTAATTCTTGCCATGTTTTTAAGGAAAGCAAACATGATGTGAAGTCTTCTGTTACTATACACGGGTGTGCCTCTGTTATTTTAAAGAATGGTGCTGGTTTACAGCAACTGCAGAAGTGCTCTAGTGTCATACAAAATGCTTTGCACTAAGCTGCCACCCCCTTTGCCGGAGACAAAGTAAAGTCATCAAAATATTCCAACAAGTACTGACAACTGGCTGCATAAACTGAGTGTTCCATCTGTGCCCTGCGTGTAAATCACAAACTGTGTCCTGTCAGAAATTTTTTAACCTCATACACTGAGGTTAAACTACCTGCTGAACTACTGTTTGCTCTTCCTGGATAGCTGGGAGGGGTGAAGGGGGTTGAAGCTCTCTAACTCAATTTTTTTCTTCTCAGATATATAACAGGATATGTGTCCATATATTTACACATACATGTACGTGCAAACCAACTGAAATACCTATCATTACTGCAAGAGTTCAATGTTTCTTGTTTAAAACAAACCATAAATCAGAGAATTTTATCATTTTATGGTTTTGGTTAATACTATTTTGCAGGAGATCATCCTGCAGAATTTTAGTCCACCAACCTCCAGTTTGACTGAGTTGGTTTCTTTTCGACCTGGCTTTTTTGCCAATGTGAATGCTTCTCAATGTGTTCTAAATTACTTGTTTGTTCATGGTTGCAAATGACATTCTGTAAGAGAAAGGGAATGTGAAAGGCAAAAGCTAAAATAAAAAATCAGGACTAACAGAAATCTTGACTCTGTTGTTGGCAGCCTGCAAACACTTTTGTTGAATGCAATTATTCTATTGAAAAACTATTTTGCTGTAGTTCACAGGTCACAGGATAATTAATGAGAAAACGTGGTAAAAAAAAAAGGTATCTGGATTTTTTTTTTTTTAATTTTTACAATCTGTTTGTGGATTGTACTTATGCTTTCAGGTGCTTTACACCTAAAAGAGCCGGAAGGTCATTGTGTTAAAGTGCCACATGGTGAATTTGCAAGAGCAATACAGCAACAGCAAAATGCTGTGGGCAATGTGCTAAGGCAATGCATCATACCCTCAACCAGAAGGGTAAAATGCCAAAGTCTCTTCATTAACCTGTTTAGTCTTAGAACTTTGCTCTAGTGAGGACCTCAGGATTGAGGAATGGTGTAGTCCTTGTGGCGGGGTCTGTGAGAAAGTGATACAATTTCTTTTGATTTGCTCTCTTTCCTGCGTACTTCTACTGTAGCCTTTATTTCCGTTTCTCAAACCTTTCTGCTGGAGTATTTTTTAGAAACTAAATAGTACTTCTCTCTCCTAAGCTAATGGCTTTGGATAGAATAGTCAAAATTATTCTCTGATCTATCATTATGCAATTCAAATCCATATACCATTAAAGACCTGCAGCTAATGAAACAGTCTTGTTACTCTCTTTCCATGAGACCTAGGGGTCAGCTCACTCAGGGGACTCCATCTGCTGCCCATGCAAGAGCCCAGGTTTCTACATCCTCTAGCATAGTCCTCTAAATAATGGTGTCTATTAGCATTTGGTCTGACCCTCCAGGCTCCCTGCTGCTGTTTCCTCGTACATGTCTCCAGACACTGAAATCGTGTGCCATCACACGCCCTGCTATTGTGTGCCTCTGCACCCCAGCACAGCCTGTACTCACATCTCCAGCAGCTCATGGTATCTTTTGTCCTCCAGCTTTCCTTTTGTTGCCCCTAGCCCCATGGTTTGATCTTTTATGATTTTTTTCCCACATTTGTCACCCTAGAAACCTGTCTGTCAAATGTCCACTTCCTTCCTACTGCGTGCTCCTGGCTCCCCTCCCCTCCACTTCTGCCCTGTGTCTGGGGGCAGGGGTGCAAGCCCTGCCTCTAACTCAGGTGTCCAACAAGTACCGGTTCGACTGGGGCTGTGACAGCCTGGGGACACGCGAGAGGAGCGCACAGCTTAGGCCAATTTATGCCGGGGCACCAGGGTGCTGTGCATCCCCTCTGCCACAGTAACCACCACCCCAGGGCAGGTTTCTGCACTTGGTAGTAAGTGCTAAGTAGCCAGCGATTGTCAGTTCGTGTCTTACTAAATACAGGTGTGGGAGCGAGTGGTCAGGGCTCTCAGGAGGCAGCTGGGGCGTGGCAGGTCCCTGCTGGGCGGCTCAGGGTGCCTCCCCCAGGCGGTGGCTCAAGGACCGCTCCTGCTCTGGGTGGTTGGCATCTGAACTGCGCCGCTCCTCTGCCGCAGGAAGAACCATCACAGGAACGGCAACAGAGCTGGCAACTGAACTGGCCTGATAGGTGACCTTGGCTAAATCTCTTAATCTGCATATGTGTTGCTTTCCCTCTCTGTGGCATGTGGGTAATGCTGATGCCATGAAGATTTTTTGCCTTTTCTTTTATACTGCTGTTATACCTTTTTACAACTTCTGTATTCCTAGTGCTTTTTTGCCTACATTCTTGGACTTGTTTGTCAAGCTAAGAGACATTTTAGAAGTTTAGCAGCTAAGGATCAGTGTGCCCCAGACCCCAAGGTCCTCTCCAGAACACATTCTGTAAACCAAGATAGAACCATCCAGGGGAAGGCTCCTTGGGGAGGGGGGCTCACTTGAGCCTCTCACTGGAGAATCTTTGATAGATATGCTAATTAGTACAACCTATAATGTTATACCCGATCTTTTGGGGCATATTCAGTGGGGTGCATTTCGATGCATATGACTTGGATGTGTGCACCTAAGGGTCCTTAAAATAAATACCAAGGTAAAATCCCTTTTCCCCTTCTAACCGTGTATGACTCTTGATTTTAAGACCAAGAAAAGGCATCAATGCTATCAATTTGCTTGGAAAGCTGTCTCAAGTTCTTGTCAGAAGTAGACAATATAAGAGTTAGACTTTCCTAATTCATCATTAATTTGCTTTCCTGTCAGTCTCTACATTTGTCTTTGGAGTTGACTTTCTTCTTTGTTACTCTGAAGTTAATTCCTTTACTGGTGTTTTGCACTTGTGTGGCTACAACTTTGGATCTTAGTGCAAGTGTCTAAATGTAAATACATGCACCTTACTTCTTAGAATAATCTTTCTTCAAGTATTTGTTGTCTGCCTAAGGGCTTTTATAAATGCTTTAGTTCCTAAAGTTGCTAATTTCGAATATAAAACTGAGCACAGAAATAGTGAGTGTCTGCATGAGTTTTAAAGTATGTCTTCATTTTGTTTTTGTCTGAACTTGCCCTGCAAGGTGATGAACAATCTTGTCCTGATGGTTTCAAATGAACAGTTCATGTATTTAAGTGTTAATGAGATAAATATGTGCTTTGTTGGATTGGCTTCTGCTGGACAAAACCCATTAAAATTTAGGTCTTTTTCTATACTGAGATGAAATTCCTTCCATCTCAAAGATGACTGAAGTCACTTGGGGCAGTATTTAAACATTTGCAAAATGATACATTTAACTTGTATCTCTCCAACCTTTTGTAACATAGATGATATTGTATCAGGGCTTGTTTGTTTGTTTGTTTTTTGTTTTGGTTTGGGTTTTTTGTTTGTTTTGTTTTGTTCTTGTTGGTGGTGGGGTTTTTTGGTTTTGTTTCTTTGTTTTTTGGGGTTTTTTTGTGGGGGGATTATTTGTTTGGGCTTTTTTGAAAGACTCTTATCATCTGCAATTACCAGAGAATGGACCTAGGATTTTTTTTTTTTTCTATGAACTGATATGAAACTAGACACCTACCTTATATGCATTGTTTTAGCCTAACACTAGTTTTTACAGCTCACGGAAAAATAGAGGTTTGTAGCACAACTGCTGACACATCCTTAACTGTAGCATTGCTACTAGGCGCTGCTATAATACAGTACATATTTCTTTGTGAAAGAAATGAAAGCTGCAATAATAATGCTTAACTTTATGGTATTGAAATTCACTGTGTTTGTACCTCCAGGGAGAAAAACAATTAGAGAAAGACAATCTACCTAAATAGGCTGGGAAACTGAATTGCTCTGTCTATGCTTCATTACCCTCCCTCTTTCTCATCTCACACTTTCCACAAATAGCATGATTATGTTTACCTGACATCTTCATGCTTCCCTGCTGAGCAGGTTGAGGAAGCCTTGCAGCTGAGATCAGCAGTGTTTTCTATGGGGAATGACTGACTTTTTTTTTGTTTAAAGTATCCAATTCTTGTGCTATTTCAGCAAAGAACTTCAGAGTGTCCCTGGATTCTGGTAGGGAGCGGAATAAATGAAGTGCCAATGAGCATTTTTTTAAAAATGACCCTTGGCTATTACAAGTACTATCTTGGCTGATGTTATGTTAATACATCCTTAGTTGCCTGATAGGAAGGCATGGCCTGAGATGTTAAACATCAACTTGGTGACTTTCATAACTGATAGAAAGCCTGACAAATTTTTTATGAAGATGCCTTTGAGCGCCAGAACAACAGTCAACCCTAAGAGTGGCACTGAAATAAAATGCCCTTTTACAGATAAAAGCCTTAATAGACAGAGAAAAGATCTGGGATGAGGCATGCTGTGAATGTTACCAAAGGGCTTTTCACTGACTCCCTTGAAGAAGTGAATCATAAATCCAGAACAAAAAGACTTGGGGAATATACAGGTTGTCCTTATAAGGAGCAGGTATTTTATTTTTCAGACTTCCCAGGTAACAGAGAATTCAGCACTTTCCTCTTCTGAGTTGCCAAGTTATAAATCTAAATAACTAAACTACAGATAATTGGACATAATTCCTCAAATTAGAAACCAATATTACATGTGAGAATTAATGACATTTCATTATGCATTACCATCTACATTAATAAACTATGACTGTATTAGTCTTAGCAGCAGCACACAAGTCTCTTTTTCTTGTAGCCTTTGGGATTGTGTTCTAAATCTAGTTTTAATCTTATGCTGCATGAGCTGCTGAATTTGAATTCATTTGCATTTTAGTTTGAAGCACTCAACTACTCAGTCAAAACAATATTGTGAAACACCTAGGTACCTGTGTATCTATGTGTGAACTCTGAGTGTATATGATATAGGCTTAATATCAGTAGCCTAAAACCCTGCTACTTCATTTCAGTTCAAAATGTTTGGAAAGATGTTGACTGGAACAAGGTTTTGGTCTTTCTGCTTTTCTGTCTTTGTGTCTTACAGCGCACATAACCTGAACTTGCTCTTCAGGTGCCAAAAGATGCTTCTGATCTCAGAGTCCTGAATAATTAGAATTAAAGCTTTTTTTCTACATTTTGCAAAATGGCATCAAATTGAAAGTGTGGAATTAATAGGCACCCTGGCTTTTTTGCCCTTTCACTTGTACTTTCTCTTGCTTGCTACAGTTAAATGACTAGGCAGCTGTCCTGAACTTTCCTTAAAACATGGACTGTGTTAAATTGAAATCTGCAGATTTGTTGGTTCAGGGTTTTGGGGCATGTTTTTGGGGGGGATTTGTTTGTTTGTTTTTTGATGAGCAGCAATGTAATGGATCCCACCTTTACATTAGGGGAAAAACTTAAGCCAGGCTAGTTCAGATCAGAATTATTAACCTGAATGAAAGCAGGATTCCCTTTCTGACTGCCTCCAAATTCATGCTCCATCATCTCAAAGCTAAAACCACCTGCAAAGTTACAATATGTTGCTGATATTACTGGCCAACAATCCTAGATCTGTTAGCAGTCCTGCATTAATCATTTTGGGTGTCACATTGTTATTGGAAAGATGTGCACAGACAGGCAGATACTTTACAGTTCGTATCTCAAAGGATCCTGGAACTGATTTATTTTAGGGTAAACTCTGCAGGACTTATGCAACAACCATGGTCTTTTTGTACCTCAGGCAACAATCGTGACAGTGTTGTTCCCACCTCCAAAAACTCATAAGGAAATATGTCCCAACGTACCTGGAAATACCAGCAAGATAGTTAGAATTCATTTCATGTGCAATGACCAAAGTCAGGCTATTGACCCCCTGTGTGTGTCACAGCAAGCAAGTGAAGGGCAGCTATGGCAAGTTAATAAACCAACTTGCTCTCACTCAGTGACAATACCTGAAGGTCTATGCATCTTATATTATACTGATCTAGGCTCAGATCCTTCAGTCACTAATTCAAGTAAAGGATTTAACAGAAAGCAGTATTATTGCAGCTTACATTTTAAAACACTTGTATAACTGTGTAGCTTGTACAAATAGTCTTTAATACATTTCTATAAACAACACAGAACAATTTAAGGGCCCAGACTATCAGCTGTGATTTGTATGTCTGTGGCTTCTCTATTCTTAGTGCTGCTGTAAACAATAATAGCTGGCTACAGTTTCAAGGGGTTTTCATGCCAGCCAACATTACCTGGAACAGAGTGACTCTTTGGACTTATGCCCTGTCTCCTGTCTACAGATTTTGCCTCCTAGTGCCAAGAAAGCATTGATAGGAGCCAGAATTGCCTTTCACAGATTACTTTAGGACTTGGGAACAAGCCACTTAAACAATTTTGTTAGCCTTTCCCCTGGTTCGTTTTCTGTGCCACGCAGGTTTGCCAGTGGGAAGAGTAGATTTATATTTTTTGTTCTCTGGTGGAGGTAATTTCAAAAGTTATCACATTTCTATCATGGGGTTTGACAGCATTTAACTTACTGAAGCTTCTTATTATGCTGTAAAAATACAGAGTGGGGAGGTCTTTTTACATAAACGGAGTTAACTTGTGAGACTTAATGCTGAACTATGCACGGAGTAATCAGCCGAGGATCTAGACCTTAAGGTGGGAGGGTGAGCACTATGCAGAGTACGACCTAGCTCTGAAACAACGACCTCTAGAACTACAAACCACATGGCCACCGTCAGGGGGTGCTTTGCTGACCCGGTTAGTCCTGGCAGAAGGCAGCACTGACGTAACTTTGCTGCTTTTAGAAACCAACCTGACACTTCTCTGTAGTGAAGTGCTCTGCCAAGTGGCTCTACCAGGTCATTCAGAAGCAGGTTGAAGATTTCTGTGTTGCAGCACATTTTGCAGTGCTGGGTCTACCTGGAGAGTCCTTCCCAAAGGTGGTGTGTACTGTGAGTTAAATTAGGAATTGGTTAGATGCATTGGACATTTCCAGGTTTTTAATGCTATTAAAAAGAAATGAGAGGGTAAAAAAAATGGGAAGAGGGAAGAAGTACACCTTGCCAACCCTGTTGTTTTAGAAGTAGTAATAAACAAGTCCGTTATTAATAACACAATAAGAAACTGTTCTGCACTAAATATATTGGGTCAGCTTTGTGATGGGTGTCAGTTTGCCTAGTTCCACTGATTAAAGGAAAAGTGCAGTGATTTACACCTGTGTTGACTCAGCACACTTGCCCTTGTAAGTAGCCTGTGACAAAATAGACAAATAAATAAAATAAAAGCACAAATCCTGTACTCTATAGATATTGCTTAAATAATTCATTATAGCTGCAAGGATAGAAGTAAATACAAAGAAAACTGCTTGCCTTTTGAAATATTAGCTAGAGCAAAGTCTTTTCTTTTTTTCCAGTTTGGGGTAGTTAATATTTTCTTCCTGTATACTCTTCAAGAACTTATAAAAGTGCAAAACTCTTTAGGTTCTCACTCATTTATGCAGTGAAGCTGACATAATTCCATAGATGTAAACACTGTCTGCATCTCCTAGTACTGAAACAAGTGTGGCCATGCAGCACATTAAAATGCAGTTCATTTATTAAGTCAGAGAATAGCTCTGTGCTCTTAAACCCCTGTCTAGCTTCTCAATGATGGCTCACTGTTGTCAAGTTGCTCAGCTTGCTTTAGTGCTGTGATGGAGCTGCACTTCAGCTGCATCACAAACGTGGCCCTTGCACCTGAATTGTGCCGTGTGGCTGTTAAGGGCAAGGCAGACTTAATGCTAAATGGTTACTGCTTATTGAATAGTGACATAGAGAGGGATAGGAGAAGGGTAAGAAAATTACCAGGCTGTGTTTACGTGCACCCCATTTTCAGAAACAAATGGCTCAGCTAAATAGAAAGCAATCTTCTACATGGTGCTGCTAGGTAGGAAAAGCCACCCATTGAGAAAACAAAGTGTGAATTTTTGTCCTTGTAAAAACAATAGAAAATATTTTAAAGGTTTAAATATGTCCAGAATGGCAATGCATAAGAACTGGTATTATTTATCTATAAAAGCATAAAAAAGAGGGTGTGAAAATGTATGGTTCAAGAGCTGCCATATTGGTTTAGAGCAGCAATCTGTACTGTCTGTACTCTGCCTAGTGTCCAAGGTGAGCAGGAGCCCTGCAGCCAGGGTGCTGAGCTGAGGTTAGCTAAACATAGGATAGCAAAGCTGTCGAGCCTTAGCACCCTGCTAACATCCTAACACAGCCTGTGGGTTTGGGCTGGGTTGTACCGGCTGGGTGGGATGAGGGCAGAGCTGCTCTCCCCTTGTAAGCTGCCTGCAGCACCCTTTGCTGCTGTAGGCTGATGTTATCTGCCATCAGATAAACTGTGCCAGGACAATGCTGGGGCAGTTTCCTGTGTGAAAGTGGTTTCAATGCAGTGAGATAAAAGTCCTTAAACTCAGGAAACTATTAGGCCCCTGAATCAGGACTGTTCAATCTGACAGGAAAGTATTCCAAGCACTTTTTGTCTCCCTCTGTTTCTCTCTTTACTGTTTTAAAGGCTGTACAACTAAATAATGGATGTGAAATCTCACACATGTTTAAATACAAGAAAAATTATTTACTGATTTGAATTTGGCTAGGATTTCCCTGAGGATATTTATTATCTTTTCCCATATTCCCATTTATAAGATCTGCTATAAAAGAACAGCACTATGCTGCCCAGCAAGGTCACAGTAACTGTAAGTGTATTTTTCCAACCCCAAATGCATGTTACCTGTAAATAATTACAGAAAATTTGCATCTTGTTCTAGGATATCTGCCCTTTCCTCCTCTGCTAATATTGCTGCCAGCATATTTTTTCAGTTTTGGTTCTCTGTCTTGGTCTCTAATAGAATTGCAAAAAAGCAGCTGGGAAAGTGGCCCCACTTATCTGGCCCAGTAGCCACCAGAGGAATGAAGATTTGGCTGTGGGAAGTCTATAGTCTTCATTGTAAACATGGTTTCATTTTAAAATGGTGTAATATCCACAACATGGAAGACATTTTCTTCCTGCCAGGTGGCAATGATATTTCCATGTGCATAACATTCGGTGGAAACTTTCCAGTCCTCAGAAAAGGAAGGCAAAGGCATGGCAAGACAGCAAAGATGAGCAGATGGCTCAAGGATAAATGCTGTGAGGAAAGTCTGAGGATGTCTGACCATTAGGAAGCATTCATGGAACAAGAGTTCCTCCAGACTGACAGACTCCACTAGCTGGGCTAGTACCTTTCTGGGGGTGAGGTAGGCATGGCTGGTAAACATAATTAAATAAGCAGAGGTGGCAAAATAAGAAGCATATAACAAACGGTGAAAGATACTGGAGAGTAGAAGGATGATCAGGGAAAAAGCTGTAGTTCTTGTGTGTCATGATGAGATAGATGCAGTGAAGGAAAATTAAGAGTTGTTTCTTTACTGGGTTTCAAAAACAACAGAAATGTTTTTGTAATGATGCAAGACAAATGGGAAAAAGGGTGGAAGAAAGAGATTTGCTGGTGGAAAATGTGAAGTTGAATGTCACAGGATAGCAGAAATATGGATTCACAGTACATATACTGTGGGGTACATTATATAAAGGAAAAAGAGAAATAAAGGTAGAGACCCTGGTGTGTGTTAATACAGGAATAGATTATCAGCAATACCACCTATCTGGGCCAAAATCACTTGCAGCAAGAAGGAGATGAGGGCATTACAGAAGTTTGACTCTAACAATTATAGAGACATAAATGATGTAGGTGACGAAGACAAATCAACTAAATTTAGCATGATTTTGAGAAGACTTGATATTTCCTGGAGCCTGTAAAGTCTGTTGCAAACAAAGAGGCTCTAGTCTTCATGACAACCTATAGAGATATTAAATGAAAACAGAAAGCTTACAAAAGGCATACAGTTTAAAATAAATCTATGGTTTTTTGAAGGCACACATCTAATGAGATCTGCTAGGTCTAACTTGTGGCAGAAATTGAAGCAGGCAGTGAAAGACATGTGGAAAAGAAGGGGTAATGACTAGAGGTAAAAGTTTGATATGACTCCAAAACTAAGTGAACCAGTTGCCTAGGAAATCTATGAGAATGATTAATGAGAATGTTGTAGCACATGGATGTAGGGATGGATTAGGAAATAAGCACTGCTAAATCAAAAGCAAAACTGCAAAAGCTGACACCATCCAGTTCATGGGAAACCTACACAATCCTCATTCTAGAACTGGGACAGAAGGACATAAAACCACAAAAAAAGTGCCCTTTCTTCTCAGCCTTCCTCTTCGGATTTTGTTCTGTGTAACACTTTGCTACATGGGCTTTCAATGGAGTTTTCTTTCAACAGCTGATCTCTTTTCCTTTAACTGAAAGGGAGCAAAGCCTGTGGGTTATGTAAAATGCCTTTTTTCTTAACAGCTCATGGATTATACTTCAAGAGAACCAATATGAAAAATAACCAACCTTCTTGAAATTTTCCTTGAAACCAATATCTGATTTCAAAGCATCATCTAAGAGTAGAGTTCGTAGACTTTAAGAGAAAGCTTATAAACTCAATGCCTGTTTCAATATCATTTTGTCTTTAGAGATATAATTTCAGCCTAAATTCAGAGTTATGCAGCTTTTATATATCCTTTCTCATTCTCAGACATATCTTGATCAATCTAAGCAAGCCTGACTTATTTAAATCTCTGCTCTTTCCTTTCCCCAAGCACTGTTATGATACACTGCAATTCACTGTTCTTGAACTACTACAGTCATACCCGTGGCAAAACATTTCCTAACAAAAGTATCCCCTTTCTCAGAGTTAAAACGACCACCCTCAGGGCAGTGGAGTGGCAGAAGTACTGTTTTATGAGAGTCACTCATTTGGACTGAAATTTATTCTTTGCTAGAAGTCAAGATCAAGCCTCTGGGATTGTGTAACCTATTTGCAATGTGTTGGGTTTGGGCTGACCCTCTGGAATATTTCCCTCTCTATCTTCCAAGCACTTTTTTCTGCATATGGACTGCATGTCTCACACACATCTGCTGGTACTGGTTACTGCTACTGGAATATAAAATGTCATAATATTCTGGTTCCAGCCAGGACAGGGTTAATTTTTGCAGTAGCCAGAAGGGGCATGGCAAGGACACAGAGGTTATTCTGTACCATCTCTTGTCATTGCCAGGAGGTAGTGGGGGGGAAGGGGTCCCTTCCAGTCACATAACATGGAGGAGAGGGGGACTAGTTAGCGCTAGTGCCGTGATGAGCAATTGTGTGTGAATCGTTTGCCTCTTTCGTGTGCCCTTTGTTATTGATACTGCAGTAGCTACTGTTTGTTTTCTGATTCCATTGCTGTTTCCAATAAATTTCTCTTATCTCAACCCATGATCTTTACCTTTTGTGCCGGGAAAGGGGGTGGGGGACTCAGCAGGTGGCGCAAGATCTGGAGTTTTTGGCAGGAACACTAAATTGGCGAATACCATTCCTAAATCACAACCACTAATATTGCAGCACTTTATGCATAGGGGATCTTCTCAGTCGTTGGGGAAGGGGACAACATTTGAATTTTCTGATGGGAAAAGGGTATTTTACACAAAAAACACCTCTGAGACTCTAAAGATATGGGTCTATAAAACAGAGGTATCAGTTCTATCCCTTCTGATAAGGTAATGGAGTAAGCTAGGTTGGTATTCCTTATGGCAATGCATATGTTGTCCTGGATTTTCTTTAGTAAACATTTACTTGCACTCTATCAGCTTCCTCATGTTCAGGTGCATTCTTGTAAATGTTTGTCAAAATGTTTTCCTTCCGTGGTTGCAGAACTTGAAGTTGCACAGCAGTTGTTACAATTTAGGGTGTGGTTTTCATGGACAGCTGCATAAAAGTTCATTAGCGGTTTTAGTCACTTAACTGGAGATAACTGGGTGTGTGGTACTTAAAAAAAATACTAAGGTATGTTTGGATAAAACAGAGTTGTCAGGTTCTTCTGCTGCCTCTACCTCTTCTCAGACAACAGCAAACAAGCAGGTGCCCACATGCCTGGGTATGAGAGGGAGAAAGATGGAGATACTTCCTTTGTATTTTGACTGAAATCCAATGTTTTATCCCCAAGAAATGTAGACCAGAAAAAAAAAAGTGAAAGGTTTTTTTCAACAGCTAAAAGGCAAAATATGAAATGCTATTTTCAATTTTTTAATCTGAAAATAGGTCTCCTTCTGGACCCTACAGACGGTGTGCATTTCCACACATTCATCCCCATCTCTCACTGATCTCTTTTCAGGACTGTGTTTTGTAGAAATGATGTGGAAATGCCCGAGAGCTCTGCTGGGTCAAGAGCTGCCGCAGCTATGGAGGGAGGGAATCAAGCAGGCAAATTTATGACAGTTTGACATTTCAGATAATAGAGGTCAGTCCTTCAAGTCGCAGTCCCCCTGAGATGAGTGGGTTTCTGCCGGTGAATGTGGGAAGAGCTGGTACCGTTAAATTGTCCCTTTGCTGCAAGTGAAGCATGTGGTGATAGGCTGGAAGAAAAGAATTCCTTTCATTATTGCGAGGCAAATTCTGCCCTCTTTCTGATGTGGATGAATGATCCCATTCATTTCAGTTGTTGTACCTGCTGCTGGAAGAGGAGCAGGATTTGAATTCCTAGAATAAGGCGTTATGTTGTGAATGAACTGGAATGAGAAGTATTCATGCATCGATATGCAAGACTTCCCTTTCTTGCACTCTCACAGCTAAGATCTTGATGGACTCTTTTCTGTGAATAGTTTATGACATCTGAGACCAAATAAATTTAGTCCACTTATTTAACTGGCTTTGTGCAGTTTTTCAAATGAAGATTCAATACTCTTTAGAAGTACTGCTGAGCCCTGTCCCACTAAGTTGTTGCATCTCTCTGCCTCAGGCACTTTTGCTGGCAATTGCAGGAGCTAATAGTATGCAGTGTGATAACAGTATTGGTGTGAGTTTTATAGTGTAATATTTGCTAAGTGTTTTGAAACTGGGACTTGGGAGTTGCTCTTGAAGAGCAAATAAATTAGTATTTGTGTAGTCATTTTCATTAAATGTTATGAGGATCTTTTTATAACTTCATGATACTATAAATTTAATAAACTATAGTGGCCTGTTTTGTCAGAACTGGGGATAAAGCCCCCAAATAAACAAACTAATGACAGTTCTCAAATTAGAAATATGACTTTATTTGTTTGGGTTTATTTAATTAAAATTAGATTTTATTTAATTTCTGTTTGTTCTTGGAACTTCTTCCACTAAAAGTATTCTAATTAAAATGTCAACAACTACTCAACTTACTGCTGTTCAAGTGTGAACTGCCATATTTCTTAAATATCTGTTTTTGTGGAGAAAATAAAAGTCTAATTTCTGTAGAAAAAGAGGTGAAAATTAACTCCATATTCACTTTACTTTCTTGATATCTGGACTGAAATCTTTGTTCCACAGAGTGTTGAGAAACAACATAAAAGCTTGACTGTGATGTAACTGAGTAGTAACTTGCTCTAAAGAAGCGAGAAATGAAAGGGGAAAAAAGTTAGATTTATATTAATTTAAACTGTAGCATCAGCTACAATAGCTTCTCCTCCAAAAATATGGAATGATTGATTGCCGTGGTCTTTGAATTTCTGTAGATGGTAATCATTAAATTTAAACATGTCAGGATTGAATCTAGAGGAAATTATCAACCCCTTTTAGGACTGAAGATAAAACAATTCATAAATCTTGTAAGTTTTTCTTTATAAAAATGAAACTTCCATGTACAAACCTTTGTTTAATGTGCCACTTCCTTTATGATTCCTTATGAGCAGCAGTTGGAGCCAAGAATGTGCCTGCAGTAGCTAAAATACGTGTCTGCAAGCTAAATGTGTGAGACTCCTGCCTAATTTCTTCTGGAAAGTAAAAAGTGTGTATGTGAGGTAAATACACAATAGTTACATTGTATGCATGTTTATATACTGTATGTAGCTGTGCAACAACTCCTTCATGAAGGATAAATGAAAGTCTCTGACCATGGTTGCAAACATGGTGACTCTGGGAAAAGGATACTGAGTTTTCTTTCTAGCTGGACTATGAATCCTCAAGGTCAAATAGCCAAACCACAATTCTGCAGTTGTCTAAGTCTTTAGACATCCTGTGTTACTCAGGGCAAAAGTGACTCTTACCATAGATGTGGACTTCTCTGCAACACAGGAGGAAAAGTACGGAGTTGCTCTCTGAACCCCCAATTCACACATGTATTTTTATTTTGTAGAAGGTTAATTTGCTATGTTACAACCTACTTGTACACACAGCTTTAACTTGTGTGATCTCTCTAAAAATTGTTTTATATCTCCTCTTGGGCTTGAAAAAAAAGGAGAGAAGAATTATGATGTTCAGGTGATGAACTGGAAGAGCTAGGAAAAGAAAAGCATTCATTCCAAGAAGCTCCCTTCTTTCCCTACCACCCTCTAGCACTAGCATCCCAGGTGTGAGTCCTTGCACAGCAGCTGTGTCATCCAGCCCTCACAGCCTGAGCAGCTCCTGAAGGACGCAGTTCCTGGGAACAATGGACACCATGAGCAATATCCATGTCAGTGTTTCCTTCAGTTATTTTGTTGGATCATCATTGTTTCAAGGGCAAATAAAAATTTTCAGGAGTTCTTGGCGTTTTCTAGAAAGAGGAGGTAAGGGTAGAAGGAGTAAAGCCAGGAATTAGGAAAACCAGAGTTCTTGTAGTTTGTAAACATCTCCAGATGACATATCACATCACAATACTGCCTTAATGGCTACACGTCAGGAATTCCCTATGGGTGACTTAAGTAAAATTATAAACTCTTCAAAACTCAGAAAGCATTGAAAAATTACAAAACTAGGATGAGAAAGAGAAAAGCTTAAAAGAATCTAATGTTTCTTATGGAGGGCTGTGAGATTCCAAAGCAAAATTACAAAAATCCCCTTAGATTAGCTGCTATCTATGGGTTACTAATGTCTGTCAGTCTAACATTCCTGGTCTTTTATCTACTTCCCTGTAGTGAGGTTTGTTTTTCTTATTGTACCCTCACAGCAAGTATTTGCTTAAAATGTTCTTTACTCTAAATATTGTTCCTGTAGCTTTACTGCTTTTAAAGGCAAGTTTCTGTGACGGAAAATCAGAATCCCAGTGATAGGCTCTCTTTTGCAGTTCCTGAGAATTTTTTCCTTGTTCCTTTTCTATGCCTGATCTTTGTAATTAACATCTGTACTTGTTAAAAGTTTATTAGCAGAATACTGTCATATATTACAGCCACAGTTTTGTTTCCTTGCGTCAATAGTCCTTCAATTACCTTTTATTTTTTTTTAATGGTACATGCAAGATATTCTATGTGTGATTATTCTGAAAAAAAAGGTTTCAGAGAAGAGAGAAAAAATGTTATATATTTACTTTCATTTGTTGCAGTGGAACTACAAGCAAAAAAGTGAAAAACTGTAATTTTGTATAAGAATATCGTAAAATCTCACAAAAACATAGATATATCTGTCTGTTTGTGCAGAAGGGAATTAAATTAGTCTGACATACATTTCTTTTGCTCAAAAAAATCCAGCAATGTTGAGGTCAAAAGTTTAAAATTCAGGCCTGATCCACAGCCCAGCTGAGCTTTCTTGTTGCCTGTAGCGCTGGCCGGATGAGGCTCAGTCAGGTGTCAGGGTCCCTCCCCTGCCATGGAGCCCTGGGAGAGGGGCCCTGGGGGACAGACACAGAGTTTCCCTGCCCCTGGTCAGCCTCATTCCCATTGGTTGGTTTGTGTTTCCCTGTGTGGCCAAGGACCCTCGGGTCCCATGACTGGAGGAGTTCCTGAGCAGAGCCCCAGCCATGCGGCTGGAGAAAGAAACATCTCTGAAACATCTACCACGAATCTGTCCGTATATACTTCTTTTCCACGGGACTCCTGGTTTGAAATATGCGTGTTACAGTAATCCCCGCTGTAACAGTCAGGCTTTTTTTATTGTAATTGATTTCTATCTTTTTCAGCCAAAAAGATGGAACTTAATTGTTTTTGTAAATAAATATTACCTTGTTGATTTGAAACTGTAAACTCTCTCTGCAGGAAATTGATATTCTAGAAATCTGGATAATTAATCTGGGGAAGTGGAGATGAGAGCTATGCTGTAGTTCAAAACTCCAAGCTCTGATGCCATATTATGAAGCATCAAAAGGCTGGTGACTAACATCTTCTGTCCTGTGATAATACTGATTACGCTAGTAAATTCCTTTATTCCTTAAATATTTTTATTTATTTTCTTTAACCCAAGCCCAAATTTTCAGTTAGTCATATAAGCTTCATATTCGTTGCAGTCAGGTTTTTCCAGAAAATGGTACATCTCCTTGCTGTCCTGGCTTTCTGTTGCTGTACTGCCACCACTTTATGCTTGTTATTTAGTATTTAGGTTTAGTACACACAAACCTATATCTATTTTAGCAAATACTGCAGCCTGTATGAGCAGACTTGTATAGCAGAAAGGCCCACAGTGTACATATTTCAAGGGATTTACTTTGCACTCTTTCAAGCCCCAGTCCCACAGTGCCCTTTAGAGAGCATATCAGGTGAAGCCCTGGGGCAGTTATTCCAGTTCAGTTTGAAGCAACATAAATCCAGTTTCTGCTAAGGCCACCTGTGATACAAACGCAGGCAGGGACAATTCATTAACAGGAGGTATGGGGTGTAAAGCTTTTTGGTAGAACAGCAAATGTAAAGGTATTTCAGCACCATCTCCTCAGTGTACTTAGCTTCCCATAAGGCCAGATTTAATATCAATATATAAATATTTAGATATATCTATGGTACCAGTTAGCAAAGGCCTTCTACTTCAAATAAGCAGAATTATTTACTTTAACTGACAATCTGCTTGTTAATTTCAAAATATTATGCCATGCATAATATTTAGTGCAGTTTCCTGCTTTGGAAGCCATCATAAAAGGAAGATGCCTTATTCAGAGTTGTATTTTGGTATGGATAGCACTGTTCACTTCAACAAAGTAGTAATTCATCAAACTGACTGGAAACAACAGGTTTCACAGCACCTTAAGGTGTGGAGAATGACAGGTTGTGTCTTAGGTACGTTGTTCTGACTTTAGTGTGTATGAGAAATCCTGAGATTCCCATGTGAATTTCATGAAGAAGTCTTTCTTCAGTGAAATCTGCCCATTAGAGTATGCAAAAAGATACAATTAAGATAAAAAAATATATTAGCAGCTGCTTAATTTAGCCACCTGAAATCTTGAGAATAACCCATTTCCCATCCTCTGGCCTGGGTACTAAATGAGGCATGCTCAGTAATTACTGAATTATCCCTTTCAGCTGGGGAAAAGCAACATGGGTGCTAGTCTTTTGTTATTTTACATTCACCCCCATTAGTGTTACTTGCTGTACCTAATAGGCTGATAAATGGGGTATTGCAACTGTCAGTGGCTAAATGGCACTTAATATTCCATTTTGAAGTTCAGGAAATCAGAAGTAGGAGGAGAGGCTTTTGATGGCCATTTGCTCAGTGACACAGACTTATAATCATGTAAATTGATGTTGAAGGTTCAATTACGTGGATCTTACCACAAAATGGAGCTGTAAAATTGTACAGTTGATGCAACAGACTTTGACAATATAACCCCTCGTCTTATTAAGATTGCTCCCAAAAATAGTACTAAAAATTAGAAGTAGACCTCAGTCTCTCATTCCTATACCATTACTTCAGTATAGCTAATGAAAAGAAGAGGGTTTGGAGCCAAGTGCTGCACTTTATTGCAGAGTATAGCAGGCCACTGAAGAAGGTTTAAGGTGACAATTCTTGCTTTAAGGTCCTCAAAAGCTGTGAGCAAGCACCTTTGCTCAGAAGAGGGCAGGGATAACGTCTTAAAATATTCGCACCAATGGGTTCTGTGGACTGCTCATGGACAACTAACCTGCAGTTTTTAAAGCCAATGCACATTCAATAAATCCTTTGTAATTTAGCAATTGTTATCCCTCGGTATAGGTTTCTCTTTGTAGCAGTCTAGATAACACACAGGACACGAGAAACAGCAAGTCCAGCAAATTTTGCTGTTTGGCCAGAAGAAAAAGCCACTCTCAAGAAAAGGAATTCAGATCCAGGCAAGGAGAGATTGCACAGCTGGATCTGAATGAAGAGTCTGGGTTTTAAACAATCCCATTTTTCAGAGTTGTTTGCATTTGGAAAGCTGTTTCTGACCTTTTCTGATTCTCCCACATAGGAACATGCTGTCCGTTGATTCATGAGGAAAAGGTGCTGTAGCAAGCAGCTTAACAGTAGGCAGAGTGACCAGTGTAATGTACAGGCTGAGATTTTAAAGTCCGAGAGAAGCAGCTTGGCCTCTGCTGAGTCGCTGAAGTCCTCCTCTTGGGCTGTGACCTCTTTTCTGCCTGAACATCATCGCAGGTTTAGGTGGATTCCAACTCTCCATGCCCTCCTTGCCACTGGACCTCTCTCGGTCTGAATTTCTCAAGTGTTTTAAGAGCCGCCTTCTCCGCAGCCTCTACCATCTGGAATAGCTTCACTGTGGCTCTCTGCCTCATTGACTCTCTTCTTCATTTCAAATCTCAGTTGACCATTTATCTTTTCTACCTTGCCAATTTCTTTTAATTTCCCTGTCCATCTGCTTCATCTATTTAACTCGGTGAAAGCTTTTAGATTACATTTTTTATAGCAGATGCATGGGGAAATGGTACTGTATTATATGTGAACAACTTCCCCAGCTTGAGCAAGAATGCTGTTAGCATCCGCTGAAAAATCCTACATCTCCCCAATGTGCTCAGTGTTACACTTCACAAAGTTAGAGGGGCATGTTGAGCTTGTGCTGACAGCCAAAAAAAATATACCTGCTTTCCTAGGGCTGCAGCAAGTAGAGCAGATGGTATTTTCCCCCACTTCACATCATTCTCTGTCCTTTCCTTCCTCATGCCCCATTGTTCATTTTTCACACTTCTCTGTTGGTTTGGTTTGGATTCAACACCCGCTGAAGTCAATGGAGAATCTCCCACTGACTTTATTTGGCTTTGCCTCATGCCCCCTGCCATGTCCCCTCCCTTCAGCTATGCCTGGACTCTAATTCCAGCTCCGACCTCTCAGCAGTTAGGATCCTGTCTGTGCATCATCTCTCCTCTCACTTCCTGCACTTTGCCAAGAACCTTAAGAGAGCAGGGATGGGGAAAGTTGTGAGGAATGGATACTGCTCAGGTCAGTAGCTCAAAAGAAAACCTGTGAAAAATTTTTGGTTTGGATTACTCTGAGACAGCATTTTCTCTAGTTTTTCCCTCACTCAGCCAGAAAATAAAACAGGAACATAATCTTGCCTTAAATATGGGAATGAAAGTTAAATGTTTTGTTTCACTTGGGTTTTAGTTTTTAATTAAAATAAGAAATCATGTCAAAACAGAAGTTAAACCTCCCTCTTTTGGAAATAGCATAGTGAAATATTTTGCCTTTCAGGAAATAACGTGGCCAGTTTTCTCTAAATATTTTTTTCCCAAATCGTTGATTATGTTAATAACCCCAAAACATATTTTTCTTTTGTGGTGAATTAATTACTCAATTATTTGATGCTATTCCCTCTCATGGTTTTTCTCTGTATTCCAAAACACTAGCTACCCCTTTTCTACCTGAGACCCTTCCCAATCATCCAGTTCTTCTGTAGATGTGAAAATGAAAAAGAAAAAAAAGTCAGGGTTGCTGTTGCTCTACCATTGCATTTTGTTTTATTTTTGGTCAGGTTGTTTATTCCCTTGATATTTCAATCTAGTACAAGGCTGGAATAATTGTTACTGCGTTCTCCAGATAATGCTGCCTGCACCCCATTGAGCTTGAGACCACCATGTTGTGACCTCCCAAGAAGTGTCTCACTTCAGCAATGAATTTCACTAAATTTTCTGTGATATTCTCCCATAACAAGAAAGCCACATTCTGTGCTCTTTTTCTGAGTGTTCAATTTCCAAGGACACAATAATTACCCCAATGAAGTCAAATGAAAATTTCCATCAACTTCATGTAGTCACAATGGCTCCTTGTACATCAAATAACCTCTGTTAATTTGCACTCAAGTCACTCCAGGAACAAAAAAATTTTTACAGTAATATTATGGTTGTCGTAAACAGTACCTCAAAAACAACTCTGTATTTTTCTAGACCTGGGAAATGGTGTGAATTTTAATTGATATCCATAGGAATTGTGAGAATTCTCAGCAACTTGCAGGATTTAGTCCTAATAGTATTTACAGTAATTAAGCACACTAATTAAATAACAAAACAACTAATGACAAATTGATTCAATGCCAAATAAAGGAGTAAAATAAATGCTTAATTAAAGATTCTAATAAAATCCCCTTCAGCCTTTATAGTCCACTCCCTAGGGCTAAAGATGACTTTTTACCTCAGAAATCTTTATAGCCCTTTACAACACCAGTCTCTAGGGTTACTGCCTTTTTTAGCCTCTGGATTAAATGCTTGTTAGCTAAGCACTGTATAAACCCATTTAAAAACTATCAAAATAATTAAGTTGGATCCAGAACACTCTGTGTCTTCCAGATATGGTACACCATGATATTCCCATCTGCATGGATGTTTCTTTTCACTAGGCTATGCAAGGTTTTGTCTAACTGAGCACCTGGGCAGCAGGACAAATGCCCTGACCATCAGAGTCCTTAAGCCAATGGCATGAAGCACTGCTTAAATTGAGACTGAGTACCTTGTAGAGCTGAAGTCAAAATGAGAAAGAGCACAGCCATAATGCAGCCCAGTTTAAGTAGACTGAGACAGCTGTTTTCTAATTCATTATTGATCCCATTAAGCTCTCTTATTTATCACCAAAGTAAAGCCTAGCAATAAAAATATATTTTAAAAAATAAGTAAGTTGGAGAATAGAGCTGCCGTAAAAAAATGGCCATTAAACAGCACTCAGAGAAGAGAGAGAGTTCTTTAAGTTATCATTCAATGTTTCTTTCATGTGTCAGGAATCTCTATTTCACCCTGGCAGATAGCCTCATTAGATATTTCTCTCCTTATCTGAACTTACAGCTTTTTACATTTTGTGTCAATAATGATAAAACAAATGCTTATGAGAGTAGAAAATGAAGAGTAATTCCTCAGCCTTTCATAGAAGGTTTGTGAGCAGACAGATCACCTGGTACCCAAGGTATAGTGCACAGCAGCCCTTTCCACTGTTGTCTGTAATGTCGTTTTGTGATGGGATTGTTGGCTTTGGGGTTGCCAGCAGTTAGTCAGTCTCAAAGTTTTCCTTTCTCCTTCTGATGTGCTACACCATTTCACATTATCTCATCTAACACGCCTGTGTGATTTCAGATAACACTGCATGTGTTTAACTTCAGAAGAAGCTCTGGGCCCAGCTTGGGTATCTCTTATCAGCTTTGGTACTATCCAGCTCTGAATCTGGGGCAGATGGAAGTAAATGGGATGTCAGTGAAAAGGAAAGAATTCCTTATGCTTGTATAAGCTGCCTCTATCTCTGTGCTATTTGCTCATAAAAGAAAGCAGGTTGTGCAGCCTATGAGGAAATTATTACACTGATCTGAGTCATATGATTTGGATTCTGCTGGAAATGTTAACAGCATGTATCCTATATGCCACCTTTATTTGTGGGGGTGGGTGAGGAGTGGAAATTGAGAATGAGCTAATTCACATGCAGATGCTGCTTGCAGTGTGCTAAATTACCTGTTGCATACCTGACTACTTGCAAATATTGCAAATAACTTGCATTTATCCCTCTGAAAACCCAAGAGAAAATGCTTACATAGCTGGCAAGTTAAGAAGTATGAACACAAATGAACATAAAAGAGGCTTAAGAAAAAAAGTGCCAAAAGAAAACACAAAATCCTGAAGTGTGAAAAGAATAGAATTAGAATTAACAGCCTTAACTGAAGCAGACTTGCTCTAACCACTGATCTTTCTAAACTGCACCGCTCTACATCTCCCAGTTATGTCTTCATGCTGCTTTCCATCAAGAATAAAGAAAAAATCCAACCCTCCAGGCAACGGTATTTGAAATGATTCATCACATCATGTAATAGTGTACTACAGTGTCAAACTGGTGTTAAGCTAAGTCACGTTCTGACCCATCAAAGATACTTCTATTTCCTTGTCCTTATTTGCTCCTGGCCTTTAAAATATCCACTCTTTCTTTGTTTATATCTTCAGTAACTTTAATTGGCTATTCTTTTGTGTCATACTGGCATTTGTATTTCCCACTGTTATCCTTCAGCACTTATTACATGGTTTGGATCTGATATTTTTAGTCACTATATTATGTCTGTATTTTTCAAACTTTAAGAAGGGCCCAAAATCTTCCCCAGTAATTTTTAAACTCTTAGCAACTCTTCAGAGAAAATACGCACTTATGCCTATAGCCTTTTATTGTCTACATCCTTAGACCATTGTGACTACAGCAGTAGGACTGTAGAGCATTTTAAAACCCTGTTATTTTTGTTAAAGACAGGATGAAAGACCAAGAACAAAAATAGAGCTCTGAGTCATTGTTTGTATCTGCTATAAAAAATATTTAACTTCATTTCTCTCAAAGTTTTTAAAGTAAAAGGACAACAGCAGCAGATCTCTGCCAGAAATTTGTTTTGCCAGAAAAGAAACATGGGGATCATTGAAAAGCTCAAAAGCAAGGGATTCTTCTGGAGTGCTGTGTCCCTGTCTGTAGGAGTTTTGTCCTTGGTTGTTTGAGATACGGTTCTGCAGAATGAAATGGAGAGTTCAAAGCCTAACAGAGACAAAGCTGATGAAAACAGAGCGTCTGCAAGCCCTCCTTAAGAGACTTCCTAATATTTGTCTGTGTGTGTCTCTCTCTGTCCTTTGTTACTGCTGTTGATGACAATAATGATGTCTGTTGAGGTACAAGCAGCTTCACATCCCTGGAGTGAAAGGGGCTCCTTTTCTTTACACAGACTCAGGAGAAGCTGAAATAAAATTCCAAATCCTAAGTGTTTGAGCTATTATCTGAATTGTTCTCAATATCATGCAGTATTTCCATGGCTAACTTGAAGAGCTTTCTGTTATCACTCCAGGAAGTAGCCTAGAAGGGAAATGCTACTCTGTAATACATAAGATGCTGCTGTACTGAGATGAAGGAGGGAAAAAAATCACCGTACAGTTCAACAGTGCTTTAAAGAAGCAAAGTGATTTCAATCTGAGCAAAATGTCATGGTTGTTCCCAGAAGTGTCACAACACAGAAACATGGGAGTACAAGATAAAGCTCTGCTGAAAATTGTTATGTCTCTTGATAGCTTTAGTCAGCTGTGGCAGGGAAAACAAAGGCATTTCTTGCTGTGTTGCAGAAATGTATAGTGGGCAATAATAAAGGAATAAATCTAGGAAGTCACACTGACATAACAATGCAATGCAAATTTCATTTGTTTCAGTAAAAGCATAACGAATTCTTTGTATCCTGTAATAATATCAGTTATTCTTTTAATGGCACTAAGTCAAAATTCTTCTGTTGAAGAATAAGTTGCAATAGTTTGAAAGGTGGAAAATTCATCATCACTGCATAAGAATAAGAAGATTAAATTAAGCTTTGTCAATAAAGGAAGCAAAAATAATGTGTTTAGTTTCAAAAAGCTTGGTTTGAATTAATGGCATAGAATAGCTAAATATTTTACTGGGAAAAGAAGGAATAAGAAGTTGAGAAGGACGTATTCAACAAATGTGGGTGTGCAGCCATTATTTTCACAATGGAAGTAGTTTTGATTTCTGAAATTCAGAACATCAGTGAGATCTCACCTATGTGCAGTTCAGTAGAACAATTAAGACTTGGAAAACATTACTTTACACAGAGGAGATACAGATTAGTGCTAATAATCTAAATTTGATACATCTACAAAGAAAATGGTTAAAATGTCCTGAACAAGGACAGGAGAAGTTTGCCAGGAGATTTTAGCTAGTCTGATTTCTCAAAGATGTAACATGGAGTTGTTCTGTTTAATGTTGGTACATTTGTTAGAACTAATGTAAGGGCTTTGAGAGGTACGGTAGTGGGAGAAGCTTGCTGCTGGCACAGTCCTAAAGACATCATCAGTACAGAGGAGAAACTGGGTATTTTTCAAGAATAACTAGGTGACCTGGGTGATAATCGTAAAAGTGAACCTTAAATAGTAAGGTAAAAGCATATCATGGGAGCTCCTTAGTCAGAAATTATTAAGGATGAGAAGGATGTGAAGGATGTACATCCAGTAGCTGCTCACAGAGTGATTAGGAGCTGCTCCTACCATAATAGCATTAAAAAGGCGAAAGCAGTTCTAAAATACTTTTGGCAAGCCATTTCCATGAGAGGTAGCAATGCCAGGGAATATCTCACTGGTTCATCTGGCACACTGTGTGTGTCATTCTGAGCACCTGCATATTGAAAAAAAAAAAAAGAATTTAATCTTAATTAAAGCAGGAGATCAGAATAGCGAATAAAAAGAATGTCATATGTTTGTGTGAAGTAACTGAGAAACAAGTATTAAAGCACAATTAAAGTTAGAAAAGAAAGAGGTTGCAAGAAAAATGTATACCAATTATTGTCATTGAATAAAAATATTAAGTTTAAAAATCCTGAAATTTGGGTTCCAGATTATCCTCCTATCAAAAGATAAAGAACAATTATTATTGTTAAGGTGAAGCTCTTAATAGTTTCTAAATGGGTTGGAATCAGCTGCTGGTGCTTGGCCAAGGAGGAAATTGTGGGTGAATCTATTGTAATATATTAATTGGAACCAGAAGTGCACTTTTTTGAAGTGGCCTCTGCAGCACCCCTGTGGCCATGCTTTGCCTCAGTAGAGCGGTGTCACTCTGCAGTATTTCCTTTCAGCTGAAGCTGAACTGGAAGGTGCAGTCCGGAACTGAAGTTGGTGCTGCGTCTGCTTATGGCTTCTCAGTTGACAGAACCAGGTTAGAGCTGCTAGGAAGTAAAATCCTGGGAAGTGCATATGCTACGGATGTCAGGATCTTAGCACAGCTGCATCACTGTCTCTGTCTGCTACTCTTCCTGTAACTTGACCGAAAAGGAAAAATGCTGAATTTATGATTCAGTTTCTGTCAGATTTCTTACTGATAGTTCAGAAAGCCAAAAAAATAATACCAAGGAAATTGATTTGGCGTTTATATATATGATGTTAGTGGTTTACTGGTGTTTGAAAAGTAGGAGAAGGACTGAAGTCTTTAATGCTTTCTAGGAAGAATCATCTTTATATGTATATTTATACACACACACTGCACATACAGATATATACACATTTACATGCTCAGGATCTTGCAAAGCAGAGTCTTATATTACATTGAAAATGTCATAAAAGAACAGAGCATTCATGCATTCTTATTTATAGCTTTTTCTTTTGCTTGCAGTGTTTACTGCATGCCAGTGTACTATATTAATCACAAGGACTTAGCCCTCATTCTCTGTATTAAGAGAAAACAACCAATATAGTCTTGGATCACAACTAGCTTATTGACTTCTAGAATAAAATAATTTGCCTAATGTTGTAAGATAATTAGAGCAAAATTAGGCGGCCTGTGGCTAGCTATGGACACATGATCCACAGAGAGAAAGAAAATCACCTCACATGTATGTATAGCATGAAAGGTTGATGTTTACAGAGTGCCTGGTCACATGACCTGCACGTAAACAAGTCTTCCTTTTCCAAGGTACACTCAGCAGTTGTAAAACTAGTGATTCATTTAGCTAGATAAGAGAAAAAAAAAAGCCTGCTGTCAACACCTTTAAGAAAACCAGCTGAGTTATTTTCTAGAGAGAGGGCACACATTTGCTATAAGGTTGCTAATGTTCAGTAAGTATTTTACTGCTGATGCATGGGAATGCTGGGAAACTGCAAAATGTGAGAAGTCTGTGAGGGGCAGGTATGTGCATTCAGTAAAACTTCACTCTTCCAAAATTTAACTGCCACGTCATGCCTTTTCAACCAATTCTAAACGAGGAGCACTGTGCAGACATTCCCACTCCTAGGTCAGTGCTGTTAGTGGTGGGCTGGTACAACAGCCTTACAGCACGCGTACCCAGAGCAGGGGAGAGCAGCTGTAGGGTTCTACTTTGGATCAATCCATTGCAGAGCTTCTGCTCCTCCAGCTCTCATGCTTGTCTTGCTTTCTGCAAGTTCCTCAGGCTGACTGGCTCCCTGAACCAGGAATCCACCCATCATCTTTGTTACCTTTGAACAAACAGCTTCTGCAAACTGAGCCCTTGCCAGGATCATGTAGCTGAATACACAAGTGCTCTTGGTGGCCCAAAATGTTTCTGATGAGGTTTTATTCAATATAGGTGGACAAGTAAATCGAAGTACTTGGGCAGCTAGACAATTTATTCCTTGCAATGTCTATAATTCCTTCTAAGAGGAGCCTTGTGTTTCTGTCAACAATTGATTTTAAGCATTATTTCTGTCTTGAAGAGAAATTATCAGACTTCACGCTTCTTCTGGGAAGAAGTCAGTAACACAGGCAACCACAGATGACTTTTATTTTTAGTAAAAGTTTCCTGGCTCATTCAGATACTCTTGAGTTTTATTAGGGTTGTTGTTGTTTTGTCTTTTTTCAAAGAATAAAGAGCCTGTAGCATTTAATTCCCTTGCTTTCAACTCTGAAGTGTTAAAAGTGCTCTGGGTTTAATGGAATATGGATGGGATATGGACAGTGCCGTGTTGTGCTATTTCTTTCTATTTGGCCTATTTCACACTTTTGTGGTGGGCAAATGATTTGCTGAGGATTGCTGCATATCGCAATGGTAATCTGCATTCAGTCTCCCAAATATTTCCAGTATTAATTGTAATGAAAGGTATTCAGCTGTCAGAGCTCCCAGAGCTCTCATCAAACTCTGACAGACTTGGGGACTGTGGCTTGCACTGCAGCACCAAGGCACACTCTGCGTTAATAACCAAGGTTGCTGTAGAAGGTCATTAACAGACTTCATAAAGTCACTGGAGTTTTTTCCTTTCTTTTCTCACCTTCAGGCAAGATGGCAATTGGCTTTTCTCTGTTATTGGCAGGTGAGAGAGCCCTGTGACAAGGATATTTTGTTGTACCGGGGACCCTTTAGAGAGGGTAGTCTGATACCACCACATGACAGGGTCAACACTGACTTTATTTTAGAGCTTCAATTCAGAGCCAGGTTACACTCACTAGACCAGGGAAAGAGGATAAATGAGTATTTTTGAATCCCAAAGAGCACTCTAGCAAGTCACTGACTGAATATAGAGTTCATTCATGCATCTTCTGTCACTCAGTCACAGCAGGGCTTGGAAATTTGAGTATTTACTAAATGCTTCTAGTATTTAAGGAATCATTTTCTTCTTTGTCAAATTAGCATTCTACACTCATACACGACATTTTGGTGGCTTAACAGCATTTTGGAGGCTTGTAAGCGCTTTGAATTGTTGATTTGATAAGAACTATATGTTTACTCCTCAGAACTACTCCTCAGTGTGGTAAACACTTATTACAACAAAATGAGAAACGATCCTGCTTGTGACTGAAGACAATTTCATGACTGAAGCATACAGTCCAAATTTATCCCTTAGATAGCTTTGACTTAGCAAAAGAATGACAGATGTGTCCTGCCAGGATTCCTCTTGGTGGATCTTAACTGTGGGATCCAGTGTTTATCTCACCTGTATTCACAGTTGCTGAAGTATGTAGATGGATGTAAAGAAGGGCTGAAGATCATGGGTTGTGCTCCATTTTCATCCTGAATACCAGATGAAGACTCTTTTACACAGCTTGGCATTGAACAAAGAAGTAAATATCTGTTATAAAATCAGTCGCGGGGGGAATATTGCTCTTCCTTATCTCCCAGCAGCAGGGACATCTCCTATAGTCAGAGCACGTTTTCTCCCTGCCCATTTCAAAACCAGTATGAACCAGTAAACTGGTTCTCATAAACTGAGACTAGTCTTCACTGGCTTTAGAAGTTCCACATTACTTCATTTTTCTTTGGCAGACTCCACTAAATCAGTTCAAATGCACAAAATTCAGATATTCTAAAACTACATCTAAAAAGTGATATGTACCAACTTGTTATGATTGTACAGACTATTTCTTAGAATAATTAAAACCAAACATGTTTCAAATGCTCCCCAAGCACATTTTTTAACTGCTAAGATTTACTGAAATAGCAAGAAATAAATATTTTCATATCTGTATTTCTAGCACACTCTTCAAAAAATCTCCATACAACATAAAATAAAAATCTATCAATATAATGTCCATGTGAGACAGGTTAGAATTGTTATATATCTTTGTTCCTTGATAGCCTTCCCTTGAGCCTATTCACTGCACAAACACACAGGAGAGCATCCCTAACAGGGTAATCTTCCAGTGTAAATGGGAAAAATGCTGATTTCAGGCTTGTGTGTGCACCAAGCTGGTTATGGAGAGACACATTTACCTCAGCTTGTGCATACAGAAAGGATGTATGTAATCTCCCCAGGTGTAAAGAGAACTTTAACAGAGCAGCCAAGGGAAGTAAGGAAGGCAAAGCCTGGAAACAGGGAAAGAGCTTGAGCTCATTTATTTACTTACCTACTTATTTATAGGGGTATATGTTTACATAAAATGGTCTAGCGCTGGGAGGAGCCAAAACTGAACTTGAATCACTGCTGAAGTAGCAGAAATCCAGAAGCACTTCCAATCTTCAAACTTTCAATGAGTCTCTAACTGCATAGCATAGGTGTACAGGATTTTTTCATCTCATGATGATCAACGAAGCAACTGTGTCAATAAAAATACTGCGGTCCATCTCTGTTAAGATTCTCAATAATAGGTTTCTGGTTTACTGCTTGATTTTCTTTCATCTGTTATATAAACAAGTAGTCAAAGACATAGCAAACTGTGACATCCTCCCTTACAAAGATAAATAAGGATCAATCTTTTCTGACATTTTGCCTAATAAAAAAGCTACAAACAAGGCAGAGAAAGAAAGCAAACAAAAATGTTTTCAAAAGAGAGAATAAGAAAAGGGAACAACTGTCTGGAAAGATACATGTTCCTCATGAAAATAAACCCAACAAACAAAAAAAAGTTTGGCTGAAACTGACAGGTCTATTTGAAAGATATTGAAAATATTTATTTTCTTGTGACTTTCAACATACAATGTCCTAATTTTCATCCCCTCTGTTTAGTTGCTTGCTTTTGAAACCAAAAATTGTGCATTAAAGCAGATGAATTTGCAGATGACTCGTTTTTATATGAAAAGGAACTGAAAAAATCAAACATTTCTTTCTCAAGGGATTTAAAATCAGCTTTTCATTTCCTAGTGTTTGGTATATATCTTGATAAATGTATGTTGAAATAGGATTAAAAATAACTTGTGAATATTAATTGATGAATTAAGTTCCCATTCTGAAAAACTTTTAAAATTTGGGAGAAAATGGTTGTGTGATTTAAAACTACTGTAGGTACTTTTGTGAATGCCTAACAAGAACTCATTTTATAAATCAGTTTAACCTTGCGAGAGTTAAGATAATGTTGGTAATAATCTTTTATTAAAGGATTGTTAGGTAGATGTCGAAATTAACCTGTCTGCATAGTATTTCTCATTCTCCTGTTTTTCTCTGTTAATATTCCTTTTCCTTTTGGTTGTGAATTCCTCATTTTCTACACAGTCTTAGGTCGTGTCCCAGTGATGAACTCATTTTCAAAAAGTTAAGTAGTACCACACTGCATTATTAAAATTATCATCCTTTTGAGGTGATCACCTAATGCATTTAATCAGTAAAGGTACTGCATTGCATAATGGGAATTATGCAAACTAATATTTCACGAGGCAAACACTGGAGCCACATGCATACCTTTTTCTCACATAAGTAAATATATGTACATGTTTGAGGGTTTGCAAAACCTGACATGGTGTCATATATCTTATCTTGGACTTAATTCCTGCAGGTCTTGGACGAGGTAGAGCATAGGGACCCACAGGCAGGTTCAATGGCTATTCCTTTTGGAACACAATGAAAGCATTGCTAACTTGACTGAGCCTTGGGAGAAGGGTAGTGATATCCAACCCACGACAAAGCAGGAACTAAAATAACTTCCATCATATCTAGTTGACAGAGTTCCCATTGGATTGATTTAGTACCGGTGACATTTAATTGTACAATGGATCTTCTGAAGCAGTACAGTTTTCTGATTTTCTGTTGTTGTTTTTTTTAAATGAAAATTTTAATAACTAAATTAGAAAGGGATGAATTCTGAAGAGCTTTTCCCATCTCTTTTCATCTGTGTTTGTTATACTGAGATACTGCTTTTTTCTAAAAAAATAATTTCAGTATCATCAAATTCCAGACGGGAAAGATATTTATGTCAATTTCCACTTTTAAAGTGAGAAAAGTATCTTTTGAGAAGTTCGTGAAAATACAACCCCATCATATCATGAAAGATACTGGCTTGATCTGTTATAAAAGGCCTACCTAATTCTCAAAATGGCATAGAATGCCATTGAATTTGGAGATAAAAGGTAAAATAATGATAAAAGAAGGTACTATTGACTCTAGATAAACATGCTGCCTCTTTTGAACCAGAATTTAATGCATATTTGTCATGATCTCCAAGTTACACAGCAAGTAAATTTGCCAAGTATGCTTTCTTTTCTTCAATGTTTCAAGTAACAGGTTTATACTTCAGTTAGATTTTTCAATAGAACATAGAATAAGGATTCTGTCATGGAATAGGATGAAATAAAACTTCAATTATTGAAATATATAAAATCAGAAGATTGTAAAAGGTCCTTTTCCTAAACTTTATTCTGGGCCATTCAATTATATATTGTGCCCTGGTGATGCGCATTAGTCCTTCAGTAGTATGGAAAGACTGTGGAAATAAAGATTCTAAGGTAATGTGGTGCTTAAGCAAATAATGAACTTTGGGTATGAGAAAAATGCCGTTGAACATATGAATTTATATTCATGAATATATGGAAGGCAGCTGCAAGTTGTTGCTTTCTTTTTGAACCGTAAATAAAACAAAACCCATATGCTTGCAACTTCCTTTTATTCTTGGTGTCTCAGCCTGGACCAGGAAGCACTGGAAAAGGAAAGGAAATGTGTTTCTATGCTTCCCCAGTCCATAAGTCCAGAAGTTTTAGAACTTAGTTTAGTTTGATACACGATGAGAGAAGGCAGTTTTATATTGTCTTAATCCATTTTCTTCAGAAGCACTAATGACTTAAGAGAAAATGTGTTAATTGTACTCTAAAAGGAATTGGAGCAAAATCCCAAGACAAAAATACATAGCAGGTTGAGCACAAGAGGAAAGAGTATAGAACTAGATTTCATACACAGTCTACACTCAAAACTTTCATTACTGAGACAATGATATCAGGATTATTTAAAGAGAACCTTTAAAAGGGAAAAAGATGCCTGATGTCTGTGAGCTTTTAATAGGACCTGGACAACTAACTCCACTTTCTGACTTTGAGAAATTCTTGCAATTATGGAATGCCATGAAGCATTTTTAAAATATATTCTTTAGATGTCTGTCTCTTTGCTCTATTATTTTTTATTGATATCTGTGTAGTAGTTTTAGCGTACTGTACAATATTTTAAAAATGTCTGGTCAATAGAAAATGGCTTCTATTGCTACAAGAAGGATCTGAATTGAGAAGTTTACGAACACCATTACTGTTCTAAGCAAATCAATAGAATTATTTACTGTACAGTTTATATGATCTTTTTGGCAGTGTTTTTAGCCACAGTATTGGGTTAAAATTTTTAAAAGCCCTCTGATTTCACTAATGTATTTGTAAATTCACAAATAAACTAATTACAGGTTACAGCAGTGCAGATATTTTCAAAATGTGGTCTCATGAGGTCTTACTGGTGTGTAGTGAAAATCTGTTGATGATTAGCCCTTTCTTCTTCACATTACATCCTAATGTGTTGCAGTCAAAATAAGTGGTGATTTCTCTGGTTTGCTCTCACAGGTGTGATTGTAACTAAATTGAAGCAGTCAAATAGGGAGTGTCTCACAAAGGTTGTGCACTGGCTAAATAGACCTGCCACGAAAAATGGCACGCAAGTATGACTGCAGTCAGCTTTCCCAGCTAGGAAGACATCTGGAGGTCTGCTTGGTTGTCTGATCTCTCTCTCAAGCCTAAAGCTCTGTTTTCTCTATTCAGCAGTCATATTTTGGAACTCTGCAGGAAAAGGGAAGACTCTAGTATTTGGGCACCCACTGAGCTTTCCCTAGTTGAGTTGAGAGCTTCAAGGATCAAACTGCTGTTTATGCACGAGGTGTGCAGGAGATAGGGGAAGAACAAAAGTCCCTTTGTACAAGCATTAGTCACAATTTCATGTCTGTCAAGTCCTCGGAATGTTGAACCCACCCCCCCATCCAGTGTTGCTGCTCAGATGTTTTTGATTACATCTAGTCTCTCTTGAGAATTCACAATGATCCGAAGGCATCATTTCCTTCTTCCTGTGAACTACACTTTGTATGGTTGGAGGTAACGTGTTTTTATCACAGAAAAAAGTTGCACTTTGATGTTTCAGCCAGTTAGCAGGGTTGTGTACTCATTTCCCTCTTAACGGGGACACATATGAATACTCGTTTATAGTTATACCCTTGGGCTCAGGCAAATTCAGCAGTGAGTTTTCCTTTATGTTTGAATTGCAGATAGTTTTTTAATTCAATGGATATCAGCGTCTCAAATAGTGGGGGAAATTAGAATGAAAAATGTAAAGAAAATTATTGTCTTACAACTTGATACTTTGATTAAGTTTGATACTTTTATTTGTAATTGATACTTTTGCTTAACAGACAAAATCCTGGGAGAATGGGTTAAATAAGGTTCTGACTTGAATTCCAGACAGAAATTGGCACATGCTTATACCCTGGTAAAAAAGGCATCACCCAATGTGTCTTACCTGAAGACTGAATCCTATTTATAACGTCTGGTAACTTTGTATGTGGAAGACACAGAAATATTCCATGAAGATGAATTAATATTTAGTACCTGTAAGTGGCATTTTCCTTTTCATCTCTGTACATGTCTTTCTAAGCACAGCAGTAGTGGTCTTGCTGCTTAATGTAGGTAAAGTAGTTATCTACATTTGCCTAGTTTGCAGAGGAACTGCCCTGTGCTGGTTCATCCTAGACATGCCCTCTTCAAGTCTGGGATACATAAACATACTTGATCTTGTCTTAAACACAGGCTCAAGATGTTTTTTGTTCCTGAAGTCCTTTTTGTAGTGTTTGAAAGTGAGAATGCTGGGTTAGGAATGTTGTTTTTCAGGGACCAGTGATACTTATCCGTGTTACACAGTTGGACAATAAAAGTCCCTTTAACCTGGAGCTCTCCAGCGAGTTTGTGACAATACCATTTTAAACTCTACTGGTAGCATTTGTGCATATTTTTGCATATATTCCCTGTATAATTGTAGCTTTTCTAAACTACCTCTTTAATTACATTACAGATGAAATATCCTGGATGAAATCCTTATTCCAATGAAAGCATTTATGTTCTTGATAACAAAACAACCCAGCCAATTTCTGTGAGACCTGAAAGCCTGAAGCTATAAATTAGTCTTAAATAACACTGTGATGGAGAAGGAAAAATATGAAAGAATTTGATCTTCAGATTGGAGACTAACTTTAATGTTCTTTGGGGACAGCATCCAAAATTCTCTTCTCATGGTATGTTTTTCACTAACTGTTTGGCACAGTATTTCTAGCATAAAATGCTGTTATGGATGGCTTTTGTAGACTTGTGTCTTTAGAAAATTTCATCTGTAGGAGAATTGTGCTGTTTTCCCTAGTCAAAACTAGGATGAAAAACTAACTTACAGTTTTGAGTTTGCCTTATTTATACTTTTTTTATTTTAGAAAATAACTTTTAACATTTTGTGCAAAATCCTTAAGCTTCCATGAAATCCATCAAGCAACACTGTCTACCTCAGACCTTTCCTTTAAAGAAAGATGGTATTGTAATTGGTATTGATAGATGCTATTTTCATTCTTTTGCATTAAGCAAACATAAATCCATACCATCAAAAAAGAAGGCAATTAATAAGTTGCTTAGATCAGGCTAAAACAGGCAATGGGAGAAGAAAATGTAATTTTCCAGCTTGCGTTTTCATTATTCATTTGGCATTTGTTGTTAATAAAACATTGCAATACAGAACAAGGTAATACAACTCATAGAGTGCCTTATTATCAAGTATCCTCAAGGCACTTTAAAATAACATCAAAAGGGAGACCAAAAGACAATAGCTCATCTGTATGAGAGGCTTAAAGCTTTTGTTCAAAATGTAATGAGTTGGGGTCCCATCAACTTCAAAAGAATTTTGTTTAGGGCTATGTCTTTCCCATTCTTTTTTTGGTTTGTGTTTGTTTTGTTTACTGTTCTTCACAGGAGGAATATTTTCAGAAGCAGCTGGGGGAAATAGCTCTTGTAGTGGTGATCTGCTGGGCAGTGTTTGCAGACTTGTGGGAAAAGGGCTGTAGTGGGAGTTCCATGACTCTGCACTGCTGTCTGTACACGGAAAGGAGGCCTGGGTTGTCACTTATTACACATTGTAGATACTACATTCCAAAGCTGCAGTAGACGGTGTATAATTTCATGAGAGGATACAGTTCTAGGGAGTGACCAAATCCAGCAATTCTGATAGATGGAAGGCAGCCACAGGTTAGCACTTCAGCTCCAAGCAGTGATGAGGTTGGGCATGTAATCCCAACAGGTACACGTGCAGACAGGTGTAAAATACACATATACAGAGCAGGCCCCAGAGATGAACTAAGCATGCAGTATTCACACAGAAGTGAACTGTCCCAACAGTCTCCTCCTGATGCCCATCCTGCTGATCAGGATTAAGAGCTGTCCCTCTAGTTGCTGGCACGCCACACACAGGGTCCTCAGGCTGGCTGCTGGCGTTTAGACCTGATGTATATGCATGTACATAGATTAGGGATTTCCCTCATGCAGGAAAATAGAGTTTAAGAAGACAGAACTGACTGTGTGGATCAGGTGCAGGGCATAGCCAAACAAACATGCTGACATGCTTATGAGTAGTATGCTAATAAGTAACTGCCCCGTTTTATCGCCTTATCCTCATTTCCTGCACTTGTTCTGTAGTAAGTGCAATCCCCAAATGGTCTTGCCTGCATCCCATAATGTGCCCCATACCCCTCAGATCCTGAGGTGCTCCAGATGGCCTCTCCCATGGACCCGTGGTGCTGGGCTTCCCAGTTGGATTGCTGGGACTGCTGGCTGTTCTGGGCCAGCCCTGGGGGGTGCAGGGGCAGGGGCTCCTTCCTCTGGCTGTCCTGCGGAGGTTTCTCCCCCTGCCAGGTAACTCACTGTACAGGCTGATGTTCCCCTGTGAGGGGCCTGGGTGGTGCCAGAGCGGGGTGATTTACAGGTTCCACACCTCCCATTGTACCTCTACTCCTTTCTCCTGCTGCAGATGGGCTATTGCTCACACAGCCTAAAGCTAAGGGGCTTGTACTTTAGAGATTTACTGTCACTGAACAGGAACACAAATAAGGAGGCAGGGGAGCAGGCCCAAGGTACCACCCAAATTCATACATCTGTATTAGCTGTACACAGTACAAAACTGCAGTCAAAGCTGTTCTGCGTGTTAGAGCTCCAGGATTAATGATGATGAGTCAGTCTATGCTGCAACTGCTGTCATCACTGCAGCTCAGTTAAAATATACATAAGCCCTGTTTAAATTAGCTGTGATCTTGCAGCAGTTGCTCACGATGATGGACAAACTCATAGCTACTTAACTAATGCTGCTGGTGACCTTGAGTACTGGTGCCACACTGGCAAGGCTGCTGAAATTTTTGTTGAAGATCGTGCTGTTCTGTGACATCTCCATGTCAACTGGGGACAACTTCACTGGCTAATGCATTCATTTAGCCACAAATGACATGAAGTGATTTGTGGGTTACCAAGGGCTTAGACCTCATTTTTCATCACTCAGGGAAGCTAATACATAGGCTTTGGCAAACTAATATCACAGAAAGGAAACATCACTGGAATAATTTTAAACATATTTTTGTGGAGCAGAAAGCGTGGATAGATTTTCAATAGACTTAGGTCCAGATTGGCAGTGTAATAAATTCTTTACAGTTAGCCAAAGCACATAAACCACATTTTACTAGGCACAGATACATTTAGTCAAAATACGGTTAACATGGGGATTGTAGTGTTTGAATAAACGAGATCAAAAGACTAAACACTTTCTATTTAATGAATGCCTCAGAAGATTTTGCACCCCTATGTCAATCTTAATTACTCTTACTCCATTTTAGCCAGAATTTTAAGCTGGACACTGCATAAGATGTCTAACAGAAATCTAATGATAAATGTGGACACTGTCATATGGTTTGAAGAGGGGTAAAATGGCTAACTGCTCTCTATGCTCTTAGCCAAAATTTCAAGTGCCAATGAGATTAACTGAGGGTACACAGCATAAGTGAACATAAAATGTACCAATGAATTAGTCAGAATGCACAGACCAGAGAATTTTGTTAGTGCCTTTAGCTAAGAACCTGTCAGAATTTTTTTATTGCAACCTTCCATTCCAGGGCCCTATTATATAAAAGAAACTCTCTTGGGTAATTTTTAAAATTTGATATAATCTTTTTGACAATATGATTTTCATGAGTACAAAAAGAAGAGAGAAAATTTGAGGTCACTTTGGTGCATGTGCAAACTTAGTTTACTTCATTATGTTTTCCATGACCAGCAGACAACAGTGTGGATGAGACATGTCTGAAACTTAATGAAAAACCTGCTTTGATTTGCTCTGGGACATAAGGGAGAGCACATTTTGTCAGGTGAAGCCAAGGGATGAAAGTCAATATGACTCAGTTTTAGAGGAGTCATGGCTTTTCTGTCCTTCAGTTTATCCACCTATAGAATGGAAATAATGGGGAATGGTAAAAATACTAGTTTGTGAAGATTTAAAGAGTGTTTAGATAACTGTGTATAAAGTTTGTTGGATGGAAAATGACAAGGATTTCCATTATTGCAGATGTACTGCCAGTGTGGTGCTTGGAAGGACTTTATTGGCAGCTACCAGCATTTTGTTCCCATAGGAGGGCTGGAGGAAAGGGATCTTTTTCAAAGTCAACTATAAACCAGCTCAGAGCAGGCTACTTAGTCCTGACCTATCTAACCATTTTCTGGTACCATCTTATCATTAACAAATTTCAAAACCATTTCTAAAAATAGGAGTGGAGCCCATTAAGGAATCTCTCAGAAGCCTTGATACTTATGATGGGTATCTCATCAGATGTGTGTAATGCATCCTTCATTACAAAACTTGTGATGTCATTTTGTATTAAGGTCCTATATCACCAGCCTAGGACATTCAGCTTCCAAGGCTTTCTATTAGTATATTCAGACAGGCCTCTTGTAAGCTGATAATGAAACTGGATTGGTAGAAGATAGTAACAATTTTTTGGTGCAGTTTTGTAAAATATTACTTGGGAAATAACTTTGCACTTATCTAGATTATGCAAGGCTGAAACAGGGCACTCACATGAATCAAAAAAAAAAAAACTTTGATAAGATAACATGAATCAGCTGTCACCTTGTTCATGAAATGGATGGGCAGTAGAGAAAGTGGAGAATGAGTCATATTTATGAGGCATGTTGCGGGGCAGTTTCATCAAAGTATGCAGGACTTGAGACATGTAGTCAGAGACAACCTTAAAAATAAGAGAAAAAGTTCAGTTCTGAGCATTGCAGTTATGGTCCCAAACTCTAATTATGTCTTTGTTCTCCCCTATCAGAATTTTTCATGATGTTCAAGTAAATGAGTCTCTTTGTAACTCTTATTTTGCAGCTTTCCTTGCTAATTAAGGAATTTTCCAATAAAGCCTGCTTTTATTTTGGCCCAGCTGAATGCAGGTTTTCTGCAAGTTTTCTGGAGCCTGCAGGCTAGAAGGCACTGTTCCTAGATGAGAAAGAAGCTGAAACCTTGCACTGGCATTATCAGATTCAGGTGGTACAAAGTCATAATCTCAGTTGAGCAAAGGGTAATGGTTACTTTCCAAAACAAACAAAAATACTTCAAAGGGACCAACTTGGGAACAGATGCTGTCTAATGACATTGAGGATTTTAGATAAACTTCAGTGAAATTTATGTTACTTACAATTGTGTTTTCTTGTGAGGATGAGAGTGCCTAATGCATGGTGCTTAATGAAGAGATTGTTCAATATTTACATCTGCATCTGACATTTCCCAGACAGTGCTAGAAAGATGAGATGTATGAACATCTCTGTGCTCTCAACAGAAGAAGAGCACAGAGCCTGTGGCCAACAGTGGGATGCTGGCTCCTAAAATCACAAGCGTCATGGGACTTCTCCCAGAGCAAAGCTGCCAGCAACCAGGACTCTGGCTGCCCTTGGAGCCCCAGATGCCACCTCTGACCTGACCCTGAGACACTGGGTGGCTGAGTATTGTTTCCCATGGAAATGGGCCACATTCCGTGACGTTCACAATTTTAGGAGCTGGCACCCCACTTTCGGCCACAGACACCTGGACACGAACGGTGGCTGTTTTCTGCAGAAAGCCGTACTTAGCCCCCCAGTGTCTCAAGGTCAGGTCAGAGGTGGTGTCTGAGGCTCCAAGGGCAGCCAGAATCCTAGGTGCTGGCAGATTTGGTCTGGGGAAAGTCCTGTGACATTTGTGATTTTCGGAGCCAGCACCCCACTTTTGGCTGAAGGTGCCTAGAGTGAAGTTGATAAAATTTTTAAGTTCTATATTTCTTTTTAAAACTTTGTGCTTAAACAGGAGAGTTTTGTATTGAGGAAAAAACAGGTAGAGCTTCTCAAAATGGTTATGCTTTCTTTCTGTATTCCTCTGTTAGCTACACTTAACTCTGTAGCTAGATTGATGTAGGATTGACGAATATTTTAGAATCCTTAAATAATTAATGCACACTCTAACCTTGCTCAGGTTCCTATTTATTAGTCCCAGATTTTCAAACTTTATCAGAGTTATCAGTCCCCTGAAGGGCAAGAAATTGTCCCTGTCAGCTACTTTCATGAATCCAGCCAGACCCTTCTCTTCATACACCTTTCTGCTGTGTTCAGGTGGGGTTCTCCTTTGAAGTGTTTATTTTTGCACCACATTTTCAATTCTTTCAGGCCCTAAGGTTTGTGTATTGGATCAGTCAAAACTGAAACCTTTAAATTATCGCTTCACTGTAGGTGTGTTTTATATCTCGCTGTGCCACAAGAAAAATTTAAAACCCTTGCTCAGCTTTAACTTTGCAGTATTGTAGACACATTCTACAAATATGAAGTTACTCAAATCCCCAAAGCACACTGTGAACTAAATTAGTGATTTGAAGTTCTCCCATTTAATGTTAAGTATCTTTAGAATTTTGAAGGTGCCAGCTGAATGCACTCCATAATAGCTTTTTGAGCCCTGTTCTTAATTTCTGCATATTATGAAGTTTCCTCCACGTTTTTATCAATTGCTCCTTTTCTTTAGCTCAGCAATATAATAGAGTAATTGAAATAATTCGCTAGCATGTAACTACTTTGCATTAAAAGATACTAATGATAACACTTCAGACATATTAAGGAACCTTTTCTTTCCCTTCAAAGTCACAGGGCTGTACATATTAGATTCAAATCCTATTCCAAGTGGGCAATTGTTCCACATTGAGTCCTTAAGTTGCAGAACTTTATACGAATAACTTTACATGCAATTTCTCAATATAACTCCATTTAAATGATTGTGTAATTCAGTGTAACTACATAAAGATGACAATATAGCTGCTTCCCAATTACATAATAGTTACAGAGTAGTCAGTGCCACAGTTTAAAATGTAATGGATTCTTAATTATTCTACCTCGGAAGAAAGGACATTGATTATAATTTCATTAGGGAGATAGAAAGGACTCTGCAAAGGGAAAGATCAGCCACATATATACATGCTTATTTTCTGTTTGCAAAGTACTGTTGATTTATCTGTTTTTTCCGGGCCAGTTTTGTAGAATAATACTGCATTTTGCAGTTGCAGCAGTATCCATATCAGAAAAGGAGTTTATTTATCTGTTTTTTCCAGGCCAGTTTTGTAGAATAGTACTGCATTTTGCAGTTGCAGCAGTATCCATATCAGAAAAGGAGTTTCAAGGCTATTGCCTCTTTTTTTATTATTTTTTAAAATTTTTATTTTCTTTGATACGCACTGTTTTGCTATCCCAGAAGCAAACTGAAGATGAAGCAGTATTGTTGGACAAGTTATTTCAGGACAAGTAACAATGTACAGTAACAACAAATAAGCAGCCGGAGTTAAATTTTATCAATTACAAACCCACTCAGCAAGCAAATTGGGCTACCCATACTGCAGTTAATCAACTAATTGTGCAACCTTCTTGTCTCCCTCTCCCATGGGACCTGAGGTCAGAGCACACAGAGCAGAGTGCCAGAGGACACAGCTACAGCAGAGGTGTTGAGATGGTTTGGCCACTGTATGAGTCAGAGCTCTTGCATTATTTGGCTTTTGATAGAAGTGGAGAGTGAAGCACTGCGCATCTGCCCTGCCTGATAGTAGCTTCCCACAGAAGGGCAGTTTTCCCATGATCTTCACCACCAACTGTGGGAGTTTTTCATTCCATTGACATGATGAATGGAGCCTTTTGCCCATGGGATACAATTATTCTCCATGGTGGAAGCTAGGTCATTTCTGAGGATACATTTTACAGTGCTTAGAATAGCATAGAAATATTTTCTCTGTTATTAGTCTACCCTCATAGTGAAAATGTGGCCATGCTACGCCTTTTGATGTGCCATAGTAACTGTTATCAATAGGATTATTCAGCTATGGACCCTGTTCAGATTACAGGACGTTTATTCAAATGGAAAATTTCATTCTACTGTGCAGTCAGGTTTCTGTCTTTCTCTTACTTCCACAACAGAAAATAATTCTAAAGGCCACCAGCACAAGGTTAACAAAAGAGGGTTGTCAGGTGAAACACTCTTCCACTGAAATGAAATACATTTAAACGATAAGTGAACATCCTCAAGGAGAAGTGGCCTTCACGGATGGTTGCCTAGTGATGAGATCATCCAGTGCAAGGCTGACTGATTGGCAGCTCAGATCTGGAAGGCTGTAAAAAGTCAAGATTTTTTTTTCCCAATTCAGAACACGTAGCTGCATAGGGAATATTTTCATTAGCTTAAAGTGAAAGAAAACTTTTGAGTGGTATGGGAATCTATTCTATCTTCTTACCTCATGTAAGAGCTCTGAAGCTGGCTGGGGTAGTAGTGGAGGGGCCACTGTGCCTAGAACACTTTGTCCTCATTTTTCTAGCTTTTTCATTTGCATAAGTTTGGAGATTCACTGCAAAATTTGTTCCAGGCCATAGTTAACCCCTCACTGAAGCTTATGTATAAATTGTGCTTCTGCTGCTTAAACATATGTTTACAATCATCTCCTCACTCACAAACACATATGCATGAGAAAGAAAGCAAGGTTATATAGGAGGGAGAAGTCTGAAGTGATTTTGACTGTGGTGGGGAAGGGCAGGTTTTGGAGTTGGAGGTCTTGTTGTAGGTGAAAGTGACTCTGTAATTAAGGTCTCCTTGTATTCTCATACACATTGTGACCCAAATAAAAATTATTTATAAAAGCATAAACCCCCAAATAACCAGGTGAGTTGTGTTCAGAGAAATGTACGTACTTTTCAGAGGATGGGAATTTGGCTATTTTCTCAGCTCAAAAAATAACCTGGAAGGTCTTCTGCATCCACTGACCCTGATGGTCGCTGCTCTGTTTAAAATACTGGGAGTGAAAATGCTTTTATTTTCATTTGAAGGAGCTTCAAAGTCAAACACAAAGGAGTTAAATGACCTGGAAAATATTAGATGATAAATTATTTTGGGTTGAACAAAATGTGTTAGATTGACCACAGGTAAAATTTCTTATTCTTTTCTTTTGAAAAATAAAACTGCCTTACCATCATATCTAAGCATACTTATCATAGTAGGGTCTACATCTATATTTTGATGACCTAGAATTACATTTACTGTGAGGTATTTAGCTTTGTAGAATCACTGACTGGTTTGTCTTGGAAGGGACTTTTATAGATCTTCTAGTTCCACCCTGCTGCTATGGGCTGGTGTTTTGCTCCCTGATCATTGTCATAATCCTCCTCTGAACCACTCTAATAAGTCCATGTCCTTCTTATGCTCCTGAGCCCCAGAGCTCAGTACATCACCCCAGGTGATGTAACAAGAACCTTTGGTAAAATACCTTAAGAATAAATGTGCATCAACCTAGTTTTATAATTTTTATGTGTTCCTGTGGCAGACCAGTCTGTAAAAACTGGCAGTGACCCTGAATTCCAGTTAGAGAAATGAAGGCTGTTTGACCAGTTTCACTGATGCTTTTTAACTCATGTATATTGCCTTCCTTTTCTTCAGTACCTTAGCACCTTAAAAGGTACTACTGCTGGTAGTACACCAAAAAGCTTTCACCAATTCAAAACATATCTGTACTTTTTTGCATGTAAAAAAATCACAGAATTAAGCAAAACCAACTTATGCAATGTCCATCAGGTTGCTTTGGTTGCACAAAAACTTCATGAATTGTACAGGCAGATTAAAAAAATAACCAACCAAAACCAAGCAACAGCAAGAAAAACCAAAGGTGGAGGGAAAACTCCTCCATTCACCTAATTGAGACATAGAAATCTGGTGCCTTGTCACATGAGATATGACTTTATTTGCCTATGTGAAAGATGGTGGAGTTGTCAACTCTGATTATCCAGTGAAATTTCTGCTGCTAAACTTGCTTTCACCTGCCATGACTTAGCTTGCCCTCTTTCCTGTTCCAGTTCAGTCTTCAGATGACTGTTGTTGGCCTCTCATCATGTCAGCTCATCACCTGACTCTTTTGTCATGTTTTTGATTCCTGATGATGCCTTTTTCAAGATATCTTGAATCACTTTCAGACCTGATCTGACCTGTCTGTAGACACATGGTGATATTAAGTAGAGAGCCTGATGTGTGGTTGCTGATAACACATATTTATTGCTGTTAGTTCACCGGCATGTCTGAGGCTGGCAGATGTTTTCCACGGAGCAGGCAAATCACAGTCTCACCACAGCAAGCTGGTGGTCACTCATCAGAGTGGCAAATCCTGCCAATATCCATCCCCGGCTAGCAGCTCTCAAAAGAGAGGTGGCCCTCTAGAGTGAAATAAGCTGAGGGCATCATGTGACTCAGAACATCCAAGGATACCACAAGACTGTAGTGATTCCTGTTTATCGTTCCTGTTGCATTAGAATCAGATCTGAAGAAAAAGGCTCTGGCTATCCTGAGCTATAAAGTGCTGCAACTTTGAAGGCCAATATTTATCTAAACACAGAAACAAGGGCAATAATTTTTTGTAGTTTCAAATTTCTTATTTAATTTTTCTGGCAGTGTAGCTAAGCCAGCTGTTGGACAGCAGTGTGCTGAGTTATGATTTTTGCCACATACTGCCTGATATCCCTGAGTGGCATAGCGTACCACATAAGGCAGAAAATGGGCTTAGAGCAACTCAGAGGTGGGACTATCCCTGGACAGGTATCAAATCCACCATTACTTCAGTTAGAACTAACTGTGGCTGGTTTTGTTCACAAACTCAGCAGGGGATGGGAACTGGAGTGGGTCTCCTGCCTGTGTTACTGGTATCACCCCAAGGGCAGTGCTCCCGAGTTATACCTGTGATGTGAGGGCAGGTGGAGAAAGGGTTCTGCTTCTTGTTCTGTCATGTTAACATGTAAGCTGCCTGCTGTCAGACAAACTGGAGGAATGAACGTCCTTTCATCCCAGAAACCTTGAAAAAGTATAAACAGTATAAAATCTTCTCTTGTATCAGAAGAGTCATTCTTTTTCAAACACACATTCAAGAGCAGTCCTTTCATTTGGGAGTGGTGTGTTCATTTCTGGGTAGGTGCCCAGACTATTTAAATAATTTCATCCTTTATTTGCATTTTTATGCAATTTATTGCTTATCAAAACATTTTTCATTCAGATAAAAACAGAGGCTAAAAATCTGAACCTAAAATGAAGGAAGTCCTACTTGGTGACTGTAATTGTATTTTCTGGTTTAAGCGTCTATGAATCTCACATAATAATTTAACCAGGACATAATCAGTACAGTGCAGATATCTGCCACAACCTTTCAGATTCAATAATTTTTTACAGCTGCTTTGCACTCACGGTCACATATTTCAGTGCTTGTCTACTCCATACACTATACCAAATGAGCACATAGGCAAACAAATCAATATTTGGATATTAAAATGCAGAAAGTGATTTTACTTGAAAATTGTTCATATATTTCAGGCCTGTGTGTTTTTCTAAAAATCAACCCTGCTCAAGTACCTTGTGTAGTGGGGAACTTGTGTACCCTAAAGGAGTAATGAGCTTTTTGTGCTCACGGTTTGCTGCTGCAGAGCCCCAGTTCCCACCTGCTGGCAGCTGAAAGCCGCCTGTGAAGCCCTTGCATGTGATGTACACATGGTGCTACATTACATGTGTGTCATCTGCAGCATAAGATGCAGGGCAGCCAGCAAGTGGTTTTAAACATTTTTACCTTCAGCAGGTGAGACTGGAAGGGTTTTGTGAGCTCTCAGGACACACAGGGAAGGGTCTCGCTGCAAGGCAGGTCTCCCGTGCACGGAGCGAGGAAGGCACTGGGATCGGTCGGTGGTCTGAGAGCCCAAGCAGTTCCTAGCTCATCGTTCAGCTGCCAGCTGGGGAGAGGGTGACCACAAAATGAGCACTGTGCAATGGAAACAGTCTTAATTTTTAGGATTATATTTGTTTCCTAAGTCATTGCTGTGTTTAACTCCAGCTGGCAACTAAGTGCCACTCACCATCTGCTTACTCACTTTCGCCTCATTGCTACAGAGGAGAATTGGAAAGGAATGGAGACAGTAAGGACAGTTCAGATCAAAATCTTTGAGTTGTACTGCTTTTTGCTCTCTTCTGTTGGGGATGCTTTTTTCCCCTCTTTCAAATGTATTTTATCAGGAGAAATTCGAACATGGCAGCAAGTCTGCAAGAGCAAGTAGGGTAGCAGGAGCTGTAACTTCTGATGGTATTTGTATAAGTTTAACTAATTCAGCTGTAGCATACTGTACATATCAGTAAGATAAGCAGGGACTTTACTTCACCATCACAAGCTGCCAATTCTGCCTGTCATGTAATCCACAGTTTTTATGTGCTTTATCTCAATTAAGTTCCATCTCTAGAGCACATTGCTTTGCTGCATATAACTGCTCTGCTAATGAAGCAGCAGCTATATGGCATTTCCTTCTGATTCCAGCAAACACAGAATAAGCACAAGTCAAACATTCCCTTGACACGTTGTGTGAGCATGGCTCTCATTTCTATCCAGGAAAGAATCTGTTTAGCTAAGAGGAGAGAGTATCTAAGTTACTATACATCTCAGCTCTGAGACTGTTGGTCTTGGCTGGTTTGCTGCTGGAATTATTCCAAATTCCAAAGGAATAGAGGAACTCTTCTAGAACCCATAAGATACCAGGAGGTATAGGGAAGGCACCTGCCAGCACAGCTCATCCCAGACCCTATGAAGAGCCAGAGAGTGGTTCCTGCAGGTAGTGCAGCCATTGTCCGGGGCAAGAGGGGGAGGAGAATGGTGATCTGCTGGTAGCACACACTCTGGCATTGGACATGGAGCTCAGGTTTGGTTGGAAGAAAGGTGACAGCATTAGAAATAAAGTTTCTAAAAGACTTTTCATTTTGCTGTTCTGTGCTTCCAGCTCCTGATGCAAGTCTGTATTGTTCTTCTTCACTCTTCCAATGGTGCTGAATGCTGATGAGCTAATACTTGGCTCAACATCAGTAAGTAATTTCCTGCTAATTAATTTGTTTTCTCTATACCTGACCTGAATTTCTTTCAGGTAACTTGCAGGTTGGGTAACCCATCAGAATCAAACAATTTTAGAGGGTACCCAGGAGTACAAAGAGTAATGGTTATTTTGAGTCTGTCTTCCCTCAGACTCTTTCTCGCTCTCTCTCAGCATTAGGGTTTCATTGCTATTATAGCACTTTGCATATAATTACCAACAGCTTTAGGTTATAATTATATTGTCATTTAGTACATTTGCAATGGGGAAAGAATGAACAAAGCAGTGAATTAAATATGCAATGACTGTTGATGTTTTGTGCCTTTTGCTTTCTTAACAACTTCATTAATATTTTGCAATGTTTATGAGGAGCTACCTGGAAAAACAGCCATTGCGCGCATTTAAATGTGTCACAACTCTAGGAACTAAAAGGAAAAAATAAACAGGATGAGCAGGTACCCTTTAGAATTTAGATTTTTTAATATGGACTTAAAAAAATACTGCAATCATTTGCATATTTATTGCACGTGACATTTTCAAAAGACAGCAGCAGTGGGCTAATGCTGCAATAAGTGGTAGAACTCCTGTTGACCAGAGTAAGAGCAGATGTAAATAGGTACCATTCACTCAAGAAAATATCTTGAGGTGGTCACTGTTTGTAAAACGGTTGAAAAGTTAAAGCCCATCCAGTCTCTGCCTTTGTCCTTGCGATAAAAGTCAAACACACACTCTGTTCAGTATTTTCTCTGCAGGTGACCAACATGAAATACAGTTAACAAGTACATTTTGCCACCACACATGTGAAATAAACTTATGGCTGTCTCTAGGAAATCTATAATGGCTCCAGTTTACAAACAAATATAAGTCAAAACATCATATATGCTTGATAATATTGCATAATTGTGCATGTCTGTAGACCTACAAGTGTACTCAGTTTTGTGTGGATTTGTTTTGTTAATGAATTGTGTCACAGTACCAGGCTTATCTGTCTCTCTGTCTCTGGTCTCTAGCTAAAGAATACTGGCAGCAAGATATTATTGAATATATGAGATAGGATTTTAAGACATAAAATATATCAGAGCCATTGAAATCATCTGCTGTAAACTCTCAGTGCCATATAAGCTTGGTTAAAACACACTTTTCCTGATTAAATTAATTGAGCTTGTAGTTGTCAATAAAGATGATAACTATTTAGTAAAATAACTGGTGCTTGTGACATTTCAAGTCAGTATGAGAGATTAGAATTTGACAGTATGGATGAAGATGTTTCTAAAGATTGATCTTTCTAGTGATTCAGTTTCTAGATGGCATGTCTGTATTGTGCAAACAGGGATTTTGCAAGTGAAATCTGCATATTGATTTGTGAACAAAAGATTATTTATAGAGAAGTAGAATTTGTTTTGTTTAGAGGATTTGCTTAGTTTAGAATTTGTTTAGTTTAGAAACAAGTAAATCAAATAAGATTAATTTGTGATTGAGAGTTTCTACAGTTTTTTAGTATTTACTCATATTTGGAATTAAATACTTTACAATGTAACCCTTCACATCTTTGCCTAGTGCAGAAGGAGGTGTGAAGGTAACAGCAGTCAAACAAATGGAAACACTGCTTGATGTTTTTTTAAATAATATAACGAATTTCTTCTAAAATGTTTCACATGAATACAAGAATACTAAAAGGAAAATGTATTATATTTTCTGTCTTTTCCTGGCCAGCTAGAGGATCTAGGAGTTGAGATCAGTATGGCTAAGCAGGAACCATAATATTTTGTTCTATGTAGAAGCCATAATACTCTCTTAGCTAAAAGAATACTTCCATCCAAAAAAATGGAATAAGGGCACCTTTGAATTGGAAAGCCAAGCTGTCCACCATCAGAAAATGCCACAATTAAGTTTGCAAGCCTATACTTCAAAGTCATTCCACCAAGTCATTTACTGTCTAGGATTTCTCAGTGCAAAAAAGGAACAGGGATATTTTTTAAAAAGGACAAAGCATTTGCTCCCATTTCTGATAACTGCTGAAACAGTAAAAGCCAAGGAAGTGTCCTGCAAATGATAAGTCAGGTCAGTGACTTAAAATGTGTCAAAATTCTGTATGCAAATGAAATACTGTAGTAAGAGAATCTCACTCATTTTGTCAGGCTTAACTGTCTTAAAGGATCTGGCCCAGGGACTTCAGCCTAAATGACAACTTAAATTTCTAAAATTATATAGCCTTCAGGAAGATTACTTGTCCCTGAGGAGGCAAATATCCTGCACAAGCACTGGCAAATGCCAGCCTGCTAAGTGCTAGACCCAATGCCATAACCCTAGCAAGATCTCCAACACTGAGATTGCTTTGTAGACCTTTTCTGGGAAACTTGAGGAAGCAAGGTTTTCTGAGGGAGTGAAATACCTGTGAAGATAATGATAATGAGCCACCAAGTAATGTATTGCTTAGAATAATAACAGTGTGATGGTCTCCAATTCAAAAATTTCTACACAAATTTGAAAGCTGGCTCTAGGTGTGAATCTGAATACAAAATAAGCGCCCAGAGCAAGGCTGAAAAATGAACCCATCAGCTGCTTCTCTTGACAACAAAGTTATAAAATTTTTCACACTCTTTTTCCTCTTTCTTGATCAATGAATACATAGTATTTTATGTGTTAAAATTTTTCTAAGTTTCAAGATCACTGTTATTGATTAGTTAATCAAAGCTTTGTTGGCTGGGATTTTTTTTTTTAACAGAAAGAGGAATAAACCTGAAGTTTTTGAGCTGTGCTCTTCTCATGAACAGAGATGAGAAGTCATTATCTTATGACCACTGTGTACCAACTAAGAGGCAAAGGACATGAGTTTTCATTTTTCAAATTTAATGTATAAGGCACAAAATTCATTGAGAGTAGCATTATTCTGCCAGCATAGTCTCTTAGTAAACAAGCTTTCAGAAAAACTGTGATAAATAAAGTATCTGATAGATAAATGAATGCCATGAAAGCTAATGCTCTGCTTAATGGATGCACAACTTCACCAGCATCCATTAATTTTATATGAATAACCTGTAAGTGTAGGTGGTCCCTGAGACAATTATACTTCAGCTAAGCGTGACATGATGAGCATGCAATGAAACAGCCTCCTTGAAGATGCTGTAATGGTGAACAACAGGACAGATAATCATGAAGGATTATCTTACTGGCTCATAAACCCAGATCGGTTCTGACAAGGCTCAGCTCTGGGGATGACAAACCTCCTCTTTCTCTTGTGATGTTGACTCGAAGATGCCAGGCTAATGATCTTACTCCACTGAGGTTTTTCCAGTGCCATCATTTGATGGTGTCTTGTTTGAATGTTTATGTTCATCTTCTTTTAACTTACGAGATGACTTTTCAGGCCTTGGTACATCTGCCAAAAGTAGTCCTGCAAACTCTTTTTCCAGTGAGAATTTTGAATCCAAAGACTTACTATTGTTTCCAGCATATTGTTCTAGTCAACAAATGGTCATTCCACTCTCTTCAGAGGCAAAAGTTATGTGTTTAATAATAAAATAATTAAAATACAATAGCAAATCAAAATGGAACCCCCCCTCCTAAATGAGACTGACATTCCAGAAAGATGGTTAATATTTTTGTTAATTCATCTAACTTATTGCTTTTTATATTGATAGGGTTCAAAACGAGACTGCTGAGAATTGTTTTTCTTGTGCTTTCTTCTTGATGGATTTTTAACAGGAGTTTTGTCTAATGATCAGATCATTGTAAAAAGTTTCAGAAGGGATTTTCAGAGTTTTTTATGCATAAAATCTATATATATGATCATTCCATGTCCTCTTACCCATGCATATTGCATCTGTTTAAAGAAAGAGTGTCGAACATAATATTCAAGGTAGAAGAACCCTGCCATGTCACTTGTTATTAATGATTTACAGATCATTCCTATCTTATTACTGTGGCTAGATTGTCTGCATTTTCTCACTTATTCTGAGCTGCCCTTCATTTTCTCACCTGCGGATTTCATTTGTCCTCGTGCTGCCCAGCTGCCTGTCTTTGACAGGCCTTTCAGCAGTACCTCCCTGACATCTCTGTTTTGCCTAATCAAAACAACTTGAATATGTATATATCCTAGTTTATAGTACATACTAATCTGCTGAGCAACAAGCTAATAGCGGCAAGGTTTTTCTGTAGTCCTTTTTCTTCTAAACTGGCTTGAGGTTTGGAGCTGTATATGTGGATAAATAACGTCTAACCAGTGTTAGGCAGATACTGTATTACTGCCTACTATAAGTCAGTGGATATTTGTGACTGATCCAGTGGGTAAAAGCTTTGCTAATGTAGCTAAGTGCCTGCTCTCTAGAAACAAATCAATATGACATTACAGACCTATTTTTTTACAGACCTCAGTTTTACCTGCTTCATCTCTTTACCTTGCCTGCTTCTATTATCTCTATATTAATACAAGGTCTCGGGAGCGAAACTGAGTTATAAATGAGTCCTAATGTCCCATGTTTAAATAATCATATAAATCACAGAATTATGTGAACGTTTGATTAAGAGTTAAACCCTGAATGACTGTGCAGGTTTGGCTAGGGTACGTTGAATTTTCTCCGTAGCAGCTAAAATGGGCTATGTTTTGGATTTGTGCTGGAAACAGTGCTGGATACAGTGCTGGATACAGTGATGTTTTTGTTATTACTGAGTAAAGCCTGTTTTGCTCCTCACCCCACCCCACTAGTGAGCAGGCTAGGGGTGCACAAGAAGTTGGGAGGGGTTACAGCAAGGACAGCTGGCCCCAGCTGACCAAAGGGAAATCCCAGACCAGATGGCATCATGTTTGACATATAAAAGGTGGGGGAAGAAGAATGAAGGGAGCAAAGTTCAGAGTGATGTTATTTGTCTTCCCAAGTCACCCTTAGGGGTGATGGAGCCCTACTTTCTTCTGGGTGGCTGAACACCTGCCTGCCCATGGAAAGTGTTGAATGAATTCCCTGTTTTGCTTTTCTTGCACATGCAGCTTGTGCTTTACCTGTAAAACTCTCTGTCTCAAGCCATAAGTTTTCTCACTTTTACTCTTCTGACCCTCTCCTCCATTCCAGTGTGAGGGGATTGAGTGAGAACCTGTGTGGGGCTTAGTTGCTGGCAGAGGTTAAACTATGACAGTGACCTTACTGGCATCTGTGTACCTTCATTTTACTTATTTACATACTATTAAAAATAACGCCAAAAAGAATATTAGAAAAGAGAGATTTTTCTGTTGTCATTATACAATGTAACAGGACAGGTCATGAATTTTTAAATCTTTATTAATTATGCAAACATTGTCTTCTTCTTCAGTGTGAGATTTGGTTGAAACTGGATGGTGAATCAGTGAAGTGGGGACTTGACCTTGTATTTTTACTGCTACCAAGGCTCTACAGTGTAAAGAAGCACATGCAAGTTGATGTCCAAAAACTTTTTTTTGTTTACACAAGTGAAAAATTTGATCAAGAAAACTTGCGTACTCATTCCACTAACTGTATTATTTCAGCTTTGCCTTTGTATGTACCTCAGTTTTCTGGAAAGGGGAACAGCCTACGCACTGCCAAGTAGAGACTATTTGTGAAAAGTCATGGGCAAGTGTGGCTTAAAAACCTTGCTTACTAGGATGTGAAATATTCTGTTCTGGGATTTTGTCAAATTCACAGCTAAAAGAGGGTCACATTGCTTCCCCTGCCCATTCATCGCTTAGTTTTGCCTACAGAAAGATGAAATGAGGTAAGGAAGAGTCCAGAAAGCTTAGCATAGCATTACAGCACAACTCCTTTTCTTTTGCATTTGCATGCAAATTGATCTAGAAATCCATCAGCTGACTTTGTTAATGAGGTCAAGAAAAACATGCAGAGTTAATCAAACTCGGATACAGTTTTTATTGGTTAACTGTCTCCAGGGATGGAAACTCAGGACCACAATTTTTCTTCTGTGCTTTGCAGAAACACCTTGCCATAAGTGCTATTGGAATTTAATTTCATTGAAGAGCTACCTCTCTTTTCCCTTTTGCGCAAAAGTTACCCATGCATGCCAGTCTTGTCATTTTAATTGAACTTATAGGCATGAGTGGCATGTGGTGGAATTTAATCTGTCAGTATAACAATAATAAATTATTGCAGTAGGCTTGATAAAGAAACCTGGGACTTTGCAGAGAATAGTAAGGAATTGGGGGTTGGAAGGAAATTTCATACAGCTTTGCCTGACAGCCAACTTCTCTGTATTATCCATTTCTTGTCATTTTTCTGTATGTTGTTGCCTAATTATTTCAGACACTATGCCCATCATATTCTGCATTACAGCTATTAGTCAAATGGTTCAATCTTTTCCAGTCTGCCTTTCAGATAGGATAATATTTCTAGTTACTTTTACAGCCGCTCTTATTCCTCAACCATTTTGCTTGTACTTTGAAATGAATTGTAGAAATAAGATTTATCTTGTTGAATTCATGAAGCATATTAGGGAGGAAATTAATTTTAGCTTTGAATCTGAAAGATTAAATGACGTTGGTAGTTGTGACCATGTGGCCTGAATAAAAAACATCATGGAAGTTCTTGGAATCACAAGTATTCTAAAAAATTTCCTGCTGTAGTGCATGGATTTGTGAGAAGTGTATCTGTAGAGGCCTCCCAGCTCTGAGTAGCAGCCAGAGGAAAATAGTAGTGTGCTCATTTATGCCCCTGTGTAACTGAAATTGGTACCAAGAGTTTATGAGAGGTGTGATGGAACTACACAATGAAAGGCCATGCAATTGAGCAAATAATGCCTGATGTTTTGAAGAAAGAGTTGGAGTACCCGGAAGAATGGCACTGTTTAACAGCTGCTGGCTACTTATGCAGTTTTATATATTAAGGGCTGAGAACCCTGTCTTGGCCCCAGATTGTGATAACAGGGCATGGTAGCTATTTTTTTCAAAAGTGTATATACCTCTTCTGAAAATGGAGTGTCAAAAATAATCTAAAAATTCCTAGTAGTAAATAAAAAAATAAATAGGCACGTGGATTTCACTAGCAACTGTCAGAACATTTAAAAGCCTAAACAGAGATTTCCATACGTATGTAGAAACATCCAAAGCTCTTAGATATCCCTTTGCTTCATGTCAGGTGTGAGGTGAAACAGCACCAAAAAGCAAAGACACCTGAGAAGTCTGGCTTTATCTGCCAAGTGTGTGCAGAGCAAATCTATTCCACAGCAAGTTGCCCTGAGCAAATCCCAGCATCCTCACTCACTGCACTTTTCAGCGGGGCCAATGAATGGAATGGTGATCCTGGATTCTGCCTCAACAATTTATGTGTTTTCTGTTCTACAGAGGTATGAAATGGACTCAGCCTCAGCAGAGACCAGACTAACACCTTGTCCCTCCCCAAGGTGAACATTCTTACTGCTTGGATACCAAGTCATGCTTCTTGATTACTGTCGTGAATTTTGTCACATTTAGGAGTATTATTAGATATTTCAGGGAGTAAATAAGTACACAAGGGGCTTCTCAAACTGTAGAGGTATCCCCAAGAGTGTACAAGGACACCAGCTTGAATAAGCAAGCTGCTGAGATTAGCCTAAATTAATAGGTAAGTGAAAGTCTTGGAGACTAGCAGAGTATGAAGAATGAGAGGTAGTGGGATTATGCAAATCAAAGCAACAATCAAGATAGACATTGGACAGGGAGGACTGCATCTCTGCTGAGGAGGGCAATAGTGCAGTAGGCAAGACACAAACCCAAAAGTTCTCAGGAAATAATTTTCTCTGCATGCATGAGTAAGGAGGAAACAACTTTAGCAGTATTACTCTGAAAGAATGTGCAAACTTAGTATTTTCAGATTTAGGAAAAGGTCCAAACCCAAAATGACATCCTATACGAGTGTGACAGTAATATGCATTGCACTGTTTTTCATTCTGATGGAAGGGGTAAATGTAAATCTTGAAAGGTAGAATAGTATTTCTGTTTTAGCCATACTGAACCTAAGCTAACAGCTGCACCACTGCCAGAGATGTCAACCAGACTGACTGCAATTTCAGTTTAGGTGGAGAGAGAAAATTTTGAAATAGCAAAATAGATCCATGAATTGTCAGAAAAGAGAGGGTACTTAAATATATGCTTCATGAGAAGTAATTGTGGTCTTTAAGATCAGTGCCTGTCACATTCATTGACCAGATTTTGAAAAAGCTGTATTTTAAACCTAGATTAGGTAACGAAATATTGTTTAATGTCTCAGTAGTTATTAGGAAAAGAATAGGAAAGGCTGTTTTCCTCTCACAGAGTTGAAAAGCAAAAATAGTTCCTCTTTTTATCACTAACCTTGGTGTCAATTTTTTTAAGTACAAAACAATCAGTCTCTCAGAATCCTAACAGGTATATATTTGAGTGCTACACATGCAAAGGTAAGGGTTTTGTTTCATATTTCATGATTAGAAACTAGAGCCTTTGATAATGCAATAAGTGGTCCAAAGGGGGGTTGCAAGTAATCATGTCTAACTAATTATCTGCTGTAAAATCAAAAAACACAAGAGGAACAGACACCTGCATAATGCAAGTCTTTGGAACAGATGTGCCCTTATTAATAGACATGAGTTGCCTATTAAAACTCTGTGGTGACAAAGAATGTTTTCCACTTCATGAAGGATACCCTGCCTAACCTTCGGCTTCTGTGTAATTATAGACACAAAAACCTGTAGAAGTAGCGCGGCTTTCCTGTCTTCCCCATTATGCTACAACATGATCTCTTAGCCCCCCAAGGTTTTAAAGGTACTGTACTGCCTATCCTGTTGTCTTTGGTTGATTTTAAGGACTATATATTGTCTAAAGGCATGAAAAGAAATAGCATTCAACAGGACCCTTTTGCCAGTAAAGAAATTCAGCATTCAAAGTCCATTGCAAATATCTGACAGATGTGTTGTGTGGATGATTATGGATGTAAGAAACAATGTAGTGTGTGAGGGTTTTCTTAAAGACACCAAATAACAGTTGCAGGAACTGTATGATAATAAAATAAAAAAAAAGTGAGCTACTTAAAAATATACTACAGGGAGAAGAAGACTCATACATTAATTCATTAGGATAATATTTTAGATATTAATAACTGTTTCCTGGCCCTAATAGATTTCACTGGAGATGAACTTGAATTTCATTCTCTGTAGGTGCAGGTATACATATAACATGATACATGTGGTTTGTCCTACAGATTTCAATGGTGTTATTTACATGCTTAAGACAGTGCATGAATATGCATTTACAAAATAGAGGGTTTAATTATTAGAGATATTGCCCATTAAATCCCCAGATACATGCACCTAAAATTAACCAGAACTAAAAATTAAATAATTCCTTGATGTTAGTGGTCATGAGCTAATCTGATTTGAAATATTATTCAGAGAAATAATTAAAAATCTCAAAGATTAAAATAATTTTTTTGAAGAGTGTTCAAAATAGGAGACGTTAAAAACTAGAATCTGATATCAGTGGTCACTTTTTTTGTTGTTGTGTTTTTTTGTTTGGTTGGTATTTTACATTTGGGTTTTTGTGGGTTTTTTTGTGGTACCCATGAACAACAAAACTAAGATGTTATGAAAAAGCATAAAAACATTGCCATTTAGGCTGCCTAATTCTTCACTCCTAGACTTTTTCCCTTTTAATATTTTCTAGAAACATATACTTTGAGGGGGAGAATACCTCAGATAGTCTTCCAATTTTTGTATTTGAGACTCCAAAACATGGGTGTCAGAGAGCAGTTATCTGAAATGAAAGTTATCCTTTTTCACAAGCGTGCAGGTGAGAGAAAAAAGTCCTTAAAGCAAATGTAGTAGTGGGGTATTTGCATCTGTGGTCCCTCTTTGGATTCAGCTCTACTGAGCTGAAGAATTAAATGAAGGTGAAGAATTTCAATATTCTTTTTTTTTACAACCCACTTCAGAAAACTGATTAACTCCTGCGAAGTGCACACAGTGTTCAGTGTACCTGGACTGCAAGTGTGAGTGAAGATTTTGGGTACTTCTCAGCAGAAGACCAACTATACTGTTCCCCAAGCCTCTGCTATCTTACAGCTTCATATGTTTTACCTATCCTTTCCCTGTTCTTAAACACTATGTGAAGGTTCTGACTTCCAGTAATGCAAACCCCTTGCAAAGTGTTCTATTTAAAAAATACTTTACTTTTTCCTCTCTAAAATTTAGAGCAAGCTGATTTCAGTTACAAGATACAATGATCAGTTTAGAATACATAAATGGAAAATGTTGGCCGCAGATGTATCCATTCAGGGTAACAGAAGCCTTCCTTTTGGAATGATGTGTTATGACTTTCTAAATTATATTTGACAGCATCAGGGCACTACAGTGAAGCCAAAAGACAGCTGAGGTTTAGATATTTTCCATGTCTAAAATATCTTTTTTTGACGAGTAAAGATTAGCTTAAAAGGTCAAACTGAATGTTATATCATGTACTGTAGTAAGTGTAGAAAGACATTAAAAATATATTCATAGAGAAAAAGAGCATGTGTATATTCATTCAGTGAGAACAAATATATTCAAATATATACAGGAAATCTACTCCATCCATCTAAGTCGCAGACCTAAAGTACTCAGCATTAAAAAGTCAGCAGTTGTTAATGTTTATCACACAGTAGGAATGAAATTACCTCAGCTTTTCTTTCCATTTAGGATAAAAGATATTCTATAATAACAGTAATTTTTTTTAATGGATTCATGGACTTAGCAGCTCTCACAAGTTGCTGTAGCTACTTTTACTTTGGGATTTTAGAGGCTGGTAGTGCTGAGTATTGTCTATATGAAGCTAATGTGAGAGCCATTGCTTAGGGATCAGAGATTCCTCCCCTTCTTACTGCTCATCCTGGTAGTAGCTCTGCTGCTGACCTACTTCACATTTGAGATTTTTAGGCCTGGATTCACTGTTCCACATAAGGCACCTAATGATTTTTGAGATTTCCCTGGTGTATCGGTAACAGTCAGGTGGAGCTGACAGATAAAGGAATAGGACCTGCAAGAGCCCCATGTTTTCTGAAGTGGCGGGCAGAGCCCAGGTGAAGTACCTTACACCAGTGGCACTATGTCAAAGCGGGCTTTGGTGTCTGCTTGTGTGAGTGTCAACTGAGCCCTTAGTGACGGGTTTTTGTGTGTGTCGTGAGGGGTAGCTAAGTCTCTACCTGCTTTCTTTGCCTCCCTTCTCCCTGCTTTTGTAGACAGAAATACCCTGCTTATGTTCAGGTCAGCATAATCCATATCACAAGAGTATCTCCAGCTGGATATATTTGTGTGTGGCTTACCAGCAGCAGCCTTAACTCAGGAACATGCATTTATGCATTTTCTTTTCTGTGGCCTTTCCACTCTGCTCATTGCTGCTGCCCCCGGGGAAACATTTGCTTACAAAGATTTGTCATCTGTCATCCAGAATTCATCATAATTTTGCTGCACATTAGATTTGACACAACTATGATGAATACTCAGGGTGTTGCTTTGCCATTCTGTGAGTGCCACTTAAATTCGTACAGTCTGTGTTATCCTGGTGACTCATTTCACTTTGATACCATTTTTTAATCGAGAAGGCTGAACAGCATGTCCTGACTTCGGTTTCTTGCCAACTGCAGTGAGCTTTGCTTTCCCTCATCACAGAAGATCCTTGCCAATAAGCAAATACGTGCAGCTAAAGAACTCAGCTGATCAAAGCAGCCCTGTCCTTTCCCACAGAGGTGGGAATAGGCCATGGAACACTGGAGAAGAGCATTTCACTAATTCATGTTAGCCTTTCCTCTTCAGCCTTCTGGAAGAATTTCTTTCATCCAGATAATTTCAGCAGTATTTTGTTTAAATCAATACATCAGGGAGATAGAACTTTCTTTCCTAAGTCTGCTCCTGGCCCACCATGAGTGACTTCAGAGAGTTAATTCACTTCCTCATGATTATGTTTCCTTGTTTGTAAATGGGAACAACCTCCACTGTAGGGCATATCAAGACCTTCAGATGAAACAAGAGCCTTTCTGGAAACTCTAAGATACTGTGATGAGGTCTGACTTACCATGTATTGTCCATGTAGTTACATGTCCTAAAAAGATTTGTATGCCACCAGAACCAGTTATTTATCTTCATAGCATGTGTCAAAATGATTTCTGAATTAGAGATGCCATGCTCTGAGGTGCCAGCAATCTCCAAATAGATGTACTATGTAATCACAATTGCCCATATGAGGCACAAAACAGAAGGTGGGATCTATGTTATGCCAGCTACAGAATGATCCCATGAATGGCTGGGTGCTTCCATAAGCATGAGGGAATATACACTGACACTGCTGACTGACAAGTCACCCACACTCATAGCTAAAACCGGGGGTGCTCTTCTCTTTATAAAATGTGCATATCAGGTAGCCAGTCAGTCAGCTCCAGGAGAGTGGGAACTCCTCAGCCCAAAGTAAGCCTCCTAGAGGAGAAGGGGAATACCCAAGTTTCTGCAAAGATGATTAAGAAGTTTTTATTTGGGATATTTTCTTTTGCTCTCCTCCTCATCCATTACACAGACAGGAAAGAGAAGCAGGGCGAAGTGGGGGTTCAAGGTTAATTTATATCCCACCCATGCAGAGCAGTCTCGTGTGCATTTACTGTAGTCACCCACACAGAAAAAGCCTTCATTCCTTCTGGGACACTGAGCACTTCATCACAGCCCAGTTTGCCCAGTAATCACAGCCTGCTTATACAAAAATATGAAAACAGTTTCAAACTTGTGAGCTCACACTATCGTTTTTGTTATTATTCATTTAGAATAACATAATGAAAAGCCTAAGGAATTTGGAGAGCAGGACTGCAAGTCTGTGTTCACATCATGAAGATTCATGACAGTTTTGCTTGATCCCAGGGACTCAAAATACTCAGGGGCTTGCTATTTTCTATAACAAAATAGCACCAGAAGCGGTCTAGCTACAGACATACAGAAACACTCTAGGCTGAGGCTTCTATTCCTTAGTAAGTGTAGGCTGAAATGATATGCAAAAGACAAAGAGCATATAACAAAAGCTTTGTAAGACAGAAGAGCACATATCAAAGTTGAAAAACCAAGTAACATACATGAGGTATTTAAGATGACCTTTGAGAGCCAGGAATGAGCCTGTGTTTAAAACAGACACAAAATTTGGTAAAAAAAGGAAGTTGGAACAGTCTGATATGGCAGAGGAAATGGAATGTATACATCAAATACACATTCGGTATTCTCTGACTCCTGACATGTATGGAAGGGTAAAATAAATTAACCAGCCTAATAGACAAGCATGCATCCAGTGGAACAAGTTTACATTATTATGAATGCCTGTAACATTTTCCCCTTCCGCAGGTAATAAGAGCTAAGTGTTGCATATTTCTGAAATCGAGATTAGAACTACGCTTGACATTTGTTGAGCACATTTATTAATTTGTTTTTAATTGTTATAATCCAAACAGATATTTCATTCTTACAGTATGTTTTCCTAAATAGAGGCTGCAAAACAAAGTTGTTCTTGCCTGCGCCTGGTGTAAGGAATGAGTTATTGATTGCAAATCTTCCTCCGCTTGTAAAGATGATTTGTATTATCTACATGTAAAAATGCAAGATTAAGCATTGCCATAGTTGATTACACTGAAGGCATTGGTCAAAATCAAAGCAACAGAGTGAAAAGGCTGCTTTCTGCTTGAGGGCACCATTGTTTGTACTGAATATATAGCTCTGGTGTCTTACCCTTGGGGTCAAAGCAATTAAGGCAATTCTCCCTGGCACTAATGCTTTTCTGTGCTTTATATTTTTCAGTAAAATGTGTTAAAAGCTGTGCCATGTCATGATCTGTGTACACAGAAAGCATTTCTTTTCCTGAAGGTTTAGAATTAATTTATTGCATGTGTTTTTTATTATATTGGTAATATTAACATTCTGACATGTATTTTTGGACTTTCAGAGTCATAATCAGGTACATCTTATGGTCTCTCATCTTTAAAGAAAGGTAGAACAGAATCGAACCTGCTGCTAAATTCTGTGTTATATAGCAATAATATGCTGGTTACACTCACAATAGTCATTCCAACCAAATGGAAGGATAAAGTCTACTGACATGCCATCATAATGAATTAATGTGAATTCTGCTTAATTAGATATCTATATCCAGATTTCTAAATGAAAGCCATCCTATATTTTGTATGGCTTGGGTTCTGTAACAGCACTATATAAATCACTGTCCATTGCATAACAGGTATGTGATTAAATATCATTCAAACAGGAATTTTTCAAATAATGAGCCTGATCCTTTACTCTCATCTGACAAAAATGCAGCTGACTTGGTGGGTAGTTGTTTTGCAGGCATTTTGTAGTAATTTATAATTTTCAGTGATAGAGGATAGACATTTCACTTACAGAAGAAAATCACTCAGGGAAATGATGAATGCTGCAGCAGAACCTGTAAATTTGGGGAAATAAATAGATGTGGTTTGCCTTGTCAATATTCTGCCCCCATTAAAATTGTCTGGGAGTATAATAGAAGCAATAAAAATTAGGTCTTTGTAAATCAAATGTAGTACCATTTAACTCACTGTGAGCTGGAGGTGTGACAGAAATTGTGCCTTAGTATTTCACTTGAGTCCTGATTTCCCTGCTCTGTAACAGAACAAGAGGTACTGTTCTATTTTGGTTTTGAAGCCAGCCTTCCTAAGCAGTGAGCATAAGCATAGGCACATATTTGGTACGTGGAAAGTGATACCTGCCTTATGAAGGAATAATCCACTTACTGTCTCCCATAAAGGGCCAGGTTGTCAATGCCATGCACTCTGCAGTCAGGCTGAGCCCTGAAGGTTTGATGTGGGGGAAAGGAGGATGACTTCTCTCCAACACCCAGCGCAACAGGGTGGAGGTGGCAGGTCGAGGCTGTGACCTCTCCTACATCCTGGGGGCAGCAATAACTCCTGTTGCTTAAGAGACCCTGACTCAGTGTCAGAAATGGCTGCTACTTTAGCAGTGAGGTAAATCCTGTACGGCTCGAGACCCCAAACCCATGAAGGAAAAATGGCTGGTGGAGCCATAGGCATCCATTGAGAAAACATGACCTCCCACCTCTTTCCACACTCAAGACAGAAGTCTTGCTGCAGGGCCTTAAATCCAGCCCCCCATGCCATGCACAAGTGTAATCAGACCTGCTGTGCTTTACTGTGCTCTTGTGTGTAACTGTGCCTGTGAATGCATAAACATGTGAGAAATCATCTAAAAGGAGTGTTGGGATTACTAGCTTGAATTTTAATTCTACCATTAACTACCTAGAAAGCTAAATGGAGAGGACTCCTCACCACTGAAACAATTCCACAGATAACCACTTAGTTAAGACATGCATTCCTGATGTCTGAGGTAGAAGAGAATCCAGCTCCACCTTCAAGCTTGTGGCCAGCAGAAAGAAGTACAGAGTACATTTTATTTCTTTTTAGAATTGAAGAGTATGGGTTGAGGAAGGCATAGACTTGATCTGCAAAAGGCTTATTGAGTAATAAAGGGCATTTTTAGAGAATATATTTTAAAACCATAACCCAAACTAATATTTAGGTAGGTCTTCTGATGCAGAAGTGCCCATCTTAGCTGTAGTAACATTGCATGTTGAGTGCAAAACAGAAGAAAGCAGATGGTGGACGTGAGGGCCACAGGGGAAGTCACTGTCGTTCCATCTTTGATGGAGGGGGCTCTGAAAACCCTATTTATTCCCCTACCAAAATCCTGAAAAAGGCAGATAACACTGTTAGTCTCTCTTACTATGCAAGAATCCCATAATAAACTAGGCTAATCAAGATGTAGTAATCAGTACTTCTATTATAATGGAAACATTCAATCTCCTTCTGTAATAAGCAGTTCATTCAGACAGTCTTTCCAGCAATACTAAATCTCCATTCTCTCTCATATGCTGGTGCTTTCTTGGATCTTTTCATCAGAGAAAAGTGCTTTGGTTCATTGTGGAGATTGTGTTGTGGGATATCACATGCACTGGCTCCATCCAAGAAAACCTCTTTAAACTAGTGAGTGGTGAATCACATTTCTGACTAGGTACTGAGTTTTACAGACAAACTTGGTTCCATAAGAGATTTGTCAGCAAAATTGGTGGTGCTGCTGTTTGCTGTTTTTAAATATTTCAGACTTTCAAAACCAAGAACCTTTCTGCTCTGCCTAGGGCAGCATTAGAATAAGCTTGCCTCCTCAGCAAAAAATATTTCCTTTTCCTGGTCGCAAAAGTTGTGACATTTACTGGATGATGTTTAAACGTATGTACTTGGCTGGTGCAGAGCAGCACCAGTGCTCTGCTCACAGTGAAAAAGTGGCAACTTACATCTGACACTCGACTTCTTTGGTGAAAGAATTCTGAATTCTTTCAGGCAAGAATTATACACAGGCATGAATTGTTGTGGAGAAGTTATGCTGTTCTGCATTTAAGCATTTGATTTTTGAGAAATAAAAATTAAATTACAGTTAAAATAATTAAAGTGCTTAGCATATCCACAGTTGCAGTAAGTTACAGTACTTGGTAAAAAAAGATATACCTCCTAAAATTTGCTCTAACTTTAAATATATATTTACATATATATTTACTTCCTACAGCTTAAATACAAGGTCCAGCAGGGAACTCTTTCCCATGCCAAAGACCATTAACAATCAATATTTTACTGTTGGTTGTAAAAAATAGCTAAATTTGTTACTTGTCATGTCATTCTTCTGCATTTTTCCTCTTCTTTCTCACTTTGTATCCCCCAGACCCTTTTCTGTCAGCCAAGGGGTAATTACATGTATGTTTATTGTTATCCACAAGTCAATCTACACATGTAGCTATAAATTCAGAATGCCTGGGTCACCCATTTCATAAGCCATGTATTCAAGGAACTGTTTTATTGCTGTGGCTTTTAGTTAGGCAACAGTATCCAATTTGGTTTTCCTTCATCTTGATTATTCTTGTGGAACATCTTCAGAGCTGACTGGCGAGGGGAGAGGATAAATGGCATATAAACAGGCCAATATCAGGTGATGTCCTACAACAAGATACTTTCCTGGATGATTTGTACTGCCGGAGAAGAGTAAAAATCTCATTAAAAGAGGAAAGGACCTAGGTAGGTTTCTCTTGACATTATATTTCTAGGTGAAGAGCTCTGTGATTCCTAAATTCGTCCAACTACACGGCCTTGTGTCACTTCATGGTCTAGTGAGTGTCTAACTCTGCATTGTTGCCACTGTGTATAGCTTCCTGTGTAGTTTTCACTTACCTTAGTGGAAGTACATTGCATACCAACTAAATTATAGGCTTATACATAGTTTCAGAAGGCAAGTGGGATGTGTTCAGGTTACGGAAAGAGTGAATATCCCAAAGTTTTACATTTGAAGCAGTATAAGCAGGTGTCCTGTATCTGTTGCACTAGAATGTGTCTGTTGCACTGGAATTTTGCTTTACAGCTGATGCTTGGAATTCTCTAGAAGAAGTAAGACTTTGCAGAATATTTTCTCTGCTTGTGTTTATGTTTTGGTATGACATCTCTTTTTGCAATTCACTGGATTTGTGGCAAAACTGAAATCTATGTATATGTAACTTCCACGAAATATGAGCATAGTAATGTGAGCTATGAGCTTTAGATGCTGCTAGACTGAAACTATCTTACCTCCAAAATATGACGCTTTTGGATTGTTTCTAAACCTGGCAACATGCCACCTATTGCTTGAAGTTTCTGGATTTATATTCCCAGTGTTTCTGAATATCTTAACAGTACAGTTCTAGTGAGAATGTACTAAAATACAATTTGTCTGTAAATTTACCCTGTCATATCCAAACACTATAAGATAGTCAAGGGAATTGCTTTTTTTTTAAACTACAAAAAGACACACTTTGCCTAGATTATCAGTGTAAAGCCCTGTGTGCAAAACACAAAGTAAAGCAAGCATGCCCTAGAATAATTGAAATAACTTTGTCTATTGGCAGCACAAGAATCATAATGTAAGTATCAATACAGAAGGCACAGGGCCGGGGTCCATCATCAGTGGCTCCACTCACACCAGGGGTGCAAGTAGGCAGAGCCAGATAATTGTCCTCATAAGTGAGGGTCTGACAAAACCTTCATAGCAATGGGTAAGCACTCATCACTGAGCACTTTGGGCGAACTTGAAAATAAGAGTTTTCAGTGCTAAATGGCTGCTCAGCAGATGGGAAGACAAGTCCTTCCCCTTACCTGGTACCTTGATCCTGTGAAGAGCAGTTTCTTCCTCGTTCTCTGCTGTTACAACCCACCCCTGAATGCAAGGGTAAGGTTCTTGTTAATAATAGATCCCCTGGGGCAGATTAGAGTGAAACAACACTAAATGACCACTGTTTAGGAAAAAAAAAAAAAAAAATATATATATATATGTGTGTGTGTTTGTGTGGGTCTAGTGTTTATTTTAGAACAATTTGGTTACAATGGAAAGGAGATATGTATCCACTTTGGTTATTATCTATAGTAATATAGCAATAAAAAGCATAAAAATAACACTTAAGAAAATTTATAAGGAAAAGAAAGAAAGAGAAAGAAAGGGTAAGAGCAGAAAGATACCACTACCCATGGATCCAGAAACAAGATTTGGTTGTTGCAATTTTGATGTTATATGTACAAAGTGTTGATCCCTGGGGGTGGGGGAAGGCCACAAGACCTAGAGTTCAACAGGTTCAACAGGTTCAGCTTTACATGGGAACACCCAGGTACCGCCCCTGGGGTGGAGTTTTACCCTGTCTAAAGAAGCACTGTCAATCTGTTGCAGCATTGTGGGTCATGCTCAGTCCTCTGATGGAAGGCCCCAGAAATTAGTCTGTGGGCACTTTGGAGATCTTTGTTGGGTTATGACATCTTGTACACCCAACAGCTGCCTCTCACACAGTGTAGTTGAGCCAGTTTTGACCCATCAGAAGAGATGAACACCTTCAGGACTACATGGCCAAATACCTCCCGTGGTGGTGGGGAGGGGGGACTTTCACAACTGAGCCAGCTGTGTAAGGGAGGACATTGGCCTGATAAAAAGCACTATCCCACCTCAGCAGGGTCTGCTTCTTATCGGCCTTCTCGCTCGTCTGTAAAAACCCAGCTTGTAGCCCTTGATGGTGGGTGCTCACCCTCTCTGCACTGGAGTGGTTCCCTTGCACATTGCCAGCAAAGCATCCACTGCTTTTACAAATGGTCAATCGTTTGAGTTATTAACCATTAACATTTCAGACTCTCACATCTGCAGAGATGTTCCTAACCCTAACCCTCTGAAGGGAGGGTAAGTTATGCACCAGATTTTTACTAGTACTCAGTTTCAATAATATAACTCTATTAGCTGCAGTAAATCTTGATTTTTAAATGTGACTGAATATTTTAATGAAACTGAACTTGAATGCTTTCTGAACAACACATTTGGGATAGAAAAATGCAGATGTATTCCTGTTAAGAACCTGTTATTCACTGTATTAACGTGATGAGTCAGATTTATGGGCTTAGGCATCCTCTGTCTGTACTTTTGTATGCACGTGCATGTATTTAAACCTTAAAGAATATTGATAATTGAGAACAATAGTTCTTAAGGAGAAAACACATTGAGCAACTGCTGTTGGCTCTTCTAGGAGTCCATTGGGAAACATATTCTTCCATTTACAATTCCAGGGGAAAACCACAGGTAAAAACTATTCAGGACATCTGATAAAGCTGGGGAACCAGTGACTGCTAGGGACACGTAGCCTGAGCTTCAGGGTCTTGCATAAGCCCTGCTGAAGTTGTATGATCTAACAATGACTTGAAAGGGAGAAGGAACTGCTTAATATTTAGGTATGACAGTGCTCTGGAGTGAGCCAGATGAGTGCCTGCATTCAAAACTCCTGACATTCAGTTCTGGCAGAGGTTCTTCCTTAGTGTATCTCTGGTAACATGTAGAAAACCAAGCCTGCAAGTCATGATGCAGAGAGAACAGGTTGCCCTGGTCACTGGCTTCCCCTGCACATTGCATTTCTCTGGAGGAGACTGATCCCTGTTAAATGGTTTGTCATTCACCTCTGGCCAGCTCTGCTCTGTTGACTTGTGCAAGGAAATGTTCCAGCTTGCAGTCAGGAAAAACAATCATGCAGCTCTGCCCTCTTCCAGTCACCTTTAATTTCTCTGCTGTCTGGGCTTTCACACCAGACCAGACTGGTCACATTTACCCTCTGGCACTAAAGGTCTCAGAAGCAGAGGAGCATGTTTTGGTCAGTGACATTTCTGACCACTTGAGAGATCACCTCTGTCCTTCGGGATACTCTTCCAGGTGGAGTCACCTCCACTGCCTGGCAAGGGAGGAAGGGAGCTGACCTCTAGGGGCTTGTCAGTGACAGCTGCTGCATTTCCAAAACAGGGGCCACTCTGTGTCTCAGAGTGGATGATTTTGGGAATAATTGCATTATTCAGGTATTTTCCCACTTTTCACCTGAGACTTGAAGGGGTTGGGATTTGGCTGAGGAGACATAACAGATGTCATAGTGTTAACCAAGTCTTTTAAGAAGTACATGGAGAGATAGATTTAAATTCAGACGTTGCAATCATGTTGGTTCCCTCTGTACTTATGCTTTTTCTACTATCTGTAGTCATATTTTAAGGAAGACTTATTCGAAATCCAAATGAGTCAAACAAGAGAATAGACACGACAGATCTCACAACAGAAATAATAAAAGCTAATCTATGGCCAAGGACACCCTATGTGAAAAACCAAGTGGCCGCCAGCCATTCCTTCTGGCCAGCACAGGTAGAAGAAACTGAGGACTTGCTGGGTGGTACCACACTGTCCATCCCTCCAGACATCAGAGAAGGCAGCAAGCTGAGAGGTGGCGTGATGTGGTGTCACCCAGCTGGGCTCAGTGGAACTGGACTGCTTTGTGCAACTGTGGTTGCAATGCCTGGCTCCACATATGTGCTTGCTGCTGAGAGCACTCCTCTGCAGATCATAAATAATAGCTATGTGGCTGTTGACAAATTTCTCCATATTTTCTTCACCATCCATCCAAACTACTTAACCTTGACATGTGAATCTAATGGGGAATATACCTTGTAACTCCTTCATTTTAAAGAATCCACTTTGGTGGCTAATTGAGGCTGGGTTGTAAATTTCTTAACCTTATTATAAAGTACATCAGCTCCAGTTCTTAAGAAAACAACAGACAAAAACTCGCCCACAGTAGGAAGGTCAGCATTTTAAAATTGACTATAGATATTTTCTTAAAGTGATCTAAAAAGGAACCTATATTTTTGTGAGGACCAAGACTTATAAAAGCCATTCTTTTTGATACAAAAACTTACTTTGTCAACTGATTTATAATCCTGGCTCACATTTCCAGCCAGCTGCACTGTATTAGTTGATTAACATAGCTTTTTAAAGCTGGCTCTGGAACAATTTGAATATACCTTATAATGGTCAAAATATGAAGGGGAATCTACAGTGCTTAAATGGCAGAGAATGCAATTGTGAGTGGGGGAAGAATAGCTAAAAATCTTTGTCTAGGAACAAAATAATAGAGTATTTGCATGTGTGTGTGTTTGCAACATATTAATGAGGAGTAAAAACTGGGATACAGAAGAGGGAAAAGTAGGAAGTTTGGAAACTAAATTTCCCATATAAATTAAATTGTGGGGGAGGAAGTCTTTTTTTCCCACTCTAAACTTGAAGTCATACTGTATGCAGAGGAAAAAAAGGAGCAGTTGGAGCCAGGATGTTAATAAGGTTTGGTCTTTAAAAAAAAAGAATGAGCGAGCAAGAGAGGGAGAAATATAATAATGTTTTGAATTTGAATAACATGTTAGCTAACAGCAATGGAAAGAAACATCAATTCAGAGGGAAGGAAGTGGCCAAAATTGCATTATGGAATATGAATCATAGAGTAGCTAGAAAGCTAAATATGTAAGGGAGCAGCAGCAACAACAAAAAGACTGGACACCTTACAAGGATTCTGTTGTCGAACAAATTATTCCTACAATTTTTCTACCACAAAGTATAACTCAGATCATCCAGAAGAGAATAAATAACTATATAGAAACTATGACATTAAAGAAACAAATTATTTTTAAAAACTGCTTTGACTTTGTCATCAGCCTTGGCTTCAGGCACTGTTAACTTGTACTGTGCTGCTCTTTCTTAGATATCTGTCGTGTCAGGAAAGGTGTCAGATGAACATGAGACTATCTTTAATAAATACATTCTATTTACCTCCTTTTTAGCTTTTCCCTCATAAGTTGTTCTCCAGCGTTGCACAATTTTGAGAAGCTAACTCTGGCCAACAGATACCTGGTGATTTTTTTTTCTTTTCCTAAATAATGGCTTCTCCTTTGTTATCTAAGCAAGGTTATCTAAGCAATGCCTGTTTTGGCTGAGCTTCTCAATTCAGTCACCTGAATTGCCTGTAGTAAACCATGTCGCTGTCATTTTAGAAAATTGAGGTGAGATGTTTAAATTTGGGGTTTTTTCATTCATAACTGCACTATCCTTAATGTCTACCCTATATCTCATTACATAAGAACTCACTTTTCCTCTCTGATTTTTAGCATGTGCCTGAAGGACATTTTAGGAGTACTTTTAATCTACTTGACTGCTCTAGTTCAGCTTGCCTTTTTCTAATTCTCACTAAATTCTTCAGCATTTTGTCCCTAAAGACACACAACTTGTTTTTGTCAATCAGTTCTTTTTTTTTTTTTTTTTCCCATTCTCATCTTTAGATTCTCTGGTGGCTTCCAGGGTCTTATTTCATGTAATTATTCATCCAGTTATGTGTGGAGCTTTTCCCTGCAAGTTCTTTTCTTCCTTTTAGCAACAGAGTCTAGGCAGTTTCATACCTTCCACGCTGTTTGTTTTCATGGTAAAATCACAAATTAGCTCTCCCAAACCAACAGCCATGGAAGAATTAAGTTTTAATATTATCACATTATTTCCTTTTTCCTAAGTCCATTGTCAAAAGTAATTGAAAGTTTTTGCTGAAACTTTCAAAATGTAAATCAGACTGCAGTCAACAAATAGAGGATTTTACTAATTTTTTAAGTCCTGGGACTTACCATTTTATTCCAGGCTTTTTATTCATGAGGTTCTTAACCTGAATACAAATTATTGTTCATACAGCAACCTGAATACAAATTATTGTTCATATAGCTAGCTAATAAACATTTAAACCCAAAAATATCTCTCAAAGACCATCTGCCAGTGGTTACACCAGAGACTCAGGCAATCTTCTTTGAAAGTCACGTTAAGCCAAGTGGTTGCTAAAGGCATCTCACCTGTTACGTGTCCCTGTGCACAGGACAGAGGTTCAGAGCTATCCACCTAGTTCTGTCTATCTAGAAGAGTAACTTAAGCAGGGCCAGGTAATCTTCTCAAGTGCTGGACCTGGATTATCTGGACTATTATGTTGTTAGAGCCATCTTCAGCATGAGTGTGGACTACATTCAATAGGCATGTAATGTTAGTAATAAAACAGTAATGTGTTATGACAATAATGTAGTTATAATAACAATAACAACAACAACAAGGATGATGATGATGATTGATGATGATGTTAGTAATTGTTGTACACACAGAGCATCTTCCTCAAGTCTCCCCCAGCTGCCTTATAATCTTAAGAGAATTCTGTCAAACAATATTAAAATTCACAGTTTCTAAAATGATAGATGTATTGTGCTATATTCCACCAGAGATGCCTTTCTGTTATTGCACCAGGTGCAGGATTGCACCTGCATTTGCTTCAAAGGTGACAAACTAGTCAGTTCATTTCAAAAGAGAGCTGGGAAGAAAACTAACATAGATGTAGCATGGCCAGGCAGGGGAATGAGGAGCAAACTGGGGAACCAGATTTCTTGGCTTGGCCAAGCAGCTCTAGACACATACTCCTCTTGCCCGCATGGTGATGTTGAACTTTGCTAGCCTGAGAACCTAAATGAACAGGGAAGAAAACCTGTCTTAGGAAAAGAAGCATTTAATTGACCAGAAACCAGGGCAAACTGCTCTTCAGTTTGTGCTTTCTCTTTGATTTGCTTAGGAAGTTCTAGATTTTTAAGTAAATGCAGCAGCTGTGAGTGTGAAAAAGCTGGAGGAACAAGGCAGAGCTCAGATCTGCCGTGCCGTGCTTGTGCCCTGATGTTTAGAGGGTGACTGGGAGCAATGTTCATCAGCTCCCTTATGGGAGGCTCAATAATGTGATGACCTTTTAGTGCTAAAAGTACCCTGGAATGCTCTGACGCTCCAGCAGCACGCACAGTGCCTGTGCAAACAATCCAGGTGCTTGCACAAGTGTCTAGCCTTAGATGCATGAACAATCTTGTTGACTTGAAGGCCACTTCTCATGCATTTACAATAAGGCACATTCCTGTGCCTGTGGGTGAAGGGAGCCAGAGGCCTCCTTCTGCAGTCACACCATGTTACTCCTGTCTTTGATGCCTACCGTGATTTCCAGAGGAAGAGTTTGCAAACACTGAGCCAAGATCAAATATGTTTACTTAAGCTGAGTATCATTGCCTTGCTCTGTTGGCATTTCCTTTCACTTTGGTGGGGCCTTTTGCAAAGCCCTGTGACTTGATGAATAAAAACATCAGCCTGGGTAGTGGTGTCTGTGTGACACCACAAATCTCAGGCTGAGCCTTCCATTCTGGTGGTGCTAAAACAGACCTAGAATCAATCTCCCTGTCAGTAAGTGCAGTGCACATTAACACTCGTTACAAACCATGAAGTATTACTTTTCAGCTTCACACCATTATGAGTAATTAAGGGATAATATTAACCACTTGCTGGCTTATGGGACAATAATCGTGTTCCCAAAGGGACATGCCACAAAACCAAAAGGAACCAGATTATTGATGGGAAAACCAGTGATGACATAGTTCTTAGAGATATATGAAGAAATACAGATCTTGGATGTTTCTGACAGCTGTTCTGTCGGTTTTAAGGTAAGAAAACCACCTATTAGGAAGAAAAAATGTCCATCTTTCTGCTGATTTGCTTTTATCTTGCTGTGCTTTCAGGCTGAATTAATAAATTGTTTACCTGTGAAGTCTAGAATCCTATTTATTAAGGACTTTATTTTGTAAAAGAATGTGTAATTGCCTCTGAGATGGTGTTTCAGCTTCAGAAACTGGAATTACTGGAACAAAATCAACAACAAAACTACTTTTCTTCATGCTGATACAGGTATGGCTTTTACAACCCACAGACTTCATCCTCAGTTTTCAAATTGCTTGTAGTTACTTCATCATAGATAATAACATAATGTGGAAAGTAATGGTTTATGGGTAGTTAAGAGGGAATATACCAGAGTGCTTTGATGTTGTTACTACTCACCACCAAGTGCTGGGTATCCAGATGAGACACAAAAAACTCAGAGACTGGTAGTAATCCAAAACTTAGAGCATTATTTAACACAGCAATTTAAAAGTAAACAAAAGAGGCCTTAAACAGAAGCTATGCAAAAATAAAAGGCTATCTTTCCAAAGCCTATCCTACTGAAATGAGAAAAGTTAAGATAATGTACAGTGATGGAAATCAGACCCATTCAATAAAAAAGACCAAGGAACATATTCCCTTCCAGATGGGCAAGCGAAAGTGAAAATGAAGGTCACAAACTCAACTGTGCATACTAATTAGGTCAAATTCACTAACTGCAGTATTCTTTCCTAGTAGAACAACCTATAATCTTAGGCTGACAATTGCAGGCATACATGAAAAAACAAAAACCCTGCAACAAAATCCCATTAAGAGCTTTGGCCTAAACAGGCATAGAGAGGTATTAAAAGTAATCCCTGTTTTTGTAGTCAAATGAGTTTGCCTGAGGTCCTGTTCCATATTTTTCAGCTGTGTGCTCAACAGATTTAGACATTTCTTTTTCTTATATTTGCATGTTGGAATACTCTCTTGGGCATAGGAACACTGGTTTGTATCTGTTACCCCTGAGAAATGAGGTGAATGAAACAAAATGACACCCATAGCAAATGCTTGAGTAGGTGTCCAGAACTTGTGAGATACATGTTTTGATTACCAACAACATTTTGAGACATTATTTGTAAAGCAGAGAAGAGTGTGCAAATGCAGGTAAGTTTCTTGTGAGAGAGAGACAGGGGGGTCAAAGTGGCTCTGTATGCTGTATCTGCCCCAAGCTCACATACAGTGCTGTTAGGAGGAGAAAACAGGGGGTTTGGATTGGGGTGGAAGAGACATGAGGGATGAAGCCAGCAGAGTTTCTTCCCTTTTGGCCTTCTGAAGTATTCAAACTGGAAGAAGTTTGGGTTCTTACCAGATAAAATGAAATACCTGAAGTGGAAAAACCTTGGTTCACGTGGTCAGAACTAACTATGGGAAAAACAGTGTAAAAACCCCGGTACAACTCTCAAGTAATTTTTTTACAATAAATCACTAAATTTTAAACTTCTACAACCATCAGTCAACATTGTTCAAAGCCAAGTTACCCTGACAGAATAGTAGTCTGCCTATAGAATGAGTGGGAACACTATTGGCTTCTGTGAGATGTAACAATTTAGACTCCTTCATCAACATCATCCCAGCAGCTGCAGACGCTCTGCAGAATTTGGGCTAAGCAGAAAACTGCTTGGTGGCTCCATCCTGCTTCCCACAGACAACAAATGTTTCCTATCTTTTTATATCACACTAACCCATCTGTAAAATTCTGGCTGTGTGCAGGGAACAGGGTTGGGCCCGAAATGTGCTACTGTGGGCACTATTTTCTAGCAGGATGTGTGAAGGCAGCTGGGATTTGACTGCCTGTGCACTTTAATTTTAAGGTCTATCTATTGACAGTCTTCTTACTGCTCATTTTCTAGTTGTTGTCTTCTGAATATTTGCAACATTAGGACAGCTGGCCATAGAAAATGCAGCTTCATCTAATCTACCCCCTTATTCATTTTGTGCTATAGTAAATATTAAGGCAGAGTCAATTATAGAAGAAGGGAAGAATTAAAACCTAATGAAAGTTAATCAAAGAGAAGAACTTCCTTCAGGCTGGCCATGCGTGTCTGTAGTTTGTCTGTCATTTATAATGCTGCAGCCTCTGGTTCATAGTCAAGCTGTAATTCTGCCAGTTAATGTATCCAATTAACCCCACTAATGAGCTAATCAACAGTGTAAAATCTGTGTAAAATCACTGAGGGTGTATGATGAATGGGAAATGCACTGAACTCTCACGGTATAAAAAGTGCTTTATTGCACTTGTTAAAGTGGCACAGTCTTCTCCCTCTCTAAAGGGTAATTTATCACTGGGTCTGTAACAGTGCCATGCCCTGATAAGGGAGAGGTGGCAATAAACCCATCATAAAATGATTACTCAGGAATGCAGAGCAATTAAAGTGTCTCTGCATATCAGAGTCATAGGCTAGAGAGCAAAACTGGTATTTTTTGGTGTGGGGTGCTAACAAAAGGTAGGCAGTTGCTTAAAGGTGATCCACAATTTGGGAAGCAAATACCTATTTAATACAAATATTTCAGTTTAGGCATAAAGAATCTACTGAACCACTTGGGTTATGATATATGAAAGTAATTTAAGATTCTGACATCATTTTCAGTATGAAAAATGTTTGCTGCAATGATAATCCTACTAATTTCAATGAGATCATGTGACTAGGAAAGTAATCCTCCACCCAAATAAGCATAACAGAATCTGGCTGAGAGAAAAGAATCAGATGAAATTATATTTGTTTTCTTACAGTAATGACTGATGCAAAACATTCATAACAGTAATTAATTTCAACTATTTTTTGTTATTTTTTTCAATATCCTTTCTGCATCTCTTTTTGTGGGATACAGTTTAAAGAAAAGTAACACATAATAAGAGAAGTTTGGAAGGAAAGAAAATCAAAATACTGGCATGCAAAACCCCCTCCTGTTAAGTAAAGGACAATTAAAAAAGATAAAAAGGAGTTTTCTTAACCTTTGAAGAAAAAAACAAACAAGAAAAGAAAATTTTGCTAACTACAGGGGTGCATCAAATTATCTCATGAGTATGAGGAATTATTTTAATGGAAACAACAAAAAGCCAGCTATCAGAAACTCTTACAGATAATTAATTTTATGTTTACCTGGTGCAATTTAATTATGTATAAGAGTAGGGTGAAAGGGTTTATATTACTTGCTAGAGATACAAATTGTTCCATGATTAAATTTGATTATTGAAGGTATTTTCCATGTAACAAGAAAACTTTCTTTTTTTTTTTTTTTTAATATGCAAGTAGCAGCAATGATTTTAGTAGAAAGAAAATGAAAGTTAAGGGTTGTCTGGGATATTGAGGGATACATACAGCTTTAGCTCTACAGTTTATACTGTAGAAAACAAAATAGATTGCAATAGGCACCGCTAAAACATAGCCTTTGCAGTTGGTTTGGGTTTATTTTTTTGAATGCAAAGGCAAACTGAGTAATTTTCCAAATAATTATAGGAAATATATGTTAGACAATGTTTATAAAAGGCAGTGTTTGTAAAAACATTCTGCAAAGAGACAAACAGCAGGACATTTTTTCTTGTGGTCTGTGTGCTGGATTTTCCTAACAGAGTTAGTGTTTCAGCTCTTTTTGATCTTCCCTGCCACTCTTGCACTGATAAAAATTAGGGGGTCTGAAATATTTTGTGCAGTGTAAGAATCCTCTGTTGGCATAATTATATTACAGGATGTGAGTCCATGTCCCAGGCTGAGCTCTGTCAGGTCCTTAGGTCCCCCTCCCACCTTTTCTCTGCCCTTTTCCACCTTGCAGTCTTACCTGGCAGGGGGAAAGGCACTCAGTGTGCAGAAAAGGGATGTGTGAATTCACCCAGGCAGCCCTGGGCTCTCTCCATCACCACCTTGGAGCAGCTGAGCAGCACACTCGGATGGCTGTGGGAGAGGAGCTCAGGAGATTGATAGACACAAGGATTTGAGAAAATTGTAGGGGGAAACTCTGATTACCTTTAGTTACTAAAAAAATAGAGCAATAAAAGGAGACAAACTAAAGATAAGAGGCACATTTTGGGGATGGGAGCTCACAGACAGCCTGAGAGGAAAGGAAATCTCTGTGGGGTGCACAAGCTGCAGGAGGTGTGGAGGTGTCTGGAGAACAGGAGGAGGAAGTTAGCTTTGTTGGGATATTGACACAGAACAGGTGTGGTCATAAGAAATGTTTAGAGGGTGAAAGAAAGAATTTAAATGGAGAGGAATCTTACCAAGAAAAAATCTTAGGATCTTTTACTAAATTTACAGAACAATGGACATCTATACCTTCCCTCTACTTTCTCTGTGCCCCCAAACTAGCTACCCGAGTTTTTAATTTTCTTTCTTTCTTATAAGTTGGGTTAGTAATGCTATTGCTATGTCATGAATCAGAAGGAAAACCAAGACTGTGGTTATATTGTGTGGATCATCCATACGTGTGCTCGGACACCCTACTGACACACAGAATTGAGATAAATCTGCAAGTTATTTCTGAAACTTGCTTATAAGCTATTATTAATAATAATAATAACAATAATAATAATAACAATAGTAACAGTATTGTGCTGTTTGGTTTCAAGCAGTACATCACTATGGTGACGAGAAACAGCCAGTATTTCTTTGTTGTTTTCTGGTTTGCTGACTTGAAAGATTGTTACATGCTTTGAATTACTCAGTTTCCCTCTGGAAGATTTCAATGCTGTCACAAGGGATGGAAATAGAAAGTGGGACATGCCTTCTGCTCACACTGGGATGAGTGGCACACACTTTGGGTCACCAGACAGCAGCACTGTCACTGAACCTGGGGCTGGTCTTGCTCCACGCTTCCCCTGTGTCAGACAAACACTCCTGAGCCTTTGTTGTGAATTAAGCTGCAGAGCTGTTCTGGGTTAAAACGATTTTTCACCATTTTCTGAGTTAGTTTTAATCCAAGCCAGTTGTTCCCTTTGGCTCTTTGCATGGAACAAGAAACAGGGAGGCAGAGGCAGAGGAGTAGGCAGCCCAGGGAAGGTGGGAGTGGGAGGCTGCCTTTGAGCATCAATGCCAGCTCATGCTGCCTTAGCATGCTAATGCCAAACAGCTTGCATGCGTGCCTGAAGCAAGCTACAGCCCTGACATCACTACTGTAAAAACATAAGGCTAAACATTGCTGTTTGCCACTGGTCCCATAAGGATGGGTTCACAGATACTACAGTATGGTATGTTCAATATCTAGATTAAAAAATATCACTGCATTGCACCTACTCGCTTACCTGGGAAAGTATTTGCTTTTTGAAAAGATGTCCTGAAGTTGGGGGTTTCATATCAGATCAACAAAATAATCCAGAATGGTTTTTTTTCAATGAACTTCATAGATTAAAGATGCAGGAAAATTGTGTACCAAAATTGTGTATCTAGAGTCTGGTAAAACTGATTAATGAACATGCCTGAATTTATGTCTAGTGTAAATAAATCACTTTTTTTGCGAAGTTGTCTCAGGCATCAGACAAAAATAAACTTAAAAATATTCTCTTCAAGTTCCTTTTTGCCTAAAGTTACAGTTAAAACCATATTCATATGCCTGAGGATAGGAAATGTCATATTGATGGGTGAGTTATAAGCCTCCCTTTTCCTGGGCGTTGGGAGCCCAATTCTGCTCTCTGTTCAACTGCTGAATTGAATGGCATTGAATTGATGTAAGTGAGAGCAGAAAGGCAGCTTGGGCGTGCCTTTCCCAATCAATAAAAATAATTTCATACAAAGATGAATTTTTCAAGTGTATCATTATCAATTAAGGTGCTACTGCTACTTGAAGTACACATGCCCATATACAAAGTCTGTATTCATTTTTCTTTCCATGAAATTTGACTTTTGGCCAGAACATTAATACGAACTGCATTCTACTAAGTGGAAATCGAACTCCCATGCACATTTTACGAAATGGGAGAAATTCTATATTTCTACTGAGTTCTGAGTATATTTTTCTCTATGTGTTAAACTCTTTTATCACCACAGACCTTAGATAATATTTTCCTGTGAATGTTGCCAGTAACAACACAGCAAAATACCTGCAGGATCAAACAATAGTTGCTGTTAGAGCTCCTCTACATTTTGTGCTCCAGTAGAGATATACCCTGATACGTACAAAAGTTATCTATTATACTTCTCCTGTATCTTTATGTCCATGTGATTTGTATCTGAACAGTAAAATATGGTCAGTGCAATCCAAGGGGTCAGAATCCTGGCACCCCTGTCCCATGGCAGGGAAAAGCTACACAACTGATAAACTGTTGAGCAGCACTACCAGCCCCTAAGCCATACATCTCAGCTTTGTTTTCTCCACTAGAGAAAAAAAACCAAATCAACCTGCCGTTCCAGCATTTCTAAATTTCAAGGATCAAGCCTGGATCCAACTGAATTTTTTTAACATTGATTTTTTGAGTCAAGCATTTGGTGGAATTAAACCAATATGAAACAGGTTTTAGGTAGGAAAGATGTTTTGAAACCCTTCTTACATCTGGGTTGCTTCTGAATGCCTTTTAAGGCACATTCCAAAACTGAGTGTACTTCACTGGAAATTCTGACTGGGAATGAAAATTTGGCATTCAGCTACTGTCCAGCTCCTCCTTTCATGCCATTTATAATTTGGAGATAATATAATTCAGAGGTATGGTTTTCCAAAGCAATCCTTAGAGCCTTTAACTAGGAAGCATATTAAAATAAAAACAAATCAAAATTGGACTGTGGCACAACTTTATTCCTCTTCAACCATATTCCTAGGTTTAGCTCTAAGTGCACAGGTGCCTGAGGCTCCTCAGTGATGGAGCTTGCTACAGGTCTATACTATGTTCTATGCAGTCCATTCCAGACCCTAAGTTATATTCCAGATGCACCTGCATGGTTCAAGTAAAAACTTACTTTATACGTTTTGATATTAAAGTTTATTTTTTAGTGTAGGGATCTAATTAGAATATATTCAGTCTGTAAACAAGTCACTATATAGTTGCAGGAAATTTATTTTTCCTTTCAACAGCATAAGGATTTTAGTTAGTAGCTGGTATGCAGATCAGCCAACCTTGTAGAAAAGGTAAGCAGTGTGAAATTATATATGAGTTATTAATAATTCCTAATAGGAGGAAAAGACCTGACAGAAAGGGTGAATTAAATGACTGTAATAATCACAGAGATGCATTACTTGGGATTCATTTCAGCACATTTGTGATACTCTGTAATGGAAAAGTCAACTTGTAACTCAGCAAGAAAGCATGTTCTTCCTCATTAACAATATTTCCTCTTGAATTTAAATTCTTCTGTTTCATATTCATACACTGATGCCAGTACTACACTTGTAGCATAGCTTTTTATTATAAAAAGGCTTGTCTAAATACATCCATTGAACTACAGCTCCTAAAGTGCAGAAGAGATTGTTTATGTCTATTCTCAGACCTTTCTTCATCCCCTTCTGCACTGAATTCTAAGAAGTCAGTAAAGAATTATTTGTTAAATACTGTATAATGGCAAAAAGGTCGCTGCAAGTAAAGAAAAAAAGAAACTTATAACATGCTACAGTGCAGAAAAATAGGGTGGGAAACTATTCAGTGATCTTATTATGCTAACCTTATCTGTCTGATAGAAATTTTAATCCTGCTTTGATGCAGTTGTCTTTCTTACAACTGGTTTTCAGATTATGGTATCTCTTTCTATGTGCATGTATTTTCAGCACAGGGCTGCCTACATGCTGTTAGACAAAGCAAGATCATCTGGATAAGACTGATAACACATTGAAATATTTTAAAGAAAATGCTTTTCTTGTATACCCCTAGGCTTTTTTCAAGACCCTGCATGTATTTCTAGAAGGGCTGGGTGAATCAGACAAGCATGTGCACACCACCATGCACCCGCTGCACACACCCAAGGCCAAAATAAAGGAAAGCCTTTTGTGTAGCATGGAGGATTCAAAAATGTCAGCAAGAGAGGTGAATAATAGTTATTAATTTGAGTAGAGGGACAAGAGCTGAGTGGGAAATTAAATTAATAGCTACTGAAGATGCCTTGATAAAAGAGAGCTGAGGAGAAACAATTGAAACAGGCGGAACATGTACATGATAATGGAGAGCCAGTGATAGCAGCTACATGAAAGAAGAAGTATGCAAAGTATCTGTGCTGTTATGTAACAAATTTCATCATAATCCAGCATAGGTCTAAGTATAGGTATGAAGTGCCACACCAGTTTACAGAGAAACTAGGACAAAGATGAGTAAACAGGGCTCTAGCACACAGTGAACGACTTCTGTTCCATAACTTATACAGAAGATGAGTAGGATGTTCATTGCAAATGTATATACAGTGTTAAACAGGTCCTTAAAGTACAAAATTACTAAGTGAAAATTACCGTTCCTCATTAAATTATAACACCTGTTTACAATGAACTGAAAAATACCAGCATGTGTGTGGGAGTTTGGAGGCGGAGGGGAAGGGAGTTAGCTATTTACCGATTTATTTGGTGGGTAAGTTTCCTTATATTTGTTCTTTTTTATACTTAAAAAATTTGCACTGTAATTTATCTGTCTAAATCTAATCTCTGAAAATTAATTTTAGATGATTTCCATTTCTTTAGATTCCTGCTGGTTAGTATTCCTTCTATTAAATTGGTAGCACGCTTTCCTCTTTTGGTTTCACTTATCTGTTGAGAATTTTTTTAGAAGTTTTGATGAAAACACGAACATCACAAGAATATCTTTGCATCCAATGACCCCTTTTGCTAAGTTCTTAGATCTTCTGAAACTGAGAATAAAGTTACCAGTCATATGCGTTTGAGAACAGGTAGATGTATAGATTGGTTAGTCTGATCTGCCATGACCAACAGATGCTGGTGAGAAACAAATAATTTGCATTCTCATCCATATCAGTGGAATATGCTGAGTCTTTAAGGGCTTTTGCTGACTTTCCAAAACAAAATAGCCCAATTGTTGTTGCATTTTATCTTTTGGAAAAATTGAATTTTAATAATTGCTTACATGGTCTGCTTGGTAAAGTCAAACTGCAGTGACGTGTTCCTGTTTTGGAAATTCTTTCTATTTTTCTCAGTACTCCCTTAATATTAAGGGGTTTGTTCTAGGCCAAACACCATTGGGATTATTGTGCACAATTCATTTTTGTTAGGTAGGCAAACAGAAAGCATCCCAGCACAAATCCTTAGAGCTGGTGTTCTACTTAAAAGCTATTTTCCTCAGTGCACACGGGAAGGCAGAAAATGCACACGATCTCTTCTTCATCGTTTGAGATCAAGCATCTATTTCAAAAATTACATATTTGTAAAGGAAACAGGTCTCATGTTACTCCTTGAGTGGCAACAGACCATGCACTCTGCAGATGTTCTTTGGTTCAGTAATCTCAGTTATTTCAGGGGATTACTAACATTACAGGTTGTACCATTAAACTACAGATTTGCTTTACAGCAAAGTCAAGGCTGTTGAAATGAACAGAAAAGAGAATACTTTATGAATTGTGCCTTATCTTGCTAGGTATCACATGGGGATTTTTATTCAAGGCTCTCCAACATCATGTGCTATAAGACAACATTCTCAAATGCTTTTAAACTTTAATTTCTTCAAATGGAGATTGAAATTTTCTATGTTGGTCATATTTCTCTTAGAATATCTTGGGGAAAGTATCCAATCAGCCAAACACTTCCATTTTGGAGGCTTCAGTGATGTGGTTTAACATGTATCTTAATAAAGAGTTGTGTCAGTACAACTTAGGGCATGGAGGACTATGGTACAGGACAAGTTGTCCAAGGTTATAAGCTTTTGAAAACTTGCACATCAGAATCTGTTCTAGCTTCAGGGTGTAGGTCTTTTTACTAAAAAAAGTAACAAAAAAGATGGTAGAAAAAAGAATCACCTATTGGATTCAAGGAAAAGGAGATAGGAAGAGAAACTAGAATAAAGCAGGACCAGGTTTTTGTGGAGTGTGGGTGTTTTTGTAGGACACACAAAATTTAATCAAGACAGGAATTAGCTGAATGGGGAAAACACATATGAGAATACAGGTATGAGAAGATGAACAGGAATCATACAGGGCCTGAAGGAGATGCTGGAACTGGGAAAACAGAAAGATGAAATAGCACACATAAAGAAAAGAAGACTGGACAACTAAATAAAACCAAAATCTAGTGGTAAGCAGGCATGGTAATGTCTGTGTGACTGATTTGTGTCTGGCTGTAAAGAAAGAGTATACTAAGGGCAAGGAAGCAGCAAACTGAAAGAGAAGAGATGAGAAAAGAAAGCTGGATGCAAGGAGCTGAGAGACTGTGAAAGGCTGTAGACTGTAAACTTTCAAGGGATAAACTATGTAAACCTAAGGGAGACAGATCAAAGTCTGGGGAAATGAGCAGAAGTGCCTGTGCTCACTGGACCCCCTGTTCTGAGCAGCAGTAGAAGAACCAATTTCTGTTTCTCTTCATTTGTATTTCACTATGGTGAAATATTTATGGTTCTCATTTCCTAACAGTGCTAATCCACATATAAGATCACAACTGTGTTATGCTGTTGTCAGCTGTGCCATTAGCCCAATGGTAAGCACTCAAGTCTCCATCCACAGAGATATTCAAAGGCTGTCTGGATGTGGTCTCTACCTGAGCCTGCTTGAGCAGAGGGATTGGATCAGATGATCTCTAGAGGTCCCTTCCAACCTTAAACAGTCTGTAATCCTGTGAAGTCACAGCTCAGCATCACGCAGTGTGAAGGAGGAGCAGATCCTTGGGGAATGGCTTGGTTTTTCTAAGTCCCATGAAGTGCCACACACCTCTCTCTTTCTCTGTCCAGCCCACACACAGGAGTTTCACAAAATTAAACAAGTGTTAAAACTTTCTTCTGGGGCATTATTTCTGTTCCCACAGGTTAATGTTTGGACTCAATGATTTTAGAGATCTTTTCCAACCTTAATGATTCTATAATAAATTGCATAATTACGTGCTATTTGTTGACTGTTCCCTAAGAACCTGGAAAGCGTAACTGGTTTAACAGAGCCTGATGGCCATAATGCAAGAAAATTATTTGTAAACACAAATATACCTGCCACTAAAGGAAATAATATGAATACCTTGGGTTTCACTAATCTTCAAACAAACTTGGAAGGAATGCCAAAAATCATACAATATTTATATTATCTATTTAGAAGCATACTAGTTGCCCTGACTTAACATCTTTCCTGAGAACTGTTATTTCTGCAGTTTAGAGAGAGCCGCTAACATTTCTCTCTGCAGTCTGCAATAAAGACCATACAAACCAGATGCTAATAGCACTGCATTTTTGGTAATATGATAAATATGAAAATGAACCTTTGCAATTTTATCAGGTACCTGTTGAGAATTTATGGAGACAAGTGACCTTAATCTCTAGGAGAACAATAAATACTTACATATTTAAGTGAATGCTAACAACACAAAAAGGGTAGTATTGACATATGGACAGGATTTGGTTTTGCCTGCCTACTTTTGCCCAGAAGCCACCAGCCCTTTGGGTGTAGCTTGTTCTGGTTTTGGCACAGCTTCTGCTTTCCTCTATGTTCCTTTTCCCACAGTCCTGAAGCTGTGTTGCAGATGCCCACAGGAAGAGAAATACACTGGCAGCCACCAGGAATTTTCAGAGACCTTTCAGTAACTGTAAGAACAATTCAGTGAGGCAAGGCCTCTTCTTAAAAGCAATTGAATTCTTAAGAACTAGGGCTTTAAGTAGGAAGAAGCTAAATGCTATCATGGGAAAATGCCAAAGCAATATGGATTTGTTCTAGGGAGATGTAGGGGCTCATTCTCTGTCATCTGTGGTGATGTTCACACACAGCACAACAACCTTAAGTGGTGGCATACAGGAGTAAACGACGACATGTTTCAGCAGAGCTGTAGGGTAATACAGCTGCCCGTAGATCTTAACTCCATGAAATGAAGGGTGAGAAAAGTCATGACTCCTATCCATACAGACCAACCACAAGCAAAGCAAAATTTTAGTTCTTTGGTTTTGCATTAGAACTAGTTTCCCCTCTGCCATGCTCTACTTTCCTACTCCCAGCCTGAAGGAACAACTCTTCTCACAAATACTGACTCTGCATGCCTTGAGTCTGGTTGCATAAGTGTCCCATGGGCTTGCAAAAAATGTGGTGCTGCTGTGTTCTTGAGTCCTGAGTATATGAATGACACTCACTGTGAACTGCCAAGTCCAGTTTCTAGGTGCTGAACCCCATGGCCTATATGACATTGATGGCTCGAGAAGTACATTGCACTCTTACATTTTTAAATGTCTAATGGTGTTTGGAAGCTCCTGAATAATTTCAGGTATGTGTATTTATACTTCTAAATGCATATATAAGGTATGTACGTGCGTGTATAATTCTCAAAAGGCCTGAACTATGCACTTGGAATGTTTTTTAAAAATTGCTTTCTGAGAAAATACACAGTAACTGATGGTGCTATTGACATAATTTATAAAGGGAATAGTTGATTACCTGTTCTGTAACTGAGCCAATGAATATTCATAGTTCCCTTGGTATGGAGCTGGCATATTTCAGCTAATTAATTCTTCTGCTTAGTTGGTGCATATGCACACTTTTTATACGATACCAAAGTATGTTTAATTGGGGTTTGGCAGATAATACCAAAGAGAGTTTGCAAACAAACAAAGTAGACTCCACTGCCATTTCAATAAATGGAATGGTATCACTTTCTGGACACTTGTTATAAAAATGCCACCTCATTTCAGAAGGGCCTAAAACTCACAGTATTAGGGCAGGTTTCAGTTAGAAAATGGCAGGAGAAACACTTCTTTTTAGGTAATATACTTATTTGAGACGTGCATACAAATTTCTACTCACAGTGTTTATAACTGTAGTTGAAAATTACATGATCCCCTTTCCTGAATGTATTTGAGAATACTATACCACCTTTGAATTAAAGGTTTAGGATGTCATTTTTCCTCGGAGAATCCTGTACGCAAGCCAAGGTAAACTAAAGATCAGAAGTTGAGCTGCTACCTCAGTTTCTTTCTTAACTTCCCCACTGTGTTTTGCTGGGAACACACATCGTGGCTGGCAAGGAGCACAGCCTGTCACAGGCTGCTCATCACCACCTTGTTGAAAACAAGTTGCCTAATAAGATGACCTGAGGCTGTTTTTGGGGGGTGTATCCAGGTATCCTTTCAATGGCCTCAGCAACAGGACAGTCAGAGCCATGCCTGGGTCTTGATTTAACGCAGGGTCCAGACACAGCTGAGGTGTGCCCCAAGCCAGGAATTCAGAGCTTTTGTGCTTTGAGAGGCTAGGGGTACCGCAACATCCAATCACAAGAAAGTGATACAAGTGATGTGTTCTGCTACTCTGCTTCCATGGAGCCCTTGCCTGGTCTCCCAGTTATCTTTGTCCCTGCCACAGCTGAAGAGTTAAAACTTCAGTGCAGTGCCACAATGTTCTTGTGTTAATGGGAACATCAATCCAGCCACTGATCTTGAGTTACTCTCTTCTACCTATGAGAATGACATCTTGTTAAGTTTTAGTCTTAAATTATATTTCCCTCTTTTGCTGGTCTTTCCTCCACTCTATAACCTTTTCCACCCTTACGGCCCTTTCCCATGCTCTTCCTTGATATCTGCTATTGAACAGAAGACTTATGTGAGTCTATCATCCCCAACAGCATCTTTATGTCTAATTGACTCATGACTCTTTTTGGATCCCATCTTTTTCTCTGACCCATGACTGCCAACACCTTCTGTAATCAAAATATCTAATTCTGGAGCACAGATGATTTAAGAGTTGATTATGAAACAGAGCTTTTTAATCAAAATTATTACTTCAGACCCACTCCTTGTTACACAGGGCTGGAGTCCATCTGGAGGAATCATATTGTCACAGGTTTAAGGGAATAAACTGTCTTTGCTCCATGGTGGGAAAGTGTTTCCATGTATACGAGCTCTAAGGCATCCACAGCAATATTTATATCAGATTAGATGTGTTGCTGGGAAAAAAAAAATCAAATCAAGCCACCCAGAAAAATTCTCCACACTCTGTACTAGCTTAATATAGCGGCACTGGAGTTAGACATCATGTTAGGGGGTGCGTGGTTCTCACTTAACTCAGGTAAAACAGCTTCCTGCTGAACTCAAGCTTACTTAAGCAGTTATCAGAGTCTCATCTAGACCTGTCCCCTAAGGAAGGTGTGGCTTTACTTCTAACCTAAAGTGTGAAGTTCTGATACATATTGAATTCCACTTATGATCTCAGCCATTAAAATTTTGTTCAGCTCAATGAAAATCAATTCTACTCTTCATTTTCTGAAAATCCGTCATTTCTGTGTATACTCTCTAATGTGCTCAGAAACACCATAGCACTTCCCTGTGTATAAAGCTGTAAGATAATATAATCTCTTATAATCATGACCAATATGGCTTTTATGTTCTTGACACAATATATCAAAGAAGGAATAGAAGATAGAACATGATCCCTTTGAAAAGAAAGGTCTAAACTACATTTTGAATATTTCTTTCATAAAACTAGGAACAGGCTGATTCATATTCTGCTTCAGTAACTTCTCGTGAAGAAAATACATTTAAAAACTGATTAGTCTTTTTTCCTTCTCATATTTGTTTTTTCTGTCTGAGAAGCTTTAAAAATGAAATCCATAATGAAATTATTTTCTCTGTAAAGCTAAGAATTTTAAGCTAATTTTATCTTACCTACATGATCATTTCATCATAAGTATCTACCTGTTATGTTGTAATGGCCAGTCAGATTTAGTATATAAATTTTAATTCATGATTGCCTTTAGTAGACTTTTAAATAGCAATTATGTCAAAAGAATTTGTAAAATAGCTGTTTTTACAAATGTTAAAGCTATATCAGGGTTTTTTTGTTTGGTTGGTTGGTTGGTTTTTTTATTTTATTTTATTGTTAACCATGCTGCAGGGATTAAAAGTAATTTTGCATTCTAAAAAAGGCACAGCATTGGGTTTAAGTATGAAATGTTTTATTGCCTTCTGGTAGCAATAGGGGACTGCAACACCTGGGAGAACCTTGTAATGGGTTTTTAACATTTGTTAGCATTTCGCCCCTATTTTACCCCAGTGCTTGTGAAAAAAAGAAAATTAGGAGAAAAAAAAAGTCTCTGTTTCTGGGGGTAAATCAAGTCACATAGGGCCTAAAAGTGTTTAAAGTAAGGATTCAAGATTCAAACTGGTCACAGGAAAGTCATTGATTTGAAGTGGTTTGCAGGGTTTTACCAGTGTCTACCACACCAGGGACTACAGAAACCAAAGTGGCTTCTCCAAAGACTGTCCTTTCCCTGAGAAAAGTAAACACCAAATGTTTAGTTGCCAGTATTTCTGTATTGCCTGGGACACCAGCTTCTACAAATATGTTTATATTTAACTCTAGCAAGGGCTGCAGCAAGGGTAGCCCCATTCAGGGGAGATGACAGGGGCATGCAGCCAAGGGAGTGTAATTCCTCTCCCTAAAAGAGCCTTCGAGCCTCACAAGATGGGTTTCTTCTTTTATAGTGCCATCATTTTAATTAGCGTAAGCACTGAAATTATCTGATAGCAGTATTGTAATGACCTCAGCTAATGCACTGGTTTTAGCACTGCGTTTTAAATGAGACAATGAATCTAGATGTGGCATGAAAATATTCCAATAGGCATTTTTAAGTATTTCTGTATAGATGGAACTACAGCTATAGTAATTAAAATGTTCTTGTGAGCCACTAACATTCCACTCCTCCTACCCCTTACAAGACTATTTGGATTAGTGTTAGGTTTTACCACGGGGATTCTCGAGCATGTATTTCTGTCCAGACCAGAGCATGATCCACTTTTGTCTAGTTTAATCAGTCTCACAGGAGACCCCCGACCTGCTTGCCCAGAAAAGTGAGAAAATAGAAATTCACTTGATAGTCTTGTGACCTGGAGTCAGAAATCAAATAGCAGGATCTCTCAGGAGCACTAAAATTCACTTTCAAGAAGCCATGTATTTAGAGGCACCAGCCTAAGTTCCTATTAGAAGGTGAGACCTGAGACGAGTAACTCGTAAATAAAACAAATAAGGCTACTAGTATGCTGCCACTCCAAATTAATTGACTTCAGCTGTTGAAGGTATTTAATGGAGTTGCTTAGATTTGGGTTTGGAAGAGGGCAGAATTGTGCAGGCTGCTTATTGAGTACTGTGCTTTCTGTTTGTGTTACAGATGATCAGTAAATAGTGTGGCCACTTGCAGGCAGGTTGCAATATTCTCCTTTGATTTTCACCTCTCCCATTTAGTGGAAAAGACATATGACTTTTTAGCTTAATCATAAAATACTGCTTTTCAGGTAAGTGATACATGTCCAAAGTGTGTCTACTCATTGAATCAGCTATGTATCTAAAGAGACATCTGCTAACCAAAAGAAGAATAAGAAATATTTTGTCTTTTTCCCTGTGGGACAGCAAACATCAATCAGTAGATCTGCTCCAGAATAAACTGCAGTGATTTTTTTCTTGCAGAATTTAAAAGTAAAATTCCCATCCTCTTGATTTTATGGCAGTAAAGACATAGCACTGTTGAAACTAGGTAAGGTATTTATGGAGTAAGGCAATAATCTGAATAGGGGTGTCAGACTCTTACCATTGAAGACTAAATAATTAGAAGTGAGATCATAATGAAATTTTGTTCTGCCTACAGGTGGCTATTTTTTTCTGTAACCTTTTTGTTACATCTTAAGAATCAGATGTAAATAAAACAGGCAAAGGCATTAAGTTGCATTACAACTGCTTTTAACTTAAATGGTGTTCCCTGAATCTGAAATAACCACTGTTACTTACAACTTGACCTCTTTGATCTGGCAATAACCTAGCCCCTTAAGCTGGAAGGTAACATGGCCAATTATACTTCAGCACTGTTTTTACATGAGACTTGTCCTCCCTAATGCAGATTCAGTGAAACTGATAATGTTTGCTGTATTTTTTCTTTTGCAGAAGTAGACTTGCAAGGGATTCCATTTATGCTTTTTAAATCAAAGATGAAACATTATTCCTGATTCATTGACTAAACTTCCAGGACTTATCTCCAACTATTCTTCTCTTACCCGAGTTTTGCTCTTTGCTCTCCCATATGTGCAAAAATATACAGAAAAAAAGCTACACAATGAATTCAAATATTGCCTAAAGCAATCCGGGGCATGTTGAAAATGTGTGAGTGTGGTGCATTTATATTACAGTAAGTACAGATAAGTGCTTGTGATTTGAGTTCTACAGCAGATTTTTCCTTGCAGCCTGATGTGGTTATGTGCATTATGACAAGAAACCTTTCAGAAACTCAATCTTTCAATCACATTTCCTACCTCTTCCTACTTATCTGGGGCTTTCCTTTTTCTCCCACTTCTCATGGGACCATGGGACATTATTTCCCTAAGTTACTGCCTGTAAAAAAACCCAGAGATCTCCTTCCATTCTCTTTGCTGCAGCTCAGCTTCAGGGAATTTTCTCTCTCAAGGCTGTGTGAGCTGCCAGGTAGCTATTTTTTAGTTTTATCTTTGTTAAAAAGCTGACAAATAGGGCCGCCCAGCACCTTCTTTCCCCATACCCTGTTGAATGTCTGTGTCCCTTGATGCAGAGCATCGTATGAGGTAGTGCCAGAAGGTGCCCAGTTTGCATCTGCCTTCTGCTAGGATAAAATGTAGAAGTGGATGAAGACCCTCAAAACTACCAGTGGTAGCTGGGGGACCTCAGCAACCTTACCATTACCAAGTATGATCAGAGAGTTGCCGGGGTATCACTGGATGTGGTGCTTGCCTGTAGGCAACTTGGTTCTGCAGATGGGGACAGGAATGCTTCACTCTGCCAGTCCTCTGTGAAACACAGATGGAACCCAGGGAACAGGAAGGAAACCCTCCTGTTGTTCCGATCGTCTCCAAGGAGGCAAGATTTGTGTGGGAAGCATGCAGGACTCATTAGAGACAGCAAGGTAGTTTACCACTGAGAGCAGGAGAAAACTGGTGGCAGAAGAGAGCATTTTTGTGAGGAAGGGCACCAACACTCACTGTGGGAGGAATGTAAGTGGGAGTCCAGGCATGTTTGCTTTTTGCAGATTCTTGTTTTTGTTTGTGGAAGATATTAGGCTTTAAATAGAGATTAAATGAGGGGAAGACCCAAAAGGGTCTACAGATCAAGGAGTAAACAAAACACTTTCAGAAAGCTGCTTCTTTTTAGAAAGAGGAAGCAACAGTCAGTCTTCAAATACAGAGACTTTCTGTTTCTAAGGACAAGAATTTTGAATGCTATTGAACACTGGCCAGATCCCAAGATTTCAAAATTAAATATGGGGATTTGACACTTTCGAAAGTTGGTTTGTTTACAAAAGGAACCTGTGTTTTGTCTCCTACTCTTGAAAAGGAGAGAAAGGCTTCAATGAACTATTGTGACCAGCCACGCTTCAGAAAAAAATACACAATTCACGTCAGTGTTGACTGCTTCTTCATGTCTGTCTTTGGAGTGATTTCAACTGTGATTAAGATTTCCAATTATATTACAGCTGGAAGGATAAAACAGATCAATGAAAGCAGAATAAAACTGCAGAGCAACCTGAGGACAATAAAATAGCCAAGCCACAGGGAATGAGAAAGAAATTCACTAATAAAAATCTAAGCTGTTATGAAGTGCCTTTCAGTCCAGCTTCTCAGAGCAAAATGCACATTTCTATTGCTTTTAATCTGGAAGGAACTGAGGCACAAGGCACTGAAATGACAAAGTGAAAGGGCAAATGCAGAGAAACGTCTTGTAAACATGGAATATAAAGAGATGTCATTTGCCATGGAAAACTGTCAGAAGCCTCTTGGAAGGCAGTTTTCAGTGGTCAAATTGTATTTCGTAGTGGCTTTCATTTTTGACAGGAAAAAAATCTATGCTTTTCTGTATTTCTCTAGGAAGTAAAATTCTAGAGGGAAGAACAATAAATTTGGGCTAAATTGGAAACATTTAGCATTTATTTTGATTTCTGCTTCAGAATGTAGTATAAAAATAGGATAAATAAAAATTTCATTTTAAAAAAATGAAATTCTTTATTCAGAGAATACTTCAATATGACATTTTGACGTTATAATTCCTCCACTTTTTATTTCTTTTTTTCAAAATACTCACCAACATTCACACAGTTTAGCAAAGTATTTTTAGTTTTGTCAGAACTGCATCTTCTGATGGAAAATGGTTCCCTTAAAATTTTTTTCTGACTGTCTCAATTTCAGTCATGTGCCTATACTATCCTTCTGCTAATGCAGAGTTGTCCCCTGAAGTATATTTTACCAATGCTTTGTCCAGTCTTGCTATAAATGTCTCAGACAATGAGACTCCCACTGAAAGATTAGTCTACAGTCTAATAGATCTGTCAGAAAGATTTTCCTGAAACTCAGAGTATATTTTCCTTGTCTTAATTTGGGATGTCGTGGAGCAGCTCATGAAATGCAAGCATAGTAAATCACTTGAACCAGATGGTATTCATCGGGGGGTTCTGAAAGAAATAAAGTGCAAAAGAGGGAAGATACTGGCAATAAATCATTAAAAATAGCAGCTGTTCCTTTTATGAGGAAAAATCCAGCCTGTACTTAGAATAAAAAATTATTATTCTTTTTTAACTGAATAAAAGATCAATTTCAAGAATGGCAGCCTGATGAGGTTAATCTCAGCTTCAAGGAAATCTAGTAACAGTCAAACTACAGTCCAAGTATTAGATGATTATAATTTTAGACCAAACCATGGCACCTCCCACAGGGGTAAAAATGGATTCTCTGGTGTGAGAGAAATCTTTGAAAGAAAAACAGCCATAATTGTGTAGGAAATTTCATTCTAGAAAAAAAATTAATAACTAAATGGCTTTAACATTCTTGGGTTTTTAAAAAAGTTTCTGGAAAGGAGTCTCTAGAAGAGGGGTTCATTGGAGGGGGGAGTTTGCTATTACTGAGCTGGATAATGTAAATGAAGGCTCCCAATGCTAACATCTCGGGAGGCAGCAGGGAAGGAGTTTATCACACCAGGTGTCCAAACCTGCAGTAGTAATGTCTGTCATGATAAGATATTTATTTCACTTTAAAATGCAATGTGCTTGCATTACAATAGGCAGGGTGAAGGAAATGCACCGAGCAAATGGAGCACAAGCAAGTTAAGATTTGTGATGGTCCCTAGGACTGATGGCAACCCTTTTTTTTCTCCACAGCCTCCAAAAGAATCCTTTATCTCAGTCAGTAACCACAGGAAATTCAGTGCTCTACTTCGGATAAATTTTCCATCAGTGGAATTTAAATAACAAATAAACCTCTCCCTGTGAAGTTTATGTCAATTATCTCATAGGTAACTCAAAATGTTGCACAAGAAGGGCATATTTCTGTTTTCTTAAGAAGCATGTATTTGTATTAAAAAGCAGAAGCAAGACAAATTGGTATTTCCATACAGAGATGAGGAATTACATTTATTATTATTCAGATCTTATCTCCAATTATGTTAGAAATTTAGCAGGTATTCCTGTGGCTTGAATCACCTGTTAGGAAAATCTCCCTGATTAGTGTTGCATGAGCAAGTTATAGGAACAGAATTGTGAACAGAGATAGCAAAAGTGGTCAAATAAAGAGAAGCACAGAGAGCAAAAAGCTGCTGGGAGCCATGTAAAAAGGCAAGAAGGACTGACTGTTTTAAAAGAATTATTCTTTCATCTGAATGCCTTAGGCAAGGAAAAGTAAATTATTTCTTTTCTGCTGTGTCATTGTGGTGTCTACTTGGTTTGTTTGGATTTTCTCTCTGTAGCTCTCATTCATGGCAGCCCCATAATTCTGTCCTGCTAGATCCATGCCAGCAGGACCAGCCATCAAAGGTATCTGCAGAACTTCCTTCCTAACATTCACTTTGTCAATTGTAGGCATCACACATTCAGCCCTGACTCTGGCTGCTTACATTTCCCATCTGCATTTCCACTAGATAAAGTCTAAGTCCCCATAGAAAGTGCACTGGAACCCCTGTGTGGAAAGACTGATCTACAGTCTTCAGATATGTCTAGGAGGATATATCTGAAGGCCTGCTTTGCTCCTACTGAAAGGGCTTGGGGGAAAGGGATTCTTGCAAATACTGACTCCACCAAAGCTTTTCCTCAAGCAAACCTGGAAGGCTGCCCCAGAGCCAGTACCAGCACTGTTCCTATAGCACAAATTTTACTTGTGGTTATTTTGACTTCAAAACTGTCAGCAGAAAGAGTGGAGAACTCTGTCTAAGCATGTGAGGATTGCTACTGAAGCCTTTGGAAAAAATTTCATATCTGCTTAACTAGAAATGTATCTAAAGGTTTTTCTCACTACAAGCTCTGTATTGTACAACAGTGCTTTTTACTGTTCAAAACAATCATTAAAAGACAGATTCTTAAAACGTCACAAGTACTTTGGCACAGCACTGCAGTGTTTTACACCTGCCTGCCATTCCACAAAGTGACAGAGCTGCAGTCTTAAAGCGAAATGTAGTCAAGATCCTGTCCCTGCATTACCTTGGTTAAGGATTCCTCCACAAAGTAGCAATTTTAGGCAGCTCGCTGAGACACTCTTCCCTTCCCACTACTAGCTGATGCCCAAATGCAAATCTCTGTAAGTAAGAAATCCAAATTCCGGGCCATTTTCCACACAAATCTAAGTGTATTCTGCTTGGATTTAGTATTATTAGCACTGAAATCCATATGCAAGGGAACTGGACATGACAAAGAAGAGAATGTGTTCCATTTTTGTGATATCTCAACAAGATGGCTACATTTTAAGAACAAACAAAACAAGAAAAGGAAAAGGTCCCCAAGCAATGACAGTTTCTTTTGCTAAGTGTAACAATTCATGTGAATCACCTCAGACAGATGTGCTCTGTGGTCTTCCTGCAGCCCTAGTGCCATGATAATCCCAAGTGAGAGATGCACTGGGGTGCTCCTCATGCCACTCACATGCAGGTTTCTCTGTGGTCTGCAAGGGGATGCAGCCCCTACAAGGTTGGGAGGCAGTTATGGTTCACTCCTATTGCCAAGGCTGCAAAGTGCACTACAAAACAAGGATACAACCATTGCCATCCAGTTTGATCCTTACTTTTTTTCTCATAGCCTTCCAGCATTATGATTATGTGGCCTTCAGCAGAATCTGTTTGATATGCAATGGGCTCCCAGAATATCACCAAATTCCAAAGTAGCCTCTTTGAAAGAAAGCTATTTTTGGAAGACTATGAAACCACTCACTCAAAACCTTTGAGATTTCTCAAAATATATTTGTTTTGCTTTGAATTCCTCTCCTTTTGAGGTTTGCATTTTTACAGGATAATCCCTATACTGTGAGTGCTGCAGAAACCTCTGCTTTGCACTGTTGTAGGAGCTTAGGTTGTAAGAACTGCTATAGATATTCAGAATCTACCATAAAATTGCTTTTGTTTCATCTAATGATTTTTGGCATTAATTATGCTCTACTTGTCAGAGACGTTATCTGGAATTTCTACCAAGCTATCATAGAAAGTGGTAGACACATCAAACAATTGATAATCCGTGTTTTGGGGCATAAGATGGGTTCTTCCTGGTGTCTAGAGCCATGGTAGGCCATTGAAAATGATAGACCATCATGCTGCCAATTTTCATTTAGAGCTAAGTTGCTCATATTAGACTGTGTCACTGTCTTAGTAATTAGCGTAATTTTATTCTACTATTTTGCGAACATATTTCTACCATGATACAAAACCTGGTTAGTTCATATCTCTTTGAAGATTGCTCCCAGAGCTGTCCCATCATTTCCTTCCAGGAAAGAAAGCGTTGCCTTGCTCTGGGTGGCTTGGAGTACTGTGGTAATGAGGTCCCACCAGGGTGTGGTTCTTTCCCACTTAAAACAGGTTCTCAGACCAGAATTCTGCAGAGTTAAACGTACAATACACAAATGTGGTGAAGATATCACCACTTTCAAAGACACAGAAAAAAATCTTTCATTGGAAAAAAAAAATATAGACTTCCAATATAGGGATTATATCTTGTGAAAGGAAAACATTGTGCTTTTTTTGCCCCTTTTTGTAGATAAAACATTAGTGGATAAAATAGGGGATCGTATTCCTCTTTTGAAAAACTTACGACTTAGAGATTTGAAGAAAAATCAATGTGACATTTGAATACACTTTGAAGTTCTTTCACAGCTTGAAATTTCACAACTTTTGTCTCTCCCTTTTTTTATCAACCGTATTCATTACATTTCCATATAAAGCAGCTTCCTTGTTAAATACCACCTCTCTTCCTCTTGCTCTTTTCCTCTTGCTCACTCTCTCTTTTCCCATATTCCCCCCTCCTGCCACTTGCCCTCCAGGAGTACTGAACACTTTCTCTCAAAGGTAGCAACACACCATTCAATTAAAGCTCCAGCCTTTGTAAGGACAGATAATAACTTTGATCGCTGCATTTGTATAATTAAGGGAATCGCTGCATTTGTATAATTAAGGGACAGGCCTCTGGTTTAAAGGGGCTCCTCTCTCGCCTTTGAAACAGCGAGAGCGTGATGAGCTTGCTGCGGCAGCAGCGCGGTAGGAAAGTCCCCGTCTCCTTTGGTGTCACATCTATCTGCGTCCCCAGCCTGCTCGTCCCTGTCCCAGGGCCGGCGATTAGGCAGCCCCCCGCTGGCTGCAGATGGAGTGGAGCGGAGCGATAAGGGAAGCTGCCTTTCTGCCCCGCCTCAGATCGGCACAGGGAGAGCTCCTCTTCACAGGCAGCCCAAGTGTAAGCCGTTTAAACAAGCGTGCAGGAAATATTGGGGTAATTACCAAGCACAGGGAGGGGGTCTCCGGCTGTCAGCGGCATTGAGAATGGATTCGAAAACTCGCTCAGCAGATTAATCGATCCTTTTTCTGCAGCCCGTCTTTTGAATAATTCTCGCAGCAGCAGCACATAGCCAAAAGTTGGGAGAGTGCAGTGTGCCGAGGAGCGGCATCCTCATCCACAGACGTGCATATTTACTGGCATCTGCATCAGGCTTTCTTCTCCGCCAGAGCATTAAGAATTTTAGCGATAATTCATGCTTGGTAAATTTGTTTTCTGTAATAAGATCAAGCACACAAAGGGAGAACGAAGAGCAGTGCCGCCTGCGCTTCCTTATCAGCAGTGATGCCAGCTAAGTGCTCTGATCGCAGGAAGCTGCTCCGAGGTGCTCTCGCCTGCTACTTAATTCAGTTTACTTAGAGAAGAGTTCGCCGCAGTTTTAATTTTCAGTTTCGCACCAGCGAAGCGGCCGCCAGTTCAGTGGAGCAGTGGTGACCAGCGGGCCCCCACGGAGAGCGGCCAGGCTCCTCTCCATCCCGGCAGGCCACTCAAGTGGAACATCGGCCAAGTAGCAGCTTTGTTGCTGGGGAGATGAATACCAGCCTCTCGGTTCCGTCTGCCCTTGCCCTCACTCTTCCCAGCTGGTGGAGGAGGGAAACTGGCAGCGAAAATCTTGATGCTGTACCCACTTCTCACATTTGCCTGGCAGAGGATGCGCCAACAGGAGGGCAATGGTGCGCGGCGCATTTGGAGAGGTGCACGTGTGTCTCCTCTGTAGCTGCATTAGTACATCAGCAGGTATTCTGTGCCTGAAGCAGAGAGGGATGGGGCAGCAAGGAGAGCTTGCAAGAGTTGCTCTCCTGGGTGGCTAATATTACCTGCTCATTTAAGGAAAATAAATAACGTTCTGTGATTTAGATGCTGTGCTGCAGAGAGGATTTTAAAACTCTTCATTAGCACTGGCTTAGCAAGCTGAGATAGAGCAAGTGTCAAAAATGTCCTGACCTAATTTTGAATCCCGATATTTGCACAGAATGATCTAGTACCTTGGCAGTTTCTGTCAAGGCACTGTTCAATTCTGATTGCATTTAGTTGGCACACAGATTTCTATCATACTAAAATACAGTGAACAGAGCAATTAAAGTCCATTTCTATGATGGTTGTCAGCTTCTTCATACAGGACTTTTCTAGTATTGTAGAAGCTCTCTTAAAGCCCAAAACTGACAGGTTGCTGTGTGTTTTCCCTGTCTCCATTTTTTCCTGCCTTCACCAATGTTACTGGTACATCTGTGAGTGTCATATCCCTCACTCACAAAATACCAAGGGCCAGACTTTCGCAATTAAATTGCAAACATTTGTGCAAGGGAAATCGTGTGCTGAAATTATGTGGGTTTGAGAGACCAAAGATTCCCGTGACTCGCAGCCGGGCAGATGTCTGATCTGCCACCAATGTGTGCACTTCTCTTTTGCAGGCACAGGCACAGACATCCACATGGAAAGTCTGCAAGTGCTGGCTTACTCAGGGTCACACTACAAGGCCCTGTGATCTACATAATGCCCTCAGCAGCCCTCATTTCTTGTTTGGTGTTAAGTTTTCAAATGGAAAATTCCATATCATGTAAGCAGATAAGAAAATTGCTGGGACTTCTGTGACTACGTACTTGTACACCTCCATCCTTCTGTCCTATAAAATGGTGAGAAGCATATCTGGCTGATTTCACAGGGTCTCCCTCAAGTATTCTTACATGTTTTGATCCACAGGTCTTACATTCCTTCAGCCTTGGATGTCATGACAGAGTAGAATGAATCACAAATCTCATTTGACACTACAAATTTCACCTGTGTTTGCACTACAGTGCAAAACAGAAGGGTCCAGCTTCATCCCATTTAATTGCACTCCATTTTACATCCAGGTTTACCCTTATACCTCAGGGGCTGGGGTGCCTACAGAGCTAGAAATGACAGGTTATCTCTTTCCCTGCCCGTTTTTGGCCATACTTTGGTTGTTGATGAGTAGTAAAAGTAAGTATCTCCTCAGGCAGAAGGCTGAGGACCTGTCAGCCACTCCAGCTAGCTCTGGGGGTAGTGACAGTCACAGGACTTCACTTCCTAAGGCTGCCACAGACCAGGAAAGCACAGAGAAGTACTCTTAAATACACTAACCACTAACCTTATGGAGACATTTACAACAGGCCAGTGGAGAAAATTCCTTTAGCTGTGCGTTGTTAAAAATCCACTTGTATCCACACATTCCTAAACCCCAGAAAAGGGGCTGTAGTGTTGCTGTGCTGAGGGTCTGGATGCACCTGTACTGACGATGTTGCACGTGTGGGAGCCAATTTTGTTTTGAAAAGAACAGTGTATCTGCAGCTTGCACTCTGTCATAACATATGTGAAAATAATATCCTACTGCAAGTGTATGCAGCATAAAGGAAACCTTTGCTACAGTTCACATTCTTGAAATTACTCTCTAGCTCCTGAAACTCCTCCTTCTGAAGAGAAGAAACAAGGCTTGAAAGCACTCCAAAGAACCATGTTGACACCACAGCTGCTGTTGTTAATACCCTACTGTGCAGGGTAGCATCCTGAAAGAGACTGAAAGCCTCTGTCCATCTACTCATGCCAGATCCAAAGCAGGTGGCTGTTAGAGCTGTCTTTTTCTGGTTGCCAGGCTTTCTTTTGGGGATCCATCTTAGAGTCAAAGGTACTGTCCAGTGGGGCTTGCACCAAGTATTTACTCTATTTATATGTAGCTAATTAAGTGATAATCCTAAAGTATCAGGATACATGTGAAATAATAATTCTTGCTCACAAAGCACAAACTGAGCAAATTATTTGTTTGTTTCTTTTGTTTATGCCCATATGCTGTAAAACTGATGATTGAAAGTTTCTTAGTTCACCTTGGGATGTAACTCTGCTGTAAAAACTGGAGTTAAAGACAGAATAAGTTTGGTTGATGTGGGAAAAGCCCAGAGTTTTGGCTTCAGGGAAGCTGTCAAGCAAAAAATCTGTGTGTTGGACCCAGCTGTGACATCAGAAATATTTTTGAATTTCCTATCGATCGTAAATGCTGGAATGACCTCCCTGGTCAGAGGAGAGGTTCAGAGATTAGTGGTACACTTCGAATGGCACAGCATCTCTGCAGATGTGTGATGGTCTCCTGGTGCAGCTGCTTCAGAGCCCATTTTAGGAAGTGAACCAGGAGGATGTGCCCCACCATGGACTTTTCCCCAAACTGTTCTATGATGAGGAAGGAATACTGAACTGGGCTCCTGCATGCAAACATGTTTTGTTACAATGGTGTCTGCATGGAGAGGGTTGGTCTTTGTGCTCAAGCCATTAATATTGTCAGACCAGGTTAAATAAAATGAGGTTCTTAGTACTCCTTGCGTAAGCAAAACAAGTATAAAGTGTGCTAGGATACAACTAACTTAGATTCTCAAAGTTTTTTGTATAATCAGCAAGGCTGTAAAAGTGCTGCCTTTAAATTTTTAGCAACCTTTTGGTGCCTCTGTAGTCTCAGGTCCATTCCCAGGGTTAAATAAAGCCTAGTTCAAGATTCTCTACACTGTCTGTAATGGGATCACCAGCTGGAAGTGGTGCAGAAGGGCACTTTGAAAGGTGATAATTTGCAACTGCTTTGCATGGAAATAATTTTCCATTTCTTCTTCCTTTTCCCTTCTATGCTGTCTTCACTGTCTTGGAAGAAGTATCACTGAGGAAAGATCTGTCAGAGGTTTATTAAATCATGTGGGATCCTGTACTAGGTAAACCTTCGGGGATTCTGCACTAGATAAACTTTGTCTTGGATCCAACATAGTTCTTCTTGTGTTGAGCCTTTTTGTTTTAATCACTTTCTTGTGTTTTGCTTTAGAATACCCTATGACTGCAGCTGGGAAGTTTTGGTTGTATGAGAGTGCTTTTACAGGAAGACTACCTCCTGCAGTGATACAAATGTGGTGGGCTTTAGTTTTAAATTATGAATTATTGCAATTCCTTTGATCTATATTGACCATTTTAATGTACAAAAATAAGAGGAAATTTTTATTTCTGTTGGATCTCATGTGATGAATTCAAATGAGAGGAGTCCAAGTTCTTAAAACAGAAGAGCTAAGGCTATAAGGCCATTTAATTGCATGTTTTCCCTATTTCTTTTCCCTTTTATTTCTAAATAATTTATCAGTTGAATTTACTCTGTGTGAGAGCAAGAGGCACCCTTTCTCGAGCCACCTCCGAATTGTTATTGCTTTAGATCGAGTGCCGTAGAAAATAACCAATCCTGTGTGCGTGGCAACTATTTTAGAGACATCTCAATAAAAAGTGTATCGAAGGATAGACAAGATGGATGGGCCAACTGAGCAGAATCAAGCCTTTCAGTCTTTTGACATGGGACGTTCAGCTCACTGACAGTTGAAGTTGGAGCTATGTTGTGCAAATGAGTTTGCAGGATTGAGACCTTAGCCAACAAGCTGTGCAGAAAGTAGGAAAAAAATCAGTCTTCATTTTGATATAGTCCGATTAAAGGAAAATATGAAGCTGAATTTTTTCAAAAGGTAAAGGGAAAAGAAAAAAGGATGGGGAAGAATATAGCTGAAGAGAAAAAAAGCAGAAGAAATAAATTTAGCAATCAGAAAAAAACCCCGCAATTGAGCAAGGAGATGCATTTTATTTGTTAGTTTAAAAAGACTGATGCATATCTTTCTAACCTGAAGTTGGTAATCTTTTCCATTGTCGTAGTCTCTGTCTCTTGAATCATGCAATGTAAACCTGTTAGTTGACATTCAATGGCTTGTTTAAAAGGACACTCTCGGTTTTGTGGTCTCTTTGCAATGGCTCATACAAAACCACTGAGTTTTTGACAGATCCCTGGAACAGAAGGTCTGCTTCTTCAGTGTAAAGGATAGGCCTTTTGCCCTGATTTGTGTTTGAATGCTGCTGCCCATCGGTTCCTCTCTGCCCTCACCCCTGTCTCTCCTTGAATCATCTCCAGTTTCAATTTCAAATCTCTGTGACAGCTATTTCAGGTAAGCACTGCCTTCCAGTGTACTGCTGGCTCACTGCAGACAAAAACACAGGAGAAAAAAAAAAAGATAAGGAAAAGGGCAAGACTGTTTGAAAGGAATTTGACCATTACTTTTACTTGCAGTTGCCTTAAGGGTTATTTGTAACAGTAGTGCATATAACATTTTTAGGACATGTTAAGTCATCAGCAATGTCTTTAGATTTTATCACACAACTTGATGTGGAAGCCCTGTTCATGTGTTTTCCATGCTTGTAAACTGTAGACCATCTTGCTGCAAAACAGAGGGATATGGGTAGACAACCATCACATAAAAATCTTACAGAATACCTCTAGTGAAGTCCCAAGTCTTTGCCGTTTTACTTTCAGAAAAGTCTCACTGAGTTTTTCTATTGCCAGGAATGGCCAGTAGGTTCTGACAACAACTTTCCTGCAGGAAGGTTTCGCAAGGGTGGAATTGGAGACCTGACAGAACATCCCTTCTCCTCAGCATTTAAATTTAATCCAGTCCTTTTGTCTCTGCTGAAGACCACTTAATTGAAATCCATATTTTCAAAAGCTGGTTTGTTTGGGCTTTTTTGCCTGTCTCACAAGCACTGAGTTCCTATTTCTACTTGGTTTAAATAGGTGAAATAATGAGTGAATGCTGTTTAGGGATAGGGGAAAGCAATGGGGGCAACCACAGGAAGCTCTCCAACTTATTCTCAAATCTTCTGGCGTTGTATTTGATCTCTCTGAGGCTTGAAGTCTGCATCATTTTGCCATATCTCACACAAAATAATCCACAATAAGTCAAAACAAGTCAATTTCCCTTTATCTGAAGCACTAAAACCTAAAGATGCATCATCTTGGACACATCAGAAGACATCCCTCTGCTGTATAAAACCTACATCCTAGCAAAGGCTGTGATGAGGGGGCTCTGCAGTCCCCACACCTCTGCTTTTTATTTAGCAGAACCAGACATCCTAAAATGTCTGCTGTGGGCCAAATAGTAGTGGGTTCAAGCTTGAAAGGTATGCAGTTATGGCCTAGAAAATTATCTGGGTGAACACTAGCAATCTATCTCCTCATGTGAAAGCAAGATAATGATAATTAGACTGAACAGTGCATCCTTTCCACTCCACCAGCACCACCGAGTACTTAAATCAGTTGGGATCCTGATGTGCTGCTAAAGAGCTTAGTCTGCCCAGTTTATGCTTTTTATTCATAACTTGCACCTTTATGCAGAGGTGATAATTTCCTAATAAATAGCAAATCCAACCACATTATACCTGTCAGACAGTTGCAAATACCTAGAGACACTATTACACAAAAATGATTGTGTATTCTCCATTTTGGGAAAAAAACAGTGTGTGTCAGATTAATGAGGTTATGAGCAAGTGAGCAGAATAAACCAGTAAAATGTAATTAAGCCATTTAGCACTCCATAAAAACAGGAACACATAAAAAAGTAATGCGAACCACAGGGTGCAGTTACTTACCAGCCCCAGTGTGTCAGCAGGACTTAAAGGGGTTCTCTCCTTTTTTTTTTTTTCCACTTTCAAGGCAGAAAAATGTTCAAATCACTTTAAGCTTTTAAAGTTGTCCATCCATGTGCAATCCACATTGTATGTTATGCTCTCCCTCCCCACCTGTTTCCCCCCTTAATGTCTTCAGCAGAAGAATTTTTTAAGGAAATCACTTGATGTATTTTCACTCTTTCCAGCTGCAGACCTTCCCATCTTCTTCAGGATTTGTTACCATGTTCTCCCTTATGTAGCAGGAGGTGTAAACTCATTAGGATGCAAACACACCAACCAAAGTTGCTAGTCTGTGACATACTTTGTTTTTTTGCTTCTGTGTAAGTCATTTCATTAGAGATGCCTGGACAACTGAGCCCTAGGAAGCACAGAACTGCATCTAGGGAGACAGTGAGAGGGAGTTAATTTGTGTTTGTTTTAGGACTGAAATAGACTCTGAGAGATAACCCACAGCAGATGCAGTTCAGTGAAGATATTTTCATTGCAGAGAACAGACGTTTCAAATAGTTGTCTATCAAAGGTGGTAAAAGTAGATTTTCATTATGCATAAAGCCATTCTAAGTGCCACTATGCAAGAGGAAAGGGATCAAAGGGAGAGAGCTTAACATGCTTGCAGGGTGTGTTAGATTCCCTCTAGTGGCTGATCTTCCAGAAGTTAATAAATTACTATTGCCAGGAGCTAATACAAATATAGTCCCTCATTTAGCTGAAGTGGTAGATGTTCAGATCATGCTGATGATACCTGTGGGGGATTACAGTAAGGCATGGGAAGAGAAGAGGCAGGAGGGAGGAACCAGTGTGTTAGCCAAGAACTGCATCCAGAAAGGGAACTTCTGGAAGAGACAGAGGATATGATGTGCCAGCAGTGGCTTGATGTGACAGATCAATGGCTCATGTCCTACAGAAGCCTGGAGGTAGTGATGGCCTGAGGATTTACATGCTTCATGATAACAGAGAGCTAAAGGGGTGAACTTCAGTAAACCCAGAGAAATTCTTTGGCAGGTTCTCATAGGGAGGAATACAAACACAAGGAGGAGAGTTGGAAGTTTCTAGGGGACAAAACACAAAAAGCCAACCAGAAAAGATACATCCCAATGTGAATAAAATAGAGTGGTTGTAGTAAAACACCAAAATGCAACACCAGGAGCTACTCAGTGACATGAAAATCAAAGAGAAAACTTAAGCAGAAACAAGGTGCTGGAGGCTGTAAAATAATGCATGGCCATGCATAGACATGATCAGAAAGACTAATGAAGAAATGGAATTACAACTAGTGATGGACATAAGAAACAACATAATATTTCTATAAATATAGTTCCTTTGAGGAAGACAGAGGAAAACACAATCTCTCGCCTAATGGAGGCAGGAGTGGAAACATTCTGCTTGTTTCTTTTTTTAATGTTAAAAAATAACAAGCTTGTAATTGCACCTCTGATACGATTAACAGCAGTTAAAGAGAGGACAAGAACTCTCTCCAGATAGTCCCAGATCAAGTCAAATAACACTTAGATACAGTTAGTGTGCTTCAGTCCTTAGGCTGGCTGAAATGTACCCTTGGTGTATTTAAGAGATCAGGAGGAGCTGTTGCTGGGTAGTGATTAACACTCTGTAGGGACGGGTGAATTCCAGAGGAGTGCAAGAGGATGGACATAATTCTTACCTTTTTTAAAAAAGAGAAGGGGAATTAGAAACTAACAAGCTGATTTTCTGTTCCTTAAGGGAGTGTAAAGATCTTTCCAGCACTGAGAGGTTGCAGTGATAAGATACAGCAAACATGGATTTATCAAGAATAAATTGTATTGAAACAAGACCTTGATGAGCAGCATTGTACCTCCAGTGGGTACTGTGAGGAGGAAAAGGATGTGACATCAAGGCTTTGGGCCCATTCTCCTGTGTCATTCTTGTGAGCAGCCTAAGAAACTATGGCCCAGGTAAAACTACAATCAGGGTGATGCAAAACTGAAATCAATAACACGGTGTTCCAAAAAGATCAGTGCAAAGTGCTGTCTCTATTTAGGACTGAGAACCCTGTGCATAGATGGGAGCTGGGGATTAACAGGCTGCTCAGGTACATGGCAGAGGTGTGTGACTTGCAGCTTGTATCCTGCATTCTGGGGAATGTGCTCCAAATGTGTGTCACCAAGGCAATAGTGGCAGCCTCATGGGAAGCTTGTGCCTTCTGTGGGGCTGGCTCTTTTTAAAGTCTTGTTGCTCAGGTTTAAAGAAATGTGTAGGTTGGTGGGAGGTACGAGTATGTTGTGAAGAGAAAAAAGATAGTAAGGAGCATGGTTCTCCTCTAAAGTTTCAAATCCTTAGTTAAGGGGCAGAAAGTTTCCAAATTCTAGATTATGCTGATGTTTTGAATGTGTGGTTTCCCTTGCCTTCAACTTTTTACTTCTTTTTAGACTGTGAAAATTGAAAAGACCATTTTTTCATAAAATAGCCTGACCTCATACTAACACAGACCTTTCCTGAGGTAATTCCATCTTAGTTAACTAAAGAAACTCTTTTAGAGTAAGTTATTGATTGCATTTCCAAATTTAGGGGTCTAGCACAGATATTTCTTAAATTCTTTCAGTGATCAGTAAAAATATCAACTTAAATTCTACTCTGTTTCTGACTTTTACTTCTGGATATTGTTATATTATTTTATTATCAAAGTTTTCTTTCCTGTTACATAAAGACACAGTCCCTTAACATCTTTGATGAAGGAACTACACGGCTGTCCTGGAGTTTACAGCCTTGCTTTCCAACCCTGTAATGATCCTCACTGATTTGCTCTGAACCCTCTCCCGTATTTCAGCATAAACTCCCAAACATGAAGCTCTAGTGCCAAATCCAGATTTAATATAATTCCCTTCTGCCTGCCTGCAGACTGGATGCCTGCAGAAATTTTCCTCTTTATTCTTCCAGGGACTGTATTGACTCTTTTGGATGCGGCATCACACTGGCACTCATGTACTGTTGTTTATCCACTATCATTCCTAAATGCTTTCTAGAGATCCCTAAGTAAACTTCCCCTGCCTTGTAAGTGTGTCTTACAGTTTTTATTCCTGGATGTATTCCTTTACATGGAGCTGTGTTACAGCACTAAGGGTTTGCTCTTTTGTCTAACCTAGCACGTGATTTTCTTTTTTATCAGCCGTTTTTGAGGTTTAGATTGTGATTTTCTCTGGTCCTCCAGAGTGTTGATAAAGCTGCTGAACATATAAGGGCCAAAACCTGATCACTGTAGAGCTCTGATAAAAACTCAGTCTATCATTGATAATTCTCTAATTTGAATCCATTAAATATGTGCTGTGCTTGTTTACAATTGCTCAAAATTCTTGATCAAAGTCCCAGACCAGGTATCAGGTCATCTTGACTAGATGCTGTATATTGTTTTTGACTTTCTCAGAGGGTGGATGTATTGTTTTTGACTTTCTCAGAGGGTGGATGCCAGTGTTCAAATGATTCTGCTGTGTGACTGAACAAGTGCTAAACACTTGGGAGTCAAAAGCAGAAACTCTCAGAATACATGAGAAATGCTGTGTGTTGGGGGAGGGATCAATAATTACATTTTAGTGTTGCAGTACCGTGGTACGTAGTTCATCTTTGACTAGTTTCTGTGAAGATCAATGCGAGATTTAAGTGAATTAGTGTGCCTAAGTGTTCGCAATTCAATAGCTGTAAAATTATGATAGATACCTTAATATTACTGTATTGGCTTTCTAGAACATCCCACTGAGGTTTTGGTTGTTTTCTTTTCTTTTTTTTTTTTTTATCACTTTGCTTACATTCACAACCCAGTTCTGAGTCAGGTTTTGAATTTTCCTGACATAATTCTTGTGCCCTTTTATCTTCTAGTACTTCAGGAATTATCCTCAATAGCAAATTTATTTGAAGAATGTCATCAATATCCCACTAATATTTATGTAGTTTTCTGAAGAAATATTTTATTGTCTTCCTTGATCTATTTTTAGAACTTGAAAATTAAAATATTTAGTTACACTGCATTAATTTGCATGCCCTGATTTTTTTATTTATATGTATAAAATATCACCATGCACTGATCTAAGTGAACTCAGAAAAGGAAAGAATTGCTGATATTCTCACTTTGCAGACTGACCCATTTTTTTACTGATGTTTGAGGAGTTAAGGGCCATGAAGTTAACATATATTTTCTACTTCGAGTGTCAAAATGCAGACAATTAGGTTTATATTTGACTTTGGCATTAAGTCCTGAGTTTCAGAAAAGTGCTGAGCCTTTTCAGTTTCCTCTGAGTGCTGGCAAGTGCCTACCGAAGTGCATGCTGTCATCTGATAAGGACAATAAGGAGAGCATCAGCAGCATTCCTTTTTTTATTCCATCATATATAACATGCTTGTCAAACAAAATACAGCACGGTGAGGTAATGACTGCACTGCGTGAGCAAGTTTCCGAGCAGGAGGCAATACCCCTGGAGCAGTTATGCTGTTCCAGGACCTGAGCCAGCAGCTCTCCATGGCTCTGCTTGTGCCGTGCTGTGAGTAGCCAGCATGGGGGTCTGAAATCATCCCTGCTCTGCGCCATGCAGTCACGGCCTAGCGACAGCATTTGCAGCTTTTTCATGGGCTGCCCGAGCATTGTGTTGTCTCTCAGCTAAAGCAAGGCCCCTCGAGGCCCTGGGCAGGAGGAGGGTACCTTTATCAGGTGCCATCCGAGCAGGGGGACGGGGTTTGGTACCCCCTGCCTGGTGGAGGTCTGCGTGTTCCTTCGGCCAGGCGCAGGCACATAATGGCACAGCTCAAGTTCCGGATGGAGGCAAGGAAAGAGCATGCTGAGAAAAATAATTGAAAACGAAGCTGCATTTAAAAGTAATCAAATTACTCCTTGGGATTAAATTTTTAGAGCCAAATTTTAGCCCTCGTTCTATGGCGGTGCGTTGGCAGGACTGTGTAGCTTGGCCCAGCTCCATGCCTGGGGAGAGTTTACTACTTTTCTGAGTAAATAGAACATATGAAGCCAGATTCTCATTGCTTTTAAGCCTAAGTAAATGCACCCCTTTTTCAACTGAGTCCTCTCTGATTTATACATATGTCCATGAAAGAAAACAGAAAGAGAATAGCTCCACAGCTGCTAAACCCTTGCTGACTGCTCCCAGAGTGCTTAGGGAAAGCACTGGTAATGAAAGATAAGAAGGCATGATTACTTGGGGTCTGAGTACTTCTTCATAGATCTGGACCTCTCTTTCAGCTACAAAGTGACCATTAGGATGAGGAGTTTAATTCCACTGTGGCATCTAAGAAATGTAAAATTCCATTGTTCAAGGACTCCGCCCTTAAGAGCACCAGGGGGTTTATCCTAAACTGTTTGCCTTACTGCCTTTTGACACTTTATCAATGAGAGTAGTTACTAGTACACAAGAGTAGGAGGACGCTTTATAGCTCCTGTAAAGGAGAAGAAAAAATATGTTCAGAGGGCAGGTGTTATATCTCTGGTCTTCCAGACCACTGCAATTCCCAAGAGTCTAGTCATGGAGCTGCCAGCTTTTGGTGTTCAATGAAATTAAATATGTTGCTGAGTTGCACTGCCTGGGAGAAGATTTCAAAAGGAGCAAAACACTGCAGGTACCAACCATGAAGATGATTTTTTTGTGGCTTATGTCTCCAACAGGCACCTCAGTGATCCTGGATTCTTTTCTTTTCCTGGGGTGTGCACACATCTGCAACATGCATGGGTACGTAGCAAGGAAATTTGATTTGAGTGAGGAAATGTGATTCCCAGCTAACATCCCTGACACCTGCATGAGGAAGCACCTTGCTTGTACTCAGTGCACCATATGCACCCAGCCTACAGTTTTTGGGCAAGAGCTAAAAGCATGATACAGACTACTGCAGTGAGGTCTCTCAGCATGTGAGCTTGGGTGTCTCCCACAGGCTAAGGCAGCTGCTCTTAAGGAAAACGTGCTAATTTATGTATGTGTGTGTATATATACACACATATATTTGTGTGAACATTTAAGCTGAGCTCAATTTAATAGTTAAGCAAAGAGGGGTTAAACTGTTGGGAACAGCATATATGTAAATATATATATGTACGTATGTGTCTATATATATGTGTCTGTATGTGTGTATATATATATACATATATATATACACTGCAACTGGCTGTGACAAATACAGCAGCCTAAGCTCTGTGGCACCGAGGTGTTGCACTATAACATGTATCTGTCTTGCCTGGCTCTCATGCTGAGCCCCTCCACATGCTATTTGAAGATTTTTGTCATACATCCTACACTGTGCTCTGACAGTATCTGGGCACTACAGAGTGAGTTAAGAATGGACTGACACTTCGAACACTGTCCCTTGCTGTTAGCTTAGCACTGTTTCATGTGAAAAATATCTTCAGAATGGCTGTTTCTTTCTCAGATAACAGACCTGCCTACCCTTACAAGTGACAGCTCCATTCCTTCCACTTCAGAAAACAGAGGGCATCATTAAAATTTTGACATCCATATAGGAATACCACAAAAAGAAAACAATAAATGTAAATACCAAGGTCTGGTATATGTCAAGATTTTAATGGAACCAACACTGTCAAAGATTGCAGAACCAACCAATTGCTCAAGAAAAATGTCCTCACTTCTTTACCGTTCTGGTTCTTGAAAAATGGTAGACAGGTCTTAGAAGAATTAGATTTGTAGTGCCCCAGGGTGAGAGTCACCACATCTGTGCTCTTATTAGAGGACTTCTCTTCCTCCCCAGATGCATCCATCAAAAGTAGTAGAAAATAATTCATGTAATGCAATTGGATGTGCTGACTTCTTTGGAAACTTGGTTCAATATTCACTGAAATTAGAGGAATATTTTAATCAGGACCTTGGGTTTATTTTTGGTTTTGCAACATGTTCATAAGTGACAGGGCTAATCTTTTTTAAAAGTTGTTTCCAGAACACAAAAGAACTTTGAAGTAATAACCTTGAGATTGCACTAAATCCATGAGTAAATTATGACTAAATGCTTACATTTAGGGCTATAAGAATATCAAAGTTGCCCAATCAGATCAGACCCATTCAGGCTCGGAAAATGGCCACATGCATGACAAGAAATTATAAGCAATCATGTACTAGAAGAGTGCAACAATAGAGTAACTTTCTTCCTGCCCTTCTGTCAGAAAGAGCTCTTCACTTGAAGTATTTCTTTCTAGGTTCTGTTGCTCTTCTAATATAACCATGAAAGGTCTTATTGTCCACAAATGAATAAAGTACCTGATGCCCAATTCTGGCCTTTTCCCAAAAAACGGATACAAAGCAGATACACTGCTCAGCCTCTCTCTCATTAGTCTGATGGCAAAATTCCCATTATGTCTCCTGCCATTGGAAGAATTTTTTCTGTTGAGATTTAATTCACAAACTACATCACAAAGTCAACCAAAACACTTATATAGTTCCTAAAATTATATCAGACAAGAATTGGGAAAACCCACAAAAGTACAGAAAATTTAAAAAAAACCCATTTTTTAAATTTTCAAAATTGTCTCATTACATCTTCATCAATTTATTTTCTACACTGTTAAAAATCATCCAAAAAATGCTTCATTCCTAGTTAACCAAATAATAAATAAATCTTTAACAATTTTTTTTCCTTTGCCTTGCAGTCATATTTTTGGTCAATCCAAATTTTCCTTTAGACCAGCTTCTTGTTTTGGCCAATAAAGGGGAAATATCAGTTGTTCAAGCACGCCTTTCATCTGTAGCTGTAAAGGACTGAGATTAAGACTGCAGTATCCTAAATGCCAAAAATGGTTTCTATCTCTGATTACTAATTAAGTAGTCCCTTATCAAAGGACATCCATTCATAGGAGAAAGGAAATCTCATCATTTAAAGGGCCAGTAGTCATGAAATATAAATGAGAAGATAACAGTAATGCTATGTTCTCTTAGCATGCATCATATCCCACAGTGACTTTTTACTTATAAAACATTGAACTGATTGCATACTGTTTTGCTGTGTATCACTCACAAGGACTACTCTTGGGTAATGAAGTGTAATTAAGAGGAATCGTATCCATCTCTTCATTCAAAGGCAATGATTTCCTTTCCCATTAGTTACCCTCTGGAAATACAATGCTTTACAGACGTCATCTTTACCATTGATTTAATTGACTCAGCTGTCTTCAGATGTTAGAGCTGTGTACCAAGGACTATATCATTTAGATGCTTTTTCTTAGTTCAGAAGTTAAACAAATATAAACTATATTCCTTACCAATCATCAGGACAGATTATTAGATGCAGTGCTAAGCAGCCATCCCTGCCTTTGAAGAACACAAGGTATGTGCTCTTTTCTTTTTTTCTGTTTTTTCCTATGGGAAGTTTCCTTGCGTTTTAATTTGAATTTGCCAAATTAGGTAATCTCGTTACATTTTTTTTTTCTTTCTTGAATTTAACTATGTTTTAGAAGCTAATGAAATATTAGAAAGTCTTGGGGATATTGGTTTCTGACTCCTGAGAATCTGCAATATCAGTCTGTGATGTTGAGGTGAAGAGCAGAGAAACTGAAGGAACGTTGATGCTCTCTCAGGAGTGTGGCAACTTCTATACATGTGCTATTCCCTATGGCTGTCTTCTGACATCTCCCTGGTGGTAATAGTGGCATCCTTTACATCTCACTGGAAATTCACAGCCATATACTGAGAAATTCTGAAGCCCAGTAATGATATGAAGGTAAAACTCAGTGTAGAATTCTCTATGCTATATAGAGTAACCTAACATTTTTAAAACATGAGCTTATGAAATTGGACTTGCTGTGATTTCATAGAATCATGAAAACAGCTTGGGTTGGAAGGGACCTTAAAGATCATCTGGTTCCAATCTGCTTGCCATGGGCAGGGATGCCTTTCACTAGATCAGGTCTACTTCTTCTATTTTAATTTGACAATCCTTTATCTTGGCCTTCTATTATGGGAAGTACATTTGAGTGAAAGAGTTAATCACCTACTCTCTAAAATGCATATGGACAAAATACAAACTACAAGCTGAACAGTGTTTGGCCAGTGGGAAACATAGGGTAAACCTGTCTTTTTGGTGCTTTTTGCTTGCCAAGACCCCTGCAAACCTCAGGCCTGTAGTTTTCTGCCAGTCAGCACCGCCAGCACCATGTTAATGGTCATCAGATGTCAAGAATCACTTTCACCTTGGAAAATACTTGGAAGAAGAGGATGATGACTAAATAAAGGCTGACTCTTAGGGATAAATATGTAATTTACGATGTGGCACAGAAGGAGGATTACCTGTATAGCACTTCTCTGGGTATGTGTATGCACACACAGAGAGGAGAATCTGTTCTCCTTGTCACGGTGCACATTTGTAAATGTTGAAGACAGGGAACAGATGACTGTTTAACATGGCAAAGAACTATAAAAGCATTACTGCCTCTCCTTTCTTTTTCAGTCATTTAAATTTTTTTTTAATGAAGTATTGCAAACTGACTTCTGAAGTCATATGGTATTTTACATACCTACCAAGGGAAGAGATTACTTTTAAATATTGTATTTTAAAGCTCACAGGAGACCTCAGACAGTTTGTTATTCATTTCAACCTAATGCAAGCAATAACAAGCTTACTGGATTAGGTGCCTACTTTCTGAAATAGTTTGACTCTCTAATGTCCATTATTAATTGTTTTAATATATAGAATTCACTGCAATTTATTGTACATGTCTGAACATTCTTTAGGAAATCAGGAAATAGAGTTCCTGGACATTAAAAATGCCCTGGACAATGTATTTTATTACTTCTCAGCTATCTTCTGTTTTGAAAATATAAATTCAAGGAACTCTTAGAAAGGAGGGATCATTAAGAGGGCAGAAATATCAGGGTGGCAAAACAATAACATTCTTCAGCTGCTAATAGTCTCTGAACTGCTAGAAATGCTTCCCACCATCTGCATTTTAGCAACCAAGGTAATGCTATTGGTGTTTTGTATCCTCAGGATCCTCAGTAGTGTCATTAGTACAAACAAATCTCAGGAAAAGTTCTCTGGGTAGCAGAAGGAGCAGTCTGGGACCTGGCTGCTGCCACATCCCCCAGCTTGTGCAATGGGGATGCTGCCTTTGTGTGTCCCATTGTGCCCTGTTTGTTCATAGTGTCACATGCTGAAGCTGCACCAAGGCCTTGCTGGGTGCAGGAAGAGGTTTTTATCATTAGAGCTGACTGAGCAAAACAGAGAGACAAAGTCTGTGGAAGATAGGGAACATTTTACCTGCAGAATTTCCTCCTAATTATGGCAAATCAGAAAAGCACTTTGATTTGTTAACCATGGGGCTTTCTTGTGTCCAGGAGCTCTGGTTTTTCCTTGTGTCTAAACAACTCTTAGCACAGCACAATGATGGCTCAGCACTTGAGCTCTCACAAGCTACAGTGACAGAAGCAGAAATAAATAATAAATATAGCAGTGCTCACAGCTCCCAAACTATTGACACTTGCTGATTTTGGAAGCCAAATTAAAAACAATTTCTCACATTTCAAGCACAATAAAATATTGGGTTTGTAAAACTTAGGGAGATGTAAAACCCCTTGTTGACCTTTGTCCTTCTGGCACTGCTGAATTTAGTAGGCCTAATCTTGAGGCATCTGACTGGCTTAACCCTCCTGTTTTATTCTTCAAACACCACTGATTTACATGGTAGTTTGCCTTAGACAGGGCAGTTGGGCTTTGATATTTGATCCCCATGGGAGTGTTGATTAATAAAGCCTGAGAGGAAAAGTTATAACTGCAGAAAATGAGAGCAAGTGAGAGTCCTTTGTAAATGAGAGTCCTGGGATCTGCAATGATTTCAAATTACATTTCTGTGTATGGGGGGGTGTGTGTGTGTGAGTGTAGTCACTTTGGCACGTCACTTTGGCTTTGGCATGTCAATAGCTCTGAGCGCACTTTAGAAAAGATGCTCTGAACATTAATAATCTGTAGAGCTAAGCTATCTTGGCTCAGGTGATTGTATAAAAATAGCACCATCACCATGTTAGAAATGAAAAGAGGAAAAGAAAATAAACCTGCAAAAAAGGCAGGTAAAAGCAGGGGACTAAGGAAAACAAAAATTATAGATATTACACCCAAGAACTAAGAAGTTTCTCCCTGAAGGCACAATATCAAAAAATTACTTCCTTTAAAAGGCAAGATCCAAATTTGGGGCATCAAGAAATCTGAGAAGTAAGCTGTAGGCTTGACACTGGGGCCAGGCACCTGACCTCATTGCTGTGGGCTGTTCGAGAGCAAACAGAACTTTCTGCATTTTCTGTATTCCAATTCTGAAAGGGTCACTGTGTGCTCTAATAGCCCTGGCTACACAAAGCATCTGACACTTTTTCATATGACCCCACATGGCCTTTCTTAGTGTGGAAAAGACTATGAATCTACCAATTACTACTGAAAACTAATAATCAGTTGTGTTACATGCATGTAATAAGACCTCTACTAAAATTTATTGATCAGTGTTTGTTACAAAAACGCTATCAAAATTTCAATAATGTCTTTAGAAATGAATGTCTTGAGAATTGTGGTATGCTCAGATTTTGTTGGTGACCTTCACTGAACTGACTGTAATTTGGAAATACTGTGAAATCTATAAAGGCTACACTTTGCAACCAGCCAAATGTTGAATGTGGGTTATGATTTCCACTGCATGTGAATAGCTTAATATTTTTATTTTATTTTACCTCTGATTAGTTGTACATGGAACATTAAAGCTGGCTTTTTACAGTCAGTGTAGCTAGGGGTATTGAAATCAGAACATAGATCTCTCCTCTAAGTACAAATCAGAAGGACAGACACTTAATAGTTTTGAAACATATAGTTAGTGGGCCTATATTTTTTATTTATAGTTTTATGATTATATTTTATTTTTCAGTTTGTAGATATTACGAAAGGAATCTTCAGATGGTCCTTAATTATTTTGAATTTAGCTAATGAGATATGTTGCCGCAGTCCAAACTCTAGGCTCATAATAAACAAAAGCTAAAAGAAGGAAATATACCCATTCTTGTTTTTTTACTGAATGTTATGTAGAAATCTTTTTTGTTTTTTCTAATTTTGCAACCACTGAGAGGGTTGGTTTGGTTTTTTTTTTAATGGTTGTTCTGCATCTCCAAATTTCATTGCTGCTCTGTGCTGGGTTTTTGAGAGACCTCAGCTCTCATTCCCGCCAGAGCAATTGGTATGATTTGGCGAAAAAAAGGCAAAGTAGCTCAATGTAGGAAGAAAAGGCTGACCAGAGGTAATCAGCTGTCAAAGCCAAGCCCTCACGCAGCCACTCTGACTGGCTGGGCAGCATCAGTGTCGTGTTTGCCCTCACTATCCTGCAAGGCAGGGAAACAGGTCCATCTCATATTTCAGCTTAGGAGCTGAGGAGGGGAAAGGATCAGGGTGGGGCTGTGCTTCAGGCTGAGCGCCCATCCTGGATTCAGAGTTGCCCCTGTTCCCATTAGATGAGCCACAAGCTAGATCTGCAGTGGTCCCTGGACAAGGTGGGATGAAGTGCTGGCATGACAGACCCCAGGAGGAATACGTGATACATCAGTGCAGCCAGGGTCATCTCTAGTGCCACCACTGTGACTGAGGAATAGGGTCTTGGACCATGGGAGACAGATGGTTTGGAGGAGAGCAGGAATGATGCCTGAATCGGTGTTCCACTCCTGCTCCCAGGAAATGCCCACCCAGCAGATAAACTGAGTATCTTTCCCACGCTGCAGGGAGTGTCTGACAGAAACATTGGGTGATACGTGCTTAGGGCTGGTATCCTGTCTGCTGAACCACAGATCTTCTGTACTCACAGCACTGTAATTGCAATAATTTTCCTTTTCCAGTTCATTTAATGAAGATGGGAACTTGTGGACCATTCTTTATACTTCAGAAATGCTGCATCTCTCATGGACATAAGGCATTTGTGACCAGCCAGGTGAGTATGCCTCTAGCCAAAGCTGTCACTCAGAATTTAAGATAGATATCATATATGCACTGTATACTGCAATGCCTTTTTTTTTTTTTCAATGTATGTTTTAAATGGTACAAGGAAAACATGGAACCCTGTCAACAGTGCGGCCAATTCCATTTCACCGTAGCAGGTTTGCTTGTGGTTTGGTCACTGGCTGGGCTTCTCCTGACAGTTTACCACAGCTCTGAGGGGTTCTTGGCTGTGTTGTTTGTGCTGTTCCTGGGGATTCTATGGAAAAACAGATTAAGGAATACAACAGGGAGAAAAGGGTAGGGTTTTTGTTTCCTTTCATTCACTGTTGACACTCTCCAAGGGAAAACTGGCAAGAAAGGGATGTAGGTAACACAGGACTTGGCAGAAAGCCAACACACAGGAGGGCTGCAGGGGTTGAACATTAAGTCTTTTGTCCATTTCAAGTATCCCTATTTTATTCTGTGCAGTACAAGCTGTACAAGTCCTTATTTACATAGGCCACTTATGCAAGCTGGACCAGCAAAATTTCATGTTTTCTGTTGTTCACATCAGTCCTGATGTGCACTTCAGGATCTCATCTGTTATCCTTGCCACTGGAATTGCTCAGCGTATCTCAAAGTAGTTTGAGGACAGCTGCTCAGCTTCAGAGAAGACAGTGAATGTTAGATGTGATAGCCACTGCTCAGGTGTTACTGACTGACACTGGATTCACACCATGGTGCATGAACTGCAGTGGCAACAGTGACAGCAGTGGTCTGATCCCTGAAGTCACCATTCTATGTCATTTGTCCCATGTTTGGTGGCATTGCCAGGATCAGCACTCTTTAACCTCCCACCACCAGTCTTCCTTGTTCACTCTGCTTCTCCTGTGTGCATGTCTCCTTAATGCCCCACAACCTTCTGAATCCTTCAGGAGACACAGGACAGGTGCATGATTTTGTTTGTCCAAATGGCGACCACCTACCAGAGTGGGAACTTCCAAGTTTTTGGTAACTGGCTCAATTATTGTAGCACCTGCCTTTTACAGGAGTTGTCACATTCTCTCTCTGGGTTGCAAGTATGGGTAGTTCTCATCTAGGCAGGTAATATGAGTCATTCTTGGAGCTGGGTCTTTTCAAAGATTTTGAATTAAACTGTATTTCCTTTCAATCTCCCAAATAATAGAAACGAAGGATAATATATTGTTATGAATAAATTATCTTAGACACATATTTTGACTTAGACTTAAACAAGCTCTACTAATAATATAGGAATGGGGAGAATGGGGTTTGACATGAATTCCAGCAAGGTATTTATAGAACTGTTAGAACAGATTTTACAATAATTAAAACAGAGTATAGGTTATGTTAAAGTAAATGAAGTCAATTTAGTTCATCATCATTTTTAGTGCTGCAAATTAACATAACAATGACAACTGTGGTTGTCACTGACTTGAACAGCAGCAATTAATCATTGCAGTTAATCATTATTAACACATAATGCATAATGATCAATCATGCTTGACTCTAAGATCATAGTGGGCTTGTATTAAATACTATATAAAAGTATAAGGGCATTAATAACTGTCCAAACCCTAGGAAAATCAGGCCCCCATTTTCCATTTTGATGTAGTGTTATGAGCTATTTCTGTCATGTCTCTGAGTTTGTTAGGACTTGTTAAGTTTGAATTCATCTTGACAGGTAAGATTGCTGCATGTATGTGCAAATAGCATAAATGCCCCGTATTTGTCTAAGGTAGTTGTGCTACTGTTCTGACTGCTGAATCAGTCAGGCAAAACTCTTCTGCTCAGCATTGAACTGGTGCTTTGGCCTGGCAAGTCCCATCTAACTCTCTCCCCATGGCATACAGAACTTCATGAAAAGTAACCTGTGGTTTTTGAAATTACTCTCAGTTCCTCCTCAGCTGCTATGCTCAAAGTTGGTTGAGTAAGGGCTGGTTCCAAGGTGAGCACTGTGCTGTGGTTTATACCTACTTGCAGTACTGATGTCCAGGAGCACAAGAACCTCTGAAAAGTAGTTTTGCAGGCTGCCTGTATGGCTTTGCAGGCTGCAGATTACCTGTATTCTGAAAGGCCACGCTCTAGACCATGTTCAGGTTTAGGTTTTTTTAACAATCTCACTATTTGTATGCTCATTTACCTCTCTGTGAAGCAGAAAAACGGTGACATAAATTAAGTCCTTTGTCAAAAAGCTTTGGAGTACTACTTTTCAAGTTAAATGTGCCTGGACATTGTAATACATCTTCTTAGCATGAAGGCTAACCGGAGTGATGGTGTTTGTCTTCCCGAGTAACCTTTCCATGTGATGGAGCCCTGCTTTCCTGGGAGGGCTGAGCACCTGCCTGCCCATGGGATGTGCTGAGTGAATGCCTTGTTCTGCTTTGCTTCTATGCATGGCCTTTGCTTTACCTGCTAACCTGTCTTTTTCTCAACCCATGAGTTTTCTCAGGGTTACTTTCCTGATTCTCTCCCCGGTCCCAGTGTGGAGGGAGGGGGTGAATTTAGTTGCCAGTTGGGGTTATTATAGAATTATAGAATATCCTGTGCTGGAAGGGACCCACAAGGATCGTCGAGTCCAACTCCTGGCTCTGCACAGGATCTCCAAGAATGATCCCAGGTGCCTGAGTGCATTGTCCAAATCCTTCTTGAACTCTGTCAGGCTGGTGCTGTGACCACTTCCCCAAGGAGCCTGTTCCAGTGCCCAAACAACCCTCTGGGTGAAAAGCCTTTTCCTAATATCCACCCTCAACCCACCCTGATACAGCTTCATGCCATTCCCTCAAGTTAAAACATGACACCATGATTCAGACATATACTGCATCCCAAAACAAATCAATTTGGTTTATTTTCCCTTGAAGAGTGAAAATAAATATTTCAATTGAAATTAATTTAAAATATTTTAGTTTGCTCTAAGGAAAACAAGAGACAACACTGTGTGCATGTCCATAATGAACTTCAATAACAGTTCAAAATGAGTGTTATTACAGCATACAACAGTGCTCAAAGAAAGCCAAAAATTCAACACAAACAAAATAAAAGCATTAAAGTTTGAAAGCTGTATTATTTCTAGACAGAGGGTAAAGACCCACTGGAGAAGTTGCTAAGTGCCCTGGTACAGCAAAGGATGTTTGAAAGTGCTTTTTTCTTAACCAAACAAAATATTTCAAAAGGAGCAAGCCCCTTTTAAATTCCTCCATGAAATGAAAGTCTCTTCAAGGGTAGTTTGGCAGAATTAAACCATTAATTCATCAGATTTCAGCAGCGTCTGATCTCTGAATATTATGCAGACTGTTTTCTGCCTGAAGGACAAGCAAAGCCATGTGACTCCTGCGAGAGGGTAGAGCTTAGAGCAGCAGGTAAAATTGTGCTGTATTTGCTTCAAAACCAGCCAGGTAACAGGGCTCCATCCATTGTTATGTAATGGATTCAAAATTAGTTCTCTTGCCACAGTTGTATTTTCAATCCTTTTTTCAATCTTTTTTTCATCTTGCCAATAACTTTTTTCCTGAGTTTGAGGATCCCTCATGAAACTGTTATTTTTATGATGCTTCATTCCTTTTCCTCTGGGAAATCACACCTTGCTCTACCAAGGGCACAAGTTCACTTTTCAGCTTCAGTCCAGTCCTTGGCCATGTGTCTCTCCTGTCCTGCCAATGACACTGCTACTTCTGTGACTGCTGTGCTCAGAGAAGGTGCTACCAGTGCAAGTGATTTCTCTGTGTGCTGCAGCCATGCACAAATCCTGAAACACAAGACATGGAAGGACTGGGAATAAGATTCTGATGTGCACCTTTTTTCTGTGCTGCCTTTATCCCTCTGCACATTCTTACTGTTTAACTGTGCTAAAATGATTTATTACCTAAATCAAATTAGGAATGGATCCCATTTTGTCCTTCTATTTTTTGCTCAGAACGACACTTAGAACTGGAGGCAGGTGAGCAGAAAATACTTGAAAAAAATGTTGCTATTAAAAAAGTACTTTAAGTGTCTCTCTCCCTAAAAACTAATTATTCCAAAAGCTTTCAGCAAAAAAGTGGCTTGAAATAACTGAGATAAAAGAAGGTAATATTAAAAAAAAAGATATTAATAAAAGATTCTATTAGGAGTTTGGAAATTGCCTCCGTTGTGAGGTTTTGTTTTAAGGATTAAAAAAAAGCCCCTCAACTTCAACATTTAAATTTTCAGGTTCTGGCCTCTGAGGGAAGGATCACATGCTGAGTGCCTCAGCTTCCTGAAGAAAGTGTGGGAGGGGCAGGAAAAAGAGTTGAATTCAAAGCAGCTGAACTTCCAACTGGGAGATCTGCTATGGAGGGGATGAGGAAAAACCTGGTCAGTGGTGGGTAAGTACTCTGTTGGTTTGGAGCTTCACTCCGTGTTGCAGAGAGGCCCTTTTTATCCAGCTGGGGTCCAGAGCCTAAAGGATACCACCAGAACATGTTTTTTCATGCTTTGGTGATGAAGGACTGAGCAGGGTTCACTGCTGTGTTTGAGGAGAGCAGCAGCAAATGTGCCTTTAGAGGTGTGAGCCCCAGTGCTTGGGGCATTCTCAGTGAAGGGGAGAACAGGTCCCTACAGGTTGAAGTTGTCTGGTTTTGAATTGCAGTTTCTGACTGAGGGGCAAGTGGTCCCTGTAGGCCCTCTTTGCAATGCTAAATCTTTCATTGTACCCAGCTCTCTATCACTCATCTCTCACAGATTCAAGATGAAGAGGGCAGAGCCTCTTTCTAGGCTCATTTGTTTTCTGTCTGATTTATTTATATTGGTAACTCTTCTGTTGATGAACTATTATTACCAAGATACAAAGAGCAGAGTGAAGGACTCATCAAGATTGATGCTTTCAAGAATACTGGATTGTAAATAATAATGTATGTGTGTGTTTGCCTTGTCTAATGTGTTTGGTTAGAAAACTAGTTGGTTTCTGAAATGCAGTGAACCTGTACATTTTTCAGGATGCTCCTGTGAAGAAAAGTTGAGTGGAACTTTAAAAAAACCAGCCAAATTACTTTCTTCTAAAGAATTTCTTATTTTGTTTGTGGCCCTGAATATAATAATCAATTTATTTCCCTTCTGTTGTATTTTCCTTTGCAACCTGGTGAGTCTCATGAGCAGAACAATGGTGATTATTTTAGGAGCAGATTGTAAATGTAAAGTTGGGTTTTTTTACAATTGAAATAATAAAGCTCTGTAACATATGGTAGGTGAATATCCTAAATATATAGATAATAAAAATAAGAAACAAATCCAGAAATTTAAATTTTAATTATATATGATTTTTCATCTCCAAAAAGTCAGTGATTAACTTAGGAGTACACAAACCAATTAGTGTATATGAGAATGAGTGGCACTGACACATTGCAGGCACGAGGAATGTGTTATGTTATATTCTTCTATTCCTCATGCCATATAGGAGTGAATACAAATTATTTTAAATCCCAACAGTGGTAAATTAATGCATATTACTTGCATAAGAAGCTACAGGCATCTGTTTCAGTAAAATGCATATATCTATACACACAGCAGAATATGAATAGTTATTTTTCACTCTTTGTTAAAGTTTTGGTAAAAATCTTAGCTATGCAAAACTGAGAGGTCTTGATAGCCAAAGCTAGGAATGAGAACTGTAAAAAACATGTATTTCCTGTGTGTCCTTCTGCTTGGGTTACCAAAAGATAATATTTCCCAGATGCCAGCTTGCTGTGGGCTTTTTCAAAACTTAGACCTCACAGATATCCTGTGTAGTCTCAGCATTTCATTGCTCTTACAAGGAGATTGAATGATATGAAAATGTAGTCCAAGGGCTGGTCTTCAAAAATTCAGGTGCTTCTTATCTAGAGCCACTTGCCAGTCAATACTGATAAATATTTACTTGATAAGGTTCAGGTGCTTGGAGGAAAACTGTGTGAATAGTAAGTGAGCAGCATCAACAGGAAAACTTTGTTTTCCAGTATTCATGTTGGATGCACTTTCCCCCTGTCCTGAGGACCTCTCTCCCTTCTCTTCCCTGCAATTATAATTCAGTTATGACTCTCATGATATCTACTCTCACACACAGCAGTTTTGGGTTTTTGGTAGTTTGATTTTTTTACAGAGGTATGGTGGTTGCTAGTGACCTTCCTTTGCACCCTCTTTGTTGTCTTAGTCACAACTCCAGACCCCTGGCAGTTTTTGAGTGAGAGGGGCCTGCAATATCTATATAAAATTTGCAGTACAGCTTGACCTAGATTTTACTGTTATTATCATTTATGCAAACAGCCTTCCTTGCTGCTGAGTTCCTGCTTTGACAATGTGAGCTGAAAATCATCCATGGATGTAGCGCAGGAATGCTAAATTCCTCATGTTATTGCAGTGATGGGGAGGGGTGAAGGAAGCATAGATAGCACCTTTATTATTGAACCAAGGTGAAACGGTTGTGATGTTCTGTGCTGCTGGGTTCCTGTCAGGAACCAGCTGCTGGGGCGTCTCGGTGTCAGCATGAATTTGAGTCTGCAGCCTCCTGAGAATTGCTGTGACCTGGTGAGGGCAGTGTGGCTCAATGGGGGTACTGAGGAAACAGGTGGCAGAACTCCTCAAAAGCTTCCCTACATGGTTTTGCAACCCCATCTGGTTTGCAGCTCAGAGACTGGTGCTTAGACTTGGGATTCAGAGGCATGAATACACTCATTTGTTCCTTACCTGGAACCACAAAGAGACCACCATTGCTGTGCCTGGAGCTCTTTCCACACCCAAGCCCCATTTAAATTGCCATTTATTAGGTTATTTGAAGAGCAAGGCACTGTTACCTTACAAGTAATTATACCTTGGACATAGTTAAAGATAACCTCAGTTATCAGTCACCTGGGCTGATGAGGGTCTGTGAAGAATGATGAATCCTAAATACTCCTTTATTTCAAGGGAGCTGCTGGTTTTTGTTTACAAAAAACCAGCAATAATGAAAGGGTTTTGACATCTGCCATTGTTGCAGCATATGTTTCCAAGAACTTCTTGCTATACATGTTGTGAAAACAACTTGTTACGATAAAATATATTTCCTCCATTCAAATGCAATTTACGAGTACTCTTTAATTTGGTTGAATTCTTTGTGAGCCATTTTTCCATTTAACTCTTGTGATGCAATAATCTAAAAAATAAAAATAAAATCCCTTACATTCTTGTTACAGCTGAGAACAGGTTTAAAAACTGAAAGATCACATAATATCCATTAATTGATCCAATGAAGTTTTGAGCGAGATATCAGGGGTCTAAGGTTGGTTTATTCTATATGCCTAAATTTATGCACATTTATAGTTATATTTTGTCACATAATTTGTCGTTGTACACTACCACATTGTCCTTTTAGCCTAATTTACTATCCCTACTTTTAACACTGAGTGTTACTTTGTATAAATTGGTCTCATCCAGACCTTCCCAAACATCTTTTTCCTTCTGGGTCTCATTCTACTTAGAGAGTAGGGTTAGATGATTCGGTTCAGAAAAGCTTTTACAGACTAAAGAGATTAAAAATTTTTTGCTCAATTTCTGGTTGAATAGGCTTTTAATTTTGAAAGAATTTTGGAGATGGCAGAGCCTGCTGTACTGACAGGGTCTGAGGCTGCCGTCATCTACACAAGCAAAGGTGCACAAGGCAGCAGAGCAAAGTTTGGGTGAAGGTTTGTAAGCTCCTATTTCACCTGAATGTGTCATGCAATCCCATTAAAAATGATAATTATGGGCTGAATCTGAACCTTTTTTTACATCATTATGAGTCTTGTTCATAAATTATTCTCTTTACTCTGATAAGCTTCTCTACTTCCAAATTAAAGGAAGTACTATCAAGCACAGGAAAGAGTGGCAGAGCTGTTGCCTCATGCAAACAGCTAGATTCCTAAAATGTATTTATTACCAAAGGATTCAGACAGAAACTACTGAGACCTAAGGACCTGGGCACTCACCCTGTTTCTAAGTCCAGATACATCCAGAAAATGGAGTTTCTGAATCCAGATACATCCCGAAAACCTGCCCCAAGGCAGACCCATCGCTACCCTTGCCGACCTTCATGACCGCTCATCTGTGTGCTACCCCCTACGTTTTTTTGTTAGGATATTCTGAGGATGCTGGCACAGATCTTCAGCTCCCTTTCCTTTTCTAGACATTTCCATTGATAGCGAAATAAATCACCAAGAAAATGATACTGCAAATTTTCTCTTCTTCATCCTAAACATGTTTATCCTTGTATTTTCTCCTACATGACAATAGCTCCCAGAGTAACTATACCTAAACAAATTAAAAGAATATGAATATTCTTCATACTATAGTGAGTTTGGAAATAGGAAATTTTTGCTATAAGTATCCTCATTCCCAACTTTCTTTATTCTAATCTCTTGTGTATGCTGCTATACTACAGAAAACATTAAAGTAAATTTGGATAATAAGAAATTAATATGATCCATTTATGGGTCAAATAGTAAGTTTAGATGTTCTTTTTAAGCTCTTAATTGTTTTTTCCAAATCATGTTATGAGAAGACATAGCAGAGTACTTGTAATGGGCAGTTCTGCAAGATAGACTAAAAGCTTTCAGATAATTTATATACATTTTCCTTGGCAAAAAATATACATCACAGGTCAATTTTTTTTTTTAATTGGCTTTTTGGAACCCAATACCATACATGTGCCATAGCCAGACTTAAATGTTAATTGAAATTAATATGAAGAATAGGCCTTATTTTTAGATCCCAGGCAACAAAATCCTGATAGACATCATTTCACTTTGAGTGCAATTGTAAGACTCTCCAGTCCCACAGGTAATAAATAACAACTTGACAAGGCTCCACTTCATGCTATGGGTATTGAATCATTACAAAAATCAAGCTCTTAAATTTAATCTTTAATTTTCTTTCCTTTTTTTTGGTAACAGAATTTTGTTGATTTTGTTTCTAAACTCTGATTATGGAGTTCAGTGCGGCTCATTTGGCATTTCAGGGTTTGGAAGTTCTTATGTTTTATTTGTTTCCATAAAGATTGATATAGGAAGAGAAAATGCTACTCTCTCCTATACCCTATACATGTTAACTGATTATGTAGTTGAACTCTATGACCTATTTATCTTCCTGAAAGAAACAGAAATGACTTTGTCACAAGCTACAGAATATATGCAGGGCTGCACAGTTCTCAGTCTCTACTGCATTCTGAAGAGTGATATATTTTAGCGTCTAATATTTATGTTCATTTCAACTTGTATTCTCATTTTTCATCTGCAGTGCCCTTGGTGATGGTAGAAATTAGTTTTATTACAGCTTCCTCTAAAGGACATCCATGCTTGGAGGAAAAACAGGGAGGGGAAAAGTTATCCAGAGGCATGGGCTCCAAATTGATATGTCAGGGAGGTATATCCATGAATTTCCTGTTGAAGTATAGTGATCCATAATCCTCTCTTGTATTATAGACTTATAAATTACCTTCTTTTATGGTATGTCATTGAACTATACATGTCTTTGTATCAAAACTCTGGTTTCAAGCCTAGGATGGAACCATCAGTGTTGTGGAGGTCACTCTGGAGAAACAAAATAGATAGCAGTCTTGATAAGCAGAGACTTCCCTTCCCTCAGGCACGGGCATGGCCGTGGCTGCCTCAAGTCCCTGGGAAGTCTTGTGGCGGTATTTGTTCCTGTTCCGTGGGGCGAGGCTGGCACTGCCATCTGTCACTCTCTGCCTCAGGTTGCGCATTTTTGCCTTGTCTCACTTTTTCCCTCAACGTGGCCTCCCTCCAGGCTCCTGCAGCCGAAATCTTAGCAGTCAGGTGCTATTTTTCCTGTGTCTAGCCTGTGAGCCTGCATCTTCATAAAACCTCCAGCAGGCCCTTTTCTCCTCCCCACTTTTACAAGAGCGACATTTTGAGTAATTCAAGGTTCAGTATGTGCCAGGAAACAGATGAAATTATAAAGCATCCTTCTAATGCCATATAAAGTTGTGGTAAAGGTGTAATGAAGGAAAGAGTAATTAAAGGAAAAAAAAGTTCTGCATTGCATAATCTTTTACATTCAAAATGGCTAAAAAACCACATAAATTCTTCTATAGCTATAACATTTTTGTAACACAGGCCCTATTAATCTGACACTTGGTCAAATTGCCAAAAGCTATTAAATATATATGAAACTGTTTTGCAATATTTTGAAAAAAGTCTTGCCCTTTAGAACTCTTGTTGCAGAGATAATGACTTGGTGCTTGGTAAACATTTCATACATGTTTAAAACTTCTACAAGCTATTTTCTTCTGAGAAAGAACTTCTGAGTTTCAGTAGTGTCTCTATATCTCATAATGGAGAAGGAAAACAGACAGGAAGGCACAGTGTATAATCCAAAGCTATTTACGAGAAGGTGAGTGAGGGAGTGAAAGAAATCCCAGGACTTCCAAATACATGGAAAAAATGCAGGCTTGCAGTCAGTGTGCCTCTTTTGGCCACATGCGCCTGGACATGAATGGTGGCCATTTTGCATGGGAAAAAAAGCGCATTCCCCCAGTGTCTCAGGGTCAGGTGAGAGGGGCTCCAAGGGCAGCCAGAGTCCTAGGTGCTGGCAGCTTTGCTCTGGGAGAAATCCTGCGACATTTTAGGAGGCAGCACCCCACTGTCGGCCACATGCGCCTGGATGCGAACGGTGGCCATTTTCCATGGGGAAAAAAACCTCTTCCCCCCAGGGTGAAGAAAAATGTGATCTTCTGAAGTGTAAAACTTAAACCTGACTCCACTTCCCACTCGGGAGTTCAATGACTTTCCTAATTTGTTCTTTTCTACTGTGTGCAGGTAGGGAAACTAATACAAGTTTCCAGGAGTTGTGCTACTCTCACCTGTCTGCACAGAATGCAGGTCTCAACAACAATCTTCATCCTACAGAATCCCTCAGTAATAACTAAGCATTTTCTAAAATAATTGCAAGTCATGACTCCCCAAAAAGCGAGGGTACTAGATGAATAAAGTCACTGAATTAAATTTTTGCATCAGTTTTGTTTGTTGCCCTTCCCACCCCATCCCTCTCCCCATCCCAAGGGGTTTTGCAACCTGGATTATTTCAGTGTATGCCCCTGAAAGCTGCATTAATTCTATGAGGAGGAGGCAGTCTAGGTGAGATATAGATGCAGGACCAAGATGCAAAGGTGATAAAACCGAGGATATTTTAAGCCAGGTTTGCTGCTAAAGGACATTTCACACTGGAAGCTGCACAGTAAATCTCCAGAGCCTTTGTTCAATCTGTGTTGCATGTTATTTCCCCTCCTTTTCACTTAGCTATGCTGAATACATAAGGGTCACTTTGGAAGAAAAAAAATATTGGTATGTTTAATGTCACTGCTTTATTAGGGGAAAACTGACACAAAACTCTTGCATTTCAGTATATCAAAGGTAAGTTGTTTGCCCCTTCCAGTGCTGATTAGTAGGAAAGTCCAGAGGTGACCCTGTCTGGTCTCCAGGACTGTATGGTTTATCACTGGGTCCTTCAGCTCTGTCTAGGCTTTCTAAATCACAGTACTCAGAGAGAACTCAAGCAGGGTCTCTCAGTGGTGTTTCTCACAAACTGACTTCTTGCAAAACTACAATAGAATCCCAAAGACCAAGCAGTAGGCAAGAAACAAAAATGCTATTTTTAGCAATTCCCTGTGAAGAACTGAGGAGTTGCACTAAGGAGGAACCCACACAGCCAAGTGCTTGATGCAGTGCTTGAATAGGCAGCATCTTCTTTATTGCAGGGGAAAGTTCAGACTTGTGCTGTCAGGCTGCCTGGCAGAAGCTGTGTAAGGCAAAGGGGGTTCTCTGTTGGAGCAGCATGGGCTTGGGGTGCTGGTGAATTATTGAGGTACAGAGGTAAATTAGAAATACTGCTGGGAGGCCAGTGAGTGTTCCAGGCAGCTGTTTTCAGTACAGGCAGGACATGACTGACTGCAGGCTTATTTTCCAACTTCACATCACACTGTGAAATACTTTGTGTGTACCTCAGCTGTACTTGTTTCAGAAAATCCCAGGCAGGAAGGAGGATTGCAGTGCTTTGTGACTGCCGTAGCTTCTTCTGTGGCTACCCAGCTGCTGCAGGGAGGAGAGAAAGCTCTCGGGTGCTGCCCTGCCCTGCAGGCAGAGGCTCTGAGGAGGATGAGTTCAGCCAGGTGCCAGTGCAAAGGTCAGGCCTCAAAATTTCTGCACATACAGTAAAATCCTATCAGCAGCAGACCCTCCTTGTGCACTGCAGATGGTTCAGCTGTGAGTAGAGCCTCCCAAGCCCACTGGGAAGACTGGAGGGAAAGATACTGTCTTCTGTGAAGGTGTGCTGGAGTGTAGGCTGCAAGCCAGATCTAAAAACATGAACTGTAGTGGTTTAGGGCATGGCCTTCAGCAAAATGAAAATGAGATGTTCAGGAGAGAGCTGCGATACCACACATTGTATCTCTGATGGAAGAAAATTATGGTCCAGGGGACACACCTGACCATCTTCATCTTTATGTAACTGTTAATTTTTTTTTCAGATTGTATTTTTGCGTAATAGCGCTAACTAACTGTATTCTCTAAATTCAGCCAGACAAATTCTTGCCCAATATGAAATCGTGATGATGGGGGAGTTTAAGTTATGGTTGTTATACTTGTGCTTAGGGACTGTATTCTGAAATAAGTAATCTAAATGAGATACAGAAAGACCTCGTATAGGAAGGATCCAAAGTGGGCAAGGAGTAGAATGAAGATTGGGAATAGAAATGAACAGGAAGATGAGCAGGTAAAGCAGTCACTAGAAGGCAGCGTCATACAACTTTGGAGAGACGTGCAGCAAGGCAGAAGCAGAAAAAAAGAGATGTGGAAAGAATAAAGAACAGGGAAGGTATGGGAAAACAAGTATTGTCCATATAGCATGAGAAGAAGTAATCTAAGTCCAATATAAAATATGGCCTAGAAGAAAGCCAGATATCTAAGTGTATCAAAGTCATAACAAAGAATCATAAGAGAAGTGAGATATTGAAGAGAGCTGTAGGAAGTAAGACAATAAATAAACTGTAGAAACACTGTAGGGGTTTGAAAGATTTTTTTATGTCTTCTTCCTTATTAAGCCTCATCATTAACAGGAATACTGTTTGATCTTATTTATAGCATCAATATACTGCTGCTGTAAAATCTCTTCCAATACTGTATCATCAGCAGCAGCTGCAAGTAAATTTGAAAGCTTCAGCAGAGTAGTGCAAGGTAAAGCCATGATCAGCCATTGCTTTCTCTCATTTCCAGTGATGCTGATCCTTTGGAGTTCAGCGGATCAGTTCTCTGAGAAAAGCTGAGGGGTATCTGAGACTCTCCAGCACCTTCATTGGAAAAATGTGCAGAGTAGGCAGTCAGAGTAACAAGACGCCCATTATGGTAACGATTGATTCGGCAGAGAAGAGGAAAGCGAACTGCTAGGGAACCCACATTTGTTGATCAGTGCTGAAAATAATGGGATTAATACTATAAATTAAAAAAATAATCGTAAAAGAGGGCTATGGCTAATAACAGAAAGAGGAAAGGATAGAATGGGGGAGGGTAGGTGGGAACACTTCAAATAATGGGAATAAGGTGTGAAGGCAGAGAATAGATACCACATGTAAATGAACCTTTTGGAGTAAGATAAATACTGCCATACACTGATGTCAGTTTTGACAGTAATAGTGATTAGTGTGAGTTGATAATTGACAACAAGGAGCTACAGCCAGAGCAGAAACTGTCTGCCCGAAAGTCCTGTGACACTATTACTTAACTCAATTAGCTCGAATTACAGAGGTGTAGCTGAATAAGCAATATTATGAACTGTGACTCACATAAGCATTTCACTCTGGGAAGGTAATTCAGAATCTACTAACTAGAAGCTAATAGCCAGCAGGAGCACATGCACAATTTATGACTTTCATTTAAATGGGACTGCTTAACACAAAATAGCTACTTTAAAAATGAGAGTGCTTAAGTCTGTTTTAACACCTTTCTCAGCACTAGAGAAAAATCTGTGTTAAATCAAAACCATCTTTACAACCTGTAAAACTCTCGTGTTTTGCTATTAGTGTTGACAAAACTAGATGCAGCATCATCAACATAGATACTTCCTTATGTCAGAAAGGTGCCATTAGCTTTACTTCAAACATCAGCTAAGCTGTGGTTTGAAAGAGGTACTAAAAATATTTCTGAGTACACATTGTTTCATCTAACACCTGACATTGGCTACCAGGTTCAACTTTCCCACCACGTTGATTCAGGTGGTGTTTCTAGTGACTCTCACATCTATTACCTCAAGCAGAGTCAGGTCAGTTGAATCTAAAGGTGAAAATATTAATGTAGCAGTGAGAAGTTTCTCTGAAAAGCTCTTCAAAACTTACCCCAGAAGAAACAAATCCCTCAGTATTTATAATTGCCACCTCACATTCACCAGCTATACAAATCACGTTTCTTAAAGCAGGATACATTTTTCTCATCATGGCATCAACTGTCATGTATATCCAATCTGAGAAAGTCATTGCTTCTGTGGTGATCAAGGAATATGAGATCTCTTTATCGTCTCTTCAAATTCTTGCCTCCACATCCCCAGGACTTGGGGGAACTTGCATAGGGGCAGGCAGACTGTTGTTGGTTTGTGAGGTTTTCTGCTTTTAGCTCTCTTCTCATGGATTATTGCCTAAGCTTTCTTTCACTGTGTTTTGTGCGTGCCACGTGTGAAAAGATATTTTTGGGTTTATTCACGGTATAAACTGAGCCTTGAGCTTTCACAAACAGATGTGTGGAGCTGTACACAATGCTGAGAGAGAATCAGATTGTCCTTAGAACGCCTGCCAGATGTGGCATGCCCCAGCGCACACCATCCCATTGATCCCATTGACAGTACAGCCTGCTGTGTATTTCAGTAAGTCCAAATAGATGGCATTAGAGCACATAATATTTCCTGCAACCCACTTTCTCCTTGGTTTCCGCTCGTTGTGCTTAAAAATGTAATCCCTGCTTTGAATACACACCTGAAATGATGACAGCATAACCTTCTTGTTTTCATGTATGAAAGACCAATATTGTTAAACAAAACAAACCACAAAAACCTATTATGTCACAGGTGTGCTTCTCATTTAATAACTTCTCCACAAAGTCTCTCTTATAACAATTGCAGCTGATGTTGCATTATCTCATTTTGAAGTACTAGCTCAGAAACTATTTTCATCTAGTCTTTGTGCCACACTGATAGCTTAGCAATAAAACCAAAAAACAACAGGTTAAAAGTGCGTGGAAATCTTTAGTGGAATATAACATAACGTGTAGATCAAATCTAGGCTGATAAAAATTTCCAGAGCTGGGCATCTATACATATGTAATGATTCAGGCCTAAACTGATAATTTCTGTTGTTAAAAAATCACAAAAATGGATTTTGAGACCTATGTCTTAATGGCTACCCTGAGGTCTCTTTACTCGGTGTCTGGAACATTTTGACATCTGAGGAGAGACTTGTTTTTGCACTTTAAAGTTCCTCAGGTGCCTGAATTTGCTTCTCAGCATTGTCTCAGCAATTCTGACCAGACTCTGACTAGCAGCATCAAGGGTGTGTGCAAACAAGTTGGTGTTCAGACACCAGGCTTTGCCTTAGTCCCTGTGGAGCTCATTCTAATAGGAAGAGCCCAAGTGTGCTTGCTGATTTGATTGACTTAGGCTTCTGAACTGAGACTGGAATTAGGGATTGCCAGATCAGGGAGATAGAGATCCTAGTCCAATGTATCCCCTGAACAAGGATTTTAAACACCCATGTGTCACCTTCCAGGGTACTGACCTTGATGTTAAAATGATCTAAAAGTGTGTCTGTAAGATTGCTGGAAAAACCATGCTGTTGTGCAAAGAATGCATAAAGGAGGCAGAGTCTCTGCAGAGAAAGAGTTCTGCTCGCAGCCTGGTTTTGCTAACCTGGGAGGAAGGGAAGAGAACTGGGATACGTGCTGCTGTGATCCACTGCTCCAGTGGCTCAAATAACTCAGAGTAGCTCATGCATTTTTCAGTGTTGACTACCCTTGTTCTGCAGGTGATGAATTACAGACCTTTTAGCAGCTATGACACTCTCTCTAATTGTGTTTCCTCAAATTAGCTCAGAGCTCTGAGAAACTGGCATGCAGTGAGACAACCCAGTGGCAGTGTGGGATTTTCCTGCCCTTGCATAGTGTATAAATAAAAGCTCTTTTCTACAGTCCTTATGAACAGATAGCCAGCTCCTTGCCTAAAGCTGGTCAGAATAGATCCAATGACTTCGGTGAGACTGTGCATGTTCACATCAGCTGAGAATCTGGCCTGAAGTATTATTAAATTACATATTTCGGTTCTGTAAACAGCCCTGCCCTGCTGCGATGATGTGCCTGATTCATGGGGCCTGTTTTGCTGCGGAGGGCAGTTGATGGGCAAGATAACCAGTAGTGAGATCATTAAAACACAATTAGACAGAAGGAAGCCAGAAATTCAGCCGCGATCCTCCCTCCCCGTTTTGTGTCCCACCGTACGCTGGCAATTCCTGCGGACAGCTGGAGACGCACGAGGATGTTACCTCCTAGCTGCCGTGCCATACCTTCTCCAAGGAGAGCAGCAGCTGAAAAGCAGATTGTCTTCCTGAAAATGGGACATCCTGTCAGCAGGGAAAAGCAAACTGAACAAAAGTCTGGGTGAAAATAATGCAGTCATCCTCCAGCTCAAGGTGTGTTCAGACCAACTCTTCATTAATTCTTTTAGATAACTGGTCCAAATAAAAGCAAGCAATATGTGAAGCAGCAGGATATACCTGGATATTTATGGACTTCTGTTCATTCCTAAACCAAGGCTTTTCTCGTAGGTAGTGATTGGTTCTACTGTTCACAGCAGAAACATTGGAGCTTCTATGTAAAAGAAGTAAGTTAAAACATACCAGAATCTTTTCCCCAAGTGGTATTTCCCAGAACTATGTGATGGCAACATCTCTTTCCTAGACAGTGAACTGTCAGGGCCAAGCCCATTTTTGTATAGAAGGAATTGAAACTGTTTTCTCTAATATATGGTACTACCTTTATCTAAATTTAATGTCTCCAGTCCTTTCATCTCCAGTCAGTGCTAGAGGTCTTTCTGCACCTTTACAAATCTGCTTTCCCTTTTTACTACCTTGGGCAAGTGAGTATTGGCAGCTGCCTTTATCACCTCAGTGTTTGTGCTGTTTTCCAAATCGCCTATGAGTAGCTATCTGGCATAACTTGCTTTTCTTCAATAAAATTGTGCTAAAAAAGTATGCTGCATTGGCTGAGACCCTGCTCTGCCATCAGTAGTTTTCATGTTGACTTTAATGGGGCTAGGGCTGGACACATCGGGATTAGGTTTTTCCAGCACTTCCTTTATTTGATTTTTAGAAAGAAATTAACATAAATTTTAGTTCTTCTCTTCCTTTTTTGTTTTTTTTCATGTCTATAAAGTCTTAAACAAGAATGAATCAGGTTTAAGAGAATGTAACACACTCGGGGCCTTCACCATGGTTAATATTTTCTTGTGCTGTTCTGCCTTGCAATACATTATTATGGATAGTTTGCAAAATTTCATCATCTTGCCTTTAAGGTAGGCAATGTTTCACTTTTTGCAGTTAGATGATGGCAAGCACTGGTAAAAGTACTGGAGAATTATCTAGCAGAAATATGAAGTCATTTATACTGTGTAAACTGAACTTACCAAGGTCTGAAATTCCTCTTTGTAGTAATGCTTAGCACTTATATGGAGTCTTACATCTTCAACAAAGAGTGCAAACATTCACTAATTAAATCTTCACACTCTATAGGTAACCTGGAGCTGCCATTCTTAGTTTACACGTGAGATGCTAAGTTAATATCCCATCTCATATCAGCTACGGGCTCTTTGCATCTCTCTGAGGGGAAAGCTAAAGATTCTGGACTTTTTTTTTTATTCACACTACCTGCTTTCAAAATTGTCAAAGTCTAAATTCTGTCGCTTCTTCTCACCTCATCACAAGCTGTAAATAAAGACTTTACATGTTTAGCCATTTTTGGAAACTCGCTATTTCTTTTTATAAAATAGGAAGTATGAAATAGAATATGTAACTCAAAGAAAGTGTAGGAGCTTCAGCTAGAAGAGATGTAACAGTCTGTGAAAATGTTACTTTTAATTTTTAATTTAGAAAATGCATAATGACCCACTTTGAAATACAGCTACATGTAGCTGATCACTTGATCCTTCCTTTAGGCCTTATTTTGGCAACAACCAGAATTTCACAAGTATTTTCCAAATATTCTTTTCCTTTGTAATAATTAAAAATTTTAATTAAAATTAGTTTCAAAGCTATTCTAGATAAAGTTTCCTACTCTTACTACCAATTAATCTAATATTAACTGCTTTTATATAACTTTCCTGTGCATTTATGATTTGAAGTGTCCAAAGTCTACAAGTAGCTCTTCAGTATGCCAGGAGCCCTCTTAATATCAATCAACACTGCATATGTTTTAAAGCTGCAATTTTAGTGCTTCTTTAGACATTTCTATGTTCATGTTTTCTGGCAATAAGATGGCATGTATTAGTGTGATGAAGAGGAAGGCAGAGTAAGAATAACTAATAATTATTGCCAATGGACTCTATATCTGAGGAGAAGGGTGTAGCAGGGGTAGTCATCTCTAACGTGAGCTCTTTCTTTTTCAAATGGAAAAGACCAGTGTCTGAAGTGGTGCCCCAGACATTATTTCAGGGTGAACACACACAATCTAACTCACAAAATGTGCACATGAACTCAGGTTTTCGGAATTGGTTTCTCAATTAGGGCGGCTGCTCAGAGAATGCATAACCTTACTCTTCAGGACCAATTAGTGGACTTTGTTGATGAAGGCTGCTTTCATTTTTATACACTGCTTCAAGCACTTCATGTGTGAAGGACAGGGATAGGTATCCAAATACCTCACTGTCCCATCTGTCCTGTCTGTTCTGCATCCTACCCAAGAACCTGCTTTCCGTTTCTTTACAAAACTGCAACATGTTGTTGTCAAAGCCATCATTTTCCTGTTACCCAAAATGTATCATGTTTTAGGATCTGATACTTAATTTTGTCTATACTTGTGTTTCAAGCTGGTTTTTCTCAGTTTTATTTCTTGTCATCCATTAGACCATGGTGGTTACAGATAGCTGTGCATTCCTTACGGTGCTGCTACTGGTGGTAGAGGTGACCTGACATGCTGTTCTCCATCCTTCTCATCCCAAGAAGTGCTGAGTTTTTCTCCCATTCAGTGGCTGCCATTTTCTTCATGGTGTTTGGCATTTGCCTTGCAATCTCCAAATGAGCCAGTGAGGTCTTCTTGGGTGCCTAGACACTTCTGATAAAACAAGCATGTTTTTGACAGGTAAAATCACTGTCTGTCCTGTGAGTGCTTCACTGACCCAAATGACAGCCTCTCCATACACACATCTGGGTTGTAGCTGTTGTACGATGCAGGAGATGTCAGCAGGAATGCTGGGTGGGAATGAGGCAGACATTTCTGATTAGTCCAACATTTTGAAAATTTCACAGTAGTTCTTTACTTCTGTTTGTGTTGCCATGGTCACACACACACTCTTGATGTATTTAATGTTACCTTCATCTTAAACTGGTCCTTGCCAAAGGCAGCATAGAAATACATATGGTTCAAATTTTGCATGGTTGGTGATCTTGATATCCTAAATATTGACAAACATTTCAAAGGAATGTTTGAACTTAAGAAGGGTTGCCATTCTTAAGTTCTTCCATAATGCTTTTATATTGTTCACTGTTGTAGCACTGACTGTTGTGAGAGTTCGCTGTCACTCAAGATTATGCAATTTTTTAGAAACTATCCCAGTTCCAGACAAACCAAGTCACTTTTCAGTGCTGCTGGACTGCTGCAGGTTGAGGAGTCTTTAAAGCCCAGGTCAAATGTGCAGCTTAAGTAAAGCAAAGTGGCTTTGGTTGCAGTTGAAGAGACCCAATACCAGTTTGCTAGTAGGAGGTTGGGCTGTGATCTGAAACCTGCTAATGCAGTTCCAGTGAGAAGATACTTGAGAGGTAAATGAAGTGACACTCAGATAAGTAAATACAACTGAGGTTATTTGTAAATGAGATTTGACATATCTCAGGGGGTCAGGGGCTGAATATGTGGGCTGGGTGATGGGCTTGGGTATTTGTGCACCTTCCTTCAAAGAAACAATCCTGGTGCATGCACTCTGTACATAGTATCCAATTACTTATGCCTAAATATATGGAATTCAATTGTCCTTGGGAGTCTGATTTGTGCCTAGCACAAAGCCATGACTGACAGGGTACCTGGAAAGGGAGAACATTGCAATAGGAAGGGGAAGATGGTGAAGCTGTTAAGCCAGTAGGCTTCTGGGTTCTTACATTCTTCCTGAAAGCTTTTCAGGATTTGTGATTTACAGAGAAGGGGCTAATTTAAGGTCTTTATAAAGTTTCCTGAAAGTCAAATAGGTCCTTTCACAGTACAGCCATTCTATCTTTAGGGGCGGTGATATACTTCTTCCCACTCTTTGCAGATCTATGAAACTGAGGTGAAAACCATATTTTGTAAAAGGATGTCTATCCTACATCTTTCATATACCTTGACTGGATTCTTGGCTAAGCCTGTGTGGAGTAATTTTCTAAATTACTGCTCAAAGCTTATACAACCTGACAGAAAATGTGTGGAGAAGGGAAAAAAAACCTATTTAGTTTCTTTTTTCTGTCCACAGACCTCTGCTAAAAATATCAAATGAATGTAGTACAGTCTTTTTACTGTCTGACAAGAAGTCATCTTTGAATTCACTTCACTAAAGTTTTAGTGATGAATTGTACTATTGGAAAAACAAATATTTAAAATCAGAAAACCACGTATGCATTATTTGAATGTGAAAACTACTTCTTTTGATGTGCAAGTTACTACCACCTGGAACTTCAGCACAGTCTTTTAAAAGTAAGATATATTAATAAAATTGCTAAATATCTTTAAAATCTGGTCACATGCTTAGAAACTGAATATGGGTTTAAAGTTTTCTGCTAATAATTTGGAGTTGTTAATGCATAATACAGAGCTGTTGTTGTGCAGAGAACAGATTTTAATGTGTCTTGCTTGCATGGAGAGAGAAACACTTTTCCCACCTAGTCTTCTGAAATCAATTTCACATTTCTAAAACAAACTGATGTACTTTTTATTCCTGGAGCATACACAGACACTAAAAATTCAACAATGTCTTTTCTGGCAAGACAGGAGCGTATTGGTCAGAAAAAGAGTTTAAAACCTTCAACCTATAGCTTTCAACCTGCAACTTAACAGCTCTCTTCTGGTGCAAGGCCAGGGTATTTGATTCTCTCCCAGTGACCATAGGAGTTGAAAGGTTGGCCCTGCTTCCTTTGTGTGATTTCAGATCCGTGTCAGACTTCAAATCAAGCTTCACAGCCAGTACAGCCAAAAAAGGCTTTTCATCACAACACTGGAGAGAAAAGTAGTGCTCCAATGAGATCAAAACTTTAAAAGTCATCCCTGTGTGGTCTGGGTGCAGTAGCCAAGCAATCCTGGCCAGATCTCCAGCATTGCAGTCCATTATTCTCAGCAAATGATTTCCTGCTGACAAGATGCCCCTTTGCTTCTCTGTGTGTTGTAAACAATTGCTAGTTAATATAGAGATTAATTACTGCCTCTTTATTTTTGGGCATCCATGGGTATAAAAGACCAACTGCATACTTGCAAAGATACTCTCATTAGTGTCACCTTAGTATTATTGATCATTCTGACATCAGTCTTCTGTAATCTTTGATCCCACACGCCTGGGGTACATCAGGTTGATAAACCTAAGTTGAAAGTATTCCACCAGCACAGAGTCTTATTTTTCCAGATGAGATTTTTAAAAACTTGTGACTGAAAAGTTCTTCATCCTGCCTAGCTTTCTGTAAAACTGGGTCCCAAGAGTCTTACTTGACTTCCACAGATGCAATAGATTCACATGTTCAAACATAATTGGAGCACTGCTAAAGATGACTAAGTATTGGAAATAATTAAAAATTTCTCATACAGTACTGGAATCATTACTTTTTATTTCCATGGAAACTTTTTAATGGATAGTAATTGAGATTGGCTGGCTGACAGAGACAGCAAACAGTCTGTTACTGCAATACATCAGCAGTCTTATTCTTGATACTTGCAGGCATTGTTTAAGTATTTACAGTAGAATTACTTTGCAAAACTGTAATCTGAGGCTGATGAGTATAGCAAGTTTGGGTGGCTGTAGACTACAATTTTTTCCAAGGTTAACTGTACTAAGTTTATAGTGCACCTGATTACTCTTTGATTATTCAGCATGGACTTGGTTTACAAAAGAAATATTAAAAACCAGGCAGTCCAGTGGCCAGTCCCTGATTGTTTGCAGAAAGATAGAATGATCTGCAGGGAAAAAGGAATTGTGGCCTCATAAAAACAGCAGGTCTATTACACGAACCGCACGTGTTTCCTGGCTTACGCATTCTGTGAAAATTCAACGGCTGGTATTGGCACTATGGTTATAGAGGGACTCCTGAGGTTCATTTCTCTGAAAAATTTTAAATCAAAAATTTGGACTTGTGACCTATAATTTGCATTAGACTTTTCTGTTATGTTTATTGTGATCCTGCCCCTCTGCTCAGCCCTAGTGAGGCACATCTGGAGTGCTGTGTCCAGTCTGGGCTCCTCAGGACAAGAGAGACCTGGAGACCTGGAGCAGGTCCAGTGGAGGGTGACAAAAATAAGTAAGGGACTGGAGCATTTTTCTTATGAGGACAGGCTGAGGGAGCTGGGCCTTTTCAGCCTCCAGAAGAGGTGACTCAGAGGCAACCCTATCAATGTCTATGTAAAATGCAATGTAAAAATGTAAATGTATGTTGCTGATAATGCATAAGTTTTATGATATTGTAAACAGTTCTTAAAAAGTCAAAGAACAAACTACCTATGGGACTCTCCTTTTTTTCTGACTGATAAAATTTCTAGAAGATAGAAAAGATTCTTCTCCTGACACTTTGTAAGGTCTGGATTTAGGATTACTCTGCCCTGGACATACGCTGGAGAATGTCAACATCCCATCCTCAGGCTGCATGAAACTCCCAGCAGGAGCATAGCTCTTTGCTGTAGGGACTGCTCCTTTCTTTATCGGCATCTGACTTAATGAACAGCAGGCAGGGTTTTATGGAATACTCAATTTGTAAGGAAAAAAACATTTTGAAAAGGAATCTAAATTACAGACTGGATCATTTTTACCCTGGTTTCCTCAGAATTCTGAATCTCTGGATGACCCCATTCTGCTTTTGATCTGCTCCTCTGCCTCCCCAGTGCAATGCCTCTGCTTCCTCAGAAGCAGATCCCTGGCTGTACGCAACTACACGATATGTGACAACATAAACCAGTTGGAGAATTCCCCAGCAGTGAAATCCACCTCAAACACCTCCTTCCTCCTGCATAGCTTTAGGGGACTCCTGATGCCCCAGGTAGCTGTGCAAACATACAGGGTTCTAGTTATGGAGCTAATTAACAATTATATATACGTGCATATTTCCTTTTTATAGCCACTGCCATTTGGCTGACTGGCTGCTTGTGTATCCTATCTTTGCAGTAAGGAGGAAAAAAATAAAGGAAGGGAAAGGAGAAGAGGGACTCAAGGGTCCTTTGTATGGAATATTGCACTACTAGTAAAGTAACATGACTAAGTGGTGGGATCTCTAGCAGTCCCTCAGTATCCACTACAGTAAAGATTTCATTGTTTTTAAGTTCTTAATTAGTTTCTTAGCATTTTTTAACTTGTAAAATCTTATTGGTGATTTTGAATTCAAAGTATATGTATAGTCAGAATACTAGATATTGTGCTATTATTTAATCCTTTTTTCTACTTAGAGTATCTGCTTAAAATATGTTTTTATATTTTTCTAGTTTCAAAATCAGTATAGGTATGGAAAATCAATATAAGTATGGCATATGCCTTTGTCTAGTGTGTAATAGAGCTGGCTGAAGGACTACAGTCCCTTTTCAAAATCTTAGAGATTTTAAAATTTGTTTTCCTTTCTTTTTTTCTCAATTTTTAAACTAAAATTACTTCTGGGATTTTAGAGAAAAAAACCATTACTTTAAAGGTCAGTTTGAATGCTTTCCTAATAGTTATGAAAAAAAACCAAAACAAAACAGAAAATAAGTCAGCCCACAATTGATCTACTTCTGCAATATGTAACCAGTAGTAAGCAGCTCCTCTCAGATAATAAGCTGTGGTTCATCCAATATATTTTATGACTCAAAAGTCTGTAAGGACCCAAATAGATTTCATCTGTGAGCCTATTCTGCAACATGACATATTATTCCTCTAATTTATTTTCTCATTAAATAACTAAGGGAGACTCTTGTGATTTTCAGTGTTGATGCATGATTGAGTAAAACTGTGCACTGTTTTTAAAAGATACAAGTTAAAAAAAGAAAAAGAAAAAAACAACTTGGCTGGGAGGCATAATGTACTACCATTTGATTAAGAAGATATTTTGACCTTTTCCTTTCACCCTTTGCACTTTCATTTGATTTTTTTTTTGCTTTAAATTATTTTATTCTCAGCTATGGCAAATGGTCCTCTTGAAGACTTTTGACTTTTAAAAAATTTGTTTACAGACCTTCAAACAGATTTTTAGTGAGGGAGAAAATAGTAGCTGTATCCTATCAACTCTCACCTGAGCCATTCTTCCCTCAACGACTGTGATTTTCTGTATGAAATTTTAAGTGACATATTTGCAGTAGCTGCACAGTGACAGCAATACTGCCTGTTCCTGAACAGAAGAAAAGAGCTTCCATTGAGTTTCTACTTCTCCTTGCCTTCTTACCTCTGCAAAGCAGAGACAATTCACAAGTAAAATCCATCAGCATATTTTATTGGAGGAAGTGAAGGACACAAGACTTGTATGTTTAATATCAGAGACAAAAAGAGCCTCTCTGATTTCTACCTCAGCCTTCAGGCTGTATATGTGAGCCATTAAGAGCTATACATTTTTAAATCCCCTGAGCCTTCATTAGTCTGATGCCGTAGAATGCAGAGAGGAAATTTGGATTTCTTTTTAAAAATTATTTTCTTAATGCTCAACTGGAAAAGCACAGTATAAAGAAACATGACTAAACACCGTATAGAATCACAGAATCATAGAATCAATTGGGTTGGAAGAAACTTTAAAGACTGTCTAGTTTCAACCTCCCTGCCACAGGCAGGGACACCTTTCACTAGACCAGGTTGCTCAAAGCCTATCCAACCTGGCTTTGAACACTTCCAGGGATGGGGAATCCACAATGTCTCTCGAAAACCTGTTCCACTGTCTCGCCACACGCACAGTAAAGAATTTCTTCCTAATAGCTCACCTAAATCTACCCTCTTTCAGTTGAAGCCATCACTTGTTAGAGGATGTTTTGTCTGTTCTGAGAGGAAAAGTATGGGCAGTGGAGTATCTACGGGAAGGTTTAAGGGCGTTTTTCTAAAAATACTTTGTGGGGACTATATGTGTCTAATGTTATTATATATTGATTTTAGATAAAGATCAAGGTATAATGACTCACAATTTTATAGCCTGCCGTAAGAAGAAGAAAAGCTTGATGTGCTTGAAGTAGTTGTGTTGCTAAGGTTATATTGTATGGTTCTAATCCAGCTGAGTGATGATCAAGGAAGTAATAACCTGTTATTATCCATCAGATAGGAGTCCCTTGCCAACCAGAGACAGAAATCATAATTCAAAAAGGTTGCCATGTGAGAATTTAGTTTCTGGAATCTAAATAGGCACAAACCAAATCAATAAGTTGTTGGTATCACTGTCTATGAAGAGCCACCTTGAATCCAAATTCTTTGGATTTTTTCCTATGCCCAGCAATAAGATGTATCTCTTATCTGGGGTCAGTTTTATGTGCTGTCTGTTGTCTATGGATTATGGACTTGAAGATTTTAATGAAAAATAATAGGAACTTGTGTTCATGGGCAAAAGCTAAGATTAAAGCAGTCCAATGAAGAACTAATTTATTTGAAGTGCAGAAAATTTTATATGGCTGACTTTCATCCTTCTTGCCATTAAACACCAAATCTGCACCATAAGGACACGTTGGGTTCTGATCAGGAAGCAGAGAGGGAGTTACCTCCACAAAGTCCCCAAGACCTTGGGTATGGCAAATGGTCACGAAGGTCTCTCATGATACTGTGTGTTACTCTTTCTTAAGAAAATGGCGTGTTCTGATTTCACAATGAATAAAACCTTTCATCTTTTCTCCTACAATGTTATCTGGAGACTCAGGATAAAGAGAGGGATCTGCTACTAGCTCTAGGCATGTTGGGTGCCAAGGGTAAAGCTGTATTTATAGGACCTCCTGGAGTGCAAAGGCCAAAGTTTGAGGGAAATAGAGTGGGCACAACTCAAAATATCCAGGAAAATGAAATGTTAGAACAGACATATTGTAGGATTTGTCTTTTCTAACAAGCAAACTTATCTGTGTGGACTAAACAAGGTTAGTCTGGTAAGATCACCTGGTGCTTCAAAGAAACAATCAGGAGAAGCCTATCTACAGGCCAGTGATGAGTTTAGCTCATTTTGTGGTTTTAAGTTGCTTGCCTGAATGCCAATAAGGAAAACAAAAACAAAACCCAAGCACCGCAAGTAAGGCAGATCTGCACCTCTGTAGGCGCGTGTCTTTGCAGCAGTCTAGCGTAGATACTGCAGCAGATTTGCTTCTTGAGCACCTGCCATTCCTGCCAGCCTTGTGCTGGAGATAGCAAGAACAGCTGGAATAACAGGGATGTGGCCTTCTCCCCTCCATCTGTTGTACTGATTCCTAGACCCGTTAAATCTTCCTCTGCTGCTGGGTCTGATGCTTCATGGTTTGTGTATCTTTTGTAGTCCCTTACTGTGACTGTTGGCTGTGAGTGCCAACCTTCCTGTTTATTAGGTAAGGAATTTACCTAAGGAACTTTTAAATAAGAAGCATAATTTCTTCTAGTCTTTGCTTAAGTACAGGTTTTCCCTTTCTCTTGAACTTTATGTTCTGTTGACCAAGACTAAGAAAGACGTAGGGATTTTGGTTGCAAGCCTATACCTCACTGGCTCTAATGCTGTTTCAAGCACTCAGTGTCTCTAGGATAAGTTGTGTTTTGCATGTATAATTTCTGTAACTTTACTGAACCCAAAGTGTTTGTGGCTTTGAAAAGCAGCTGCTTCTGGTTAGTTTAGTAATTCTCTCTCAAAGTGCAAACAGATTGTGGAGGTATATTCTCCAGTTCATCCCAAATATTGTTTTGTTTCTCCTTGCCACTGTGGCTGATCAGACAATGATAAATTGCAAGAGAGTTAGGGAAGATCTGTATTTTAGACTGGTATTTTTCTGTTCACCTGAATGAACTTGCCAAACATGGATAGGCCCCTTTTACCTGTGTGTGTCTATGGCACTAATGCTTTGAAGTAAGCAGACTTCCATCGAGCATGAATACAGTCCTGCTGGTTTCCCTCCCTGTGTGAATGTGCCTGTGTGAGAGAATATTTATTTATAATTATGCTTGTATCTGTAACAAAAACACTTATTTAAATGAGAGGAAAGGGAATGAGTGACAGTAGGTGTTCAGCCCATGGGGTGAGTGACCAGAAAAAGGCAAGTGGCTCAGCAGCCCCGCTGAGCTGGCTCCTGCAGAGCGTGTGCTGCCAGGCAGTGCTGCCTGCGGCTGCTTGCTGGGGGCCACTGATCCATTGGATGAACAAGGCTCGAATCAAAGACCGGGAGACAAGCCATGTCCTTTCCCTTTCCACTCCTTTGCTATCCATTAACCCCCACAGACTTTCCTCTAACAAAAATGCAGACATACACACACACAACCATCTGTCCTTCTCGCTGTGTTTTATTTCCAAGATGACTGATGAGGGAAAGAAACCTCTTCCGAGATGTTCACTGATAACATATCAGATAAGACACAAAAATAAGCTCACTGTATATATTTCGGGATTTGCTTTTTCTGTAATAGGCGGCCTTTCCTGTCGTGAAACAAACTAGCAAAGAAATAGGCAGGTACCGCTTTAGCTGCGATGCTAACTATGAGTGACTTTTAGTGCAAGAACGTTATGGAACTTGAGGTAGAAAATGCTGCTTCAGAGGAAGGTAACTCTGATGGATTATGGTATAACAGAGCTATGTAACACTTTGAACACAGGTCTAAGTGACCTTAGGCTCATGTATTGGCCTCTATTTGCTCAATGATAAAGAAAATGCACTGCTCATACTTAATGTACTTTTCTGCCATGCATCTGAAAATATTAACAAAGAAAACCATTGTATAAATGATCTAATGGCATCTCTGTTTAGGTTTTGAGCTGCATGGCATTCCTGGTGAGGAATATTAACTTTAGTGCTGTGCAAGAGAAAGAATGCCTAAATCCAGTGCAACTCCCTGTTACCTCAAATTTTCAGAGGTGTTTGAGCCTGGAAGTGTCTTTTAAAATCAATTTTAAATGTTAACAGATTTTTTATGATCAATATTATCAGAACTATGACAAATACATCACTAACATTAAGCACAGGAGTGAGGATAAAGAACTTGATTTTGCTAAAATCATGTCAATTGGAGTGGACTGTGCTACAGAGCTGGTATTTATTATACCTGTTTCACAAAAAACCAAAGAAGTGGGGGCTTGAAAATTTTACTCATAGAACAGAAATTTGGCACATCTAAGGGCAGGATAAGATTGCATTGACTGCTGGCATTTTCTCTTGTGAAGGAGAGCAATGAAAATTAGTATAGGCGGGCTGTTAAATTAAGGTTAATGATTACTCAGAATATGCTATGCTGGTTTTTGTTGATTGTATTTCACATGACACAGATCTGGTGAAGGTTAGGTTTCAGGGTCAGAGACAATAACTTTTCTCCAGAGAGTTTTGTAATATTCAGACTGTGACTCAAAGCCAGACTCCTCATTACACAGACCTGACATAGAACTCCCAGGCTGAAATTGGAGCATGTGAAAGGGACTTGCATCTGTGCTTCTGCTCTGCAGTGCTCAACCCTTCATGGAGAAAAAGGGGCAAAAAACCTTAAGTTATCAGCAGAAATGCAAGTGCTGTGTAACATATGGTTCTGTGGGAGACTCCCTTAGTAACAATCCAGATTTCAAAAATGATATTTGCTTCTGGCAAGGAGTTCAAAAACTCTAGTGTCTCTCAGTTACTGTAACACTGGCTTTGGCCATGACTTTCAAGGGCTTTGAGGGACTTTCTAAGCTGTGTCAGGATCCCAAAAAGGCAAAAATAATTAGTTCATAACCTTCAAACTAAGCTACTTCCTTATATTCCAAGATTTCTTTCAACTTGGAAGAGTGTGATCATAGCAAAGTTACTATCTTTAGGTTTCTTGGGGATTTCCTGACTAGAGAGAGGGATCTTTGCCTTCCACGTTTAAGTGATTTGAAGTAGTTGCATGAAAATAACAGGAAATTACTGTTTTGGTAAACATCTACAGTTTTCAGAAAATTTGAATCAGTTACTGAATTGATAGCAGGACATATCTGAAGAGAAATGCAAATTATATTTCGTTACAGTGGGGATACTGCAACACGTGTATCAGACAATGAGGCCCATGGAAAGAAATATATATGGGCCGATTCTTGGTAGATATTTTCAGAGATGTTTATTTCTCCAGCCGCATGGCCGGGGCTCTGCCGAGGAACTGCCACAATCACGGGACCCGAGGGTCCTTGCCCGTGCAGGGAACACAAAACAACCAATGGGGAACGAGGCTGGCCAGGGGCAGGGAAACCCCGTGTCTCCCCACCAGGGCCCCTCTCCCAGGACCACATGGCAGGGGGGGGAGGGCCCCAACATTTCACCCATTTATTTTTAACAAAAAGAGATGTAAAACCTAACATTGAAAACAACTGGATAAACATAACAAGAACATGTTTAAACATATTTAAAACAAAACAAGCCACCCTCCTGAGTCTTTAAATGTCCAAACAGATTCTGTGGAACATCTTAAGGCTGACAGAAGGGAGACAGGACTCTCTGGGCATGCTTTGTGAGGAAACTGAGGCAGGAGAGGGTTTTTGTACCTGTTGGAATTCTAAACAACAATAGTTAATTTCTTCCCTCCCCCTCTTCATCCCCCACTCGGCATTGGAAAGGGATTTTTGGGGAAACAATTGGCAAAGGCATGGTTTTGTGAGGGAAACCATGGGAGAATAAATGGATTGGGAATACACTGGGGATAATAGGATATAGGGTAAAAGGGAAAGGTGGGATTAGGAAAGAGAGACTGTAGGGGCTGCTTGTAATGGGAATATTGTCTAACATGACTACCATTTTTAGCATATATACTGCCTTTCACAGAAACACCATCAGGCCCAGTGACCTCTGCTGCTTGTAAACCTTTCCTTCCTTGGATTATTTTAAACTCTACTATTTCTCCATTTCCTAAGCTTGGGATGTATTTTTCAGGGTTATTCTTTTTAATAGCAGTTCTATGAATGAATATGTCTTCCTGGTTGTCACAGCTTGTTATAAAACCATAATTTTGTTTAACATTATACCATTTTACTATTCCTAAAACCTTAGCTATGATGATTTTTTTTCCTTTTTCCAAGTGGCTGCTGTTTTCTGTCTTGCTGCATTTTCGCTTTCGCTCGCTCCCGTGTTGGAACTGCCAGGGCTGCTGGGGCCGTCGGGGCTGCTCGTGCCTGCGCGCTCTTCCCAGGGTCGCGTTCAGGGCCGTGCAGGCTGGGCCGGGCTGTGCCGCTCAGCAAACTGCGCGCCGCCTCGTCTGCTCTCAGCTGCGCTGCCGCTGCCTGGGGCCGCACCCACGTCTCGGCCGGGCCCCCGAGCGACAACCCCCCGCCCCCCGTGCCCTGCTCCTGCGCGTGTTTCGGCTGGGCGCGGCCCCGCTCCACCGCCGCTGCCTGTGCGCCGCCCCTCTCACGGGGCTCGCTCCACCACGCGCTGTGCAGGGCCGGGTGGGCACCGCTGGGTCGCGCCGCTCCCACCGCACCTCGCTCCGCTGCCAACACTGCAGCTCGCGCCGCTCCGCCCACGTGCGGGAACTGCCTCGCTGCTGCTCGGAGGGCGCTCGGTCCATGTGGCCTGGGTTGTCGCACGGTCCCTGAGCCAGGCTTCCCTTCACCAAGACACAGCTGACATTGCTCAACAGTCTTGGTAATTAAATAATATTAATGAAAATATTCTTCCATCGGCATATATTTTGACTCAGAAATTAACTGTGTCCAAACAGTCTTCCAAAAGTCTTTGGTAAGAATTAAATCCCAAGAAATGTAGAAAAAGTTCTTAAACAACCATGCCAGGAAGTGTTTCAGTTCCTTTTGAGCTTGAATTAAACTAAAATTTACAAATCGTTGTTCAAGAATCTTTTCAAGTTTAAGATAAATGTCCATATGCAGCTCTGAGAGCCAAGAGTCTTTTCACGGTTCCTCCATAGTTTAGAGATGGAATAGCAAAACAAAAACAAGAAGAGGAATCTGGAGTTTACTCCCAAATCAGTCGCTGTCCTTAGGGATTGGGGATTGTTCTGCTCGCAGTTCTCTACCATTTGTTACAGTGGAGGTACTGCAACACGATGTATCAAACAACAAGGCCCGTGGAAAAGAAATATATGGACAGATTCTTGGTAGATATTTTCAGAGATGTTTATTTCCCCAGCCGCATGGCTGATGATGCCAAGGAAAACTGCCACAATCACGGGACCTGAGGGTCCTTGCCCCTGCAGGGGAACACAAAACAACCAGCGGGGAACGAGGTTGACCAGGGCTAGGGAAACCCCATGTCTCCCCCCCAGGGCGCCTCTCCCAGGACCACATGGCAGGGGGGAGGAACCCCAACAATATTTCACTTGCAATATGATGTTTAATTATACTGCTTATCTTTCTTGAAATATTTAACAGCAATGGATGATACGCAATGTCCAGTAGAAAGGAAAATTGATCCAGGGAATACTGATTATATCCACTTTAATAAAATGTTAAATGCTACTGTAATGTGCCACATCAAGGAGGCACTGGCTCAATGTGCCCGATCCCAGCACCGACTGCTCTTAATTTTCTGGCATGACCTTGGAAACACTGCAAATTTCTCATATTCCCTGCATCACTAAGAACAGAAAGGTAATTGTACCTTGCTCTGCAGTGTTTACATCCACCTCTAGCAGCACTGCTGGGGAGGAGCAAGTCAGTTCAGGCTGGTTTCCAAAGTTGCACTGGAGTAGCAGGATGCATTTTCATTTTTAAGACACACTTACTAGAGTATTACTTGGATAACAAATTGACTTAACTCAATTGCCATTAATGGGTGCCAGTGCGTGTAAGTCATACTTGCATGGAAAAAAAGAACATGAAACCAAATAGTTGTCTAGCTGTGACAGCTGAAAAGCAATTGATTTCTTTGTCCAGTGGCCTTTTGGCCTCTCACTTTTCTCTTTCTGGAGAACACTTGTTGACTGGGGCAGCTGTGATGGAGAAGCCTGTGTGCAGTAGCCTGGGAGGGAAGGAGCATCCCCCTCCTCTCTGAGGTTCAGCCCATGGTTGGTTGATGAGCCTGAACAAATCACATTACCTACCAAAGCCCCACAACTTCTCCCTAAAATTTAGAGGCAATAATGCTTTTCTGCCCTAACTGGGAAACAACAAATCCATATTTCATTACCAAGAAGTGCTTAAGGACCTGTTTCATGCAGTAAGGGAGGCACATCTGCATGTAGTAGAGGGTACTTTCCTGTCAGTATTCATCCATAACTGCTTCTTTGCCTCTTTTTTCCCCAGAACTGGGCAGACTATTCTACAATGGTTTAGACTGAGAAAAACAAATTTTGTAGCAACTTTATGGTTCAGTTAAAGGTGCATCCTTGTACCCGTCTCTGAGAAGAGAGGCAGTCGTTTATGTCACTCATATCTCTTTAATATGCCAACAAACTATGCTACAGGTTTTACTTTTTCACTTCATCCTTGTACTTCAGAAGTGAGTTTGAAATGCTTTCTCCAAGAAAAATGTAAGCTCATTTCACTAGATGGCCATGTATATTACTGACAGGTGTCAAAAGTGCAGTTCACTGGCCAAATAGGCTCCTACATATCTCTAGTGAAGAATTTTTACTGTTCTCTGGCTTGTATCCTTTTGTCCACTGCATTGAGACAAAGATAACCATCAATTTAGTGTGTAAAGCCTTGGTTTTCCACCTCTGGGATAATGGCTCACATCCAACTTGACCCTCTTAAGTGCAGTCACTGAAACAGATGGATATGAGGCTTGGGTGGGCATAAATCTGACCAGTTATGAGGATGGTTTGTAGCAATTTGAACTCACTGGACAGAGAAGGTAAAATATACATGAGTAATGGGAACCACATTGAGCACATCATTCTGAGGAACACCAATACGTGCTGGGGAAGAAGGAGGAATAAAAAGGTGTTTAGAAAACTCACTAATTGGGCTGGCACATGTTTTCAGAGGAACATGGAGTGGTGGCCAGGTAACAGGGCTTCCTGTTATGCACTGCAGCATCTGAAGTCAAAGGGGATTGTGCTGAGCCTCCATAATCTTCTCTGTATGATGCTTCTGATTATCACAGTGTGGAGTTCTGATTAATTTAACTTTAATGTGCTTGAAAAAGAGAAAAAGGAATTCAGAACTGAGATACAGGGAGCAAAAGAGATCTGTGTTATACTTGTGGCTCTGGAGATAGCTGTTGGTTTTCACCCTGAAAATTTTGTAGGGAATGTTCAAAGCCTGAGCAGTAGTGGTCTTGATAACAGAGTTCTCCTTGGATATGTAGAATTATTGCTATTTACTCCATAACTCATCTACAAGTTCCTTATGACCTTTCATGGGCTTTAGTCAAAAATAAAGTTGTACAATCTGAGCAGTTTAGGGTCTTTTTTTATTTTTGTATAGGCCCATTAGAGACACTTCTGCAAGTTTTTAAAACTGCAAGTTCATGTTCTGTGATCTTTGAGAAGTGCTGCTGACCTTATATGGGGGGGTGGGGGTGGAAATTTTTATTTAAATACCTTCAAACTCCTACTCCCGGCCTCAGGTAGCATTTTAGCTTTTGTTTGGGGTGGAGTAGAGATTGTTTGTTTGTTTGTTGGGGGTTTTTTTGCCACAGATAGTTTTTATTTCCCACCCCACCACCCTGAATTACCGCAACTAACATACTTGGGTTTCAGCTCTGTAGCCTTTAATTGCTGGTGTTAGCCATTCTCTTCTTTTTTTATATTTTTGATCCCACATCTGCACTTTTCTCTTTAAAATGTCTTTTGAATGCTGGTATAATTAGATCAGTAGCTACCAGGTGAGGAAAGTTGAAACAGCCATTTAATCAAGCTGAAAAAACCCTGGCTTCACGAGGGGCTATGTGGTGTGCTGGTTTTTTTCCTTTTCCTTTTTTTTTTTTTTTTCCCTCAGATATTTCTCAGAGGCACCCTAAGGATATTATTTTGTTTTTTAATGGTAGAAAAAAAAATGTTTCTATTCTCATTATTTGTGTACAGACATATTTCTTGTCTGTTGTTTTATATATCAACCTCTATAGGCCCACTTCGAGAAATTTATGAGCACTATCCCAAAGAGCACTAGTTGGATTATTAAAATTAATAATCTACAGTTTGAGGTCTTTTAAGAATAGGTTTTGTTTCCCTCTAACCTCACTTGTATGTGCAAGGAAGTAAAGTTTTCTGAAATTCATTCTTAGTTAAGAGTAAACAAACAACCAAGTGAACACACTGCAGGCAATGTGCTGCAATTAATATGGGAGCTGTCAGGGGGGTATATTATAATAAGATGAACTGACAGTGCTGTTCAAAGGCTGAACCTAAATTTTCTACTCCAAGGAGAAAATTATATTTATGCTGATTATAACTTGCTTTTCAATGACAGGCTTCTTTTATGAGAGATAAATTTATTTTGTGTTGTGAGTAGATGAGGAAGAAAATTGTTCCTTAGAACTTTAAACTACAATGGCTGAAACATTAGGGAAAAATAGAAAGCTCACAACAAACACCAAACAGCTGCTTCTCCTGTATATTTAATATGTACAGCTCTATTAGATTGGTTTATTAATCCATCTGCAGGTATCCAGAAACAGGGGCCAGATGGCTCAGGAGATGAATAACAGCATAAAAAGGTTTGCAAGTAGCTATCTACTGCAGGTCAGAATTATCCATATGATGTTGCCTTCAGGTGTCTATTCAGTAACCAGCAGGGATGGCTCTGGAGGGACGGTCTCACTCCTGTGCCTTGTCCTGTACCACCGAAACTGCTCCAAGATTTTTCTCCCATCTGAAGAGAAAAACAGAGCACTAGAAATAGTGACAGGCAATCAGGCAAGTGCTGCCTACACATCGGTGATGATGCTCCCTGGTAGGATGCTGCAGGATGTTTTATTTTGGGATGAAGCGCAGCAGGTGACTCCATAGGTGGCAGTGGATGCGCGTTCACAGCTGTCTCCTGGGCTCTGAAACGTGCACACAGCAGGCTTCCAAAAAGTGGCATCAAGGTCTGTGCTGGAAATCTGCCAAGGGATTGCATGTTTTGTACACGCTGTAATACACGCATTTGTGCACACTGTAATTTAATAGTCTCCATTTTTAAACTTACGTGATCAAATCTGGTCTTGAATTGTAAATTGAGGTGCATTCTTTTAGCTGGGTTCTCTGAAAACGTAGGCAACAAATATTTGGAAAAAAATAGTGCCAGGCTTTGTGCCTGGTTCTCTGCATTTGTTTTCTAAAAGTTTAGAAATGGTTTGCTGTTTTGAATTTATGATTATGGAAACTAGTATTATTAGGTAACAGCAAAAAAAATGAGAAGGCATGGTACCACAGTATTAATAAAGCTGGTATAAAATGAGTTATACAGATGCAATACAAATATGATCCTGCTTTCTGTATTTAATGGGACTATAAAGAACCGTGGTAAGATTCATCATATGGCCAAACCTCCAAAAACTCTGTTTCATGGTCAAGCATGCTGCAGGTGTATTTCTCCAGACACCCTACCTGTATGTGGGTATTACCTTATCACTCAGAGTAATATGACACAGTCATAATACAATATATGAATTGTATCAGATCACTCCTGTCAGTTCTGGTTTCAGGCATCAGAAGTGAAATGAATTTGTCCTGCCTCTTGGGCCCCACAAAGGTAATAATTTACCTTTAATCCTTCAAACTGCTTTTGGAATTAAGGGAGTGGTACTACCTGGATTATAGGCTTGCATTGGAGGCCTGTTCTGATGTCAGCTAGGCCAGGCATACCACATAACTCAGAGGACAAATGATGCATATGTGTGTAAAGGGATTAACTACAGCATGAATACAGACTATGAATGACTTTGCACCCAGATGAAGGGGGATGCTGCCTGACACTGGTCCATTTTAAGTCTGGAGGTGTGCTTAGAAGAGCTGTTGAGGGTGGTCTAGGGAGATATCCGTGACACCAAGATAAGTGATTCTTTGATATCTCTGTCTCTTGTAACACTCTGAGGGTATTTGTACCTTGTATCTCGCTTTGTAATAAGTCACTCTGATGACTATTTAGTGCAACCATGTCCTGTTGCTGTACTTCAAATAATCGCTTGGTCTTCTTGCTTTTCAGGGTATCAGTTGAAACTTAAATTCCTCATCCCCAAATGCTAATGGATATGGCTGCCAAAATAAACAGAGAGTCCCTTAAAATAAATTATTATTTTGGGATTTATTTAATACTGGTTCTTTGTGTGATTTTTGGGTTTTTTTAATTATTATTTGTTTATTAGGCTCTTCCTCATGCTTTGTTCTTGCTAGTCTGGTAGATTATACCAAAAATAGAAAATCCTGAGATTTCAAATAGAAGCAGGGACAGGGCTGGATTCAGAGCCACAGCTGCATGTATGTAATTCTTGAGAATGATTCTGTTGAAGCACGTCAGCTTTGTGTCTGTGTGTTTCTCATCTCATGTACATTAGTGAAGTCAATGATGTTAAAATGCAGAAATAAAGGCCAGATATTTAAATGGTTTAAATAGATTCAACTTCATAGCTTCCCTGGACCCATAGTACTTTGCATTTGCTGAGGATTTGACTCGGTATACTATGTCCAAATATCTGTAAAAATAAAACCTGTAGAAACAATAAAAAATTAAGACCCCTGTTACATAATTAACTGTAAATCTTAATTCTTCAATGAAATAAGATAATTTGACATGGAAATACAACTTTAATACTGTAGATGAAAAGAATGGTTATTAATATTGTTGTTAATATGACGAAACAGTACAAACTATTGAGTGAAACATGAGCTGAAGGACTTGGGGATGTAAAAGCAGTTAGCGTTCAAGTCCAAAATTACATCCTTCATGAATTCAGGTGGAAGAATCAGATTTGAGGTGTTAAATCTGAACACAACAAGAATTCGTTTCTACTATCCAGTGACTTTAACTTGATCTGCTCTAGCAGATAATTAATTATCATATCTAAAAACAACCCCCCCTATTTTATTTATTTATTTATTTATGCTTTCAGGCTGTCATCTACCTTAGATAAAATAAGAGAAAGTAGAGCAAGAAGGTTCTTGGCTAAAATTGAGTATATTTGCCTTTACAAGGCAAGAATCTAATCAAATGCTTTGCTAGCAGCTCCATAAATACAATTTCATAAATCAATACTTAATTCATTTTATAATTGCTGCATCTATCCTTCATTCATCCTAGGTGTCCTACCTATAGGGAGCTCTGAAGCTGCCTGTTTGGTGTTCCCTGGATGGCTGCAGATGGTCACTCTTTTCTCATCTGTTAGCTCCTTTATTTTCTATTGAGTGTTTTTTTATGGAGACTCTGTTACGTCCTTTAACTTCCCCCCTCTGTTCTCTCTCAGAACTACTTATCTTCATCACACATCTCTTTCAACCTGTCCCAAAATTCACTCTTGCTTTTTGCTGTATATCTCCTCACTGTTCACACATGGGTAATGCTTCATTCTTCCAATCATGTGTTACTCCGTCACTTTTAGTGCATGGGAATAAAAAAGGCTTTTCACGGTGCCTGCTGTCAAGTGCATTTAAGGAACTGTATTCGTGGCAGAGAGTAAAAGCTATGGCTGGGGGCAATTAAATGCACTAGTGAAGCAGAGGAGTTTCCTGACTGCAGGGTCCACATGAGCATAATCTGTCCAAGAGCTGAGAAAGTCTTATCCTTCACTGAGGCCACGGGGAGCTGAAAGTCTCTGAACGCTTTGCAGGAGCACGTAATGAAATTTATGGAGAAGCCAAAGAATATCTCATAAGGATGACTTTATGAAACGTTACTCTTGCCTTGTAGTGGCCCACAGGTTTTATGATGCTGCCTTGTTCAAGGTAACACCATTGTCAACATAGTAAGAGCCTTGGCAGCGCATCACTTAAGAGATAAAAATGGAAAATGCTCTAGTGAGATCTAGATTTTGCTGGTTTCTCTCATGCCTTACTACAGCAGTGGCCCTGCTCTACTCTTCTGTGATGAATAAAAGCAAACACCACATAACCATGGCAGTAGGAGTGTTGTAAATGTACACAGCTGTGCTAATAATCCTGCCCTTTTTTTTAGTGCATGGGTTGAGGTGGTTAGTTGTTACGCAAATAGCTGGAATGGCATCTGACAGTCTGATTCTATAGTATGAATTTGTTAATAAGCGAATTGGAGTGCATATTAAAAAAGATTCTTAAGGTATTTACACATGTACAATAGAAGATTTTCAATGCTTTATCTACTTGGCTGCAATAAAGAAAATCAATGAAAAAATGCCATCTACTAAGCATTAGTGCTTGAAGAGATTTTATTGCAGTAAAGATTTTTCAAGAAGAAAAGCTTAAACTGGTAGACTTGGGGCATTTTGTAATTTTTTTTGTCGTAACTGGCTTCAGATGTGTTTCAGTTAATTTAAGAGTTTCACTTAGGTTTTCCTCTCCCCATCTACTTCTGTGTTCACCAAGCAAAAAATTCATGTACTAACCTGGAAGAATATTGTAATCCTTACATTGAAATCTTGAAAATGTAGAGAAGCAAATATAAGAGAGGTTTCAAAGATATGCAGCATGCTTCTAGTAAGTGTGGATCAAGTGCAGTAGAACTGTTTCAAAATTGACTAGCTCCAAAACAGCAAAATCCTGCTCTATCTTCCTTCCAAAAAACTTGCTTAGATTATTTCATGTGAACGAAATGAATCTGGAACACCAGCTTCGTCCAAAAATCATGCTGTTCTGCTTTCTTCATTCACATCTCTCAATTTGCCTTGCTGACCAACACTGGGCAGATTTAGTGTCCAGTGCATTTCTGTACTCAAAAATATTAAATCTCATGATACACTCTATATCCAAAGGTGCTGTGCCACTGTACTTCTTCTGGTGGTCAGAACAGCGGTTTCTAACATCATTAATTCCTCAATTCCTGCTCACTTGGCCATCCACACCAATGAGAAAGGTGTCCTACATTCATATCCTCTCCTGCATATAGGGAGAGTTCAGACCTGTTGTGCACAGACACAGATATTTAGAGTTGACTCCTGACTTGCAAACTGGGTGAGTTTGATCCCTAACTGCAAAAATTGTTAGAACAAGATGGTCCTCAAAAAACAGTTAATATGATAGTTCGGAAGGATAAATATGCTGCTGATTTAAAAAATGACAGCAAAAGTTTTGCTAAGTGGAAAGGTAGCTCATACTCATATGGAAAGTTTTGCTAACTGAATTTGCTGCTGAATGTTCTCAGATGACCTTATATACTGACTTAGCTCCCCAGTCCAGCCTGCCTGAAATTTGTATCAGTGTTTCTGTTGCCTTTCTAGAAGCGTGTATATTGTGTGTATGTTTGGACCTGCATGGCCACACTCAGTGAATGTGATTTTTTTTCTTTAGTGAAATGGGGCAGGACTTGAAGGAACATCTTCAAAATGAGGTTGGATTAATCATCCCAACCAAAAAGTTGCATTTCTAAGAGATGATTCCATGCCTGATGGATTCCTATTCAGTGCAGCTTATGTATGTAATATTCAGATCAGAATTATACTCCAGGAAAGAATAGTGAAACATCATGATTGTATTGAGGTGGAACAGTTGTAATACAACTAACTACGCTGCTTAAATATTAATTTTTATGAAAGACATTCATTATACTCTTCATCTGGTAAATTGTTCTCACTTAAGACTCATTCCAGTGTTCAATCTCTGATAGAATATTGGAAAAAAATCATAAAATATTTAAATGCTCTCATTAAGTTTTGGGCAGCTTGTATTGACAGTGAATCCCACACTTCATTTACAATCGAGCTTACAATTGCCACTTAGACATAGCTGCAAGTCCTCTGAGTCTTTGCTACTAAGAGTTAAAATGAGAATTACTATGAGAGAACAAACTGAAAACAAAAAGGCCCTTGACTGGCCTACCGTTTTTGAGACCAGCACTGAACCTCTCTCCTAATTTATTGGGCAGATAACAACAGCTAGATGCTCTGTATGGCATCCAGCATTGTGTACAAGACCATCCAGCACATAATATGTAAGACCAGATAAAAATGGCATGAAATGGTATCCTTGTACATTACAGCATTTTAATCTCTTATCTTGTGCTTTGTTCTGTCTTGTTCAGTGCAGCTTCTGCCAACTCATAGTAAAAAACTAAACAGGTACATCTGCACTTATTAACCACCTGTTGTTCAATGTGTGCCTGTCCTAAGGCTCAATTGCAGTGCTAGCAGTGTTGTTGCTATGAAGCTGTCTTAGACCTCCTCCTCCCCAGCAAAAAAAGCTTTCATTTGGCAGGGAGAGTCTCACAGATACCTTGATCACTTTTGTCTTCGTGCTGGTACCTTCTTTGTAAGAACAACACGTTCTTTGAAGAAAAACTGAAAAAAATACATGTATATTACTGGACAGAGGCTCTGAGGCTGCCTTTCAGACAGCCTTTTCAAAACTGAATTCCTTTCTGAATATTTTGAGGAAGGCTGAGTTTTTTTAGCTACATCTGCCCCTGCATTCTCTGTAAAGTCTTCCAGGAATATTCTAAATGCAGAGGACAACCATGATTGCCAGCCACATTAGAGATACATCCTTGGACCCTGTCTAATAGCTTAAAGCACAGATGGTGAGTTTCAACAATTTTTCTGTGAATTTATAATGAGGAAAAAAGTTTTAAATGAGTATAACTTATATAATGACTTTGACTTCAGCCTTCTCTGTCCTCCTTCTGCATGTCACACATCCTGGAATATAGGTTTTTCAGGGTGAGGCATTGTATTTTCACCAGTATTTGCCTAATGCTTTGGCCAACAGTGTCTTATTGTCCTGAAGGTATAGGTATGGCTGTAATGTAAAAATGAATAATAATTTAAGCCTCTGAGAAGGTAAGAAGTTGTTTTCCCCTTCCTAAGGTAACAAGAGCAAGGAATGGTCACAGCTGCTTTAGCTGTATCTGTAGTCAGATAAATGGAGATGTAGGAACCACTCGGGTTTTAGTAGCCATGGGGAATTCAGTGACAGAAAAAACTTCATCGATTGAAGCTTTCTATTCAGAATTTCTCAGTGATGCTTTAGGACCCATCTTAACATGTGTAAACTTAAAATTCTCTCTGTCATGAACAAAATGACAGGGAAAGGATACTTATTCTGTAATGATGGAAATGCTCAAGAACATTCTGGACAGTACCAAGTACAACATGGTGTTAGACCCTTTCTGGAACTCGAAAGAACTATTGCAATACAAATAACAGGAATACTCTGCTGGGAACTTCACTGTGAGGTGATATTGACAGGGAATTTCCCAGAAAAAGCTGTTGCAGAGTAAAATATGATGGGACCCTACTATCAGAAATACTTCTAGCAGGATGAGTGAACAGATTAGGACCAGGTGCTTGAGCGATGCCCTAAGTTTTGAATCATGCTGTCCACTGAAACTGAAACATGGCAGGATTCTCTGGAAGGGAGGAAGGATTAGCACAGAGGTGATGGAACATGAGGCTTTGGACATTTGCACTGGAGTGTGATGAACAAACATAACTCATTATTTTGTCCTGAAACCAAGGGTTGCTTTTTTCCTTTCACAGATTTTTTATCAAGTGCTTTTACAAGCTGCCCTTGTGATTTTTTTTCCTCCCCCACTGAGGTCTTTTTCTTTCTTTATACTCATCACTTACAAATGGGAATGCATTGCTTATCAAGTGTAGCTTACATGCTAATTAGTTAACCCCCAAATTCCAGATTGATGAACCTGGTATCATTTCAACAGGGAATATTCGATGTTTCTACCCAGTCTTTGTGGCAACAGCTGCATCTAACAAAACAGTTATAATAATAAAGCATTCCCTGCTTGATGCTTTTGCAACATTGACTTATTCAGCAGCAATCATGAAGGATTATTCAAAGCACAGACCAATGAGCAGCACCAAGACCAATGCCTTCACAAATGCAGGGTAATCAATGATGTCTATTTTCTGAACAAGAATATTTTCAGTTGTACTGCAGGCAGAATTCCCTCTGGTTGAATAAGCTGCTGAAGTGGAAAATTTTATTTAACAGCATTTGGTAAGAGTCTTGCAAGTCTCCAGTGAGTCATTAGGAGTGCTAGAAAGAGTCCACTTTAGCTGAGAGTTGAATTTTGAGTCCTTCCTAGGTGAATATTGTTTTGAGAGGTTGCAGTAACCTAACCCTGCTGTATTCTCTAACACCCTTCCTGCCCATCCACACAGAGCAGCAATGTGAGTCTCAAGTAGGGACTCCTGGGTAAAATTGCCCAGCTTTCTAAAATTCACCAGCTGTGTCTAAAAACTAAAATACCAGGATATTTAAATATGACAGAAATTGGGTTTATTCTGTTAAATAAGTGTTTACCAGAAGCCCCTACACTTCACTGATTATCTGCAAGATCAAATGTTTCAGCCAGACCAAACATGGTTTGGTAAGGGCCATGTTGACCAGTGATCCAGGAAGCTACTGAGGGCTAATACCAATTTTACCTGTGTTTTTCATTTATCTTTCCAGGACCATGAGCATTACATACATACATACATCAAGAGCAAAAGGTTGCTGGATGATTTCCTGTCATGCTTCCTATTGCTTCACTGAGGTCTGTCCAAGCATGTCAGCTATTATCAGAAAATGCCAACTGACTAAACTTGGCCTTACCCAGCCCAAACACATGCACAGGACAAGAATTTCCTTAGGAAATGGGAAACAAGTTTTCAAGTTCTCCTGCTACTTGATTGAGCATAAGCTTTCAAGGCACTCCTGTGAGTGGCTGAAAAAGAAGCAGGTGTCTCCTTTTGGGGACTTCCCACCCTGCATAAAGCAGCTGTTATTTGTCTCCCTTGGTGCAAACTTCTGCTGATCCAAACCACTGGCTGAACTTACTGAAATCCTAGGCAGTCTGTCCTTCTGTCTGATTCTTTCACTCATGTTTGGGGGGTGGAGGGAGAATAAGAAGATCTTACTGTGAATATTTTGATTGTGTCTTGACATTGGAGGTGAGAAAATATATATAAAGTACAGGTGGGAAGGGAACACAGTTTCTGAAAAACTGTATTTCCAGTACAAGTTTCACTTGGTTGTCTGGGTGAACTAATATAGTCTCTTTCTGGTCAAATTAGAAATCTATGGCTAACCTGTTGCCAACACTTTTATAACGTTTGGGGAGATATGACATCATTGAAAAGATGAGCAAAGGCATCCTACAGCTTTTACATCAACTCAACTTGATGGCCCCTCTCTGGGTCCAGCTGTATCCTGTCACGGGAAGAGAGAGCAGCACGACAGCTCTGTCCTTTCTTCTCTTCCTTCAATGTCAGGCTCTGCATTAGCTGACATGGGCTGGGGCCAGAGCTCCCAGCCTGAGCTCCCCTGAGACAACTCTGCACTCACACCAGCCCCCAGGGCCAGAAGACAAATGAGAGCACCTCAGGAGGAACCTGACTGAGTAATAACAGAGCCAGCTGGAAAGGTTAAAGGCCATCCACCATTTGCAATGCAGTAGGTCTCCTGTACAGTACAGCCACTAAAAAAAAGCAAAACTTGTGACATTTAGCCTATTATTTTGAGTTGCCAGGATGCTTTAATTGAAGCAGAGCAGGCAAAGTCAATTCAAAATATTATAAATGTTTTGTCTGCAGAGGAGACATCCGGACAGCATGCTCTCCTCTCCTGAAGGGATACCCGAGCTAGCTCTCAGAGCTAGTTCAGCTACTGCGAGTAATAGAACCAGACTAGCGTGGCACTCTGCCCAGACTAATTTATCTGTCTTCCTGAAGGCAGGAAGTCTGACAGGTCTGCTTTATTCAGTGCCTTGTCACTAATGAGTGCTGTGTAACCAGAGCCTCTGAAGAGCACAGTAATCAGTTTAAAACAGCTCTTGCAAGAACTCCTTGAAGTTGAGTTCTCAGCCCTGTTAATGATTCCAGATGAGAGTCCATCTATGTAGACTGGCTGTCTAGAGCAGGCTTGCCTGAGCACTACAGAAGCACAACACGAGGTAGAAGCCAGGTCTCTGTGGCTGGAAGCAGACACACCATCTTCAGGTCTGAAACACCAGGGCTGACCCACCTGTGCACCTACTAAAAACCAAAGCTAAAACATCAAGGATTTGAGAGAGTGCTCAACCTGTGCTTGGAAAATCCTGCCTGCTGTCTGTAATGACCCTGTTTCAGCTATTACTGCATTTTAAATTCCTCAGCATGCTGTTGAGTCAAGCCATCAGTGAGAGGGCAGCAGAGATGTTAAGCCTTATGGTCTGGCCCTGGCACTTTGCTTTGACATTTTTATCAGTTTTTCACTTCTTTTGTCTGTTTAATCTATTTCATTTTCCAAAGCCATCATCTGTCTACCAGCCTTATTTTCTTTCCAGGCATTATTACTATTTTTTTTTTTTTTGAGGTGTTATTGACAGGTATGATGCAGGCAAACTGATATCTAATGCAATAATAAATCAGCTACAGCTGAATCCCATATTTCTGATATAATCATATTGGAAGAAAGTATTGTGTTATACACATGAGACCCTAATGAAGTCAACAGCTCCTCATGTGTAAAACCAGCAGAATTTGATCCACTGAGTTCAGCTGGATCTGGCAGCTCTCCAGATTTTCTGAGCTGAACTATTTTTGTTTCGGACTTCACAGTTGCCAGTAGGAGCCATAACATTCAACATCAGAGCAGAACTTCCCAGAGATAGTCCTCTCTAGAGGCAATTAAAATAACATAACCTCCAGACATATAATATCAACAACTGTATTTACATTTATCGCTTGAGGGGATATTAGTTTACTGTGCATTATATTGTAACATTCAAAATAATACTTATCATAGCCTGAACCAATTCTTTGCTCAAAGCCACTTGTAAAAGTCAATGGAAGCATGAATTAACCTCCTAACTCTATTCTAATGGTTCAGAAACCTCTATGTCCTTTCTTGAGCTCTTTCCTTTAAACTGCAATTTTAGTTTGTGCTGCTTACCCCACTTTTTTTCCTGTTTTCATATTAAACTCAGAAAGAACAAATTGGATTATCTAATCTTCCCCTTCAAACTCTGCTATGCCCTTTCCAGAAGATGGTGACTCATAATTCCCTCCTTCCTTTCATGTTCTTTTCCAACCTGGCATCTCCATCCATGGCAACCAGGCTATGCCTTCTTCAGAGAAGAGTTTGAGATTTTTTTTGTCCCTAAACCATAAAAGCAACTCTAAGACAAGAGGTTTTTTGCTTCCCTAAATGCCTGATTAGTTCATCTGCTCTGATCACATCTCAAGTGCTCCAACATGCTTTTCAATGGTTTTGATAAAGTATATCTTAAATAAGCAGCATCTTGCTGAAGATGGCATTTACCTTACCAACAGCTACTTCATTAATTGCTTTCACATCTAATCTCAGATGTGAAAATATACACTTAATTTTCTATGATGCCACAAAACTTTGTTAAAGTGATATGATTTTCATAATAATTTTGGCTATGCATTCTTTGCAGGTTACTACCTGCTCATATTATTTGTACATGGTATCTTCAAATTTATTTTGACTCAATTCAGTAGGATAGCATGATAGATCCTTTCAGTCCCTAGCCTGAAGGTTTTCTAATAACAAGGATGTACAAGCACTGCACAAGTATAAATAACAATGTCAACAGTATCTTTAATTTATACAGAAGGAATAGCAACTATCGTTTCAGTGGCTTTTTTACTGCATACGTATTCTCATGCTTGCACCTGCTAAAATAGGTATTGAGAATGTGGAGCTTCTGAGTAGTGTGAGATACTGGAAATGCAGAAAATTATTTTAAAACAAACGAGCAGACAAAACCCAATCAAAGAATAGTCAATATACTAAAACATAAGCAAAAGCAATGAGAAATAAATTGCCAGGAAACCAAAGAAAATTCCACTAAAGTTAGATATTTTGTCTTGTAACATGCCAGGGAATCTGGGAAAGTGGTTTTGTCCAAGATACATATTAAGCCTTGATTATACAGTAAATCCAACACTAGTAGAAGATGGAAAAGTGCATCAGCACTACTCCTACTTGCTGAAACACATGTGGGCTCAGTACTTCAAAATGTGTAACCCACCAGCTCTGAAGGACATGCCACCAGAGAGCTGCTTTTGGAACTAATACCCTGGCCTTGGAGAAGAACATACTAACACATACTTTATTTTGTAGGTCTTTCTCAGAATCCTTTTCCTGCCATTATGTAAATAAGATGCTAATCAAGAGGTGTGCAGGGAAAACATATTCTGACACGTTGGCACATGGCATTTTCAAGCAGTACACAGCACATTTATCATTATGTTAATGTGAGATCCCAGAGGCAGCACTGCCTTTAAGGCGTACTTGAGCATGCCAAAGTTTTCCCTTTCGTAGGAGGCAAAACAGAAGATAGATTTTTCATTCATGAGAATGTGAAGATTCCCTGAGTTATGCACAGCAGTCAGAAACCCTAAAATAAAATAATATTTTGCATTTGTGCAGAATTTTTTTTTCCTTTTCAAAACATGAGCAGTTTACTATCTGCATTATTTTCACCCTTTTAGAGATGGCATAACTGAGGCAGAGTTTAATGCACCATTTTTTCAATAATGCTGGCCAGCATTTTGGCTGCTAGGGATGTTAAACACCAATAGTTTCCTTGTCCTTTTCTTTTGTAACTTACACCTGAAAAGAAGGTTATCTAGATAAAGCAAACGAACACAAAATCAGAGAGAACTCCTAAAGTATTTGCCCAAACCACTTCATCAAGGTCATACAGCAAGTCAGTGTGAGGGCTGGGAAAATATTCATGACTCCTATTTTTCAGCTCATTCCAACCCTCAGGTCAGATAATACTCCAAAAGCTTAAAAGATGTTCAAAATGTCATATGAATTTTCTTCAAGAAAGGATGCAAATCTGAAGGATGTGGCTTACGGTAAGGAACAGCTTTTTCCTGTGAGCTTTAGGTGGTGAGGTTTAGCTATATTCCTGTATCTGTAAATGTTCTCAAACTTTCAGGTATCCCAAGTTCAATTTGAAAATATGATTGATAATGACTTAGCCTGTATCTCCTTGTGCTTCTTCTACTTCTTAACAAAAAGTAAGGCACAGAAATAACAATGAAAATATACAAATTTATGGTAAAGGAAACCATTTCAATACAGAAACTCAATTATTTGGAGGCTGAACCCATTTCCCTCCTGCCAAAATTGAATATACATAACATGCATAAATGCACCAAGAATCATGTTAACACCAGTTAGCTGTCTTAGCTTTTTTCTCTCTTTATTAGAAGGCTACTCCAGAAAATGAGGTGTCACTCATCAAACGTAGACTCCACATATCTGCAAATTATTAGCTATTCTCAAATCATTCAGCCAAAAGCAAACAAACCCCCTCCAACAAAGAACAAGCACTTTGTTCCTTCACCTCCAGTGAGAAATTGCACAACAGGTTCAGAGGACATACTGGAGAAAAGTGTGTGTTCTGTTTCTGACCAAATACCCTGAACCTCTTCAAGATGCAGTTTGCTTCTGTTACAAGTCACTGCTCTGCCTTCTCTCACGTTGTTTAGCAATAGTGGGCTCAAGTATCAGAAATATGTTCTGGATTGTCATGGATGATTACTTATCCATCTGGACCAACTTATAAATTATGTCATTTTGCTGAGAATATAAACAGTGGTGAAGACATGCCAGTTAAGGATTTAAGATGTCCTAAACGACAATTAAATTCAAAGTCAGTAAAAACCTAAAAACTATAAGAGAAATCAGGTCTTTTTGGTTCTTGATTCCTTTAACACTTTAACCTCCATGTGATTGTTTAAAGTAGGTTTAATCATGGATCATTTATATGTACAGGGTTCAGTTAGGAGCTTTCCCCACAGTACAATAAAACTGCACAAAACCAAAATGCTTCTGGTCAGCAGTGCTAAAATTTGTAAATTTTACTTGTTTTCATGTGATCATGAAAACTATTTTGCTTCATCCTACATTGCTTTGCTTTGCTTTAATCTTATCTATATGCATTAAAGTAGACATCAATGGCTTAGCATGGCAAACTTGTCACAGTTAACCAGCAAAATCTATATCTGAGAATGCAACATTCACCAACAACTTTGGCTTGGCTTTCTCTTAGTTGCCAGGAATGGGATGAGGAAAAGCTAAACTGACATTCAACCCTTCTAAAATCAAACATAAAAGGGCACTCTGTTTTAAGAGGTTTATGAGAAATAATGTAAGCATTTGAGCAGTGGGACACCTTAAAACTGTACAAATACAGGGGTATCTATTAAAAAAAAAAAAAAAGAAAGCACAACAAAGTAATTGAAAGCATAAAATAAATGGAGGATTGTTAGTTGGATAGAAAGCTCACTAACTAAACAATACAGCAACTGTGAATCTCTTTCATTAGTTGTGTTCTTTACTAAAATGAGGTAATTTGTAACAGCACTGCTGCCCCAGAGCAAGTTTTGAGCCTTGATTTGCTCTTGGTATTAATGGGCTCAAGCTGAAAGCTCTGAGTCTGTATTCCAGGTGCTTCATAGTCTACCTTCAGTTTATTTACCTTCATGGCAATCAGGTGAAACAAGCAATTATTTTCCCATTTTCCATAATCCTCTTATTTGCCAGCCCTTGAGCCAGTAAATTATTATAAAATTAATTAAAAAATAATGTAAAATCTAACTGTCATTTGATAAAGCAAAGTAAGGTTCTTGGGAAGGCAAAACACACATTTTCCTAGACAGTACTTTCTTTGGAAGCCCTGCAGCAGGCATTTTACAGGACTGAATGAGGCTCTGCCACGCACACCAGCAAACAGAGAAGGCTGAACACCTGCTGCTGGCTCTGACGGTGCTCAAGTTGCTGTTGTGTCAAGAGAGAAACCTCACCTTATTTTCCCTAGACCTTGTCACAATGCTCAAACTGAACTTGAGTAGAGCTTAGAGTACATGGCATCCTCACAAGTGTTCAGTTGAAGAGCCTTTAAATGCCTGCTTCCCAAGTTGTAAAACTACCAAGCAGAGGCTTTTCCTGAATTGATGAACAATAAGCCTGTCCCTATCTACCTGCACAGGTGAATGCCCAGCTTCACCAGCCCCAGCTGGAAGGTATCACCCACCCAGCCCAAAGGAGCGAACAACAATGGAGCTTCAGGCATCAGGGAAAAATTCACACTTCTTTCTTCTTTATTGCATTGAATTGTAGATTTCACCCTATTTACGGATGCATAACTAAATCTAAATAATTCAGAAAATGCAAGTTGAGCTCAGAAAAAGTTGTCATGAGTTCTCTCTTTATGTTGCATTACCAGCTGCAGGCCCTGACAAGGAAGGAGGAGAGTGAGGTAGGAGAGCACAGAGAACACAGCCACTGACACAGCAACATGAGCATGCCCATGAGCAAACCACTGCCTAAATGGGCAAGGTAGATATGGGGGGAAAGGGGAGGCCAGCACAGGGAGCAGAGCTGAAGGTTAACAACAGAGCCAGGATCCCAAGCCCTGACTGCCACAATGCTCAGACTGGGGCACACCGCTGCCAGAGTCCTTGGCACAAGTAGCTTTAGGGCTGGCAGTGGTGTCTCTGTCACCCACTGTGACGCTTTGTCTCAGGGCACGGGGGTTAATTGCTGGGAATGTCAAATGAGAAGGGTTAATGATGAGCTGAAAGGAATTTCAGTATTGCTACTGAACCCTCTGATTACTTGGGTAGCACTGTGGGAGTAAAAAACTCTAATGCTATCATCATTTTCTTCCAGGCGGTTAATTCTTTTATATATATTTATATATTTTTCTGTATAAATACATGCACACAGACACATTTTCTAATTCCAACAATGCTGGGACATGAAATAAGAAGCCTAGCACTTCTTGTCAGTGCTAACCTGCCAAGATGCTACATCAGCAGCACTGGAAGTGAAGAGCTCCCTGAATCAGTTTTACCTCTTTGTTATGGTTCCCTCAATAGTCAATCTCCCGTCCTATTATCCAAAACTTTTATACATTTATAACATGGCTGATACTTCTAGGTCGTGTATGTCTAGAAATTTTCTGAATTTTCAGCACTTTTAAGGATTATTTTGTGACATGTTCTTATAAATAATAATTTTTGTTCTTATTGCAGCTCCAGTGCCTCCTCTTCATCTGAACTGTTATTTGAGTGCTAGTGAGATAACTGGGTGTATCAACTATTCCTACAGACATTTTTATGCAAGTAGTGATTCACTCTTTCAACATCATTGCTTTAAATATAGCTAAAGAAACAAAACATTTTTCAAGGAAACTTCTAGAACTGTGAATAATATCACAAAGGTGTCTTTCTGTGTGCACCACAAATAGCCAAGTGTAGATACTCATCATCTAATTCAAAATCCATGTGGTTTTCTCTCATATTAAATACCATTAATGTTTTGCTACAGAATGAGAAAATCCCTTTTTGCTTTAGCTATTCTACTGCAATTAGAAAACTGTATTTTTTTTTCATTTTAACATTACTGCATTTCTCAGATTTAACTTACTGCTATGTAATTGCCCTACATTTAAAAATAGAATGACATTCAATCCCAGAACATATCACAGAGGAGTCTTAGCCAGCAGGAGATATCTATTTAATCACTACTTTGCATTGTTACAGCAACAGCAGGAGAACTATAGGAAGAATTGCCTTAAAAATTAAACCATGCAGGATGTTAGGACTGCCAAATAATGGATTTCTAAAGAAAAAAAGAAAACTGACACTCAAAACCAAATCTGTTCTGTTTGTTTGTGATGATAATGCCTTCCCATGATCATACAAATGACATTTAGGTATTTCATTAAAATCAGGATACCCCGATCATGGAGACTCAGATAATTTTCTAACTCCTTAAGACAGATGTTTAACTTACCTGCAGTGTTCTCAGGCTGTAGCCCAGTGTTGCAATGCCCTGAACACACACTGTCCTCACAGTCACCATCCACCTCACATGGTCACTAATGTGACGTTCCTAGTCCGGCAGTGGTTCTAAATGCATGGCCAGAGGACTGGATAAAAACACAGGATAAAAATCCCAGTATTTTAAAACAGAAGTAATATTATTCATTAGCCTACAGTGGCTACCCTCTATCTTAAATAATACATATTCCTAAAGCTGCTGGTTTTTCTTTGTTAAAATGGCAATAATTTTGTTACTAGAAAGTCATCAAGTAGCGTATTTATCATTTACACTGTTTATTAGCAGATGAGTGTAATCCCTGGGTCAACCTATGTGTGGCTGTAATACTCCAAAACTCCATGGTCTAGGATCAAGTAGAGCAGGCAGCACAGCTGCCGACGTAAACCAGCATCCCTCAGTGCTTGTGCACTACCGGTACCAGAATTGATTCTTTCCAAGAGCAAAATTTAAGATCCATGATCCATGATGTGCTGGGCATTTGCTTAGAAGAGGACTGCATCAACCCTTACAACCTCATTAACCACCAGGGAATTGTACTTCTGTCTACACGATGGTTATCCCTGCACAGCACAGGGAAGGAAAGGAAAGTCATCCTAAAACAAAGAGCCATGGTGAGGGTCTCCTACTGCAATAGGTACTATATACTGCTTAAAATGGACTAATGAGTTCATTCATAATATAAATTAACCATTATTAATAATCATAGAATCATTAAGGTTGGAAAAGACCTCCAAGAATATCAAGTCCAACCTTTGATTGAACACCACCACATTAAATAGACCATGACACTAAGTGCCCTGTCCAGTTTTTTCTTGAACACTTCCAGGGATTGTGACTTCATCACTTCCCTGAGCAGCCTGTTCCAGTGGCTGACAACCCTTTCAGTGAATAAATTCTTCCTGATGTCCAGCCTGGACTTCCCCTG